>NC_060124.1:318630365-319896068 GCF_021461395.2 Schistocerca americana
GCTTCGTAGTTTTTTGTTTGACGCTTATTTCGTGAGATATTTGGCCCAGTCATGATGAATGGACCACCCTGTATATCGGGTGTCCCTCCTAAGAGTTTTTAGGTGCGTTATCTCTGGCGTTTCGGCAGATTCTTGGAATATTATTTTTGTAGTGCTTAGCTGCCGTCGGCCCAGACAAACACTGCTCGCCACATCTTTCACTGGTCGCCCTGCGTCGACGTAAATCATCGGTGTGTTCCCCGTTACAAACAAATTTTTTTTAAAGCGCAGTTTTTCGTGTCCTTTCATTAGAGAGATTACAAATTAGTCTAGTGAGACATTCGTTATATCGATGTATATTAGCAGGGACAGCAAAAAATGAAGAACGACCAGTGCAGCAGCGACGACACCGCCCTGGCCCACGCTAACTGATACCGCCGTGCAGCAGCGCTGCTCAGTTGTTGCTGCAGTACTGGATATTCATCATGTTTTGTTGTCCCTGTTAATGCTTATACCACTAGACTAATTTGGAACCACTCTATCAAATGGATACTTAAAATGCCGCTTTAAAAAGAGTTTTGTTTGTAACGGTAAACAAGCCGACGATTTACATCAGCACTGGGTGTCGGAGGAACGTCAGGTTGAACTTTATTTATTTAGGCTTACTCCGATTAAATATTGAAGGATCTATATTGGAAATATCTGCCGAAACGCCAAACAAAACACGCCTGACGCCTCTTAGGAGGGACACATTGTTTATTTTGAACCACACATGAATAAGTTTTGTGTACTGATATATCAGTCCCGAGATATTTGCATGAGAAGTTAAGGTGGCAGCCCCACCACCCGATGATCCCAGAAAGAGGTCGGTGTCCTCTGATGGAGGAAAGGTAACTCAAGCAGAAAATGGTATTATATTTTGAAGTAACTATTCCCATTCTAAAAGGATATTTTTGGCTCAGAAACAGGCAGTTCGGGCATTACGTGGTCTAAGTACACGGACCTCTTGTCGACCCCTGTTCACGAGTGTGGGTATTTTGACATTGGCCTCCCAGTATATATATTCCTTACTGTCATTTCTTGTTAACAACATTAGGATATTCCGAAGAATAAGCAGCTTTCACTCGGTTACTACTCGGCAGAAATCAAACCTGCATTTGGATCGGACTTCCTTAACTCTTGTACAGAAAGGGGTGCAGTATACTGCTGCATCCATTTTCAATAAGCTACCACTCGAATTGAAATATATTAGCAGTAATTCACGTGTTTTCAAATCGAAACTGAAGAGTTTCCTCATGAGTCACTCTTTCTATTCTGTTTAGGAGTTCCTTGAAAAATTAAGCTGATTCTTATTGTATTGTTGATTGTGTTTACTTAATCCTATGGACTGACTTCTTTCGGGTTCATAAACATTTATTTTTATCTGTTATTAGTTTTACGTTGTAATTTCATGTACTGACACGTTCCATGACCTTGGATATTTGCTCCTTAATTTGGTCCAACGGAACTTGACGTGTAAATAAATAAATAAACCGAATGAAAAAAAAAAAAAAAAAGCGAATCAGAGTATCTGAAGCCGATAAAGATGACCAGTTACTTATTTCCGTTTGTTCTTCAACATTTCATCTGTATCTGCTTACAATCCGTAGCCGGCCGCGGTGGTCTAGCGGTTCTAGGCGCTCAGTCCGGAACCGCGGGACTGCTACGCTCGCAGGTTCGAATCCTGCCTTGGGCATGGATGTGTGTGATGTCCTTAGGTTAGTTAGGTTTAAGTAGTTCTAAGTTCTAGGGGACTGATGACCTCAGGTGTTAAGTCCCATAGTGCTCAGAGCCATTTGAACCATTTACAATCCGTAACAGCGGAAAGAGAACCTCTTGGGTAACAATATATATTCTCCCCACGAGTGTTCCATAACGAAAGAAGCGTATCACAACCCAGAGATTAGAAATGTGCGTATTGTCGATTCCTTCTGCCAAGCAACCGATCTCACGAGATATATTCTACTTTCGTCTATCGGAGAGGTTGCACGTTTAGGTCTATACTCTGTAAACGTCTGTAATGCGTGCGACAGAACGTAAATTCTATTGTATCTTGTGTTAACGTCTCCTTCACTTGAATTTACAATATCATGTGCGCTGACTGCTTGCATACCGATGTGTGAGCTGCTATTAGTGTGATTTTATATTCACAATCTTTACCGAAAATCAGATTTTATCGCTCCATCGACTCTAATGTCGCATATCAGATGGCCAAGGAAGAAAAATTGTAAATATGCGTTTACCGAAACAATTCCTGTGTTTGCAATTAGTAATTAAAGAAAACCACAGAAAATCTATAACAAGGTGCCGCTCGGGGGTGTGAATCCTACTTATTCTGAACGTCGTCTTGCGCCACCTCGCTGACTGTTGCTACGGGATTAACATTCAGGCGACTGATATGTAATGAATTCTCGTTGAAAAATACAGGGTGAGCACAAAGTCTTGCCCTGATTATAACTATTCATTACAGGATAACCGTTTGACATAATAAGTTACCTTTGAAGCCTTCACATAGGTTAGTGTTCCTAGTTTCTTTTAAGACCACTTACGTTAGTAAACCTCAACGTGTGCTCCCTTGGGAGCTCGAAGAATGTCGAGGCGGTATTCCAGTTCCAGCCAGGTGTTTTTTTAACATGTGTTCTGCCACAGTACCCACAGCAGCTTGTATCCTAGCCTTCAGTTCGTCGACGTCAGCAACTGGTGTGTCGAAGACTCTGTCCCAGAAAAAAAGTCAAGGGGAGTAATGTCTGGAGAGGGGAGTAATGTCCGGATTGGTGGATTGGAAGGAACCGTCCAACACCGTGATCAAGCCGCTCTCCAGACATTACACCGCTTGACATTTTTTTCTGCGGCTATATCAAGGAAAGAGTCTTCGTCACACCAGTTGCTGCCGTCGACGAACTGAAGGCTAGGATACAAGCTGCTGTGGGTACTGTGACAGAACACATGTTAAAAAACACCTGGCAGGAAATGGAATGCTACCTGGACCTTTTCCGAGCTACCAAGGGAGCACACGTAGAGGTTTACTAATGTTGGTGGGCTTGGAAAAAAACTAGTAACAGTAACCTATGTAACGGCATCAAATGTAACTTACTGTGTCAAACGGTTATTCTGTTATAAATTTTTATAATCAGGGCAAGACTTTGTGCTCACCCTGTACTTCTTAAGATTTTCCGCCATGATTTCCGCGACATACCGAACGTTTTTCTGTAGTATTAGCTAGTTGTGGTTTTCCAGCAATTTTTCAATACTCAGTGTGATTGAAGTACGCTGGTGACCCGTAAGTATATTTCGAAGATTTCTTTTTTGAACGCAATGTACAGGGTGACGAAGCCAGGACAGGCACACTAGATACACTGCCGAAAAAAATGCAGCACCAACGCAAGGACTGTATTGAGTGGCTCCAGGGTATAACATGTGCGTACTGACGGGTTGTAGTGTTAGTGAATCACTTGTCACGATCATTGGCGATCAGATGGCGCTCAGGAGACATGTCTGTGCTCGCTGTGGTTTGGCCCTGCAGGCAGTAGCGGTGCTGAGTTTGGAGGTGAACAGCGTTTAGAACATTCACTCTGGGGTCATCCATGCCCCGCACTTCAGCTGAGCAGCTTCTGTCATCTGACCTGTGCAAAGCTGGTTGGACATATCGACGTACCGCTGCACATGTTGGGCACATCGTACGTCGGTACTTTCAACAGTAGACTGCGGAACATTCTCACACTTATAGACCAGGTTCTGGATATCTGTGTACAACAGACGCACGTCAGAGTTAACGTGTCCTGCCAGCAGTGGTGGTAGGTCGAACATCATCCAGGGATGAAATCCAGGCACATGTTGCATCTGCTGTGTGTTTGAAGACCTACGCAAACTGTCTGCTTGCAGTACGGCTAAGATCATGTCTGTTTCTGGACAGTCTGCTCGTGATACCACGACACCGCCGAGCACGGCTACTCTGATGTCGTGGAAGAGTTGACTGCCACTGAGTTGTCTTCAGTGACGAGAGTAGGTTCCGTCTGTATGTGAGTGATGGACGTACATGTGTATTGCGCAGACCTAGTGAGCTGTCTGTTACAGAGTGCATTCACCCACAACACATACGCCCCACCCCAGGCTTCATGATGTGGGGGGGGGGGGGTCGTCAGTTAGAAATGTCATGTATGAATGCATGGTTTCGCGGCGATATGAATTAATAAAATTTTCTCGGGCTTCCAGCCGCGTCAGGTGGTTAAAATCCCACGAGCTTTCGACCGAGCTCTCCTCAGTCAGTGTCGTCATTGTGCTCTCTTCCTCGGCATATATGGTAATGTTTTCATCCCGCGTCCGTCGCGCCCGTTTGAACCTCGCGGTGGTCGGGTCCCAGGCTGTGCTGAGCTGCAAACCGCCGTCCTTGTTGATGGTCGAGTCGAGACAGATGGTGCATTGCCCTTCGTTGACGTCCTCGTTCGACGGAAAACGAATGGACACCTCAGCCACAGTGTCTATAGGGAACCGACACACACAGATGGGTATCTGCACTCTCTCAGCCACCAACATTCGGCACAAAAACGTGGCGTTCTGAATACCCTCGTCCATAGTGCTAAAGTCACCTCAGACGCTGAAAGTCTGCCACTAGACCTGAGCCACCTTCGGAAAGTCCTCCGGGAAAATGGGAACAGCCATGGACAGGTGTCACAGGCTATATCTAGTGTGACACGCAAGAAACACACCAACAGAGAAGAAAACCACCGAAGAAGAAAGCAATAACCTTGTGTTTTTGCCTTTCTGCGGTACGGTGTCGGGAAAGATTAGCCGGCTCCTGAAGAGATATAACATTCCATCAGTGTTCAGGTCCCTAGCACAAATCCGACAGCTCATGGGGCCTGTGAAGGACGATCTAGGGCTTAGAACGCCTAGAGTGTACAAGATACCATGTCAGCGTGGCTGTTACTACGTCGGCCAAACAGTACGCAATGTGGAGCCGCGCCAGACGGAACACGAGAGGTGCTTATGCCCACGCTATCCAGAAAAATCAACTGTGGCGGAACACGCCTTAGAAAATGGACACCGAATTCTATTCGACGAAACATCTATCGTTATGAGGACGAAGGGATTTTGGGATAGCTCATAAAAGGAGCTATTGAAATAAAAACCTCTGAGAACAACAACAAGGACGGCGGTTTTCAGCTCAACACAGCCTGGGACCCGGCTATCACGAGGTTAAAACGGGTGCGACGGGCGCGGGATGGAAACATTACCATATATGGCGAGGAAAGCATTAGTGACGTCATAGCCAGCAGTGCGGCTAAATAACGACTCGGTCACGGTGACACAGCAGTCATTTTTACCACTTGACACTGACTGAGGAGAGCTCGGTCGGAAGCTCGTAGGATTTTCAACCACCTACCGCGGCTGGAAGCCCGAGAAAATTTTATTAACTCGTTGTCAGGTTAGATGTGTCTGCAGGGTAAACTACAGCTCAATACACGTGATTACTATGCTATTCACAATAAAGTGCCTGGCAGAGCGTTCAATGAACCACCTTGAAGCTGTCTCTCTACTGTTCCACTCTCGAACGGCGCCCGGGAAAAAATAGCACTTAAATTGTGCTGTGCGAGCTCTGATTTCTCTTATTTTATTGTGATAGTCCTTTATCCCTACTTAGGTGGGTGTCAACAGAATGTTTTCGCAATTGGAGGAGAAAACTGGTGACTCAAATTTCATGAGAAGATCCCGTCGCAACGAAAAAGGCCTTTGTTTTAATGAATGCCACTCCAATTCACGTATCATTTCTGTGGCACTGTCTTCCCTATTTCGCGATAATACGAAACGAGCCGCCTTTCTTTGAACTTTTTCGATGTCATCCGTCAGTCGCATCTGATGTGGATCCCACACCGCACAGCAATACTCCAGAATAGGGCAAACAAGTGTGGTGTAGGCAGAGTCTTTAGTAGACCTGTTGCACCTTTTGTGTGTTCTGCCAATGAATGGCTGTCTTTGGTTTTCTCTACCCACAACATTATCTGTGTGATCATTCCAATTTAGGTTATTTGTAATTGTAATCCCTAAGTAATTAGCTGAATTTACAGCGATTTGTGTGAATTATAGCGTAATCGAAATTTAATGTATTTCTTTTGGTACTCATGTGAATAACTTAACACTTTTCTTTATTCGGGGTCAATGATGTGGAAGGTACCGACATGGATGTGGAACCATGCCGATTCCAGTGCCGTGGCAAGCTGCGATAGGTTTCTCGACTGAGGATCCATTGAGCTTACAGCCCAATCGAGGTGGTCCCACAGATTCTTGATTGGGTTTAAATAAATGGAGCTTGGTCGCCAGTGCAATAAAATTAACTGATCGTGGCGCATTTAGAACCATGCACATAAGTTTCGATCTGTATACCTCGTTGCATTTTCCCGCTGTTAGATGCCATCGTGTCGAGGAGAAACAAACTGCACTTAGGTGTGGACGTGGTCCCCAAGGATAGATGCATACTTGTGTTGATACACTGTGCCCAGGGAACACCACGAAATCATTCTCCATGCCATAACGCTCCCTCCTCCGGCCTGGACCCTTTGCACGAATGTTGGAGGGTGTTTGCTTTCAGTCGTTTTCCCCCGAACACGCCAGAGGTCATCTGTCCGATACAGCATAGGATGTGGTTCATCTGAAAAGACCACCTATCGAAATTTATCGGTTTTCTTTTAGTACTCATATGAATAACTTCACACTTTTTTTTTATTCAGGGCCAATTGCCACTTTTCGCACCATACAGATATCGTATCTAAATCATTTTGCAATTCGTTTTGGTCATCAGCTGACTTTACAACACGGTAAATGACAGAACATCTGCAAACAATCTAAGAGGGCTACTAAGATTGTCTCCTATGCCGTTAATATAGATCAGGGACAACAGAGGACCCGTATCACTTTCTTGGGGAACGCCAGATATTACGAGTACTAACCACTGCCTGCTACATTGCAAACCCTGTTACATCGTGATACTGCCTTTTCTTCCAGAGGAAGGTAATATGGCTCTTCAGCAAGACAATGCATGTCCACATATGCCGGCCGGTGTGGCCGAGCGGTTCTAGGCGCTTCAGTCTGGAACCGTGCGACCGCTACGGTCGCAGGTTCAAATCCTGCCTCGGGCATGGATGTGTGTGATGTCCGTAGGTTAGTTAAGTTTAAGTAGTTCTAAGTTCTAGGGGTCTGATGACCTCAGATGTTAAGTCCCATAGTGCTCAGAGCCATGTCCACATACGGCTGCTGCGTCGCAGTGTTCTCTTCGTGGGTACAAATGCCCTAGCTAGAAAGACCACCAGCTCTCTCACCAGTTGAAGACGAATAGTATATGATGAGGCGGGAATTTACTGATTCATCAGGGCTTGGAAGAATCATTGCTGAACGAAAGGAGCAATGTGCATGGGACCGTCTATGGTAGGATGTCATTTGGCACCATTACGATCGTTTGCATGCGAGAGTATAGGCCTGTGCCGCCAGAGGAGGAGTGAAGGAGGGTTTATACTGATGTGACTGACTGGACACCCTACCCTGTTGCACCAAAAGTGAGCAAAATACGTTGTCAGGTACGCCACGTGTGTTCACTTGTTTGCTTGAACCTCATCAGTCTGTTCTCTGCTGTTGTAACGATCAGACAATACCCATGTGAAGCTGTTCATACCTTCACAATGTACACGACACTGGCAAAGTGGAAAGTGAAAACGTCTATGCTTTCGTCAATCGAACTTCCTTGTGTGGCAAAATATCGCCAGTTTTTAATTGCTAGTAACGACGAGACTAATAATGGATGAAAAATGGCTGAGACCACAATGGAAAATCTCTGTACGTGTTTGTCATGTAGTGTGTATCGAACTAGGGACCTAGAAACCCTGTAGCCCTCAGTGGTTCACAACCTCACAACAGGATATAACACTCCACTCACTCCACCGCCGTCCCACACTGACCCCAGGGTTATTGTGCGGTTCAGCCCCCTGTGAAATTCCTGGGAACGTTTCATAACAGACGAGTGTAACCACAATGTTTGCGTGACAGAGTAATGATGGTGTATGCGTATGTGGAGACAGTGTTTGCTCAGCAATCACTGACATAGTGTAACTGAGGCGGAATAAGGGGAACCAGCCCGCATTCCCCAAGGCAGATGGAAAACCGCCTTAAAACCATCCACAGGCTGGCTGGCACACCGGAACTCGACACTAATCCGCCGGGCGGATTAGTGCCGGGGACTGGCACGCCTTCCCGTTCGGGAAGCAGCGTGTCAGACCGCGCGGCTGGCCGGGCGGGCTTCTGTCATGTAGTACTCGTTTTGCCTGTGAGGTCACTGCACCAGTGTGGAGTGCGCACGTGTTTGTTACGAATTAGCTTTGTGTATAGTTACAGATTTGTGTAGTGTGGAAACGCGTTTAGGCAAGACAATGATTCCGGTGTCATTGTGTAATGCTTGTCGACCACTACTAGAATCCAAAGTGAGACAATAAAAATATTCGTCGGAATATAAGTGAAAATCGAGAGAAAACATGCAATTTGCAAAACAATGAAGGATGTTGTCTCATATGCCTCGTAAATATGCTTGGCATTACAGGAAACGCCCGTCACAAAAAAGCTCGCTTCGAAAGGAATCCAAAAACCTTAAGTCCTGTGCCGAGCGGATGAAAGAGCTACGCGAGGAGTGACCGCGCGGTCTGAGGCGCCATGTCACGGATTGCGTGGCTCCTCCTGCCGGAGGTTGAGTCCACCCGTGGGCATGTGTGTGTGTGTGTGTGTGTATGTGTGTGTGTGTGTGTATGTGTGTGTTCTCGGCATAAGTTAGTTTAAGTAGTGTTTAAGTATAGGGACCAATGACCTCAGGAGTTTGGTCCCTTAGGAATTCACACACATTTCATTTTTGAAAGAAAATGACAAAACAGTGCAAATTGATTACGTATTTGGCCCATTGCGCATACGGTGCCAGCAGCTGTCGAAACTTGTGACTTATCTTTTCTTAACCATTACACTACTTGATCAGTCTGAGCTCGATAGCTGACGCTAATGTTAATGATTAATGAAAACTACCTCAGCTGTATTGTTACAAGTTATTGCTTTAGACCGGTGTCGTTTGTTGAACATCTGCAGGTTGCCTGCAGTCAAACAAAGAAGGAAACAGGCCTAAGACAATAGCATCTCAACGAATAAAACGGGCAAATTAGACTGATAATAGCCTTATGCAAAATCCTCACCGATTTGTGTTGAAGTCATAACACAAGTGGCCTGGTATTCGTATGTGATGTTAAAGACCAAAACCAAAAACACTGCACAGATATTCTCCGGACCGCCTCGCGTATGCATGACGAGCAGATACGGTATGATGTGCACTACCTGACGACGATATTATCACCGTTGTCCTCCCATTGGCGTAGTCGGAAACACGGGGAAACGTGCAGTAAACAAGTACAGCGGAGACGAAGAAAAACGCATCGCAATGTGAATGAATCCAAGAAAGTTGTGCATATACAATCAGTTGGTTCAGAGGGTCCTCGTGAAACATCGCGATAAAAACTCATGATAAGAGGATCGAACTGCTCTCTCTTCCAGGTGCAATAACGTTGTGGTCGACGTATAAAGCTGCGAGTGACTAATTAACGCCGGCCGCGGTGGTCTAGCGGCTCTAGGCGCGCAGTCCGGAACCGCGTGACTGCTACGGTCGCAGGTTCGAATCCTGCCTAGGGCATGGATGTGTGTGATGTCCTTAGGTTAGTTAGGTTTAAGTAGTACTAAGTTCTAGGGGACTGATGACCACAGATGTTAAGTCCCATAGTGCTCAGAACAATTTGACTTTTGACTAGTTAACAAAATGATGAAGTAAATGCATACAACATTATAAGAAACAGTAAGTATGCTCACACAAAATGACCATGAGCAATGAATAAATGCGATTACAACAAAGGTGTTGTCACTGAGCACGTGGATTAACAGTATAGGATAATTAAATAGGATAGCTCTAGTCGTATATTGACAGTTAAAATCTAGATGTGTTAAACGTGCGGCAATTATGTACAAGTACAGAACTGACAAACGGTAAAAACCACTGAACATCAATCCAAAAAAAATTGAAAAACAGATACGAACGAAGGTTTACACTACAATTATGCAGAATAACAGGGGAATAGGTGATCATGTTTTCACTAAATTGCATCCTCATTTGTCACTTACGGCGGTAAGTAAATAACTGAGAAAAACATGTACAAAGTAATTACAAAGATCTCACAGAACGATTGTAAGTCATCAGTAACGGAGATGCATTGTCATTAAAAGCATAATCATTATTGTACGCTCTTAATAAAATTACAGCGTCAAATTATGTACGACGGATGAAAACAATTGCCAGTGGTTCTACAAACTTGCACTGTGACTAGGTGACTGCAGCTAAACTTCTTGCTGTATAATCGATTGTGGAATAATTACAATATAAAAGAACCAGTACTGTGATCATATAAAATGGTCATAACTACAGGTTAAAAGCAGCTAAACTAATAACTGTGGTGTCACCGCCGGACACCACACTTGCTAGGTGGTAGCCTTTTTAAATCGGTCGCGGTCCGTTAGTATACGTCGGACCCGCGCGTCGCCACTATCAGTGATTGCAGACCGAGCACCGCCACACGGCAGGTCTAATCTAGAGAGACTCCCTAGCACTCGCCCCAGTTGTACAACCGACTTTGCTAGCGATGTTTCACTGTATACATACGCTCTCATTCGCAGAGACGACAGTTTAGCATAGCCTTCAGCTACGTCATTTGCTACGACCTGGCAAGGCGCCATATTCAGTTCCTATAATTATTTCAAGAATGTATTCTGAACAGATAGTATTGTGAATCATGTACCGTGAAGGGCGACGTTCATCATTAATGGATTAAAGTTAAGTATCAAACTAATTACGTCCGCTTTCTGAATTCTCATTCGTTGTCATGTTCCAGACCTCACGTCAGTATAGTTCTTCCCTCCTCACGCCAGCCTGCGTGAGCTAAAACGCGTGCATGTCGGCCTCCACTCGTAACACGGTGTTGGCTCTTCTGCTAACACAAAAATAACGTTGTCACTGAACGTGTAAAGTAATTGATTAAATTAAAAATTTAAAAAACGACGACCAAAAACCTTAAAAAAGGTGAACAAATTAATATGTATCGCCTCTTTAAGTTTAATGTAAGTAGTAATATTTTGATCCAAGCGTCGTCGCGTTGGGGGTCCACCAAGTAAAAAAGAAAAGAAAGAATGTTAACAGCATCTGTTCTTTGTAGAACAGCATGATTTCATTGTTTCTGAGTATAAGTCTCTGTCTCTTCAGTCCTACCTGTCCCGCACCTATACCTTGAAATAGCCAGTTATACTTACTTATTACATAAAATATATAATCCAATCCGTCTTAAATTATCCTAAACTTGTTAAAGAAATGTGTTACTTATTTACTTCACACCGTATTTTTACCTATTACGTACGAAGTAGATCGCGTGCCGTATTTTGTCTTATAAGGCCTTTGTCCTGCTGCTGTGGGATAACTTACTAATTCACGCTTTATTAAACAGCGAACGCAAGTCGAGCGATGCGCGATATGTGGCTCGCGGTGCGTGACCAGGTGCGGAGACCCAAAAGGGCAGTCGCGCGAGGGGAGACATAGTCGACGGTTGTGACAATGTATTGAACTTATCGTAATAAATTAATTAAGGTTTAGATGTTGTTGTTTTGATATTTGTCTAGGTAGTTTTCTTGTATGTAAATTAAATGGCTCTGAGCACTATGGGACTCAACTTCTGAGGCCATTAGTTCCCTAGAACTTAGAATTAGTTAAACCTAACTAACCTAAGGACATACACACATCCATGCCCGAGACAGGACTCGAACCTGCGACCGTAGCGGTCTCCCGGTTCCAGACTGCAGCGCCTAGAACCGCACGGCCACTTGGCCGGCTGTAAATTAAAGGTGGAATTTGTGGGCGGCGCGGGGGTGAGGGGGGGAGGGGAGGGAAGGTCTTGTGCGAACGCACATGCTATGCCCGAACTCGTACGGGACTTGGTAGATTAATCTGGCACGAGTAATTAGCATGATGGGCAAACGTCTATTAGGCGCACTACGAATGTAGTGGGGTGGACATGTTGGGAATGTGGGTCTCACGGGGAGCGTGATAGGGATAAGTCCCTGCAGGCGCAATATCCTCTGTGCCCTCGGTGGCTCAAACGGATAGAGCGTCCGCGATGTAAACAGGAGATCCCGGGTTCGAGTCTCGGTCGGGGCACACATTTTCAATGAAGTATACCAATACCTGTTTGAAGTTAGGGCGTCGAATTAATTATCATTTCATTCTACCGAAACTGCATGGTAATCAACGATAACTGTTCTTTCGGGAGCAGATACTACTCTCTTGGTAATCCCACGCACTCTGAAAATTTGTGTGTTAGTCTTGTGATTCGATCTGTTGTGCGCCAATTCACGAACAGCTTTCAAGGAGTGTTTTCAACTGGATAACGCTCACCAATATATCGCTGTTGTCAGCCGCAATGTTCTACTGAGTACGTGATATTTTAAATTCAAGTGAAGGAGACGTTAACACAAGATACAATAGAATTTACGTTCTGTCGCACGCATTACAGACGTTTACAGAGTATACACCTAAACGTGCAACCTCTCTGACAGACGAAAGTAGAATATATCTCGTGAGGTCGGTTGCTTGGCAGAAGGAATCGATAATACGCACATTTCTAATCTCTGGGTTGTGATACGCTTCTTTCGTTGTGGAACACTTGTGGGGAGAATATATATTGTTACCCAAGAGGTTCTCTTTCCGCTGTTACGGATTGTAAATGGTTCAAATGGCTCTGAGCACTATGGGACTTAACTTCTGAGGTCATCAGTCACCTAGAACTTAGAACTACTTAAACCTAACTAACCTAAGGACAACACACATCCATGCCCGAGGCAGGGTTCGAACCTGTGTCCGTAGCGGTCGCGCGGTTCCAGACTGTAGCGTTTCTTTTTAATGGTAGTAGGTGTTACGGTATTCAGCCTAGCAGCAACTGCCTTGTGGTCGTTAATCCCTGTATTCGTCACAATACTCACTATTTGTCCAGGATTACCTGTTGCTAAAAGGTCAAGAACGGTTTCGCAACCATTTACGCTTAGAGTCGTCTCATGAACTAATTGTTCAAAATAATTTTCTGCGAAAGCATTCAGAATAGTTTTGGATGAGGTTTTATACCTGCCGCCGGCTTTAAACGTATAATTTTTCCAGCATATCGAGGGTAGATTAAAGTCCCCACCGACTATAATTGCATGAGCGGGGTACTTATTGCAAATGAGACCCAAGTTTTCTTTGAACTGTTCAGCAACTATATCTTCTGAGTCAGGGGTCGGTAAAACGATCCAATTAACAGTTTAGTCCGATTGCCAGGTATAACCTCTACCCATACTATTTCACACGGACTATCTACTTCAATTTCGCTACAAGGCAAACTACCTCTGACAACAATAAATTCTCCACCGCCAACTGCATTTAATCTATCCTTTCTGAACAGTGTTATATAGTTTGAAAAAAAAATTACCGTATGGTAAAATTAAAACGAAAGATCTCCCAGGGTACGCCTGCGACTCTCTAAGACACGAAACGCCTTGTAACATCTATTTGCGCTCCGATTAATTCACAACAAGTTCACCATTCAGTATCGTCTGTCCAGAATCGCCTCTTATACCTCGTATCAACGCTGAAGAACAACGTATTTTGAGTACTTAGTGTGGTGTAATGATAAACTTACGAACCGTATCTGAGTCACGTGTTTGTTTACGTTTGTGTTTGCTCATACTTGGTACGCCAGAGCAGATCTTAGACGCACCTATTCGCATCACGGCTGGTAATGGTTTACGGCGCTATTAATCTTACTACTATTTTCAAAAGTCATACACACATCATATATCGTTGAAATTCTTCTCGAAGGTCCTTTCGAACACCACGCAATAAACGAATAGTCGATGGATTAGTTCCTCAGTCATACGTTGCAAAACTACTAGCATACGTGAGAAATTTGTCCGCTATAACGTAACGGAAACTGAATCCTCATGTATTTATTTGTTCTCGATGTATCTGCGTTGAATAGTCCCAGGTAACTCACCTAGTACAACTACTAACACTCCGAAAAAGGCCAGAAATCGTTAAGTCAATGGCAACCAGCGGTGCGCTTTCTTATATGTGGCTTTAGTTCCTGTTTTGTCCCACTTTATATGGTGCCCACACACTTGTTCCAGATTCTGGTACACACCGCGCAAGCTTTTATCGGATGAAACCAAACATATCGTACGATCGGCGTAATAGAACGAGCAGTCGTGTGGAACATTATCTCATCTTTGAAAAACTGCAAAACGATTGCCCGTGATTAATGAGAAGTATGAATTCATTAGCTTGAAGCCGTGCAAAAGTTTCGAAATGCCGGACTGAGATTAATCACAAAACCATGGCTAAAATGAAATATGGTCTATAGCAGAGTGCGTGTCAAATTTGTATTCACTTCGGTAATAAATGACTCCTAAATTCGAAACTTGGAACAAATCTTTATACATCAGGATGAAAGAACGAAGATAAGAGGGGATCTAAATTACAAAAAGCCTATGAAATCTCTTTCTCCAGACAAATTAATGTTCCAGAACGCAAAACTAAGATATTACAGTTCTATACTTAAAGCTGAAGTATAACATGCATCAGAAAAGCCGATGTGCCGACCGAGGTGGCCGAGCGGTTCTAGGCGCTACAGTCTGGAACCGCGCGACCTCTACGATCGCAAGTTCGAATCCTGCCTCGGGCATGGATGTGTGTGCTGTCCTTAGGTCAGTTAGGTTTAAGTAGTTCTAAGTTCTAGGGGACTAATGACCTCAGAAGTTAAGCCCCATAGTGCTCAGAGCCATTTGAACCATCTTCAGTTGTTAGTCAACCAGGCGGAATGTGACTGATTAGCACGCAAAGTAAATTACAGTTCCGAAAGATGAAAGTTACTCTTATTTAGAAGATAAATATCGCTGATTTGCCAATCGAGTGAAAAATGTTTAAAAATATTAAGAATATAGCACAAAAATTTTCAATTGTGTTGTCTAAAGATGGACGTTCAGTAAGTAACGCAATAATTTTTCTCTGAAAGCAGGTTGGTATTATTCAGAATTCTAATACAACATATTATTCCCCACTCTTTTTGATACAAAATGCTGTTATTCAACATAATCTCCGTTCAATGCGACGGCCTTACGCCACCCTACTGGGTGGACCTGTATGCCCGCACAGTACCACTGTATTGGTCGATGTCGAAGACAGAGTCTTGCTGCATCAAACAGCCTCCCCATAACCCACGTACGGCTTACCGCGGACTGCATCATTCATTGGTCAGCAGATGGATATCGGGAAGTGCGAGATCCGGGCTGTAGGGTGAATGAGGAAGAACAGCCCAATGAAAGTGATGAAGTGATGGCACTACCAATACAGACGTACAGTTGTGCAGCGAGGTGTGTGTTTGTGATCACATCGATCACCTCGAATGAGAGTGTCCGCACGTTCCAACATTGCAGGAGTCACAGCTGTGTGCGGCAGGCCTGCACGCGGGGGATCGGACAGGTTTGAACGACCTTGTTGCGGTGATGGCAGACACAAATAAATCAAATAAATTGTAAAAGTTTTTGGATCAGTATGAATAACTGAATAAAGAAATGCAATTTACTGAAAGAAGACTGAACTACAGAACACTTTAGCAGTAGTAACTAGTTCCCAGTGTTGCAGTGCAGACAATGCGCAATTCAGCTTGCAGTTACATTTATGTCATTCACCATACACGTACACAGCCAAAGTCCGTGTTATTGACCACTATCACTCAAAAAACCGTATTTCACACATATAAACTGTGTATTTCTCATATAGTAGTTGCTTTCGTGATTGCGATAGGATACGACACATTCATTTAAAATGAGCTACAGAAGAAATGGTAATCTCACATCAGGATGAGTCACCATACAATAAAGCTCCAAAGAAATTGGTGTAGGCATGCGTATTCAACTACAGAGATATATAAACAGGCAGAAGACAGCACTGCTGTCGGCAACGCCTATATATGAAAAGTGTCTGGCGCAGTTGTTAGATCGGTTACTGCTGCTACAATGGCAGATTTAAGTGAGTTTGAACGTGGTGTTACAGTCGGCGGACGAGCGACGGGACACAGCTTCTACGAGGTAGCGATGAAGTGGGGATTTTCCCGTACCATCATCTCGCCAGTGTTTGCCTTGCTGGCGTTTTTGAACTTGAACAGGTGAATGTGTGTTCATATTCGCTTTGTTTCTGTAGGTACTGTGTGGCGGTGCTAATACAAAAAGTCGATCGATGTATATTGTGGGCGATTAGCTGGATGGAGCAGAGCAGGAACTATATTGGTTGCCAGTAAACTCGTTGACCAGAATAAACCTTGAAATACCGAACCAGTGTGTGTAAGATAATACGCTGACAGTAAAAATCTTGTAAACCAATAGTTTAGTACTGAAAATGGCCAGAGTTTTATATTTGTTTAATAAAACAGAACAGGATATCATGCTTTTGGTGTTTATCTAGAAAGTCAATTCGTAGTTTTTGAGAAGAATAACAAGATTATAACATGCATTGATTCAATTAAATACGCATATGTTGCCATTTGTAACGGAGTGGCTTTGTGAAGCACATAACACACATGGCGAGGCCACAGCATCTGTCCAGGTGAGTCGTCACATTGAAGGAAGAGGTAGGAATGAAATTAATCCTTCAACTCCAACGACAGATTCGACCTCACAACGAAAATGCGGGTAAGCTGATAATCAGGTCGGTCAGTTATTTAACCGAAAAGTCGTCAATCTTAAGTACACATTTAATACTACTAAACTAATTTTCCCAGGTCTGCAGACACTACCGAGGTGTTGTCTACACAGAGGATCATCTGATGGAGAGTGAAGGATAATTTGAGCATTCCACGTTTATTTAGTATGGAAAACGCCCAAGATGGCGAAATCTAGTTTGTTTCCCTGGCCGTTATTTCGAATTGAAGTTGACTGTAGGAACTTGGCCACTCCAGTGGTCCAGAACAGCGCAAACGGTTACACTAGCAACCTTTTTTACATGTTGGTCACAAGGACCTTTCACATGCCGCGGATGTACGCTACAGTTGATGGCTCGAGTCTTTAAGTAGCCCGGAGAGCAGCTCTCCACCCATTTCGTTGCCTTTCCTCAAGACATCGATATCGCAAGGTTCATTGTGCAGCGGTTACTGCCATTTTGTGGAAAGTGTTGTTTTCCATTGTCTTGGGAGCAGCCTCGTATTAGTCGTCTACTAGCTGCGAGTGGCGTTTGGAATTACGAAGCACGTTGCAGCTACGATGGTTGCGACTGTGCTGTCGCTACGTTTGTACCGCGAGACACCGGCTCTGTAGCGTGGTACGCTCTGTTGTGCGGCCCCTTTTACTGAGACCGCACTCTTGACTGATGTCTACCTTCTTTCGTAGTAGTGATTCGTGTTAATTCATATCTGCACTCTCCATAGGGACTGGTCTTTGTTGTGGGGGCGTTATGGTTTGTGTGTAATTTTGTTCTTTTGGCGTGTCTTACAGGAACTGTTAGCCGGCCAGTGTGGCCGAGCGGTTCTAGGCGATTCAGTCTGAAACCGCAGGACCGCTACGGTCGCAGGTTCGAATCGTGCCTCGGGCATGGATGTGTGTGATGTCCTTAGGTTAGTTAGGTTTAAGTAGCTGTAAGTTCTAGGGGACTGACGAACTTAGATGTTAAGTCCCATAGTGCTCAGAGCCATTTATTTACATGTTCGACACTGTATACACAAATCATTGCCTGAATAATTGAATTCAACATTTTAGTTAACACTGAACACACTGGATATGGAAATTTACTTCTAACCTGAACATCATACACCAGCTAAAATCACTTGGTGCGAACTTACGTATATTCTTGGATGCATTTACGCTTTTTAAGCTGAAGTCAGAACTTTTAAGAACTGTTGGTGCAAAGTCCAGCCTATGAGCAGTAAAGGCAAAAGCGACGGATACCCGACGAATAAAACAAAAGAAATACTGTATGGTTTATGTTCAATGTGTGAATGCCTCCACGCGATATAGCCGGTCGGTATGGCCTAGCGGTTCTAGGCGCTACAGTGTGGAACCGCGCAACCACTACGGTCGCAGGTTCGAATCCTGCCTCGGGCATGGATGTGTGTGATCTCCTTAGGTTAGTTAGATTTAAGTAGTTCTAAGTTCTAGGGAACTAATGACCTCAGCAGTTAAGTCCCATAGTAATCAGAGCCATTTTTGAACCTCCACGCGATACTTCAACATGGCCGTTAGCTTTGTTTGGAGCAGAAATTGGGCACCATCGTCGCAGCGAAGTCCAAACCAGCAAATACGCCCGGGGAAGAAACGCAATTGGCGCAGTAGCGGGGGAAAAACTGGAATCCAGGTGGATCGCCAGTGAGGCAAAATATCGGATTTGCGGCAGGGGAGGGCAGTGAATGCCGGCGAATTGGCAGGACACCTGAGCGCTCGGACCGAATTACATCGGCGGTCACGCCGCGCGCTGCTGTTCGCGGCTGACCGGCTGCAAATGCTGCCTCCAGCATTCCAGCTACGCGGGAAATCAATGAGTAGCCAGATGCAACAGTATCACAGACGACCTTGCCGCCTACAATATGTATGGTAACATCAGAACGAATAGCGGAATTTGTTACGTCACTACACTTTGTTATACAGGTGACTGAAATTTAGTCTAAGACCAAACGAGTTTCGCTTTATTCTAAAGCATTTGCAGTGGTCATTGTAACAATACAGGTTCGCTCACAATTGTGGTTTGCTGAAACCCTAAACAATTCCCTGTTCACTACCAGAAACAGTATTCATTACTATCGTTACTCACAGTTTTTTTTTTTGTGCCTCACGCCACTCTTTACGCTCTTCTACACATACATGAAAGATTTCAGCACATAGTACTTTCACTAACACGAAATATATTCACTTTTTGTGCTTTGATGAATGATGAACCACTGACATCTCATCCTTTTGTGAACTTTATCCTGGTGTGCGGAATGAGCTTGTGTTTAGTTTCGGTGGTAGCGAGAGCGTCTACTATTGCCCTATGCGTGTGTATGTGTGTGTGTGTGTGTGTGTGTGTGTGTGTGTGTGTTTGTATTTTTTATTAGTATGTGTGAGGGTGTGTTTATAGTTTTAGAATGGCGCGCGCGCGCACACACACACACACACACACACACACACACACACATATAGGGTTCTCAAAAAGCCGAATAGCGGTCGCGTGGTTCCGGACTGTAGCGCCTAGAACCGCTCGGCCACCCAGGCCGGCGAATATCGCAAACCGAATTTCCCATAGCGCTTCTGGGTGGTCATGTAAACACTTCAAAATCGATTTTGGAAATCCGCTTCTGGTTGCCAGTTTTCCAATTCCGCAATCGATATTCGCTCCCGTGTTAACGCAACCGATTTTTGAAACGTACTTCAGCTGTCAGGTTTAGTCTTGCTTTTAAATATTTTCGATTAAGATGGACGGATTACCTTTTTGTAACCCCCAGTGCAGGACAAGTAGAAATATTAGACTGAAGCTGTTTGCACCTCGTCTAATTGAAAACACATAGCGATTGTGCTGACTAAATCCTAAACTGTATAAGTTGTTTTCGGGGAGCCGTATTTAACTGGGCTAGCGACTCCACTTCACATCTAACATGTAAGCACGACAGCGAAAAACGTTTTCCGAATTCGTTTTTCGTCTTTCGGAAGATGTGTCGCACATAAACTCACACAGAACAATAGCTAATCTGACAACATTTCCTGAAGTTGGTAACGGAACACTTCACAACAGTCCTCTTTTTAATCACCTTTAACCTTAGGTCTTTAAATTAATCCAATTGGAAAATCTAAAACCTCATTTATGTATTTATTACTAATAAACAAAATCAACAGAGTAATTAATGTATTCATTATGACAACGGCAATGTTCTTACAATATATGTGTAACGTTACTGACACTATAATTGTAGAAACCAATCAATTATCACGTTACATAACTCACGAAACTGTTTGTTATTGAATATATTTTTCTGAAGAATGAATTTTTTTTCAGGAGTTTCTCTTTCTGCTTCAAGTAACTGGAAAACACAAGGCATATGTATTTGAAATTTATTCTGTAAGCAATAGTGCTTTCGGCATTTTAACTTTGAATTGCGTTTTTCCTGATGTCCATACTTTGTTCAGGCATGCATTAGCTCCTGGCAGTGAGAATCAAAATCTATTACCTTAGAAAAGTTGCTGAATGACAACTTTTGTGATGAGACGTAATTAAACATTTCTATGCATGTCAAACGAAATTCTTTTCCCTCATTATTCCACTAAGAAATTTTGTCTGCAGTAGCAAATTGCTTAACATAAAAAAATTCGCTGAAAATGGTATTATAATCGATATTTGTTGATTCACCAAATTAATTTCTAATCATTGGCATACATATTTCAACATCAGTCCATTTTAGGACAGTCATAAGCAAGATCCATATAAATTTCTAATACACTTCATACATGTCAGTCCGGACTACCAGGTATTCAGTACATGAATCGAAGAAAGCACTTCCTACTGTTTCGAAATCCTCTACCTTCGCATTGCTCTCATCTCCTAACTCATGCAAAGCACACTTTGCACCATGTGGGATAGAATTATTCTCCTTTTCCTCAACCATATTTTCTTTCAACTAGGAAAGAGCCATAGCTACTTCAACATCTGCGGTAAGCTAACCTTCTACCTGGAGAACTATCCTGTGGAAAGTTGTGGCTTGGTTGTTGAGAAAAAGTACAACAACATTTGGCAGCGGGTTCTTAAAAAGGGAATTTATTAGCACTGGACAACCTTCGTGACTAAAAAGATAATACCTCCGCCCTTCCAAAAGTGCAGGAACGCTTGGAAGTGCTGCCATTAATACTAACCATCTAGTGTTATTGTAACCTAATAATTTGCTGTACTCAATCTCAGCAAAATTGCAGAAGTCCTTCAGTAATTCTATGCACAAGGTACGAGGCGCGTTTGAAATTTAAAAAAAGACGTGCTAAGATATCTCAATAATTTTATTTTGACGTGAAAACCTGTACCTTAATCTGCGCACTGACGCCATTACAGTCCGATTCTTCCTTGTTTACGTTGTGTACTGAGTGTTTAAGATGCCTCCGATAATCGTGAGTCCCGCCGACTGTGAAGTACGGGCTGTTATGAGATTTCTTAGTGCTAAAGGCCTAAAAGCGATCGATATTCATCGTGATATCTGTGCAGTTTACGGAGAAAACATTATGAGTGATGGAATGGTAAGAAAGTCGGTGAGAGCATTTAAAGATGGCCGCACAAATGTGCATGATGAACAACGGAGTGGGCGTCCTTCGGTCGTTAATGAAAGTTTGGTGCAGGAAGTGGACAATTAGGTGAGAGAAAACAGACGCTTTACGATTTCCTCCTTGCGGGATGACTTTCCTAATGTTTCTCGTGGTGTTTTGTATTGCATTGTGACCGAAAATTGTGCGCACGTTCGGTACCGAAAATGTTGACATATGTGCACAAAACCAAACGTTTAGACACTGCATTGACTTTCCTTGAGGGGTACCACAAGACAGTGATGATTTCTTAAGCCGAATTGTTATGGGCGATGAAACATGGGGGCCTACGTCACACCAGAATCAAAGTAACAGTCCATGGAAGTTGAGCAAGGGCATCGTTTTGCTACAAGACAGTGCCCGTCCGCATGTAGCGAATCAGACCAAAGAAAGATCTCATCACATCTTTTGGATGGGAAACTCTAGATCATCCTCCGTACAGCCCCGATCTTGCGCCCAGTGACTACCATCTGTTCCTGCACTTGAAGAAACACCTGGGCGGTCAGCGTCTTCAGGACGATGACGATGTCAAAACAGTGGTGATGCAGTGGTTAACAAGTCAGGCGGTAGACTTCTATGAGGATGGTATTCAAAAACTGGTACAACGTTATGACAAGTGCCTCAGTATTGACGGAAATTATGTAGAAAATTAGATTAAGGTACAGGCTTTCATATAAATATAAAATTATTGAGACATCTTAGCACGTCTTTTTTTAATTACAAGACGGTACTTACTTAAAAAACACACCTCGTATTAGGTGTGAAAATGATAGTAAGTTTTGTGAACAACCGCTTCTAAATCAATAGGTTAAGAATCTGCAGCAGCCTTAATTGTGTTGTGCACTGTAGGTGCTGCACCTCCAATCTCAAGGATTTCACGATGTAATACTATTTCAACTTTGTGAAATATATTTCTTGTTCATTTACGTACTGCCCCACCAAAGTTACTATTGGTACTTTCACCACAGAACGCGATTATTTTGCTATCTAGGTTGTTTTTTGCAAGCGCGTCGGACATATAATTGGTAACAATATATGCTGTTTCGCTAGGACGTTCATCAAGTTCCAAAATTCGGACACGGCACCCTCCAGCGGTAAAAGTACCTAATCATAACAGGAAAAAGTTTTTTTCTCCCCGTGACTGGAAACATTTGTAAACACTGCGCCATAACTGACTTCCTGCAACTGTTTTTCTAATATTTCACCAGAACGAGGGAAAAACCGTTCACAACAATGGCTTCAGTAGTCGCGCGACCGCAAGAGAATTTCTGTTCAAACCAATTTCTTAGTAGTTTCGAAGCACAGTCATTTGAGCGAAACCATACGGTAAACCTAGATTCCTTCAATTACAGCCAAGGGCTGTTCACGATCTGCTTCTGAATTTGGCGGGAAAAATGAAGTTGCACTGCTGGATGACGCAGCAGCAATGTTTGCCTGAATTCAGATATTGCGCAATGTGACTCTTCCCTCCACGATACACCCAAAACTCTGTTTTAAAGTAGCTGCAATGAACATAAGATTCGGATCGCGGTTTCTTTATGAATGTGTACCTACGATAGAAGGTATAGTATAAGTAAAAAAGAGTATTTGTTGATTTATGCATAATTATCACGAATTAATTTAAAATTCCCTATAAATTGCAAATCCTATGGCCTAGGATAATATATTTACTTTTCTTGCAACGCAGCAGTGAACACACACTTTCGTTTTGGCCGCTTGAATCTCTCACGGAACTGCCGAAAAATTCATATCACACTTTGACTGTCTCTGAATCACTGAGCGAATAGCCGGCACGGTAGCTCAGCGTGTTCGGTCAGAGGGTAACGTGCCCTCTGTAATAAAAAAACTGAGTTAACAGATCAACAACAAACTTAAATGGATGTCTTACGACGTCCGCGCCGAGCAGATGAACGAACTAAAAAAAAAAAAAAAAAACTGTCGGAGTGAAGCGATTAATTTTTGTAATGAATTTTGTCCATCGATAACGTAACTTTCATTCTTAGCTATTATGCATATAAGATTTAAATATTAAGTAGCGTAACACAGAGAATGAAAAATAAAGACTACTTTCTGGCAAAAGGGACAAAGAGGCATCCCGACAAAACCTAGCAGGACAGAGCGACAGCAGGTTGGAAAACGGTACTGTAACGTTCAAAATGGGACGTTCTGGTCACACTACAATGGCAGACGCCCTAGCTACCACCGAAACAAAAGACGTACGCACTCCGCACACCAAAATAAAGTGCACAAAGTGGCAAGATGACAGTGGATCCTCATAACACAAATACGTGACTATACTTCGTGTTAATGCAAGTGCTGCGTGCTGAAATCACATTTGTATAGAATGACGTGAAGAATGGCATAAGAAACAAAACATAGTGAGTCACGATCCCAGCAAACGAAAATTGTAAGAAAAAGTATATTGTTGGCGTGACCGCTAAAGATGCTTCAGAATAAAATAAAACTGGTTTGGTCTTAATTACGCTTTACTACAGTCGCAAAAGATGACATTCAACCTATGTAACTTGTACAACTGCGACTACGGAAAAAAGAGGCCAGTAAACAAGCAATACAGCATGTAAAGGTACAAAGCGTACGTTTGTTTAGTTGCATGTACGCCGAGGAGAATCGTAGGACGCCGATGGTTACTTGGTGCAGTGCGTAACTTCATTGGGCCGGGTGCAGTGCTCAGTTTGGCTGACATCCAGCCAGTGGAGGAAGGAGGGAAGGACAGAAGATGGACTACGATTTAACGTCCCAGTCGACTCCGAGGTCATTAGAGATTCGGAGTACAGGCTTGGAATGTTTCAAGCACGAAGAAGGAAATCGGCCGTAGTGTTTCAAAGGAACCATACCGGCATGGCAGCGAATTGGGAAGATCAAGGGAAACCTAAATCAGGATGACCGGACGCGGATTGAATCCATCGTTCTCTCAAATGCAAGTCCACTGTGCTAGCCACTGTGTTACCTTGTTCTTTCACAAGTGCAGGAGAGTACCCGAAGCACTGCCAAATCACTTGAGACGGTTGTTGTGTAGAAAAAATATTTTTAGATGAAAAGAAAAGAGTCCAGGTGTCTGTATCTGTGAGTCAAAGCAACAGGATCTGCTACAAAACCCTGCGTATGTGTTGCATATACTGTAACTGAAGGATTTGTCGATCTAGGAAAACCGTTCGACATTGTAACAGGGTGCAAGATGTTCGAAATTCTCTGAAAAATAGAATAGAAGAAGAAACAAGTGTCAACATGGAAGAGATAGAGGATCCAGTGTTAGAATCAGAATTTAAAATATCTAACGAAGACAGAAGACCAAATAACGCAGAAAGGATAGGTAACATTTGATCGGTATTTCTAAAATAACTGGGGGAGTGGCCACTGAAGACTATTCACTGTGTTATGTATAGTGTCAGAGACATACCACCAGAATTTCGGGAAAATATCATGCGCACAATTTCGAAGACAGCAAGAGTTGACAAGTGCGAGAAATTTCGCACATTCAGCTTAACAGCTCATGCATCCAAGTGGAAATATGCGACTTCACCACCTTCAAAGAAATCAAAGGCCGTGCGCACCAGTTCTGGTAAAGTCATGATGTCTTTTTTTTTTTTTTTTTTTTTTTTTTTTTTTTTTTTTACCACAAGGGCCCACTGCTTATTGAGTTCCTGGAACGGGGAACCACCATCAATGTCCAGCGTTATCAGACCTCTTTAAGGAACCTTAGACTGGCCATCAAGTCGAAACCCAAAGGCATGTTGTCCAATGACGTTACCCTCCTGTATGATAATGCCCACCCACACACGGCTAGTGTGGTGAAGACGACATTGCAGCGATTTCGGTCGGAAACTGTGTGACTTTCATGTGTTTGAACCTCTAAACCAAGCTATTCGCGGACGTCGATTCGCAACGGATGACGAAGTGTTTGACTGGGTCCAGGTCTGGATCCGACACGAGCCCACTAGCTTCTTCAAGAATGGAATAGACCGGCTAGTGTCGCAATGGAATAAATGTGCCAACAGTTTTGGCGACTATTTTTTAGTATGTGTACTGCGTGTAACTACATTTTTGAGTCAATAAAATCGTTACCGTTACTTTACACTAGTGATCGTGTTTCATTTGCACGCCCCTTATGCACAGATAGTCAGTGACTGACTACGTAACTTTCCTTGATGCTTCATCTGTACAACTTCCGTACTTTTTTTTGTGAGTCCTCACCTTGCTGAAAAGATGCACTTTGCAGACATATGTATGCATTACTCTCATGACGTTCCATTTTTACTTTTATATTGCTTCTCTCTTTTACGAAGTTTTGAATGTGATCTGTATCGGATACGCCTTGATACAGAAGGTGACTCAGATGGCAGTCTTCCTTGATTATGAATGATGCTATAATTAACAACCAACAATATTATTCAGGAGAGAGACTTTTGTTCTGAGACACAGCAACACCGTTGTTTTTTCGTAGAGTTGTTTTGTGATATACAGAGTGGGTGCGATAGCGTAATGCGTTACACACGATTCACAATTTATTGCCCACAGAGGGAAACGTATGAGCCGGCTGTGTGGAGAGTGGAACAGGCAGCGTATCGGGCGGAACCAGTCGTTACTCTTCTGTGGCAAATTGTTCCACGATTCCTATCGCAGGCGATCACTTTTCACGTCAGCTGTGTGGTGAGGCAGTGCGAAAATCGACAGAAAATTTATCACGCAGAGACGTGCAGAAGCAGTGAATTACGACTAATATACGTTCTGCAAAGACTGATGGCCAAATAAATGCTGACGCTTCTTCGTGGCACTACAAGGCCGCTAATCATTTTTATGTGGCGGTTATGACTCATACGACGGCTTTAGGGTGAGATTCACTCGTCTACATTACCTCCTGCAGGATCCAATCGTCGTGCTCATGAGATACCAGACTGTCTTTCCATTTACTGTCTCTCTATAGCTGCCATCTTACTACTTCGTTTACTACGTCAGCGTTTAGTACCAGTGGTCCGCGTTTCGTATCCATATCACAAACCGGCTTAAACTGTCCTGTTAAAAGTAGCCTTTCTGACGGTTTGTATGGAGAAAGAAAGCTTGTTTTTCAGTATTTCACATAACTGTTGCGTGAAAGTAAAAATTGCGTCAAACGCCAAAAATCCGATCGTGACACAAACACAAAGCCTATACAAGTTCATATCATACGTGTGTTTTTATTCTGCGTCAGTAGGTTTAAGATAAAAATGATACAAAATTTGAAGAAAATGAAACGTTCTGTTCGCAATGGCCTTAACATAAATAATGATACAAATGCCATCATACCTATTTTCACTCAATTTACAAGTTTCTCGTAAAATAACTTATTCTCTTCTTTTACAAATGGAAACACAGTAGCTAAATACATTCACTTTTCTTCAGACAGCCTAGGTCCACAGTGCTGTGTTTCCAGCTGGACCTATTGAACGTTAGGAGGCTTCATGTCCCTCATCGAGATGTGTTTCTTGAACTCTTCAGTTGCATTGAGAGTTGACCGAACTTCCTGTACGCCTAGACGTTCAGCAGTCATTCTGATCCACTTTCTTTCTTTGGGCCTTGTCCCGCTCCATCGCGGGGTCGACCTTGTTATTACGAATTTGTCAGTGTTAGTGACAGAGGGTGGCCAGATGCCCTTCCTGCCGCCACCCCGAACTTCCCGGGATGGAATTAGTGTACCCCAGCTGTCTGCGTCTAGTGTAAGCCATGAAATAGTGCAAACGTCTGTAAATGTCTGTGAGTCGTGTAACTGAGGCGGAACGTAGGTATCAGCACGGTATTCACCTAGCGGGATGTGGAAAACCACCTAAAAACCACATCCAGGCTGGCCAGCATACCAGCCCTCGTGCTTGAAATGTGTTCGTTGGTGAAATTCATATTTTTTCAGCGGCTGACTTAGTCGTAAGAAATCCCTTTCTTGTGCATATACAGACTGAAGTATTGACTGAAAATTTGTACTACGGTCGGGAATCGAATCCGGGACTCCAGTTTATTGGGCAGGTTCGTTAGCCACTAAACCACACCACCGTGGCACAGTGGTTCACACAACTGCACGGATCACCCTGGAAAAACCTCCCCTGTCGATCCAAATTCTCACTGTAGCCCAAGTCTAAATTCCACCTTACACATGAACAGAACTGCTGAAGCTCTCCATGTTCTGGAATAGCACCTCAACATCGAACGTAAATGAGGAATACAACCCGAAATCTAGGTGTAGGTACTTAAACAAATGAGTTGACACAATTTCAGAGACTACTGGTCTCATACATCTTGCGTATATAGATTGAAGCAGCGAGTGAAATATTGTACCAAGGAGGGCAACCGAGGACAGGTATCCTGGGTACTAGGCACGTGCATTATCCATCAAGCCAGCTTGATACATCGGTTTACACACCTGCCTAGTAAGCAGGAGATTCCTGGCCTTCGTACAAATTTTCACAGGCCGCTTCAGTCTATATACACAAAATCATATCTGTACGAGACCAGTAGTTTCTGACATTGTGTCATCTCGTTTTATAGGTTTCAGGCTGGATACCTCAGTCACGGCAGATGCTGAGACTCCAGCACATGGTGAGCCTCGGGGATTCTGTTCGTGTGTAAGGTGGAATTTAAAGTAAACTGGGACGTCAGTGAGAATTTGGAACGAGTAGGGAGGTGTTCCAGGGTAATCCATGCAGTTATTTGAGCTGCTGTGCCAGGGTGATTTAGTGGCTAACGCACCTGCGCAATAAACAGGAGACCCGGGTTCGATTTCCGGCCTTGGTACATATTTTCACTCGCCACTTCAGTCTACATACATAGTCATATCTGTATGAGACCAGCGAAGTCTCCGAAATAGTGTCATTTCATCTTTTTCTTACCTGACAGTCGCTGGTGTGCGCGTAAATACAGGGTGTTTCAAAAATGACCGGTATATTTGAAACAGCAATAAAAACTAAACGAGCAGCAATAGAAATACACCGTTTGTTGCAATATGCCTGGGACAACAGTACATTTTCAGGCGGACAAACTTTCGAAATTACAGTAGTTACAATTTTCAACAACAGATGGCGCTGCAAGTGATGTGAAAGATATAGAAGACAATGCAGTCTGTGGGTGCGCCATTCTGTACGTCGTCTTTCTGCTGTAAGCGTGAGCTGTTCACAACGTGCAAGTGTGCTGTGGACAACATGGTTTATTCCTTAGAACAGAGGATCTTTCTGGTCTTGGAATTCCAACGCCTAGAACACAGTGTTGTTGCAACAAGACGAAGTTTTCAACGGAGGTTTAATGTAACCAAAGGACCGAAAAGCGATACAATAAAGGATCTGTTTGAAAAATTTCAACGGACTGGGAACGTGACGGATGAACGTGCTGGAAAGGTAGGGCGACCGCGTACGGCAACCACAGAGGGCAACGCGCAGCTAGTGCAGCAGGTGATCCAACAGCGGCCTCGGGTTTCCGTTCGCCGTGTTGCAGCTGCGGTCCAAATGACGCCAACGTCCACGTATCGTCTCATGCGCCAGAGTTTACACCTCTGTCCATACAAAATTCAAACGCGGCAACCCCTCAGCGCCGCTACCATTGCTGCACGAGAGACATTCGCTAACGATATAGTGCACAGGATTGATGACGGCGATATGCATGTGGGCAGCATTTGGTTTACTGACGAAGCTTATTTTTACCTGGACGGCTTCGTCAATAAACACAACTGGCGCATATGGGGAACCGAAAAGCCCCATGTTGCTGTCCCATCGTCCCTGCATCCTCAAAAAGTACTGGTCTGGGCCGCCATTTCTTCCAAAGGAATCATTGGCCCATTTTTCAGATCCGAAACGATTACTGCATCTCGCTATCTGGACATTCTTCGTGAATTTGTGGCGGTACAAACTGCCTTAGACGACACTGCGAACACCTCGTGGTTTATGCAAGATGGTGCCCGGCCACATCGCACGGCCGACGTCTTTAATTTCCTGAATGAATATTTCGATGATCGTGTGATTGCTTTGGGCTATCCGAAACATACAGGAGGCGGCGTGGATTGGCCTCCCTATTCGCCAGACATGAACCCCTGTGACTTCTTTCTGTGGGGACACTTGAAAGACCAGGTGTACCGCCAGAATCCAGAAACAATTGAACAGCTGAAGCGGTACATCTCATCTGCATGTGAAGCCATTCCACCAGACACGTTGTCAAAGGTTTCGGGTAATTTCATTCAGAGACTACGCCATATTATTGCTACGCATGGTGGATATGTGGAAAATATCGTACTATAGAGTTTCCCAGACCGCAGCGCCATCTGTTGTTGACAATTGTAACTACTGTAATTCCGAACGTTTGTCTGCCTGAAAATGTACTGTTGTCCCAAGCATATTGCAACAAACGGTGTATTTCTATCGCTGCTCGTTTAGTTTGTATTGCCGTTTCAAATATACCGGTCATTATTGAAAGACCCTGTATGTTCATGTGTGTGTGAAGTCTTATGGGACATCTGCTAAGGTCATCAGTCCCTAAGCTTACACACTACATCCTAAGGACACACACACACACACACACACACACACACACACACACACACACACACACACACATGCCCAAGGGAGGACTCGAACCTCCACCGGGATCAGCTGCACGGTGTGCGCGTGGATTCAGTGACGAGGCTAACTAAATCTTTTGGAACTTCACACACAGTTAGCCGTTTTCGTTTCTCCATGCGAGCAAAATCCCTATCGCAAGACATAAAAAGAGTTTCCTTTCAGCAAAAGTTTGTGTTCTACAACAGTAAAGTAATCCTCTTCTGTTAGGTAAGTAAGCGATTCCATGCAAGTAATTAACTATAACCTTATAATCTCAAAGATGATTGTTGTCGATAAGAAATTCGTTTCAGTAATAAATTAAACGAACTGAAATACTTTAACATCACTAACGTTAATTCCAATCCTTACATGTTACATTGACATTCAGGGTGTACGTGATGCTTGGGAGCCTCTTTAGTTGGAACCAAAATATTTTTTTTCGAGTATATTCCTTTCGTTGACTGCCTAGCTTCTTCTTTTCACTTCGAGCATTACCTTCACTTGTCTTCCTGCGTTTTAGTGCAGTTTTCCTTTCTATTTTTCAATATTGTGAATTATTTACATGTGACAATTATTTCAGCAATACCCTGTTGTGCCAAACAAACCACAGAGCTATTTCAGCTGTTAGGAATTAACACAAGTGCACGCCAAGACACTAACAGAGACGTGGGTCTTAGACACGAGTGCCATTTTTATACGGCTATGTCCGGGTTCGGTTCCCGGCGGGGTCAGGGATTTTCTCTGCCTCGTGATGACTGGGTGTTGTGTGATGTCCTTAGGTTAGTTAGGTTTAAGTAGTTCTAAGTTCTAGGGGACTGATGACCATGAATGTTAAGTCCCATTGTGCTCAGAGCTATTTGAACCATTTTATACAGCTATAAACATTGTTTCCCGCTGTTCTGGCGCTTGTATCACAGCAGATGTTATTGACCTTGACATTTACAGCGGAATTTGACGACAAACTCAAATTTTCCTTTTTTTTTTTGGCACTTGACTCATCTTCTTACATGCCACAGTTATAGACCGAATTTAAAAATGTCATCAAAATCTACTCATTAAGAGTTATTTTAATGGTGTAACAAAACGAGTCAAGTTAGGAATTGTGTGCCTTGAGGTAACTTAACTCACAGCCCGCAAATTAGCCAGACTAAATCCACCCAGTATTTAAAAATGAGAGTCCTTGGGGACTTTCATTACACTTTACACATAATTTCGAGGGGTCGGAGATAGAGTGTGCTAACCCAAAACAGAATATTTTGAGTTACTGCATGTTATATGTTTGGCGAAACTCAAAGACAAGAACATATATACGTGGTGCTAGAGGTATAAGGGCAACTATTTTTATTGAAATGATAATCAAATAAGTACCTTAAGCTGTCTACAGGCGTTGATATATATCAACGGGGACAATTGAAAATGTGTGCCCCGACCGGGACTCGAACCCAGGATCTCCTGCTTACATGGTAGACGCGCTATCCATCTGAGCCACCGAGGGCACAGGAGAAAGTGCGACTGCAGGGATTTATCCCTTGCACGCTCCCCTTGAGACCCACATTCCCAATTTAATGTCCCACTGTACTCATTACTCGCGGCAGACAATCTTACTAAGTCCAGTAAGAGTTCGGGCAATGCGTGTGCATCCGCACGGAAGGAGAAGGTCAATGGCCGCTTAGCCTTAACTACATGAAGATGGTATCTGTTCTTTCGGACATGTCCGAGATGTCCGAAAGAACAGATACCATCTCCATATAGATATTTTTATTGGTGACTGAGGGCAATGTACCGAACAGCACTACATCCGTATTTATTTCATCTGCAGACTAATAATTATAGCTACTAGGCGAAGTGTGTTTAGATTGGTTAGCATCTCCAGCAGCATGTAGCAAGAGAAAGCCTTTAATGTTTACTTTCCCCTGGACAGCAGGTCAGGTGTTGAAGCGCGGCTTCGTGGATGCGTGGTCTGTGCTGAGAGATTTATTCCACTTAGTGGTGCATTACGACCGTGCAGAACACAATAAGTAATGAATTATGTGACGTGTTTGCGCGAAGACTGTTAGACGCAGAGAAAAAAACAACTATAACACTCAAGGGGGTACATATTAAGGCACAAATGATCACAACATATTCAGTTCTACTCCTAACATCCTGTACAGTAAGACAAAACAACATATCTAGACGACAGTTATTTGTAGAAACACAAGTGGAAATACTTGTAACCAGCTTGTGACGCATTCCAATAGGCAACAGATAAAGCGATCAGACTAATTCATACTAAATTGAGGGGTAGCGCTTCTTTGCGTCGACTCCTTCAATTCAAATGATATGAACTTTTTATCGCTGAACTTTGCATTCCCCTCCCCTACAAACAAAATAATGAAAGTAAAAATTTTCTACTGCATTCTAGCTGTGTACGCAGTAAAACTATAGCATTAGACATGTCATTTTGATTTATTATATCTTTACTACTAACTGTATTCGCAACCTTTTTTTTTTTTTTTTTGCAGGCAATATCCAAATACACCACGGAATCTACCTGCTAAATTATGTCTTTGTGCAAATCATAGTTCCAGAGATAGGTTATCTTAAAAACTGATATGCATGAAAAACTAGTTTTCTTTAGAACGGTGGGCAAATTACCCGGTCTATACTCATCCACTGTTTGATAATGAGGTCGTATTCATTCATAAAGATTTTAGTACTTACCTCCTCCGTCCTGAACTTAGATTTTGCGTACTAAATGTTTATATTGGTGGTCAATGTATGATTACTGGGCAAAATAAGACTGAAACACTGAATTGAGAAAAATGGACTTGATTCGCAAAAAAATTTAGGTGTTCAAAGTGAATACAATTTATGTAAGAAATACCTGCAACACTCGCAAAATTGAATATAAAACACCTAAAAATTATGAAAAAAACACTGGAATATGAAAATATGAGTTGTTGCCAAATGTAGTCCCAGTGCTACAGCAAAAAGAGCATATGACTTTATTGTTGTAGTGTAATAAACAATCGCGTATTAAATATTGTTCGGAATATTAGCATATTAAAGCATGATATAAACACGTTCTCTTCCAAAATTACTAAAAAGAAGCAAAAATTACCACTATTCTTCGTATACTTTCTGACAATACGATAAACAGCTTTTTTTATGCAGATGATGCAAGCTACCAGGAACATGAAGAGACGTAAACAAGTGGTGCAGTGAAAGCATATGATTTAAAGTGTATGTTACAATTAGGCAGATGGAGTTTGGTTTATTTCTTGAGCTAGAAAGAAATAAAATTTGGAATCTGAAGCGGTTAATGCATTATTTGTTAAACTAGCCACACATTTGAAGCTGAAGTATATAATTGTTCATTAGCACGCTGGTGGAGGGAGTGGGAGAATTGAATGATTGGTTTTTAAGAAAATGTGTTGCGTTCGGCTCACCTGATATGATATGCAAATAATTTGTTTAAACTACTGACTGCTATCAGTTTAGACTGCTTGCTACGAATCGTAGCATTATTGAAAAGGCAGCCGTTAAAGGCAAAGTTGTCCTCAAAGCAAACCCTAATGTTGCTTTGAACAGCGCGTGCTTTGCTGCCCATAATTCTATGTTATTTCATACATGTCTTTGGCTTTCTTCTTCCTTGCTACTGACTTACCTCTCCAATTGTAGGGCATTGGGGCGGCGGGCAGGGGCGGGGGGGGGGGGGGGGGATGTCAGCAGTTCAGGATGGATTCCTGACAGGTTGTCATATTTCACATTAACAAATCATTACCAGAGTTGAAAGTAGCCGTAAGAAACAAAACAGAAGAAAGTCTTACGACCGGCGAATTGTTGAAACCTAGAACTTAAGATATGTATTCCGACACTTCCTCACTTGCCCACCGATCCACGCTATCTACGCCGCGTTCACCTACAAAGCACACAGCGAGTCGTAAACGAAGTTTCTACAATATTTAGAACTTTAGTTACTATATTAAATTTTTTCCCAAGTCAAGTTCAGTCGACTGAATGACATTACAGAGGTTCAAAGAAATGAATTGATGTCGTTGGAGAATAAAATTGGAATGTTTGCCAAGATGTAATTAAACTGAGGAGTTGTATTGATTGCTTGTCAGGTCAAATGTTAACTGAGCTAACTACCGAATATGACGATAATAGTCTCTTTCCAAATCAACACTCATTCCTAGCGTTAATTTCTCCTTTGTTTTCTCTCCTCCGTGTTACCACGAATGACATATAATCGTTTGTATTTGTACTTGAACTGCAGTACATGTGAGGCGCCCAGTTAAGTGTTCTGCTACATCAAGGCAGGACAATGAGATTCTGTAATACTCATTCCTTCTGTAGATATTGTTCTTTCTGCACAGATTCTGTGCTCAGACCGCGAGTTCGTTGTTCTTGGTGTGAGGCTGTAAAATAACTGGTGACGTGGGTAAGGTTCTCGATTCTACTGAGCGATCTGACAAGTCCCTAATTAGGGATGCAAACAGCGTTTTATTCACAACACGCAAAGCGGATAAAGCGGTAAACTGCTAGTAAGACGTGGCAATCATGTGCACCTACAAAGTCACATGTTACACAGTTAGTATTAGTCAATCACAGTCTTATCACATTACGTTTTGTATAAAACATGTTCACAAAAACGACGTACACTGTTATTCTGTTCTCTGTTTTGCACACAGAATAGCGATATTTGAATACAATCATACATGGCGCCCATCCGAGGACTTTATCGTGCAGTCTGTGACGCTAATATATGGGTGAACACCTTGTTCCATACCGACCAGACAGCCCAAATCACTTCGTATCGCTCTTTTGGCGGGAGTCGAAGATTCACCAAGTACGTCGTCCGAATACCATTATTCTAATGTTGATCAAGTTTTATAACAGAAATGAGATGTGATGTAATTTGATTAAAGTTTACCATAGAGAGTACATTGAGAATGATTGACAGTTAAATCTGAATTATACTTTATCCACAATAAATGAATGTAAGAAGTTTGGCGCGCTAGCTCCTTTGTCAGTGACCAAAAAAATTATCCTCCAACTAATCTGGCGCAATTTCCCATATTTTCTCTGCCTCTCACACCCATTAGAGTCATGCTTCAGCTACTGCTATCTATAAAACTATAGAGTGAATTTCGGGAAGGAATATTATGGCTCTAAAGACAGAAATATCGCAACTTCATGTACACATGAATGTTCGAACAAATGATATCTATTACCACGTCAAAGACTAAGACTTACTTCTTTGAAATCGATGACAGTTATCAAAAGACCAATAAACACAGCTGTCTGGAGATTAAATGGCAATAATAGAATAAGTAATTTTTAGTCTACATAATAAGACATTTAGCACCTGACGTTCTCAATTATTCTAGCACTAATGAAGCAACAAATTAGTTCGATAAAAAGAGCACTATCGAAACAGAACAATTAAAGAGATATTTCGAAATAATTGTATACATATGTGTCGTGAAAATATTCTTAAAGACTGGCGCTCTAAGTAGAAGAGAAGTGCATCTTGCTTTAGGAGGTGGAGAGTCACATAACCACTACGGAAAGGAACACGTAACGCAGGTCTCTCAGCATCCATGAGCTTGTGGAAAGTTATAAAACTGAAACAGCACCTGCAGGTACCTTCAAAAAAAAGTTCACGTAGGAAATATTAGGGAAAGGCAATATATTACATCTGAAGATACGTCGTGAAACAACACAGTAGTCGATCTGCGCGTGTTTCCAAATGAAAGTGTAATAGCAACTGCGCTGAGCGTTCGAGGAAGGAATTCCAATAACTGTGGAAGCTTTTGTCCATGCCGGGAGCCAACGGCGACTCTAAAATTCGCTAGTACAAAATGAATCTGTACAGTACGAAGCAGCTAGGAGTTTCTCTTTTGTCGCTAACTAACACGCAGAGCGCAGGCAGGCATATACGGCTGCTTGAAAAAAACAACTAATAACGAACGCTACAAGCATTTTTGGCGGCCAGTCGACCGATTCATTTGAGATGAAACATCGACGAGTAGACCGACTAAAGGTGCCGTCATGCGTCAAGGGAGAAATTTGGTACGTTTAGGTGGTTCCATAACGTCTCAGGGCTTACTAGGCAACAAAAGGCAACGGATTTTTTGGCTACACCCCTGCCCCGTATTCCCCATGCATTTATTTTTTGCTGATGGGTTGATTGCCCTTCCGTGCTGATGTTCACCCTAGGCGTGTTATTCCGAAAGTCTCCCTGCCATCTATTTCTGGGTCTTCCTCTCCCTCGCGTCCTATCTATTTTTCTAGAGAATGACGAATTAGTCTCTCCAACCTTCAGACATTCTTACTGTATGATCAGTTTATTTCAGTTTATTTTTGTTTAGCAATTTGGTGGCACTAAGCTACACTCCTGGAAATGGAAAAAAGAACACATTGACACCGGTGTGTCAGACCCACCATACTTGCTCCGGACACTGCGAGAGGGCTGTACAAGCAATGATCACACACACGGCACAGCGGACACACCAGGAACCGCGGTGTTGGCCGACGAATGGCGCTACCTGCGCAGCATTTGTGCACCGCCGCCGTCAGTGTCAGCCAGTTTGCCGTGGCATACGGAGCTCCATCGCAGTCTTTAACACTGGTAGCATGCCGCGACAGCGTGGACGTGAACCGTATGTGCAGTTGACGGACTTTGAGCGAGGGCGTATAGTGGGCATGCGGGAGGCCGGGTGGACGTACCGCCGAATTGCTCAACACGTGGGGCGTGAGGTCTCCACAGTACATCGATGTTGTCGCCGGTGGTCGGCGGAAGGTGCACGTGCCCGTCGACCTGGGACCGGACCGCAGCGACGCACGGATGCACGCCAAGACCGTAGGATCCTACGCAGTGCCGTAGGGGACCGCACCGCCACTTCCCAGCAAATTAGGGACACTGTTGCTCCTGGGGTATCGGCGAGGACCATTCGCAACGGTCTCCATGAAGCTGAGCTACGGTCCCGCACACCGTTAGGCCGTCTTCCGCTCACGCCCCAACATCGTGCAGCCCGCCTCCAGTGGTGTCGCGACAGGCGTGAGTGGAGGGACGAATGGAGACGTGTCGTCTTCAGCGATGAAAGTCGCTTCTGTCTTGGTGCCAATGATGGTCGTATGCGTGTTTGGCGCCGTGCAGGTGAGCGCCACAATCAGGACTGCATACGACCGAGGCACACAGGGCCAACACCCGGCATCATGGTGTGGGGAGCGATCTCCTACACTGGCCGTACACCACTGGTGATCGTCGAGGGGACACTGAATAGTGCACGGTACATCCAAACCGTCATCGAACCCATCGTTCTACCGTTCCCAGACCGGCAAGGGAACTTGCTGTTCCAACAGGACAATGCACGTCCGCATGTATCCCGTACCACCCAACGTGCTCTAGAAGGTGTAAGTCAACTACCCTGGCCAGCAAGATCTCCGGATCTGTCCCCCATTGAGCATGTTTGGGACTGGATGAAGCGTCGTCTCACGCGGTCTGCACGTCCAGCACGAACGCTGGTCCAACTGAGGCGCCAGGTGGAAATGGCATGGCAAGCCGTTCCACAGGACTACATCCAGCATCTCTACGATCGTCTCCATGGGAGAATAGCAGCCTGCATTGCTGCGAAAGGTGGATATACACTGTACTGGTGCCGACATTGTGCATGCTCTGTTGCCTGTGTCTATGTGCCTGTGGCTCTGTCAGTGTGATCATGTGATGTATCTGACCCCAGGAATGTGTCAATAAAGTTTCCCCTTCCTGAGACAATGAATTCACGGTGTTCTTATTTCAATTTCCAGGAGTGTATTTATGCGGTTTCTATGGTTCTTGCTATTTCAGATCCATTCCCTGGCATTCTTTCGATTAAAGGTCCAATTATTATTCTTAATATTTTCCTTCCGAGTGCTAATAGTTTCTCAAAATTCAAAAATGTTCCGCTGTCAGCTATTAAATGTGCGCACATTTATGTATATATTATTCTACCTCTGTGAAAGAGACTTCCTAAATAGTTTCAGTGATCATCTCTTTTAAAGGTTAATTTGGCTACAGCCAATGATGCATAAATAAAGCTTCATTATCTGCCACGAAGTATTCTGTCTTCCCCTCGTTTGGTCAGAATTACAACAGTGCTGGGCGGTAGTAGTCCAGTGCACGTAAATCATGTTAACATGAAAAATTACATTGAAGATGAGCATCAACATCTTTACTCAAATCACCGTCTTAAAGCGTGAGGCATAACTATGGTTTCCAGTGATTGATCATTAAAGACTCAGTCAACCAACAATGTGTCTTTAAACGAGCAGTGCGTTACATTTATTTTTGTAGAACGTCAGCTTCCAGGCCCGACAGTAACTTTCTAACCTCAGCAAGTCTTTTTGCATGGATAGGATTTCGCTGTTGTGGCAGCTTCCCTTAATACAGGGGACGATCAAAAAATTTCCGTTTGAGGGCGTTGCTGTAGAGTATATGCAACCCAGCGCAACTCCAATGCCGATATACGAGTATACACACCGACATGGAGGCAAGGTATTTGTGTGGCCTTCGAACGGAAACTTTTAAATCGCCCCTTGTACAGCGGTATTGTTCCCAAACAGCTACGACATCCACAACGTTGAGTTATAGGTGGAGGTACTTCAACATCTGATGACTTTTCCCGCTTCTACACCTAGTAGCGATGTTCTATGTACTAGCTGGTTAGAAGGAGGTCATTGCTCCAGCATTCCTGGTCATTACATCTGAGGGGAACATTGGGACCTATTCACACGAGTATTCGCTGCACCTGCAGAAATCCTGAGGTATTATCCCTCCGTTCTTTCTTCAGCAGTAGTGTGCGGTTAAGACCGCTCCAGAGGAGGCGTATATTTACACAACATCTCTCACATAAGTTAATAACCAAGAGCCTGGAGAAGTCGAGATAGTTCGAGAAAACAAAAGGTATTTCTACAAGGCATTGTCCATTCAAACTAAAAGCACACATTTCCAGAATGAATCTCTCATTAATCGGCGAGGTATACACGGTTTTTGAAACTTCATGATATATTAAAACAGTCTCAACCTGCCACGAAGTTTCAAAGTAGCGCTGTGACAAAGCCATTTATCCTTAAAACCCCTATAGCAGTGCCGTTCCTCTAGTGATGCAGGAGAACTGTGGAGTGTGGGAGGAGGGAAATGTGCTGGCGAAAGTATAGCTATGAGAGCGGATTGTACGTCGGGCCTTGGTAGCTCAGTAAGTAAGGAAATCGTCCTCAAAACACAATATTAAGGGTTCGTTCCCGGCCCGGTTCAAGCCTGTAATACTCCAGGGAGTTTGAAGTAGACATGACGCTACAGCCACGATGACCATATTGACCACGATGAACATGAAGCTGAAGGGGTGTGGAGACCATTACGAAGATGATACTAATGACTATGACGATGAAGATGAGATTATTAATTATAATGATGAGGACGACAATAGTAATGAAAATGTCGATACAAATGATTACGACGATTTTATGGTGACGGCGACGACGGCAATAACGGCGACGGCGATGAAAATGTAATGACGACGAGAAGAAAAATGACGAGAAGATGACGATTATGAGTTTCATTGAAAATTGAGCTAACATTATCAAACGATGATGAAGATAATGATGACGACGATAACTGTATTGACAAATAACAATGATGAAGATGACGACGACGACGACGACGACGACGACGACGACGACGACGATACTAATAAAGATGGTGAGGGGGCGGATGACGATACTGACGACGCCAAATCCGATGGCGATACTAACGACGACGATACTAGAAGACAACGATGACGATAATGGCGGTGACGATGACGATAAAAGTAACAACGAGGATGGCAGCAGCCACCATGACAGCAATCAAGACGATGGGTATGGCGAAAACGATGAGGATGATGATGACGACGATAATAACAAGACTATGTCGAAGAAAACCCACAATGAGTCTGGCAACACTAACAACGATTATGATGACGACACTAATGCTGACGACGATGGCGATGGTGAGGATGACTGTAATGACGACAACGCAGGCGATAGCGCTGATCATAATGGCAATAACGACGGTAAAAACGATGGTGGCAGTGCCCACAATTACAACATTGACGACGACGACGACGACGACGACTACTAAGACGATGATGATGACGATATTAACAACGATGATGATGATGATAATGATGATGATGATGATGATGATGATGATGATGACGACGACGACGACGACGCTACAACGACGATAATAATGGCGGTGGCTACAACGACGAAGTATATAATGACGACGATGACGGTGGCGATAATGACGACGATGATGATGATGATGATAACGGCGATGATGATGATGATGACGATAACGGCGATGATGATGATGATGACAATAACGACGATGATGATGATGATAACGACGATGATGATGATGATGATAACGACGATGATGATGATGATAACGACGATGATGATAACGACGATGATGATAACGACGATGATGATAACGACGATGATGGCAGCAGCCAAGATGACAGATAATGACAATGGTGACGATAATGCTGAAGATGGGTGTGTCAACAACGTCGAGGACGATAATGACCAAACCACAATGATGATGACGATACTAGCAACGATGACGATACTAATGGCGGCGACGACGACGGCAAAGACGACGATAACGGCAACGACAACGAATATAATGACATTAATGACGGCGATGACGTTAATTAAGTTAAAGTGAAGATTAGCAAATACACTAAGCTCAATAACGTAATTTGTCAGTTAGCACAGTTCATAATTGCACCACTTGTCGAATCAAATGTAATTTTAGTCTCGATTTTGCGCAAGGTCCGTCGAGGAGTCTCCGTGCCTGAGAGGGCGGCCCGCTCATTGTCCCGCAGAGGCGCCGGCAGTCTCAAGTTGCCCGTGAGGAGGAGGAGGAGGGAATGGAGGCGGAGGCTAATCACGGTGAGTGCAATTTGCACGGCTGCGACGGCGGCAGCGGCAATGGCGCTGCAGGCATAATTCTACTCGCGAGTCCCAGCGTGCTCCAGATTTTCTATTTTGCTGCCATATTGCATTTCCTTTCCACTCTGCTCCGCAGGCCCCGAGTACAACAGATACGTTATCCTAATGAAGACTCGATGAAAAAAATCAATAAAACCGTGCGATTAATTTCTATGAAAGCGAATCACTCCATTCTCCCGGGGACTACCAGGCGTTCCCCAGGGTTCCGTGTTAGGTCCTATACTGTTCTCTCTGTATATCAATCATGTGTCATCAGTTTTGTCCTACTGCAGATACCACTGACGCTGACGGCCTCCGGTTGCATCTAAATACAAAACCAATAAATGAAAAGACAGTTATCGAGAATCTTAGTACCGACCTGTGTGCACTGTCAAAATATACGGCTAAAGCTCGACCCACCAAAACCCGAGAGGTACTGGTTGGTCACTCTAGCCTCATTAGTTTGAAATATCGGGAATCGCTATCGTCTTGAGGCGGAGGAGGAGATTAGCGTTTAACCTTCCGTCGACAGCTAGGTGATTAGTTCGGATTACTTAAGGATGGGCAAGGAAATCGACTGTGCCCCTCTGAAAGGAACCATCCAGGCATTTGCCTGAAGCGACTTAGGGGAATCATGGAAAATCGAAATCAAGATGTCCGGACGCCGGTTTGAACCGTCGTTCTCCTGTGTGCGAGTCCAGTGTGCTAGACACTGCCTCCCCCCCCCCCCCCCCACGGGTTCAGAATCTTAGAATCTTTAATCCTAAGTGAGACTATTATCAACTTCTCTCCCTCAGCAAAGAGTCTAGAGGTGACAATAGATGAAAATCTAAATTACAAAATGGTTCAAATGGCTCTCAGCACTATGGGACTTAACTGCTGAGGACATCAGTCCCCTAGAACTTGGAACTACTTAAACCTAACTAACCCAAGGACATTACACACATCCAGGCACGAGGCAGGATTCGAACCTGCGACAGTAGCAGTCGGGCGGTTCCGGACTGAAGCGCCTAGAACCGCTCGGCCACCGCGGCCGGCTAGATCCCACATCATACCCATTTTCAACACTGCCCTTTTTTGCTGTCTGTTAATAAACTAAGAGGTGAACCAGTTGTGAGCTACTGCCCTTCTCTCTTCAAACTAAGAAGATACATGGACAAGCAATTACGCTTCCAATTATTGATTACAGCGATTTTATCCTGCAAGGCCTTTCTCACGTAAGCTCACAGCTAATGCAACTGGTTATGAATGCCTGTGCTCGTTATATCCATGATGTTCGACTGTTTGATCACATGTCACCGTCATACGCACACCTATGCTGCTGTGTGCAGGCAAGCGCGTGGATTTCCATCCCTGTATCTTCTGTGTTGTCTTATCAACGTACACCATACCTCATACCTCTCCGCGATCTTAATAACGCTCTTGTCTGGACAAAGTGGCAGAAACAGCCGTTCCAATCACAGCAAAATCCTTTCTATCTCACTCGTCGTTTAGCTACTTTCTCGAAGTTCTCCCCAGTAGTAGCAACCCGACTCTGGAATAACATCCCGTATTATATCAGGGAACCGAATAACATCTCCAGCTTCAGAAGACAGTTAATGACATATATATCTACTGAAGCAACGCTCAAGACACCCTCTGTCCCTGTACGCACTCGTTACTCTCGTATGTCCTTCACCCCAATCAGATCTTCCTCTTTTCTGGGTATTCTTAGCTGATGCGGTCTCCTTACATTTCATTTCCACAATACTTGCTATATTGGAAAACATCTATTTTGCACAACTATAAATTCTTTGGATATCTCCCACTGCCATTATTGTTGTCATTACTATTAATATTATTGTCTTTTTTGTCATCGTTTGCAGCACCAGCAGCAGTTGTGGTACTATGAGTATATGAGTATTATTCTTATTAATTCATCATTATTATTAACTCAATTTCTCTCTATAGACACTCAAACGATATTAAAGAAGCTTATTATATTAAATATGACACTCATCAGCCAAAACATTATGATTAACGACACCTGATATCGATATAAACTGGTCCAGGCGATATCAGCATCACCAGCGAGGAATGAGTGCTAGTCAGACATACGTACGATGCATGTACTCGTATATCAGCGAGCATGATGTCTGTGTGTAGAATGGGAAAGACATGCGATCTATTCGAGTTTGACCGGGGCAGATTGTGGTGTCCAGGAGGCATGGACTGATATGACTTTTGAACACTATTAAGGTAAATACATTGTTTTTTCTCTATCATAATCTTTCATTTGCTAACTATGCCTATCAGTAGTTAGTGACTTCATGCACCACTAGTCGAGTATTCGAAGAGTGATGTGGTAAGTGTCTTCAACACTTGGTGAAACCAAGGTGAAGCCACGTTCAGACATTATGGGGTTGGGCCGCTACCCCTCATTACTGACGTCGGACATCGTAGACTGGGCAGATTCGTAGAAAAGGACAGGTGGCGGAACTAACATCAGACATTAATGCTGGGCAGAGTACGTCTGAACACACAGTGCACCGAACACTCCTAACGAAGGGCCTCTGCAGCCGACAACCCATGCATGTGCCAATGTTAACACCATGACATAGGGAACTACGACTCAAATGGGCAAGTCACCATCGGCACTGGACGTTGGAGCAGCGGTAGAGCTTTGCGTGGCCTGATAAATCCCGATACCTTCTTCATCATCCCGATGGGAAGGCCGAATTCGTCGTCTTTCAGTTCCCCGGCACCTATATTGTGGGATGGAGAAAAGCTTGTAGCTGCTCCATTACACTATGGGGAACATTTATGAGGCATCCACGGGTCCAGTCGAGCTCGTGCAAGGCACCATGGCGGCCAAGGAGTCTTGTGCACTGATGGCAGATGACGTACATCCCTTCATGACGATTATGTTTCCCGACAGCAATACCATTTTTCAACAAGATAATGATCCATGTCACAAGCCCACGACTGTGATGAACACAGTGGCTAATTACAATCGATGTTCTGGCTACCCAACTCTCCAGATCTGAATCCGATCGTGCACATCTGGGCTATGATCAACATGCCGTCAGAGCTCATCAACCCCTGTCCGGAATTTACGGGAATCGACTGATGCGTACAGATGTGCCAGTTCTCTCCAGCGACCTACCAAAGCCCCATTGCTTCCATGCCACTACGCGTCACCGCTGTTATCCGTGCCAAAGGTGAACATACCGGCTATTAGGTAGGTGGCCATAATGTTCTAGCTGGTCAGTACAGGTAACTATAATGTAAAAAGGTACTGTATAAGTGACACTCTGGTGCAATGTAAGACATGGCCTGATGTCCCTAATAAGATTAGGTTACATAAATAAATATACGGCTGAGCGCTGCTAAACATTTGTAAAAATCGTAGCAACTGGTTTCGAGAGGAGACCAAAGACTCCCATGAACAGCTAATGTGTTTTCCTGCTGTGTAGTATCACTTTCAAATTTATTTCCACATTGACAACTGATCTTACAGGCCATTTTAATTTTTGACAAAAGCTTACTGGACCGCCGATTCCGTGAGCGTATTCCCGACAAAACAGTGGTACTGAGCTGGACACATTGCAATAAATATGGAACTGTGAACCTAATTTTCGTTTCTTTGCAGACAAATGCTTGTAAACGCAGTACATTCTGAAATTACCGCACCATAGCGCCGTAGCTTGCCGCTAGAGGCGGCAAAACAAATGGTGCAGCCTATTGATAAATTGTAGTATTGTTCGGTAATTCGTTTGCGGCTGCAACTTGAATGTTGCAGCTGTGTCAGGGCAGTGCAAATAAATTATTTAGTCGTCCGCATTGGCCTGACGTGGCTGTGATATTTATGCATGTGGTGTCACCTAATGTTGACGGTGCCACACCACAGTCGGCAACGCACATCGATACCACAGACACTAGCGATGTCTCGCTGCAACCTGCAGTGACAAGTGGGAGAGGCTGAAGAAGACCCTCTCTCTCAGCACAGCAGTGACGTCGTACGGGAGTCGATATAGAGTAAAGCATGAAACGCTCTGCACAGTTCGTGACCTCAACTAAAGCAGTCAACACACTGAGTAGGACTACAAAGTTATTCAAATCTTAGATGGAAATGTGCTTTTGTAAATGTTGAATATCGTACTTCAGTAGAAAAGTTTGTTAATCAGTGCATAAAGTGATGCTTTAATAGTCACTGGGAGTTGTAAGTTATCACGCACTTCTGTGGCAAAGTACTGTATCAAGTTAAGTAAAGATTTTTATTCATTCGTGTAGTAAAGTGAACTAATATTTCATGTGTTGTAGTTCAGATGAGCCATCTCCCAGAGCCATCAAAGAACCCACAATTATGGGTGGACATCTGCAGTTTCGTCTGGTCATAACGAGACAGCTGCCGAAAACGAATGGTCACACAATACTCCACCATTTTCTTTTGACTCCTATAGCGGTAAACTATGGCGCTATGGAGCGGGTATTTCATTGTGCCACGTCTACAAGCACGTACCTGCAAACAAACAATGAGTTAATTATGTAAACTTATTTTGTTGAGTTGATTATGAAAATGTTATGACTACCCCTCCTATACTTGACGTTCTACACCGCCGCACAAAAAGGTGAAGCACCGAGACGACATGATAGGATGTCAATGTAACTTCGTATATTTACACACTGAGCCGTGGCGCTCGTTACTGGCGCGCCAGTCTCTTGGATGTCCATTATCGATCCTTCGATGTTTTTATCGTTGCTTGCCTTGTTGTTTTCCACATTCGCGGGGCGAGTGGCAGTTGACGTTTGCTCGGGCTACCTGCTGAGACGCCGCGAGGTACGAGGTGGGAGGCAACCACGTGTATGTGGAGTTGGTTGTACGCGGTCTGCCGGTTCAGCATGGAGGATATGTGTTGGCTGCCTGCCTGTCTGCTCTCCTGATTTTGCTCGCCGCGCCTTGCGACCGCCTAGCTTGGGTTGCTGCCTGGTGTATCCTACACGAGCCATACCGGACGTCCAGCAGAAGTTAAGCAGCCTTGTCTTTCTTTAAAGAAAAGGAGCAAATGTATAAGACCTTTTGTAACCAATTTTGGTGGCCTCGTAAGTGTGGCCTTTGCGTTTACACTGCCTTTGGGGAGAGCTAATTCTTTTAAATTGAAATAGTTGGGGTTCCCTGTCCTTTATAATCTTTTGGGGGTTTTATTTGAATTTTCTCTTTGGGGTTCCTTCCTTGTGCTTGGTTAAATGTTTACTTGCATAGCGGGAAATGAATCCTGGTTAAAACTCGGAGAAGGTGTTTGCTGTTACTGCCGCTTCCGGCATTTGTCTTTTCAATTAAGTGTTGTCATCCCTTCGAGCGACCTGGTGTCACTCCTCGTTAATTAATGTTGGTTTATGTGTACTTAATTTTGAATTGGTCATTTGAATTAATATTTTAGAGCCCAGTATAGCACTAAGGCAACCTCATTGTATACAGCCTTGTGCCTCGGTCTAGCACCTTAATTTTCAGTGGCACGAGTTAGCTCCACTACCGGTTTTACTGATGTGCTCCCTTCAAAATTTTGTCTTGTGTAAGTTTGCCCCATGTGTGTCTGGGAACACAGAGATGAGCTTTAGTGTGACTTCAGTGCTAGTCAGATAATGGAATCTTCATTTTGGCTTGGCTTCCACTGAAGAGTGAGTGGAGCGTAGTGTGTATGATTTGTTATTCATTTAATTAGTGTAACTATGTTTATTTAATGGGGAGCAAGACATTTAAATACTGTAGTTATTAACTCCCCTAGTTGCGGGGTGTTGCTAATTCGTTCCAAATGGCCTACTACTTATTCAATGGCAAGGCTGTTGGTTAGTTGGTTACTGTGAGTACAAATTCACGCTATTTATTTGTTACCGAAATTGTTGAAGTGTCTGTGTCGTGATTCAATCACTAGCTACGTGTTTGAGCTAAATTGATATAAACCTTACATTGCCTCCTTAAAATTTGTTGCCAGTAGAAACCCTTAAGACAATTAAGTTTTGTCACTGCTTATGTTAATCTTTACTGGGAGCAATATTTCATGTAGTTAAATTTTGTCTTAAAATCTGTATTTCTCTGATGTAATAAACGAGTGATAAAAGAAAAAAGGCAAAGGGGCCTGGTTCTTCCCATTGTGTCCGGTTTGTAACACGTATCAGACACCACTGGCTGGTATGAAAATGATTAGTGTAACAAATCTATTTTGATAGGCAGAACGCTCATCACAGTGCATTAGTGATTTTTCCATGACGGGTAGGGCATATAAGAGACGTGAAAAGCATTACATGTTGAGTGATCACTGAAGAACTCGGTGATGCCACGTACACTTTTGAGACAGCGTATTCAGCATTTGACAAAATTTGAAAGTGGCTGTCTCGTTGTACGTCTCCACTTGGTTGACTTGTCGAATCGTGAAGTATCCAGATTTTTAGGGCATTTCGATGTGACAGTGGTCCCATGTCGAACTGCGTGGGAGCGTGTGGGCAGGCACATCCACCGTAGAAGATCCAGTCTACTACATCTAACCAGCTCAAGGAATGATCGCCATGTTGTGCACCAAGCACGTTGTAACCTTTTAACACTTGCACCTGCCATCTAAGAAGAAGTACTGAACTCCCTACAACATTCTGACATCCCACACTGCTCGGAGACTACCAGCACCCAGACTGTGGAATCAGCATCCCATGTGTAGGCTGCTCCTAATATAGCAACAAAAACAGCTGCGGTTGACTGGGAAGCATGGACTTCTGATGGGAGGTATCGCATTATGTTCAGCTAAGAATCAGCACTGTTGGGGAATATGCTGGTGAGGCCCCATTCATGCAACGTTTTGGAGAGAAACTGCTATGTTACTACTGATTTCACTGTGTGAGGAGCCATTCAGCATGACTTCAGGTCATGGCTAGTTGAGACTGAGGAACACTGACGGCACAACGGTACATCACAGACATCCTGCGTTCTTGTGTGTTTCCACTCATGCAACAGTATCGTGCTGCCATTTTTCAACAGTACAATGCTCGTGCAGAAACGTCATATGGCTCCATGATCTATCTGCATGATCATGAGGTACTCCTGTGGCCAACAAGATCCCCAGAGGAGTCCTTGAGAGAGCATGTGAGTATGTGTGGGACCACAGGATAATGAGACGTTATGAGTGGGTCATCGACGTATCTTTGCGGATGTCAGACAGATCTGTACCAGGTGACCTCACCAATAAAAACAGTGTTTCCCGTAATATTATATCAATTTTGTTAGGGTGTCGCACAATTGATCTTAATGAATTGAATTTATTAAACAGCGGTGGCCCTAGCATACGTGTAACATTGATGCTATAACTCACACGATGATAAAAATAGATAGCTCATCAAACTGCTGAATGAAACATGATCACTATAAAATCCTCTTTGTTGCAGTTCACTGTGGACTTCATGTTAAACACCAGCTTCTGCTTACCCTGTCATAGTGGCAATGCCAGTCGTTTGAAGAGAAATTTGGACCCCTAACGGGAGAACAGTGACGCTCTCCTCCATTCTGTCGGGCTGTGCTCTGCGTGTAGTCAATAAAATCCAAATTATGCATCTAAACAAACACTCATAATAAGATATTAATATGGAAATTTAGTAGTTAGATGTGGTAATGACTGACGCTAACTGTAACCATACTTGTACTCTCATTTATAGATGGGGATTAATTTACATTGGTTGGATTAAATAATTTAATATAGACTGATTTTGGTACATGGCAGTTTTGACAAAAACGGTCATGTAGTAATATCAAACAGTTGTGGTCCAGCTTGACCCGGAAGAGGATGCAAGGGCTTTTGTCATCCTTCCCAACTGAATCGTTGCATAAGCCAAGCCAGAGAGAGGGCAGTATCGTACTGCTCATACTGTCAAAGTCTTCCTAAATTCGATTCGATTTTTGTAGTTATTGTAACATCACTTACCTTCTCAACCCGTGAAGTTTCTGATACGTGATTCCTTAATCGTACCACACTTGCACACCATATCTTAAATACCATAAAAGAGTAAGCGGGATGGAATCATGGTTGGTAGTCACACCGTATAATTAAGACAATTTATTGACATTAGGCCTTTAAAAAAATTTTGAGAATTACAAATTGAGGGCGAGCCACTAGATAAAGCTTTGCAAATACAGATAAAACCTACAGTACTCAGTCCTAAAACAGTCCGTTACTAAGAAAACAGAATTACTAACAAACTTCAAAATTTCAAACTCCCACATAGGATTTCCCTGAAAATACATATAATAAAACAAAAGTAAAGGGTGACTCAATGACACTTTAGTGCCAAGCTAAGATCCAATTACAGAACATGATAGAACCACTTAAATAAAAAAATAAATGAAAACTACAGCAGAAACATTGGTCTAAAACTAGAAAGGGCTGCACAAGGAACTTAGCAGATGCTATGCTGTTTAAGGTTCAGCCAGTTGCCAGTCCCTAATATTTAAGGAAACAAGTTCATGTACGAACAGGTTACATACAATATGTATTTATAAATCCACCAGCTTAAACCGCCTTGATGGAGGGAAGATAAATACTAAGCTTTGGAAGGCGATACGTGAACAACTCCCAGTAGTGACCAGGCTTTAAGAACGACAACATAAAATCATTTGATTGCAAAAGACACAAAGCACTAGTAAAACTTCTGAGAAAACTTTCAAATAACGGCCACCATTTAACTGGGCCAACTGAACTCTTCCACACTGTCTTAAGATTCGACTATGAAAGTCTCACTACAATAAAGTTTAAGCGGCTCTGAGTGCATCGGTGAACAAACACAATTACGACGACTTACTTCATATCAGGTACACAATACGAGGGAACGGGTTCCACAGCTTCACCGCTTCCCTCCAAATTTTGTTCCCAGCGAAGTCACAGAACTTTTATTTCCAAGCTGTCCATGTCGGTCATCACGCTCGTTCGGCAGCCGTTGACACTCGTCTCCCCGCGAATGTCACGAGATCTCGACGGTTACCCGTCGAAGGCTAACAACCAACCCGCTTCGCCCGCCAACCCGGAAGGTAAAATCGATCTCAACGATACATGAACAAAATAACACTGGCGCCAGATCGCCACGGCTCAATTCCATTTCGTCTATCCATTTTTTTCTTTTTTTTTGGGGGGGGGGGGGGGGGGGGCAATATAGTCGAATATCAAGTGCTGCACGTATCAAACGCAAAGTTATTAAGCTGTCGTGGAGAACCGAGTTCATTAGAATGGATATCCGTATGTACCAAACTAAATGGAGTGACCATGGGCTATCACCACAGCACCTATTGACTCTCTTATGAGAGCGGATACTCAGAAAGGCGAACATTGAATCTGTAACATTTCCCACTCAAGTACTCACTACATGTTGTTAGGTAATAGCTGTCTGCCAAATCAACCTCAAGGTTTTGAAAAAGTGATACCAGCATGACATAACTGGTGCTCAATTCAGCTCCAAATAAACAATAATTTTTAACGTCCTGCGTCGGACTTGCTTGATTCAATGACATGACGTACGGATCTAGGTCGTACTGACAGTTGGTATCGCCAGAAAAATTTGAAAACGCTCTGAAAGCGCTAAGCGAAATAAAGATCCCTAGAGGAGACGATATTCCCTCAGAATTATTGAGATCCACAGGAGAGCCTTCTATGACAGAACTATTCCACCTGGTGTGAAGGATAAGGGTGGTAGGGGTGTAAGCATAGATACTGCGACCGCTGATACCTTAACATGTACCCATTTCAGTGTGCTAGTTCTTTATTCTCTGTGTCTAACAGTCTTCTGATGTTTTCTGTACGGTCTTAACTTCGCCATGACGTGGACCACGCTTGTCAATACAGATTAGCTGTTTTGTGCTCACGGGTCCACACTTCAGTACCTGACCTTCTGCTGGCAGAGGTAAATAGGTTTTAAAGGCATACTTGTGCCTTGCGTACTTGGAAGTACTAACACAACTGTAAACATACTTCTTGTAATAGCCGTAATTTATTAGTCAGCGAATGAAGTAAATACTGTTGTAATTTTGTTCAGCACACTGTCCACAGTCATCAATAGAAATATCTGCACCTGCACCCCAAACACCGTATACGTGAGAAAATGTTCCATTTGCCTGATTTAAGGACTAGTTTTTAAGATAACTATGTATCATTTTTTGACTTTAGTGTAAGAAAGTTCACATAAAAGACGCAATTTTCGTTTTTCTTCCAAAAATAAAAGTCGATACTTAGGGAGCCTCTTATTTCCCAGATTTGGTTTTTTCCTTGTGCTCGCTCAGAAGTTCTCTTTCTAAATAATTGATGATTGTTTCTATACTTGGGGCGCTTTTCAGCAACTAGCTGATCTAATGCCAGTTGTCCTTTGCAATTCATAGCAATACCATATAATGTTTCGTCAAAGGTTTGAAAAGAAGGTCTTCTTTCTTTTCACTTGCTAAAAATAGATGAGCTCTCAGCATATGTATGTAGTTGTTACCGTTTCTGACACAAACCTAATTCTACTATGCCGTTTCTTAGATCCTGTGTCGGAAGTCGTTAATTTTCCAAATAAATCTTCAATTCCCACACAGTATGAGACTTGGATACATAGTTAATTTACAACCCAGTAAACTGTAAAAGAAAAATATTGTTGGTTTGTCAGGTATAGTTTATTTCCAGCTATTTCGTGCTAGTAGTGTCAAGAGAAATATAAATAATTTTCTTTACATTAAATGAAAACCATAACATTGTATTTGCTACGACTGCAAGCTGTCCTCGAAATTGGATTAAGATTGAGGTTGTCCACTCTGCGTCGAAAGCAGTTACCGTAATTCGTAGTTCCGTTGAGCTTCTTCTGGGCTATCTTCGCCTGGCTTGAGGTCGCCGGTCTATCATCCGACTAATGAAATGAGTTCTGACAACACATTCAGCTCAGGAGATCGAAATAAAGAACCTGTCTACACTAGGCAATCATTGACTTTGTCGTGCAGAAGTAATACTTGTGCATCCTTGACATCTTTTTACCAGAAAAAGGAAAATCCTTATAACACACTCTCAAACAAGAAACTAGTGTTGAACGAATGAAAATGAACCATTTCTAAAAAGGAACGATCACCAATATGAACGAGTTTGCCCATCTCTAGGACAGGGCAGGGCACATAATGGGGCGCGCAGGCAGTCAGGAAGGCCTTGCTGTATCCTACGCAACCGTATGCTTCGTCCAGGGTCCTGCAGGCTGAGATGGATAAATGGCTCGCGCACTTACAGAACGAGGTGCAGTGCAACTACCCGGAGGGTAGCCTCCCCAACCTCTGGCTGTCCTGGTTGGTGCCCGCAGGCTTTCGCGTCCCACGGTGCAGCGTTGGAACGGCCTACCACGGATGACAAATGCATCACACTTGTCACAGGGGATACGCTGGAGCGGGATGTATCGACTTGGTGCTGTGTATGTACTGAAGCTCAGTGCACTGTAAGATGAAGTTCTGTCGTTCATGGAGCTAGCTTAGAACAGAGCAGGGCAGCTGGAGGTACTCACCGGGAGAGCCTGGGCAGTGGCGAAGCATGCGGCACCAGGGGGTCGCACCGCCACAGAGCCCGCCGCGCTTCACCTGCAACACAGCACACAACATCGCTTTACTAACGAAGCAAATGAAACCTGAGTATGAATATAAATAACACGCTCAAGCGATATTAATGTGACTACCGGCTATGTTCAATGTTGATGTGCAGTAACCATTCACAGACGAGAGGCTGGAGCGCTAGCAGTGTCAGGCGGACGCGCAAAACAGTGCAGCCACTGTCGCCGGAGCTGGAGATGGAGCAATTTATCTACTGTCCAAAAAGGCATAATTACTGGCTTTCAGGCTAAGAATGGAAGCATTTCGGAAAAGGCTAAGTTTGTACGCTGTTCATATGCCAACGTGTTTAAAGTATACTGTGCATGGTAAAATGGTGTTAGCCAAAGCCGGCACCTAGGCAACTATGGTGGTCCCGGTCATAGATAACAGGGGTGAACGACGGCTGCCGAGATGTAACGGACGAACAGATGTGGATCTGCATAGCATGGAGCTACCAATAGAGGGCTACTGACAGTGCCTGATCAGAAACTGTTCAGGAAACGTTGCTGCATGTGGGCCTCTAGAATGCCTGCTCAACAACTGTTCAAGGAACGTTGCTACATGTGGGCCTTTGGAACAGGCCCTCGTTCTTGTACCCATGCTGACTATTGTTAATCAGTAACGAAGGCTACAATTTGCACGTCAGTACCGTAATTGGACCTTTACTGTATGGTCAGAGGTAACATTTTGAGATGAATCACATTTTGTGCTCCATCGGACAGATGGCCTTTGAAGTGTACAAGTAGAAACTTCTGAAAGCAAACACCCAGAAACATTCGTCAGAAAGCTCCAGACCGGAGGAGGGAACGTTATGGTCCGGAGAATGTATTGGAAACGTTACCTGGGTAATCACGTCATTCTGGAAGGCACAGTGGATCAACACAAGTATGAATCATTCCTCGGGGACCATGTCCACACCTAAATTCAGTTTCTTTTTCCTTGGAACGATAGCATCCATCAGCAGGAAAATGGAATGTGTTACACAGCCCGCACCGTACGTGCATGGCTCGAAAAGCATCAGAATGAGTTAATCATAATCCACTGGCAACCACACTTCACACATTTAAACCCAATCGGGAATTAGTCCGACCACCTCGATTGGGCTGTAGGAGCAATGGATCCTCAATCAAGAAACCTAGATTAGCTAATCACGGCACTGCAATCAGCATGGGTCCACATCCATGTCGATACGTTCCAGAACGTCGTTGACTGTCTTTTTGAACGTCTCGCAGTGGTACGTGCTGAAGAAAGGTGGTTATTCAGATTTGTTACAATTGGTCACATTTATAAGACTGGAAAATGTACATCGCTCCAGGATTTTGTATTAGGGGAACCAGAATGAAATGTGGTTTCTGCGCTTGTGGATATTACATTCTCATTTATCAGCTCATCGTTTACTCCAAAGTTGTGCCAAAGATATTTCAAGGTTAGAATGACTTGTTAACAAGTTTATAATTAGATCATTTTTTACATTTTGTTGTGACATAGCCAGCCAAATAGCAGAAGAGGTACATATCGGGCACTGTATGCTCTTTGAGTTTCGCAAGGCTAGTACCGCAACAGTTGCTATCAAAAACATTTGCGATGTTAATGCTAGAGGATTAGAGATTCGTAAATTCGAAAGGTGGTTTTCTGATTTAAAATCTAGTAATTTTGACGTATCCGTCTCGTATCACTCAAGAAGACCACAACTTTACACTGTGGCATGTTAAGAGTGGAATGCAAGCAAATTCGCATCAGACAAGCGTGGGCCGTCCGCTGTGGCCGAGCGGTTCTAGGCGCTTCAGTTCGGAACCACGAGACTGCTACGGTCACAGGTTCGAATCCTGCCTCGGGTATGGATGCGTGTGATGTTCTTAGGTTAGTTAGGTTTAAGTAGTTCTAAGTGTAGGGGACCGATGACCTCAGATGTTCAAGTCCCATACTGCTTATAGCCATTTGAACAAGCGAGGAACTGTCAAACTCTCATAAGCAACTTTGGTCGCACGTACGAGAACATTTGCAGCAAACTGATAAAAAACAAAGCTAACCGATCCACCATATGCGACTTATTGACTACAAGCGTCGCCGTATCTAGCCTTGAAATGCAGCTCACTCAACAAGCGAATACTGTGAATGCTGAATCAATGGTTTAGTGAAGTACAGATACCTTCGTTATTTGCAGTCTAAGGTTTTATCTTATGGGGTGTTTGGTATTTCTATTTATCTTCAGCTTGAGACGTTGGCATGTATACCTGAACTATCGTTGTCGGTGTTGGTCTGCTGTCGATTCCGATTAGAACAACCCGGTCACTGAACTGTTCACAGTAACACACCCTCTGCCCTACCTTCCTATTCATAACGAATCCTACACCTGTTATACCATTTTCGGCTGCTGTTGATATTACCCGATACTCATCTGACCAGAAATCCTTGTCTTCCTTCCACTTCACTTCCACCCCTACTTCCACCCCTACTATATCTAGATTGAGCCTTTGCATTTCCCTTTTCAGATATTCTAGTTTCCCTACCACGTTCAAGCTTCTGACATTCCACGCCCCGACTCGTAGAACGTTATCCTTTCGTTGATTATTCAATCTTTTTCTCACGGCAACCTCCCCCTCGGCAGTCCCCTCCCGGAGATCCGAAAGGGGAACTATTCCGGAATCTTTTGCCAATGAAGAGATCATCATGACACTTCTTCAATTACAGGCCACATGTCCTGTGGATACACGTTACGTGTCTTTAATGCAGTGGTTTCCATTGCCTTCTGCATCCTTATGTCGTTGATCATTGCTGATTCTTCCGCCTTTAGGGGCAATTTCCCACCCCTAGGACAAGAGAGTGCCCTGAACCTCTATCCGCTCCTCCGCCCACTTTGACAAGGCCATTGGCAGAATGAGGCTAACTTCTTATGCCGGAAGTCTTCGGCCGCCAATGCTGATTATTTATCAAAATTTAGGCAGTGGCGGGGATCGAACCCAGGACCGAAGACGTTTTGATTATGAATCAAAGACGCTACCCCTCACATTACCGGAGCTGGCTACGGCCACCACTGGGGACATGAGAGACGTCTCTACAGTTGATTAAAATCACTGGTGCGTCTGCCCGAGAAGGCAGGAAGACAGGAACCCGATTTAGTAATCTGTCCATCGTGTTGCCTATCTGTAGGCACGACGTAATTCGATACGATAGTACAGAGCAGGTCAGTTGTTTACACGCTCGCCCCCTAGTGGTGAGCTCAGCAGCTACGCCACGATACCTATTAGGGATTGAAACTTGGAGATCTGCTCTGTCCATTGGCACATCTCGCTTTTCCTTGTGTCGTGTAGTTTTGCACATTCGTCTTCTGAAACTCCGTGGGTACATAATAATCTTTCAGTGGTATGAACAGCCATATGATTTCCGTCTGTGATAATGTGAAACCCTTAGGAAAAGGTCAAATTCATGTACGTTGTCGTACAGAAAAATACAAACTGTACATTTCGATCTACACTGTGCAACACAATTAAAGCCAGCCGGTGTGGACGAGCGGTTCTGGGCGCTTCAGTCTGGAACCGCGAGTAGCAGGTTCGAATCCTGCCTCGGGCATGGATGTGTGTGATATCCTTAGGTTAGTTAGGTTGAAGTAGTTCTAAGTTCTAGATGACTGATGACGTCAGATGTTAAGTCCCATAGTTCTCAGAGCCATTTGAACACAATTAAAGGACCACTTTTTCGAAATGATGTAATTGTCTTCCATTGCGACATATATGTTTGAAATTTGGCTCAAAGGTTCCTACGACTTTCATATATACTGGTGCAATAGCGTGACGCCCTGCGACGACAGCAAGGGCTCGAACACGTTTCATACAGCAAGATGTCGACCACACAGAAAAAAAGCCAGACCTCAGAAGTTCATGTGACTAGTAATATGGGTTAATGATGTCACCTTGGCACCAAATTTCATCAAAATTATATTCAAAGCCACCGTGAACGTGTCACATGATAAATGACTTTTAACCAAATTTCACGCCTCCTTTTTACGCCTCTGCGATGGAGGGCAGAACGGAGATATTCACTTGAAATCACGCAGTTTTCTTTTCGATGCCATTCAGACAGCCGCTCAGAATCGGCACGAAACGGCCTCAGGGGTGGCATTAAGTGCGTCAACGAAACCACGCACAAAATGTGCGGGAATTAGCGTTCCAAAGAACGGGATGGTTTCTAAAAAATGGTTCAAATGGCTCTGAGCACTATGGGACTTAACATCTAAGGTAATCAGTCCCCTAGAACTTAGAACTACTTAAACCTAACTAACCTAAGGACATCACACACATCCATGCCCGAAGCAGGATTCAAACCTGCGACAGTAGCGGTTGCGCCGTTCCAGAAGGAAGCGCCTAGAACCGCTCGGTCACATCTGCTGGCGGGGTGGTTTCATTGACGCATTTTATGCCAGCCACTGTTGTCTTCACGTGTCGATTCTGAGCGGCAGGGTGTCGGATCTCTTTTCCTCTGCCACCTGTACTGTCTGCCATCGGGTTCCCCTAAATGACAGGCAGCACCGCATAACAGCTACGTAATGAGGGAAACAAACCAACAGCCAAACAGGCGAAGACATCAGGTAAACACGCCGAAGATTCCAGTCGATTAATAGGCCCCTTTCCTTGCAGAGGTCGCCGCGACATATCCGGCCACGGATTCCTACGCCGGGTTTCTATTGGCTCCAGCTCACTATATAGGCCCGGCCGGTCGAAGGCAGACCAGTCTTCGTCCGCTGCTTATGGCAACCGCTATAGGAGAGTCTCCGAGAAGATATCACCGAAGGCGCTGTAGTGAACTGCCGATCGAAGTACCAGCCGACCGAGAGGCTAGATCGACGGACGTCTACATCTATTGTAAAGCCAGCTATTGTATTGTAGAAGAAGTTACGTTCAATAAACTGTTGGAGAATACACCACCACCCATAAGAAAGCCGCGTGACTTCAGCGCCGGCTGTCGCCGTTCTGACTTCCATGTGGGTAAGAGTGAGTGTGACGACCTTCCCAATATGTGAAACGTTTCCAGTAGCTTTTAGAAGAATTATAGTGAAATATGATGCCAATGTGACATCATTAACCCACCTTACATGATACAGGAACTTCTGACCTGTGGCCTTTTTTCAAATGTGTCAACACCTTCCTGTCTGAAACGTCTTCGAGCCCGTGGGTGACGTCGCAAGACATCACGCATTTGCACCGTTACAAAAGCAGGTTCTACGCACCTTCGAGAATATTTCAAACTTGTACGACCTAATGGGGTACAATTACGGAGTTTCGGAAAAGCGGACCTTTAATTGTGTTGCGCAGTGTAAATCACATATCAAGGGATGGTCATAAAGATGACCCACGATAGCGCAAAATATAGTATACGGAAAATCTTCGTATTATCAAATTCTATATCGTATATGTGCAAGGGCTAGATGTTCCTCATTTATAGTTTCGAACGTTTTTCGAAATTTGCACAATTACGTATAACAACATGTTTCTCTAGCTATGAAAAGTTGCATAAGGTAACTCGAGCAGCAAGACAGAGAAATAAACGAAAATCAAACACCAGACTTACGCTTATACAGCGGCTTTTTCACCTCTGTCTAAACGCAAAACATTTCTGAAGGTATAGGGATTGAGATAATCTAGAAAGAACTAGGGATACTTGGGGACAGTGATTCTTTATTTCACATAACTTGGAAGCAGGTAACACATTTTAGAAATATTAACAGAATCTTCCGTCGGTTCTTGGTAGAACAACATTATAATAATAAATGAAGAGCACCAGTTTGCTTTTGTTCTACAATATGGTAGAACAATATTGTAGAACAAAAGCAAACTGGTGCTTTTCATTTATTACATTTTAGAAAGGTTAACTGCTTATAAAGTCTAATTAGCGCGTTGCTTCAAGGTTCTAATATGAGAGAAATATTTACTGAAATTTCTTTCTGTCATGAATGAAATACATGAATAAATTTTTAAAATTAGCTTGTCGACAGTAATAGACACTTGGATAGGACACTGAAATATTTACGTGAAGCCGGCCACTGCGGCTGAGCGGTTCTGGCTCTTCAGTCCGGAACCGCGCTGCTGCTACGGTCGCAGGTTCGAATCCTGCCGCGGGCATGGATGTGTGTGATGTCCTTGGGTTAGTGAAGTTTAAGTAGCTCTACGTATAGGGGACTGATGACAGATGTTAAGTTCCATAGTGCTTAGAGCCATTTGAACCATTTACGTGAAAATATTTACACAAAATTGTTTCACTTTATGTTTACGGTTTTGGTTATAATAGTATTGTTTTATGTACACAGTGTGATTCAGAAGGAAAGGTACACGCCTCGAGGGGTAGCAGTATTGTTGACTCCAAACAAAAAAACTTCAAATGAACATGTGCCCTTTCGTTAACCATATGCGAAACACATCTGTTTGAAAATCACAGGCGTCAGTCGCCGTGGAGTCATATCCTGCCCACCGAGGTCATCCAATTTTACTCCGCTTGATCATTGTTTGTGGGGTTGCCTTAAGAGCGAAGTCTTCGTGCGCAGAATGAAACAAATGAGAAACTTGTCGTTCGTATTTTACGTGCGTGTTCTCAAGTAAAGGACCGTACGAATGAGCTCAGATCAGCAACGCAGCAGCTGTCTATAAGAGCGGCAAAATGCACTTCAGTTGACATTAGACTTTTTTAGCATCTTTTGTAAGGAAATGTGCACTATTAAACAAAACACTAGATTACAGTGTTTCGTTTACTATTACTTGTATTCGTTCTGCCCGCACTGTTTTCATTAGTTTCCTTGAAAACAGTTAACATGACGTTTGTTCGTATGAAGCTTTTTGTTCAGAGCCACTAATACTGTCTCCCCTCAAAGCTTGCACGAGGGTGAGTCAAATGTAAAACCTAAAATATTATTTATTGTGCATAAATTCCTTTAGAAAAAACTGTTTTGGTAGTCCACGCAAGCACTCATGCACCGCGTGGCATATCTCTTCATCAGAACGGAACTTCTTTCCTCCCATTGCGTCTTTGAATGGTCCAAATATATGAAAATCACATGGGAGAAGGTCTGGTAAGTATTATGGATGAGCAAGACACTAAAAATGCAGGTTTGTGATTGTTGCAACTGTTGTACGGTCAGTGTGGGGCCTTGCATTGTCATGCTGCAAAAGGACACCTGCTGACAGCAATCCACGTCGCTTTGATTTGACTGCAGGCCGCAGACGATTTTTAGGAGATCTGTAGATGATGCAATGGTGACAGTGGTACCTCTAGGCATGTAATGCTCCAAATTGGCGCCTTTCCGTCCCAAAAGAGAGTCAGCATAGCCTTCCCTGCTGATGGTTCTGTTCGAAAATTCTTTTGTTTTGGTGATGAGGAATGGTGCCATTCCTTGCTCGCTCTCTTCATTTCCGGTTGGTGGAAGTGAACACAGGTTTCGTCCCCAGTAACGATACTTGCAAGGAAGCCATCACATTCTCGTTCAAAGCGCCGAAGAAGTTCTTCACAAGCATCAACACATCAGTCTCTCATTTCAGGGGTCAGCTGCCGTGGCACCTATATTGCCGACACTTTGTGAAACTGGAGCACATCATGCACAATGCGGTGTGCTGACTCTTGAATAATTTATAAACATGCTTCAATGTCATTTAGTTTCACTCGGCGGTTTCCCTTTACTATGGCTTCAACTGCTACATTGTTCTGTGGAGTCACAGCTCGTTGTGCCTGACCTGGACGAGGAGCATCTTCCACTGAAGTCACACCATTTGCGAACTTCCAACTCCTTTCGTAGACTTGCTGCTGTGACAAACATGCATCACCGTACAGAACCTTCATTCGTAGATGAATTTCAAATGTTTTCACATCTTCACTACGCAAACACCGGATAACAGAACGCTGTTCTTCTCTGGTGCAAGTTGCCAGTGGGGCGGCCATCTTTATACTGAGACCTCGACGGTATGTGTGCATCTGCACTATGCTGCCACCTACAGGCCATTATGCACGCTGTTTGTAGCACGCTTACCAACTTACAGGAAAACGGCGCGAAATTTCGATTTGTTATTACAAATTTAAGGTTTTCATTTGACTCACCCTCGTACCTTACGCGGTATTCACACAGTGGTAAAGCAATAAGGATTGTCGATTTTGTACTTAAGTGAAAGATTCGTGGATGAATAATGGTTTACTTTTGTACTAAAAACATACTAGTGCATTTCTTCCTGACAGATAAAATCGCGCGATGCATTTCTGTATGATATTCTGCTGCAGTTGTTCTGCTGCAGTTGCCAATACATCTGTACTGCATAGAACACAGTTTTATCATTATTATTTTATGATCTTACACCTTTGCTTAGTAAGCCTGCTTTTGCCATTTGTTTTCCTCGCAAGTATGTCAGGAAGGGGCTCTGTTCAAAGTGACCGTGTTTCTTGCAACGACTCCGAAAAGCCTCTTTCAACGTCAGAGCAGGGAGAGCATTCGTAGGGCTATTTCCTCCTGCCTCCTGTTTCTCTGCGTTTGATCCACTCGCGGAAGATTAGGTAGCGGAACTCTATGTTGCTGTGGCAGAGTCTCATTCCCTTTGATGTCATGTTGGCAAAATGTATTCAGCGCTTTTGTGCGCCGTTTGTTTGTCGCCTTTATAAAGTGGCTGCGCTTCTTTACAGTAGAGGCGGATCAAAAGATGGACGAACAAAAGCTGCGCCGAAGTCAGGATTTAGCTTCCCCCCTAAGAGGGCTCAATGAATGACTTGAAGATCGGCTGCAGTAAATGCAGAAGGTGCCGAAGAGCTACAGATATCGCGATATTGTTAGCACTCACTCGTATTTCACCGAATACGGTCGAAATGAAGCTCATTTGAATGCTCACTCCAAATGGAACTCATATGAATGCACGAAGTTGTCCGAAAGACACAGTTTCCGAACTTCTGTGAAACAATAAAATCGTGACTGACTGTTAGCTGACAAACAAAAGACTCTCGTGAGGGCAAACGAAGGCCCTCTCAAAATGAAATGACAAGTTCTTGCAACTTGTTCACCTTTAAAGGTCGCATTACCTGTCCTCGTTTGCATACACGATACACTTTTCAATCTGCAAACCTAAACACGACACAGTGACACTGATATTTGCTTTATTCTGAGGTCATATGGAAATGTCAGGCAACACTATGAGGGGGGGGGGGGGGGTAGAATGAAGGTCACGAACTATGCAGCAATAACGTAAGTCCACTAGTACCCCGGGTTTCAAAAAGAGTTAACGGTGGTAGATGTTCGAAATAAATATCCGATAACACTTTCGAGCAGCGTGTATGGAGCAAGGGATTATGTAACTGTCCGCTGGGTAATCGGCGTTGCCCGAGTATGTATTTACTGCTATTCTATTATCCACCTCTTCCGCCCCCCTCTCTGTCAACTTCCTCCTCCCCCCTTTCTCTCCACTTTACAACCCGATAACAGGAGGTTGCTCCACAGTGTTTCTTCACACATAATAACTAATATGTGTAACAAGTTTCGTTAAAATGTATCGAGAGATTTAGATGGAGCGTTTTGCACGCACCTTTGCCGGAATACGCACGTCACATATATTTAACATATTTCACATATATCTGTATACGTATTTCACCTTTATCTCTAGCGAATTTCGTCGTGCAGTTACATTTCCACGCAGCTCAATGTTTATGACATCAAATCTACTGAACTATGTGTCATACAATGATTTTTTTGCAGGTGCATTCAGTGGTATATTCGAATACTGTTCGCAACATGTGTTGCTAGAAGTTATTACTAAAGTAGTAATAAATTAAAAGGTCATGCTTGATGCGGAAATTTTACTGTATGAACAGCTAAAATGTAGTAAGTGATAAAATTTTTGCCCTTCAACACTCTGTACGGAATATGAGGGAGAAAGAGTTCGTAAGGGTTTGAAACTACGTGTAAAGTTTGTTGAATGTCATTAAGTACTCTCATTCTAAAATACTTGGTGAATACTATCTGACTACTTTTGCCTCGTGAGCTACGCTTCCTTTCCACGCCCACCGCTTACAGGGGCAGGTGGTTCTTAACCGAAGAGTGTTTCTTTCCAGACAGTTAGTGATGCCCGAACCAGTTTTCACTTAAATCGTTGCAGTGGTGTATGAGTAGATGTCGAACGTACATACATACATGCAATATCAAGTCACATTAAAGTGACAACCTGTCAGAAGCCTTAATAACAACCTTTTATAGCACGGGCCATCGGAATCGGTGACGAAACAAATACAAGTTATCTGGAAAACACTCTCTAGAAGAAGGGATAGCATTTTAGTGCATCAGGAAATAATTTCCATAATAGTAGAGGGAGAATTTAAGCGAGAAAATTGAGTCATCAAGCGTTTGTGTCTTTGTAATGCTGAGGCAGCTTGTGCTGCACATATTACCGATACGTCATATGTTATTTCATTATAAGGCAAATAAGAAAAAAAAGACCTACAACGAAGAAATTGTCCAAATGCGACGGAAAACGCTCGATGTGCTATACATGTACAGACAAACAAATTATTAAAATATCAGAAAAATTGGAAGATTTGCTAAAGAGTTTCACAGATTAGGCAAGTCACTAACGCAGTGGTCCATCTCTGGCCCTTATGCAAGCTGTTTTTCGCCCTGGCATTGACTGAAAGAGGTTTTGGATGTCTTCGTGTTGGGAATGATGCCAAAGTCTGTCCAACTGACGTGTTAGATCGAGAATATCTCCAGCTGGTTGGAGGGACCTGTCCACAATGTTCCAAATTTTCTCAATGTGAGAGACATCCGGCGGTCTTGCGGGCCAAGGTACGTTGTGCCAAGCACGAAAACAAGCAGTAGAAATCCTCGCTGTCTGAGGGTGGGCATTATGTTGCTGAAATAAAATTATATTTGGTGGTGACTGTAACTTACCCTCGATATGTTGACGAAAATACATGATTAAATCCGGAGGTAAGCATAAAACATGATCCTAAATCGTTCTAAACGTATTCTATGAACATTATTTCCAGTAGTTGGTTCATGAACCCACGTGAATAATAGACGATTGTGAACACACAGGACCTCACAGCAACAAATAATCCTCAGCTAAAACAGCAGCAAAACGGATACATGTGATGACTGGGTGTTGTGTGATGTCCTTAGGTTAGTTAGGTTTAAGTAGGTCTAAGTTCTAGGGGACTGATGACCATAGATGTTAAGTCCCATAGTGCTCAGAGCCATTTGAACCATTTTTGAAAACGGATACAGGGATTACTGAACACAGGATTGTCGTAGCGAAACTGAATATTCTAACCCGCAAAACCTCCAAAAATAAACGAAAAATATACCTACTCAAAAAAGCAGATAAAAATTCACTTGACGCCTTCCTGAGGAATGATCTCCACAACTTCCAGATTAACAATGTAATTCATAGTATCGACAGAAATTCAGAGATTTATACCAAATAAATTAAACAACGTCGGAGGCGATCGCCCATGGTAGACAAAACAGTTCAGAACACTGTTGCAAAAACAACGAAGAAGCATGCCAAATTTAATCGAGGGCGAAATCTCTAAGATTGGCAATCTTTTACAAAAGCTCGAAATTTAGCACGGGCTTCAATGCGAGATGCTTATAATAATTTCCACAGCGAAACTTTATCCTGAAACATGGCAGAAAATGCAAAGAGATTCTGATTGTGTCTGGAGAATTCTAGCAGCAAGACACAGTCAATGCCTTCTCTGCGCGATAGCTATGGAAATACTATCGACGACCGTGCTACTAAAGCAGAGTTACTAAGCACAGCCTTCGGGAATTCCTTCGCCAAAGAAGATGAAGTAAATATTTCAGATCGAATCAAGAACAGCTGCCATCATGCGCAACTTAGAAGTAGGTATCTCAAACTAGAGAAGCAATTGAAATCACTCGGCCACAAAGGCTGGCCTTTGAGACATACCCCGTGGATAATGGTTATGCCACGTAGAAATGTTTAGCTCTGGTAAATATATACTTTCTATAAAATTTTACGTAATTGCAGAATATATTATGTACACTGACAACAGTTATGGAAAAAATCAAACTTACAATTAACTATAAAAGATTGTGATGGTAAGCAAATCAAATATGAGAAGAACACCTGGCATAAAAAAGAAAATGTATAAGAATTCGACAGTAGTTGTTATTTTGTTACCTTGAGTCAAGGAACACGACACACGCTGCACGGAAATCAGAAGACAGGACAGAAAGAGGGTAAAATTCAGTCGTAATATCATATAATTAGTTGGACTGATGCTTGTACTTGCCTAACTCCTATTGGAAAACATGTTTTTAAAATTTCTCTGAGTCTACATGACTGCTTGTAATGCACTCCTGATAGCTGCACTCTTAGATGCAAAATAGGTCAGCAATAAACAAGAGATGATTGTATTGTGACCGATGTTGACTTTCTTTCTGTCGTGGATTACATTATGGTCACAGGGCGCAGTCATGCTCTTGGAATCGAACATGACGACGTCAAAAGAGGTGGAGGAGAAAACCGTGTTTTCATTGGGAGAAGACAACTATTAGCGAATAAGTCTGTGAGGAGGGAAAAGCAAAAAAGAAATATCAAAATGTTTTTCTGAAGTGTGCTGCTGTGTGGTTATCAGTGCTAGACACTGGTAAAGATAAACAAACATGTAGTTAAGGAGTTATGGAGAAGGCTAACGGGGACGGAGATGAAGTGCGTTGGAGGTACTCTGAAAGAATGAGTGAAGAAACTCACGGTAGCTATGGAAGGGACACGAAACTTCGTGGGCACCTATTTAGACACAATAAGGAAACAATCGCGGACTGTGCGAAAACCGAAAAAGAAGAGAATCAAAGCGTTTGAGAAGTGTGTTAGAGAAGGATTCTAAAAAACGTGTGGTTGGATAACATGAGAAATAAGGTAGAAAAAAATCAGGGCAAAGCGAAGAATGGAGACAGCAGAAGTCCCTTTGAAGGTAATAAAATGTCAAAATTATCAAGAAATTAAGAGCAGGGAAAAAATAGAGCAATGTTTGCAGCCACAAGATGTATTCTTAAGTAAGACTGAGTGATAGCCAAAATTTTTCATCATTGAGTAATCACTTCGCAAAATTATGCGTACACAGTAATAGAAACTTAATAGATTTCAGGTCGTGAATAGTATTTTCTGTTGTATATATAAGGCTACACAGTTTTCCGCATTGACTAGTGGCTGAGTAGTCACGTAGGAGCAATTCTAAGTCTACAGAACGACGGAAAAAAAAGGAAATTGCGTTTTTGGCTACGCATCTACGCGTTTGATCCCCCTTCCAACGACATTATACACGTTTCCAGCGTTAATGCATTGGTTTTTCCCGTGTGTTTAACATGTCTGTTTTTCTGTGACCCACACAATATTCTTTGTGACTCGCTGAGCGTGGCAGAACCCAGAGATATGGCGCACTATATGGATGGAGGTAACCCGTGTCCTTTGTGCTTGACCCGAGCCCCGTAGAGATAATTTCGTGACCTCGCCTGAAGCTTTTGTCGTCTCGTAAACGGAGAATGAAATACGGGCGGCGACAATTTTAGCAGTAATTCGTGGATACCTGCTGCGCTTCATATGGGTCACCATTATTAGTCAGACGGCAATGCGGCAGTCCCAGTTCCATGTCGGCAAGAGACAGACAGAGGAGAGAGAGAGAGAGAGAGAGAGAGAGAGAGAGAGAGAGAGAGAGAGACATACGAAGTGGTTGATAATTCTGTTAACCGCCGGAACTGGTGGCAATGCCTTTATTGGTCTCCGAGGCGTTTGATCACCCTTCCTGAACATGAAACAGAATAATTCAGCAGCGCTGTTGCGCCACCATTACTGAGTTTGGCATGCGGCGCACTGCCGCTGCAAAACGAATTGCAAGCGTGCCATTTAAAACGATTTGCATTCAAATTTATGAAAGCTGATTAGTCAGATGTATGGTACAAAACGTAAAATAAAGTAACGCAGTTTAATGAACATACATCTGTATTCAGATATCGTTGACTACTCGATGTCTTTATTTGCGAAGTAATTGTACTGAGATATTTTTTTTCATTTTATACCAGGGTATGCAGATTATAGATGTATTAGGGGCATACGGTACAATTTCGAAAAGGAGGTGTAAATACTATGTTGACCACGATTTGATACAGCCAAATTTAATCTAATGAATCTATGATCACGATGGATAAGTTCAAATGACTTTCCCACAGATGAATAATAATCAGTGGCGTAAATGAGGCAATTGGGAGACTTCACTTAAATACAGGGCCGTAGCACATCCTCTGATAGTAATGAAGTGCACATCACCTCCACATCACTGATTGCTTTTAATACCTAGATAATGGAAATTTATTCCAATGTCAGAATATAAACCTCTAAATCGACTTTATAATGTTTATCATAATTGTGGGTGTCAGCAGACTCCCACATAGCTTATGCTGTGGAGTGAAGCACTAATGAATTACCTATCAGTGGGCGATCGGAATGACTACGTTTTCATGTAAGCAATGGCCGCCCAGTTGTACAGATCAGTTGTACTGGTTAGCAGCTACTACCCAACCATACACTGCCCAGACTGCCCTGCGTTGATTCGATTATTTTATTTAGCAATACAGCGCAGCCTAAGGAGTCAGTTAAGTCCGATAAAACGTGTTCGTCAAAACCACCAGTACCGGGGAAAGATTTAAAATGCATTCACTGCTTCCCTAGCTTTCTCTCTGATCCCCCTCCGCGTCCTACGACGTCAGACAGATATTTCCTGCTCCCGCCGTTCCAGCTCCTAGCAATAATTAAATCAATAGCCAATGGTGACTTCTTCTTGTAATACTAGGGTAGTGAATGTCATACCAATCACGTTCGCCTGAAGAACATTGCATCAAGATGATCCTCTAACTCCGTTTGACTAGTGCCCTTTGCAAGACCGAGTTCCTCTGTGACGTTGCAGGCACATGACTCGTTATGACAATATACATCGAGGTGACAAGTCAAAGGATGGTAAGATGTACATATACAAATGGCGCTACTATCGCTTACACAAGGTATAAAAGGGCAGTGCATTGGTGGAGCCGTCATTTGTACTCAAGAGGTTCGTGTGAAAAGGTTCCCGGCATGATTATGGACCCACGACGGGCATTAACAAACTTTGAACGAGGTATGGCATTTGGAGCTAGATGAATGGGAAATTCCTTTTCAGAAATTGGGAATCCAGTATTCCGAGATCCACAGTCTCAAGTGTGTGCCGAGACTACCAAATTTCAAGCAACATCTCTCACCATGGGCAACGTATTCCTAAGCACAGAGTGGCGAAATTTGGGGTTAATGGGCTACGGCAGCCGACGACCGATACGAGTGCCTTTGCTAACAGCACGACATCACCAGCAGCGCCTTTCCCGGGCTCGTGACCATATCGGTTGGACCCTAAACGACAGGAAAAGCATGTCCCGATTTGAGTTGTATGAGCTGATGGTAGGGTTCGAGTGTGGCAGAGACCCCACGCAGCCAAGGATCCAAATTGGCGACAAAACACTGAGCAAGCTGCTCTTGGGTCTGTAATGGTGTGAGCTGTCCGCGTGAACCGATCATTGACTGGAAACGGTTATGTTCGACTACTCTCACATTTTACGCCATTCATGGACGGAATATGACAATGTGCCATGTCATTCGGCCACAATTGTTCACGATTGGTTTGATCAACGTTCTGGCTAATTCGAATGAATGATTTGGCCAGACATGAATTCCATAGATTATTTATGGGACATTATCGAGAGGTCAGTTCGTGTTCACAATCCAGCAACGACAAAACTTTCGCAATTATGGACGGCGCAGAGGCAGGATGATTCAGTACTGTTGCATGAGACATCCAAGTCCATCCCGATAGCTGAATGGTCAGCGTGACTGACTGCCATCGTAAGGGGACCGGGTACGATTCCAGGCTGGGTCGGGGATTTTCTCCGCTCAGAGGCTGGGTGTTGTCTACAACATTATTTCATCCCCATCCGGCGCGCAGGTCGCCCAATGTGGCGTCGAATGTAATAAGACTTGCACCAAGGCGGCCGGACCTGGCCCGTAAGGGACGTCCCGACCAATGACGCCAAACGCTCATTTCCATTTCCATGAGTCTTCCAACTACTTGTTGAGTCCATGTTACGTCGAGCTGCTGGACTATTCCGGGCAAAAGGGTGTCCGATACGACATTAGAAGGCAACCCATGACTTTTGTCACCGCAGTGTAAAGCGGATCAGAGACTTATGGTAAATCATTCTAGTGACGATGTGAGCTGCAGAATGGTGAGAGCCGTTGATTTAAGGAACTTTGACAAAGGCCTCATGTCTGCGAACGAGCAGACCATTCAGCACACACTGCTGAACAGGAACTATTCGAAACTGCAAGCAGTTATTCTTAAAAAAGTTTGCGACATCTCGACAAGAACTTCTAAACTGCTGTACGTCACTCTTCTTATCACTGATGTCTTCTAGAGTGATGTGCTCCTGCACAGAATCGACGATGTGCGCTGAGGATGAGAGTCTCGATTAACGAAGTGCTGCTACAGTGCTGCATAGATCAAACGACCATAGTATCTTTTTCAGTTCGTGTCCAATACTTCCCCTAGTTTTCTTTTACTCTCACGCTCTAAATCTCCGATACACAACATTCTATCCTGAAATTTTCCCTTTTCCTTTCAACCTTTGCAATACCAGGGGGAAGGGGGTTACTTTGCACCCACCTTCCAAAAGTGTTGTAATTTAGTCAATTACTTTATATTTTAAAACTTTGAAAAAATTGTTTTAATATAGTCTTCTACCAAATTCTATAAATGTTTTAAATTTTCCAGTTTAACTTAACACAAATATTTGAGTCTTACTAGCAGATGTCACTTTCTCCTATGAATGTCGTATTCAATAACTTCACGTTCAGCACGCTACTTTCACATCAATATCTCTTTCAAAATAGTGTTCTGATTAAAAATCAGCATCAATTAACTAAATTTTTATTTTTTATTTATTTTTGGTGGTAATAAAATGCATCCCCCCCCCCTCTTGGTATTACATCTTACTGAAAGTCCATTGGTATTGCTGACAGATATTTTTGGGTTTTGATCCCAACCTAGATATTAACACCTCTTTACAAAGTGTGTTGTTAATGTAAGTCAACAATTGATTAGTTTTGTTTTTTAACATTTTTAATGTGGTGTTAGGGTGCCCCCGCACCCCTCTCCTGGCAAAGCGCTGGTACTACTATGACTAAACTAATGTGCAGTCACTCCTGTGTAGTTTATTTTGCGATATGCAACACTCTATAGATCGACTGCCAGCGTCCCTTCCACGTTATCTGCTAACATACTTCACCTCTCCAGAAACAGCTTCACGCAGACGATCAGCGGTTTCCTTTAACTTTCTCGAAAGTGTAGTTACGCGAGATAATTCCTAGGCACTTACAGCACCATATTTGGGCCCCCTCATCAATAAGCGACTGCGCTGTCTCGGTAAATCCATTCCCACACAAAAATTCAAAAGGTAAAATGGCTTTGCTTACAGGACTGATGATGCGTCTTTTGCCGCAGTTGCCTTCAAATTTGTTGAAACTATGGAAACTTTTACGTCTCTTTCAGTTTTTAAGGAAGTAAAATGTAAATGTCGTGTGAATAGAGCCTCCCGTCGGGTAGACCGTTTGGCGAATGGATGTCTTTCGATTTGACGCCACGTCGACAACTTGGGCGTCGATGGGGATGAAATGATGATGATTAGGACAACACAACACCCAGTCCCTGAGCGGAGAAAATCTCCGACCCAGCCGGGAATAGAATCCGGGCCCTTACGATTGACATTCTGTCGCGCTGACCACTCAGCTACTGGGGCGGACATTAAAAAAGGAATTTTAGTAGATTGTCCAGCCTCACATGCATGTTTTAATAAATTTGGAGGCCGAGTTTTCTGACCAGTGTAAGAATACAACTTTTTTCATGCAAAAGAAGGCACCATATATTTGGTTTTTTCATTACCATCAAATACAGAAGCAAATTTCACCCAAATCGACGATTCCAGTTTGAATTCCCGCAATTATATGAAATCACTTTGTTTCATCTTGTACGAAATTATGTCTATGATGTTATTAAATCATTCTAATATTTACTCTGACGCCCTCTTTATGTGGTTGTCTTGTCTTTACAAAGCTTTAACTGAAGGCACCAGAAACTGGTCAGCTCCAACTTCTCAGGTACCAAGCGGCCAGGGAACGTACTCCACAGACTGCACGAAAGACAAAGCCAGGCAACGCTCCATGACCAGGTGCAGATGGCTAGTGTGCAGCTAAAGCGGTCGTAGCCGGGAGGTAAGCATCGAAACGGACTCCCGCTTTATCTGTGCAAACATAATCGGAGTTCTCAGCTGTCACTAAAACAGATGTGCTATGCCGCTTCATGCAATCTCGTTCATTGATAGCACGTAAGAAAATTTGACGAAAAGTATATGATAATATTAGGGGAAAATGTTCCTATTGGAGCTTAAAGAAGACGAATATGCGCCTGTTCAAAAGTCTGACTGAAAAGTGGGGTACCAGCGGCCTCATTCTACTCTACTCGACATCTTAGTCCCCAAACATTCTGGCGTGCAAACGTATTCGCGCTTTTATTTAACATGCAGATCACTTCTCACTCTTACAAACTCCCCTAACTGTAGCTCGTTCACACCCACTATTCCACCGCTGTAAGTTGCTCACGTCCGTCAACTCCCAGTTGCCTTTCTCACTAACTCATTCGGCCCGGCTCATTGTCATTACCCCTTCGTGCCTCTCTGTCACCGCCCCTTCACAGTCACACTCTCCTTCGCTCTGTCCTACAATTTCTGCCTCCTCTCACAGTCTCTACCTCTCTCTCGTATCTCTTAGTACTGGTGTCTCATTCATTTCTTCCCACTGCTACTGTCTTTCCCACTGTCACTATCGGTGTCCTGTAAACTGCACCCAATGAAATCTACGCCCAATGAAGTTTGCATACAGGAAAGGTCGGCGAAGGGTCCACTGATCCCCCCCCCCCCCCCTCGTCCCAATGCCACGACTTGCCCGGTCGGTAGGAGAGCCGAGGACCCGCCTTTACGTGCTTTACTGATGAACAGCACTGGAGCTAATGCCTAAATGCCTAAATATTTACAATTTTCTGTTGTTACAATTTTTTCGAATTTATGGATTCAACAACAATTTGTTAGATCTTCAAAAAATACAAGGGAAAACATTAAAACCAAATTATATACAAGGATCCTAAAAATCGTATCTTCTCTACTCGACAAAGCTTACTTAAAAATAAAATGTAGTCTGTACCCATAGATCAGTACGTGGTAATTGTAATGTACATAGGATGCAAAAGGCCATTATACATGTGTACAGGGTAAACCAGAACGACATCGACATAGTTTACGAAGTTGTACGGCAATGTTTTCCGAGTGTTTTGGTATAAGACCTGTGGCTCGTTGCAGAGTAACTGCATTACAGTTGGCCTCTTACCCCTTATATCGGCATTGCAGTGAAAACATTCACGTAACAGTGAAAATTCGACGGTATGTACTGTGTGCCTTGTTTGGAAACAAAGTTGTTCCATTCACTCTCTGTGCCCATAAATAATCGAATCCTTCCGCGTTAGTACTTTTGCTGTTTGCATATTACATTATTTATCACTCTTGTGAAAATATTTTTACAGAAACAAAGAAACAAGTATAATTCTGGTAACAAAGCCAAATAAAGCGTAATTACATTATTGCGCTGCAACGGGTCATCGTAGACCACAAGTGCCTTGAACCAATACACTCAAGCTATCCCTGAACAACGAATTTTGTTGCTAGACTTCTGGTTCACTTTATATAGGTGACTTGAGTTGTATGTAGCTTCCGGGACCCGCCGGGTTAGCCGAGAGCGCTAATGCGCTGCTTCCTGGACTCGGGTAGGTGCGCCGGCCCCGAATCGAATCCGCCCGCTGGATTAACGACGAGGGCCGGTGTGCCGGCCAGCTTGGATGTGGTTTTTAGGCGGTTTTCCACATCCCTGTAGGTGAATACCGGGCTGGTCCCCACGTCCCACCTCAGTTCCACGACTCACAGACATTTAAAACACATCCGCACTTTTCCATGATGTACACTAGACGCAGACAGATGATTCCGTCCAGGCGTCCCGTGGGGCGAGGGGGGGGGGGGTGCAGGGGAGGGGGGGGGGGGTCGAGGTACGGGGTAGGGGCAGGAAGGGCGTCCGGTCAACCCTTCAAATTAACATGTCAAATCCGATTTAACCACGCCAACCCCGCGCAAAATGTGGGACACAGGCGCAAGCGATAGATAGATAGTTCCTAGAATGAAATTTTCACTCTACAGCGGAGAGTCCGCTGATATGAAACTTCCTGGCAGATTAAAACTGTGTGCCAGACCGAGACTCGGACTCGGGAACTTTGCCTTTCGCGGGCAAGTGCTCTACTAACTGAGCTACCCGTGCACGACTCACGCCCCATCATCACAGCTTTAATTCCGCCAGTACCTCGTCTCCTATCTTCCAAACTTCACAGAAGCCCTCCTGCTAACCTTAGATAGATAGTTGTACGTAGCTTCCTGTCCCACTTCTCGCGCTACATGTGTGCGTCTTTTATACATGATTAAAAAAAAACATCAAAACAATTTTCTTTATAGCAATAGATCTACATCTACATCCATCATGTGCAGACCACAGTGAAATGCGCAGGAGTTCGTTTTTCCTACTGTACCAGCTTAGGTTGCTTATCTTTCCATTCACGTATGAAGCGCTGCAAGCATGAATGCTCTAACCCTTCAGTGGAGCGCTCTAATGTAGTCTCCCCATGAGAGCGATATGTAGGGGGGGGGGGGGTTTCATATATTCAATATTTAAAGCAGAAATTATAATTTAATCAAGACCCTAAGTTGCCGACAGGCGTTGATATACATTAACGGGGACAGTTGAAAATGTGTGCTCCTACCGGGACTTGAACCCGGGATCTGCTGCTTACATGGCAGACGCTCTGTCCATCTGAGCCACCGAGGCCACAAATGATAGTGCGACTGCAGGGGTTTATCCATTGCACGCTCCCCGTGAGACTCACATTCCCAGCTTAATGTCCACACACTATATTCGCAGTGCCTCTGCCCACTACACTCATTACTCGCGGCAGACAATCTTACCGAGTCCCGTAACAGTTCGGGCAATGCGTGTGCACCCGCACAGAAGGAGGTCTATGGCCGGTTACCCTTAATTATATGAAGACATGTCTGAAAGAACAGATACCATCTTCATTTAAAGCAGTGTCTTGAAACTTAATGAGTAGGCTCTCTAGGAGCAGTCTGTCTCAATCTTCAAGCTTCTGCCTGTCTAATTTGATCAGCATCTCCGTCACACCCATCAGTCAAACAAACCTACAACCACTAGTGCTGCCTTTCTGCGCATACATTGAACATCTTCTATTGGTCCTATTTGGTACGGGTTCCACACAATTAAGAAATATTATAGGATAGATCACACCAGCGATTTGTAAGCAATCTCCTTTGATTGCATTTCCCTAGATTCACATATCTGAGCTTAAGTGGTCGTTCCATTCCATATTCTAACAAAGTGTTAAACCCAGATATTTGTGAGTGTTGACCGATTACAGTTGACATTGGTATTATAGGCATAGGATACTACCTGTTTTCGTTCTGTGAAGAGCACAGCTTTACATTGCAGCATGTGGTGTGACAAGAAACTGCGAGTTGGTTTCACACGGTTGATGTTTCCGAAAACAATGCTGTTTGGCTTGGAGGAGGTCATTCTCTTCGAGATATCTCATTATGTTCAAGCTCAGAATATGTACTAAGATTCTACAACAAAAGCATCTCAAAGATATTGGACGGTAATTTTGTGGTTAATGTCTGATAAGCTTCTTGTAAATGGTTGTGACCTGTGCTTTCTTCGAAACACTGCGCATCTATGACAGATTATGGTTAAAAGAGGGCTAACTCAAACGGAAATCTGGTATAAAATCTGATGCGAATTTTATCGGGTCCAGAAGCCTTGTTAAATTTTTACGATTTCAGGTGTTTCTCAACATCACTTACACTAAAATCTACATCATTCATCTCTGCAGTGGTGCGAGAACAACGTAGGAGCGATAACCCCGGGTAAGTCTGCATAAAATTGTTGTTAATGAGGTGAATGAGCATTATCAAATTGTGTATTAAGTAAGAAACGCTTAAAAAAACGAGACTGTTCATTGACCTTAAGGAACATCACGTCTTACGACAGGAAAAGAAATTTGAGGTATCAGTGCTCAACAATTTTTCATATTAAGACAGCATGTATCATAAAATAACGAAAAGCAGAATATAAATGTTAAAACAAGTAGAAGCAGTGTCATCTTTTGTAAGAGGGAGTATCGTATAGATTTATGTAGACAGCAAGTGGTGGCAGTCTTCTTCTCCTCCCAGAAGTAGGATATTTTGTTTACGTTGTCATTGGCATGGCTGTGTTGACAGGACTCGGACAGGGCCACACAGCACTCTACCGAGGGCATAGGATGCGGATGATTTAGGATCCGGGGTGCCGTGTCGTTGGGAGCAGGTATACTGGGTGCAACTTTCACAGATTTCTGACTGGGTGCAAATTTCACCGTTTGCATTTCTCGTATATCCGTCCTGATCTCTCTCTTGCTCGTTGTCATTCAAAAATGGTTCAAATGGCTCTGATCACTATGGGACTTAAGATCTGAGGTCATTAGTGCCCTAGAACTTAGAACTACTTAAACCTAAGTAACCTAAGGACATCACACACATCCACGCCCGAGGCAGGATTCGAACCTGCGACCGTTGCAGTGGCGCGGTTCCGGACTGAAGCGCCTAGAACCGCTCGGCCACCGCGGCCGGCGGCTGTGGTTGATCCTTTGCGTTTCCACTTCAGAATAACATCACCAACAGTCGACTTGGGCAGATTTGGAACGACTGAAATGTCCGTGTTGGATTCGTCATCCGGTGACATTTCCATATTTTCCTGACCGACCCATTATTCTGGCGTCGCTTCTCTACTGATAACGTACATCTCATCTTCTTTTACACTTGCGGTTCTGCCTCTCGCAACAACGAGTGGTCAATTCAGCATTCGGCTATTTTTGATCAGTTATTTTATGTACTACAAATTGTGCAAAAGATTCGTGAAATCGGCGCCCCTGTTTGTGTGTGCTTCTCTAGTGATGTAACGCCGAGACCCGGTAGGAGACACGCTGAAACTGCCTACAGTTGCAAATGCTACAGCCTCGCAAAGACGAAGTAAAAACCAAGTTATGAATATTTTAAACTCCATACAACTGCTTACAAATTACATCTTTTCTTTTACTTAGGGTAAGGTGGGTAAATCCGACCTAGCAATTACTTGTGGCTCTAAACGCTTGTCCGAGGTCAGATCTCAACGTTGTATACGTTAAATTATAGGTAATGTAAAGGAGCAGCTGTTTGCAAAATGTTTTTGTTATACCATCAACAGTTTTTGAGATATCCATATTTCAAGAAACGTCCATTTTTGCCATTTGTAAAAATGGTGGGGTAAATCCGACCTTTATTTGTATGGCTGATTATGCAGAGAAATTGTTCTAAATGAACGGCTTTTTTGGGAAATAATTATAAGCAATTATGTTTTTTACATAAATGAACAAAATGTATTCAAAAAATAACAATGTTTAGAGTACTAAATTTACTGAAAGTTAAATGAATATAAATTTTAACTGAAAAAACATGATTTTATTGCACGGCGTTGTACCAGCAATGTCGATCTCGGAATGTTAAAATCACGAGCGACAGCTCGTAAAGACATTCCTATTTGTATTGCCGCAACTGCTCGACGAATGTCGTTTTGATTGCATTTTGTCGTTTTTAGTTTGTAATTTAGTACCATTTTCCTAAAAATAAACAAAAATTCACTTTGTTTACATGAATAAAATATTCCATACACATAAACGATAAAAAATATGCGGTCGAATTTACCTCACCATTTAGTGGGCGGATTTACCCCACCATGCCATGTTTCATTTAACACACAAACAAACAATTTACACGACATTCACATCTAAAGCGATACATACACTGAATAGGCCACTATATGCAATACACAAATCACTTACCGTTTGTTTTGCCATCTTTTTATTTAATAAGGTAAATCTAGTGATGCAATTTGCACAAAAATTAAATTGAAACAATCAAAAAAAAATGGTTCAAATGGCTCTGAGCACTATGGGACTTAACTGCTGAGGTCATCAGTCCCCTAGAACTTAGAACTACTTAAACCTAACTAACCTACGGACATCACACACATCCATGCCCGAGGCAGGATTCGAACCTGCGACCGTAGGGGTCGCGCGGTTCCAGACTGAAGCGCCTAGAACCGATCGGCCACACCGGCCGGCTTGAAACAATCGAAAACACACTTGTTGAGTTTTGCGTGTCTAAATATCAAATGCGGCAAAGCTGTCAAGGTGACATTTTCGTTATTTCGAATGCTCTGTATGGTAACACTAATGTGAATTCGCTCCGTTTTGCCGTTTCTCACAAAAAGAGGGCGGTCGGGTTTACCCATCCGCTTGGATTTACCCCACCTTACTCTATGTATGGTCCAGCCACATTAATGCGACCACAACCTATGATCGACGTCAGTGTGCAATAAACACTCACAAACGGCCGGTGGCAGCACTGGTAGTGGTAGATACGTAAAGCGCTAGATAAGAAGCGTCGTAATGAGGAAATGGAGCGATCTGTCCGAAGTCCGGAAGGGGATGATGATTAGCTCTCGGACCAAGGGTGGAAGCATTTCCCGAAAGAGCTAAGTTTGAAAAACTGTTCGCGTGGTGCCGTGGTTATAGTACAGTGCGAATGGCAAAATGTCGCTCTCCAAAACGGCGCTGAGCCAACTGTGATGCGTATGGGCCTTCAGAGCATGCGCCTGTTTTTTGTACCCATTCTGACTGATTTTCATTGCTGAAGAGTGGCAACAGGTCGTATTTGCAGACGAATCGCGCTTTATGCTTCACTGGACAAAAAGCAAACACCGTGCAACACTCGGAAGGAACCAGGGTGGAAGAGGGAGCATCATGGTCTGACCAATGTTTTCGTGGCATTCCCTCGATGATCTCTGGATCACATAATGGATAAACACCAGTATGCATCTATCCTTGATAATCACATGCAGTTTGTTCTTCCCTCTTCGCGATGGCATCTATCAGCATGACAACACAATGTGTCACACAGCTCACAGTGCACGGGCATGGTTCGAAGCACCAGGACGAGTTTACCGTTCTCCCCTGCCTATCAGGTTTTAAACCCCATCGAGAACCTGTGGGACCACCTCGATCGGGCTGTTCGCGTCATGAACCCTGAACGTGGAAACGTAGCGCAACTGCCCACGGTTCTGGCGTCGACATAGCTCCACAATCCAGGCGGTATCTTCCAGAACTCATTGACTCTCTTCCTGCATGTCGTGGAGCAGTCTGCGCTGCAAGACGTGGTTAATCAGAGTTTGACAGGTGGTCACAATGTGGCTGCACAGTGTATTTTGAATCTACGTCATTACATGATTAATTACGGATATTTCCAACACTCTTCAGTCCGCTTGCGTTTCTATTCTGGTATTCACTAACCACTAGAACAGTCGGGTCGAATCTCTGGTTGGAAGTAGACAAATTTATCGTCTCTCCCTCATTTTCACGAGCATTCATCGAATTGTTACAATTTGCAACATAATGTAAATCTGCCGGCTGGAGTGGCCGAGCGGTTCTAGGCGCTTCAGTCCGGAACCGCGCGACCACTACGGTCGCAGGTTCGAACCCTGCCCCGGGCATGGATGTGTGTGATGTCCTTAGGTTGGTTAGGTTTGAGTATCTCTAAGTTCTAGGGCACTGATTACCTCAGATGTTAAGTCCCATAGTACTGAGAGCAATTTTTAATGTAAATCTTAACTCATCTTGTGGCTGAATCTCAATTTTACTTCTGTGTTTTCTTCCTAAATTAAAATTACGGATTTTGGCTTTGTCTTGAGCAAATGCAAATTCTTCTTGCATAAAACACACAGATGTGTTGGTGAAGTTGTACTACCGTCAGTGGGTTCAATCATTTTCTTACTATTACATAGTATCGTTTGTGCGCCTCTGCAGCTGAGTGGTTAGAGTGACTGTCATGTGGAGCAAAAACGTTGGATTTTCGACACTACCATGGATTTTTCTTTGTTGGTGGGACAGGAACGGCGTGTACTCAGTATCATGAGGCCAACTGAGGAACTATTCGATTAGTAGCGGATATAAGGTCAAGAAACTCGAAACGACCGGCAGAGCTGTGTGCCGACCACATGCCTTCCATACTGCATCCGTTCACGCCATTGGCAGAGGATGACAAGGCGGTCGGTCGGCCCCCGTTGACCCATCTGGACCCAGGACGCTGAACTTTACCTTTAGCCCAGGGTCATCCAAGATGTCGGCTAGCGGCCCGTGCTGTGGTACGAGTCCCAGAGTACTCAGCTTCGCAGCACTTTTCCCCCACCACCATTCGACGCTGTCTGAGGGGGAGGAGGAAAACTGCGGACGTGGCGCCTTTAAATGGCAATGCAGTAGCACTGCATGCGACTTTGTTTTATATCTCACATTTCTGAACAACATAGATCATAAAAAAGATTGAGTATTATTTAACTATTTCTACCACACTAAAGATAATTTTTATCTGGTACACAGAGTCGGCATACCGACAGACGCAGACAATTTCACAGATTTTCGCCCTCAAGTTGCCATTTAATCGTGATCTATTTAGTTTCATAATCGAAAGAAGGCCTTTCACACAAATATATCAATCGAAATATTGTAGCGCTTCTGCAACCTCCTTATGGAGATGTGAAAACTCTACCTGAGAAAAGTAATGTAGACGTCCTGAACAGTTTTAATTCAAAATAATTCGTCATTAAAACAGAAATTACATTGCAGATCAGACAGATACATCTGCGCATCCACAGGTGTGCTTTCAACTGAAACGGCAAACGATCACGTAAACATCTCGGAACAAAAGGATACAAGATTCACAGTGTCCTCAAAACGTTTGGGAAACTATTTTTGTATTTCTTTCAAGGCCACAGTGAATTGTTCAAACCTAGCGTTTTCTTTAACGGCAATGAGCTTAGGACCGGGACAGTGTCTTTTTGTATGGATCCCCATCGAATCAGAAAGAGGTTGTCCCTCACACTGCAATGATTTACTGTGCTCAGTGTGCAGTCAAGTCCAATTACAATTTTTGTTCGTGTACTCATTTTTCCTTCATAAATTCAAAAATAGCGAGTTTTATACAGAAATATCGTTCCAGGCTTGCCCCTTGATATAGAGAACGTACTTTGTTGTGTCCACACTCTTCGCTCAACACCATCAAAAGGAGTTGCAACTGACAGTGCTATATGAGTGCAAATTTGGCACATAGCGCTTGTTGATCAATGAATCCCAATCGTCGACCATTCTAATCCTTTGCTCTTTCATGTTGTTGTTGTTGTTGACTTCAGTCCTGACACTGGTTTGATGCAGCTATCCATGCTACTCTATCCTGTGCAAGCTTCTTCATCTCCCAGTACCTACCGCAACCTACATCCTTCTGAATCTGCTTAGTGTATTCATCTCTTGGTCTCCCTCTACGGCTTTCACCCTTCACGCTGCCCTCCAATACTAAATTGGTGATCGCTTGATGCTTCAGGACATGTCCTGCCAACCGATCCCTTCTTCTAGTCAAGTTGTGCCACAAACTCCTCTTCTCCCCAATTCTATTCAATACTTTTATTTGTTATGTGATCTACCCATCTAATCTTCAGCATTCTTCTGTAGCACCACATTTCGAAAGCTTGTATTCTTTTCTTGTCCAAACTATTTATCGTCCATGTTGCACTTCGATACATGTCTAAACTCCATACAAATACTTTCAGAAACGACTTCCTGACACTTAAATCTATACTCGATGTTAACAAATTTCTCTTCTTAAGAAACGCTTTCCTTGCCATTGCCCGTCTACATTTTATAACCTGTCTACTTCGACCATCATCAGTAATTTTGCTCACCAAATAGCAAAACTCTTTTACTACTTTAAGTGTCTCATTTCCGAATCTAATTCCCTCAGCATCACCTGACTTAATTCGATTACATTCCATTATCCTCGTTTTGCTTTTGTTGATTTTCATCTTATATCCTCCTTTCAAGACACTGTCCATTCCGTTCAACTGCTCTTCTACGTCCTTTACTGTCTCTGACAGAATTACAATGTCATCGGCGAACCTCAAAGTTTTTACTTCTTCTCCATGGATTTTGATACCTACTCCGAAATTTTCTTTTGCTTCCTTTACTGCTTGCTCAATATACAGATTGAATAAGATCGGGGAGAGGCTACAACCCTGTCTCACTCCTTTCCCAACCACTGCTTCCCTTTCATGTCCCTCGACTCATAACAGCCATCTGGTTTCTGTACAAACTGTAAATAGCCTTTCGCTCCCTGTATTTTACACCTGCCAGCTTCAGAATTTGAAAGAGAGTATTCCAGTCAACCTTGTCAAGAGCTTTCTCTAAGTCTACAAGTGCTAGAAACGTAGGTTTGCCTTTCCTTAATCTATTTTCTAAGATAAGTCGTTGGTCTTTTACTATCAACTAAATATTTAAGTGCCTGCTGTACGGTACTGTAATATCGTTTCCTAGCAAATTGGCAGTACCCGTCGTTCATGCGATTGTATGACAGATATTGAGAATTCTCATCCCTTTCTTCTATTTCCCATTCAGTTTGAAAGGCTTGTGAAGACAGATCGCTAGACTACCTCTTTTTACGGAAATACCGACCGGACCTGTGAACGTTCTTCATACCACGAACAGATAGCGCGGGGTAAACAATGCTGACGAAGATTGTGCCGAACGGAGGAGTTGTTCCGACAGAAAAATCCCACAGCACAGTAACAACTGAAACGTCGCGCTATACTGAGTATTTCCAGGAAGGACCGAACAAAGGCGATACAGGCAGAGCCTTGGCCCGTCCGTGGCCCGCACACTAGTCCATAGTGATGTTTGTCACGACGTGGTCTGACCTGCTTTGTACAGTGTTATTCATGTGGCTGGCTGACATTTGCAGTACATCTGTTGTTTGCTCCAGTTTCTCAGTGAGAAAAATAGCTGTACTGCAAATGTCAGCCAGCCATATACGTGTCAGTACGTAATACTAAGAAAAATAAATACACTGTTGGCGAAACTCCACCGAACCGTGTGTGGGTGGTCAACAAGAAGAATGTGCGTTTGCTGAAGGCAGAAGCCAATTCCCATAATTATATATTTGGAACCAAACACATCCAAATGTGAGCTTTAGCCACAAGACTAAATTCTGGAATGTGCGCCAAAGGAAGATAGGCTTACGTCCTGTCGACTACGCCGACATTAGGAAGGAAGCTCAGGCACGCATACGACAGGTAAGATGAGGAGAATCGCTGGAGGAGAATCGTCAGTATCTGTGGCAAAAGAACAACGCCGAAATTAGTTTTGGGAAAACACGGCCGGCCGAAGTGGCCGTGCGGTTAAAGGCGCTGCAGTCTGGAACCGCAAGACCGCTACGGTCGCAGGTTCGAATCCTGCCTCGGGCATGGATATTTGTGATGTCCTTAGGTTAGTTAGGTTTAACTAGTTCTAAGTTCTAGGGGACTAATGACCTCAGCAGTTGAGTCCCATAGTGCTCAGAGCCATTTGAACCATTTTTGAAAACACGAAAAATCTAATTTGGAAATTTGTGGTAAGGGCTTGTGGGACCAAACTGCTTAGGTCGTCGGTCCCTAAGCTTACACACTGCTCAATCTAACTTTAACTAATTCACGCTAAGGACGACACACATACCAATGTCCGAGGGAGGACTCGAACCTCCGACTGGGGGAGCCGCATGGACCCTAACAAGACGCCGCAGACCACGCAGCTACCCCGCGCGACGCACGAAAAGTCTAAATCTGCGCCATTGGGTGGTTGTTTCATTTTCGCCCATCTCGAATTCTGGTACAATTTTCTTAAATGGAGCGTTGTTCTGTTTGGTATGATATGCCGAAATGATGGAACATCAGCATCCTAGTTTTATGCTCCACTACGTGCCATTGCTGGGGACTTCGATGTAAAGATGGTACACAATCATGAAGACAGTGTTGTGTTACTGAATGTTGATCGTTCTTCTAGCAAATGGGAGCATTTCTACTTAGGAGAAACATGATACCTTGATACAAACAATTCTGAGAAAAAAGGAAAGTGATGAAAATTCGAGGGAAGCAGTACACACCGCCACATTGAACTTGTATTTCGTCGAAAAATACGTTCTTAGCGAATCATTCAAATGGCTCTAAGCATTGTGGGACTTAACATCTGAGGTCATCAGTCCCCTAGAACTTAGAACTACTTAAACCTAACTAACCTAAGGACATCACACACATCCATGCCTGAGCAGGATTCGAACCTGCGACCGTAGCAGCAGCGCGGTCCGGAACTGAAGTGCCTAGAACCGCTCGGTCACAGCGGCCGGCTAACGAATCATTATACAAGCATATGAAACACAATAATTGACACTCAAGACGTGTAACACAACGAACATCAGCGTTTAACGATCCGTCGTCGATGATGTCATTTACAGAGGAACCATCCAGGCGTTTGTCTAAAGTAATTTAGAGAAAACAAGAGAAACATAAATGAGGTTGGCTGAACGGGAATTTGAACCGCCATTCCCGCGATTGTATGTCAATAAAGTAACTTGGCTCGGGTGGTAAAAGCCTTAGTACGTCTACTTGTATCTAGCCCGTAGCCTAGTAAATCGCCCATTCTTTAAAGACTCAAATTTTCATCTATAAAACAGTTTCCAACTTCTGAATGCTTTGCAAATGAGTCAGTGGCGGTACATTTTTACGTTGACGATGTAACCAAGAAAAAGTTTAGAAAAGGTATGAAATTATGTGGAAGACGTTAAGTGCTCCGTTTTAAGCACAAACTAGTTTTTCACACATCTCGATGTTTATGACGTCATATCTCCTGAACTACACTGTTGAGTTACATTAATGCGACCACTTGTCAGAAGCCTGAGTAACCACTTTTTGCTGCGAGGACGACTGGGAGGCGTGCAGGAAGAGAGAGATTCTGGAAGGTACCGGCAGATACGTGGAGGCACGCTGATCCCAACGGCGTGGCCAGCTGCGCTAGGTTTCTCGATTGAGGATCCATGGCAGCAGCAGCCTGATCGGGATGGTCTCATAGATTCTCAACAGTGTCCAAATTCGGGGACTTTGGTGGCCACGGGAATTACGGTAAACTCAACCTGGTGCTCTTCGAACCACGCACGTACCCTGCGATCTCTGTGACAAATTGCATTGTCCTGCTGGTAGATGCCATCGTGTGGAGGAAAAGCAAAGTGGAAGTAGGGATGGACGTGTTCCCCAAGGATAGATGCATACTTGCGTAGATCCCTTGTGTCTTCCAGAATGACAGATCACACAGGAAATGTCAGGAAAACATTCTCTAGGGTAAACACTTCTCTTCTCTTGCCTGGACCCTTCCGACGATTCAACGATCGACTGCCCGAAGGAGCATAAAACGTGACTCATCTGAAAACGCCACCTTTCGCCACTCAGAGATTTCCAGTTGAGGTAATGGCGTACAAATTTCAGCCTTTGTCGCTGATGAACAGTAATCAGCATGTGTGCATGGACGAGGCACCTGCTGTGGTGGTCCAAATGCGGCAACGTTCACTGAACGGGGCATTGAGGAGACGCTGTTGGTAGCCCGATTGTTCATCTGGGCTGTTAGTTGTCCAACAGTTGCACGTCTATTCACCCGTATACGTCTTCGCAGCCGTTCTTCACCCTTATCATCTATGGTTCGTGGTGCACCACAGTTGCCTCGGAGCCGGCTTTGGGTAACGTCATTTTACCATGCAAGTACACTTTAACCACGGCAGTACGCGAGCAGTTTACAAGCCTAGGCGTTTCTACATCTAAGTGCATCTACATCTATGTGATTACTCTGCTAGTCACAATAAAGTGCCTGGCAGAGTGTTCAAGTTGTCTGTCTACCATTCCACTCTCGAACGGCACGCGGAAAAAACAAGCATTTAAATATTTCTGTGCGAGCCCTGATTTCTCTTATTTTATCATGATGATCATTTCTCCCTATGTAGGTGGGTGCCAACAGGATGTATTCGCAATCGGAGGAGGAAACAGGTGATTGAAATTTCATGAGAAGATCCCGTCGCAACAAAAAACGCCTTTGTTTTAATGATTCCCTCTCCAATTCACGTATCATGTCTGTGACACTATCTCCCCTATTTCGCGATAATACAGAACGCGCTGCCCTTCTTTGTACTTTTTCGATGTCATCCGTCAGTCCCACCTGATGCGGATCCCACGCCGCACAACAATACTCCACAATAGGGCGGACAAGCGTGGTGTAAGCAGTTTCTTTAGTAGAGCTGTTGCACCTTCTAACTGTTCTGCCAATGAATCGCAGTCTTTGGTTTGCTCTACCCACAATATTATCTATGTGATCCTTCTGATTTAGGTTATTTGTAATTATAAGTAATTAATAAGTATTTAGTTGAATTTGCAGCCTTCAGATTTGAGTTACTTATCGCGTAATCGAAATTTAGCTGATTTCTTTTAGTACTCATGTGAATAACTTCACACTTTTCTTTATTCAGGTTCAATTGTCACTTTTCGCACTTTTCAGAAGATCTTCCACCTCTGGCCCGAAAGCCAATGATCATGCCGTTATGGACGTCAAATATATCGCTCCGTTTCCGCATTACGACTGCACTATTTTCCACATCCCTCCGACACCCTTTATATACATTCTACTGCTATTGCGACCTACCGTATGTGAGTGATTATTGAAAATTGATGTCGAGTATAGGCGATGGTCAATGGACAGTTATACTGACGATGTAATTTATATTACGATGTGGTAAGTCACAAATTCATGGTTTTATAATCGCCTATAATGATGCTGTAAATGCATCTAAGAACGAGGTGATGGTCTGTCGACAGGAGGTGGATTTTAAACAAAGAATTTCATCAGCAGCTCGACGGTGGTAATCGAGACATTTTTATTCAGCACTCTGTTGCATTTGTCAGTACGTGTAATAACCTACTAGCTCTAACACGTGACCGCTGGTAGTTCTAACGAAAAAATCTCTCCGCTGTATTAAGATATAAATGTCTTAAATTTATCGGAGAGAAACGCTTGTCAACATTGCTACCAACTACTAAGACGGCATGCCACTTCGCCTACATTAGATGTCAAATCCAGCACCAGCTAGGTGTGAACTTTACCAGGTGTGTCACAGCAAAGTGTGAGGGAGTCCTGGGAGGAAAGCACGTTCTGCTAAGTCGGCATTTCTTAAGAAACGATCCAACATGTCACAAGGCGGCCTATTACTTTTTAAAATTGGCTTAAGTTAAAATCTGTTTTTTTCTTATCGCAGTCAGAGATGGCTTTATTACTCACTTCTAAGCCAGTCCGATTAGCCGTGAGGTCTAACGCACTGCTTTGCGGGCGGGAAGACGTGCCGGCCCCGGCACGAATCCGCCAGGCGGATTAGTGTCGAGGTCCGGTGTGCCGGCCAGCCTGTGGATGGTTTTTAAGGCGGTTTTCCATCTGTCTTGGCGAATGAGCCCTGCTTCCACTCATTCCACCTCAGTTACACCATGTCGGTGATTGCTGCGCAAACACTTTCTCCACATATGCGTACACCATCATTACTCTGCCACGCAAACATGGGGGTTACACTCGTCTGGTGTGAGACGTTCCCCGGGGGTCGAGGAGGGGGGGGGGGGGGGGGGGTTGCACTGGGGGCCGAACTACACAATGGGTGGACTGCTGTGGCCTGTTGAGGTGCTGTGTTGTATGGCGGGGGCGAAGCCTCTCCGTCGTTTCTAGGTCCCCAGTTCAATACAATACAATACTCACATCTATAAGTTAGTTTGAGTTACTAGAGTATAGAGTAGTTATAATCAACTTCCGCTTCGTGACTCACTGTACACGGAAAACTATTTACTGCACGGGTACCCAACTTAATAGGAATGCTGCAGTTTTTGCGTTGTTAACGGTGTTAGTGCCATTAGTTGCCCTTAGGCGTCGCTACTGGTTTATTTTTTGACATAGTCTCCTTTTAGACTTACACACTTCGTCCAACGCAGTTCTAATTTGTTGATCCCTTCCGAATAATAGGAATTGTCCAAGTCTGCAAAATAGCTGTTAGTTGGTGCAATCACCTCCTCGTTTGAAGAAAATCTTTGTCCCAACACCCATTTCTTCAAATTGGGGAACAAATAGTAGTCCGAGGGAGCCAAGTCTGGAGAATAGGGGGATGTGAAACGAGTTGGAATCCTATTTTCATTAATTTTGAGAAGACAACTGCTGAGGTGTGTGCTAGTGCATTGTCGTGATGGAAAAGGACTTTTTTGTGGTCCAATCGCCGACGTGTTTCTTGCAGCTCGGTCTTAAAACGGTCCAATAACGAAGAATAATATGCACCTGTAATAGTTTTACCCTTTTCCAGATAGTGGATGAAGATTATCCCTTGCGAATCCCAAAACACAGTCGCCGTAACCTTTCTGGCAGAAGGAATGGTCTTCGCCTTTTTTGGTGCAGATTCTCCCTTGGTAACCCGTTGTTTAGATTGTACTTTGGTCTCAGGAATATAGTAATGTATCCATGTTTCATCAACAGTGACGAAACGACGCTTAAAGTCTTGTGGATTCTTCTTGAACAGCTGCAAACAATCCTTGCAACACTTCACGCGATTCCGCTTTTGGACAAGCGTGAGCAATCTCGGAACAATCGAAGGTGCAGAGTCACCGTAATGTTTATTAAGCTCCTATTTAGTCTCCTGAGGCGTTTTGCTTTTCATAAAGTAAAGTTTAATCACCACAGGAAATTCTTTTTCGTCCATTTTTTGACAATCACTCGACTTCCTTGATTCACACGAATGCCAAACACAAAGAAATATACCAATATGGCTGAAACTTGGTGTGTGTTCTTTCCAAAGATGCTACTGACTAAACATGACCTCGATACTCGCTGGTGGTGCCATCTCTCGGACTTTGCACGGACTTTTCAAACGCCCCTCGTAACAAATATTACGGTCGCCTGTGGAAATTAAAATGTGTTTCTTTCAGTGGCTTATTCGTTATTTATCTTCCGCATGTCGTTAAAAGTGTTTCCATTCTACTACCACTCGTTTGTCAAGGGGGCTGTTGGGCTGGACGAAAAAAACACCCGTCGGCCAGGTAGTGGTTTCTTATATTAATTTCTGGAGGAGGCCTTGTTGATACTACAACATACACAAAATATTACATCACTTTATCACAACTTGATAAGATGTAATACTGAACTTTCTAACAAACGATGTCCACAGGACTGTCGTGGGTGTTACTGTCACTGTACATTAACTTATAACTTGATATATACTAATGTGACAAAGTCATGGGAAAGCGACATGCACGTATAAAGATAGCGGGAGTGTCATCTACACGAAATATAAATTGACAGTTCATTGGCGGAAATATCATTTGTAGTCAGGTAATTCATCTGAAAATGTTCCCGACGTGATTATGGCCGCAAAACGGGAATTAACAAACATTGAACGCCGAATGGTAATTGGAGTAAGAAGAATGGGACATTCCTTTTCGGAAATTCGGAATTCAGTATTCCGAGATCTAGTGTCAAGTGTGTGCTAAGACTACGAAACTTCAAGCATTGCCTCCCATCACGGACAATGTAGTGGCCGACGGCCTTCACTTAACGACTGAGTGCAGCGGTGTTTGCTTTGAGTTATCAGTGCTAACAGGCGAGCAGCCCTGCGTGAAGTAACCGCAGAAATCAATGTGGACGTTCGGCGAACGTATCCGTAAAGACAGCGAGGCGAAATTTAGCGTTAATGGGCTATGGCAGCAGACGACCGACGCGAATGCCTTTTCTAACAGCACGACATTGCCTTCAGCGCATTTCCTGGTCTCGTGACCATATCGGTTGGACCCTAAACGACAGAAAAACCATGGTCTGGTCAGATGATTCCCGGTTCCAGTTTGTAAGAGCTGATAGTACGGTTCGTGTGTGGCGCAGACCCTACGAAACCATGGACCCAAGTTTCCAACAAGACACTGTGCAAGTTCGTAGTCGGTACATAATGGTGTGGGCTTTGTTTACGTGGAGTCCTCCTGAACCGATCATTGAATGGAAATGGTAATTTTAGGCTACTTGGAGACCATTTGCAGCCATTAATGGTTCCAAAATGACGATGCACCATGTCAAAGGACCACAATTGTTCATGATTGGTCTGGAGAGCATACTGGACAATTCGAGCGAATGGTTTGGCCACCTAGATCGTGTGATATATATCCTACCGAACATTTCTGGGACTTAATCGAAGGGTCACGTCATGCACAAATCCCTGCTTCAGCAAGACTTTCGCAATTATGGGCGGCTATGGAGGCAGAATGGCAAAGTGTTTCTGTAGAAGTCTTCCCGGGCAAAGAGAAGGTGCTACACGATATTATGAGGTAACCCAAGACTTCTGTCACCTCATCGTTGTACGAGATAATGGTCTCCTCTCTCGAAGTACAAATAACTACAAACTTTGCTTTGTGGTTCTGTCTAATACGTCTCTCGCAATGCTGACTGTAGTAAGTTGCCACTCGCAGAGCCTGTCATGCTCTGAGGAGCACAAAAGACACAACGCAAAGTGACTAGCTTTTTTTAATGCATCTTAATAGCTGATTGGTAGGACCGTACCGTTACGGAGTCCATTATCTTACTTCCACGTAGGCTTGATTGGACCAATGAACGAGGCAGAAAATCACAGATCAGAGGGAAGGAACAGGGATAAACGAAGCACGTACTGTTGCGTGACGTGATATTAATTTCAACAGGAGCACAAATATGCTGAGAATGTTAATATTCGTCGGCCGTTTTGGCCGAGCGTTTTTATGCGCTTCAGTCCGGAACCGCGCTTTTGATACGGTCACAGGTTCGAATCCTGACTCCGGCAACGATGTGTGCGATATCCTTAGGTTAGTTAGGTTTAAGTAGTTCTAAGCCTAGGGGACTGATGACCTCAGATGTTAAGTCCCATAGCACTCAAAGCAATTTGAAGCATTTTTGTTAATATTCCCGTGTGTTCGCGTACGAAATACGTCGAACAAGCATACAAAGGAAACAATTTGATTGACGAGTTGCAACCTAGTCACAACAAGATTTTCCAGCGATCCAGGAAGTACTTATTTTCTTAAATTTCCAGTGCGGACCACAAGTGTCTATGAACCGGATTACTGAATTGAGGCAATGATGACCATTTACCCAAGTCTGAAGATTATCATCTTTGACGGAAATTAATAACCTGATTTATATACACTTGTGGTCCGTGACTGGAATTATAATAAAATACTCGTAAATACTCGTTACTTATGGGGTTACAAAAGGCATGCATTGATTAAATAAAATGAAACATATGAAGAAGGTTTGAACATACATGCTGTGCGTCATATGTACATCAGGTATCACACATTTAATTTCTCCTTTCCATTGCTAGGCTGACGATGGGACTAACTTGAATCACTGGGACTTTCAACCTTCTGATATGAAACTGATGGTCATCCTTTCTCCCGTCCAATTTCTTTGATGCAAAACCACTGGAATGGTACTGAAGAACGAATAAGGATAAATGTACGAAGGCGTACTGGACAGTAATACATCCGAAATTTTTATGTGAAAATTCTTCAAGCTTTTTAAATAAAACAAACTCTATTAACTTTTTACCTCTTTGTTCCTCACGCCTTTATGTTTATTTCTTGACATAGTCACCCTGGCAAAGAACATATTTCTCCCAACAGAAGGCAAGTTTCTTGATATCTTCACTGTAGAATTTCTTTGTTGACGGAACTATAGCCTCATGTCTGCCTGTAAGGCTTCATCACAATCAAGGTGAAGTCTCTGTTAACAGAGCCACATCACCACTTCTGCTTGTACCACTTGACCACTATCAAAGATATGTCCTCCAAGGCATTATTTAAGTTTTGGAAACAAATGAAAATCGGATGGGGCCTAGCCGGGACTATAACGAGGATGATCATGACAGCGAACCCAAGGCGTCAGATTGCAGCAGATGCCGCAGCGCCCGTGCATGGTCTAGCATTGCCGTGCAGAAGGAGGGTGTGCATGTCTGGACAAATTATTCTGTGATTAGAAATACGACTACAGCACGTTGTATCTCACGCACCGACACAGTTACGTCATACACCGCCATATTACACTCTACGATTCAGAGCCCTCTATCGGCGGAGGTTTGGTAACTTGTGCCAGCGAAGCGGGGAAGACGACCGAGTAACACGCATGACAGGTAGTATCTCAACCGATACTGAGAACAAAATAAAAAAATTGGAGGCGGTACTTTTCAGCACTCTTTTGTATCTATGATAGTTTAGTTAGAAAGAAGAAAAAAGACATGTGATTGAAAAACCAATAATTTCTATAGTCACATTGTCGGGCTAGGTCATGATACGAGGTATGTTTCTTTCATATTTTTTTGTGAAGAGAAGACAATAGGACCCATGCGAGGAACATAGCAGACAGAATAGTTCAGGATCATGTTATGTAATGATCTGGTTGGATGTTTTATAATCTTGGAAACATATAGGTCAGAGTGGTCACCAAATTGCCATTAGAGCCTGCTCCAAACCACAGGTGCGAAGAAAAGGGATTGCATTGAATGACTTAAAAGAGAGGGATGAAAAATCTGCAGAAGGCTTCAAAATATTTCGTGTACGTTGTTGTACATCAGATGAAAGATAGTGGGAACGATACAGAAGAACAGTCTATCCACGACTGTTTTATTAGCAGGTATGAACGAATAGACCGCGTGACTGAAAAAAAAACAGTTATTTCTACGATCTGAATTTTGGACTGTGTGTCACGAAACGAGATGTTTTAATTTTTTGCACGTGGGAGAAAGATGACCATGCCAGAATTATGGCAGAGAGGATCATCTTGCGTAGCGATTCAGTTGAGCTTTCGGCAGTCAGGGAAACACGTTTTGTGCTTGGGGTTGGGGGAGGGGGGGGGGGGGAGAGGGTGTCTAGCAGTTTACCTTTAGAGCCTGCCGAGATCCACAGATGCGGGACGCGAATCACGGCTCAGCTCGCGGGCTGATGGCCGGATGGAGACTACGACTACCCACGTGGCGCCAGCGATCTCCCTCGCGGGGCTCACAGCCGACCGCGAGCTGTTCTGGCGTTCAAGTGTGCAGCGTGTCGGGCGACCCACTGTTCCAGCCACGCTTCGCGCATGCGCGGTGCGGGCGGTTACGGGTGGGGGCGGCGGCTGCGGGTCTGTGAGTCATTAGGCTGCCAGCAACGTCACAGCCTCTGACGTCAGTCCCGCCTGTGACGTCACAGTACAGTCCGCTGGCGGCAGCGGCAGCCCGCTGCACCAATCGATAGCCGCGGGCCTAGCTGTAGCTGGCCGCCTTTCTTCGCTTGTATAGCCGCGTGGCCTGCGATGGCGCACCGCGGCGGGTCGACCACGTGGGACAAACTTCCCTATGAATCAGTTGCTGGTCGCGGGCGTACACCAAGGGGCTGTTACGGCACCTTTGCCCTCTGTCCATCTCCTCCTCCTCCTCCTCCTCCTCCTCCTCCTCCACCACCTCTCTCTCCATCACCTCTTCCTTCCCTCTCTCCATCTTCTCCACCTCTTCCTTTCTCTCTCTCCATCTTCTCCTCCACCCCGTTACCTCTCTCCACCTCCTTCTTCTTCTTCTCCTCTCTCTCTCTCTCTCTCCCCACCTCCACATTCTCCTTCCCTACATCCATATCTACCCCCATCCCCCCTTTGTCAATCTCCTTCCCTCCCCTCCCTGTACTCTCTAATCGTGAGCCTTGCTTATTGCTATTGCCAACGAAAATCCTGATTCCAAACTGAAGTCACTTAAAATGAATGGGTAATCAGTTGGGATCATTGGTACACGCCAATGGTCGGTTATCTTACTACACAACAGAGCCAAATATTAACAGTACAACAAATGAAATTCATTTTGAGAACCAACTTCTTAAAACTAATAGTATATATGTTGACACATTATTATTAATTACAGTATTTCTAAGCTGGCCATTGCTAAAAATGTCCTCAGTCTGACTGAGGTACGTTGTTTGAGGTCTACCTCATCCAAGTCTCCCATTCACACTTATCTTGTGTACTTGTTTATCTCGTTTCGTTCATCCACTATGTATGTTCAAATCACCTCAGCATACCTTTCTCAGTACTCGCCACTACATCTCCTTTTAGTCCACAGTATTCCTTGGTTCAAATGGCTCTGAGCACTATGGGACTTAATATCTGAGGTCATCAGTCCCCTAGAACTTAGAACTACTTTAACTAACCTAAGGACATCATACACATCCATGCCCGAGGCAGGATTCGAACCTGCGACCGTAGCGGTCGCGCGGTTCCAGACTGAAGCGCCAAGAAGCGCTCGGCCACAACGGCCGGCCAATATTCCTCAAAATTAACTTAATAAACTTTACTTACAGCTTCAAATCTTAATTAAACTGCAGAAATTGTGAATAAAACTCGATATTATACTTAATAGCGACTTTAATTATTGTCAAAATTAAACTGTAAGGTATCCATAAAATTAAATTAGGACAATGACTAACAAAAACGATAATGGGAACAATTTCTTTTTTAGGCGCGATTTCAAGTTCTAATAAATAAGACGATTTCTAAATTTAGTCTCTATAAGGCTCATGCTTGAAAATGATTGTACGCAAGGAAAGAACAGCAAAGGATATTTTTTAAGCTGACTACACAATGAGAAATGCTATTGCAGGTGGTAAACACTTTTATCTCTTCCTTCTTCAGGTCTTTCAAAGCAGACCATTTGTGCTGTGCAATGAGTTCCTAGTAGTATTTCTCCAGTATTTCTATATCAGCACAAAGACGTTGAATCTTCAAGCTCCACAATTTTTTTTTAATCCAGCAACTGCATTTCAAAAATTTCCATGTTACTATCAAAGAGAAAAATTTAATTCTGTTACAATAGAATCAAGAGATTTTTTAAAGAAAAGACAGCGTCGCTTTGCTGCTTATGAAGTCCTGAAACCTGTTTGGAAAGCTTCCTTCGAACTCAAAAACGTAGTTATGAAACAGTGAATGCCAGTATCAGAATTATTTTCTTGGAGGCATAAAAGCAAACTTGGAAAGTGAATCACAGTTACTCTTTAAGAGACTTGAGCAAAACGATAATTTGTCTTTGAACTTCATCTGACATCGAATGATTTAGTTCTTTTCCCCCACAGTTTACGATTAAGCTGCTTGCTATGGGACGTAACGCCTACCATGAAACAAAATTTTTGGATTCACTGATCATTCATTAATTCTGGATGGTCAACTACCTTCTCAAGGTGAAATAGCCAGTAAAAGATCTTGGTTCTCATTCTCCATTTAAACCAAGGATTCTTCAAACTAGCGATGATTAAGAGCTATAGGTATAATGGAGCCGACAATCTTTGTAGTGTCCCTTTTGCGATGTTTAAGAATAATGCGTGTGAAGTGTGTACAAAAATATTGAATAAGACCAAACAGGCCAGACTGAAAATCAATTGGGAAAAAAATATAAAATTATTTACAAAAAATATAACGTCAATACTACGGCAGGGAAAGACAATAACAATGATAAACAATATCGCAGTAAAGAATAGGGTGAAATAAAACATTTTTATTTTTATGTAACTATAGAACATGGAAAAGATAATTTATTACTCGCTCTTCTGCTGTTTTTGATTTTCATATTACTCTTCTTAGACAGATACTGTGTGTAGCGTTGAGAGCTAGCAGATGTTCTTTTTGTTCTTTCGGCTAGACGATAAAAAAGGTGTATATCAAGTTATTGATGGAAATATATGTGTAAAAGTGAGTTCATTGTATTATTTCAATAACATGCCAGCCACTAATCTCAATGTTTTAATTGAAAAGAGAGAATAATTAGTATTTTTCAGCAATCAAGAAGACGAAAGCAGTGATCGTTGACTGGCAACAATTTACCGCCATTACGCGGCGGACTTAATATTAACTTTTCTTACACCTTTCCACAAGAGCAGAAGTGATGAAACCATTTTGAAACATTATTTAATTTAAATCTCAATAATTCCATGAGATAATTTTGCGAGAGTTCAAATACTTTCAGTTATACCATTTGTCGTAGATCTGTGAACTTTGGCCTTGACTGTATTTAAATGAAAACCAGTTATGATAATCTTGTAGGGAGCCTGGTGCTCATTTAAATTGAAAACAAACATTTATTTTGGCCTCCTGTAAGATACTCTGCTTCTAACTGTCTCACTTACGTAAAGAAAATAATTAATGCTAACCTCTTATCTTACGTGGTATCAAAAAGCATAAAACCAATATAGAATATTAAAAGAGAACCGTTAGATCTTGATCACAAATTCAACAACCTTCGGAACATTTTTCGGAAATGTCTGCGTACAAAGCCCTTCTTGAGGAATGACGCAATGATAGGTATGTACCTCGAGTTTAATTTTTCGTTTAAAAGACCAAAAACCTCGTTTCTTGCTGTGGTCGTAATTTACACCCCGTTTGTTGAAGGTACGACTTGACGATACGCGTTGATATTTTGTGCTTACGGAAGTGTATGTGTGCACCCGCACATGTTATGTCGCGGGAGAACCACACAAAAGGGACCAAAGAGCCGCATGTGGCTTGCGAGCCGCGGTTTGCTGACCGCTGGCTCTTTGAAGATACAGTCATGTCACAAAATCTTACTAGTTGCGCAATACATTTCAATAACGCTCTCACTGTTATTTTTGTGCATTATTAATAATGTAGCTCGCACAAATGTGTGTATTATTGCTTTTCTATTGATATGTAGAATTGTTATTATGCAAAAGAAATGCTGGAGGACATTGACAATGCCTACGTCATCCTCCAAGTTATCGTATAATCGAAATTACTTTTTTCATTTATTTAAATTTCCAAATGGTGCACACACAAGTAAAGTGCTTTTACTATATGTGCTTATAAAATTTTCATTGTAAGATAGCGTTTGGGGTCTGACATGGTCATGGTCATAGCTGCTAATTCTCCTTCATCTCATCCTTATTGTGCCAATCCAGGATTAGGCCTGTTAAAGCCTCACCTTCACTGTCTCGGCATTCGCACATTTCTTCTTCTAATAGGGTTTGTATTCCATTGCCATTCGAGGAATTATCTGAAGTGACATACGTAGTACATGCTCATTCCAATCATTGTTTCTTTGAATTATTTTTTCACTTAATGGCTTTACCCCTGTTCTTCCCTTATTTCTTCGTTCCTTGTTCTGGTTTCTCTTCTACATCCTTTCGCTGATGTAAGTAACTTCATTTATGATGTTAATTCTTTTGATATTAATGTTCCTCTTTCTTCTCCATTTAGTACTGTAGGTACCATGACTTTATAAAATATCAGTTGTGTTCCTTTTCTAGTTTTACTATACACTGTTGTTCTTACTGTGCCACATAAGTGTTGACGGGTAGTAACTTTTCTTGTCTGTCTCTTCTTCAAAAGTTATGTCACATTCTAGATACTGCACACCGGACACCTCTTATGTTTCTGATGATAATCTAAGTCCTTATAGAGTCCTTTCTTAAAAAGGAAATTGTCTTTGTTTATGTTGTTGATATCTTCAGATTATAATTTAGGCTTACGTTGTTTAATCTACGTAAAGCTTTTGCAATTTGTCTTCACTGCCCTGTACAATTAATTGGTTGTCGGCAAGAACCATTGTATTTCGAAATTTTCCCTGGCGCTGTACTTATACCTGAGGTATACTGCCCAGTTCGTCGATGTAGACTTTGCAATACTTCAGCAACCTTGTCCAGCCTTGCCTTCTTCCTCTCTGATTTATATTCATTTCTGGTATTAGCTCTTTGCCGATATGTGTTCTAATAAACTATTGTATAAACTTTGGCGTACTTTCAAAATATGTCCAGGGAAACCTCTTTAATTCAATAGCGATCAGAGCTTTTTTTCTGTGGATCCGGTCAAGTGCTTTCGCAAAGGGTAACTAAGAAGAGTACTTGAATAGTAAACTCCGACGGCCGCTTTGCAAACGATACGTCGTTATCTGCACCCGCTTTAATAAATTCTAGTTCAAGCATCGATGCTCTGGTTAGGCACTGTGTTTTGCCGATCCCTTGTTGTAAGTTGGGCTGCATACATGGCACACCTGTGGTGAGATGAAGATAAACTGAGAGTACAAACACGAATTATTATCCGAACTGCACTGTCTCACTTTTTGCTTTCGTGGCTGCCACTAGACTATTAGAATAAGGTGCAATCAAGGATACACATATACCAAATAATTCGTAATGCAACATTACCGTCCTTCGGCATTAAAAATCACTACAATAATCACAAGCTGCGTCATGGTCGCGAATTGAACAGTGACTCGAAAATAGAATAAATTTCCTCTACTTCACATTTCTGGTCACAAATTTTTATGTCATCAGACTACCGGTTCCGGTCTATAATGACCATCTTTAGATCTGCCCAGAATGAGATTTTCACTCTGCAGCGGAGTGTGCGCTGATATGAAATTTCCTGGCAGATTAAAACTGTGTGCCCGACCGAGACTCGAACTCGGGACCTTTGCCTTTCGCGGGCATGTGCTCTACCAACTGAGCTACCGAAGCACGACTCACGCCCGGTACTCACAGCTTTACTTCTGCCAGTACCTCGTCTCCTACCTTCCAAACTTTACAGAAGCTCTCCTGCGAACCTTGCAGAGCTAGCACTCCTGAAAGAAAGGAGTTCTGCATGGTTCGCAGGAGAGCTTCTGTAAAGTTTGGAAGGTAGGAGACGAGGTACTGGCAGAAGTAAAGCTGTGAGTAGCGGGCGTGAGTCGTGCTTCGGTAGCTCAGTTGGTAGAGCACATGCCCGCGAAAGGCAAAGGTCCCGAGTTCGAGTCTCGGTCAGGCACACAGTTTTAATCTGCCAGGAAGTTTCATCTTTAGATGTGGTTTATAATAACATGTCCTAATATACTGGAGCCATAGTGGCATCATCGAAAGCTAAACACAAAATTAGCGCCAGCATCGCCAAACATATGTAAATAATGGTATACACACCTTGTCGGCAGCACTACTGTTCAAAATGTTTGCTTTTCCAATTATAGTGAAAATGCACGGTACTCTACTCTGTTTTTAATGGTCAGTGTACCCTCTGTCGTGTTCAGTGTTTTTCCAGTTCCTTTTTAAGTGTTTAGCGTTCAAGTGTTTCTCAGGTGTTTTTAACTGTGCTGTCTGTCCCTGTTTCCATCACTGTTTGCAAAACGATTCATGAAGGCAGCATTATGTTATTTATATTTCTTCCATTCACGTCACCTTTTCAATTACTTTAAATTCTTGATACATCTGGCTCCTCCTTTTTTGTTTTTAGCATCTCCGTTAGCATTACCTTCAACTGCAAAAGCGCGAGTTACGTGTACCACTGTAAGCCCCCCCCCCCTGCCTCCCCCTCTCCCAAGGGTACATGATGCGGGGGAGAATGAAGTAACAATAAAGAAAAACAAATTACTGTCATCACTTATACACCATGTAAACCTGATACACGCTTTACCGTGTATATTCTTTTTCTATTCCATATCACCCAATTATATACTTTAAGAATATGTGTACGCCTACGGTAGCGACATCTGTCGAGTTTGCGACACAAACTTTTAGTGGCTACTGTACGGCAGTTTGTTATGAAGAGTAGCGCTGTTAACAAGATGACCCCACTATATGCGGTGTTTCATTTATGCTTGTGACGATGCTGAGATGATTTGGTGTATATCTTTTGATGATGGCACTATGGCTCAGTTACATCACGACATATTTTTAAGACAGATATGCCTCGTCATAGTTAAAGCGCATAATTTTAACATGAATGTCAGTAATACTTTTCATTATGGCCTATTTTATTGTTTCAAGCTGTAGAGAACGCAATACCTGTAGAGGGCGTATCAAAAAGAATCATCTGACTTGGAACGTCTATATTTCTGAAACTAATAAACATATACAAAGAATTTTGCTTTTTCTGGTAAACGGGAAGCTCAAAAAAAAGTTTTTAATACCTTTTCATAGGTGTTCAGTAAGCTAACCTTGAGGGGCACGGCATATGTCAATGCAGTATGCAAGTTGTTCCCACACTGCAGCAAGCAGGTCTTGACTTACAGACTCCACAGTTGCTGTTATGCGATGTATCACATTATGGCAGTTCACCTTTCCAATTAAATGGAATGTTACCTCGTCACTAAACACTAAACTGTCATCCTCCACCTTGCTAAGAACGAAATTGCAGAACTCCACACGTTGTTATTTGCCACCTTCACGAAGAGCTTGCAGTAGCTGAATTTCGTATGGTTTCATGATTTAACGTCGACGCAACACACGCCAGACGGACGTCGGGGGCATGTTAGCCGTCCAGCTGCATGGCGAACGGATTTCTGCGGACAACTTGTGGAACTATGGTGGATGCGTTTGACATCCGTGTCAGACACTCGGGGACGGCCCGGCGATTTGCCTTTACACAAACAGCCTGTTTCTCGGGATTGTTCATGCCGTCTGTAATGGATCTGGGAGATCTGTTATTTTTTTTACCGGATTTGTCGATATCAAATTGTAAATGTTTTTTTATATTTTTTGTCAGAATTTTTTTTATTATAATTTACCTTATTATATGTTAATTTACTTATATTTTTATGAGTGAAAGCATATTGATTACTATTAGTAAATGTGTCGAAGAATAGCAAAGAGACTAATTACAAGTGCAAGCTTGTGTGTTGTGTAAAATGTCTTTGACGCTGGAGTCGTCTTTGACTATAGTCAGTCGGCAGTTAACTCTTGGTGTGTGTTGACGGTAGAAGAATGTGCAGGTCGCCATCATAAATAATTTTGAAATATGTTACTATTTTTTTATACAAACTATAAGAAGAAACTACATTCGAAGAAATGGTATTTGAAGCACCAAAAATGAGCCAAACACATTGAACCAGGTCATTTCTGCAGCCGACAAAGATGCATTGTGGAATCATACTTCCATTAGACAAATGAAGCCAAGACCAATACCGCCTCGTAAACATCTAACGGAAAAGGTACTGTCACGAAATATGCCAAATTTAAGTAAATAAAAAAAAAGTGAGCATATTTCAACTTTGTGTATCAGCCGGGATAGCATATTTCAACTTTGTGTATCAGCCGGTATAGCATATTTCACGTCGAAGAAACCATTCCGAGGTATTCACCGTCAGTCACATTCGGTGATGGTAGTAACAAATCTCTCATGTATCCTATCTTCTTTTTATGTTCTTCTTAAAAAAAAACAACAAAATTTATTTGTATTTCAACCTTAAATTATTGTTATTTTGAAAAGTATCATTCTTTGTAAATGTTTTAGATAAAACAAAAGGAAATAAAACTGTAAAAAGATGAAAAACGAAAATTGTAAGATGTACGACCTGTTTTAAACATCAGGTAACAAGTCTATAATTTGGCAATAAATAAATAAATAAACGCTGTCGTCTAATGCTCTGTGCTGTACCTAGCACGAGAGTCATGCTGAACAGCTATTACTGACCAGCATTGCGCAAAACGCAGAACGCAACACGTAGAACACAAAACGTTTTCTGTTGTCTCGACACCATTTTTACTAGAACTTGTAAGTAGGCTGTTTTATGTTGGTAACGGCACGTAGCGCTCTGTATGAAAATCACTAACTGTGCTGTGTGCAGCCTGTGGCTGGTTGGACTCGTTGGAATATTCGCTTGTGTAGTGTTGGGCAGTTGGATGGGAACAGCGCGTAGCGTTGCGCAGTTGGAGGTGAGCCGCCAGCAGTGGTGGATGTGGGGAGAGAGATGCCAGAGTTTTGAGAGGTTACTATGAGCGGACGATATGGACGTCTGTCCGCCAGAAAAAGGAAATTTTTGAAGATGGATGCCATGAATTGATACATATGTGTATGATAAGTTTTGAACACTATTAAGGTAAATACATTGTTTGTTCTCTGTTAAAATCTTTCATTTGCTAACTATGCCTATGCGTTGTTGGTGCCTTCAGTAGTTAGAATCTTTTATTTACCTGGCAGTATTGGCGCTCGCTATATTGCAGTAGTTCGAGTAACGAAGATTTTTGTGAGGTAAGTGATTCATGAAAGGCATAGGTTATTGTTAGTCAGGGCCATTCTTTTGTAAGGATTTTTGAAAGTCAGATTGTGTTGCGCTAAAAATGCTGTGTGTCAGTTTAGTAATGATCAGAATAAGTAAAGAGAAAACCGTTTGAGTGCGTTGAGTTTTGCTCAGCTGTTTGAAAATCAAATAACGTAGAGGTTTTCCAGCACTGTCATTTATAAATTTCCTAAGGGGTTGTTTCAAATTTGTCTTTTGAAATTGAACATTGATTACTCACTGCATCGTTTCTGTTTTCATCGTAACGTAGAAGTTTACCAGTACAGTCACTCTTAATTTTTCTGAGGGTTCGTTCAAACTCAAATGGTTGCTGCTACTGAGAACCATGTAAAACTCGAGAGTTCGCTCTTTCCAACAGAATGTTGTTCGAGCACATCTCTCAAATAACATAATAGTTATGATTTTTTAAAAACCGGATGATTCTTTTTGATGCACCCTGTAATTTTTTTTCCCATGTTTTGCTGCAGATTTGAAGATGGTCATTACTAACCCAAAGCGTTAGTCTGAGGACCTAACATTTTGTGATCATAAACGGAAATAAACAAAATTATTACACACTCCCTGGATTGTGGAACTGGACTATTATTTAGACGCTCCTGGCCACGCAGGGGCGACGTGGCGTGGTGTTAGCAGCAGCCGGGAATACGCGGCGGCGGCTGCACACAGAAAGGACCGGCTGCAGAAATAGGCGCGTGATCGATGGCTACCCGAGGATGATCAATCGCCACGCTTCGCTCCGCCACGCTCCACTCCGGATGGCCGTCCTCGCCGCTCGCCTGCCAGGAACGATGAACCCACCTGAGCCGGCGTCAGCTGCGATATTCAGAGGGGCAGCTTACCGAAAGAGGCTTACCCGCCACCAGCACTCGACTCATCAGGTAAAGCAGCAGCTGTCTTCCACGCACGTGCAGATCCTCCAGCGCCAATGTCTTCGCTTTTTATGTCACACCGCATCCATCTGTATCAACGTACATAAGCCGCAAGTGACCGTGCAGTGCATGATGCAAAGTATCTTCAATAACGAAAAGTGTGAGGTCATCCACATGAGTACTAAAAGGAACTCAAACTTCGGTTACACGATAAATCAGTCTAAACTAAAAGCCGTAAATTCAACTAAGTACCTAGGTATTACAATTATGAACAACTCAATTTGGAAAGAACACACAGGAAATGTTGTCAAATGGTTCAAATGGCTCTGAGCACTATGGGACTGAACATCTGTGGTCGTCAGTCCCCTAGAACTTAGAACTACTTAAACCTAACTAACCTAAGGACATCACACACATCCATGCCCGAGGCAGGATTCGAACCTGCGACCGTAGCAGTCGAAATGTTGTCGGGAAGGCTATCCAAAGACTGCGTTTTATTGGCAGAACACTTAGAAAATGTAACAGTTCTACTAAGGAGACTGCCTACACTACGCTTGTCCGTCCTCTTTTAGAATACTGCTGCGCCGTGTGGGATCCTTACCAGGTAGGACTGACGGAGTACATCGAAAAAGTTCAAAGAAAGGCAGCATGTTTTGTATTATCGCGAAATATGGAAGCGAGTGTCACAGAAATGATACAGGATTTGGGCTGGAAATCATTAAAAGAAAGGCGTTTTCCGTTGCGACAGAATCTTCTCACGAAATTCCAATCACCAACTTTCTCCTCCGAAAGCGAAAATATTTTGTTGACTGTGACCTACATAGGGAGGAAATATCACCGTGATAAAATAAGGGAAATCAGAGCTCGTATGGAAAGATATAGCTGTTCATTCTTTCCGCGCGCTATACGAGATTGAAATAGTAGAGAATTGTGAAGATGGTTCGATGAACCTTCTGCCAGGCACTTAAATGTGATTTGCAGAGTATCCATGTAGATGTAGATGTATCTTGTACAAATACTAACGGTTTTCTGCCGTATTAAATTTGCGAATTGAGCGAGCGAAAAAAAGGTTGTTGAAGACCTCAGTAAGTGCTGTCATCTCCCTTATTTTATTCTCTTGGCGACTTCTCGAAATTTAATAGCGGCACCGTTGTCTTCGATTATACTCTAAATTTAGCTAACAGGATTTCGCGAGAAACTCGTCGCTGTCTTACCACGGTTCCTACATACTGTGTGATTCAGGGTATCCTGACATCTGTTTGTGAATATTAATTGGGGAGCTGCCCACCCTTCTCGTTTAGGGCGGTTTGAACTCTGCTGGGGACAGTTTTAGTGAGGCGCCTGTGCATCTATGGAGGAATGGGAGCCCATTCTTCATCAAGAGCCGAAACCAGAGAGAGTGGTGTTATTGGACTCTGGGGTGTGGGGAAAGTCGACGTTGTAACTCATCCCAGAGGTGTTTCATTGTATCCAAACGAGTCTCTGAGCAGGCCAGACTATTTTGGGAAAGTTACTGATCACAAAAACTGGCCTTACAATGCTGCCCCTCATGACATGGTGCATAGTTAAGGTGATACCAGTTACTCGTAATTAAAGTACATCTACTCACAGGGCCCCAACTGGGCTGTAAATACAAGGTGACAGTAATTGAACTATATGAAAAACGTAAATTAGTTATAAACTACAGCGTGCACAGACTTTATTCAACTTGTAAACGTCACTACAGATATTCGAATTTAGATTATGGCATGTTCGAAATACCTGCCATGATTGGCGTTGATGTGGCGCAGACGAATAGCAAAATTCTGCATGAACCGCTGAATTGTCGGAACATCGATGCTATCAATTACCTCCTGAATGGCTGTTTCAGTTCAGCAATAGTTTTGGGATTATTGCTGTACCTTCGTTTCTGATGTAGCCCCACAAACAGGAGTCTCATGTGTTCAGATCCGGAGAATATGGCGGCCAATCGAGGTCCATCGCAATGGCCTCTTGGTACCCCATAGCCAGAATGCGGTACTACTGTGGTAGGCGTGGGCTTCGTGACTATCTTGGCTACAATAATGCGTTCACTATGCTGTTCATAGTAGCTTTCCCGCACTCCTACTTTTTTATTCATTATTAAACGTACTGCTAAATTACCCCAATTTGATTTTGTGTTTATAACCCTGTATTCAACATACCGGGAGTCTTGTTTTTCCTGCCCCCGAAATTCACTAATTACCACTATATATAACTTTCCATTTCCTTTTTAAAAATGTTCTAACCTACCTACCTGATTAAGCGATCTGACAATCCACGTTCCAATAAGTAGAACGTCAGTTTTGTTTCTTCTGATAACGACATTCTCCTGAGTAGTCCCCGTCCGGAGGTCCGAATGGGGGACTATTTTACCTCCGGAGTGTTTTACTCAAGAGGATGCCATCATCATTTAACCATACAGTAAAGCTGCATGCCCTCGGGATAAATTACGACTGTAGTTTCCTCTTGTTTTCAACCGTTCGCAGTACCATTACTGCAAGGCCGTTTTGGTTGATGTTACAAGCTCAGTTCAGTCAGTCATCCCGGCTGTTGCCCCTGCAACTACTGAAAAGGCTGCTGCCCCTCTTCAGGAACCACTCGTTTGTCTGGCCTATCAACACATACCCTTCATTGTCGTTGGACCTACGGTACGTCTATCGGTATCGCTGAGGCACTCAAGCCACACCACCAACGGCAAGGCCCATGGTTCATGGGGGATATCGTGCCAAATACTGTCCAATAAGCGCATTAGATCGTCAAAAATCCGATTTGGCTGGTCGTCCCTGTCCAACGATCTGAACTACGGAGAGATCTGGTGACTTTGCTGGCCAAGGTACGATTTGATAAGCATGGAATCAAGCAGTACAAATTCTCGCCGTGTGCTGAAATGTAAGACCAGGATGGCTTTCCATGATGGGCAACGGAACAGTGCGTAGAATATCGTTGACGTACCGCTGTGCTGTAACGGTGCCGCGGATGACAACAAAAGGGGTCCTAATGGTTCAAATGACTCTGAGCACTATGGGATTTAACGTCTGAGGTCATCAGTCCCCTAGAACTTAGTACTTAAGCCTAACTAACCTAAGGACATCACACACATCCATGCCCGAGGCAGGATTTGAACCGTAGCGGTCGCGCGGTTCCAGACTGAAGCGCCTACAACCGCTCTGTCACCCTGGCCGGCCAAGAGGGGTCCTGCTATGTAAAGAAATAGCACCCCAGACCATCAGTCCTGACTGTTAGATCGTTTGGCAGCGACAGTCAAGTTGGTATCCTACCGCTGTCAGCAACACGTCTGCTCCTGGAATCTCATTGATTGGTAGTGTTGTCTTCAGTGATGAGTCCCGCTTCGAACTGCACCCCGATGACCAGTGATCTTGTCTGGAGGCTTCCACCCATTGTGTTCGTGCTTGCCAAATCCTACTTATGCCAGAATGATCGCCGATCTCACCGCAATTACGAACGTTTCGATCCCTCCAACCAGCTCGGGACTTTGCTGATCTAACGTGTGAATTGGAAAAACATTTAGCATGATATCCATCAGGAACACATCCAGTTACTCTCTCAATGCCAAGCTGAATAACTGATTGCATAAGGTCCAGAGGAGGACTTGCTCACTTTGTGTTCTCTTGAATAAGTAATTAATTTTTTCTGAAATTGTAATCATTCTTTGTCTGCCTGTAGATGTACATAACATCAATAGATTTGCGCTCCACTCGGATAATTCTTTCGTGTTGAGGTGTCTTTTTTTGTCTGAGGTATTTGCACAGTCATCATAAATTCGCCATCAGAAATTTTCAGAACTATCTGTATGGAGTTAGGACTCTGTATAGGATTAGGAGATATTATCCTATAATTTTTAGTTCGATAAAAAAACGTGCAAGATTCAAAATTTGTTTTATTTAAATAATTATTTTCTGCTCTTTAGCCTTGCGCGTGAAATTTTTGAATCGATTTCAAGCACCTTGATTAGATTATAAAAGAGACATTCGAACAATTTCAGGGTTATTGAAGTCAGTGAACATGTTGCTTGCTCCTATGTATATACAGCTGGAAGTCCTTGAAGGTAAGAATTAGGGAGAATAAAGCTCAGACAGAGTTATACCAGAAAGCGTTCTTCTTGCGAAGCATTCGCTACGGGAGTAGGAAAAGGGGGGAATAACAGTGGTAGACGAAGTATGTTTCGCCATACACCAGACGAGAGAGTGAGAATACTGCATTGTCATCAGTAATGAGGTACGCTGAAAGTTTCTAGTCTCTACCCCACCACGTAATAAGTTTAAAATCAAGTGCAAAATTTCTATCATCTCATTGACTGGTAGTGTTGTCTTCAGTGATGAGTCCCACTTCGAATTGCACCCCGATGGCCAGTGATCTTGTCTGGAGAACACAGAGAAGAAAGCGACCTAATAAAGTAATTTTAAAAATGTAAGTCAGCACTGGATCACTTCTCATGATCGTAAAAAGTTCATCGCTGTTGATTTCGATGACTGCTGACACACATTCAAAAAGCCCATCAAACCGAGACAACGAGGTGTGCGGTTGTGTCGGGCCAATCGAGATGATATCTACAGTTGCCTAATCGCCATGGAAGAATGCTGGGCGTATCAGTATATTTCCGAAACGAAGGAGCTAAGAAGGCAGTGGAAACATTGGATTCACCACTGCCGAAAGAGGTGAAGACTCGACCGTAATCGGACTAGGTGATGCTGTTTATGCGACGGATACGGAGTCGTGGCAAGAGATTTTGCTCTTAAGGAGGTGAGCCATAACTCCTGACGAGATTACACGGAATTGTGAAGATTGGGGAGGGTGTGGGGTTATTTTAGGGCACAACAACAACTTAGCTCGTAAGCACTAATGTCATAGCCTTACAACACTAATATGTAAAAAGTTAAAAGCGACTACAAGTTAAGCCCAATCAATGGAAGGAAAGAAAGCTAAAACAAGGGCTAACCCTCGGAGCCCCTTGGAGAAAGGTCCACAAAATACGTCACAGAGACAGTGGAGATCCCTAACCAAAGATTAAAGATCCTTCACCATGTTACTAGGACGGATAAAAAATCAAGATGGAGCCTCGTCTGAGGTTGCAGATGCTGAAGATGACAAGATGAAGCGTCATGGATGGTTGTGGGAAGCTGTCAAGAAAAAGCATCAGATGAGGTTAAAGTAGGCTGCCAAGACGAAGCATCACGCAATGTTACCGAAGTCTGTCAAGGTGAAGCAGGGAACGAGGTTACTGGGTGGTGTCGAGACAAACAATAAAAAGCATCATGTGAGGTTATGGGAAGCTGACAATATGAACCATCATGTAAGTTCACGAAAGGCTGTCGAGATGAGGCATCATACAAGGCTATGGGAAGCTGTCCCCGATAGCTGAATGATCAGCGTGACGGACTTCCGTCCTAAGGGGCCCAGGTTCGATTCCCGGCTGGGTCGGGGATTTTCCCCGCTAAGGGACTGAGTGTTGTGTTGTCTTCATCATCATTTCATCCGCAGCAGGTGCGCAAGTCGCCCATTGTGGCGTCGAATGTAATGACCTGCACCACGGCGGCCGGACCCGCCCCGTAAAGGGCCTCCCGGACAATGACGCCAAACGCTCATTTCCATTTCCATGGGAAGCTGTTAAGATAAAGCAATATGCAAGATAATGGGAAGGCGTCAAGATGAAGCATAGTTACTATTATGCGAGGCTGAAAAAACGAAGCATCACACAAGATAATGGGAATGTGTCAAGACGAAACATCGTCTGAGGTTACAGGAAGTTGTCAAGAAAAAGCACCATACAGAGTTATGAGAAACCGCCAGGATGAAGCATCAAGTGAGGTTAAGGCAAGCTCTCAAGATGGAGCATTCGGCGTCGTTACAGGTGGCTGTTAGGATGAAACATTGTGATGTGTCCAAGGAGGTGCTTTTGCTTGTGACAATGCCGTAGTTCATGCGGTTTCCTTGGGGTGTAAAATATTGCCCTGATGTGGCAACTAGCGACTTTTCCCCCTTCCTTCAGATGAAGAAATGATTGCGTGGCAGGCTTCTGCAGAACAACAAGATGGAAGATTTCCTGTAGAGCCAAAATGCTAACTTTCGCAGCCAAGCTCTATTCCGTGTCTTCGATCGTTGCGAAAATTTTTTGCATTTAAAGGTAAGCATCAGGAACAAGGTTGACGACATCATTAAGTTTCCTGTCTGCAGTTTGCGTTTTATTAAGAAATTGTGATAAAACTTCTGAATAGTTTATTGATAAGGTGAGACATGTATACAATAACTCCATGTACCTTGCAAATAGTTAAATGGCAGTCATAGTATCGTTAATTAATTGCTTCACCATTGAATGTTTGTTCTGTTGTGTAAGAGCTATTCATTAAGTTCCATGTTTATTTCAGTTTTTACTTTTATTCGCAAAGTGGAGTCTTTTTTTCCTTTTTCTCCCAATTAACGTTAAAGTCTCTGATTGGTCAAATCGGTGTATGCAGAGCAAGGGCAGCTCTCTGAACTTCGAACGCCATGCTCCAGCTCGTGATTGGCTTGTGCTAAAGTGGGGGAAGTCTAAGATGTAAATGGACTTTTGCTACCAAGCCGAGGAGAAAGCGGGCAGAAAGAGAAGCACTCTCTCTTGTACTGGCACTTCGCTAGTAAAGAACTGCAGGTCTCCATCTAAATGGTGAGATTTGTGTCCTTTGCTAATGTGCCACTTAGAGCCTGTGCCAGCCACCTTCTGCACCATCAGAGGTACTGCTTCTAGTATCACGCACACAATGAGTCGGATGTCTAAACATTTGACGTACTCCATCACGCACAGTCGTGGTACGGAGTCAAATTGATTTCGGTGACAAGCAAAGGGGTCCATCTGCACACTGCATCCACCGGGGTTTCAGAGGCTCATAGGAAAGTACCTGCATTCCGAATTAACTGGACACAAGACCGTGGGCCGTGCGGGATAAGCCGAGCGGTCTAGGCGCTGCAGTCATAGACTGTGCAGCTGGTACCGGCAGATGTTCGAGTCCTCCCTTGGGCATGGGTGTGTGTGTTTGTCCTTAGGATTATTTAGGATGAGTTGTGTGTAAGCTTAGGGACTGATGACCTTAGTAGTAGAGTCCCATAGAATTTCACACACTTTTTTTTTGTTTTTTTGGAACAAGCCCGTGTTCTTGCATTTTTCGGGCGCGCGCCATTAATAACAGATTGCTGCCGTCCATGACTTCAGTCGCCGAATGCATCGTGGTGTGATGCCCTGACCACCACAAGCTGAAGTATTTGCTGCTACGGTGTAGGGCTCCAATATATGTTTCTCAGCACCCTGTTCTTTCGAACAATACTTTTTCTTTTTGGAATGGTAGAATATAGATGCTTGATGATGGCGTAGTTTTGTGCCATAACACCGATACATGTGTATGAAGTCAGATAAAGCGATTAGTTTTCCTGTTACTGTCGTGTGTCGATCCCCAGCTGATCACTTTGTCCACCATAGACCCCATATTAGTGAAAATATTTGTCAAATAAAAATGTTTGTGTGACGTTTCTTTTGTCATTTATGTAGTCTTGTGATGTTAAGGATGAATTAACCTATTGTCATTTAGATCACAACTTGTCCCTGAGTTCTGATTAACAGTACCTTCCCATTTTATTACTAAAGTCTAGATTTTGAACGTTAGTAGAAGGCTTTCAAGTTTTTGCGCACACTCCCACAACATCCGTCTGTGATCCCTTCTCTGCCATCGTGAAACCAACACTGAGTTGGCCGCCAGCCCCTTCGGGTGCGCCCACCTGCGTTGCACGCCGTAATCATGTGGTCAACTTGTAGGAGCTGACAGCAACAAGGAAACGAAACCGGCACCTTTCACGTGATAGTCAGAGGAGCTTAATGCTCTTCTGGATAATTTAATTTCTTTACGGCACATTTACAATTGGCCTGTTACAGCGAAGGTGGACTGAGTTCAGGGGCATGTTTAGATATTCACTTTACTGGGAAGTACTTTAATCATCTGTGGATTCATAAAAATTTGAGGTGACATCAGAGGTCTCCGAGGATACAGTCGACATTGTAGTTAAAATTTTATGACTGGAGCTCGTATTTATGCATATCTACCGAAAAAGATCAAAAAGTAACGGAAGCTAGGTCACTTTAACCCTCTGCTTAACAGAAAATCTGTATCACTTTACCTACCAGTTGACACTCAGGCAAATGTTGTTTAAACTGACATAAACAGACTATTTTTACTGCTTATGACGCGAACCAGCTATGAAGTACAAATACTTGTAAAATAATTTTAGTTATTTAAAGATTACATTTAAAGAAGCAAAATTTTGCATAATTTTACTGGTGGCTTTTTAAGGATTCTCATTCTGCACCAAGTGGTTTTATAATGTAATTCATACTGCAAATTTGCGCAGGATGCACAGACAACTGCAGACGTTATGAAGTTCCAGCATACAGAATGTTACGACAATACAGATCTAGTGATCTTATAACATGCAACTTGACTTTTTCTTCCGTTCTTCTCTACACAATATGCTCATCTCCTTAGCTGCAGGTTTCGCTGCCCTCCATGGATCTGGTAACAGTAATGAATTCATTGACCACCCCAGCTAGTTGCTTTCCCAACTTCGTGATGGAAGTCCGATGGCTCATTTTTTTATTGGTAGCCAGCATCATCCGAATCATGTGTGCACTCCTTACACTTAAAACGACCATGCTGAAGAAAACTACCATTGATCAACGAGTTGTCTCCCTTTTCACACTGTAGCGTCGCGTCTTCTGATTCATGGTGTCAGCGAAACATCTTGTGGCGTTGCACGTTACTGTAACTTCAGGATTCTTTACTTCTGATGGTGATACCATTGTCTGGTCTGACTGAAGATGGTAACAACTTCGTTCTTCTTAGGATCGTAAGAGACTATCACCACGTGTGATTGAAAACCAAATAATGTGGACTGTAAGTCACGTCATTTCGGTAGGCAGCTCACCTTTGATTTTCGGATAGCAGCGACTAGTATCAGTTCTTTTGACAGTAAGTAATGAGCTATATCAAGAAATATAAAACAATATTACTTCCAGATTTTTCAAGTTCAAAAATCACAGTGTTCAAATCAAATGGTTCAAATGGCCCTGAGCACTATGGGACTTAACTTCTGAGGTCATCAGTCCCCAGGACTCAGAACTACTTAAACCTAACTAACCTAAGGACATCACAGACATCCATGCCTGAGGCAGGATTCGAACCTGCGACCGTAGCAGTCGTGCGGTTCCAGACGCTAGCGCCTAGAACCGCTCGGCTACTCCGGCCGGCCACGGTGTTCACAATATTCTCTAGTTGTCAAGTTTCATCTTCCAGCAGTAGTTTGTTTCACAAATTGCCTAGAACATCTGTATCTACAACGTTTTGATATCATATATTGTCGAAATGGACAGCGACCTCGAAATCTAACCAACAGTTGATTCACGGTTATGCACCATTATGGAATATAATCATGTCTCAGATTAGTTTCCTGCATATAAAAAACTTCTCTGATTGGTTCCAGTTTGACCCTTGACCTATGTTCACGCTGGGCGGCTGCCGTGTCAAACGGTCTAAGGCGCTGCAGTCATGGACTGTGCAGCTGGTACCGGCGGAGGTTCGAATCCTCCCTCGGGCGTGTGTGTGTGTGTGTGTGTGTGTGTGTGTGTGTGTGTGTGTCCTTAGGATAATTAAGGTTAAGAAGTGTGTAAGCTTAGGGACTGATGAGCTCATCAGTTAAGTCCCATAAGATTTCAAAGCGCAAGCATCTCTGAGGTTGCGAGATATAATTTCAATGAACAGTGGTAATTTCATTGAACAGTGATCAGCCATTTTTAATACTCCAGAACTGATTGACATCTTCATTTCTTGACTTGTAAACACCAGTCAGGACCATTTCATGCAAATCTAAGTCCAACCAATCCTCGTAGACGATTCGACCTCACTTTTTGTTCTACATACACACTTTCTCAATGAAGGATACGTGAAAGAACAACATAAAACAAGACTGTTCATTATCACAACTGCTAATCGAATACATCGTAGGTCCTGATCTTCTCTCAATACATCCTTTTCGTTCCGCCTACCTGATATTCCAGCCTGAGGGACTGTAGCCTATATTTCATTCCCATTGCGAGAAAACAATGTCACACTCAACAGAATTTGCACTGAACTGTTATTAGCCTTCTTTGTAAAGGGATTCTTCATGATCATCATCACTATCTTCTGTGGGTCTGAGTTTTCAGTGAAGTCTACCTCATTACCATCATTACTGGAGAGTTTAGCTTCACTAGGCGGGTCTTCAGAATCAGAAGACTGCTCGAACAAATCCCTTATTTCCTCATCTGACAGACTTCTTCTGTGTAGAATTTCATTTCGTAGACTGGACAACTTCTATGAAGTAATGCATCGCAAGGAGGACAACAATAGCAAATGATTTAACAGACGCTACACAGGGAGACATCTGGTTAATTAAAAATTACTTCTAACCCCCCGGGCTTGCGTGCCCCATACGAGAGGAAACGCAAACCAGTTTTGTAACACAAAGCCATAGGTAAATTTTTATAATACATACATACGTACACACATACATGTAGGCGATCACGGACCCTGAAGATTATGCACCGACTTTACAATGTTCCTCCATAATGGCTATCCTGTGCCCTTTGGATCCAGTTCTCATAGGCGCCCAACTGCTGAAAGTCATTCTGCTTAACACGGCCAACCTTCCCGTATCTTGGGGGCACCGTCCCGCAGTGGTACTTGCAATCCCGCAATGGAAGAACTAACAAAAAAGTCTCGGGGAACGCCTAATATGTCCGGCATTTCCGCTTTCCGGTAATTATCACATTCCACCAATCACATCTTACTTCCATATGTCATAGCAAGTACCAGTCAACTTATGAACACAGGGTCTGCGACTATGTGACTTAGCATTCGTCGTCAATTGCAAATGAAAGAGAAAGAAATAAAGCATAAGGTGAAAAGCGCCTGTACAGCTCCCGCGAAAAGTTTGCAGATTAGTCTGTTACGCGTGGGATGCGGAGGGGGGAAGTTATCTGGGTTTGCTTGGAACGGAAATGTCAGAGGGAAAATGCTAACACAGCCGTCAGCAAACCTACGGTTGCGCATTCCTCGTACCCTGCAGCGGCTATCGAATAAATTTCACACAACATGCATTCTTGAAAGGGAATTATAAAAGCTTTCATACTGAAATGCGGTATTTACCTGTAAAAAAGAAAATGAAACTGAGTTCAGGGTGTTGTAATACAACTTAATTAGCATAAAAAAAGGACGAACACATTTGGATCACTGAGGTTGGCAGCAATCTGAAGAACAGGACCTTCGTCGCGAAACGATTGCTTCGAGTCTGAATTAGTCCGCGCTGTGACATGACATTGTTAATGTGTATCTGTCTGTCTCGCTCAGTTTCGTGAAGTAATCTGCTTGTTTTAGTCAGCAACGCCGTGGAATGCGAAAAAGCGAAGCTCTAAATTCACGAAAGACTTGCAAACAGAGTTCTAATTTTTACAGAAGTGTTCAACAGGTTCTGAAGTATGGTGCAATATACGCAAAGGGGTGTTGTCCGTCTCTCACGGTAGCAAACGCTATATGACAAGATTAAAAAAGCGCTGAGCGCTTCAAGTACATCGTCAGCACTGTCATTTCCGTCGAAAAAAATACAGCGGTCAAGAACTTACAAGATCCGAAGGTTTGTGGGCCTTCTACACGGTAAGTCAGAAGCAAGAGTTCTAGCTCGATGGAGTACACTTCTAAATAAATTCAAGAAGTGTTTGGAAAGAAGTTTCGCTGCGGGAAAACTTAGTGCGAGGGAGCTGTACTGAGTACGATTGTGCGGTAGTCTTCAGACAGAATTTAATGATGTGTCATTTATCTGTATATGTATAGATGTTTCAAACCAAAAACTCATCAAAAAATTTCGAATGCTAGTGCGGTACTTTCACCCTACAACTGGAATTAACGTCAAAATATAAATATTTACCTGGAGAAACTGCAATATTCTTATATGATTTTTAATGGACATTCTTGAAAAGCACGACCTTAAAGATAAAATAATTGGAATTTGTGCTGATAATGCCAATACAAATTTTGGTGGAGTTTAAGGTGAAGGATAATTTAATTTTTTCTTCAAACTTCAAGAGGACTTAGAAAGAGAAGTGGTCAGAGTCGGGTGCGCAGTACACAATGCTATACAAACATCAGCAGATTTGTTACAAGTGGACGTCGAATATGTGGTTACGAACATATATTCACTCTTTTATACATACACAGTGCGTGTAGAAGCTCTCAAAGATTTTTGTGAAGAGGCAGAGATGCAGTGCAAAAGAATTTGGGGATACTGTAAAACAAGATGGTTTGCACTTATTCCTGCAGTTGAAAGAATCTTGTAAAAGTGAGTACCATTGAAAGCTTACTTTTTATCGCAAGAAAAATGTCCAACTGTATTACATGCACTCTTCTCTAATGAGCGCTCGGAGCTGCGGCTGAAATTCGTAAGTGTTCAAGCTGCATTATTTAACGATCTCGTGAAAATGATGAGTGGAGACGAAATTAGCTCTATGAAAGTTTCTCACTTGTTTCTGGATCCGAGAAGCAAGTACACGAAACGCTTAGAGAACTATTATACTCCTCTGAACATAAATGAGTTAAAAAGGCTTGTGGAGAGAGGGCAAATTAACATAAATTATTGTACGGGGCATAGACATAACTTTCATCACAGCTGCATCCAGTACCTACAGAAATATATTCATCTGTACAGCGATTTTTTTGTCATCAGTCTACTGACTGGTTTGATGCGGCCCGCCACGAATTCCTTTCCTGTGCTAACCTCTACATCTCAGAGTAGCACTTGCAACCTGCGTCCTCAATTATTTGCTTGACGTATTCCAATGTCTATCTTCCTCTACAGTTTTTGCCCTCTATAGCTCCCTCTAGTACCATGGAAGTCATTCCCTCATGTCTTAGCAGATGTCCTATCATCCTGTCCCTTCTCCTTAGCGGTGTTTTCCACATATCCCTTTCCTCTCCGATTCTGCGTAGAACCCCCTCATTCCTTACCTTATCAGTCCACCTAATTTTCAACATTCGTCTATAGCACCACATCTCAAATGCTTCGATTGTCTTCTGTTCCGGTTTTCCCACAGTCCGTGTTTCACTACCATACAATGCTGTACTCCAGACGTACATCCTCAGAAATTTCTTCCTCAAATTAAGGCCGGTATTTGATATTAGTAGACTTCTTTTTTGCCATAGCGAGTCTGCTTTTGATGTCCTCCTTGCTCCGTCCGTCATTGGTTATTTTACTGCCTAGGTAGCAGAATTCTTTAACTTCATTGACTTCGTGACCATCACTCCTGATGTTAAGTTTCTCGCTGTTCTCATTTCTACTACTTCTCATTACCTTCGTCTTTCTCAGATTTACTCTCAAACCATACTGTGTACTCATTAGACTGTTCATTCCGTTCAGCAGATCACTTAATTCTTCTTCACTTTCAGTCAGGATAGCAATGTCATCAGCGAATCGTATCATTGATATTCTTTCACCACAGCGATATCGGAATATATAATTGGACTGAGCCAAAACAATGTCTGAAATGCGTGACGTAGAGCAGACTTAGAAACAGTTGATGGTGCAGATGTCTACGACGGCAACGATAACAGCAGAAGCTAACTTATTCAACGAAGTAAGCTACGCCTCACATTACGTGGACCACGGAGCAACGGTAGTTAGAGGTGTTCAAAAACTTAGTGAACGGCAAATATCACATAAAACTGTCTGACCATCGTCAGATATCTACTATGTTTACCACGGACGAACGCAGGTACCAAACGAGTATTTTCATTGATGAATGCCATGTGGACTTAAATTATAACTGTCACTTCAGGTTGAAACGCTACGTGCAATGCTCAATGTAAAATTTAGTATGGGAACTTGTGAAAATTTTGATGAAATTCTAAATCAAAACCGACAATTAATCAAAAATGTCACTCATATCAGAAATACGAATTTAAAAATTGACGAAAACGCTAGTAACGTACGTTTCATTTCTAATTTCAGCGCAATCCAGACAATTACTTATCGCCAGTCACCACCAACACCCACAAAATGTCCCGCATTGAATTTTTGTAAAGCTGGTTGCTTTCCTTCTGCAGTTCACCCTCCCGTTGCTTCCTTGGTCTTCCAACTGGACGAGTTCTATCAGGTTTTCCTGTAAGCACAACTAAGATCAGGCACGTGTCTCGCTTCCTGGCAACGTGCCCTACCAGGCTTCTTCTCCGCGCTTTCATTTTCTGCACATGTTCGGCTGTTCCATTAGGTCGTACAGTTTCTGGTTCTTTCTACGTCTCCAGGTATTCTCTTCGAGGACTGGTTTAAAGATCTCTCTCATGATATTCCGTTCAAAGATCAGCAGGTTCTCCTCATCTTTTTTCTGTGGTGCTTACTGTTTCGGTCCCATATAACAACACAGGTAATATCGCTGCATTATAAGCTTTAAGTTTTGTTTTAATTGACAGATATTATGATGATATTATCTGCTTCAGACTGAAGTGAGGTTTAGACTCGTTGAAACTGGTCCAAAAAGGTACCCATTATTCGGGAACACATTTTCAATAACTTGCCAGCAGCGATAAAAAGTTTAACTACCAATAAGTTCAGTTCAAGAGGAGCCTAAATGATTTATTATTGGTGGTCAACTCCTTCAACTCAACTGACTAATTTGTCAGTAGAAGTAACGCGGGTGGATGTGTGTGCGTTTGTGTGTGTTTTTACTAATAATATAAAATACTGCGAATATTATCACAATCTGACCTCAGCACAAATTCAGTGCAGTAGAGTGATCATTGTAAATAAATGTTGTAAAATGATATTTCTATCTATTGTGTATTACCCCATAAATGAAAATATGTTAAAAAATTTTTTACTCATTCCACATCCACGACCATCATTCCACTTGTGGTCTATGGAAGGTACATTAGCATACTCGTAGTTGTTTTTGTTGTAAATACTTTTTGTGTATTCTTGTTGTTCTGATATGTTCTACATCCTAGAGGACTCCTCACTATCGATCAGCTGGAACTGAAAGTACATCTAATCTAATAGATTGAATAATTTCTTTTTTTAGGTAATTACGCATCTTGAACGAGTTGCCAAGGTATTTAAAATGTTCAGCTCTGATTACATTCCAAATTCCAACCTGTAATCGGACATTAGTAGGGGCTTCCCTGGATAATTCTCGCATTTCAGTCTTCTCCATATTAATCCGGAGACCAGTCTTACTGGCTTTCTCTGTTAAGTCATCTACAGTTTCTGTCTTCTCTTTCTCTGACTCTGCTATGGCTGCAGTGTCGTCTGCGTATCTCAATAGCCATGTTCTTTCATTTATCTCTACCCCTTTACCTCTTTACCTTCATTTTCCGAATTACTTTCCCCAAGACCAACCTAAAAAGAAATGCTGAAATGGTACCACCTTGTCTCACACATAGTCTGATGTTGAATGTCTTGGATTGCTCTCTCTGATATTTCGCCTTGGCTTTTGTCTCTGTTGTAAACATTTTCACCAAGTTATCTAACTTCCTCCCTCAGTATAATAGAGCGCATAGTTAACTTAAAGTCCTGGCATCAAATCACAGTGATATGAGCCAACAATCCAAAAGAAACAGTTCAATGACAAATGTGATCAAGCTGTGAAGGTGTGGGAGAGAGCTAGAGGAAACAGTCGTGGTGGATAGAAATTGTGCAGAAAAGCAGGGAGCACTGAAGAACATAAAAAGAGAAACAAAGGAGACTCTGAGGACAGAAGAAAGAAAATTAATGACAAACATGATTAATAAAATAGAGGGGACAGAGACAATATTTGGCAGCAGAAAGAAATGAGACGTTACTTATTAATGATAAGGATGGAAATATGCTGACGAACATACAAAGAATTCTGGACAGATGGAGGAAATATTTGGAGCAGTTATTGACTGCTGAAATCCTCGAAATATCTTCCTAGAAGGAATAAAAACAGAAGATGAAGAAACTTTTATAATTACTTTTTATAATCATCGCGAAATATGGGAAAGAGTGTCACAGAAATGATACAGGATTTCTGCTGGACGTCAGGCGTTTTTCATTGCGACGGAATCTTCTCTCGAAATTCCTATCACCAACTTTCTCCTCCGAATGCGAAAATATTTTGTTGACACTGACCTACATAGGGAGGAAAGATCACCACGATTAAATAAGGGAAATAAGAAAATAGAAATGGCTCTGAGCACTATGGGACTTAACTTCTGAGGTCATCAGTCCCCTAGAACTTAGAACTACTTAAACCTAGCTAACCTAAGTACGTCACACACATCCATGCCTGAGGCAGGATTCGAACCAGCGACCGTAGAAGTCGCGTGGTTCCGGACTGAAGCGCCTAGAACCACTCGGCCACGAAGACCGGCGGGAAATAAGAGCTCGTAAGGAAAGATAAAGGTGTTCATTCTTTCCGCGCGCTATACGAGATTGGAATAATAGAGAATTGTGAAGGTGGTTCGATGAACCCTCTGCTAGGCACTTAAATGTGATTTGCAGAGTATCCATGTAGATGTAGAATTGTTTTCCAAAATTCTTACCAACACAACAGGAAAGGTTCTAAAATTTATTAAAATAAAATGTATGGAAGTGACAGACGAACCTCTGAGGCACTACAGTAGTTAAAGGTTTAGCAGAGCAAAAATTACTTTGTTCCGTAATTGTATGAACATAAGGATTGCAATGGCGTGCTGCGCATCCGAGAGGAGACTGCCCGCGCACTGCTGCTGGCAGCACGCGCCGCTGGACGAAGTTGTTTCGTCGTGCGCGTGCGACACTGGTGCCTCCCTTTTCTTTTTTGTAGAGCTCTCGCTAGCGGGCAACGGCTCGAGAGTGCTCTAGCGGCCGTAATTAGCATCTGATGTGCTGGAGCATCCATCAGCGGAGCGCGAAAGCCTCGCTGCCTCCGGAGGTACCGCGCCTCCTCGCCGAGGCGGAGGAACGCGACAAATCCGTTATGTTGCGTTTTACGTGCGCGCCCGCCGCAGCTGTTCCCGCCCTCTGTGGCGCACGCTGGGTTCCGGGCGTGAGCCCCACGGAAACGTGCGCGTTCTGCCGTTTGCCTGGCGCTCCCGACCTTGTAATATCTCGACCGGCGCGCGATGCAATATGCTTCGCTCGTGCCAAACGGAACATCTTTGTCTCCTCTCTCTGTACAATTCCGTCAAATGGGATCGCATCTACAAAAGAATATTTTTCATTAACAACTTCGTGTAGACAATAAACAATCCTCTCACAATAAGTCCGAAAGTTCCGTTGTATTCACTCGCCCTCAATAAAGCCAGAAATGCCGAGGGAGGGAGATAGAGAGAAAAAAAAAATGTGCGTATGGCATTTTGGGCTCGGAGTACCCATTCGGGAAGTTCGGCCGCTTGATACGATTCTTCTTATTTCACGCCTCTTCAGCAACTTGCGGGTCGATAGCGATGAAACGATGAGGACAGTACGCACACCTACTCCCGGGCTCAGTTTGTCTACAACTGATATTTTGAAACAAAGCATAAGATGATTTTTGAAAAGAGGAAAGCAGTAAGCAGCCACTGTTGATAAGATATTTGTTCAAATGTGTATAAAATCTTATGGGACTTAACCGCTAAGGTCATCAGTCCCTAAGCTGACACACTACTTAACCTAAATTATCCTAAGGACAAACACACACACCCATGCCCGAGGGAGGACTCGAACCTCCGCCGGGACCATGCGCACAGTCCATGACTGTGGCGCGATAAGATATTTACTGACATAAATAACGACGTTACCGGTTTCGAGCCGATAGGTTAATCTCCAGACGCTGGTTCACGTTTAGATTACATTTGTTGTTGTTTAGTTTTTGGCTGTGTTTCACCCATGCAGTGTATGTTCATTGGGGTGATGGTCCGCTACGGTAAAAAGCTATATGAGAAACGGCCTACTTTTAACTATCACTGTATCTAACAACGAACGAAAACGAAGTAAGGATATCTCTAAGGTAGAGCTATTTTACGTTACTTACGTCGAGATTCCTGCTTCTTTGTGTTGCACCGCGGACTGTATCGTCAAAATGGTAAAAGCATTAAAACACGTTTTTATTTATAAATATTCATATAATATATAGCATCACACATACATTTTTCGCCCGATGGACGATTATATACACAGATTATTTGGCGTGACGATAGTCGGATGGACCGAAATCGGAAACAATAATTCAAAAATAAAAAATATTGCGATTTGGACTGCTTTTTACTGATACTAGTGAAACCGGCAGTGGTTCGCAATTGTTAAATACGAATGGGAACTGGATATACGTCCTAAATTTCTTTCCCCTCTCTCTATCTGACCATCGCCTCATCTCCCGTCTCTCTGTGTTACCTTTTACCAACACTCGATGTCGCTTTGCTTCTCTTCCTGCTGCCCCCCCCCCCCCTCTCTGTCCTCTTACTCCTGTGTTTGATCCTGAACCATGTGTATTCTTATTTTAGCGACACCTTCACTGGTACTTGAAAGCGCTTTTTAATGAGTGGGTGGGTGGTTTACACGCCTTGCTACCATAGTGGAAAGTGCTTGTAAGAAAGAAAACGAAACCGCACATTTTCGCAGCAGAGAATTTTCTTTCTCGCAGTGGGGCATACCAAGCTCCGCAGCGACCAAGAGTTATCTTGCCTGCCCTCACGTATGGCTCTAACGCATGGGCCACGATTAGTGTCACCAGGGTGCGGACGTTGCAGCGCCTGCAGAACAAGGTGCTCAGGTGGAGCCTGCACGCCCCGCCAAACACGAGAATTGTCACTCTCCACGAGGAAGCGGATATCATCCCCCTCAAGCCGACCATACGCAACAACACGCGGCGACTCTATGAGAAAGTGGATGCCCTGCGGGACATTGTCCGTGGGTTACGCCACGTTGGGTCCACACTTCCACGGCGCTGGCATCGACAACTGGTTCCCCTAACGATCCTAGAGGAATCGGATTCCGGCCATGGCTAACGATAGGCCTGGCACGGCCACCACGGATGCATCCTTTGGCGGGTCTAGCCCCCCATTCTACGTCCAATACTTTTGCTACATACCTGCCCATGTTGGGCTAAATTTTTCTGCCTGTCTGATGTAGTACTGTCACCGTCGAAGGGTGGTACGGGACTCCAAGTCCCACCGCCACACCTCCAAAGTGCACTGTAGTGAGGCAGTCTCACTGCCCTGTGGATAAGTTTAAAAAAATTAAGATAGTGTCGTAGTGTGCATATATTGGCAAAAGTCGGGTAAGAAACGTTCGCCGTTGTTGCTAACAACACTTCTCCCCTCATATATTGCAGTAGTGGCCCATACATTAAAATAGATTAATGTGCATATCACTTCAGTGTGCGCGAGAGTATCCTGTAAAAGTTCGAAGTATATGAAGTGTTGGAGAGATTTGGTAACAATGCTTCACCATTACATATACATTAAAAATATAGAGCCTCTCTCTGTCCGAATATTCATCTGCGTATGGTGTAAAACTTTCAAGTAAGTCTCTCAAGATTTTTCTAGGGTTATGCTAACAACATTTCTGTTTTTATATTTCATATATATTTATAAATTATATACATTAGAAAATATATAGCCTATGTCCGTCCGATTCACTAGAGTATCGAGTAAAAATTTCGAGTAAATCAGTCAAGATCTTTTCGAGATTTTTTATAACATTTCCTCTCAATTCGAAGGTTCGTTACAGAATCGTGTAAAAATTGAAATGAATCGGGCGGTACTTTTCAATATTATTGGTAAAAACATTAAACGAGATTAAGTACGATCGCTGTGTTCCATAATGATGTAACAAACTTGACTTTACGACTCAGTCAAATACAGAACGAGACGCCCAACACTTTCCCTCTAACTGCATTTGATTCATGAAATGTATTGGTGTTTTTCCACATACATGTACTAAAAGTGGCCAAGTGTGACACAAGCCAACCTCGCTTCGCCACACGCCGAAGCGCACACATGAGCGGCTGCGCGAGCTCGAATACCAAAAGATAGACCTCATTAATTTAATTCAGATTTATATTCATATGGAATATTAATTTCCTCGTTGCAGTTAACTCTAGTGCATTTAATTTGGTAATATTAATTTTATTTCAGTGTCTTATAACTTAACACGCAGATCTCCCTCCGTGCTCCACATCCACCCCTCCCCCCTCACTTTATCGGAGAATAAAGAAAATCATCAATTAAAATGTTAAATATTTGACATAAGAATGTAAAATTTTTTTGGCTGAAAACGCTCTCATTAACAATCACTAGACGGTTAGTTTTACGGAAAGCTAGTTTTTTTTACGCATCTCAGTGTTTTTGATAGATAGCTCCACCCCCGGTAGCTGAGTGGTCAGCGCGCCAGAATGTTAGTCCTAAGGGCCCGGGTTCGATTGCCCGCTGGGTCGGAGATTTTCTCCTCTCAGGGACTGGGTGTTGTGTTGTCCTAACCATCATCATTTCATCCCCATCAACGCGCAAGTTGCCGAAGTGGCGTCAACTCGAAAGACTTGCACCTGGTGAACGGTCTACACGATGGCAGGCCCTAGTCACACGACATTTTTTTTTTATAGATAGATAGATAGATAGATAGATAGATAGATAGATAGATTGGCAGATGGAAATCAACACGTCGCTGCTAAAGGAACAAAATCAACAGACGTAAGGGTAATTTCCAGAGTACCCCTAGCAAGTGCGATAGGACAGTTACTGTTTAGTGTGTGTATAAATTATCTATTACAAAGCGTCGGAAGCTCTTTAAGAATGACAGCAAATGATATGGCTGCCTTTAGGAAACCTCTGTCCGCCGGGAAAACAGGCAGTGTTAACAGCTGTAAAGTCTTTTGTTAATGCTTCCATCTCACTTTCAAAAATAACATTATTAATGAGCTTTCGCGCAAGCATATGTTGGTTCCCCGTCAGATCACGTAATTTATGCAGTTTATATTTCCCATAAGCACCACATTCCTTGTCAGAACGAATAGATTTCTATACTTAGCTATGATTGTCTCGGGTGTTGATCTTCGACATTCAAGAACGAAAGTAAATGGAAGTTCCACAACGAACCTTTATACATTTCTTCCATTCTAGTTCCAGACCGCATGGACACTTTTATTTTTGCACTCTCTTTGCGGGAAACTGTTCCAAACGAGTTGAAATTTTTGGTGACCAGCTCTTTTGCCGTTTTGGGTTCCACTTCCTTGTACTTACTAACTAAAGCGGCGTATGCTTTTTTTTTTATTTTTGTATACTTGCTAGAAAAATTTGCGAGTCCTGCCTTTTCTTTCGCCATTACGTGCACTAAAGTAATAGTTGGAACCTCTGTCATCACCGTGAGTAGACAGGCAGCGGAGCTGAGTTCGAGCGATTATTCTGACGCGCGTCTGCGTGCACAGACTGCTCTGCAATCTTACACGTAAACAGAGCTCCAGCCCGTTTGTCTTTTGCGACTTTGTCAAACTTCCATCCATACGTAATGTTTTATCTGACAAATTTGGCGTGATCATGCAACACCACTGACGACGTAAAAAAAAAAAAAAAAAAAAAAAAAGGAACCAGACGGTCTTGTCGAGAATTACTGACAGATAATCGAAGTTCACGAAAGTGTGATGAAGTGATGAATGAATTTTCAGATTAATGACGAACGAACCAGTTCATGGAGAACTACTAGGTGATCAGTTTGAATAAGTGAAGTCAAAGATTGGAAACAGTTCAACGGTATGTTATACGTTTCACCGTCGACAGACTGAAGTTGTGCCTTCCTGAAATTTCACGCTTTCTTTATCGAATTGTTACTGGTGATTTGGGGTGTAGAAAAGTGTGTGCTAAATGAGAGTTTTAACATAAGAACATAAAAAACAACGAATGGGAGTTACACTGATTCCGCTCACTAGGTGCGACAAGGATGCACATTAAGCATCGATAGTCACACAGAAACAACTAACTAACGTAAGCTGTATGCAGCAGAAGAATTAATCTCTACCTGCTCACTAACGCCTTATGAATTTTCGTAGCTTTCGGGTTGGGTACGCTGGTCGTAATGTCCGAGTTAGCCCCAGATGGCAGATCTCTTCAGATGCAGACGCGATGAGGTGTGCGTTTCAACTTAACACGCATGGAGTTGCACGTATCTCAAGATTATGTTTAGTTTAACCATTCATGTCGCGTTTACAGTAATCCTAAGGTTTCAGTGAGAAGAAATTCATTCTGTTTTGTGCCATACGAGACTTTTCTAAACCAAAGTATCGCTAGGCCTGGTTTTTGGAGAAGGAACTATTCCAGTAATACGATGAGATTTCGCAAAGTACGAGGGTGGTTTGAAAAGTTCTCGAAATCACCACGAGAGGTGAGCGAAAGCGCAACGTGTTGTTCACGTGGTATTCATTGGACTATTTCCTGTAAACACGTGCCACGTAAGTGCTCTTGGAAGAGAGCTCTGGCGGTGACGTGGCTCTGTTGTTGTTCCAGCGTAGTGATTTGCGAAGATAGAAAAGTTCGAGATTCGAGCAGTGATTAAGTACTTCGTACAGAAAGGTATCAAAGCAAAGGACATTCATGCCGATTTTTAGAATACACCGGTGGACTCTGCTCCTTCATATTGAACTGCTGCCAAGTGAACAAAGGAATTTTAAATTGGCTGGGAGATCTTAGATGATGATCCACGCAGTGGTCGGCGAAGACGTGTCACTACTCCTGAAATCATTGCAAAAGTTCACAAAATGGTCGTGGAGGATCGCCGATTGTAAGTGCGTGAAATTGCTCACTCTTGCCAGATTTCATCAGAAAAGGTATATCATATTTTAACTGAAGAATTATAAATGAAAAAATTTTCTGCAAGATTTCTGCGACTCTTGACGCGCGCCCGCACACATGCGATGTCGTCATGGCAAAATTACACGAACTAAGGTATGAACTGTTGCCACACCCGCCTTATTCACCTGATATGGCTCCGTCAGACTTCCATCTCTTCCCACAACTGAAAATTTTTCTTGGTGGACGAAGATTCAGTTAAAACGAAGAACTGATAGCCCGAATTGATAACTATTTTGCAGGCCTGGAGGAAACTTATTTTCGAGATGGAATCGAGGCACTGGAACATCGTTGGACCAAGTATATTAATCTACAAGAACAACTCATTGAAAAATAAAAAAAGGTTCAGTGATGTAAGTACTTTTTTTGTGTTCCGTTCCAAGAACTTTTCAAACCACCCCGGTGGGTTAGGGTACAGCGGGGCTATCACAATAAGTTTTAAGGGAAATTATTAATTGAATTTCCCTTCCACGCTTGTAGAAAAACTCCTGCATGTATACGTATACTAAATATGACAGGTATTTGTGAGAGATTGTCCGAAATTTACGTTACGATGTTATTCGATTTACCCTCTCGATATGCCAAAAATGCATTTGAGTACGGCTATTCGGATAGTGACCGGAGCTACTTGAATAATGTTAATTATGGACAGATATGCAATTAAATTACATCGATATTTAGCTGAAAACAGTGCTAATTGCTATTTAATGCTTATTAGGCATAATGATTGAATAATAATTTCACATTTATAGAAATTAAACTTCGTGAAATGCTCCTGTTCTAGTATAGATTAACACCACCACCCGTTTCGCAGTTTCTGCTGAAATACTTTGTGAAATGGTAACCCGAAGGTGATAACTGTTCCAAGTAACATCGCGATAAGTTTCCTGTGTCACTGGAAACACCTCTTTTGTTCTGCTCTTGCTTTCGAGAGACCCTTTTGTTTTCTTAAAGAAAGATGTTTTCTTTTGCAGAATGAAACACACTTGCTTTTCTAGTTATATCTTTTCAGGGGTGTTTGTTGTTGTTCTGGACAGCTATTTTGAAAGCTGCATATTTCTGTGTGAGTCAAAACCCTCTTTTTCCCGAATGCATTATTCTATTGGCCAGAAAAGTTTCCCAATCCGTATGTTATATATTTGTAATTTCAGCAGTGTTACCACACGCGTATTTTCTGGTAAAAGATTACTAAGTCCCATACCGATATATATTTTCTTTTGATAACGTCAGTACAAAGTCGTAAATGAAAGTACAAAAGTTTCACTTTCTTGTAATATAGCTCCCTTTAATCGCTGCTTCAACGGGCTCCTTCATCGATACCTCGTCCTATTCTGCGTTCTTTCGTTTGATGAGTCCTCATCATCTGAAGTAGATTAAGTAATAATTACAAAACCATTATAAAATATTTTGTAATTGCACTTTACCGCATATTCAATCAATTTTCCACTAGCTATTCTTAAAGCTCCGTTGTTACTTATCCATAAAACCACAAAGTACAATTAAAGGCTATAGTGACTAATTCCCTTACACAGTGAGAGATGGCAGCACCAGTCTCAATTTATTTCACGTCTTTCATTTCCAACAAACTGCAGGAAATCGCTAGCAAATAAGAAGTCAGTTTTACAAACCGTACAATGATCAGTTATCACTCAGTTACGTTCTACACTTTCAATCAATCTTGACTAAATTTCTGAAGTTGCAATAATAAATAGACTTGTTGTCTGGACAGAAAAGGATCATTCACATAATGGCGTTTCATCGCCGTTGATGTCACAGTGCACGTACAAATGCTTGCAGTATGTATATAGCCCACGATTCAATTAGCCCTTCTCTGCCTTACTTGTTATTATTGCAGGTCAAGTAACACTTACTGAATGCTGCACTACAGTGTGACACACATATATGATACTTGTCTCCAGCATAGTCATCAAGCATCTACGGTTAGAATATTCCACCAGTCGTTCAGTAACGACTGAAATCCACGATCAAGGAGCGTTTCGAAAAACGCTGCGAGATCGTGCTCATCGTTGGAAAATCTCCATCTCCTCCTCCTCCTCCCCCCCCCCCCCCCCCCCCCCCCCCCCCGCAGAAGTTCTTTCAGCTTGCTGAAAAGATAGAAATCGCATGGTATAAGATCTGGAGTTCCCGCTAAAACCACACTGGTCATTGCGGTCATGGTCGAATTGTTGGCAACATTTCTCTGCTATTGGACGCGACACTAGATTTGGTCGATATACCGCTAGAATTTCACTGTGAATCGGCTTGGGATTAAGACATTTTGCTCAAAGGAATCGTACTGTCCTGCGTACTTCAACTTTGGAGTGCGTTTCCAGTTGACACGCTGTATCACTCGCACACTGGGACCCACCTGTTCTGCGCGCCCCTGAATAACTGCGTTTGCAGGATAGCTGGAACATGTACTCTCTCCTGACAGTGCACCACACTTGTTGTGCAGTGGTCTTGTTATTTTAACTTCGTAGTACAAGATCAGCCATGTTCTCTTATTCTCTGCAATACGGCAGCATTCGCAATTGACGCTCGTTATTTTCTACTTTGGCCACCTCCATAGCTCAGTGTCCAGTGCGATTTACAGCCATGCGAGGGACCCGCGTTTGATTCCTGGTACTGGCATTTTCCCTTGGTGCTGAGACTGGTACAGGATGCAATCAGCCGCGTGAGGCCAAAGAACCAGACAACGACAGGGAGAACATTTTGCTGACCATGCCCTTCCACACGTCATTCAATGACACCATTGGCAGAGGAGAACACATGGTTTAGTTTTACTATATACACTCCTGGAAATTGAAATAAGAACACCGTGAATTCATTGTCCCAGGAAGGGGAAACTTTATTGACACATTCCTGGGGTCAGATACATCACATGATCACACTGACAGAACCACAGGCACATAGACACAGGCAACAGAGCATGCACAATGTCGGCACTAGTACAGTGTATATCCACCTTTCGCAGCAATGCAGGCTGCTATTCTCCCATGGAGACGATCGTAGAGATGCTGGATGTAGTCCTGTGGAACGGGTTGCCATGCCATTTCCACCTGGCGCCTCAGTTGGACCAGCGTTCGTGCTGGACGTGCAGACCGCGTGAGACGACGCTTCATCCAGTCCCAAACGTGCTCAATGGGGGACAGATCCGGAGATCTTGCTGGCCAGGGTAGTTGACTTACACCTTCTAGAGCACGTTGGGTGGCACGGGATACATGCGGACGTGCATTGTCCTGTTGGAACAGCAAGTTCCCTTGCCGGTCTAGGAATGGTAGAACGATGGGTTCGATGACGGTTTGGATGTACCGTGCACTATTCAGTGTACCCTCGACGATCACCAGTGGTGTACGGCCAGTGTAGGAGATCGCTCCCCACACCATGATGCCGGGTGTTGGCCCTGTGTGCCTCGGTCGTATGCAGTCCTGATTGTGGCGCTCACCTGCACGGCGCCAAACACGCATACGACCATCATTGGCACCAAGGCAGAAGCGACTCTCATCGCTGAAGACGACACGTCTCCATTCGTCCCTCCATTCACGCCCGTCGCGACACCACTAGAGGCGGGCTGCACGATGTTGGGGCGTGAGCGGAAGACGGCCTAACGGTGTGCGGGACCGTAGCCCAGCTTCATGGAGACGGTTGCGAATGGTCCTCGCCGATACCCCAGGAGCAACAGTGTCCCTAATTTGCTGGGAAGTGGCGGTGCGGTCCCCTACGGCACTGCGTAGGATCCTACGGTCTTGGCGTGCATCCGTGCGTCGCTGCGGTCCGGTCCCAGGTCGACGGGCACGTGCACCTTCCGCCGACCACTGGCGACAACATCGATGTACTGTGGAGACCTCACGCCCCACGTGTTGAGCAATTCGGCGGTACGTCCACCCGGCCTCCCGCATGCCCACTATACGCCCTCGCTCAAAGTCCGTCAACTGCACATACGGTTCACGTCCACGCTGTCGCGGCATGCTACCAGTGTTAAAGACTGCGATGGAGCTCCGTATGCCACGGCAAACTGGCTGACACTGACGGCGGCGGTGCACAAATGCTGCGCAGCTAGCGCCATTCGACGGCCAACACCGCGGTTCCTGGTGTGTCCGCTGTGCCGTGCGTGTGATCATTGCTTGTACAGCCCTCTCGCAGTGTCCGGAGCAAGTATGGTGGGTCTGACACACCGGTGTCAATGTGTTCTTTTTTCCATTTCCAGGAGTGTATTTTATTCTAAAAGGTTTTCGTCATTTTATGTTAGTAATTACTAGTTGTAAGTCATCACTCGATACATCTGGAGGTAAAAGCATTGCTCAGGAAGGGAAAGATTCTGAGCTCGTGTCCTGACAGTAAACAACGCAAACTCCTCTGCTGACGGGAAGACTTACTCAGGAAACTCGCTTTCTGAAGTCCCTGCGTAAATAACACGTTTTGTCCCAGAACGAGATTTTCACTCTGCAGCGGAGTGTGCGCTGATATGAAACTTCCTGGCAGATTAAAACTGTGTGCCCGACAGAGACTCGAACTCGGGACCTTTGCCTTTCGCGGGCAAGTGCTCTACCATCTGAGCTACCGAAGCACGACTCACGCCCGGTACTCACAGCTTTACTTCTGCCAGTATCTCGTCTCCTACCTTCCAAACTTCGAGTCTTGGTTGGGCACACAGTTTTAATCTGCCTGGAAGTTTCATATCAGCGCACACTCCGCTGCAGAGTGAAAATTTCATTCTGGAAATATCCCCCAGGCAGTCTCCGCAGTATCCTTTCTTTCAGGAGTGCTAGTTCTGCAAGGTTCGCAGGAGAGCTTCTGTAAAGTTTGGAAGGTAGGAGACGAGATACTGGCAGAAGTAAAGCTGTGAATACCGGGCGTGAGACGTGCTTCGGTAGCTCAGATGGTAGAGCACTTGCCCGCGAAAGGCAAAGGTCCCGAGTTCGAGTCTCGGTCAGGCACACAGTTTGGGCTGGTGCCTATAGTTCCGGCTTGGCGGTGTGCAGCCCGTCGGTCGACTGGAGCAGATCAGCAAGCAAGTCCCCGCGCAGCGCAGTCGGCAGGGCCCGCTAGGGGTGTCTATGCAGTGTCGGAACTTGTGGGGGGTTGTTCCGACTGCTACGAGGTTCGTGGCTCACTGACCTAGAATATGAAAATTAGGCGGTGATTTAATTACTCTGTTCACGTTGTCCCCTTGGTTGGTGGTTCGCTGTTGGCGGTATTCCTGGGAGTAACAGCGAGTGTTCGAGTTGGTGAAGTTCAACCGCTGAGTGGTGGAATTAATTATGTTTGTCGGTTTGAAATTCAAGTGCACCAGTGGAATTTTCTGCCTTGTGGCCGTTAGTGTTTCTGTTACCTGCCCTGGTCGCTGACGTAATTTCAGGCATTGTCCTTTCCTCACCTGATGTCGCTGTCCAATATGGTGTGTAGTTTTTGACAGCTTACTGTATTTTTGGTTGTGGGCGACTTTGTCTGTAACGTTTTGGCTTTGGAATTCTCGTATACAGGTCGGTGGTTAGCAAGTCGTCTTGTCGGTGGGTCCCTGACTGTCTCTTGGTTGTGTTGCCGGCGGATCGAGTATAGTTGGGCCGACTTCTTGTCTCACCTAAGTGAACGTTAAGATTTGAAGGACATACCGAGCGCCCTGGAAACTTCTGAGCGCTTTTGCCTATACTGCCTTTCTTGTTGGCATTTAATTGTGTATTTTTAATGGCTCATAGCCGATGGCTGGAATTTGTATGCTTGTAATTGTGTTTTTAAAATGAAAGGCCTTCAGATGTTTCAAAAGTAAGTTTTTCTAAATTAGGCAAGTCCTACACTGTATGAAGATAAAGCTTGGGCTTTCTGCCTGTTGAAAATTTATTGTGGTGTATTGTTTTCAAAAGCATCAGCCTTCAGCCGCTCTAAGTTTTAAGGATCCTACTTATCAAGTATTACCTTTTGGAAGATAAAGCTGTGGGTTTTCTGCCTGTTGAAAATTTATTGTAGATTTTTGTTGTTGTTGTAAAGCATGGGCTCTCAGCCGCTCTGACTAGTCAAGTCTCACATCGCTTGACCTTAAATACTGTTTCAGGTTAAAGCCTAGCGCCTTCTGTCTCAAAAACAAAATTAGAGCGGTTGTGTTTAATTCATGGGCCTTCAGCCGTTTCAGAATTAAAGACATTGTCTGTTGATAGTCAAGCTTAGAAGTTGCACTGTAATGTTTGTATAACTAAAAAAGTGTTTTGTTTGGAGTGTAACTGACAGCCGCTCATTCTGGCCCCCTTCCACAATTCCTACTACTTGTCCTGTCCTGCGAGTTTAGCAGGGCGTCTCACATTTATTCTTGTAAGTCAGTCATTTGTTTCCAGATTGAACCCTTCACTCTGCAGCGGAATGTGTGCTGATATGGAACTTCCTGGCAGATTAAAACTGTGTGCTGGACCAACACTGGAACACGGGACCTTTGCCTTCCTCGGGCAATGTTCGCAGGAGAGCTTCTGTGAAGTTTGAGAGGTAGGAGATGAGGTACTGGCGTATGTAAAGCTGTGAGAACGGGTCGTGACTCGTATTTGGATACATCAGTTAGCAGAGCATTTGCCCGCGAAAGGCAAAGATCCCGATTTCCAGTCTCGGTCCGTTGCACAGTTTTGTTCTGCCAGGAAGTTTCACATTGTTGTTACGTTTAAGTCTCTTGTTATTACATTCCATCTGAAGAAGTCACACCTTATCGGTTTCGTTTATGTGTAAAAATTTATACACACACATCAAAAAAGTTTTGCATCACCTCGGTTCCGAGAGTTGCGGAAACTATACACAAAATTGGAATAGAAATCAATAGAAAGATCATTTCCGCCCTTTTATTGTTCTTGAAAACAACACATTGCGTGTTGCTGTACACACCGGTACCTCTCATACCCAGTAGCACGTCCTCTTGCATCGATGCAAGCCTGTATTCGTCGTGGCATACTATCCACAACTTCATCAAGGCACTGTTGGTCCAGATTGTCCCACTCCTCAACAGCGATTCGGCGTGGATCCCTCAGAGTGTTTAGTCGGTCACGTCGTCCATAAACAGCCCTTTTCAACCTATCACATGCATGTTCGATAGGGTTCATGTCTGGAGAGCATGATGGACACTCTAGTCGAGCGATGTCGTTGTCTTGAAAGAAGTCATTCACAAGACGTGCACGATGGGGGCGCAAATCGTCGTCCATGAAGACGAATGCCTCGCCAATATGCTGCCGATATGATTGCACTATCGGTCGGAGGATGGCATTCACGTGTCGTACTGCCGTTACCGAGCCTTCCATGACCACCAGCGGCGTACGTCGGCCCGACATAAACAGCAGGGGAACCTCCACCTTTATGCAGACGCTGGGCAGTGTCTTACCGGGCTGCCTCCAAACACGTCTCGGACGATTGTCTGGTTGATGACATATGCGACACTCATTGGTGAAGAGAGCGGTACATTCGGCATATTTTTGGAATCATCTGTACCGCGCTGCATGGTGTCGTGGTTGCAAAGATGGACATCGGCATGGACGCCGGGAGTGAAGTTGCGCATCACGCTGCCTATTGCGCACAGTTTGAGTCGTAACACGACCTGTGGCTGCACGAAAAGCATTATTCAACATGGTGGCGTTGCTGTCAATGTTCCTCCGAGCCATAATCCGTAGATAGCGGTCATCCACTGCAGTAGTAGTCGTTGGGAGGCCTGAGCGAGGCATGTCATCGACAATTCCTGTCTGTCTGCATCTCCTCCATGTCCGAACAACATCGCTTTGGTTCGCTCCGAGACGCCTAGACACTTCCCTTGTTGAGAGCCCTTACTGGCATAAAGTAACAATGCGTACGCTATCGAACCGCGGTGTTGACCGTCTAGGAGTGGCTGAACTACAGACAAGACGAGCCGTTTACCTCCTTCCTGGTGGAATGCCTGGAACTAATCGGTGTAATAGGCGCTGCTCATGCATGGTTGTTTACGTCTTTGGGTGGGTTTAGTGACGCCTCTGAACAGCCAAAGGGACTGTGTCTGTGATATAATATGCACAGTCAGCGTCTATTTACAGGAATTCTGGGAACCGGGGTGATGCAAAATTATTTTTTATGTTTTCGGAAATATTGTTTGAAATATTGAATTACAAAAATAAATGTAGAAGGGAACAAGAATTAAATTACTGTTAACGTCTACAAGAGCAGTTTCACGTGCAATAAATCAGCGTGTAGCTGCATACCAGGTATTGGCTTGTGCTGCGATTGTCTCGCGCGACATGCTGGCCCGTTTCACACGCGTCGCCTCCAGTCGTTCGGATTTCGTCCAACTAAATGGTACAGCAACGGGCTGAATCTTTTACAGCCGGTTTCGTAATCTGCTGCCTAAGCAACACGAAATACTGGCCCATTGAGGAGGCGGATGTGCACTGTTTGTGACAGAGTTGCAATGAGCGTGGGCTTTGCCATGAACAACACGCGCAAATGGATTATTCTGTCCACTATACGCAGGCAGGAGTGTCTCAGAGAATGAAATGTTCACGCAAACTGCTGTATCCAGTCTAATTACTTGAAGTGCTTTGAAAATTGATTACAAACAGTCTGGAGAGCAAAAACAGTTATTTAGTTTGTAACCATCGAAATAAAGGTTTTTGCCGTCGACACTGTTCCTAGTTTATTTTTAAAATACTTGATATGTTGGCAAAAATACTCGTTCAAAACCGGTGGTAGGCAGAAAACATCTTCCGAGATTGTACTAAATGCTTTCTCCGAAAATTATTTCGAGCAGTTAGTCCACGAACCCACGTGAATTGTAAATGGTTGCGAAAACACACTTGACCTCTTAGCCACAAACAATCCAGAGCTGATAGAGAGCATCATGACTGATACAGGGATTAGTGATCACAAGGTCGTTTTAGCTAGGCTCAATACCGTTTCTTCCAAATCCACCAGAAACAAACGCAAAATAATTTTATTTAAAAAAGTGGATAAAGTGTCACTAGAAGCCTTCCTAAGAGACAATCTCCATTCCTTCCGAACTGACTATACAAATGTAGACGAGATGTGGCTCAGTCTCAAAGATATAGTAGCAACAGCAATTGAGAGATTCATACCTTATAAATTGGTAAGAGATGGAACTGATCCCCCGTGGTACACAAAACAGGTCCGAACGCTGTTGCAGAGGCAACGGAGAAAGCATGGGAAGTTCAGAAGAACGCGAAATCCCGAAGATTGGCTAAAATATACAGACGCGCGAGATTTGGCACGGACTTCAATGCGACATGCCTTTAATAGGTTCCACAACGAAACACTGTCTCGAAATTTCGTAGAAAATCCGAAGAAATTCTGGTCGTATGTAAAGTACACAAGCGGCAAGACGCAGTCAATACCTTCGCTGCGCAGTGCCGATGGTACTGTTGCCGACGACTGTGCCGCTAAAGCGGAATTATTGAACGCAGTTTTCCGAAATTCCTTCACCAGGGAAGACGAATGGAATATTCCAGAATTTGAAACACGAACAGCTGCTAGCATGAGTTTCTTAGAAGTAGATACCTTAGGGGTTGCGAAGCAACTCAAATCGCTTGATACTGGCAAGTCTTCAGGTCCAGATTGTATACCGATTAGGTTCCTTTCAGATTACGCTTATACAATAGCTCCCTACTTAGCAATCATATACAACCGCTCGCTCACCGATAGATCTGTACCTACAGATTGGAAAATTGCGCAGGTCGCACCAGTGTTTAAGAAGGGTAGTAGGAGTAATCCATCTAACTACAGACCTATATCATTAACGTCGGTTTGCAGTAGGGTATTGGAGCATATACTGTATTCAAACATTATGAATCACCTCGAAGGGAACGATCTATTGATACGTAATCAGCATGGTTTCAGAAAACATCGTCCTGGTGCAACGCAGCTAGCTCTTTATTCGCACGAAGTAATGGCCGCTATCAACAGGGGATCTCAAATTGATTCCGTATTTCTAGATTTCCGGAAAGCTTTTGACACCGTTCCTCACAAGCGAATTCTAATCAAGCTGCGGGACTATGGGATATCGTCTCAGTTGTGCGACTGGATTCGTGATTTCCTGTCAGGAAGGTCACAGTTCGTAGTAATAGACGGCAAATCATCGAGTAAAACTGTAGTGATATCAGGTGTTCCCCAGGGAAGCGTCCTGGGACCTCTGCTGTTCCTGATCTATATATATGACCTGGGTGACAATCTCAGCAGTTCTCTTAGGTTGTTCGCAGATGATGCTGTAATTTACCGTCTATTAAGGTCATCCGAAGACCAGTATCAGTTGCAAAGCGATTTAGAAAAGATTGCTGTACGGTGTGGCAGGTGGCAGTTGACGCTAAATAACGAAAACTGTGAGGTGATCCACATGAGTTCCAAAAGAAATCCGTTGGAATTCGATTACTTGATAAATAGTACAATTCTCAAGGCTGTCAATTCAACTAAGTACCTGGGTGTTAAAATTACGAACAACTTCAGTTGGAAAGACCAGATAGATAATATTGTGGGGAAGGCGAGCCAAAGGTTGCGTTTCATTGGCAGGACACTTAGAAGATGCAACAAGTCCACTAAAGAGACAGCTTACACTACACTCGTTCGTCCTCTGTTAGAATATTGCTGCGCGGTGTGGGATCCTTACCAGGTGGGATTGACGGAGGACATCGAGAGGGTGCAAAAAAGGGTAGCTCGTTTTGTATTATTACGTAATAGGGGAGAGAGTGTGGCAGATATGATACGCGAGTTGGGATGGAACTCATTACAGAAAAGATGTTTTTCGTCGCGGCGAGATCTATTTACGAAATTTCAGTCACTAATTTTCTCTTCCGAATGCGAAAATATTTTGTTGAGCCCAACCTACATAGGTAGGAATGATTATCAAAATAAAATAAGAGAAATCAGAGTTCGAACAGAAAGGTTAAGGTGTTCGTTTTTCCCGCGCGCTGTTCGGGAGTGGAACGGTAGAGAGATAGTATGATTGTGGTTCGATGAACCCTCTGCCAAGCACTTACATGTGAATTGCAGAGTAGACATGTAGATGTAGATGTAGCCAGATCGCTGTTTATCCAGAGAAATTTTCTCAGAAATTACTAATTACTTCAAGTTTCCCCCTTTCCACCTGCACCCCTACCCCTGCTGCAGCCAGCGGCGGGCCGTCCGGCAGCGCGCTGGGTGACGCGGGAGGAAAGAAATGAATCGGAGAGCGTCGCGCCGCCGGCAGGCGCGCAGCGTCGCACCCCACGGCCCAGGCGGCGTTACCGGCCGCCAAGTGTGTGGTTATTGATCGCGGGCACCCCGCCGCCACCGCCGCCGACGCCGCCGCCTCCGCCCGCCGGCGCCGGTGCTAACGAGCGCCTCCCCCGCCGCCCCCCGCCACCACCGCCACCGCAGACGACTGTAAATATTGCAACACCTGTCCGGCGCCGCCGCCTCCGTGTCCACGCGGTCCCCAGGGGCCGTAGACCGGCCGCGCCAGGCGAACTCGACCGGATACACTCATCCCGAGCTCTCGTTTCTCTCGCAGGCTCGACAACGTCGGGACAGAAATGTTCGTTGACGAGCAGTTCGCTTAATCCCATATTTTGGGGACAAGAAACTACTCCACAATTTAAATGTCACATGTCTTGGAATCCATCTAGATGAACTTCCTAATGGACAGAAAAACACGCCTGAAAAGATTAAACAAGCTGAAAGTCGTCTTGATTTAGTACGTCTCATGAAATACGGAACACGTGTAGCGGAGCAGACAGTGGCCTTTCTTACATACAAAATATTTGTCCGTCCCATTCCAGAATGTGGGTCTCAAACATGAATTATGTCCTCATTTCACAAACGTTTGAACCTCCTCTTCTCGTTCTTCCGTGTTTGCGATTTAAAAAATGGGTTGTTGTGGAAATCAGCCTTATGCAAACACAGTTCATTTTTAAATTTCCCCAGACATGTTTCGACACCAAAGTGTCATCTTCTGTAGGCTAAATTTTTATTTTCTTAAAGTTACATCGCTAATTGAACTGTATTATTATAAATCGATTTTAGTGCTCGTTTTCGTCGTTTTTTGACTGCATGTCGTCTGCAAAATTTTCCGTCCCGTTTCGTGTCCCTGCTTGGTGCCTCAATCAGCTACTATTTAGTGCATTGCTTTCACTCAGTTCTTCATAAATGTATAAAATACAATTCAATTAGCGATGTAATTTTAATGTTCAAATGGTTCAAACGGCTCTGAGTACTATGGGACTTAACTGCTGAGGTCATCAGTCCCCTAGAACTTAGAACTACTTGAACCTAACTATCCTAGGGACATCACACACATCTATGCCCCAGGCAGGATTCGAACCTGCGATCGTAGCGGTCTCGCGGTTCCAGTCTGTAGCGCCTAGAACCGCTCGGCAACTCCAGCCGGCTACAATGGGACATCCCCTCCGCCATTCAGCTCACGATGGTTTGCAGATTATAGATGTAGATAAAGAAATAGAAAAAGTGCGCTTCATAGTCACTATTTATTCGTCTTACTCTGGTTAATTCGACGCCACAATTCGTAAAAGTGAAAAAAGCGCTCACGGATTAGGCGTTAGCCTACTGCTGCAGCCGGCCGGTGTGGCCGAGCGGTTCTAGGCGCTACAGTGTGGAACCGCGCGACCGCTACGATCGCAGGTTCGAATCCTGCCTCGGGCATGGATGTCTGTGATGTCCTTAGGTTAGTTACGTTTAAGTAGTTCTAATTTCTAGGGGACTGATGACCTCAGAAGTTAAGTCCCATAGTGCTCAGAGCCATTTCTACTGCTGCACACAAAACAGTACCTGAAGTGATCATGACTATGATAAACATGCTCGTTACGTCTCGTTTCCTCCAGCCGTTGTTGCCAGTAGAAGCATCCTGCTCCCATCGCTACATCTTGACTCAAGCATCTCTTCATCTGGGATCGCGAAGCTGAGTGGACCTCTTTCCAGTCCTCCCTACCTCAGTAAAATTCGTGCAGGTACTGGGAATGGAACCTTGGTCTTTCTACACTGAAGGCGGCGACGCCAACCGTTCATTTAAAGAGGTGACCGTATTTTAAACGCTTTTAATGTGGACAACTGTAGCGAGTGGAGCTGGAAAGCTGACGACCTCGTCATCTATTGAGCACAATACTTGTTTCAGAGCAGCTACCAGGTAATGGAATCCAGGAATGTGGAAGTGACCTGTTATCATGATTTTGCTATGGAAAATCGTAGATTGTGTACTCGTCATACGATGAAACTGAAAATTCTTCTGGTCTGGCTACAATACACAAAGCCGACACCACAGAAACTCCAAATGAACCACCTGATCAATTGTAGGGTGAAGCGAAGTGAAGAATAAGGAATTTCAACAAACTGGCGCTCCAATTTAGCTAAGATGGTGCCGAAGGATTTCCGATTTTAGGCCATTACCTAAAGAAAGGCAATGGGTAAAGAATATGGAAAGTCAGAGAACACAAATGGAAGTGTTTTAGTAAGCTCAGCTTCAAAAACCGATGCTGTCTGATAGTAAATCACGCACAGAGGAACAAGCACATATAAAATGACAAATTAAAACTTCCAGATGAGATACAGTGCAGTGTCCCGCAGGTGATACATTTATGACGATTCTCCACGAAAATAAAGGATAGAGTTTTGCAAATACTGCACGTAGTGGGGAAGAGAATCTACACAGACTTTGAAGGAGGAAAATTTATTAAAACGCCGATCCAAATTTATATTAATTTTGAATATCGTAAACATTACATTAAATTCTATACAATGAGAAATAAATATGAATAAAATGTACTAAAATTTTATCAGTATTGCCACAGACAGTTTTCAATATGCTTTAAAAGTTAACCCTTTCGCTAATGTGATCGAATATACACGTCCTGATATGCTGTTTACCAGGTGCTGTGGACATATATACATGCGCTACTTTGATTTTCCTACAGTGCTATGCATCCTGAGCCGGACCAGTTACTTCCATGCCTCGGTAAATAAAGAAAATGCAAGTATTTATTATACAACAGACGTGTCTCACTGCGTGCTATCATTTGCAGAAACTCTCGTTTCAATATCCTGAATCATATATGAGATACGACGATTGTTATGACCACATAGTTCGCAATGCGCAAGGACTGGAATAGAAGCGCCGCGCGCGACCGTACGTCAGATATAAAATCTAGTCACTCGAGAACGAACAGAGATAAGGTTCCGCTCTCAGTTTTAAATAATATTTCGATATCTTATCTACATTTCACTCATTGCAATGTATGAGCTAAAACGAACTACACGCCAAGTTTACGCAATGCGTTTTACTTCTGAAAAATGTTTAAAATTTCGCGAAGAGTTTTACTTAAGTTGAGTCAGCGCAGTAACTATAGCATATAACGAAAAGAAATTGTCCTTTATGGAGCGAAGATATCGGAATATAAAATGTGCAAAAATAAATTTTTTTCGCCTCGCAGTTATCTTAAAACCGGACACATATCTAAAAAAGTTTTTCATCACCCTGGTTCCCAGAACTCCTGGAGATAGGCGTTGACTGTGGATATTGTATCAGAGACAGTGTCCTTTTGACTGTTCAGAGATGACACTAAACCCGCCCCAAGATGTAAACAACCCTGCACGAGCAGCGCTTATTAGACGGAGGGGTCCGACAACCGATCAGTTCCAGTCATTCCGCCAGGAAGGAGATAAACGGCTCGTCTTGTTTGTAGTTCACGCTCGGAGGAACACTGGCGGCAACACCAGCATGTTCAATAATGATTTTCGTACAGCCGCAGGACGTCGTGCTACGACTCAAACTGTGCGCAATAGGCTGCATGATGCCAACTTCACTCCCGACGTGTATGGCGAGGTCCATCTATGGAGCCACGACACCACGTAGCGCGGTACAGATGGGCGCAACAACATGCCGAATTGACCGCTCAGGATTTGCATCACGTTCTCTTCACCGTTGAGTGTCGCATATGCCTTCAACCAGACAATCGTCGGAGACGTGTTTGGAGGCAACCCGGTCAGGTTGAACGCCTTGGACACACTGTCCAGCATATGCCAAAATGTGGAGGTTCCCTGCTGCTTCGTGGTGGCATTATGGGGGTCCGCTGGTGGTCATGGTAGGCGCCGTAATATCTGTACGATACGTGAATGCCATCCTCCGACCGATAGTGTAACCATATCGGCAGCATATTGGTGAGGCATTCGTCTTCATGGACGAAAAAACGCGCCCCCATCGTGCACATCTTGTGAATGACTTCCTTCAGGATAACGACATCGCTCGACTAGAGTGGCCAGCATGTTCTCCAGACATGAACCCTATCGAACATGCGTAGGATAGGTTGAAAAGGGCTGTTTATGGACGACGTGACCAACCAACCACTCTGAGAGATATACGTCGAATCGCCGTTAAGGAGTGGGACAATCTGGACCAACAGTGCCTTGATGAACTTGTGGACAGTATGCCACGACGTATACAGGCATGCATCAATGCAAGAGTACGTGCTTCTGTGTATTAGAGGTACTGTTGTGTACAGAAGTCTGGACCACCTCCTCTGAAGGTCTTGCTGTATGGTGGAACAACATGCAATGCGTGGTTTTCATGAGCAATAAAAAGGGCGCAAATGATTTTTATGTTGATCTCTATTCCAATTTTCTCTACAGACTCCGGAACTGTAGGAACTCTAGCTGATGCAAAACTTTCTTTGATATGTGTATTTTATAGCAGCCCCCACGGACGGTAATCTGTGCGTTGTGCACGACAGTCTGTCGGGTGTAAATCCCGATCACTCAAGAACGAAATATATCGTTCTGCAATCAATTTTGTATAAAATCTCGATATGTTATCTACATTTTATTCGCTGCAACGTATGAGCTAAAATCAACCATACGCAAAATTTACGCAATGCGTCTGCTCCTCTGCAAGCTCTCTAAAATTTCGTGTAATATTTTATATTTTACTTAAATTTATGCAGCGCAGTACGTATGTCGGATAACGAAAAGAAAATCGGATGATAAGTTTTCCAGATCGGCCAGAACGCCGTCTATCTTCACAGGCACGAGCATTTGGAGAGCAGTACAGTCATTACAAAAGCCGCACTCAGCACAGAATGTAGAGAGCACTCCTGCAGCAGCGAAAGAGTTGGGAATGTTATTGGGATTGTGTTGAAATAAACAGAAAGAGCGCCAGAAGGGATCCACGTAAACAACAGTTAATATGAGAAACATACTATTATATACTGACGATACCGTATAAATGGAAAATTCTGAAGACGAGTTATAAAAATTATGCCATCTTTCATGGGAAGGATTATAGTCTTAAGTTAGCAAATTAAAATAAGACAGTGGAATCCCATGGGAAACACACGGTATGTAACAAAATTGTAATTCTATATGAAATTTTGAAAAAAGTTCATCACTTCAGTTATCTTCCTGCAGTACTTTTAATGAAGGTAAGGATGTAGATATTAAATTACAGGCTAGTATAAGCAGAATATAAAAAGAATTTAGTTCTGTTTCCTGATCCCTCTTTCTGTTCTACTATACTGCTGTTTGACACTGATTCCTGTGTTACTAAGAGAAAAGCATTCAGTCATGTTCAGCATGTGGAAAATTTTTACGGATCAAAGAACTAATCTGGACAGGCTTCCTAGTAGTAACATTAATCCAGTACTGAATATTTTGTAGTAAATGACGAAAGAGAGAGGGACATAAGCGAAATAGGAAGGACATTAGGAACGAATTGAAGAAAAAAGGTTTCAAAGACAGCCTTACAGTATAAACTCATAGGAAAGAGTGACATACAGTTGGTGGACAAAAGTATGGAAACACAAAAAACGTAAAACGTTACCTTGGCTAATAGAGTGTAGGAAAATCTTCAGCATTCAGAACAGCTTCCATTTGTCTCGAATAGACAGACCCAGGTCCAGTATGGTTTTCAGCGCTGTCTTAGACCATTATTCCTGCAAGAAAGTGGGAAGTTCTGGTTACGATGATCGAAGGATAGCGATCATGCGCCCTTCTCTCCAAAGCAGACAACGAAGCCTCAATAATATTGAGCTGTGGTGATTGTGGTGGCCAGGGCCAGGGTTCAAAAAACCAGTCAAGGACCATGTGAGTCGTGGGAGCAACGCCCCCTCGTCTTGGAACACAGCGTCACCACTGGGGAATTTAGCATCACAATTTGGGAACAAACACTGTACCACAGCATGGAAGCCGAAACCGTCAAATTATCATTGGAAATAATGTGACCTGCAAGAGTGATAATGGGCTCATGGAATACCAAATTATGGCTGCCCAATGATCGCCGCATGTTTCACTCTTGGGACATAAACTTGAATACAAGTTGGACACAGAATGAAACAATACTCATCATACCAAATGTCTTTCGTCTATTGCTCCAAAGTCTATGTTTTATGACATTGGCGACACGTTTTCTGTTACAGGCTTTTGTATCGCTGATGAGTTGTTTGGAATTACAGCGCCCTTCATGTTGTTTGTTGGTGACAGGGTTCGCGAGAGAGACATTCAGTTCCGTGTTTGATTGTCAATTCAAAAATGGAACTGAGTTCAGGACACACCACAAGAATGGTAGAATAAGATGAAGGTTCTGTGATAGCACATATCGAGACCATCCCAGGGCGTATCAATGTTGACAACGAAATGGAAAATTTCCTTCCGATGCCGATAGCAGTCATGCGGGGTCTGGCGGACCCAATGGTGCTGGCTTGCTGTGCCACGTTTCCAGAGGCTCTGGACTACAAGCGCCCTCTGCCGCCACAATAGAGGACGGCCTACGGCAGCCTCTCAGCTCACTTCGCTATGTGATGCTAAGCAGAAGCTATCTGGTCTTCAACTCCATCGTTTGTGCTTACTGCAGAAGCCCTCATCCTTATTGACTTTGATAGCTGGACTGTTTCTTGCTGCCATATTTGTAACGATTATTCGTTCGCTTGGAGAAATACAAGTCGAGTAAACCTTCTGTTTGCTACTTTAATTTGCTCGCTTATCATTTGTGCTCCTGCCGAACTTTCCTACAACGACGATTGCTGCACCAATCTCTAGCCCAGTGTCCTTACCACTGTGTACGAAGTCATGCAGAACATAATAAACGACTATTTTATTAACACATGTAAAGAAAACCAAACTCCCTCCAAAAGTCCATATATATTGTAAAAGGTAATGTAAGCACTGATGTATGTTCCACATCTCCTACCAAACTTGGTAGACACCACTTATTGCTTGGAAATAGCCACTGTGCACGTGAGAACTATCCACCTTGCAAAAGGGCTGAGCTTGGGTATGAAAAAGAAGTATAGCAAACGATACAGGAATACACACACTTTATTCACCCAGTATTTGAGGATGACAGAAATTACTGGGTTGGCACAAAATTTACACACTCACTGTCGGGAAAAGAAATCACAACACCAAGAAGGAGTTATGCAACAGAAACGAAACTTGGTAGTCACGATTCTACTTCTTCAAAATGATGTCTATTCAAATTTCGCACCAATTGCCTAAGACTGGCGCTCGTAGCGCCGCTGAGTATGCATTCAAGGTTTGATTTGAATACACGCTGTGACGTTCTTGAGCGTCAGTTACCTTTGAGATTCCACGTCGTGAGTTGAAGTTAGTCAACAATGACTTTAAGGCGACAAAGACGCCGTTGTTAACACCCCACTGAGGTTGAACGAGGTTGTGTAATAGGGCTAAGGATGCTGTATGCTCCTTCTGCGATACTGCAAAAAGATTTTGCTTCCTCAGGGATCCACGGCCTCTTAGTGTTCGGTAAAAGAAAATGTGGTCCGTTGTAGGCTGTATTGCACTTTATTAAAATCGTGCTGTAAGTTAATTTAGGCCGTGAGCCTTTATCAAGCACATTTGGTATGCAATGTGTTACATATCATGCTATGAGGCTTAACATCTGAACTAACTTAAGGACATCACACACATCCATGCCCGAGGCAGGATTCGAGCCTGCGACCGTAGAAACAAAATATGTGATGAGCACGATATGTAAAAATGGCTCTGAGCACTATGGGACTTAACTTCTGAGGTCATCAGTCCCCTAGAACTTAGAACTACTTAAACCTGACTAACCTAAGGACATCACACACATCCATGCCCGAGGCAGGATTCGAACCTGCGACCGTAGCAGTCGTGCGTTTCCAGACTGTGGCGCCTAGAACCGCTCGGCCATTCCGGCTGGCACGATATGTAATGCTTGACAAAGAGAATATGCTTGTGAGCTGTGCACGGCTCGCGTTTATCCCATCTATTGTTTGTCATCTATTATGGTACTACCGCCTCGTTTTCTTATTCCATTTACTGGCGTCACTAACTTCCTGCCTTATTTTCCTGTGAGCGGCAGCAGCAGGGTGTATCGATATGTGCACTGTGGTACCATCTCTGCAGCGACCGATAGTATTTCCGGGTCGTCGTGTGTCTCGCAGTCAGTTCGCGACGGCCCAGTAGTGCAGTCGGGTCGCAGCTGCAGTTAAGTCGGGGGGACGGTGCCCCGGCGAGGCGCCGACAGCTAGTGCCCGCCGACCGCTGGCGACACACGTGAACTGTCCGACGGAAGAAGATTGGAGCGGGACGACCATCGGCTCGTCGCTCGGTTGGTCGTCCCATCGGCCGACGTATACTTGCCCCTTTCACCGCTTCCGGGCCTGGGCAGTTGGTCGGTTGGTGTGCAGCAGCGGGGAAATCTCCGCGGCGCGTAGTTTGGCCGAGGCTGCTGGCGGCGTCCACGCGCGGTTGAAGGTGTGGTGCCGTTCCCATTGCTAAGAGGTCCGTGGATCACAGATCCTGGACACGAAAGTTGAGTTTTGACTTAATCTACCAGCAAATCATGACTGTTCACACTGTGTCGTTTGGATTTCGTTGTCGGCTGCTGGGACATCCCAGCGAGCAACAACGTGTGTTTTCAAGTTGGCTATTTTAGCCACCCTCCGGTGGAGTTTAGCTGTACTTGGTTATTATGAATTGAAGAGCACCAGCGGAATCTTCTACCTTGTGGCCGTTAACGTTCCGGGTACCTGCCCTGCCCGTTGACGTAAATTCAGGCAGTGTATTTTTCTCATCGTGTTGTCGCTGTCCAGCGTGGTGTGTAGTTTGACAGCTCAATGTATAATTGGTTTTGTGCGCCAATATTTTCTACATTGTTCCAATGAACTCCCTGTTGTGCCCTGGTCGGGTGGAGCGGAAGTTATCTCGTCGGTGAGTCCGTTGACTGTCTGTCGGTTGGGTTGTCGTCGGATCGAGAATGGTTGGGCCGACTGCCTGTCTCACCTAAGCGAGCGTTAGTGTTTGAATTCGAGGCCGACCCTCGGAAACTCCTGAGCACGTGTACTGCCTTTCCTTATTTGTTCTTATTGTTGGTATTTGTATGACTTCTAGCCGATTTTTAAATCAAGGTTGTTTTGCCCTTAAGGCGTAAGATTGTTTGGCTCTTCAGCCTAATTGAAAGAACTGTTTTAAGCTAAAAATTTATTTTGGTTTGGGTCTTAAGTGATCGACCTTCAGCCGATTTTTTAAAAAATTAAAGTTGTTTTGCTCTTAAGGTGTGAAATTGTTTGGGCCTTGGGGCTGATTGAAAGAACTATTTAAGATAAGGCCTTCTGCCTTTTAAATTTCTGATTTTGGTTTGAGTCTTAAGTTATTGGCTTTCAGCCGATTTTAAATCAAAATGGTCTTGCCCTTAAGGTATGAGATTGTATGGCGCATTCGGCCGGTAATTAAGTTCCAAAAATTAATGTTGTGTTTTTTTTAAATTCTTGGCTCTTGCAATTTATTGTCAAATAAATAAAGTTGTATGTTCGAGTGTAACTGACAGCCGCTTATTTTGTCTCCTTTCCACAATTTAAACTATCTGCCCAGTCCTGTGGGTTTAGCAGGGCCTCTCAGCTTGGTACTGGCCCACGGCCGAAATTAGGTAATAGCACTATTTTAATAAAGCACAGCACAGCCGACAACGGATAATGTATTCCTCTATAGCAGGAAGACTTGGCAGGGATGTATACACATGATTATTGGCAAAGGTGGTCACTATAATGTACAGTCGCAAGAAGATCGGTGCATTGTACTGCATATACAGCAGATATTTGAGCCGCAGTAGTTACCATAGTGACAAAACAAAGTGTTACAAATCAGCTACTTCAATGACAACTCCGAACCAGATGCCCCGTAGCGTACCGTCCACTGGTCGCAAACCAACATCACCTGCCACATCAGTGGTGTCAATCGAGAGCTCCTTTGAGGGCAGGGTAGAGGTCTGTTGCGTTGAGATGAAAGCTGGTTCTACCTCAGTGTCAGCGATGTCCATGTGTTGGTTAGGAGGAGGCTTGCAACCAAGCTATCTGTATGCCAGACACACTGGAGTTATAGTCTGAGGTGCGATTTCGTATGAAAGCGCGAGTACTCTCGTAGTTGTCCCACGCACCCTGACTGCAAATTTGGTAATTAGACCTGCTGAGCTGCCATTTATGAACAGTATTCCAGGGGGTGTTGTCCAACTGGATAAGACTCGACCACATACCGCTGTTGTAACCCAACATGTTCTACCGAATATCGACATGATGCCTTGGCCTGCACGATCACCAGATCTGTCTCCAGCCAAGTACATATGGGACGTATGTGGACGGCAACTCGAGCGCCAACCACAAACAGCATTAACCGTGTCTGTATTGACCGACCAAGTGCAACAGGCATGGAACTCCATGCCACAAACTGACATCCGGCACCTGTACAACACAATGCACGCACGTTTGCATGCTTGCATTCGACATTCTGGCTGTTACACCGGTTATTAATGTATCGCCGTTTCACTTTAGAAAAGGCTTATCTCGCGCTTACATTAACCCATGATCTTGCAGTGTTCATTTCTTAAATATGCTACCTAGACAAATGTGTTCCAAAAGATTCATTACTCGATGTTAATTATGCTTTGGTACTGAGATCTTTTCCGTCAGTGTAGTTTCAAACCTGTACGAGACGTTTCCTCTCTCTGTCCGCAGCTCGTGGTCGTGCGGTAGCGTTCTATCTTCCCGCGCCCGGGTTCCCGGGTTCGATTCCCAGCGGGGTCAGGGATTTTCTCTGCCTCGTGATGACTGGGTGTTGTGTGATGTCCTTAGGTTAGTTAGGCTCAAGTAGTTCTAAGTTCTAGGGGACTGATGACCATATATGTTAAGTCCCATAGTGCTCAGAGCCATTTGAATCATTTTTTTCCCTCGCTCATACAACCCACAAAATGATCAAAGGAAAAAAGTTTATCGGTTACTACATTTTCACTATTCACGCAGTCCATGCAGTAAAACTGCCGCATCAGGCATGACCTTTATTATTTCTTTACTAGTAACTCTATTCGCAACTATTTTGCATATAGGATTCAAATGCACCAGTGAATGTACCTGCAAATATATATGATATAGTTGTGAATGTATGACATCGTAAACACAGGTACGGGCGAGGAAGAGGTGGACAGAGGAAGGAAAGAGGAGAAAATAGACACGGAGTGGGCGGAAGAAGGAGATGCACTAATAGAAGACTGGAATAATTCCATACCCGGGCAACGCCAGGTACTCAGCTAGTAAATTTATTAAAAATAGTTAACCACTATCATCGTCAACTGCCACCGTGTCCGCTATACCTCTATAACCAGCAAGACACCTTACAGTGTGTGGCAGGGGATACTTACGGTACCAGTACCTTTTCACACCTTGCCTCTTCAGGTCGTTGTGGTGCCTGGCAAGATCGATTGCCATTGGGCCTCCGCATGATATCTAGTTTCTCTGGTTTTCTCGTAGTTTCACTTCGTGAGATCTGAATACAAGGAAGTAATACGTTGTCCGATTCATCTGAAAAGGTACTTTCTTGGACTTTCAGTAGTAAACCTCTCCGTAAAGCACAACGCTTCATGTAGCGTCTACCTCTGCAATTCGACGTCTCCGGAATGCTCACAGGCTTGCTAAACGATCCTGTGACGAAATTCGCTTCTCTTCGTTGTATCTTCTGTTTTTATTCTCTTAAGCCGACTAGGTAAGTGTCCCAGAGAGATGACCAACTCTCTAGAGTCAGGAAAATGAGTCTTCAGTTAACACCTCTTTCGTGGATTTATTGCATTTGTCTAGGAATTCCCCTATGAAATGCAGTCTGGAGTGTGCTTTTTCTATCTAGTCATCCAAATGTAGGTGGCCACAGGCAGTTATTCCCACATCTTTGATGGTTGTTATATTTTCCACTGAGAGGTAATAATGTAATGGAACGGTACTGGATCTTTTCTCCTATTGTTTACTACCTTTAGTAGTAGTATTTACTACATGTTCGGCGAAATGTTGCAGTGTTGCTCTGTTGTAAGCTACTGTTTATGACCTGCCTTAATGCTCTCCATTTTAGCCATTACAATTAATAAATTTAGTGCCTCACACTTCCTTACAGCACCTATTACTTTTAATAACAATTTTCCTACATGTACAGCGAAATGTCGCCGTTATCTCAGAATGTTACAAAAATGTTTTCACATTCCATCTTTACACTTTTATATTTGTTTAATTGTATATCATTTTAGATTAACTGCGGTCTTACAGAACACACTTCTTTTTCTTTCTCTTGTAATTACAAAATCTGCTCATTAAATCTACTCGCCTTTCTTACATTTAGCTCACCCATTTAGGGCCCTCTTCAGCTAACTTTCCTTAGTGCTAGGGCCTGTATATTTGGGCAGCTGACTTTCGCTATTTGTCGCATACATAGCCCTGCAATCCAGATGCCATCATTGTGGATGTCTCACAGGAGAAAAGCGATTTGGCTCTATTCTTTGTACTTAGTAAGCATGTGATGTACCAAGTGAGTACCATTACTGTACAATCTTTTGGGTACAGATGTTACTCTGTTTTATTTAAAATATTTTTGTAACCATTAATGCAATTTTAATATGGCTCACAATTTTAGACGAACAGTTGGTAACTGGTAGGTTTTTTAGATTAAAATACAGAACGTAGATACGTTTGAACATTTTATTTCCGTTGTTCTGAGAACGCATGCTGTTACAGCGTGATTACCTGTAAATACCACATTAATGCAATAAATGCTCAGAATGATGTCCGTCAGCCTCAATGCATTTGGCAATACGTGTAACGACATTCCTCTCAACAGCGAGTAGTTCGCCTTCCGTAACGTTCGCACATGCATTGACAATGCGCTGACGCATGTTGTCAGGCGTTGTCGGTGGACCACGATAGCAACTATCCTTCAACTTTCCCCACAGAAAGAATTTCGGGGACGTCAGATCAGGTCTACGTGCGAGATATGGTATGGTGCTTTGACGATCAATTCACCTGTCATGAAATATGCTATTCAATACCGCTTGAACCGCACGCGAGCTATGTGCCGGACATCCATCATGTTGGAAGTACATCGCCATTCTGTCATGCAGTGAAACATCTTGTAGTAGCATCGGTAGAACATTACGTAGGAAATCAGCATACATTGCACCATTTAGATTGCCATCGATAAAATGGGGGCCAATTATACTTCCTCCCATAATGCCGCACCATACATTAACCCGCCAAGGTCACTGATGTTCCACTTGTCGCAGCCATCGTGGATTTCCCGTTGCCCAATATTGTATATTATGCCGGTTTACGTTACCGCTGTTCGTGAAAGACGCGTCGTCGCTAAATAGGACGCGTGCAAAAATCTCTCATCGTCCCGTAATTTCTCCTGTGCCTAGTGGCAGAACGGTACACGACGTTCAAAGTCGTCGCCATGCAATTCCTGGTGCTTAGAAAAATGGTACGGGTGCAATCGATGTTGATGTAGCATTCTCAATACCGACATTTTTGAGATTTCCGACTCTCGCGCAATTTGTCTGCTATTGATGTGCGGATTAGCCGCGACAGCAGCTAAAACACCTCCTTGGGCATCATCATTTGTCGCAGGTTGTGGTTGACGTTTCACGTGTTGCTGAACACTTCCTGTTCCCTTAAATAACGTAACTATCCGGCGAACGGTCCGGACACTTGCATGATGTCGTTCAGGATACCGAGCAGCATCCATAGCACAGGCCCGTTGGGCATTTTGATCACAATAACTATACATCAACACTATATCGACCTTTTCCGCAATTGGTAAACGGTCCATTTTAGTACGGGTAATGTATCACGAAGCAAATACCGTCCGCACTGGCGTAATGTTATGTGATACCACGTACTTATACGTTTGTGACTATTACAGCGCCATCTATCACAAAGCGAAAAAAGTGGTCCAACTAAAACATTCATATTATTTTACGTACTGCACGAATATGTAATAAAAAATGGGGATTCCTATTTAAAAACCGCAGTTAATATAGGTTTGACCTATGGCAGCGCCGCCTAGCGACCTAACCATAGCGGCATCTGGTTTCCGCCTTCAAGCTAGGCGAGTTTCGTTCTTTGTCGTTTTTTTGTTTGACGCTTATTTCGTGAGACATTTGGCCCAGTCACGATCAATGAACCCCCCTGTATAAAGAGACAGTACAGCGCATTAGCCGCTCGGGATAGTTTAGCACCACACCCTAACGCAGTTCGGACGGCATAGTACAGTTCATTAGCCAGACAGTATAGTATAGCGCTTTACCTGAAGGCGATGTCGGATCAATATTTTGTTTCTGGGCATTACCAAAGTTCCTCTCTTAGACCTTGAACAGGCGATCACTCAAGTGTCTCTCGTGCTAAGACGCTCAGTTTTCTATGGGAAAGTCTCATACCACTGTTTTCGGGATGAGGGATTTACGTTCTAAGCACATTTTCGTGCGCTTCTGAGCACACTTTTCTTGTCAGATAATATCCCTTATCCGTGAAATTTTGTCTGTGTGAAGGAATAGGTTCACGTGTATGTAGAGAATCTTATTCAGATACTGTACAAAGGAGCAGTGATTCTGGGATTAACCTCATATGGCGAGAGGTGGGAACACGTAATGCAGCCAGGATCACTATTAATCATGTCTTTTGGTGGTACGGATGTTACGGTACACTCACCAGCCAAAGTTACTGTGACACTGTTCTCGTTCCCGATCTGCATCTTTTCAGCGGTGCATTCGGACCTGAATCTATTTTTATGGATGACAATGCGCCATCGCTTAGAATTGCGCAGGTGGAGCAGCTATTGGAAGGAGAAGATATTCAGCTAGTACACTAGCGTACGCGTAAAGCCGAATTCAGTCCCATCGAGTATGTGTGGGATGCCTTTGGCAGACGTATTGCAGCACGTCGATATGCACCGGCGGACGCCCAACCGTTGTCAACGGCGCTGGTGGAGGAACGGAATGGTCTACCACAAGGCCTGCTTACCAATCTTGTTACCATGATGGGAACACGTTGTAGAGCATGCATTGTTGTCCGTGGTAGCTTCAGTGTAATTATTATCTTTGAATAAAAGTACCATTTCAGTTCGTCTGATCGCGTGTTTCCATCAGTTACTTTCTGTACTGTAGTGTATTCTAGCCGTTGTTACTACGTCCAGCTTTCATAGAGCGGCGTTACTCGGCTGTGACTCATCACGCGAAAGCTACTTTCATCTTTCAGTTTTGCGCACTAGTATGTTACGCCCTTCTAGGAAAGAAAATTGTAAGTAACTTCATTCCCCTTGTTCGATCAACGAGGTTGCATAGGTGAGCCGCATTCCATGACTTCCAGAAGGCATTCACCACAGTAATGCACAGTGATTTGCAGAACAAAATTGGAATTAATCATGTGTTGGGCGAATTTATAAGTGGATTCTGGGCGTCTGAGCAGGTGGAATTCAGTACTTCTCAGTGGAAAAAAGTCAACTGATGTTAAATGAAACTTCAGTTGCTGCCCAAATGAATGTTAAAGGACTGTTACTGTTTTCAACATACGTAAATTATCTGGTGGTCTTCAGAAGTTCTGTAACGCTGTTCTCTTTGCGTAAAGAATTAAAGAGCATTTACGATTACTGACGTATTCTGGACCAAGAATGCAAAAAATGTAACACACTAAGCATAAATAGTGTCATACGACCGTTTTGTGAACATTGTCGTGTACCATAGTTAGGTTCCAATAACATAGCAAGTGCAAGTAATCTAAAATAAACCCAAGCTACAAACAATACAAGTTAAGGTCAGCGATTTCTGTATCCATTTACTGTATTTCTATATGAAATTCATCGGGACCATAGCCCATTTTAAAGAACAAATACCACCAAGAGCTGAAGCAATAGAAAGATAAGAATCTCTGAAGTGGATTCTGAACTCAGCAGTAACCTCACAATAAAGTTAGAGAGTTTTCAAAATCAGACAAGCAGTTGTAAATAGAGGTTTGTTGGAAACCTTGATCTACTTTTCGCCAACTTCAAAATTGTCTTCATGAGGAGTAATGTATCACGAAGCAAATACCGTCCGCACTGGCGTAATGTTATGTGATACCACGTACTTATACGTTTGTGACTATTACAGCGCCATCTATCACAAAGCGAAAAAAGTGGTCAAACTAAAACATTCAAATTTCTTTACGTACTACATGAATAGGTAATAAAAAATGTTGGTTCCTATTTAAAAAAAAAGCAGTTCATATCCGTTTGACGTATGGCAGTGCCATCTAGCGGGCCAACCATAGCGTCATCTGGTTTCCCCCTTCAAGTTAGACGAATTTTATTCTCTGTAGTTTTTTCTTTTGATGCTTATTTTGTGAGATATATCTGCCACAGAAGGTGTCGTCATCCTGAATTTTGGTGTATGCGTAAGAAGCCTTAAACCAAGAATGCAAATTTTGCTTTGTGTATCAATAATAATAATAATAATAATAATAATAATAATAATAATAATAATAATAATAATAATAAGATGAAGAGGTGGTTTCGGGAGAATGTGAATCAGACAATTCGGATGCTATACAGCGGCTAACTTGAATTGTTCTTTGATATTGTAAAGTATAGGAGAAGTGGTCAGAGGACTTAGATTTGCTGGAAGCGTCCTCGGAAAATGAAAAATGGCATAGAGGACACAAGTACGATCAGATGTAAAGTGCACGACAACAGATATCAAACGAAATTAGAGCAACTATATGAAGCCCAGACGGAAGTGTAGTTGTTTGACAGGAAGTTCAATCCTTTAGACACAATTGTTGTTAAATGTAATTATTACACCAGCTATGAAACCAAAGCAATTTCACCAAACTCCTTGATAGAAATAGATATGTGCAGTAAAGACGTGTTGGCGTTCTAACTTAAACAATACACGTACTGACACCATAAATAGGAACAGAACAGAACGCTAGATCATCACGTTGGCTGTCTGTCTGTCAATAACAGTTAAGCAAATGGGAAGAGGACGGAATGCATAGAGCTGAGTAAATCTCACAAAAACTATGTTTTACATTGTACGCAGCACATACAACATATCTAGCGGATTTATTACGGGATTCTCTTCTGGGATACAAAAGTGCTGATGATGATTTTAACCCCATCCAACAGGTCCAAATGTTATATTAAAGTTTCAGCACACTACTGGCGAATTTCGATTTACATTCAATGATTTTCTGTATGACTGCCAGTTGCCTCCATTTAGAAATCCTATGGAGACATCTGATTTGTGTGCAACATCTGTTACGTGGCGAGATGGGAACCCTTGGATGTAAAATTCTGTTACACAGTTGCTGTTCTGTGTTGTTACTGAGTAAGTACCGCGTGATCAAAAAGTCAGTATAAATTTGAAAACTGAATAAATCACGGAATAATGTAGATAGAGAGGTACAAATTGACACACATGCTTGGAATGATATGGGGGTTTTCTTAGAACCCAAAAAATACAAAGGTTCATAAAATGTCCGACAGATGGCGCTTCATCTGATGAGAATAGCGATAATTAGCATAACAAAGTAAGACAAAGCAAAGATGATGTTCTTTACAGGAAATGCTCAATATGTCCACCATCATTCCTCAACAACAGCTGTAGTCGAGGAATAATGTTATGAACAGCATTGTAAAGCATGTCCGGAGTTACGGTGAGGCATTGGCGTCGGATGTTGTCTTTCAGCATCCCTAGAGATGTCGGTCGATCACGATACACTTACGACTTCAGGTAACCCCAAAGCCAATAATCCCACGGACTGAGGTCTGGGGACTTGGGAGGCCAAGCATGATGAAAGTGGCGGCTGAGCACACGATCATCACCAAACGATGCGCGCAAGAGATCTTTCACGCGTCTAGCAATATGGGGTGGAGCGCCATCCTGCACAAACATCGTACGTTCTAGCAGGTGTTTATTAACCAGGCTGGGGATGATGCGATTCTGTAACATATTGGCGTACCTCTCACCCGTCACGGTAGCAGTCACTGACGTTTTGCTGCCCAACGCCATCTGTCGGACATTTTGTGAACTTCGTTCTTATTCGGTTCTAATAAAACCCCATGTCATTCCAAGCATGTGTGTCAATTTTTACCTCTCTATCTACATTATTCTGTGGTTTATTAAGTTTTCAAATTTATACTGACTATTTGATCACCCAGTACATTTGATTCTTCGACGAATATTTTTCAGTGCTTGGGGGGTAGATATTACTTGTAAATCCTGTAATTCACGTGGAAACTTGATTATTTTGTAGTATATGTCCAATGCAAGATTCAATGTTACCAGTACAATATTTGTCGCAAAAAAACATTAAGATTACATTTTGAGAGGGACTTCCCGCTTTTTTAGGTACAAAATTCATTTACTTAGGCACAATATTCGTTGATTGCACCACAAAGTGGACATGAATATTAGATAGCTGAATTACCGTCTCATTCCAATTGGTTACAGTCATGAAAATATTGCACAAATCTAAACTGGCGGATGGTAGCACATTAGCGACTCATGGCAGAAGTCAGGGCACGTGTTCCAACGCAGCTCACAGAGAGCCTCATAACCTGCATGTCAATTTTGCGCTTGGGAGTCAGGGGCACAACCCTGCAGTGGCTGTGGCACTTGAAGCATACATACACTGTGCAGCCAGGTAGCGCTTTCTCTTATCATTTGTTGGATCCACCACAGGCGGGTGCCGAAGAATAGGTGGGTGCTTAGACAGGAAGCAGAAGTAATTAGAAAACATAGTCTGAGTGATGCTCATATTTACTTAACTTCAGTGCACCAAGTCCAACTGTATTCCAGAAGTCCCTTAGTGAGAGCCTAGTCGTCATAAACGAACACAGTAATAACTCTGCTAATGCATTCGAGGAACTCTGCTATTAGACTGCATGTGATTGATGATGTGTCTTCCTTACGCTGTCCCAGTGGTAGACTGCTTGGGCATACAGCAGAAAGAGTGGCTTCAAGACATCTGCAGATTGGCAAGGCCATCAGTTGGTTTACTGTCAACCTAAGGATGCGACTCGACTGGTGCTGTATCGATAATGCACGACACTACATCCTTCCCAATACATGGCCGTTGCTGGAGGCTCTTGACGACATGTGACATCGATTAGATGGGGAGGTGTTCCGCTGATGATGGCAGTCCAGTTCTTTGTATGGCATTGACCACTACTCTGGTAGAGAATATCAGATCTCCACGTTATAAGTATTTTCTAGGTATTTTATTGTTACAATTCGACTTGTAAATATGTGTGTTTCATTCCGAAATGTTGTTCGTATGTGCCTGGTAAGTATATGTTCGTGTGTGTGACGATTCTGTGATGGCTGGCGATGTTAGTGCCGGGGAAACAGCCACCATCCACTTCACACACAAATTTTTTGTTGTGAATTTTACTAGCATAGCACCTGAACCTATTCTTTGGGTTCAGAGCCAGTGTTCAAGTTTCCACCAGAGGAACACAAATGTGCATTTCTTGATTTTCAAATTCCTTGAAGAATGTATGTGTAAGGTTATAGATGAGTCAACTTAGGTGTATACTTACGTTATTTTCCAAGATGTTTTATAGTCCAAGAGTGATTCCTGCATTTTTCGTTTCCCATCATTTTAACTCGGGTCATGAGGGCTGTGGTTGCAGTGCTGTCACAAACAATGTACAACTGGTGAAGATGTGAAATTCTGTGCTACGATTTGCTTGGGACAGTTGAATTAAAAGTGTGTGTGTGGCATCTTTGTACATAGATCTGTGGACAGTGGAATGACCCCAGGGTGAGTAAGACTCAATGCTTGTAATCTGATCTGGCCCGTCACGGCTCTGTATAAATGTAGCCAGCTGATGGTGGCCCAGCTCCTGGCCAATGGAGTGGTAGCAGCGTAATGAATCTAATGGGGATAGGGGTGGGAGGAAATTGTTTAAACTTTGGACTTTAACTTGGGCAGGTGGCAGGTAATATCAGGGAAGAATCTGGTAGCGAGTTTGAATTCTATACTTAGAAAAAGTGATCTGAGTGAATAACAGCTTGAGGACAATATCTTAAGTAGAACAGCACGTTGGAATCCTTTGTCCAACAGACATATTTGAACCTGCAGGGGAAACAAACACTTTTGGTCTTAGAACTAGCACAGGGAGGGTGGTTGGTGACCTTGCAATTTGTTCTGAAACAAGAATTGGACGTCTCAGGGAAACAAACATCCTTTGTGTCAGTGGGGTGGAGGGATCCACCAGCGCAACTGGGCTATTTATGAATTTCCTGCCAAAAACTGAATTTCTCACCATTTTTCAGTTTCCCACCATTTCTCAATTTCCCACAATTTCCCACTATTTCTCAGTTTCCCACTATTTCTCAGTTTCCCACTATTTCTCAGTTTCCCACTATTTCTCAGTTTCCCACTATTTCTCAGTTTCCCACTATTTCTCAGTTTCCCACTATTTCTCAGTTTCCCACTATTTCTCAGTTTCCCACCATTTCTCAATTTCCCACCATTTTATACTCTGCACAACTGGCCTTTGTCAGAAATCTGGCAACAGTGCATGATTTTCTTCATGATGTGATCTGTAATCTGGCAACAATGCACTTTGAGCTAGAGCTGTGCCTGTTTAACTATTGCATTTCCTTTGATCATATATGTATATATACATAAAATGTATATATACATAAAATGTATACAAACTTATGCCACTCACTTATGGCAACTACTGTTGAAAAAAGTGAAAAAAGTAATGCCCACTTAACTCTTTGCCATGATGCTTGCATTCCGTACTGCGCCGTTCTGTCTTAGGTCTGTTTTTCTGGCAGTGTTTCTTCCACATTAACAGTGATATACAGCAGTGTGGATAGTTTACTGAGGGAGAGCTGGCCGATATGCGTCTCGTATGTGGGTCCAATGAATGGAATGGAAAAGTGAGGCAATAACACTATTCTCGGCTGTTCTCGCAGGTGCAGCATCCACAGCACAGTAGTTCTGCATTTGAGGGATTTTTGCACCGCAATGCATTCTGAGTTGCACTTTTAGGTGCTTACATGTTACAGGCTTCTCACTGCTGCGAAGATATTTCATGAGATAATTGAGTTAACAAATGAAATAAGCTGTAGTTAGATTATTGCAATGCAACGAGTTCTGAGGACCACGTACATTTTATATTTCATTCCCCTTCTGCTGTTTTACCTGTGGTTACGTCAGCCTCATGTCATCCGAAGGTGGTCCAAAAACATGAAGACCAGTTGTAGCCGGATACCGAAATGGAGTCTCTGAGTCATTATCTATTTATGTAATTATGACTTAATCGTTTCACTACTAATTTCTTCAGAGTGAAAAACGTTAATGTATTGTTATTTTAATTAATGTCTTCGTCAGAAGTAATAATGTGAAAAAATATTTCTCGCCATTCGTTTTCCACCTACGGGTTGGGTCTTACATTGCCCACTATTATTTTCGGGTGGGACTTATATTTCCAAGTGGCTATGTATTCTCATTCAAGACATAATTTTGAGAAAAGCGCTTGGATTGAATTTATGATTATAGATAATTGACGATTCGGTAGTACAAGCTCTTTACCGTTACATGCAAATTCCAATATCTCCTGTGATAGTTACATAAGTCCACTTACTTTTGATACGATAGTTTTTGCACACAGAAATTTGCTAAGATAAACATCAATAATGTGCAGCAAATTCCCACTAGTTCGCTGATGAACTATCGTGAGAAACGTATGCCCAAATGCTAGTGAAAGGATTAAGCATTGCATAGATTCTCGGCTTGGTCAAAGATTTCTTGCGGGGTGATATTTTCTCTCTGTAGCGAGCGGCTTACATCCTGCATTCAAGGTTCTGTTCACCTGCTGATCACCATGTGGCACATCCGAGCAGATGGAAGGCGCGGCTTCACATCACCCTCCCCCTCCTACCTCTCAACCCCCCCCCCCCATCACACCCCCAAGAACAGAAGCGTAGGTGTCGGAGGCGTTATTACGACCCTGTCGACCTTTGACCTTCCCGAAAGAAACAAATCTCCCCGTACTCATTTTGGCGATGCGGCAAGTCCACCAGGTAGTCGTCTGGGGGAATCGGAGCGAGGAGGCGAAGCACCTGCCTGCCAAGGTAAATCCATCTGCGGCGTTGCTAAGAGCTGTCTGGAGCTGTGGCTTTATATGAAGGCTAAAGACGAGGCGAAATAGCATCGGTAACACTACATATGGGCCCTAACGATGCTAAATTCCGATTACATGAGACTTTTAGCAAACATACGAACACAAATGAGACTATATTCTATTCAATGGAGAGCATGCTGAATTCGCACTCGGAAGGACGAGGTTCAAATCCGCGTCCGACCATCCAGATTACGTTTCCCGTGATTTCCCCAAAAATCACTCCGCGCAAATTCCGGTATGGGTCCTCTGAACAAAGCATGGTCGATTTATGCGATTGAAGTCTTTCTCGGCGTATTCCACTGATGAATTCTTCTCGGGTTATCAGCCGAGTGGTGGCGTCGTCTTGTCGCAACGTTTCAATGAGTTTCGTACTCATCATCTTCTGGCGAAGATCATTGGTATTCTTCAGAAGATGATAGGTCGAAACTCATTGAAACGTTGCGACAAGACGACGCCACCACTCGGCTGATAACCCGAGAAGAATTCATCCATTCAGGATTTTCTTCTAGAGCCTTAATAAAAACAATCTGAGCTTCTGCTCCGTCTGTAATGCTCTCGTTGACGACGGGACGTTAAATCCTAACCTCCTTTCCTTACTTCCTTTTATTTTCTATCCTCCTGGTGCAATTCAAGAGACAATAAACTACTTAATCGTTTACTTCATGGTTATTTCATTGGTTGTACGAGGACGATTCAAACGAAATCCGTAATTATCGTTAGAGCGCGGGAGAGTTGTAATAAATACGTCTGATGAACAGAAAGATCGCATTATCGCTGTTGGGGGGGGGGGGGGGGGGGAGGGGGAGGGTTTTCTTTGCGCCGTGTTCGTACCTGAGCTAGGGGCATTGGGTGAAAAGTTTTTGGTTTAGGTCAGGCCAGCCGCAACTGTATAGCCATTCGAACATCTGTCTTACTGTAGCTATTCTACACCATATTAAGAAAGGTTTGAACGACGAATCGAAACTGGAGCCCAGGCAAATTGTGCGTATCGATTATTTTGTTTTACAAAAGATTTTAATTGCTTTGTAATTAATGCTCAGCAAATGGAACCATTTGGATGTGCACCGTTCAGATTTTACGTGCACAAACAGTTACCCTTAAATAACTCCGGACTGGGGCGAGACTCAATGTACAAATTTGATCACCGGTGTATTGGGCCTTGGTCTAACATAAGTTACAACCATTTGGAAAAAAAATACTTAGTTTGAATTTTATATGCAGAAAACACGTTTTTCTGGGAGGTTTCTGAAGCGCGCCATTTCTATACTTTAAACTTGTACAAATCTGTTCAGGCTGTGCACGAAGATAGAGAAACGGATAAAGCCAAAACTATTTTTTATACGGAGATATGATGTTTTAAAATCGAGCTATATGTGGCTCGCAAAATTCCTTCTGATGTGAACTGAATGGGCGGAAACGGTTTAAAGTGAATCAAATAAATGAAAAATGCATTCTTACGATAACATTGAAACCTTGCTTTACGAAATCTAACTTCCTCCGGATTTTATATGCAGTTTACACGTTTTTTGTAAGCTTTTTATGCGCGACATTTTCAAAATTGCGCTTTTTTACGAGCTAGCCCTACTTCCCAAAACAGTGTGCTATCTTAGACCCACCCCCTGTTAGGAGGAGGGGTGTAAGAACAAAGAGACGCAAATTTATATGTTTCTGGAGAGTGTGTTGCATCTACAATAGGAAGTATTTGAGAGTGGGGATGCTTCTAATACAAAGTGACTCTGTTTGGGGTGAGGGTGGGGGGACATGCATTCTAAACTTTAACAATATGTTTGTGTCATATTGCATGCCATGATAAACGTCATGCTCTATAACCTAACTCTGCCCAGGACTGTTCTTTTTTATTGTGCCATGCCATAGAACATGATGGCGTGTTTTATGTTATACGACATGATATCATGTGTTATGTTACTTTACTTGACACGATGCGTTATATTACACGACATGGGTACTAACACTAACAAGTCAAAAACTCAATTATGTAAACATGTTTAGACTTGAACATCAAAAGTCGCAAAGCTAGTTCCCTTATTTTACATCCCTAATTCTTCCCAGGCCTATTCGCCTTTATTTTAACAATAGGAGAATTTTTCATTCTAGTTTGCTATTATTCAGATGAGGGAATAACAGTACTCGGACCCCCACCGAGAAGGAGAGACAGAGAGCCTGGGCCCCCTTGTCGGAGCGGGGGGCGCAACGTTATGTTAAAGGGGTTCATTTAAAGGGCAAAAAGGAAATCACTGGTGGTCGTGTCCTCATGTACCCCGTAACAGTGTGAGCGATACATTTCCTGCAGAATTTAAGAAAATTTGCGCGTGTTATAACCAAAATCCGTATACAGTCGCCGCACAGCACTGACTGATCCATGTTTTTGAATATTGAATTGTATTGTAAAAATTAACTGCGAGTAAACCGTACTGTGTGGTGTACTCTGACCGTGGATGCATTCCTGCAATATTTAGAAACTAAGCAAGTGATTATTACAATAGAAAATTGTCGATAGTCCTCACGGGAAAGTGATTGTTTGGCTTGTGCGGTTTAACTGTGAAATTAATTCCGATTGGTGTAAGAAAATAGCATGTGAACGGCACGGTCCCGCGAAAGAACGATTTTCAGAACAGAACGGATAATACCAGAACTATGTTACGTTGACTCGTATACGCACCGATTCCCCACGTGTCGAACTTCGCTGCAATACTTCACAATCTCTGTGAAACGAAGCAATACTTTTATGATATCTCTGCAGCAGTAGACAATGATACAACTGTGTCAAATGAACCACTCGATACTGTTCTTGGCATTTGCAAAACTTGTTTTCTTTTTATGGGTTTCCGAATTCATTGTGGTATTTGGTAACTTATTTTTTGGAAACTTCATTTATCGTATCATATTTTTCCGTTATGTTTTAAAAATACGTTTCCTCATATTTTTGCCTTTTTTCTCAAAACATTAACTATCCAATGAGATCAGTGTTTCTTTGTATACAAGCTATCATCTGATGTACATACTGTTGCCTAATACAAGTGATTAAAAATCCGTTATAAACGTTATATTCAAAAATTACCTAACAATTTACATTTTACAAAATATTATTATCAGCACAAAAGTTATCGCATTGAATTGTATCGAAATCTAAGATACTCTGTGAACAGTTGAAACGTAATATCTTCGTTTTACTTTGTGGTATTAAGTTAGTCAGTAAGTGCGGAATTGATGTGAAGTGTTGTTGATGCACATACGTGGAGAGAGAAGTCTGGGATATGGTCTCCATTGCAACTATGTAATGTCCATTTGTAAAAATTCACGAAGTATGAAAGTCGTATATTCGAAAACTGTTTTGAAGGGTTGTTTGGGGGAAGAGACCAAACAGCGAGGTCATCGGTCTTATCGGATTACGGAAGGATGGGGGAGGAAGTCGGCCGTGCCCTTTCAAAGGAACCATCCCGGCATTTGCCTGGAGCGACTTAGGGAAGTCACGGAAAACCTAAATCAGGATGGTCGGACGCGGAATTGAACCGTCGTCCTCCCGAATGCGAGTCCAGTGTACTAACCACTGCGCCACCTGAAAACTGTTCTGATCTGGCTACTTATTATAAAGTATTCATTTAAAAATTTCATCTATTTACATTTTTACCAAAGTGAACAGATCTTCATTATTAATGTAATAGTATGATGAAAGTATGCGCCGACCCATTCATCACAGAGAAAAAGATTTTGTTCGGAAACGTGTCACCCCGGGCCTCTTGCGAGGAATGAATCCAGTTTTATTACAGGACAACGAGCAAAACCATCTATTTACATATCAAGAAATTTAAGATTATAAATTCATAATTTCTTCTATTGGAATAGTCGTGATAGGTGGTACCTATCTGCAATCTTTGCCCCAGATATTGAAATATTTGTAAGCCAGATGAATTAGACAAAAACGTCGAAAAAATCATTTTTGTTAGTTAATTATCATCATTGTGTAACTGGGCTGTGGGACTGGGTTGTTTAGATCTAACAACGACAGTGCCAGCGCTGAAGCTTCAGGTAAGTGATTTACGTAATGGTCGTTAAACAAGCTTTGCTATCGCCTGTCTGAGCAGTATCGAGAGGGAGCCAGTCAAGGAAGAGGCTACGTAATGTTCACCGCAGCGGACACTATTCCTTTTAGTTTCCCAGGCAGGCTACTTGCAAGGCCAGTACTAAACAGCACTAACGGAGGATACTGAGTGTATACAAAGAAGGACAGCACTAATGGTCACTGGTTTGTTCGATGCTAGGGGGAGTGTTGTGGAGTTGATGAAAGAAAGAAAACTGGCAGATGGAAAGTATCCCGTGAAAGCATGCCTCAAAGTCTTACAACTAGTTCTAAATGTGGAATCAAAGAATATATAAGGGGCGATGAAAAAGGCCGTACAGTTCGGGATAGGTATGCTGACCAGGCAAACTCGCCCTGAACACTGGGGCAGTCACTCTAACGACTCACCTGGTAGAAGATACCTATTTGGTAAAACCCCATGTCGTGGTGCGTGAGGAAGTCCGTAACGGCCTGCTGCACATCTTCGTCGACCCTTGAAGGTCTTTTTTAACGGTGAGATCAGGACTATAGGGTGGATGCTCGACTGTCTCCCACTTGTCTGTAGTTGCTGAGCCTGGCCTGTCAGATTGGACGGAATCTTGTGTCGAATAGCGACCAGCGCAGACCTTTGTGCACCATTCCACAAGGGTGGCTTTCGACACACTTGCTGCTCAATACACATTCTTGTTTCTCAGATGGATGTCTGCCGGTGTTTGCCCTTCGGCAACCAAGGAAGATGGTTGGTCCTGTTTGGACGCGTTTGGTAATAGCGTCACCATAGTTCACTCTTCCGCATTTACTGCACGCACGTCGGAAAGACAGGAATGCGACACTAATCCTTTGCCTAAAATGTCAGTGCTTATATACATACACTCCTGGAAATTGAAATAAGAACACCGTGAATTCATTGTCCCAGGAAGGGGAAACTTTATTGACACATTCCTGGGGTCAGATACATCACATGATCACACTGACAGAACCACAGGCACATAGACACAGGCAACAGAGCATGCACAATGTCGGCACTAGTACAGTGTATATCCACCTTTCGCAGCAATGCAGGCTGCTATTCTCCCATGGAGACGATCGTAGAGATGCTGGATGTAGTCCTGTGGAGCGGCTTGCCATGCCATTTCCACCTGGCGCCTCAGTTGGACCAGCGTTCGTGCTGGACGTGCAGACCGCGTGAGACGACGCTTCATCCAGTCCCAAACATGCTCAATGGGGGACAGATCCGGAGATCTTGCTGGCCAGGGTAGTTGACTTACACCTTCTAGAGCACGTTGGGTGGCACGGGATACATGCGGACGTGCATTGTCCTTTTGGAACAGCAAGTTCCCTTGCCGGTCTAGGAATGGTAGAACGATGGGTTCGATGACGGTTTGGATGTACCGTGCACTATTCAGTGTCCCCTCGACGATCACCAGTGGTGTACGGCCAGTGTAGGAGATCGCTCCCCACGCCATGATGCCGGGTGTTGGCCCTGTGTGCCTCGGTCGTATGCAGTCCTGATTGTGGCGCTCACCTGCACGGCGCCAAACACGCATACGACCATCATTGGCACCAAGGCAGAAGCGACTCTCATCGCTGAAGACGACACGTCTCCATTCGTCCCTCCATTCACGCCTGTCGCGGCACCACTGGAGGCGGGCTGCACGATGTTGGGGCGTGAGCGGAAGACGGCCTAACGGTGTGCGGGACCGTAGCCCAGCTACATGGAGACGGTTGCGAATGGTCCTCGCCGATACCCCAGGAGCAACAGTGTCCCTAATTTGCTGGGAAGTGGCGGTGCGGTCCCCTACGGCACTGCGTAGGATCCTACGGTCTTGGCGTGCATCCGTGCGTCGCTGCGGTCCGGTCCCAGGTCGATGGGCACGTGCACCTTCCGCCGACCACTGGCGACAACATCGATGTACTGTGGAGACCTCAAGCCCCACGTGTTGAGCAATTCGGCGGTACGTCCACCCGGCCTCCCGCATGCCCACTATACGCCCTCGCTCAAAGTCCGTCAACTGCACATACGGTTCACGTCCACGCTGTCGCGGCATGCTACCAGTGTTAAAGACTGCGATGGAGCTCCGTATGCCACGGCAAACTGGCTGACACTGACGGCGGCGGTGCACAAATGCTGCGCAGCTAGCGCCATTCGACGGCCAACACCGCGGTTCCTGGTGTGTCCGCTGTGCCGTGCGTGTGATCATTGCTTGTACAGCCCTCTCGCAGTGTCCGGAGCAAGTATGGTAGGTCTGACACACCGGTGTCAATGTGTTCTTTTTTCCATTTCCAGGAGTGTATATCGGGGGCGAGCTATGCTGCAGCAACGCTCTGAAGCAGAATCTCTTTTGCCGCCACTTATAATATAACCCCCAATGTACCGAACCTTATGCAATCACTGAGACAAAATTATATTCATTACAATGTTCACAGAGGCATTTAAGCAATCAGTCTGCCCACGCTCCATCTGTGAGTGGAGTATCCCTAAGACGTACTACTATAGGAAGAATCCTGTGCAATCAGAAAATAAAAAGAGAAAAGTATAACCATTAGAAGCAACAGAGAAAAAATACGTCACTCAGTTGGAATGAATAATATTTGAAGGAAGGTAAGTAATACGCTGTGTTAATTGTGTAAAGAGTCTTTTCACAAAGATAATATTCCCCAGATACACTTAAACATACTGTTGTCAAGGAACTACACAAAAAAGACAACAAGTTAGTAAAGAATTAGCAACCCTTCTCATTGCTGCCAATATTTTCGAAAATTTTCGGGTAGGATTCTTCACGCAGTGTCATATCTCGCATTCATCTTCATCTGCGTCCTCTTCAATTTCCATAATATTGCCCACAAGTACTTTGCCCTTGTATAGACCTTCTATACACTCCTACCTTTCTGCTTTCAATTCTTTGCTTAGAACTGGTTTTACATCTGAGCTCTTGATATTCATAAAAGTGATTCTCTTTTCTCTAAAGATCTCTTTAAATTTCCCGTAGGCAGTATCCATCTTACCCCCAGTAATATATGCCTCTACGTCCTTACATTTGTCCGCTAACCATTCCTGCTTAGCCGTTTTGCAGTTCCTGTCGATCTCATTTTTGAGACTTTTGTATGGCATTTTACCTGCGTCATATACTGTATTTTTATATTTTCTCCTTTCATGAATTAAGTTCAATATCTCTTCTGTCACCCAAGGATTTCTACTAGCCCTCGTCTTATTACCTACTTGATCCTCTGCTGCCTTCACTATTTCATCTATCAAAGCTACCCATTATTCTTCTACTGTATATCTTTCCGCCGTTCTTGACAATCGTTCATTCCCTAATGCACTCTCTGAAACTCTCTACAAACTCTGGCTCTTTCAGTTTATCCAGGTCCCATCTCTTTAAATTCCCACCATTTTGCAGTTACTTATGTTTTGATCTACAGTTCGTAACCAATAGATTGTGGTCAGAGTCCACATCCGGCCCTGGAAATGTCTTACAATTTAAAACCTGGCTCCCAAATCTCTGTCTTACCACTATATAAAATATCTGAAACCTTCCAGCGTCTCCAGGCCTCCTCCACGTACACACCCTTCTTTGATGATTCTTGAACCATGCGTTAGCTAGGATCAAGTTAGGCTCCGTGCAAAATTCTACCAGGCGGCTTCCTCTTTCATTCCTTACGCCCATTCCATATTCACCTACCACTTTTCCTTCTCTTCCTTTTCCTACTATCACATTCCAGTCACTCATGACTATTAAATTTTCGTCTTCCTTCACTACCTGAAGAATTTCTTATATTTCATTATACATTTCATCAATCTCTTCGTCATATGAGGAACTAGTTGGCATTTAAACTTGTACTACTATGGTAGGTGTGGGCTTCGTGTCTATCTTGGCCACAATAATGCGTTCACTATGCTGTTAATAGTTGCTTACCCGCTCCGTATGTTGTTTTTTTTTTTACACACATTATTAAACACAGTCCTGCACTAACCCTATTTGATGTTCTGTTTATAACCTTGTATCCACCTGACCAGAAGTCTTGTTCCTCCTGCCACCGAACTTCACTAATTCCCACTATATCTAGCTTTAACCTATCCATTTCCCTTTTTAAATTATCTAACCTACCTACCGGATTAAGGGATCTGACATACCACGCTCCGATACGTAGAACGCCAGTTTTCTTTCTCCTGATAACGACGTCCTCCTGAGTAGTCCCCGCCCGGAGATCCGAATGGGGGACTATTTTACCTCCGGAATATTTTACCCAAGAGGACGCCATCGCCATTTAACCATACAGTAAAGCTGCATATTCGAGGGAAAAATTACGGCTGTAGCTTCCCCTTGCTTAACCGTTCGCAGTACCAGCACAAAAACGCCGCTTTGGTTAGTGTTACAAGGCCAGATCAGTGAATCATCCAGACTGTTGCCCCTGCAACTGCTGAAAAGGCTGCTTCCCCTCTTCAGGAACCACACTTTTATCTGGCCTCTCAACAGATAGCCCTCCGTTGTGGCTGCACCTACGGTACTGCCATCTGTATTGCTGAGGCGTACAAGCCTCCCCACCAATGGTTCAAATGGCTCTGGGCACTATGGGACTTAGCAGCTGTGGTCATCAGTCCCCTAGAACGTAGAACTACTTAAACATAACTAACTTAAGGACATCACACACAACCATGCCCGAGGCAGGATTCGAACCAGCGACCGTAGCCTCCCCACCAATGGCAAGGTCTATGCTTAAGTGGCGGGGTGTGGGGGGGGGGGGGAGGTACTGTGCTGTAGATGACTTAAAATGAATTATTCCACAATTCACTAATTAATGAAAATAAACTATTTTCCTCATTTGTACTGTGCTGTAGATGACTTAAAAATGAAGAAAATAGTTTATTTTCATTAATTAGTGGATTTTGGAATAATTTTGCGGAGAAATTCACGGTAGAGTGAATGTATTCGGAGAATATGGAGGTTTGTGGTAAAAAATTAAATGTTGATGTTAATTTTACAACATCCTGCAGTGACCTCTTCCAAAAATTGAGTATTTTGACATCAACTTAACAATACAAATATTAATGAATGTCCTTTGCCATTAGCAATGTATATATATGAAACACGAATACAGCTCTAGGATCGAAACCAGCCTCTACAAAGATTTCATGGGATTATCTTTAGTACAGAAGGCGTTTGATATATGGGAACACATATACCTAAACGTAAAAGAGTGCATCAAATGTCTGACAGAGTTTAAGACTGAATTACAGAACTTTCTACTTAGCATCACATTCGAGTCGACTTGAGAGTATCTCTTTAGCAACTCTTAAATTCAAAGTTTTAGGAGAATTTTTAATTACAATTAGCACTCCAGTACAGAAATTAAATGTAATTACGCTTGTGTTAAATTAAATGTACGGTGCATCTTTGACACCTTTCCGCATCCCGAAGACCGCTCTCCGTGGGATTTATGCCATACGACTAATGCACTGTAACGTTAGAACAGCTGATTTAAAGGTGATACAGGGTGGTGATTAAGGAAGACTAATAGATATAACACGGTTGTGCTTTGGTCGCTCGCCAAGCCGAGTGGGGACGCCACGTCGCAGGCGTGCATGGCGCAGCTGTACCGCGGCCGCTCTCGGGCGCTAATGAAATTCGCGCAGTCGGCGGCCAGCGGCTCCCGTGGCGTGGCGTGCAACACGCCAGCGCGTCGCCGCTAGGAGACTGGAGAGCGCTACGGTCCCTCCTCTGGCAGGCGCATTACTCCACAGCGCCAGCGTCTCTCTCACACACTCGGTACTCAGCACTGGCTCCGGCAAGTGCGAAACTAATGCCACCCATTCATTTCTGTGGATAGTACAGGATGGTCCAAATCTGTAGAATCGTCCTAGCGTGGAGGTGTTACAAAAAGGTACGGCCAAACTTTCAGGAAACATTCCTCACACACAAATAAAGAAATGATGTTATGTGGACATGTGTCCGGAAACGCTTAATTTCCATGTTAGAGCTCATTTTGCCGGCCGGAGTGGCCGAGTGGTTCTAGACGCTACAGTCTGGAGCCGCGGGGCCGCTACGGTCGCACGTTCGAGTCCTGCCTCGGGCATGGATGTGTGTGATGTCCTTAGGATAGTTAGGTTTAACTAGTTCTAAGTTCTAGGGGACTGATGACCTCAGAAGTTAAGTCCCATAGTGCTCAGGGCCATTTGAACCATTTAGAGTTCATTTTAGTTTCGTCAGTATGTACTGTACTTCTTCGATTCACCGCCAGTTGGCCGAATTGAAGGAAGGTAATGTTGACTTCGGTGCTTGTGTTGACATGCGACTCATTGCTCTACAGTACTAGCATCAAGCACATCAGTACGTAGCATCAACAGGTTAGTGTTCATCACGAACGTGGTTTTGCAGTCAGTGCAATGTTTACAAATGCGGAATTGGCAGATTCCCATTTGATGTATGGATTAGCACTGGGCAATAGCTGTGGCGCGGTACGTTTGTATCGAGACAGATTTCCAGAACGAGGGTGTCCCGACAGGAAGACGTTCGAAGCAATTGATCGGCGTCTTAGGGAGCACGGAACATTCCAGCCTATGACTCGCGACTGGGGAAGACCTAGAACGACGAGGACACCTGCAATGGACGAGGCAATTCTTCGTGTAGTTGACGATAACCCGAATGTCAGCGTCAGAGAAGTTGGTGCTGTACAAGGTAACGTTGACCACATCACTGTATGGAGAGTGCTACGGGAGAACCAGTTGTTTCCGAACCATGTACAGCGTGTGCAGGCACTATCAGCAGCTGATTGGCCTCCACGGGTACACTTCTCCGAATGGTTCATCCAACAATGTGTCAATCCTCATTTCAGTGCAAATGTTCTCTTTACGGATGAGGCTTCATTCCAACGTGATCAAATTGTAAATTTTCACAATCAACATGTGTGGGCTGACGAGAATCCGCACGCAATGGTGCAATCACGTCATCAACACAGATTTTCTGTGAACGTTTGAGCAGGCATTGTTGGTGATGTCTTGATTGGGATTCATGTTCTTACACCTACGCTCAATGGAGCACGTTATCATGATTTCATACGGGATACTCTACCTGTGCTGCTAGAACATGTGCCTCTACAAGTACGACACAACATGTGGTTAATGCACGATGGAGCTCCTGCACATTTCAGTCGAAGTGTTCGTACGCTTCTCAACAACAGATTCGGTGACCGATGGTTTGGTAGAGGCGGACAAATTCCATGGCCTTCACGCTCTCCTGACCTCAACCCTCTTGACTTTCATTTATGGGGGCATTTGAAAGCTCTTGTCTACGCAACCCCGGTACCAAATGTAGAGACTCTTCGTGCTCGTATTGTGGACGGCTATGATACAATACGCCATTCTCCAGGGCTGCATCAGCGCATCAGGGATTCCAGCGACGGAGGGTGGATGCATGTATCCTCGGTAACGGAGGACATTTTGAACATTTCCTGTAACAAAGTGTTTGAAGTCACGCTGGTACGTTCTGTTGCTGTGGTTTCCATTCCATGATTAATGTGATTTGAAGAGAAGTAATAAAATGAGCTCTAACATGGAAAGTAAGCGTTTCCGGACCCATGTCCACATAACATATTTTCTTTCCTTGTGTGTGAGGAATGGTTCCTGAAAGTTTGACCGTACGTTTTTGCAACACCTTGTATATGAGATGGGCGAGGGAGAAAACCTGTGAGCATGGGGAGAAGCCAGCGACACGATCGTCTTACTAGGAAGCGACGTCACTCAGCGCTCCAAGGCGGTAGTTTCAGGAGGCGTAGATGACACCCCTCTCTATGGGGAAGTCTGGACGAGCGAAGCTCTCGTTGCCCAACAGTAGGGCAAGCTCATCCCCATGTATCATCACTCGATGTGTCAGTCGCCATATTGATTTTGTCATATTTCTCCGTTTTTGTATTACGCTTTTCAGTATGTCATTTCATCCACCGGGATAGCGTGATGGATTGCCTAACCGAGTTTGGTATACCCGATAAATTCGTCACCCTAGTTGGAGTTTGTCTCATTGGTTCCGAAGGCAAATTGAAGTTCGCGAACCGACTAATAGGGAGCTTTCACATAAAAACAGAGTAAGGAGATGGTGTGCCACCGATATCGTTCAACATAGTGCTCGAAGAGATAATGATGAAAGTTTTCCATAAAAACTTCGAGCGGATCGAAGTAGAGGGCGAGAAAATCGCACGTCTTGCATTTGTCGATGATGTGGCCCTGTTGTCCAGATCTAAGGAAGAACTTATGCGTATGAACGACAGGACCAGAATCGGTCTCCTTGTCAATCAACTGAAGGCCGAGTGTCTCATGATTAGCAGTACTCGTGCCTGTTCAAGAAGCACACTCCAGCCGCTGGTAGTCGGAACCTGATCGTGTAACAATAGGGTTTATAATTGTAAATATCGGGATACAATCTTTACAGAGTACGCAACGCGGGAGGGGGGGAGGTGGGAGTGAAGGGAGGGGGGACTGAGGGGGGGGGGGGTGGCAGAACTAAAAGCGAGGATGCAAGCCTCAAACCGATCGCACATCAGTCTGAGTCACTTTTTTAAATTCCGCCGTCTCTCAAGGAATTTTAACCTCCAGCTGTACTTAGCCGACCTGTAGTGCTGTATGGTTGCGAAATTTGGAATGTCCGGAATAAACACTTAAGTAATCCAAAGGCTGAAATTGCTGCGAGTGCTTGTCACAAACGTTTGGTTATTTATATCCGAATATGTAGCGATTTCCGAGGGCATGGTTACGCAGGAACCGAAGATGACAGCTTAAACTGCTGCTGGTGAAATATTTAGCTATTGTCTCTGCGAGCCGGGCGTTGTGGCCGAGCGGTTCTAGGCGCTTCAGTCGCAGGTTAGAATCCTGCATCGGGCATGGATGTGTGTGATGTCCTTAGGTTAGTTAGGTTTAAGTAGTTCTAAGTTCTAGGGGACTGCTGACCTCAGATGTTAAGTCCCATAGTGCTCAGAGCCATTTGAACCATTTTTTGAAATATACATGGATACTCTGCAAATCACATTTAAGTGCCTGGCAGAGCGTTCATAGAACTACTTTCACAATTCTCTACTATTCCAATCTCGTATAGCGCGCGGGAAGAGTGAACACCTATATCTTTCCGTACGAGCTCTGATTTCCCTTATTTTGTCTTGGTGATCATTCCTCCCTACGTAGGTCGGTGTCAACAAAATATTTTCGCATTCGGAGGAGAAAGTTGGAGATTGGAATTTCAAGAGAAGATTCCGTCGCAACCAAAAATTCCTTTCTTTTAATAATTTCCAGCCCAAATCCTGTATCATTTCTGTGACACTCTCTCCCATATTTCGCGATAGTACAAAAAGTTCTGCCTTTCTTTGAACCTTTTCGATGTACTTCGTCAGTCCTATCTGGTAAGGATCCCACACCGCGCAGCAGTATTCTAAAAGAGGACGGACAAGCGTAGTTTAGGCAGTCTCCTTGGTAGACCTGTTACATTTTCTAAGTGTTCTGACAATAAAACGCAGTCTTTGGTTAGCCTTCCCCACAACATTTTCTGTGTGTTCCTTCCAATTTTCCCGTGTCCGGCCATCCTGATTTAGGTTTTTCGTGATTTCCCTAAATCGCTCCAGGCAAATGCCGGGATGGTTCCTTTCAAAGGGCACGGACGATTTCCTTCCCCGTCCTTCCCTGATCCGATAAGACCGATGACCTCGCTGTCTGGTCTCCTTCCCCAAAACAACCCAACCCTTCCAATTTGCCGGCCGGAGTGGCCGTGCGGTTCTAGGCGCTACAGTCTGGAACCAAGCGACCGCTACGGTCGCAGGTTCGAATCCTGCCTGGGGCATGGATGTGTGTGTTGTCCTTAGGTTAGTTAGGTTTAATTAGTTCTAAGTTCTACGCGACTGATGACCTCAGAAGTTAAGTCGCATAGTGCTCAGAGCCATTTGAACCTTCCAATTTAAGTTGTTCGTAATTGTAATACCTAGGTATTTAGTTGAATTTACTGCTTTTAGATTAGACTAATTTATCGTGTAACCGAAGTTTAACAAGTTCCTTTTAACACTCATGTGGATGACCTCACACTTTTTGTTATTTAGGGTCAACTGCCACTTTTCGCACCATTCAGATGTCTTTTCTAATTTGTTTTGCAGTTTGTTTTGGTCTTCTGACGACTTTACTAGTCGATAAACGACAGCTTCATCTGCAAACAACCGAAGACGGCTGCTCAGATTGTCTTCAAAATCGTTAATATACATAAGGAGCAACAAAGGGCCTATAACACTACCTCGGGGAACGCCAGAAATCACTTCTGTTTTTCTGGATGACTTTCCGTCAATTACTACGACTTGTGACCCTCTGACAGGAAATCACAAATCCAGTCTCATAACTGAGACGGTATTCCATAAGCACGCAATTTCACTACGAGCCTTTTGTGTGGTACAGTGTCAAAAGCCTTGCGGAAATCCAGAAATACGGAATCGATCTGAAATACCTTGTCAATAGCACTCAACACTTAATATGAATAAAGAGCTAGTTGTGTTTCACAGGAACTATGTTTTCTAAACCCATGTTGACTATGTGTCAATAGACCGTTCCCTTGAGGTAATTCATAATGTTCGAACATAATATATGTTCCAAAATCCTACTGCATACCGACGTTAACGATATGGACCCGTGATTTAATGGATTACTCCTACTACCTTGCTTGAATATTGGTGTGACCTGTGCAACTTTCCAGTCTTCGGATACGGATCTTTCGTCGAGCGTTGTTAAGTATGGAGCTAATGCATCAGCACACTCCGAAAGGAACCTAATTGGTATTCAGTCTGGACCAGAAGACTTGCTTTTATTAAGTGATTTCAGTTGCTTCACTACTCTGAGGATATTTATTTCTAAGTTACTCATGTTGGCAGCTGTTCTCGATTCGAATTCTGGAATATTTACTTCGTCTTCTTTTGTGAAGGTATTTCGAAAGGCTGTGTTTAGTAACTCTGCTTTGGCAGCACTTTCTTCGATAGTATCTTCACTGCTGTCGTGCAGAGAAGACATCGATTGTTTCTTGCCGCTAACATACTTCACATACGACTAGAATCTCTTTGGATTTCTGCCAGGTTTCGAGACAAAGTTTAGTTGTGGAAACTGTTATAGGCATCTCGCATTAAGGTCTGCGCTAAATTTCGAGCGTCTGTAAAGCATCGCCAATCTTGGGGATTTTGCGTCTGTTTAAATTTGGCATGTTTGGTTCAAATGGCTCTGAGCACTACGGGACTTAACATCTGAGGGCATCAGTCCCCTAGAACTTAGAATTACTTTAACCTAAGTAACCTAAGGACATCACACACACCCATACCCGAGGCAGGATTCGAACCTGCGACTATAGCAGTCGCGCGGTTCCAGACTGAAGCGCCTAGAACCGCTCGGCCACTGGCATGTTTGTTTCGTTGTTTCTGCAACAGTGTTCTAACCCATTTTGTGTACCAAGGAGGATCAGCTCCGTCGTTTGTTAATTTACTTGGTATAAATATCTCAACTGCTGCCGATACAGTTTCTTTGAATTTAAATCACATCTGGTCTAGACTTGTACTATTAATTTGGAATGAGTTGAGATTGTATCTCAGGAAGGCGTCAAGTGAATTTTTATCTGCTTTTTTGAATAGGTATATTTTTCGCTTATTTTTCGAGGATTTTGGGATTACAGTATTCATGTCCCTAAGACAACCCTGTGTTCACTGATCCCTGAATCGGTATTGCTGGTCGTTATTAACTCAGGATTATTTGTTGCTAAGAGGTCAAGTGTTTTTTCACAACCATTTACTATTCGCGTGGGCTCATGAACTAACTGCTCGAAATTATTTTCAGAGAATGCGTTTAGCACAATTTCGGATGATATTTTATGCGTACCTCCGGAATTAAACATGTATTTTCGCCAACATATCGAGGGTAAATTAAAGTTACCACCTACTATTATCGTACGAGTCGGGTACGTATTTGAAATCAGACTCAAGTTTCCTTTGAACCTTTCAGCAACTGTATCATCTCAATTGGGAGGTCGGTAAAAAAATCCAATTATTATTTTATTCCGGTTGTGAACAATGACCAATGCCCATACTAACTCACAGCAAGTACCTACTTCGATTTCGCGACAAGTTAAACTACTTCTGACATCAACAAATATGCCACCGCCAACCGTGTTTAGTCTATCCTTTCGGAACACCGTTAGGTTGTTCGCAAAAAGTTCCGGCTTCAGGCAGCTTTCAGTGTCTATAGCGATTTGATCATCAGTGCTTTCTATTAGTGCTTGGAGCTCTGATACTTTCGAAACACAGCTACGACAATTTTCAACTGTTATACCAATGGTTCCTGTATCTACGTTTTTCCTGTGTTCAGCCTGCACACTGTGTGACTGAAGCCCTTCTTGTGTTTTCCCGAGACCCTCTAACCTAAACTAAAAAAAAAAAAAAAAAAAAAAAAAAAACGCCCAGTCCACGCCACAGAGCCCCTGCTACCCGTGTAGCCGCCTGCTGTGTGTAGTGGACACCTGACCTATTCAGCGGAACCCGAAAGCCAACCACCCTTTGGCTCAAGTCGAGGAATCTGCAGCCTACACGGTCGCAGAACCGTCGGAGCCTCTGATTCAGACCCTCCACTCGGCTCTGTACCTGAGGTCCGCAATCGGTCCTATAGACTATGCTGCAAATGGTCAGCTCTGCTTTCATCTTGCAAGGAAGACTGGCAGCCTTTACCACTTCTGTTAGGCGTTCGAAACCAGAGAGAATCTTTTCTGATCCAAAGCGACACACATAATTGGTACCGACGTGAGCCATCACTTGCAGTTGGCTGCACTGTGTGCTCTTCATCGCATCTGGGAGGACCCTTTCCACATCTGGAATGACTTCACCCAGTATGCACACGGAGTGCACATTGGTTTCCTTACCCTCCTTGTCAGCCAAGTCCCTAAGGGGACCTGCCTAACGTTGGAGCTCCCAAATACCAATAATCCCACCCTCTGCGATTGCCTGGACCTTGCAAGCTAAGTGGTTTCCTCTGAAACAGGACAGGCGACAGAATCTGGCTCAGCGACAGTGTCAGCCATAGACAGCACCTGGAACCTTTTTGTCAGAAAAACCGAGGAGGCATTACTTGCGGCCGCCTGGGAAGTCTTTCGCCGCCTGCTTCGCCCTGGGGCGACCTTCCACTCGACCACAGGTGAGGGGTCAGCCTCAGTGCCAGCAGTAACTGGGTTGGCCATCGGTCAGGACCGATCGGAGGACTCTGACGTGCTGGACGTCCGTTGGATCCCCACAGCCGGCCAACAACAGTGGTGCCCATCCATTGCAGTCTCAAGCTGTGTAACCGAAGCCATCACAGCCTGAAGCTGAGAGCGAAGCGTCACCAACTCGGCTCGCATCCGCACTCAACAATCGCAGTTCCTGTCCATACTAAAGGCCGTGGAAAACTGAACTATGCAGATAAACGGACTATCGGCACGTGCTGCGCAACTCTACTGTAGACCCTGACGAAAACGCACGAACTGTGTCTAGTAATACGCAGATATTCAAAAACTTATGTAACGAAGCACTGAGGTGAAACTAAATAATTTGCCCCTGACTAGGAACTTCTAATATGTCACAAAATCGCTTTACTTTCCGACGCAAACAAGAACGCGACAACTGTGGTTATTAGATATTAAATTTATACTCAAACACAAGAAACTGAACTGTAAAGCACACAGATGATATAATAAAATTCGCTCCTGGTTGGGAACTCGTAAATGACAAAAGCCGTGTACTTCCCTGATGATGTGCCTGTCTCGGTCGGCTACTGCGGCCTGAGTGACATAAATTATATTTTTTGTTATACACGAAACATGTTTTCTATAACAACACAACACTGACGATTGTTTGCTATTCTGTAGACACCAAACAAATCTTGTAAAATGGTATTTTCAGATCCCTGTAAAAAGTCCATATTTCGAGTGTTGAAATCAGAAATTCATCATTCCACATTTTGCTACACGAATTGAGGATCTGTAATCACGATAGAATAATAGGTTCCATGTGTGACCTGCACTTTTGGCTAATTATAAAACTGTGCATGTATTGGGAAAGGAATTCGCTGTGCAATATCAAGGTGAACCATGTTTTCATAAGTAAAATTCATTTAACTAATGCTAAAGATCCAAGCACCCCAGGTGAATTTATATAAACGAAATGTTAATCGCAGTATAAAATTACCTGTAAATTTAGAAATAGAGCTGTCTCAGAAAATCCAACACCAGTTTCGGAATCAGAGCAACAGTTTTCTTGAGGTGAGAAACTTTACACATAATTTTATAGTAGTTTCAAATTGTAAAAATTACATCTATTTTATTTCGCTAAGGCGGCAGGCCGATTAGTGGAATGAATAGGTGACTAATGTATTTTCCTACCGCATTAAAAAAATGGTTTAAATGGCTCTGAGCACTATGGAACTTAACTGCCGTGGTCATCAGTCCCCTATAACTTAGAACTACTTAAACCTAACTAACCTAAGGACATCACACACGTCCATGCCCGAGGCAGGATTCAAACCTGCGACCGTAGCGGTCACGCGGTTCCAGACTGTAGTGCCTAGAACCGCTCGGCCACTCCGGCCGGCCCTACCGCATTAATTTATGTTATAATTATTGTAATATACATGCACAAGCTGTTTTATTAACAAATGGAAACAGTGCTAAGTACTAGGCAGATTGCTTCCGCTACGAAGTACATGTTTTTACTTTGTTTTTGTGGCATCATATCCCCTAAACTAGTAGTGAAAGGCATGCTTATATATATATTTCTAAGTGTCGCCCCAAGGCCGTTATGAGTTTGTGTTGGGGTACGTCGTGATAACCTCAAGTACTTCGTCTGTTGCGAAGCTTACAAAACTTAACTGGAAACAATGAAAAAACATGGCCGATGGTTGTTAGTGTGGATATTGTGAATCGTGATTTCTCTGTGTTTACTAATAAACCATGTAGTTTGAATAAATGATTTGTCATAGTTATTGGTACATGGAACTTAGCACTTTTAGCGCAGATGAACTCGCTCGCCAATCCCCTGGAATGGACTGCAGTCAGTTTAATTCATCGTTGGAGACCGTTATATACATTTGTGCGTCATTTAGTTTATGGGAGCTCAGAGTTTAATTGATTTTAGACATCAGGTGATAGGTAACGCCACAACATGTATCAATATGCGAGCTCAAACATGAACAATCCTCTCCCTGACGAATGCAGCGTTTCTAATATTTCACTGAATATTCAGTTACCTTCGCACGTTCCCGCAGATTATAAATAAAATGGACTGACATCAGGGGAATACGGCGGCCCATCCAACGGACGTCTACGGCCTATTAATCTCCAGGTAACCTCGATATCCAGATGTGCCCAGATAATGAAGTGGGGCGCCATCGTACTGAGAGAAAGTTGGGAATTCCCCGTATTTATCAGCAGCGACTGCAGCGGATATTCATCCAACAACTGCTGATAATGGGCTTCTATTAGTGCATCCTGAATAAGGACCTAACTACTCGAGATCCTCACATTGCACACTAAATCATCACTTTAATTCAGCAATTAAATTCGATGAATCCATTCAGGGGGGCTGGTTCGGTCCAGCATCTGCGATTCTATTTATTTACGCCTCTGTTCATTTAGAAATCAGCTTCTTACGCAAACGGTCCAGCATCTGCGATTCTATTTATTTACGCCTCTGTTCATTTAGAAATCAGCTTCTTACGCAAATAGTACTTCATACGGGAACTGAAAGTTTTTGTCTACCTTGCTTGTCACCCATTCTGCAATGAGAACCCAGCGATCTGGACTGACCTCGGTGACTGTTTCTAACATTTACAGTTTGGCAAGATCCCACTTACATAGGGCCAAAATTCTCGTTTTTCATGTATGGCTGAATAAAATTCCCTGCGAGATACAGCGAGTTTTCTGCTCTGGACTTTTAGTTAAAGACGCTACATCAAAAGCTGATGTTGCTGCAGCAATGGCCGTTTCTGATCGTCGAGCTTTCGGCTTGTCTGCCACAGACAGTTTCTCAGTGAGAAACTTCCTGGCAGATGAAAACTGTGTGCCGGACTAACAGGGGGAGGCTGCGACGTTGGCATCACAGATTTACTTCTAACTTCTTACACCTTTTAAAGGCCATTAAAACAACATAATGTGCAAGTACTAAGGTTCGCTACTCTGGCAATTCCGAGAAAATAACAAGAGAAGTCTTATGCATCTAATATGTAACTCATGTATCTGTGCGTAGGTGCTGTACGTTAGAGTTAGCCGGCACGGTAGATCAGCGTGTTCGATCAGAGCTGGCTGGCTTCTGCAATCAAAAAATAAATAAATAAATAAATAAAATAAATAAATAAATACTGAATGAAAGGATCAACAGCGAACTTCAACGGATGTCATGCGACGTTCGCTACGACGAAATACAACGAACCATAACGGAAAAAAAAGCGTGTTCGGTCAGAGGGTTAACTGCACTCTGCAACAAAAATACTGAATAAATGGATCAGCGATGAACTGGAATCGGTGGCATGGGATGTCCGCCATGATCAAATATAATAACGATCAAAATGAGTTACAAAAAAAAGTTGGTAGGGTTCGAGCTTCGTAAGACGAACGTGTATGAGGCGACGGTTCGGCTCCCTCTCACACTTAATCTATAATCTATATTTTTTCATCACTCGTCATATTAATTAATTTATATGACCTTTGAGAGGTAATATCATTTAAAAAACCACGTGTATTTGCATGACGTTTTAAAGAATTTCATGTTATTCGACTAAGTAAAAGTTTTAATTAAATTAAAATATTAAAACAAATATTTATAACTATGGATAAGTAAACGAAGAAACCCGTAGAGTTTTCTTCAAAATGTATGCCTGTCACGATTTGCGAAACCCCTTATACACGCAACTCGATGCTTCGAGCTGCAGACATAGAGGCAGGCCCTATTTGGCAGTTAACCTGTTGAGAGCTAAGACGTTACTAACGTAGCAAGAGCGAATATTGTAGGTGCAAATTGTTTGAATCTCGCAGTATTTACACTTTTAGTACAAAAATTAAAGTGTTAGCGGAAGTCGAACAGTCGCCTCATTTACCTCCGTCTTACGAAGCTAGGACACTAACGACTTGACCACCACGAACGCAGACGTCCGGCACCTACGCAGCGATACATGTTACAGACGTGTAAAGCTTCTCTTGACATCCTTCTGAATCTGCTTAGTGAATTCATTTCTTGGTCTCCCTCTACGATTTTTACCCTCCACGCTGCCCTACAATACTAAATTGGCATCCCTTGATGCCTCAGAACGTGTCCTACCAACCGATCCCTTCTTCTGGTCAAGTTGTGCCACAAACTTCTGTTCTCCCCAATCCTATTCAATACTTCCTCATTAGTTATGTGATCCACCCACCTAATCTTCAGCATTCTTCTGTAGCACCACATTTCGAAAACTTCTATTCTCTTCTTGTCCAAACTATTTATCGTCTATGTTTCACTTCCATACATGGCTACACTCCATACAAATACTTTCAGAAACGACTTCCTGACACTTAAATCTATACTCGATGTTAACAAATTTCTCTTCTTCAGAAACGCTTTCCTTGCCATTACCAGTCTACATTTTATATCCTCTCTACTTCGACCATTATCAGTTATTTTGCTCCCCAAATAGTGAAACTCCTTTACTACCTTAAGTGTCTTATTTCCTAATCTAATTCCCTCAGTATCACCCGACTTAATTCGACTACATTCCATTATCCTCGTTTTGCTTATGTTGATGTTCATCTTATATCCTCCTTTCAAGACACTGTCCATTCCATTCAACTGCTCTTCCAAGTCCTTTGCCGTCTCTGACAGAATTACAATGTCATCGGCGAACCTCGACGTTTTTATTTCTTCGTCATGAATTTTAATACCTACTCCGAAATTTTCTTTTGTTTCCTTCACTGCTTGCTCAATATACAGATTGAATAACATCGGGGAGAGACTACAACCCTATCCCTTCCCAACCACTGCTTCCCTTTCATGCCCCTCGACTCTTATAACTGCCATCTGGTTTCTGTACAAATTGTAAATAGCCTTTCGCTCCCTGTATTTTACCCCTGCCACCTTCAGAATTTGAAAGAGAGTATTCCAGTCAACATTGTCAAAAGCTTTCTCTAAGTCTACAAATCCTAGAAACGTAGGTTTGCCCTTCCTTAATCTAGCTTCTAAGATAAGTCGTAGGGTCAGTATTGCCTCATGTGTTCCATCAATTCTGCGGAATCCAAACTGATCTTCCCCGAGGTCGGCTTCTACTAGTTTTTCCATTCGTCTGTAAAGAATACATTATATAATCTATCTGATACCTTCTAGTATCTCCAGGCTTCTTCCATGTATACAACCTTCTTTTATGATTCTTGAACCAAGTGTTAGCTATGATTAAGTTATGCTCTGTGCAAAATTCTACCAGACGGCTTCCTCTTTCATTTCTCTCCCCCAATCCATATTCACCCACTATGTTTCCTTCTCTCCCTTTTCCTACTCTCGAATTCCAGTCACCCATGACTATTAAATTTTCGTCTCCCTTCACTACCTGAATAATTTCTTTTATCTCATTATACATTTCATCAATTTCTTCATCATCTGCAGAGCTAGTCGGCATATAAACTTGTACTACTGTAGTAGGCATGGGCTTCGTGTCTATCTTGGCCACAATAATGCGTTCACTATGCTGTTGGTAGTAGCTTACCCGCACTCCTGTTTTTTTATTCATTATTAAACCTACTCCTGGATTACCCCTATTTGATTTTGTATTTATAATCCTGTATTCACCTGACCAAAAGTCTTGTTCCTCCTGCCACCGAACTTCACCAACTCCCACTATATCTAAGTTTAACCTTTCCATTTCCCTTTTTAAATTTTCTAACCTACCTGCCCAATTAAGGAATCTGACATTCCACGCTCCGATCCGTAGAACGCCAGTTTTCTTTCTCCTGATAACGACATCCTCTTGAGTAGTCCCCGCCCGGAGATCCGAATGGGGGACTATTTTACCTCCGGAATTTTTTACCCAAGAGGAAGCCATCATCATTTAATCATACAGTAAAGCTGCATGCCCTCGGGAAAAATTACGGCCGTAGTTTCCCCTTGCTTTCAGCCGTTCGCAGTACCAGCACAGCCAGGCCGTTTTGGTTATTGTTAAAAGGCCAGATCAGTCATCATCCAGACTGTTGCCCTTGCAACTACTGAAAAGGCTGCTGCCCCTCTTCAGGAACCACACGTTTGTCTGGCCTCTCAACAGATACCCCTCCGTTGTGGTTGCACCTACGGTACGGCTATCTGTATCGCTGAGGCACGCAAGCCTCCCCACCAACGGCAAGGCCCATGGTTCATGGGGGGACTATTGTGTTGTTATGTTGTTTTAATGGTCTAATAAAGGCGTACAAAGTTTGAAGTAAATCCTTGATGCCAACGCCGCGACGTCCCCTTGTGAAACCCGAGCTCGAGTCCACTGACTTCTGCTGGCAAGTGCTATCCGACTGAGCTACTCAAGCACTACACACGACACGTCCTCATCTATCTTCCAAACTTCACAGAAGTTCTCCTGGTAAACTAGCAGGACCAGCACCCCTGGAAGAAAGCAGTTTTTGTATGTGTTTGATTTGTTACGTGAAGCTCTTTCCATTTAAAACCCACGAGCTGCATGCAAGGTGGTGGACTGTACGATGGTCGCCATTCTTTCCCCCTCTCGCACTGTGATGGTCTTCCTAATGGGAGGTGACTATTGTAGCCGGTGTTATGAAGTCAGTTCAGTTTCCCACTGTGGTATTGTCCAAGAATCGCAACGCCACACTAAAGTTGGCAATGCACATCGACACCACAGACGTTAACGATGTACCAGTGCTATATGCAGTGAGAAATGTGAGAGGGTGAAGAAGAAATGCCCTCTCTCTCTCCACACAACAGTACCCTCTAACAGGGTCAATATAGAAGCGCTCTGCCCATTTCAAGACCTCACCTGAAGCGGTAAACGTCATGGAATAGGACTAGAGAGTTATTCAAGCCTCAAACTAATATATACTTCTGAATATATTGGACGTTGTACTCCAAGAGAAGAGTTTGTTAATTAGTGCATCAAGTAATGCTTTTATAGTCAATGGCAGACGTAAATTATCACGCACTAATCTGGCAAACGATTGTATCAAGTTAAGTAAACCTTCTATATTTCATGTTATAAAGTAAACTTATATTTCATCTGTTGTTGTACAGATGAGCCATCTTACAGAGCAATCAAAGAACCCATAGTTGTGACCAGAAATATGTACTTTCTTCTGGTTATAACACCCACCATTCCGAACCTGGATGGACCATCATCATCATCATCATCATCATCATCATCAGCCAATTCAATCATTAGATGATGCGGCCTCTTCGAGTCGTGGATTCAGGTAGGCTTTCAGAAGTCTTCTCCAAGTGGGACGGTCTTGGGCAGTTCTCTGCCAGGTGTTACCAGCGATCTTCTTGATGTCTTTGTCCCATCTGTCTGGTGGTCTTCCTCTAGGCCTCCGGTGCTCCCTCGGACTCCACTCCAGTACTAGCTTCGTTCATCTGTTGTCTTTCCTTCTTGCAACGTGGCCAGCCCACTGACATTTCAAGGAACCTGCATAAATCCGCAGATAATGCGCGATGTTTAGTGATTATTATGGCCGTGACAGAAATTTTTTCATCTAACTGTGTGGAGCTAAATATCGTAACTGATGACAGTTAAGTTCAGTACACACGGAGATTATATGAATTTCTAATAATAAGTACTGCACAGCAAAAATCACGTCTCACCCAAAATAGCACTGTTCATTAGCTAAACTTCCAATCAACGATCAGTTGCAGAAGGACCTCAATTCAGTAACGCAAGAGTAAGCCTACGAACCACGAAGTCACAACAGTTCTTGTTCAATATCTCATACAGTGATGAGCCAAAACATTTTGAGTACCTGCTTAATTGTTTGTCAGTCTTCAGAACGCAATACATGACTGAATCTGCGTTATGAGTTCCACAGGATTTACATCAGGCGAATTTGGTCGCCGAGGGATCAACGTTAGTTCACTATAAAGATCCCCTGGATCGGAGACATGGACAATTATCCTGCTGAAAGACGACATCGCCGTCGGGAAACACATCAAGCAGGAAGGGATGCAGGTGGTTCGCACAGTCAGCGTGTCTTCGATTACTACCACTGGTCCCATGCAAGCGCAGTAGTGTGTCTCCCACACCACAGTACTGCTCCAACCAGCCTGCGACCGTGGCGCGCTGCACGTTTCGAGCCACCATTCACCTCGATGACGGCGTTTGTGGAGACGGCCATAGACATAGTGTAACCTTCACGTATAAATAAAAAAATATATAAAATAATGATGTATAACCTTCTCGAACAGAAAACAAAAAATAAAAATTGTTGAATTTGGATAGTCAAATTCTGACGTATGAAAAAATGATAAATCTTACTCATGAAAAATTAATAAATTTTGACGTAAGTAGCGCTACGCCATGGCCCTGTGAAATCAGTCTGAATCTACCCGTGAGAAATAAACTGAAAAATTCTTACCTCGTGATGGTGTCGCCGGATAACGCTGTCTATATATCTGCTCGTAAATGGCACAGCTTAGTGCAACGCTGGCCTATCGAATAATACTGGATAACATTTGTCTGGGATCTGAATTACGAGAAAAAACTGACTTTAGTCAGTGACACAGCTGCACAGCTGGCCGTCTGATTACCAAAGAACACATGACTATGATCTGACAAAAATACTGGAATATTTTAATTTACATTAATGACTGCATCGGGACTGGCAATGACTTAAAGGGGAAATTATACTTTTACAATTCACTGGTAAAAAAATTACATACTGAAAATTTTTTACGTTATTGATCTACAATGCATTACACGGGAAAACTGAATATATTACAAATCTGGGTCAACTGTTGCTACGAATCAAAAAAGAAAAGATTGAAACAAATTCATATTAACATCTCACACAAGTGACTTAACTACGCGCATGCCAATAAAAATAATAAAATTTACCTTACAATAGATGGTTGACTTAATTACATTGTTCATTTTTCATTACATTAACAATTATTCATTTGTTCATTATCATCTCATTCCGTGGTATCGTTTAGCTCTGCGGCTGTCACAATTATTATTCAGTTCCATATAATAAAATTTTGCAACTTGTTCTGCACTGTAACTTAAACAACTACTAACTATGAACTGCGCTGTACCAGCGACAGGCTACAACTACACTGCAGCAGCGAGCGACTGCCACTGCGGCAGAGACTCCTCTGACCTCTGACTCTATTGCAGATCTCATTTAACATGGGGAAAAAAGTTTTATGCCTCAGGCAGCGCCTGTGAATTGTCGTTCTACATCGAGATTACATTTGCTCCAGCAGGTTGGTGAACCCCTTACAATATTGTAGCAAAAAATGTGATTTACCCGAAGAGCTGACACGTTTCCATTGATCAACCGTCGAATCTCGATGGTCCTGTGCCCACTGCAGTCGTAATTGACGATGTCGTTGGATCAACATCTGAACGCGTGAGGATGGTCTGCTGAGAACGTTCGATGAACGATGTGCTTCGAAAGGGTTGTGGTGCACCAGCATTGTGCTCTTCGGCAGAGATGGTACTTATCACGATCTATCCTATTTTACAGAGCAGACAGGTCTCCGAACCATACGTAGGAATAGAAAAGCAACTGGAATCATTCAACAGAGGAAAGTCCACTGGACCTGACGGGATACCAATTCGATTCTACACAGAGTACGTGAAAGAACTTGCCCCCCTTCTAACAGCCGTGTACCGCAAGTCTCTAGAGGAACGGAAGGTTCCAAATGATTGGAAAAGAGCACAGGTAGTCCCTGTCTTCAAGAAGGGTCGTCGAGCAGATGCGCAAAACTATAGACCTATATCTCTGACGTCGATCTGTTGTAGAATTTTAGAACATGTTTTTTGCTCGAGTATCATGTCGTTTTTGGAAATCCAGAATCTACTATGTAGGAATCAACATGGATTCCGGAAACAGCGATCGTGTGAGACCCAACACGCTTTATTTGTTAATGAGACCCAGAAAATATTAGATACAGGCTCCCAGGTAGATGCTATTTTTCTTCACTTCCGCAAGGCGTTCGATACAGTTCCGCACTGTCGCCTGATAAACAAAGTAAGAGCCTACGGAATATCAGACCAGCTGTGTGGCTGGATTGAAGAGTTTTTAGCAAACAGAACACAGCATGTTGTTATCAATGGAGAGACGTCTACAGACGTTAAAGTAACCTCTGGCGTGCCACAGGGGAGTGTTATGGGACCATTGCTCTTCACAATATATATAAATGACCTAGTAGATAGTGTCGGAAGTCCCATGCGGCATTTCGCGGATGATGCTGTAGTATACAGAGAAGTTGCAGCATTAGAAAATTGTAGCGAAATGCAGGAAGATCTGCAGCGGATAGGCACTTGGTGCAGGGAGTGGCACTGACCCTTAACATAGACAAATGTAATGTATTGCGAATACATAGAAAGAAGGATCTTTTATTGTATGATTATATGATAGCGGAACAAACACTGGTAGCAGTTACTTCAGTAAAATATCTGGGAGTATGCGTGCGGAACGATTTGAAGTGGAACGATCATATAAAATTAGTTGTTGGTAAGGCGGGTACCAGGTTGAGATTCATTGGGAGAGTCCTTAGAAAAAGTAGTCCATCAACAGAGGAGGTGGCTTACAAAACACTCGTTTGACCTATACTTGAGTATTGCTCATCAGTGTGGGATCCGTACCAGATCGGGTTGACGGAGGAGATAGAGAAGATCCAAAGAAGAGCGGCGCGTTTCGTCACAGGGTTATTTGGTAACCGTGATAGTGTTACGGAGATGTTTAACGAACTCAAGTGGCAGACTCTGCAAGAGAGGCGCTCTGCATCGCGGTGTAGCTTGCTGGCCAGGTTTCGAGAGGGTGCGTTTCTGGATGAGGTATTGAATATATTGCTTCCCCCTACTTATACCTCCCGAGGAGATCACGAATGTAAAATTAGAGAGATTAGAGCGCGCACGGAGGCTTTCAGACAGTCGTTCTTCCCGCGAACCATACGCGAGTGGAACAGGAAAGGGAGGTAATGACAGTGGCACGTAAAGTGCCCTCCGCCACACACCGTTGGGTGGCTTGCGGAGCATAAATGTAGATGTAGATGTAGATGTTCTGTGAAGAATAGTTGACGTCCAACCATTTAGCGTGTAATGGTAGTTTCACTGTCTTGTGTCTCTCCGTAAACGCTCACGACAGTAGCTCGTGAACATTCGACCAGCGTCGTCGTTTCCGATATACTCGTTCACAGGCTATGTGCAGTAATGATCTTGTCAAAGTCGCTTATATCAATGGATTTCCCCATGCTAGGGTGATCCCCCGTCCTTGTCTGCTCCGCTTACATACTTCTGCTACCGCGTCACGTGCCCACAACGCTACCAGGTGGTATCCAATGTCGCGGCGGGCAGTGGTCAGCACATTTTGGCTTTTCAATGTATTGTCCACAGATAATTATAGATATTGTGCCTCTTCAGCCTCTGGATAACCGTAAGTATCTTCAATTATTGCAATTGCAAAATTAGTTAATTCAATGAATGTCTTGGTCTGGTACATCGACCTTTTCGTTATACAATCCAAAAAAAAAGAACCGGATATTAGTGTTCCATATTCTTCGGCCGATGTTGCCGGGTGTTCTTTGGCCGTCGGAAGATGGTATCCTCGCTGTCGCGCCCGTCTCTTTAAGGTATCAGCTACTGTTCATCCCACTAGCACCAAGTGAAGTATCTGGCTCGTAGAACAACAGAACTTCTGCAACATTATTGTTCCTATGATTAGTAGAAATAAATCCCCTCACTTGTAGCGCGCCTGTTGGCTTAGCGCTGATTTCGTTCGATAAACTTTTATACTTACGTAAATTTTAAGGTTTCAAAATGGATGTTAATGGTCGCACAGTTCCGACCGTCACATCATCTCATACTACTTGACTTTAAATTTCTGTTTATACAGTTATGTGAAGGATGATTCCGGACCTAAGGACCACCCTGTGCACGAGATATTGTAGCTAAAATGATGCAGTTAAACAGAGAATCGTTTCAGACACATCAACCAGTTTTGTAGCTTTGACGACAACACCTGATTCTGAGAGATCTTGGCCAATTAGTCCATCGACTCGAACAAATGGAACAGGTGTCAACCGGGACTGTACGGTTGGTATAGTAGAACAGTCCTCCCAAATTTGCAGTGAGTTCGTTGGTCGCAAAACTTTTTGGGGGCCCTGGGGTTATAGTATTACAAACAGAAGTTAGTAACCATCTGTGGCATAATTCTCAACCAAGTAAGTGCCGTCTGTTTGCATTGTGAGCAAGCAGTTGCTTCAGGCTTCCACTCATTCGAAAGATCCGTACCCTCGCCTACCATAGGACACTGCGCACGTAGTTTTGCTGTAGATAGTTGTGTCTTGAACTTCTTCTGTGTTTGGGAATTCGCATGTCGTTACTCCATGGGCAGCATTCTGGATTTTGGCTCGTAGTGGTGACGCCAAGTCCCATCTATTGATGTTTACAAAAGTGTCACCGTCGACCTGGTATGGAACGAGTAGATCCTGACACATTTCTATTCCATGATCTTTTTCGTGTTGCGTAAGCATGCGTGGGACCCATCTCGCAAAGACTTCATGCAATATGTCTTGGACAATGCATTACGGCCACCATTCAGCTGGTCATAATCCACCGATCGATACACTGGGATGTCTCTTCTCATGCACCTGCTTCTCACTACCAGTGAAACGCAGTACCCACTGCCTCTAATTGTTAACATTTACTCAATCATCCACAGACATTTTAGCAAGAGTCGATCGATTTCAACTAAAGCGATTTGTTCAGCAGCAAGTTTATACACACCTCGGTATCATAAGCCATTCCGGAACTTTCCCTTATGCTGCTATCTGTCATAAGAACACAGAAGCAACAGTGCATTAGCGGAAAGATTCAAAAATTAGTACTACATCGACTTGATCTACCACGGATACTCGACGTAAAAAACATAGGAGGCAGTAATTTCGCAGTAACCCACGTAGTACGAACAGCTGCGGGTTTGCTGTAAACAACTGTGTGGTACATGTTGATCATAGGTGTGGTGTAGGGTAAGGAGCTTTAACTTGTCACTTAGGACCATCACGGAATATACATAATGAAATCATCTCGGGCTTACTGGTAAGACACGGAATTCAAATGGCATGGTCTTTAAGTGCAGTACACCGTGTTTCAGTTTGATTACACAGGATTGAAGCTTTCTAGCAGTTATTACATTCAACTTACAATTGTAAGTAATGCATCGAACGAAAGATCGACTCACACTTTCTCTTACAAGCGCTCAATGAGAGCACCATTCGTCACACATCGGGTCGACAGACGACTGCTTCCCAAACCTTGAAAAATGTGTCTGCTGTAACTGTAGCAAGAATGCAGTTTCTAAAGTCGGGTAGATCAGATACTAGCGGAGGCACATACACATGATCCTTTATGAATCCCGAACTGTAAAAATCGCAAAGCGTCAGGTGGTGTGTGGATGTGGAAGTCATGCAAAAGAAGCTGTCATTTGACCCCTTGTGCCAATCCAGTGGTCGTGTACAGCGTAATTTAACCAACCGCTTACTGAATTATTGAGGCAGCGCACCACCTTGCTGCCAAATAAAGTTCTGTGCGCAGTTTCTTCCAGCTGAGGAAAGAGCCATAGTTCTACTGCACCAAGACAAAAAAGACCTGTTATAATTGCTACACCAGAAAAAGAAAGTTTCCTCCGCGATATGGCACAAAAAACATGAAATTTAGGTGAGTCTCGTTGCAACTGTGCCATCTTGTGGCAATCTGATTAACCGTAGATGTTCACATTAGAAGCGGTCGTATTTCTACTTAAGTGAAACGTCGATTCATCACCGAAGACGACACGATCCAGAAGATCTTCATCGTCATGCACCAGCATTTCGTTTGCAAGTTGTTACGTAAACCGTAGGCTGTAGGTATTAGAGCTTATGACAACTGCAGACGATAAGGGTTTCCTTAAAAGTTTCCATAGTGACGTTACTGTACTTGCTATTTCATATCTAGCCTTTCTAACTGATTTTTTGGGGCTAGTGTGAAAGCCTCTCACCAATTCAACACGTTCTTCAGTCGCTCTTGTTTGTTCCAGTCCTCTTCCCTTTCTTCACAAGTGTACAAACGAGGATGTGCGATCTGGTATTTCATTTTATGTATGATTTATAATTATAAGTTGAATGTAATAAATCCTAAAAAGCCTCAAAACAAGTGTATTCATTTTGAAAAACCCTGTATTTTTGATCAGGTTCAGAAAACTAAATGCTATGAAGCAGAAGGACATCCTTCCAGGGTGTTCCGCCGTTTGCCATCTGCTGCTGAAGCCCATAACCTTCCTGATTTGTCTTCCATTGTGTTTAGTCATTTATTTGCGCATTAGGTCTACATGTGGTTGTCATTCCTTGTAATTCCTTTAACTGCTTCTTTAAATTCCTAATGGATACCGTCCTAACAGGTATGGTATTGCGGTTGCTTTGTGTCGAAGTCCCAGGATATTGAGTTTCTGGTACTACCACGACTTCTTGTAAGAGAACGTTCCCTAAGGCCGTCGCCACATGGACCGTGCGTTCGAACGTCAGTGTTGAGTGTGCCGTGTTTCTGACGTTATAGAGTGGCAAAAGCATGTTGGGGGGCGTTTCCGAACGTGCAGAGCAACCACTACCTTGTCAGATAGTCTAAACGTGCGTTGGAACGTAGACTGAGAGGAAGGACATGTTGCCACCGCTCTTCCACAAAATGTCGCGAGACGCCATATTGGCTTTCAGTTGAACAAGATATGTATATATGCAATTTCAAAGCACCATCAAATAAGGATCTATCGAAAACCCGTCGATAATTTTACGATTTCTTGTAATAAAATGACGGGAAACGTCACATTTGTGGTTAAAGAATTATCGTAACTTGCGTAATATGGAAGTACGCTATGCTGAGGCAACGGCCGCGCGGAATTAGCCGAGCGGTCTAAGGCGCCGCAGTCATGGACTGTGTGACTGGTCGAGTCCTCCCTCGAGCATGGGTGTGTGTGTGTTTTCCCTTAGGATAAATTAGGTTAAGTGGAGTGTAATCTTAGGGACTGATGACCTTAGCAGCTAAGTCCCATAAGATTTCACACACATTTGAACATTTTGCTGAGGCAACGACACATTGAGGATTCAACAATTCGTTATAATTAAATGTATGTACAATTAAAGCTTACAGGAAATTTTAAGATGCAAGGTATCGTCAGATATTATTCCCGGTCGGCGTAGCGTAATGAGTAGAGACGCAGATTTTTGAAGTAACCTGTGCTTGTTCGCGTCTCACTGGATTCAAATATTATTTAATAACCTTCGTGTTTGCTAATAGGCTTTCATACTTTGTTAGTTTAAGTACATACTGTAAAATTCGATGCTATGTGTAAGTAAGTGTGCTTTTTCTAAGGAGTGAGTTTGTTCGATTGGCCTTATCAGCAGGAGAGCTCGAAATACCCCAAATAAGATATTTCCACTTTACTGGTTAAAGTCTTATATTTCGCTTGTCGTAGAGGACAATGATCAATTAAGGATGTTAGTTTTGTATCAAAAAGTGAGATGATGAAATAATTTTTGTTATGTGAAGAATTATTGTAAATTAGCGTTGCACTCTCTGTAATTACTACACATTGGAAGTCGATGTCCTTGTTGGCTGCCTACAACGTTGAGCCGTGGCGGGAATACTGACGTCACCTTTAGAGTCCATGGCGCTACTACTTCGATCTTTCGTGTGGTGCCCCTCTGGTTTGAGGCCACTGAGATCTTTGCTCGAGGTTGTTGATGTCGACGGGGCGTGTTGTGGCGTTGCGAGCTGGGGAGTGGAGGACGGTGTGAGGCGTCCGCCCGGAGAGCAAGGCGAAGACTTGCGCAAGCTTGTTGGGCACGGGGTCCTTCGAGTGGTTGCTGGACATATTCGTGGGCCGATTTGAATCCCGGGTGATTTCAAGTGTCGTCTTCGTGCGTAGCCCAGCCAGCCAATTCTTGGACGTGGCACACCGATGAAAGAGTTGAAGCCAATTTCGCTGGGTTCAATTCTCGGCCCCCTTTGCAATCGGCAAGCTTCAGCTACGATTCGTGAAATCCAGTTAAATTTTGGATTTTGAGGTCATAGCTGTTATTATTGAAGGCCTGCCTGTATGAGTTTCGTAAATTTTACTTAACTGAAGCTGTTATTAGAGAAGGTCTACCTGTTCTTTTTTCTTTTTTTAAAAGTAAGTTTAGTTAACTGACGTTATTAAAAAAAGGCCTGCTTGTTTTCTGTTTAGTAATTTTACTTAATTCAAGCTGTTATTATTGAGGCCTGCCTCTTTTCTATTCGGTAGTTTTACTTAACTAAAGTTGTTATTACTGAAGCCCTGCCTGTTCCCTTTTTGATTAAATTAACTGAAATTGTGATTGCCAGAGGCTTGCCCGTTTGAGGCATTATGTCAATAAGGTAGTAACAGGAAATGACACCTGATGGTACATGGTCCCCTAATCTTCCGCCTTACATCCCCTTATCCGTAACCGTAGGTTTCAAACGTGTATGTTGAAATTTTTATTTGTGTATACTACATCAGGACAACATGACTATCATACGGAGGGAGGAAAAGTGCGTTTCAATAGAGCTAAAGTAGAAATTTTATGCCTGTCCATTTCGTAAACAATGTTAGTTGCGAGCCAGATACAACCGATAACTGCCGCTCTGTTGTTCCTGTTATATACAAACGACTATCTGACAAACCCGGCGTTGCCCTGGGGGATTCATTTTGCCAATTTTCTGTTACAAATGTTCTGTAGGCTGGGCGCAGCTGCTTCGCGTGACTGCAACGAGATTTCGCAAACGTCTCTATGGCAACGCCTCTTCGTAGCTCTGTTGACGGAAATTGTTTTCGCCTACAGCCGTTTGTGCTTCGCAATTGAATACTTTCAAAAGTCTTGTCAAGTGACGGAAATTCCGTTGACTCGAATGTACGAGTGGCTCGGTAGTTATTAAAACTTCATCCATGTTTCTGGTTTTTTCACTCATTGTGGCGGAACCGGTGTATAGTATTTCGTCACTAATTATTTATAAATTATATTTCAGGTGGATAAAAAAATATGAAACCAGTTACCTATTGTCAGCGTAACAATTCGTTTGATCTCAAAAATGATTATCCCAGCTAATATTTGTCACTCTGCTAAAGAAAACTCCACTTGATGTTGTGTAGAAATGTTGCTGTAAAGTAGAGTGAGTGGGACTACATTGCATATCATTTATCAAATTTTACACAACTGTTACTTAAGATGGAAGCACTTTTCTCTAGCAAAAGGAACATTTAGTCACAAAATACTACACGCGCACAACACTGACGAAATAATTAGGCTTCATACATCAGGAAATAAGAAATTGATATTACGTAACTTGCTGTGAGCATTATTTTTAAAGATCCAATCTGAGTTGAATTCTGTCTTTTAAAGTAGATTTGGGACCACCGGTGCACATTTATTTCCATTCATTAATTTCTAAAAATATTAATGTTTGTTAAAATTCTCGATTCAAAAGTGCCGCGGAGATATTTTTGCATCCCCTGTTTCCCAGAACTGAAGATGGACGTTGACTGTGGATATTGGATAACAGACACAGTCCCTTTGACTGGTCAGAGACGACACTAAACCCACCCAAAGATGTAAACAACCATGCAACAGCAGCGCCTATTAGACGGAAGGGGTCCGACAGCCGATCAGTTCTAGTCATTCCACCAGGTGCACTGCTCGTGTTGTCTGTAGTTCAACCATGCCTAGACGGTCAATACCGCGGCTCGATCTTGTCCAGATTGTTATTTTGTGCCAGGAAGGCCTCTCAACAACGGATGTATCCAGGCACCTCGAAGCGAACCAAAGCGATGTTGTTCGGACATGGAGGAGATGCAGACAGACGGGAACTGTCGATGACATGACTCGCTCAGGCCGCCTAAGGGCTACTATTGCAGTGGACGACCAGTACCTATGGATTATGGCTCGGAGGAACACTGAAAGCAACGGCACCATATTGAATAATGCTTTTCGCGCAGCCACAGGGCGTCGTGTTACGACTCAAACTGTGCGCAATAGGCTGCATGATGCGCAACTTCACTCCCGTCTTCCATGGCGAGGTCTATCTTTGCAACCACGACACCATGCAGCGCGGTACAGATGGCCCAACAACATGCCGAATTGACCACTGAGGATTGGCATCACGTTCTCTTCAGCGATGAGTGTCGCATATGGCTTCAACCAGGCAATCGTCGGAGACGTGTTTGGAGGCAACCCGGTCAGGCTGAACGCCTTGGACACACTGTCCAGCATATGCCAAAAGGTGGAAGTTCCCTGCTGCTTTCGGGTGGCATTATGTGTGGTCGCTGGTGGTCACGGAAGGCGCCGTAACATCCGTACGATACGTGAATGCTATCCTCCGACCGATAGTGCAACCATACCGGCAGCATATTGGTGAGACAATCGTCTTCAATGACGAAAATTCGCGCCCCCCCCCCCCCCCCCCCATCGTGCACATCTTGTGAATGACTTCCTTCAGGATAACGACATAGCTCGACTAGAGTGGACAACATGTTCTCCAAACATGAACCCTATCGAACATACGTGGGATAGGTTGAAAAGGGCTCTTTGTGGGCGACGAGACCCACTAACCACTCTGAGGGATCTACGCCGAATTGCTCTGGAGGAGTGGGACAATCTGGACCAACAGTGCCTTGATGAACTTGTGGATAGTATTCCACGACGTATACAGGCATGCATAAATGCAGGAGGACGTGCTACTCTGTATGAGAGGTACCGCTGTGTACAGCAGTCGGGACCACCACCTCTGAAGGTCTCACTGTATGGTGGTACAACATGCAATGTGTGGTTTTCATGAGCAATAAAAAGGATGGAAATGATGTTTATGTTGATCTCTATTCCAATTTTATGCAATCAATTTTATATAAAATCTCGATATGTTACCTACATTTTATTCGCTGGAATGTATGAGCTCTGCAAGCTCCTCAAAAATTTCGTGTAATATTTTACTTTATTTGATGCAGCGCAGTACCTATGTCGGATGTTGTTGTTGTTGTGGTCTTCAGTCCTGAGACTGGTTTGATGCAGCTCTCCATGCTACTCTATCCTGTGCAAGCTTCTTCATCTCCCAGTACCTACTGCAACCTACATCCTTCTGAATCTGCTTAGTGTATTCATCTCTTGGTCTCCATCTACGATTTTTACCCTCCACGCTGCCCTCCAATGCTAAATTTGTGATCCCTTGATGCCTCAAAACATGTCCTACCAACCGATCCCTTCTTCTAGTCAAGTTGTGCCACAAACTTCTCTTCTCCCCAATCCTATTCAATACCTCCTCATTAGTTACGTGATCTACCCACCTTATCTTCAGCATTCTTCTGTAGCACCACATTTCGAAAACTTCTATTCTCTTCTTGTCCAAACTGGTTACCGTCCATGTTTCACTTCCATACATGGCTACACTCCATACAAATACTTTCAGAAACGACTTCCTGACACTTAAATCTATACTCGATGTTAACAAATTCCTTTTCTTCAGAAACGATTTCCTTGCCATTGCCAGTCTACATTTTATATCCTCTCTACTTCGACCATCATCAGTTATTTTACTCCCTAAATAGCAAAACTCCTTTACTACTTCAAGTGTCTCATTTCCTAATCTAATTCCCTCAGCATCAGCCGATTTAATTTGACTACATTCCATTATCCTCGTTTTGCTTTTGTTGATGTTCATCTTATATCCTCCTTTCAAGACACTGTCCATTCCGTTCAACTGCTCTTCCAAGTCCTTTGCTGTCTCTGACAGAATTACAATGTCATCAGCGAACCTCAAAGTTTTTATTTCTTCTCCATGGACTTTAATACCTACTCCGAACTTTTCTTTTGTTTCCTTTACTGCTTGCTCAATATACAGATTGAATAACATCGGGGAGAGGCTACAACCCTGTCTCACTCCTTTCCCAACCACTGCTTCCCTTTCATGCCCCTCGACTCTTATAACTGCCATCTGGTTTCTGTACAAATCGTAAATAGCCTTTCGCTCCCTGTATTTTACCCCTGCCACCTTTAGAATGTGAAAGAGAGTATTCCAGTCAACATTGTCAAAAGCTTTCTCTAAGTCTACAAATGCTAGAAACGTAGGTTTGCCTTTCCTTAATCTTTCTTCTAAGATAAGTCGTAAGGTCAGTATTGCCTCACGTGTTCCTGTATTTCTACGGAATCCAAACTGATCTTCCCCAAGGTCGGCTTCTACCAGTTTATCCATTCGTCTGTAAAGAATTCGCGTTAGTATTTTGCAGCTGTGACTTATTAAACTGATAGTTCGGTAATTTTCACATCTGTCAACACCTGCTTTCTTTGGGATTGGAATTATTATATTCTTCTTGAAGTCTGTGGGTATTTCGCCTGTCTCATACATCTTGCTCACCAGATGGTAGAGTTTTGTCATGACTGGCTCTCCCAAGGCCATCAGTAGTTCTAATGGAATGTTGTCTACTCCCGGGGCCTTGTTTCGACTCAGGTCTTTCAGTGCTCTGTCAAACTCTTCACGCAGTATCTTATCTCCCATTTCATCTTCATCTACATCCTCTTCCATTTCCATAATATTGTCCTCAAGTGTATCGCCCTCGTATAAACCCTCTATATACTCCTTCCACCTTTCTGCCTTCCCTTCTTTGCTTAGAACTGGGTTTCCATCCGAGCTCTTGATATTCATACAAGTGGTTCTCTTCTCTCCAAAGGTCTCTTTAATTTTCCTGTAGGCAGTATCTATCTTACCCCTAGTGAGACAAGCCTCTACATCCTTACATTTGTCCTGTAGCCATCCCTGCTTAGCCATTTTGCACTTCTTGTCGATCTCATTTTTGAGACGTTTGTATTCCTTTTTGCCTGCTTCATTTACTGCATTTTTATATTTTCTCCTTTCATCAATTAAATTCAGTATTTCTTCTGTTACCCAAGGGTTTCAATTAGCCCTCGTCTTTTTACCTACTTGATCGTCTGCTGCCTTCACTACTTCATCCCTCAGAGCTACCCATTCTTCTTCTACTGTATTTCTTTCCCTCATTCCTGTCAATTGTTCCCTTATGCTCTCCCTGAAACTCTCTACAACCTCTGGTTCTTTCAGTTTATCCAGGTCCCATCTCCTTAAATTCCCACCTTTTTGCAGTTTCTTCAGTTTCAATCTGCAGTTCATAACCAATAGATTGTGGTCAGAATCCACATCTGCCCCTGGAAATGTCTTACAATTTAAAACCTGGTTCCTAAATCTCTGTCTTACCATTATATAATCTATCTGATACCTTTTACTATCTCCAGGATTCTTCCAGGTATACAACCTTCTTTCATGATTCTTGAACCAAGTGTTAGCTATGATTATGTTATGCTCTGTGCAAAATTCTACAAGGCGGCTTCCTCTTTCATTTCTTCCCCCCAATCCATATTCACCTACTATGTTTCCTTCTCTCCCTTTTCCTACTGACGAATTCCAGTCACCCATGACTATTAAATTTTCGTCTCCCTTCACTAGCTGAATCATTTCTTTTATTTCGTCATACATTTCATCAATTTCTTCATCATCTGCAGAGCTAGTTGGCATATAAACTTGTACTACTGTAGTAGGCATGGGCTTTGTGTCTATCTTGGCCACAATAATGCGTTCACTATGCTGTTTGTAGTAGCTAACCCGCACTCCTATTTTTTTTATTCATTATTAAACCTACTCCTGCATTACCCCTATTTGATTTTGTATTTATAACCCTGTAATCACCTGACCAAAAGTCTTGTTCCTCCTGCCACCGAACTTCACTAATTCCCACTATATCTAACTTTAACCTATCCATTTCCCTTTTTAAATTTTCTAACCTACCTGCCCGATTAAGGGATCTGACATTCCACGCTCCGATCCGTAGAATGCCAGTTTTCTTTCTCCTGATAACGACGTCCTCCTGAGTAGTCCCCGCCCGGAGATCCGAATGGGGGACTATTTTACCTCCGGAATATTTTACCCAAGAGGATGCCATCCTCATTTAATCATACAGTAAAGCTGCATGTCCTCGGGAAAAATTACGGCTGTAGTTTGCCCTTGCTTTCAGCCGTTCGCAGTACCAGCACAGCAAGGCCGTTTTGGTTAATGTCGGATAACGAAAAGAAAATAGGATGATAAGTTTTCCAGATCGGCTAGAACGCCGTCTATCTGCACAGGCACGAGCACTTGGAGAGCAGTACAGTCATTACGAAAGCCACACTCAGCACAGAATATAGAGAGCACGCCTGTAGCAGCGAAAGAGTTCTCAATGTTATTGGGACTGTGTTGAAATGAAAAGAAAGAGCGCCAGAGGGGATCCATATAAACAACTGTTAATATGAAGAACATACTATTATACACTGACGATAATGTATAAATGGCAAATTCTGAAAATAAGTCACAAAAATGGAACGATCTTTTAAGGCAAGGATTGCAGCCTTAAGTTAGCAGTAAATTAAGACAATGGAATCCTATGGGAAACTCATGGTATGTAACAAAATTGTGATTCGATATGAAATTTTGAAAAAGGTCATGACTTCAATTAGCTATCTGTAGTACTTTTAACGAAGATAATGATGTAGATATTAATTTACAGGCTAGTTTAAGCAGAATGTAAAAAGAATTCAGTTCTATTACCTGACATCTATTTCTTGTCTACTATTCTGCTGTTTGACACTGATTCCTGTGTTACTAAGAGAAAAGCATCCAGTCATCTTCAGGCAAGTAGAAAATTTTTACGAATATCAAAGTTTGAACTAATCTGGACAGGATTCCTATCAGTAACATTAAACCAGAACTGAATATTTTGTAGTAAATGACGAAAGAGAGAGGGACATAAACGAAATAGGAAGGACATTAGGAACGAATTGAAGAAAAAAGGTTCCAAAGCCTTACAATATAAACTCATAGGAAAGAGTGACATACAGCTGGTGGACAAAAGTATGGGAACATAAAGAACGCAAATCATTACCAAGCCTAATAAAGTGTGGGAAATCGTTAGCAAGCAACAGCCTGAATCTTCATTGCTACAAGGTGCAGCTGCTGCAACCGCTTCAACTTGATGACAGGCCAACCCAAAGCATCTGCGAATGAGGTCCTGACTCACATCGACGATGTCTCAGACTATCCCAAAGGGTGATGTTCATGAAAGAAACTCTGTTTCATGTGTCCAGGAAGACAAATTGACAGGAGGTGATCTAGGGGTCGAATACTCTGACGTCTGCATGGAAACTGTACGCGAGAGTCCAAAGGTAAATGTGCAGCGTACTTTATGATCGCCTGGTAGGACAATTTTTCTTTCCGGAGGCGTCAATATCCTGGGTACGTTGGAAAAATATGCATTTCGACAGGTCGAAGAACTACAACCTGATATTGCGTTGCAGCAGGATGGTGCCCTCCTCACTGGGATTCAACCGCTAGGAAGGCTTTGGACGGTACGTGTCCAGATAGCTGGATTGGCAGAAAAGAACCCATTTCCTGGCCACCCAAGGACTCCAGACATATTTTTTTAAAGTTTGTGCAGGATGCTGTCTATCAGACCCCAGAGTGGACTTGTAGAAATTGAGAGCTGGCGTCGGAGCAGCATCTGCACTCTTTAATGAGGACGTGCCAACCTGACGTTGGAGGTGAAACGGCAGAGAGCGGACGAGTGGAGGAGGGGAAGGTGTTTATACTTTAACTGACAAACTTCAATTCATCAATTATTAATAAAAGCTCTAATCTGAACACTACCAACGAGTATAAGAGCGGCTTCACCCTGGTTGCTCATAACTTGCTGATTTCAACGTACGCTTTATCACTCCTGACTGTAAGACAGGAATTGTTAACAGCACAACTCAAGTCTAAACGTACTTAATGACATTTATTCAGAAGGAAATGAATATTTGGCCTTAAAACTGATAGCAAAATATCTGAGACTGTAATGTCTCAAGGATATTATAGAAAAAAACATAACAAAACGCTAAGACGCATACTATTAAGGCGCAATGATTCACAAAGCGTGGTGACAAAAATGAATGTAAGTTACCAATACAAAAAACAAAGGCAGTTATGACAAATATTTAAATCAGCAGTTACTGCAACTTCGCAGCCAGTGACAATTTATGCTTTTGAACTGGGAAAGGCATGTACAAGCAATCACCAAATGTTTTAAATATTCAAGTCAAAAATTCATAGAATGATAACACAAACAACTCATGTTCATCAGCAGTTAGATTGACCTTGGAACAAATGGTTCAAATAACTGTAAAAAACCCACTGGTGACGAAATTATAAGCAGACAAGAAATTCTAGAATGAAATTTTCACTCTACAGCGAAGTGTGCGCTGATATGAAACTTCCTGGCAGATTAAAATTGTGTGTCGGACAGAAACTCGAACTCGGGACCTTTGCCTTTCGCGGGCAAGTGCTCTACTAACTGAGCTACCCAAGCACGACTCACGCCCCGTCGTCACAGCTTTAATTCCGCCAGTACCTTGGGTAGCTCAGTTGGTAGAGAGCACTTGCCTGCGAAAGGCAAAGGTCCCGAGTTCGAGTCTCGGTCCGGCACTCAGTTTTAATCTGCCAGGAAGTTTCAGACAAGAAATTATTTAATAAATATCAAACATAAAACTCTACAAAAAAGGATCTGCATTACATGTGCATTCATTAGTCTAAATCACATCGAAGTCATCAGATAGCCTTGGTGCAAATGGCGCACTAAACCTTATAGAATCTAGCTGTAGAAACCTGAGGTCAATGCTTTACATATTGGGAACCATGAAATACACAACCCCAGCGCCACCAAATAAATACACTCTAAGCAATATATGTACACAACGACACAATAAACCGACCTGGATTATTCTTCGGACAATGCTCAGAAATCTGTGGAGCAAACCAAAGAAATTACCTGAATGGGAGGGAAGTCGGCGGTAGATTTGATGCTCATATTCAGAACAATAGTGATTACAATTTCAGAAATACTAGACGATTTAGGCAAGAGAAAGAGATTCACAAATTAGCCAGACAGAAACGTGTTGGTCCACCTCTGGCGTTATGCAAGCAGTTATTCGGCTTGGCATTGACTGTCAGAGTGGCTGGGTATCCCCCTGAGTGAGATCATGCCGAATTCTGTCCAGCTGGCCCGACATACTGTCAAAATAGCGAGATATTTCTAATGCCCTCCCCATAATGCTCCAAGTGTTCTCAATTGGGGACAGATCCGGCAAACTTGCAGACAGGGTAGGGCTTGGCGAGTACGAAGACAAGTCGTAGAAACTCTCCCCATGCCTTGGCGGTCATTATCTTGCTGAACTGTAATCCCAGGAAGGCTTGCCATGAAGGGTGTAGAATATCGCCGACAAATCGCTGTGCTGCAAGGGTGCTGCGAATGACAACAAAAGCTGGCCTGCTGTTAAAAGAAATACAACCCCATACCGTAGTAATCGGACTGCGGTATGATTAGTATCCCATCACTCTCTGTGGGGAGTGGCCAGATAGGGGGAGGGGGGGGGAACGTGGGTCTCCAGACAAGTCTAGCTGCTTTTCGGGGCTCAATTCCAAACGGGACTCATCCTTGAAGACAGTTCTACCCAGTCACTGAGCTCTCAGTGTCTGGAGACGCCCTGGACAGAGGTGGGATATCAACCTGACTGTCGCCCGACAACCAGGAGTCTGAGGTGTCATTTCTTTTCCAGTAGCAGGATCCCTTTGTTGTCACCAGCTGAAGCCTCACAGCGATACATCTGCGACATTCTGCGCCCCGTTTTGTTGGTCTTCACGGCAAACCATCCGGGGTTACATCTCACCAAGGTAATGTTCGCCTGCACAGGTGCCGAACCCACCTTGGTCAGCAACGTCGCCGTATCTCTTCCCAATTGAGAACGTTAGGAACATCACGAGGAGGGCCCTCCAGCCAGCTCAGGATTTCGATCATATATCGCACCAGTTGGACATACTTTAGTACGATGTCACTCAGAAAGACATCCAGCTGCTCTGTCAATCAATGCCAAGCCAAATAACTGCTTGCGTAAGGGCCTGAGATGAACCAATGCATTATTGACTTGCTCAATTTGTGAAGGTTGTTCACTTGAATAAATCATCCATATTTGAAAATTGTAAGCATTTGTTTGTCTGTATCTGCTCACGTAAATCACATTTACCGATTTGCGTACCATTCGGATGATTCCTTCGTGGTGCGTCTTCTTTTTTTGTCTTGGAGTGTATTTAATGGTGATGCAATGTCGGGAATATTCAAAATTTAACGCGTCAATAAAACATGAGTGTCGTTTGAAGCACGAAACACTCATGGATACAGATACAGGCAGCTAACGACATTCCAACCTAAACACTAAATTCAACCAACAGGGGCAAACGGCAAGAGTGTTTCATATTCTAAAACATTCCACTAACTTATACCAGATCCCACACGCATTGGGATACACAGTTTATACAGGACACTAGCTCAGGCGTGGCAGGGAGCAGTAACATAACTCAAACTAGAGAAACACGACACCCAAGACATCATAAAAAAAGTCGCGACGCTGTACGAATCACAATGGGCGACAAACAACATCGCTCACGTACATGACCGATTTCCTGTAGCCGTAGCGAGCACCATGCTAATCTGATGCCGTCAGTTTATCATCAGCACCAATAGGGACGTGACAGGCGTATCATGCATCCAGGTGCCATACCCCACACACATCAGTGAGAAAATGGCAGGCCGGCAGATTACAACCGTTACCGGTGTGTCAGCAGCGTCCGTCCCAGCTCGTATTTGGTACACGGCACTGAAGTTACGAGGTTCTATCCAAAATTTTCTGGTCTGGTGCTGCCATCTCTTGAAAACCTTACCTTTGGACTAAAGGTCACAAGCACCCCAAACGACTTCCCATCTGCACGTACACACTGGTCCCAGCGCTTCTGCCACTGGTCAAACGTTTTCTGGATGTCCTGTTCTTTGAGGGTGTTTATCACCACCAGAGATGCTTTTTATCCTCTCTCGAGTGTCGAACCGACGGCCTTTCAACTTGAGTTTCAGTTTTAGGAATAGCGTGAAGTATGGTGGGTGGTGTACAACCGCCATGTTGTTTTTTGCCAAAAAGATCCTGGTGAACAAGGACGTGTGACACGGCGCATTGTGGTGATGCAGCAGCCTAAACGCCAAAGTTCGGGACGTCGTCGCCGCACGTTTTCACGGAGCCGTCGCAAAACGTCACAGTAGTACACGGAATTCACTGTTTATGTGGGTGGGACGAATCCTTTGTGCACAATTCCCTTGGTATCAAAGGAAACGATGATCAAGCTCTTCACTTTGCTCTTCACCTGTCTCGCTTTTTTGGGTCTTGGAGAGCCCAGGCTCTTCCACTGGGACGATTCTTGCTTTGTCTGTCGGTCATAACCGTAAATCCAGCTCTGTTCTCTGTAGCTCTTTTTCCGAGATTCCCACAGAGTTTGATACACACACACACACTGTTCTGTTCGCAGATCCATCGTAAAATCGCCATACACAAAACACAGAGTATTACGGAAATCACACTGTGGACACGCAACACATTCTCCCAGCTGAATGCCACTCCGCATACTGACTCATCAGATATGCAGCTCTCGCCCCTAGCGGTGAAAAGGTCTACTACTCCTACTTTCCAGATGGCAGCACCAGTCCCGAAAATTTTGGATTCCACCTCACATGACCGGCAGATAGTCTGCATTCAATGCTGATTACATAACATCCATATGGGCTCTGTACTGCGTGCATGCCACTGAGAAATGGCAGGCAGACCAACACAAACCAGCAGTCCGCATTCGGTGGGCAAGACCCAGGGCAGTCCTCATCGCTCACGATCATCGTCACAACTCTAGCACACAACCTGGTTGCTGCCCAAGGCACTCCACCGCACCATGTGTTCCCATCCTCGCTCGTAGGCCGACTCCAGACTGAAAGTCCGCAACAGGTCACGCTTCTGCACTTCCGCCTAGGGCGCATATAACAAGCCCCACAGGGCACTCGCGGCAGGGCTCTCAGATATCGACACCCAGAGACGTGCGGGCACGGCTCAGGAGCAACCTGAATATCGCATAGACATGCTGCGTGCTACATACACGCTTAAGCCAATACATTACGACCACTGCACACGGCAACGATGGATGCTGCCTGGTAGCGCTGCGGGCGCGTGATGCGGTAACAAAAGTATGAAAGCGGAGCAGACAAGCATGGGGGTCAACCTAGTTAAGATACAGACTGCAAATGGGGAAATCCATTGAGAGAATTGCCTTTCACAAAGGGCAACTATTATTACCCAGAGCCTATGAACGAGTATCTCGAGAACGGCGAATCTGGTCCTGTTGAAGTGCTTTTGTCCTGGGCAATTACGAGTAGAGGTAGAAAGACAGTGAAACTACCACCAGGCGCCAAATAGTTGGACGTCAACGACTCTTCACAGAACGTGGCGTTTTTAGGGTTGTTTGCTTTGTAAAGTAGGACCGTTGGTGATCTGTGGCATCTTTGCCACAAGAGCACAATGCTGTACACGCAGAAGTGTTCCGGAACACACCGTTCATTGTACATTGTAGGACATGGAGATTTGCAACAGACCACCCCTATGTGTTCCCAATGTTGATCCAACGACATCGTCAATTAAGATTGCAGTGGGCAAGAGACCTTCTGGATTGGACGGTCGATCAATGCAAACGTGGCGACTCTTCGGGTGAAACACAATTTTGCTGCACTAGGTCGATGGGCGTCTGCACAAACGCTGGCATAGAGGTGAACAGCGGCTCGAAATGTGCAGTGCACCGCGGACGCAGGCTAGTGGGAAGACATTCTTCTGCGCTTGCCTGGGACATGTAGAAGTAATCGAAGACACGCTGACAGCTGCGAACCACCTGTCTTCTTTAATGCTTGATATCTTCCCCGACGACGATGTCTCTTTCAGCAGTATAACCGTCCGTGTTTCGTAGGTAGAACCGGGCTACTGTGGTTTGAGGAGCGTGATAGTGAACTCACGTTGATGTCTCGGCTGCGAAATTCTCCTTATGTAAATCATATGGACCCATGTGGGCCGCTATCGGGCACCATCACCGAATAGGCAAATCAGTGGCCCGTTACTTACGTGATTTACATGACCTGTGCCTAAACTTCTAATTAGAGTAGATTAGATTAGATTAGTACTTGTTCCATAGATCATGAATACGACACTTCGTAATGATGTGGAACGTGTCAGGCTAATAATATATATATATATATATATATATATATATATATATATATATATATATATATATATATATGTGGAGGTTTGGAGGTTAGGAAATTACCCACTAACTATATCCAAAAATTCATCTAATGAGTAGAAGGAGTTTCCATTAAGAAATTCTTTTAATTTCCTTTTAAATGCTATATGGCTATCTGTCAGTTTTGATGCTAATAGGTAAGTGTCCAAAGACTTTTGTGGCAGCATAATTTACCCCTTTCTAAGCCAGAGTTAGATTTAACCTTGAGTAGTGAAGATCCTCCTTTCTCCTAGTGTTATAGCCATGTACACTGCTATTACTTTTGAATTCGTTTGGATTGTTAATAACAAATTTCATAAGTGAATATATATTGTGAGGCTACAGTGAAGATTTCTAGCTCTTTAAATAAGTGTCTGCAGGATGATCTTGGATGAGCTCCAGCAATTATTCTGATTACACGCATTTGTGCAATGAACACACTTTTACTCAATGATGAGTCACCCCAGAATGTGATGCCATACGAAAGCAGAGAATGAAAATAGGCGTGGTAAGCTAGTTTACTCAGATGTATATCGCCAAAATTTGCAATGACCCTAATAGCATAAGTAGCTGAAAAACGTTTCAGCAGATCCTCAATGTGTTTTTTCCAGTTCAACCCCTCATCAATGCATACACCTAGAAATTTTGAATATTCTATCTTAGCTACCGATTTCACATCGAAGTCTATTAATGGTGTCATTCCATTTACTGTGTGGAACTGTATATACTGTGTTTTGTCAAAGGTTAATGAGAGCCTATTTGCAGAGAACCACTTAATGATTTTCTGAAAAACATCGTTTACAATTTCACCAGTTAATTCTTGTCTGTCGGGTGTGATAGCTATACTTGTATCATTGGCAAAAAGTACCAGCTTTGCATCTTCGTGAATATAGAATGGCAAGTCATTAATATATATTAAGAACAGCAGAGGGCCCAAGACTGAACCTTGTGACACCCCATTCTTGATTGTTCCCCAGTTTGAGAAATCACCAGTTTTTTGCATATTATGTGAACTGTTTATGTCAACTTCCTGCATTCTTCCAGTTAGGTATGATTTAAACCATTTGAGCACTGTCCCATTCATACCACAGTATTTGAGCTTATCTGGAAGTATTCCATGATTTACACAATCAAAAGCCTTTGATAGATCACAAAAAATCCCAACGGGTGACTTCCGGTTACTCAGAGCTTTTAATATTTCATTAGTGAAAGTATATATAGCATTTTCCGTTGAAAACCCTTCTGGAAACCAAACTGACATTTTGTTAAAACTTCATTTTTACAAAGGTGTGAAGCTACTCTACAATACATTACTTTTTCAAGACTTTTGGATAAGGCAGTCAGAAGAGAGACTGGACAGTAGTTGCTGACATCAGACGTATCCCCTTTTTTATGCAGTGGTATAACAATGGCATACTTCAGTCTATCTGGGAAAATACCCTGCTTAAGAGAGCTATTAAATATGTGGCTAAGAATCCCACTTATTTGTTGGGAGCAAGCTTTTATTATCCTGCTAAATGCCTTCAGTCCCATGTTTCTTTTATTCTTGAGAGAGTTTATTATCTTCCTAATTTCAGATGGAGAGGTGGGTGGAATTTCAATTGTATCAAATGGTGTGGGTAAGGCCTCTTCCATTAATGCCTTGCTTCTTCTGATGAACATTTAGATCCTATTTTCTCTACAACATTTAAAAAATGATTATACAAAACATTTTCGACTTCTGGCTTGTTGTTTATCAAGTTTCCATTTGCTTTGTTGGTGATGCCGTCATCCTGTACTCTTGGTTGTCCTGTCTCCCTTGTAATAATATTCCAATTTTTTTTGATTTTGTTATCAGAGGTAGTAATCTCAGATATGATGCACATGCTTCTGGACTTTTCAGTAACCTTTCTTAATGTAGCACAATAGTTTTTATAATATTTGGTTGTTTCTGGGTCATTACCCTGTCTTGTTGTTAGATACAGTTCCCTTTTGTGGTTACAAGATATTTTTATTCCTTTAGTAAGGCAAGTTTTTTTGCATAGTTTCTTATAATTAGATTTAACTACTTTCTTGGGGAAACAGTTTTCAAATTCTCTTACAAGTGTATCATGAAATAAGTTATATTTTTAATTTGCATTGGGTTCCTTGTACACCTCATGCCAGTCTAACTGCTGAAGATTTTCGCTGAAATTTCTAATTGTTGAGTCATTAATTAAATGCACAACTTTGGAAGGTAGTTTTGAATTACTGAATGGAGCTATGTCATATACTGTAACTAGCTGAGCATCATGATCAGAAAGCCCACTCTCAACAGGACAAGAATTTATGTTTTTAAACCTATCTTGGTGTATGAAAGTGTTATCTATCAATGTGCTGCTGTCCTTTACTACCCGAGTAGGAAAATTAATGACAGATGTCAAATTGACAGAACCGAACAAGACTTCCAGGTCATTCTTCCTATTACACTCTTTCTATGAATCAACATTGAAGTCCCCACCAATAATAATTTGCTTTCCCCTATCTGAAAGATAGCACAACAAGGCATCCAAGTTTTCCAGGAATAAATAAAAGTTTCCTGAAGGGTACCTATATACTGTTACAATTATAAAAGAGCCCTCCTTCAGTTTAAGTTGACAGGCACATGCTTCTATATGTTGCTCTAGACAAAACTTTTTTGTATCTTAGCTTTCTACACAGTGATAACTTTTGATCTATGTGGCAACTCCTCCTCCCACCTTATTCTCTCTACTCATATGTGCAGCTAGTTTATAACCACTGATATTTACCTTTTCCATATCAGACACAATGTGATGCTCAGACAGGCAAACAAACCATGAGCTCATCTACTTTATTCTTCAATCCCGGAATATTTTGGTGAAAAATGGTAACATTATTTTTTACTTTACTTATGTGAGAATCTACTTTTATCTTTAATCCACCAATATTTTGGTTAAATATGGTAAAATTATTATTTACTCTCCTGTTGTGAGAATTTTGTGAGTTTTGGACCTCATTAACACCTGCCTGCCTGAACTTCTCGTTGGACACTGATATTAGCCTAAGAAAGAGGTACATCCACGAGTACTAGTGTCCTCCCTTATAGATTTCGCTAACAACCCTGCCAGTTTACCCTTCCCTTTCCTGTTGAGATGTAGGCCATGCCTTGTGAAATCCCTCCTATCAATAGCCTCGACAGGAACCAATCCAATGTCTGACAGAGTGGCCGCCCTACGCAACTGATCCAACTCCATATTTATCCTCTTGACAGAGCGGTTCAACTGGGGCTGATCGTGCCGCACGAAAACAGGCACCAGCCCAACATTGTTATGGGTCGTTGCTGAGGCTATTTTCACCAGGTCACACTCAATGCTGTAGCCCTGATCCCTATCAATACTGTTTCCCACTCCACCCACTACCATCACATGATCCTGCTTTGTGAATCCCTTGCACAATGAACCTATATCCTCTACCACCTGGCTAAGACTTGCACTTGGCTTGCAAAAGTTTGTGAGCTGGTACCTGTCACCTAATTTTTCCTGCAAAATCTGGCCCACACCTCTTCCATGGGTGCTACCTAGCAACAGAACTTTCCTCTTACTTTCAACTTTTTTTGAAACAGGTGGTTTCCTAGTGAGATTGTGTTGCATCTTAACTACATCTACTTCTACTGGAGCCTCTTCCTTACTTAACTGTGGTAGCAAGGCAAATCTATTGGTTGTGCCAATTGGGAAACTGTCAGACACTGTCCTCTTTCTGTGGCCCCTGTTCGCAGCTACCTCTTCCCACCGCTGCTTGCCCTCCTCCCCCCTTATCCTCTTCAGTTCCTCCCTCGCTCTGTCCAAATCAGCCTGAAGGGCTCTAATTTTCTCCTCCTGTTCAGCTATAATCCTATCTCTTGAGCAAACCCTGCAAGAGAATGGAAGAGACTCGTTTGCTTCCCCAATTCCCACGCCGCTACAATTTCCCCAATGAAACCACCTGTCACAACAACTGCACAACACCCCTGAACTAACTTTCCTACTGCAGCTCACACACTTAGCATCCATGGTAGTTTGGAAATTAGTTAGAGAGATATACTAAGTGATAACGATAATATATTAAATACAGATGCAAAAGGACACTAAATATGTTTTAGAAACTAATATGTAAGTAAGCTATTACCAAATGCACTTAAATTTGTGGTATAACACTAAATATGCACTATCAAAAATTAGGCCTAAACAGCCAAATGTAACGAAAACGAACTTTTTGCAGTAAGTGGAAGAATACGTAAATAAAAGAAAAAACCGTTAATGGCAAGCTTGAAGAGCACACTAATGAATGTATTTAATTAGTTAATCTATACCAGATGCACTTAAGATTGCGCTATAACGCTAAGTATGCATACTCGAAAAGTAAGGCAAAGCCGCGAAATATAAAGAAAACGAACTTTTCGCGATTACTGGAACAATACGCAAATAAAAAAAACCTTTAATGGTGAGCTTGAAAGGCACCCTAATGAACGTATTTAATCAGTTAAACTACAGCAAATGCACTTCCAATTGCGGTATAATGCTAAATATGCACACTCGAAAAATTAGGCCTAAGCAGCAGTAAGTAAACAAACGAACTTTTCGCAATTACTAGAACATTACGCAATTCAGAGAAAAACTTTTAATAGTGAGCTTGAAGAGTACACTAAAGAACGTATTTAATTAGTTAAGTGTTCAACTACAATTACTTACAACGTAAGTAACTTATTTTTCACGAGAGCTCTGTCTCTGTACGTGTGGCCTTGTGCAGGGCTACCAACCCAATGCCACATAAACTATGTGATCAAAAGTATCCGGACACCTGGCTTATAATGAATTAAAAGTTCGTGGCGCCCTCCATCGGTAATGTTGGAATTCAGTATGGTGTTGGCCCAACTTGATGACAGCTTCCACTCTCGCCGGCAGATGTTCAGTCAGGTGCTGGGAGGTTTCTTGTGGAATGACTGGCCATTCTTCACGAAATACTGAACTGAGGAGAGGTATCGATGTCGGTCGGCGAGGCCTGGCACGAAGTCAGCGTTCCAAAACATCAAAAAGGTGTTCGGTAGGATCCAGGTCAGGACTCTGTGCAGGCCAGTCTATTACAGCGATGTTATTGTCGTGTAACCACTGCGCCACAGGCCGCGCATTATGAACAGGTGCGCGATCGTGTTGAAAGATGAATTGCTCTTCAACAGTGGGAAGCAAGAAGGTGCTTAAAACATCAATGTAGGCCTGTGATGTGATAGTGCAACAAAGAGTGTAAGCTCTCTCAATGAAAATCACGATCATACCATAACACCACCGCCTCCGAATTTTACTGTTGACACTACACACGCTGGCAGAGGACGTTCACAGGGCTCGTCACCCCACACAACTTTTTCCACTGTTTAATCTTCCAACGTTTACGCTACTTACACCAAGCGAGGAGTCGTTTAGCATTTACCAGCGTCAAGTGTGGCTTATGGGCAGCCGCTCGATCATGAAATGCAAGTTTTCTCACCTCCCGCTTAACTGTCATAGTACATACATTGGATCCTGATGCAGTTTGGAGTTCCTGTGTGATGGACTGGGTAGATGTCTACCTATTACACATTACTACACTCTTCAACTGTCGGCGGTCTGTCATTCAACCGATGAGGTCAGCCTGTACGCTTTTGCGCTGTACGTGTACCTTCACGTTTCCGCTTCACTATCACATCGGAAACAGTGGACCCAGGGACGTTTAGGTGTATGGAAATTTCGCATAGAGCCGTATAACACAAGTGACACCGAATCACCTGACTACGTTCGAAAACCGAGAGTTTCGCAGAGCGTCCAATTCTGCTCCCTCACGATGTATAATGACTACTGAGGTCGCTGATATGGAGTACCTAGTAGCAGGTGGCAGTAAAATGCACCTAATATGAAAAACGTATGTTTTTGGGGGTGTCAGGATACTTTTCATCACATAGTGTTGCTCCATAAACCTACCGACAAACGGTCGGATTCTTGCTGCGCAGAATCAGTGATTTATTTCGTTCCAAAGACGGACAAATAAGCTATTAATCAGGTCGCACACACACACGCACACGCACGCACGCACACACACACACACACACACACACACACACACACACACACACACACACACACACACACACACACTGAACTCCGCTGTACGGCTTCTAAAATGTTAGGTGCATGTGAACATTATGCGGCAAACTGAACCTTCGTACCTATCGCCATTACAGAATAATATGTGATCAAAGATGTAAAAATCATTTTGGGGCAGCCCGTACTTTAGAAAATGCAGTATACTGATTTAAATCTTTTCCTTTTCTTTTTTGAAAGCTTTGTCTTGTTATGTTTGTGACAAAGTTTTGAAAATGTGTTTTACTATTTTTCACTCTTGGGCACTGAAGTAAATCTCAGACGCGTAGAATACAGAACATAGAGAAATCGAGAACTCTGTTCTCGAGAACCAAAGGAACCGAATACACATCAGACAACAGAGAATTTTACGAACAATCAATAGCGTAGTTGCCAGGGACACTGTGCGCTTCAGCAAAGCAGCCCATTTTGAACGTAAAACTCTGCACTGCATCTACAGGGCCTGCGTCCATACTGCGAGATTTAATGTCACCCGCTGTACCTCTGAAGGCGTGTGTCCAATAGCAAGTAACTCCCGCAAGTACTTGCAGCAACTTGGTGACGTGTTTACATTAGAACAAAATTTTTCGCAAGTTTACTTGTGCAAGTTGGTTGGTTGGTTGGATTTGGGGAAGGAGACCAGACAGCGTGGTCATCTGTCTCATCGGATTAGGGAAGGATGGGGAAGGAAGTCGGCCGTGCCCTTTTAGAGGAACCATCCCGGCATTTGCCTGGAGCGATTTAGGGAAATCACGGAAAACCTAAATCAGGATGGCCGGACGCGGGATTGAACCGTCGTCCTCCCGAATGCGAGTCCAGTGTCTAACCACTGCGCCACCTCGCTCGGTTACTTGTGCAAGTCGTTTAGGCAAGTTCATTTCAGGAACTTCTTGAAAGTCCCTCCAGAAACCTTTCCACTAGAGCTACCTCGTGAAATAAACAAGTGGAATTTTACAGTGGTGAGCTTGGAAACCAGAGCAGCTCCCACAGTTTTCGCGTTATTACCGTTATTGAAGAAAAATCGTGACGGAAAACAAAAAGTTGAGAAAAATAAATGTCTGGGTGATGAAACGGATACAGAGGCATACATATTTAAATTATCAAGAACCACTATGGAGTGAAATGAAATCAGAGGACGTCGCTTAGATTAAAAATTTTCTTTGACCGTAGTATGCCAGTTTCAGACATCTCTTGTCTGTTCTACAGGAAAATATTCGGAAACAGAAAATAATACAACCAGTCATATCACCATGAGCTCGCCTTTTAATTACTTTTCGATTTTTGCGAACAGTATATGTAACTTTTATTACAAATGTAATGTATTAATTTTATGTTTACCCAGTTAAAATAATCAGATACAATTTAAAGTTTTATGCACTGTTATTCTACTTCTTCTTCTGGTAAAGATAAGTTAACCGTAGATTCAGTTCGCATTTCTTTGGCTGACGGTGGCCAATTATGTATGTTCACAGTTTCCAGTGGTACATCTGTTCAGGCCCATCTGTCCTTGCACATTTCTCATTTTCGACACAGGCGTTTTCGTACAGATAATGAAAACACAAAACTTCTGTAAGTTTGAGAAAAACTTCCAGCAGCTGGCAAGTTCGGGGAGTAGTTGCAGCAAGATACAAGAACTGTTTACACTAACTTGCGGGAGATAATTCTGGAAATTCTGGAAGTCAAGTTGCCTTGAAGTGGCTGGCTACATTACCGAAAGTTGTCTGAATATATTACAAGGACGAGAGAAACTCAACTTTCGCAGAAAATTTTCTTCTTCGATTTGGTATTCCATTATTTGACATCTGTTCCGGAGAGCACGTTGGAAATGATATTTCACGGTTCTCGCACGTACCAACACTACTGTATAGTCTCCAATACTTAAAGATTGAGGGAGATGGTGCAGTCGTGAGACACTGGACTAGTATTCTGGAGAACGACGGTTCAAATCCCTCTCCAGCCATTCAGATTTATCATAAAAGTTGTCTACAGAGCACTCAATCTAATATTCACAAAAGTTTCCTTCCTGTGTTCGTCCACAATCTGAACTTTGTCCTTTGAAAGGACATGGCCTATCTGGTTTCACTATCCTTTTCCAATCCGAGCATTGTCCACTCAAAGGGTGTGGCCTATTTCTCTCCATTATCCTGCTCCAACCTGAGCTTTGGCTTTTGAAAGGACATGGCCAGTTTCCTGTCATTATCCATATCCAATCTGAGCTTTGTCCTTTGAAAAAACACGCCTTTTTTCATTCCATTATCCTTCTTCAGTCAGAGTTTTGCCCTTTGAAACGACATGGCCTATTTTCTTCCGTTATCCTTCTCCAATTTTAACCTTGTCCTTTCAAAGGACACAGTCTATTTTATCCCATTATTCTTACCCAATCCGGGCTTTATTCTTTGAAATAACATGACCTTCTTCCTTCTACTATCCGTTTCCAGTCCGAGCATTGTCCTCTCAGAAGACATAGCTTGTTTACTGCCATTATTGTTCTTCAGTCAGATATTTGTTCTATAGAAGGACACAGCCTGTTTCCTTCTGTCACGTTTCTCCAATCCGAGCTATGTCCTTTGACAGAACATTGTTTCCTTCCACTATCCTTCTCCAATCCGAGATTTGTCCTTTTAAAAGATGCGGACTATTTCCATCCAATTGTTGTTGTTGTGGTCTTCAGTCCTGAGACTGATTTGACGCAGCTCTCCATGATACTCTATCCTGTGCAAGCTTCTTCATCTCCCAGTACTTACTGCAACCTAGATCCTTCTGAATCTGCTTAGTGTATTCATCTCTTGGTCTCCCTCTACGTTTCTTACCCTCCACGCTGCCCTCCAATGCTAAATTTGTGATCCCTTGATGCCTCAGAACATGTCCTACCAACTGGTCCCTTCTTCTTGTCAAGTTGTGCCACAAACTCCTCTCCAATTCTGTTCAATACCTCCTCATTAGTTATGTGATTTACCCATCTAATCTTCAGCATTCTTCTGTAGCACCACATTTCGAAAGCTTCTATTCTCTTCTTGTCTAAACTATTTATCGTCCACGTTTCACTGCCATACATGGCTACACTCCATACAAATACTTTCAGAAACGACTTTTCATTTAACCATACAGTAAAGCTGCATGCCCTCGGGACAAATTACGGCTGTAGTTTCCCCTTGCTTTCAGCCGTTCGCAATACCAGCACAGCAAGGACGTTTTGGTTAGTATTACAAGGCCAGATCAGTCAATCATCCAGACTGCTGCCCTTGCATCTACTGAAAAGGCTGCTTCCCATCTTCAGGAACCACACGTTTGTCTGGCCTCCCAACAGATATCCCTCCGTCGTGGTTGCACCTACGGTACTGCCATCTGTAAGGCTGAGGCATGCAAGCCTCCCCACCAACGGCAAGGTCCAAGGTTTGTCCTTCGAAGGGACGTGGCTATTGCTTTCAATTATCCTTCTGTAATTCGAACTTGTACGAAGTCTCTAATTTACCCACTGTGCATAGAGCGTTGAACCAATATCTCATAGCCTCCTTCCTTCCAGTGCCTCTGGAGAGTGACTAGCGAAGGAAAGGGTCCCGGTGCTGTGGGAGCTGCGAGGTCTGGAGAGAGACGGATGTACGCGTGGTCAGCGGTTACGTGGCAAGCGGCCCGGGCCGTCGCTATTTATCGGGACCACAGCTGGCGAGGATGCTGTTAGGCCGCTTGGCGCTGCGCCGCTCCGGGTCGGGCCTTGCGGCACAATTACTGGGGGCACCGGCTGCGGCAGCGGCAGCGGCAGCTGTTTATGTAAATCGTGCCCCGCGCGCCCCGCATGAATTAATTAAAACTGTAATTACTGCAGGGCGGCCAGCGCTGCAAAAGCTGCCACGGCGCGCCTTCTCCCAGCTGCTCGCCGCCACAGGAGTCCGTTCGCTCGCTCGCTTGCTACACAGCTTCCGCAAGTCGCCATCTGCAGCAACGTACTGCGTTAACAGCTGGACAGCAGGAGCCTACCTGCAGATACACCAGACAGCGACACAAGACAGTGAAACAGACTGATCTCACGCGCCGTTAATTTAAATATTCTTCCTCTTCTTTCTTCTTCAGCTTCTGCCTTTCACAGAATAGTCCCCTCGACCTGGCTTCAGTTCCGTCTTTTAACTGGTCGTGCTATGTCCCTCTTGTTGTTATGCTGGAGCCAAGGTAGCCCCTGACGGCCGGCAACCCATATTACATCACAGAGGAAGAGGTTGTCTATGTCAAAGGCGTACCTAAAGCACCATGGTAAACACTGGCTATCTACGAGGGAAACAGACATTCGGAGCACTACTTCCTGCAAGGGGAGCTCGAGCCACAGCCTGCAGGAAGTATCACTAGGCCAAAACTTGATTGGCTGGAGACAGCTATTTAGGGGCTAGAACCAGCCCCAAAGTTAAGTTCACTCCAGATGCCGACCTCGTGTACTTTGACTGCTGAAGATTACGACTTCGTCTCTTAATTGGACTCTTACTAGTGTGTGTGTGTGTGTGTGTGTGTGTGTGTGTGTGTGTGTGTGTGTGTGTGTGTGTTACCACAAACCTTTGTGGAAAATTAGAAGTGAACTTTTGTTTACCTCAATTGGGAGACTTTTACTGGCACTGTTATTGTTACCTTTCGTTTGTTGGTCAGTCATCAACCTTGTGAACTTACATCAATAAAAGTTGTGTTTGTGAAAAATTGTCAGTCACAACATTTGTTTCTTCCATTCACTCCCAGTGTCCCTCCGAGATTTGTTAATATCCTCCTATATTGTCATTCACTGCAAAAAAACACACACTTCTTGTCAAACGTTTTCATTCAGAGTACTGTTCAGCTTAGCCCAAAAATTCCATTTCAGCTGAATCTTTTCTTAATGTAATTGAGTGTTCTCTGTTCTGTCAGACGGGTCCGATTTCCTATAAACTGTGCTCAATAGAAGAGGAGTCATAATAAGCGAACACGTATCTCCGCTTATGTGTAGATACTCGACCGTTTCTGAGGGGGCGGTAAAAGTTTTGCGGAAAAATCGTTCAGGAGAAATGGTAGCCCAGTGGATAAAGTCGCAACTTCACATTTTAGCACCCCATGTTCGAAACACCATTATTACGCTTCCTTTTTTCATTACCTGGAATAAAATTTTAAAGATTTACAATTCACACCCCGAACTTTTTCGGAGTGTGACAGATCTTCGAAAAAGCCCTTAGAAGATGTCACCTGGAGATGGATGTCAACAAAAAATTCTTCCGACCATGGCATAATAATCAGAGATATTTTAATAAGTGTGATATTTCTGGCAGTAAAGCCTTACATACGTTGCTAGGTATTTGTTGTCATCCCCTACCAATCAATCAAATAGGCGATCGAAGACCCTGTAGATCATGCGCCGATCTCACAATCCTCCTCCATAGACGGCGATCTTGTGCACTTTGGAACCAGTTGTCACGGAGTCCTAGCTGGCAGCGCCCTTTCTGTAGCTCATCCTCCCATCGCCTCCTGCGTCTTCCAATTGGATGGGTACCATCAGGTTTTCCCATAAGTACGGCTTTTGCCCGAGAGGTATCTGGTCTCCTAGCAATGTGGCCTGCCAAGCTTATTCTCACCGATTTCATTTTTTGAACTATGTTCGGTTGCCTTATCAGCTCATACGATTTTTGGCTTCTTCTGCGTCTCCACGAGCTCCCTTCCTGGACAGGTCCAAAGATCCTTCTCATAATTCTTCTTTCGAAGACCAATAAGTTTTCTTCATCCTTCTTTGTTGTGCTTAGGGTTTCTGTCCCATACAACAATACTGGCACTATCACGGCATTGTATAATTTTTGTTTGGTCTTAATTGACAAATTCTTGGGTGACATTATCCGCTTTCGACTAAAATAAGTTTTAGACCCGTTCACAATACGTTGCTTTATTTCCTGTTTTAAATTATTTTGCCTGTTGAACCATATACCAAGGTATTTAAAATATTCCACTTTAGCAAATTTCCATGTCCATACCTGTAATGGGATGTCATTAGGGGCTTCTCTTGATACCTCCATTACCTCGGTCTTTTCCGCATTAATCCGTAACCCGATGTTGCATTTGGCGTTAGGTCCTCTGCAGTTTCTGCCATCTCTTCCTCTGATTCTGCTAGAACTGCGACGTCATCTGTATAACCCAATAAATGTGTCCTACCATTTAGCGTCACCCCTTTGTTTCCTCTTTTCATTTCACGGACTGCTTTCTCTAGGAACAGATTAAATAACAGTGGTGAAATAACATCACCTTGTCTCACACCCGTTCTGATATGGATTCCTCGGACAGCTCCCTTGGTATTCGACTTTGGCTATTGTCTGAGCTATTGCACTCCTAGACCAATTTATTAACTTCATTGGTATACCAAGCTCTCTCGGGATGTTGTACGTACTTAATCTGTGGATACTGTCATAAGCCTTGGTGAAGTCCACGAACGTCACCAGAAACCGATGGTTGAATACCAAGCACTTTTCCCAGATTTGCCTCATGGTGAAAATTTGATCGATGGTCGAGAGTCCATTCTGGGAGCCTGCCTGGTACTCTCCTACAATATCTCTAACAGATGGCTTAAGTTTTTCAACTATTATTAAAGATGGAACTTTACAAGGTACACTTTGGAGAGAAATGCCTCTATAGTTGTTACAATTCCTATTACTGTTCTTTATGCAGTGGGAGAGTGACGGCTGATTTCCACTCTCCTGGAATTTCCTCTTTTTCCCATATTTCTTTTATGAGATTGTATAGCCCTTCCTGAAGTGTTTCTCCTTCTGCCTTCAAAATCTCTGCCGTTATCCTCTCCTCTCCTGGTGCCTTATTAAGCTTTAGTTTCCTCATTGCTCTTTCTACATCTTATTGAGTCACCTGAATGTTTGCGGCTTCTCCTTCACCCTTTGTATTATTCTCACGTGGAAAGACACTCTCTGGATCTTCAGTATTTAATAGCTCTTCAAAATATTCTCTCCACCTATTCAGAATTGTTTTCCTGTCCGTTAGCATATTCCCATCCTTATCAATAATAACTAATGCTTCGTTTCTGTGACCATTCCCCACATGCTTCTACATCTGAAACATTTTCCTGCTGTCTGATACTGTATTTCCCTTTTCGATTTCATCTAACATATTGTTCATGAACTTTCTTTTTTCTGTTCTCAGAATCCGATTTGTTTCTCTTCTTTCGGACTTGAGTGCTTCCTGTTGTAACGCATATTGTCTGTCCAACATGTGCGTTCACAGCTTGTTCACATGTCTCATTGAACCATTTCTTCTTCATTGTTAGCTTTTTATCTCCTAGAATTTCTTCAGCTGCTGCAGTTACAGAGGTCCTTATTTCTTCCCATAGCTTGTGAACACTTATTTCATCAGCGCGGTCTGATGCCAATACTTGATACGCACTTTAATGTTATACTGCTGGCATATCTCTGGATACTTTTTCTCTTCCTTTTTTTTTTTTTTTTTTTTTTTTTTTTTTTTTTTTTTTTTTTTTGTCATCAGTCTACTGACTGGTTTGATGCGGCCCGCCACGAATTCCTTTCCTGTGCTAACCTCTTCATCTCAGAGTAGCACTTGCAACCTACGTCCTCAATTATTTGCTTGACGTATTCCAACTCTGTCTTCCTCTACAGTTTTTGCCCTCTACAGCTCCCTCTAGTACCATGGAAGTCATTCCCTCATGTCTTAGCAGATGTCCTATCATCCTGTCCCTTCTCCTTATCAGTGTTTTCCACATATTCCTTTCCTCTCCGATTCTGCGTAGAACCTCCTCATTCCTTACCTTATCAGTCCACCTAATTTTCAACATTCGTCTATAGCACCACACCTCAAATGCTTCAATTGTCTTCTGTTCCGGTTTTCCCACAGTCCATGTTTCACTACCATACAATGCTGTACTCCAGACGTACATCCTCAGAAATCTCTTCCTCAAATTAAGGCCGGTATTTGATATTAGTAGACTTCTCTTGGCCAGAAATGCCTTTTTTGCCATAGCGAGTCTGCTTTTGATATCCTCCTTGCTCCGTCCGTCATTGGTTATTTTACTGCCTAGGTAGCAGAATTCCTTAACTTCATTGACATCGTGACCATCAACCCTGATGTTAAGTTTCTCGCTGTTCTCATTTCTACTACTTCTCATTACCTTCGTGTTTCTCCGATTTACTCTCAAACCATACTGTGTACTCATTAGATTGTTCATTCCGCTCAGCAGATCATTTAATTCTTCTTCACTTTCACTCAGGATAACAATGTCATCAGCGAATCGTATCATTGATATCCATTCACCTTGTATTTTAATTCCACTCCTGAACCTTTCTTTTATTTCCATCATTGCTTCCTTGATGTACAGATTGAAGAGTAGAGGCGAAAGGCTACAGCCTTGTCTTACACCCTTCTTAATACGAGCACTTCGTTCTTGATCGTCCACTCTTATTATTCCCTCTTGGTTGTTGTACATATTGTATATGACCCGTCTCTCCCTATAGCTTACCCCTACTTTTTTCATAATCTCGAACAGCTTGCACCATTTTATATTGTGGAACGCTTTTTCCAGGTCGACAGATCCTATGAAAGTGTCTTGATTTTTCTTTAGCCTTGCTTCCATTATTAGCCGTAACGTCAGAATTGCCTCTCTCGTCCCTTTACTTTTCCTAAAGCCAAACTGATCGTCACCTAGCGCATTCTCAATTTTCTTTTCCATTCTTCTGTATATTATTCTTGTTAGCAGCTTCGATGCATGAGCTGTTAAGCTGATTGTGCGATAATTCTCGCACTTGTCAGCTCTTGTCGTCTTCGGAATTGTGTGGATGATGCTTTTCCGGAAGTCAGATGGTATATCGCTAGACTCATATATTCTACACACCAACGTGAATAGTCATTTTGTTGCCACTTCCCCCAATGATTTTAGAATTTCAGATGGAATGTTGTCTATCCCTTCTGCATTATTTGATCGTAAGTCCTCCAAAGCTCTTTTAAATTCCGATTCTAATACTGGATCCCCTATCTCTTCTAAATCGACTCCTGTTTCTTCTTCTATCACATCAGACAAATCTTCACCCTCGTAGAGGCTTTCAATGTATTTTTTCCTCCTATCTGCTCTCTCCTCTGCATTTAACAGTGGAATTCCCGTTGCACTCTTAATGTTACCACCGTTGCTTTTAATGTCACCAAAGCTCGTTTTGACTTTCCTGTATGCTGAGTCTGTCCTTCCGGCAATCATATCTTTTTCGATGTCTTCACATTTTTCCTGCAGCCATTTCGTCTTAGCTTCCCTGCACTTCCTATTTATTTCATTCCTCAGGGACTTGTATTTCTGTATTCCTGATTTTCCCGGAACATGTTTTTACTTTCTCCTTTCATTAATCAGCTGAAGTATTTCTTTTGTTACCCATGGTTTCTTCGCAGCTACCTTCTTTATACCTACGTTTTCCTTCCCAACTTCTGTGATGGCCCTTTTTAGAGATGTCCATTCCTCTTCAACTGTACTGCCTACTGCGCTATTCCTCATTGCTGTATCTATAGCGTTAGAGAACTTCAAACGTATCTCCTCATTCCTTAGTACTTCCGTATCCCACTTCTTTGCGTATTGATTCTTCCTGACTAATGTCTTGAACTTCAGCCTACTCATCATCACTACTATATTGTGATCTGAGTCTATATCTGCTCCTGGGTACGCCTTACAATCCAGTATCTGATTTCGGAATCTCTGTCTGACCATGATGTAATCTAATTGAAATCTTCCCGTATCTCCCGGCCTTTTCCAAGTATACCTCCTCCTCTTGTGATTCTTGAACAGGGTATTCGCTATTACTAGCTGAAACTTGTTACAGAACTCAATTAGTCTTTCTCCTCTTTCATTCCTCGTCCCAAGCCCATTTTTTCCTGTAACCTTTTCTTCTACTCCTTCCCCTACAACTGCATTCCAGTCGCCCATGACTATTAGATTTTCGTCCCCCTTTACATACTGCATTACCCTTTCAATATCCTCATACATTTTCTCTATCTGTTCATCTTCAGCTTGCGATGTCGGCATGTATACCTGAACTATCGTTGTCGATGTTGGTCTGCTGTCGATTCTGATTAGAACAACCCGGTCACTGAACTGTTCACAGTAACACACCCTCTGCCCTACCTTCCTATTCATAACGAATCCTACACCTGTTATACCATTTTCTGCTGCTGTTGATATTACCCGATACTCATCTGACCAGAAATCCTGGTCTTCCTTCCACTTCACTTCACTTCACTGACCCCTACTATATCTAGATTGAGCCTTTGCATTTCCCTTTTCAGATTTTCTAGTTTCCCTACCACGTTCAAGCTTCTGTCATTCCACGCCCCGACTCGTAGAACGTTATCCTTTCGTAGATTATTCAATCTTTTTCTCATGGTAACCGCCCCCTTGGCAGTCCCCTCCCGGAGATCCGAATGGGGGACTATTCCGGAATCTTTTGCCAATGGAGAGATCATCATGACACTTCTTCAATTACAGGCCACATGTCCTGTGGGTACACGTTACGTGTCTTTAATGCAGTGGTTTCCATTGCCTCCTGCATCCTCATGTCGTTGATCATTGCTGATTCTTCCGCCTTTAGGGGCAATTTCCCACCCCTAGGACAAGAGAGTGCCCTGAACCTCTATCCGCTCCTCCGCCCTCTTTGACAAGGCCGTTGGCAGAATGAGGCCGACTTCTTATGCCGGAAGTCTTCCGCCGCCAATGCTGATTATTTATCAAAATTTAGGCAGTGGCGGGGATCTAACCCGGGACCGAAGACGTTTTGATTATGAATCAAAGACGCTTCCCCTAGACCACGGGTACAAGAATCTGGATCCTTAAGTTTCTCAATATCAAACTGTCTCTTGGCTATGTTGTTCTTTTTAATTTTGTAGCACAGCTGTAGCCGTAATTTGGCTATGACTAGGAAGTAGTCTGTGTCCGCATCTGCTCCTCTGTACGATCTCATATCCATCGCACACTTCTTCTGTCTCTCATCTATCAGCAGGTGATTTATCTCATTGACGGTGCTACCATCTGGGGAAGTCCAGGTGCCTGTGTGGATCTGTTTGTGGGGGAAAGATGTTGAGCTCACCACAAGATCCTGTCTTAACACAAAACTAATTAACAGGTCATTTTCATTTGTTTTTGCATGTAAACTCTTTTCCAGTTGTTGGTCTATACATATTTTCTTGTCCCGCTTTCTCACTGAAGTCTCCCAGAATAATCATGAGATTTCTGTTGCTAATGCTTTCCACTGTTCTTTCCAGTTCTTCGTAGAATTCAGTCTTCTCCTCTGTATAATTACGTTTGTTGGTGCATATGGTTTAACAAGAGTGAGATCCCCATACCTATGTCTAATAGTTATACATGATTCCCTATTGCTGACTGCACTGAAGGCCTTCACTTGCCCTATCAACCGTTCCACGTTCATGCTTACCATTTTCTTTACAACCTCCATAAAATTTTACTGATTTTTTCTCATGTAATATCCCTTCCCCTAGCCATCTTGTTTCTTGTAATGCAGTTACGTCCATTTTGTACTCTTATAGTTCAGAGACTACCGTCTAAACAGCTCGAGGTCTATACAGACTTTTAATATTGCATGTGAAAGTTTGTAAACCAGTGTACCTAGCCGTTTTCGACTTATGGGGTACCGTCCTATTCCGAGGCACATTTGTGAGGTTTTTTGTGGGGGTAAAATGTCCCCTGGCGGGGATACAGGCGCTGTGCAGGGTTAGCCCAGTAGTGAGACTGCCACTGTTCTGCCCTGAGCTGGCAGGATTTCTTTTCAGGGTTTACTCCCTTAGGAGAACTGGCTTCACCATGTCTCTAGAGCCTTTCCAGCTTTCTTCGTTGGATATAGAAAAGAAAACTGAAAGACACCCTTGGGCCTTGAAACCTAACACTGTTGGTGTAGAAAAAGGAAGAGTTGGCCAGAAGAGGCCGATAGGAAAGAAAACAGAAGAAGCCTGCCACAAGTAAGTGGAAGTAATGTCGGACTTAGCGAAGGGCCCACGTGGTTGCCACACACATACTCAATAGGGGGGAGCCCCCTTTGCGGACTACTCTTTGTCTGGAATCTCACCAACTGACCTGTCTGGCATGGGTGACCCTACTGGGAGCATAGCTCCCGCCAGCAAAGCTCAGTGGATCACTGAGACACGCAAACCTCCACACCAGCGCTAAGGTTGAAGTCCTTGAGGACTACTATGTTCCATATATTGTTGCATATTATATGTTACAGAGGTGTTCATTTGAAGTGCAATGTAACTTAAGATGAGATTTGGGAACGAGTTCAGCATTCAGTTGCCTGGGAACCTAAATCACTTCTTATGAAGACAAAGACTGAAACATTAATTTACAGAGATATGAAAATATATGTGGAACTGTAATAAATACACAAAAAGACACAAAAATGGGTCAAATGGCTCTGAGCACTATGGGACTAACTGCTGAGGTCATCAGTCCCCTAGAAATTAGAACTACTTAAACCTAACTAACCTAAGGACATCACACACATCCACGGCCGAGACAGGATTCGAACCTGCGACCGTAGCGGTCGCGCAGTTCCAGACTGTAGCGCCTAGAACCGCTCGGCCACAGCGGCTGGCCAAAGGTTTCGCAGGGATCGAATGAAGGGTAGAGCCACGGGTCGTAACACATCTGAAATGTAACGTCCACCGTTCAAAGTGCCGTAATGCCAACAAGAGGTGTGCGAGACGTGTAACCAATGCCACCCCATACCACAACGCCGGGTGATACGCCAGTATGGCGATGACGAATACACGCTTCCAATGTACGTTCACCGCGATGTCGCCAAACACGGATGCGGCCATCATGATGTTGTAAACAGAATCCGGATTCAGCCGAAAAAATGACATTTTGCCATTCGTGCACCCAGATTCGTCGTTGAGTACACCATCGCAGGCGTTCCTGCTGTGATGCAGTGTGAATGGTAACCGCAGCCATGTATCCGAGCTGATAGTCCATGCTGCTGCAAACGTCGTCAAACTGTTCGTGCAGATGGTTGTTGTCTTGCAAACGTCCCATCTGTTGACTCAGGGATCGAGACGTGGCTGCACGATCCGTTACAGCCATGCGGATAAGATGCCTACCATCTCGACTGCTAGTGACACAAGGCCGTTGGGATCCAGCACGGCGTTCCGTATTACCCTCCTGAACCCACCGATTCCATACTCTGCTAAGAGTCATTGGATCTCGACCAACGGGAGCAGCAATGTCGCGATACGATAAACCGCAACCGCGATAGGCTACAATCCGACCTTTATAAAAGTCGGAAACGTGATGGTACGCATTCCTTCTCCTTACACGAAGCATCACAACAACGTTTCACCAGGCAACCCTTGTCAACTGCTGTTTGTGTATGAGAAAGCGGTTGGGAACTTTCCTCGTGTCAGCACGTTGTAGGTGTCGCCACCTTGTGTGAATGCTCTGAAAAGCTAATCATTTGCATATCACAGCATCTTCTTCCTGTCGGTTAAATTTTGCGTCTGTAGCACGTCATCTTCGTAGTGTAGCAATTTTAATGGCCAGTAGTGTATGTCGCAGTGCCGGAGCACTCGATTCGAAGAACACGGCAAGTGCCATAAGCCTGTTTCCTGGAGTTTTCGCTCTGTGGAAGAGGATTAAAAATTTAGATATTTGTCCGGTTTATTCATTTATCTACCCATGTCCGTAGAAGGTTACCACTCGAATGTTTCTTGTTAAGTCAGGTGATACTTGGGTGTTGTATTAATCATAAAATTACAACTGAGTTTCAAAATAAGAGTGATACATTTAGCAGATAATTATGTGTGTGCGTGGTATTTTCGGGGATTATCATCTTTTTAAGTTGACATATTCTTGTATTTCATTCTTATATTAATTCCTATATTTTATTCTTATTTTATATTTTCAGGAAGACTTGGTGCATTCCTTTGAACAGTGCCGACGTAGAAACATTCGACACATAGAAATTCCGAACACAATGAGCATCGTGGAAAGGCAGGTTTTGCCAGAGTGACATTTCGTCGTATGAATTTCACTCGTGATAGAGACTTTGGTAACGTTGTTGAAGATTTATCGCGTTGGTAATAATTTCGTGGTAAACCACACATAACGGATCACTTTATCTAAAGCTGACAGATGCAATTGATTGTGAATCAAGGTACACTACAGAAAATTTATCGAAAACAGTTTAAAATAATTTTCTCATTCATTCCCTTTTTTAATTCTTTCGCCAGAAATGCAATTAGTTGACGAATAAGGACAACGTTATTTCAATATTCATCGGAAAACATTAGTGTAATCGTCTTAAACGGACATGGGCAGGTAAAAAAAAAAAAAGAAAAAAAAGAGCGTAGTAATCGTGTTTAGAGCATGGGGTGCTAAAATGTGAAGTTACGACTCTAGCCACTGGACGACCACTTCTCCTGAGGGGGCGGTCAGAGTATCCGGGCATAAGCGGAGATACGTGTTCGCTTATTATGACTCCTCTTCCATTGAGCACAGTTTCTAGGAAATCGAACATGTCTGACAGAACAGAGAACACTGAGTTACATCAAGAAAAGATTCAGGTGAAATGAGACTTGGACCTTTCTCAGTACACAAATGTCACACGATTGTGGATTGATTAAATTTCATCACTTTTGTCACTTCTCGAGAATTCTGGTGCGGATCGTCAGGAATTAATGCGTTTAAACGGTCTTTATCACACCCCGAAAGTCTTCCTGAACATGGAAAGTGACTAATATCAAAACGATCCTCCTTAAACCTCGGAAACCATTTTCTTGTCGTTCTCTGCCCAATGCCATTACACTCATAAACGGTACAAATGTTTCGGGCTGCCTCCGTTGCTGTCACCCCTCTATTGACCTCAAACAGAAGAAAATGTGGAAATGTTCCGATTTCTCTACTTGGCACTTCATTTTCTAGCGTCCATGGCTCCACTCATTATCTCCACATGACAAACGACAATACGTAAACTCAAATTGCATCTGTGAACTACAAGCAATAAATGACAATAAATTAATCCATAGCAATCGGAATACCAGCATGCAAAACAAAAACGTTGCGAATTTATCTACCAACCTAATAAATTATGACTGCCAAATGATCTTTTGGGTGTGAAAATATTTTAGAAGTTACAACGTGTTGAATTGAACCGTGCTCCGACTGAATTATAGGCAGCTATAGGCGCCCTATGAATTAGCTCAAGAAGAGAGTCGACCTACGAATTCCTGCTCAATGAAGAGTTGGTTAAAAGATGCGTTGGAGTCAGTATGCAAAATGACAATGAGATCTTCAGTGAGCGCATTTGGAAACTGGTACCGAAACATGTTCATTGCAGTGCTAAAACGGTTGAAATAGCAGCATATTTAGCTGCAGGTATATTCAAAGGAGCTTATTCATCTATTATGAGGACCATGCACATGTTGGGAATAGTCACAGGTACGAAGAGCAAAAATTCGCTGCCTTATATGAGAGAAAACGCTTGGCTGCCTTGAATCATGTAATGCTTCAGAGCGCTGATTGTTTGTGGAAGAGGATGAATACTTATGCTTATATGGTCCTGGGGTCGCAGATTAACGGTGAGTTTTGAAATAACCAACAACTTTTTTTTTTCTATGCTCCTCTCGAAATATCTTTTTCAGCGCTGGAGCCTCGACAGATTCACCAGTTCATTTCACTTGTGTCAATGAAATATATTTAAAAATCGTTGAAATGGTTCTGAGCACTATGGGACTTAACATCTTAGGTCATCAGCCCCTAGAACTTAGAACTACTTAAACCTAACTAACCTAAGGACATCACACACATCCATGCCCGAGGCAGGATTCGAACCTGCGGCCGTAACAGTCGCACGGTTCCGGACTGAGCGCCTAGAACCGCGAGACCACCGCGGCCGGTCAAATATAGTTAAATTTTGGGGGCCTTAGCAGGAGCGTTTTTACTCGAATTGTAAATATTTTTTAATTATTTCAACTTAGGAAAACATACCAAGAAATTGGCATGTTTTTTAAAAAGCGCAACATTTTTCAATCAGCCGCCGTTTGTAATTTGTTATGAGATAAATTTTTTTAATACACGAATGTATGTATAAAACTCCTATTTTCATAAAAACAATCCTCGAACGAAAAAGAAAATTCTAAACTTACCCATTTTCAGTCTCTCTCGATCAGAACCTCCGCTTAAATACCGGGCTCACGGAACTAATTCCACGTTAGATGCAAATTGTTAAAAGATTCTCTGTTAGCAAACCATCATTTTGAAGCAAACACGTAGATTTGAAACCAAGTCACGTATTAAAGAAGACCCATCGTCATATACATTGTGACATTTCTATTATTTTGATAAGCATAAACATTATTCCGTGACAGAAGATCTCTGCTGTAGCGAAGCTTGTGGGGGAACTGAAGGAATACCATGCGGAGATTAGCCGTAGAATCCCGTCCGAAAGCACGCAGCTGTCGGCTAAGGGGCACTCAGTTTATTCAATATCCTTTTGTCGCTGTGTGTCATTTGATCTTCTGCGGCCAGAAATTCAGCGGCATGGAAGGTCACTGAAATGAAGGAACGACCTTTCAGCAAGGCGTCAATGTCGGATGAAGAGTCTTTGGTTTGGAGTTACGACACCGCGAGAGGTGTTAACTGCGTCGCCGAGGATATTAACGTAAAAGAGATCTAGAGGAAGGACGATCGCATCGCAAAGGACTTTAGAAGTTACCTGGACGTGATATCCAGCTCGAGATGAATTCTTTGATGTAGTGACTTGCGGCACCACGTAATGTGTGTTTCTGACACCCAGACATGTAATTTAGAATGGAGGGAAATTAGAACTTTCAGGATCTTTCGCTGTAGCCTTCTACTTTTAACTCTGTGACTGTTCATGCGTTAGCAGTAAGTAGAGAATGCTGTCAGTTCTTAAACAAATAGATGTTCCTTAGTGCCCGGCTAGCCATAACAAGCTAGTCAAAGAACAGACCGGTAATTATGTATTGAGAAGCTATTAGAAAACAAAAAAAAAAAATAAAATCTAAAAACTGAACGCTCAAAGACACTGAAATATACCCTCGTATACAGGGTTCCCTCCTACACTGCCACGTCATATATACTCGAAAGGAAAGAAAATGTAAAAAATGCAATTGGTCAGAATACACCGAATTCAGAGGCTCATGCAACGGGTGGAATGCTCAATCAATAAAATGTAAACCAACATGACTTTCAGCACATCTTTACGTTTTTTAAATAGCACATGTATTTTTTTCTACGTAAATGAAAACTAGAGGTACAATTAGCGACGACAGACTTGTTTTTGCTGTTCTAAACCTCATATCTTCCGAAACACGTAGACTTTAAAGGATGGCAACGGCGCTACAGTTTCTGCCGTAATGCGTAGAGCAAGTGTTGTCTAGAGCAGGGCTTCCCAGCGTGTGGTCCGCGGACCCCTTGAGGGTCCGCAGGCTCTTTCTAGGGGGTCCGCGGCCACCCTTCACCAAATCGTGTAAAATAATGAGTAAAATTATTGAATAAAAATGTGAAAATCAAATTCATCATTTTTTTTCGTGTGAAAAACATGTGTACATTTACTTCAGGTCGTATTCCCAAGCAGCCTTTGCGGTTCCTAAGTCAGAACGCACACACAGTTTAATGCCGGAGAATGCGCCTTCTCTGATTGTTTCGCAGCAATACGGGGGTCGTTTGTGCGCCGGCTCACGGCGTTAGATGCGCTAAAAACCTTGATTTTATGATTATGTTCGAGGTAGTACTCGGTGACAGATAATTTTCTGGGTTGTTTTCCTCGGGTGTGTCGCTGACGTTCCTTGCAATATCTCCTAGCCTGTTCTGAAAGCATGCGCGGAGCGAGCTTTGCCGACCAATCACAGCGCTCGCTGGTACGTATGCGGCCCCAGGCATCATTAAATGTTAAACATTCTTTGTCAGTGCACTACGTACTTCATAAGTCGATTTTTGACCTTCAAGTTGTTTTCATTCATCTTTAAACCAAAGACTATTGATACTTCGAGAGGGGGGGGGGGGGGATCATTGGGAACATGGAACTTGCATTGAGAAGCTTTCAGATCCCATGGGTTTCGCTCTAAAATTTAAAGTTACTGTGCTCTTGACTGACTAGGGGTCCGCCATGGATTTTCGACTGAAGAAGGGGTCCACCTACTGAAAAAGTTGGGAAGCCCTGGTCTAGAGCAAGATTCGGGACAGTGCAGGCAACCCGCATTACGTCATTACAGCATTACGGCAGTATTGTGGCACCGTTTCCATTATGTAAAGTCTAAATATTTCAGACGATATGAGGGTTTGAACAGTGAGAACAAGTCTTCAATCACTAATTGCACATCTATTTTTCATTTCGTTGGAAAAAACATACATGTGCCATTTTCAAAAACGTTACTTTCTGTGGAAAGTAAAGTTTGTTTACTTGTAGGGATTGCGCATTCCTGTCCTTTGTGCGAGTCCCCGACATAGATGCATCCCCGACCAGAGGTATTTTTTACATTCTGTTTCATTTCGGAAATATAAGAGTTAACAAACTTAGATGGGACAACCTGTATATAATTCATCTTATGAAACGGCGTTAGATTTCGGTTTCTTAATACCTAATTATCACAATTAATTAAATGCTAATACACGCCTAATAAAGGTCTTCTTCTTCTTTCCGTTAGTGTTTACCTGGTCTGTACTCATGATTTGACAAATTTTCGATTCATCATACGGCCAGATACCCTCGTGTCACTGTAATCGCCACTGGCCTACAGCCGGTTTTACACGACACATCCATGGTATACAACTCGGCAGCAGCGCCCCAAGCCTACAACTCTGGAACTGCCAGCTTCTTCGTTTGCCTTATTAAGCTACAAGACCTAACGTGTAAGACTGCAATAGCAACCCAAGGGTACATATTCGGAACTGCATGCTTGCTTGCTTCGTTGATAGTGAAAGTTAATGTTTTTGTAAAGCTCGTGTTTACTCATACTGAAAGTTCTGAAAAGTTTAGCTTCGTATTTATTAAGCAGTTATTATTATCTTGTGTCGTTAGAATGAAATTACGTTATGATTGTAAAGAATTATGGACTAAAGCGTTCGGTTTGTGTCATGCTGGTGCAAGCAAAAGACCAAGTTCACGTTTCACAGCATTTTGGATATGGCGGACGCAATTATCTACGTAGTAGCTCCCGTAATCGTTAGCAGAAGAGCAGGACGCCGGAATGTCAGGAGTATTAATTGGGTCGATATTGGCTGGAAAAAGGAGTGAAAGTAGGAATACATACTGCCTGTTAATGAAGGAATTGGAGCCCGAATATCCACAGGAATTCAGGATCGTACGTGACGGGATTCGTGCAAAATCACACGCTTATGAGGCAAGCTATTTTAGAATAGTGCGATCTACAGATAACAGTTTGACACCAGGAACTGAAGTTGGCTTCAAGATGATGATATTGCACTGTTTCACCACAGGATCACAGCTCAGTTTCCAAATTATTTGCGTGTTTTCGGTAACATGGTGCGAAGTGATAGCCAAGAATATTTTTTCCTATCCCACTGGTTCTTGTTATTGAACATGTCTTATTAATTACGTTGCAATGACACTGTACTGAAAATCGTCTCATGCAGAAATACTTGGATACACACGAGGCTTTGAGAGCCGGCGCGTAATGGGGAAAATTAATCGGGCTGTCATGATAAATTTTATCTGCATATAAACAAAAACATAGAAGTAACATGTATCCACTGACTGGCAGCTTACACGAACACAGCTGCAAATTTACCTAGCACTTGTCTCCTAAACACATGACCATAAAATCGCAGAAATTATTTAGCCAATACTAGATTTTATAATAGCGCGTCTCGATTATATGAAATCACGCTACGGCATTGATGGCTGGGAGCCAACTTGCGAAGTTCGGCCGCAGAGCTGCAAGTCTCTTCAGTTGACGCCACACTAGGCGACTTGCGTGTCGATGATGGTGACATTATGGTGAGGACAACGCAACACCTGGACAACACAACATCCAGTCCCGGAGCTGAAAAAATCTCCGACCCAACTGCTATCCGAACTGGGGAGCACTGCATGCCAGTCAGAAGATGGTTCAAATGGCTCTGAGCACTATGGGACTTAACTTATAAGGCCATCAGTCCCCTAGAACTTAGAACTTCTTAAACCTAACTAACCTAAGGACAGCACACACATCCATGCCCGAGGCGGGATTCGAACCTGCGACCGTAGCGGTCGCGCAGTTCCAGACTGTAGCGCCCAGAACCGCTCGGCCACTCCGGCCGGCCCCAGTCAGAGGAGCTGACTACTCAGCTAAGGGGGCGGACTAGTATCTCGATATTTTTCAACATACAAAATGCCTCACATCAATATGAAATTTAAAATTACACATTCGTTGTACATACCTGTGAACACTAACTTGTCTTCCTTTCACATATTTCTCGTTATATCCGTAGCAACGACGAACTGTAACATGGCTGTTACTAGAACTCAAACTTGCAGAAACGTGTACAAAACAAGGCGAATACGTGTAATATTCAACTTTCGTTATTACCGAAAATTGGAGACAAAAGCGTCATCCCAAAACCACCTTGAGAACATGCACATTTGGCTAGGCTCACTCCTTCACTCCATAGATACACATACTAATGGATAAGCCATCTGGTAAAGTCGTAGGTTCACCTGTTGTGCGCTAGATGCCAGAGTCTTCACCTGTCTTGTACAGTTAGGTGCATCGTTTAATGCTAGGAGGGAATTCGTGTGTGCAACCAGCCCGTGACTCGTGTGTGCCACCAGCCTGTGAATAGTGTAAGCTTTGTTCTGTGTGAGATCCCGTTTTAATTACGTGTGCGTCGTGTTTTATGTGGAGGAAAGTGGGAACAAGGCCAGTATTAGCGTAAACGAGTGTGGGAAACCGCCTTAAACGCGCAACAGGGCTGTACGTTGCACTAGCCACGGTCGTTAATCCGCAGCGCGGAATCGACCTTTGTGTGGTTCAACTCCTTGTCTGCCAAGCTACAGCACTCCATGGATAGCTAAAAATTCATATTTGCACTGAAAACTAGTTTTGTGTTCGATATGGAATTATAAATAAGGAGAAGTGCATTTTTCATAAGAGTGACAAGACATGTGTTAATTAGCATATACCACGGTTATCCAGCGTTATCAGCAGATCTCCGAAGTTGAATAATGTAATCTTACTATAGAAGTCTAACTGCCCAGATCGCAATAAATGTATCTTAGGTTGCTGCATATGTTCACAGCGCTTTTGCTTGCCATACTGGTATTGCGTTTGGTATGGTTTTTTTTGTAGTTAACGGTTGCTCTTTAAGTTTACGTATTGCCCTTTTGTCATGTGGAGATAGCGAGTGGAGCTGTGGACCCTAGAAAACGGATTGCCAAATGGAGAAATCGGAACATTTCTGTCACATTCTTCCGTTTGACTTCAGCAGAGGGATGACAACACCGGAGGGAGACAGAAACATTTGCACCATGTATGGGGATGGACACAGCACGGAAAGAAAATGGTTTTCTCAGCTTAAGGAGGATCGTTTCGGCATTAGAGACTATGAAAATTCTGGAAGACAAAGAAAATGGTTCTGGGCACTATGGGACTTAACTTCTGAGATCATCAGTCCCCTAGAACTTAGAAACTACTTAACCCTAACTAACTTAAGGACATCACACACAGCCATGCCCGAGGCAGGATTCGAACCTGCGACCGCAGCGGTCGCGCGGATCCAGACTGTAGCGCCTAGAGCCGCCCAACCACTCCGGCCGGCCTCTGGAAGACATTCTGGGTTCGATGAAGACCGTTTGAACGCATTAATCCACGAATTATTCACGTCAGTGTACTCGAGAACTGACAAATTTGATGAACTGTGATCATTACAATATCGTGCGACATATGAGTGCAATGGCGATGGTTCAAAAATGGGTGTGTGGGCACCGCATGCCCTAAGCCAAAAACACAGAAATCAGCGCGTATCCATATGTGCATCTCTGCCTGCTCGTTTTCAGTTGGCTCATGAACAACACCGAACATTACTGCACTATATCCTCATTGGTGACGAAAAATGGTGTCTTTATGCTAACATAAGGGGAAAAAAAGGAATGACTGAGCTCAAGAAAACAGCAAATCCCTGTACGAAGACCTATGCGCATCCTCAAAAAAATAATGTTATGCTTCTGGTGGAACTGCGACGGTGCGGTGTACTACGAGTTGCTTCCTCAAAGTGTAACCATCACTGCTCATTTTTTTGTCAACCATTGAAACGTCCTGCAGGAAGACTGCGCGAAGTAGTGCTACTCCACGATAAAGCTCGCCTGCATTCTGCTAGACCGGCAAAACACACTATGCAGGAGTTGGGTTGGGAAGTCACTGCGCACACACCTTATTCACCTGATTTACGCCTTCAGAGTTTCACCTTTTTCGTGCTCTGTGGAACAATCTTCAAGAACTTCCTTCTCGGAGAAAAATGCACTCCAGATATGATTCAACAAGTTTTTCGCCTCAAAACCATCTACAGCGGCGGAATGGAAAAGTTACCACAGCGTTCAAAACTGTTGTACGTAGTGAGGGAGAATATGCTGTTGATGACTGAAGTATGTGTTACGTTGTAAGTAGGCTGTTTAGGTTCTTATATTGGCAACGCCACCGCCACGTAGCGCTCTGTATGAAAATCACTGGTTTTGCTGTGTGCAGTCTGCGGCTGGTTTGCATTGTTGTTGGCTATTGTAGTGTTGGGCAGCTGGATGTTAACAGCGCGTAGCGTTGCGCAGTTGGAAGTGAGCCGCCAGCAGTGGTGGATGCGGGGAGTGAGATGGCGGAGTTTTGAGAGCGGACGATCTGGACAGAGACAGTAAATTTGTAAGACTGGATGTCATGAACTGCTATATATTATGACCTTTGAACATTAAGGTAAATACATTGTTTGTTCTCTATCAAAATCTTTCATTTGCTAACTATGCCTATCAGTAGTTAGTGCCTTCAGTAGTTTGAATCTTTTATTTAGCTGGCAGTAGTGGCGCTCGCTGTATTGCAGTAGTTCGAGTAACGAAGATTTTTGTGAGGTAAGTGATTTGTGAAAGGTATAGGTTAATGTTAGTCAGGGCCATTCTTTTGTAGGGATTATTGAATGTCAGATTGCGTTCCGCTAAAAAATATTGTGTGTCAGTTTAGTGTTGATCAGAATAGGTAAAGAGCGAAATGCCTGAGTGCGTTCAGTTCTGCTCAGCTGTTTGAAAATCAAATTACGTAAGGGATTTACCAACACAGTAATTCAATAATTTTTGTAAGGGGACGTTTCAACGTGTGTCTGTTTTCTTTATTAAATTTATGTGAGTTCTCTTGCAGCCCCATTGCCAATACTTATGAGGAAGAGTTGGTTGGTTCAAATGGCTCTGAGCACTATGGGACTTAACTTCTGAGGTCATCAGTCCCCTAGAACTTAGAACTACTTAAACTTACCTAACCTAAGGACATCACACACAGCCATGCCCGAGGCAGGATTCGAACCTGCGACCATAGCGGTCGCGCGGTTCCAGACTGTAGCACCTAGAAGCGCTCGGTCACTCCGGCCAGCACGGGTTGGGATTCAGTCGCACCCTGGTTGCCGAATGAAATTAATAGGTTGGTTGCTTTGAAGTAACGCACAAGCTGCGACATCGTCGCGAAAAAACACAGTGACCCGTATATATAATAAGTCTCCTTTAATTTACGTCTATGGTTACAATCTTTTTTGTTTAACGGGTTACCGGTTTCGGTCTTTAATGACCATCATCAGATCTGCTTCATAAAAACGAAGTCCTAATGTACTGCAGCCATAGTGGCATCGTCAAATGTTAATTGTGGAATCAGCACCAGCATCGTCAAATACATATAAATCGCATCACATGCACGAGTGATGTTTTCAGTAAAACTATTGTTTAAAACAAGCTGCCGTACAGTGTGTTGGTTAAACATAAACGATTGTGACCATAGACGTAAATTAAAGGGAGCTTTGAAGTAAGCCTTATCACTGTCATATTGTTTGCTAATCTGTTTAAGTACAGGTGCACTTCTTAATCCCTAACCTTTCGACATACAGCTTTCAAATTAAATGTTAAGTCATTTGCTTTGAGGAACTGAATCACTCTTGTCATCAATGGTGCTTATATAGTTTTCATGTGTTGCAGACGGGCATTTAATATCGCAGACTGTGTCCAGCGCGGTAGTAAACACCGCCGTTTCACCCGATAACGGGCGGGCTGCAAATCCGGCCGTCCTGCAATCATTGTCATATTTTGCAATAGAGAACTTCAGATTTCTTTTGCAAGATTAAAAGCTTATTCAGCAATTTTGCAAATTTGTTCATTCTGTTAAAGAAAGTTTTATGGTTAAATGCTTGATTATCTGTAAAACACAGTTTATATATTGTTAAATAAACAGGTTGTGTGAGAAGAAAGTTGTATTGGTGGGTCCTCCCTTCCACGTTTTCCTTAATTCCATTAAGTACCACGTACCATTATGGAAAAATGCACCAACAGAATGTATTTAGACTAGTTTCGACAAGTACAATTTCCATCTTCAGATCTTCTACGTACGAGTAGAAAGCCCATTGTGCCACTCTGTGGACGCACACAGCTCGTTGAAAAACACGATGACGTGTAGCGTTATACACTGAGGAGACAAAAGACATGTTGTTGTTGTTGTTGTTGTGGTCTTCAGTCCTGAGACTGGTTTGATGCAGCTCTCCATGCTACTCTATCCTGTGCAAGCTTCATCATCTCCCAGTACCTACTCCAACCTACATCCTTCTGAATCTGCTTAGTGTATTCATCTCTTGGTATCCCTCCACAATTTTTACCCTCCACGCTGCCCTCCAATGCTAAATTTGTGATCCCTTGATGCCTCAGAACAGGTCCTACCAACCGGTCCCTTTTTCTTGTCAAGTTGTGCCACAAAGTCCTCTTCTCCCCAATTCTATTCAATACCTCCTCATTAGTTATGTGATCTACCCATCGAATCTTCAGCATTCTTCTGTAGCACCACATTTCGAAAGCTTCTATTCTCTTCTTGTCCAAACTATTTATTGTCCATGTTTCACTTCCATACATGGCTACACTCCATACAAATACTTTCAGAAACGACTTCCTGACACTTAAATCTATAATCGATGTTTACAAATTTTTCTTCTTCAGAAACGCTTTCCTTGCCATTGCCAGTCTACATTTGATATCCTCTCTACTTCGACCATCATCAGTTATTTTGCTCCCCAAATAGCAAAACTCCTTTACTACTTTAAGTGTCTCATTTCCTAATCTAATTCCCTCAGCATCACCCGACTTAATTTGAATACATTCCATTATCCTCGTTTTGCTTTTGTTGATGTTCATTTTATATCCTCCCTTCAAGACACCATCCATTCCGTTCAACTGCTCTTCCAAGTCCTTTGCTGTCTCTGACAGAATTACATTGTCATCGGCGAACCTCAACATTTTTATTTCTTCTCCATGGATTTTAATACCTACTCCGAATTTTTCTTTTGTTTCCTTTACTGATTGCTCAATATACAGATTGAATAACATCGGGGAGAGGCTACAAACCTGTCTCACTCCCTTCCCAACCACTGCTTCCCTTTCATACCCCTCGACTCTTATAACTGCCATCTGGTTTCTGTACAGTTTGTAAATAGCCTTTCGCTCCCTGTATTTTACCCCTGCCACCTTTAGAATTTGAAAGAGAGTATTCCAGTCAACATTGTCAAAAGCTTTCTCTAAGTCTACAAATGCTAGAAACGTAGGTTTGCCTTTCCTTAATCTTTCTTCTAAGACAAGTCGTAAGGTCAGTATTGCCTCACGTGTTCCTGTATTTCTACGGAATCCAAACTGATCTTCCCCAAGGTCGGCTTCTACTAGTTTTTCCATTCGTCTGTAAAGAATTCGAGTTAGTATTTTGCAGCTGTGACTTATTAAACTGATTGTTCGGTAATTTTCACATCTGTCAACACCTGCATTCTTTGGGATTGGAATTATTATATTCTTCCTGAAGTCTGAGGGTATTTCGCCTGTTTCATACATCTTGCCCACCAGATGGTAGAGTTTTGTCGGGACTGGCTCTTCCAAGGCCGTCAGTAGTTCCAATGGAATGTTGTCTACTCCGGGGGCCTTGTTTCGACTCAGGTCTTTCAGTGCTCTGTCAAACTATTCACGCAGTATCGTATCTCCCATTTCATTTTCATCTACATCCTCTTCCATTTCCATAATATTGTCCTCAAGTGCATCGCCCTTGTATAGACCCTCTATATACTCCTTCCACCTTTCTGCTTTCCCTTCTTTGCTTAGAACTGGGTTTCCATCTGAGCTCTTGATGTTCATACAAGTGGTTCTCTTATCTCCAAAGGTCTCTTTAATTTTCCTGTAGGCAGTATCTATCTTACCCCTAGTGAGATAAACCTCTACATCCTTACATTTGTCCTCTAGCCATCGCTGCTTAGCCATTTTGCACATCCTGTTGATCTCATTTTTGAGACGTTTGTACTCCTTTTTGCCTGCTTCATTTACTGCATTTTTATATTTTCTCCTTTCATCAATTAAATTCAATATTTCTTCTGTTACCCAAGGATTTCTACTAGCCCTCGTCTTTTTACCTACTTGATCCTCTGCTGCCTTCGCTACTTCATCCCTCAAAGCTACCCATTCTTCTTCTACTGTATTTCTTTCCCCCATTCCTGTCAATTGTTCCCTTATGCTCTCCCTGAAACTCTGTACAACCTCTGGTTCTTTCAGTTTATCCAGGTCCCATCTCGTTAAATTCCCACCTTTTTGCAGTTTCTTCAGTTTTAATCTACAGGTCATAACCAATAGATTGTGGTCAGAGTCCACATCTGCCCCTGGAAATGTCTTACAATTTAAAACCTGGTTCCTAAATCTCTGTCTTACCATTATATAATCTATCTGATACCTTTCAGTATCTCCAGGGTTCTTCCATGTATACAACCTTCTATCGTGATTCTTAAACCAAGTGTTAGCTATGATTAAGTTGTGCTCTGTGCAAAATTCTGCCAGGTGGCTTCCTCTTTCATTTCTTAGCCCCAATCCATATTCACCTACTACGTTTCCTTCTCTCCCTTTTCCTACACTCTAATTCCAGTCACCCATGACTATTAAATTTTCATATCACTTCACTATCTGAATAATTTCTTTTATTTCATCATACATTTCTTCAATTTCTTCGTCATCTGCAGAGCTAATTGGCATATAAACTTGTACTACTGTAGTAGGCATGGGCTTCGTGTCTATCTTGGCCACAATAATGCGTTCACTATGCTGTTTGTAGTAGCTTACCCGCATTCCTATTTTCCTATTCATTATTAAACCTACTCCTGCATTACCCCTATTTGACTTTATGTTTATAACCCTGTAGTCACCTGACCAGAAGTCTTGTTCCTCCTGCCACCGAACTTCACTAATTCCCACTATATCTAACTTTAACCTATCCATTTCGCTTTTTAAATTTTCTAACCTACCTGCCCGATTTAGGGATCTGACATTCCACGCTCCGATCCGTAGAACGCCAGTTTTCTTTCTCCTGATAACGACATCCTCTTGAGTAGTCCCCGCCCGGAGATCTGAATGGGGGACTATTTTACCTCCGGAATATTTTACCCAAGAGGACGCCATCATCATTTAATCATACAGTAAAAGCTGCATGCCCTCGGGAAAAATTACGGCTGTAGTTTCCCCTTGCTTTCAGCCGTTCGCAGTACCATCACAGCAAGGCCGTTTTGGTTAGTGTTGCAAGCCAGATCAGTCAATCATCCAGACTGTTGCCCCTGCAACTACTGAAAAGGCCGCTGCCCCTCTTCAGGAACCACACGTTTGTCTGGCCTCTCAACAGATACCCCTCCGTTGTGGTTGTACCTACGGTACAGCTATCTGTATCGCTGAGGCACGCAAGCCTCCCCACCAACGGCAAGGTCCATGGTTCATGGGGGGGACAAAAGACATAGGATAGTAATATGCACATATACAGATGGCGGTAGTATGGCTTACACGAGGTGTAAGATAGGCATTGCATTGCCGGAGCTCTCATTCGTATTTAAGTGATTCATTTCAAAAGGTTTTCCGACACGTTTATGGTCGTACTACGGGAATTAACAGGCTTTGAACATGGAATGCTAGTAGGAGGTAGACTCATGAGACATACCAAATTTTAGGCATTGCCTTTCATCACAGACAACGCAGTGGCCGACTGCCTTCACTCAACGACCGAGAGCAGCGGCTTTTGCCCAAAGTTGTTAGTGCTAACAGACAAGCTAGAAATAACTGCAGAATTCAATGTGGGACATAGGACGAATACATCTCTTATGATAGTGCGGCGAAATGTATTAATGGGCTGTGGCAGCAGGCGACCGACCCCAGTGGCTTTGCTAATCGCACGGCACCGCCTGCAGCACCTCTCCTGGGCTCGTGACCATCTCTGTTGGACCCTAGATGACTGCTCACATGATTCCCGATTTCAGTTGGTAAGAGCTAATGGTAGGGTACGAGTGTGATGCAGACCTCACGAAGCCATGGACCCAAGTTGTCAACAAGGCACTGTGGTAGCTTGTGGTGGTTCCATAATGGTGTGGGCTGTGTTTACATGGAATGAACTGGATGCTCTGGTCATATTGAACCGATCGTTGGTTGGAAATGGTTATGTTCCGTTACTTGGAGACTACTTGTATTCATGGGCTTCATTTTAGCAAACAACGATGTCACCGAGCTACAATTTTATGCTAATGGTTTGAAGAACATTCTGGACAATTTGAGCGAACCATATAGCCACGCAGATCGCTCGACATGAGTCCCATGGAACATTTATGGGACGTAACCGAGAAATCAGTTCGGGATATGTAATTTACAGACTCACATTGAAGCGTCTTCTTCAACGAGTTGTTTCCGGATGTCATAACTAAATGACACTACACTATACCGAGTGGCACAATGATGTACGTACGTAGAAACGCTCGTGGAACATGTACCTTTGTTTAAAAATCTACATCAGCCGTATTTCGAACCTAGGACCTGTATGTGGCAGGCGAGCGCTCTACTGCGAAGGCACATTGCCTGGCGGAAAAATCGACTTCACTTTAAAGTATTATATATACTCAGAAAACTTGAAAGTCGATTTTCTCGAGCCTTTTTGATTGTTGCGTCGACATTTGAGTTCAGAATTCCAAGTCCCGTAAATATACTGAAAGGGAAATGACGCAACATCGAAAAATACTTAATATAGGGTATGAAAAACTTAGGGAATACATTTGACTAGGAATCATATTTAAGCGATTACGGTGTAACCGTCAGTACGTTGACTGCAAGCGTGCAAAGTGCGTGCATTGTGCTTGCAAGTTCCGGATGTCACTTTGTGAGATGGAGTTCCACGCCTGTTGCATTTGGTCGGTCAATATAGTCATAGTTAATACTGTTTGTAGGTGACGCTGGAGTTGTTATCTGATGATGTTCCTTATGTGTTCGATTGGCCGATTGGAGACTGGTCTGGTGATCGTATGGGCCAGGGCAACATGTCGACACTCGGCAGAGCATGTTGGGTTACAACAACGCTATGTCGTTGAGAGTTACTCTTTTGGAAAACACCCCCTGGAAATCACTTCACGAATGGCAACACAACAGGTCGAATCACAGGACTGACGTTCGAATTTGCAGTCAGAGTGTGTGGGATAACCATGAGAGTGCTTCTGCTGTCGGACAAAATCGGTCCCTGGCCATAATTCCATGTGTAGGTCAAGAGTGTCTAGGACGAAGACAGGTTGGTTGCATGCCCTCAACTGGTCTCCTTACCAACACTGGGCCATAACTGGCACCAAGGTAGAACCAGCTTTCATCAGGAAACACAGCTTGCCTCCAACCTGTCTTTCAACGAGTTCTCCCTCGACACCATTGAAGTTGCAGACGGCGATGGTTTGGGGTCAGTGGAACGCACGCTGGTTCGGAGCTGCCCTTGGTTGTGTGACGGTGGTGCCAACCGCTGCTCAGATTGCTGATGCAGATTCAGTACAACGCGCCAGAGCAATCCGCCGAACACGATGGCCTTGCTCTGGGTAGTGCCACGTTGCCTCCGGAATCTCGCTTTCTTGCGCCTGTACAATCTCATGAGCACCGCTGCCTACAATCAGGTACAGCGGCTCCATTTCTGTCAAGTCTTTCTGTAATATTGTAGAAGGAACATCCAGCTTCTTATTCCTCGACGTCGTTCAACTCAGGCGGGGGTTGATAATGTGGTCTTTGTCGTCTTAGAGGGATTCGAGTCTAACTTCAACTCACCATGTCCAATCTCTGAGGTAACCAATGCTCACGAACGTTACATCGTGTATTTACAGCAATGCTGACTTGCTGGCGCGAAAATTTGTCAGACGTTGAAACACGCCTACCGAAATTCGTGTATGTCACACAACTCTACGCTGGTGTTGCGATTTCTTTCTGGCAGCGAACAGCAAAATGAGAAAAATCCGATTTCTGTGTGGTCGCCTTGTTACCAAAATCCGATAACGTAAAAATTTTATTTGCTTAAGGTTTCAGTTTCAGGCTGTTCATCTATTTCATACTTCAGTGTTGTTATAAGCAAACTCGTTAACACTTAATTGATTTCGAGTGTGATGATACGTTGAATTACATATAGTTTTAATATATGTACAGCCATACAACGGTGGTATTGGTAATGTTTTATGACAATGACGTGTGCACTGATAAGCACCATGACAGTGTGCGCAACGGTAAACAACTAATGTCCTTGTACGGAGTGCATTCACAGTTGTCTTCGTAAAGGAAATTCCTCTTATTTATGATGTGTCCCTAATGGGTCAATGCACTTTGCCATTTCATTTGAGTAAGTTCGGACCAATGACCCATATTCTGCCAGGCTACTATGGAAGTAGCCTTTTAGTATCCTTCAGACATGCTGATTTTGAATATCGTATCACACACTGCCTGCCGGCCGCTGTGGCAGAGCGGTTCTAGGCGCTTCAGTCCGGAAGCGCGCTGCTGCTACGGTCGCAGGTTCGAATCCTGCCTCAGGCATGGATGTGCGTGATGTCCTTAGGTTAGGTTTAAGTAGTTCTAAGTCTAGGGGACTGATGATCTCAGATGTTGAGTCCCATAGTGCTTAGAGCCATTTGAACCATTTTCATACACTGCCCGGTAGAGTGCGGACAAAATAACGTCGTAACAAACGATACCATAGGAGAGGACATATCGTTTTGTGGAATGGGGGGGGGGGGAGATTAGGGGGTGGGGACTATTGTGATCGGCCACTGCTCTGTAGGGGACCAGCAGTTAGACAGCTGACGCCTATGCAGAAACGCGTATCTTACGTAACTTGTAAGATATAGCAAGCGAGTCTGCAAACTATTGCATTAACAGTGTCCAGGATTGGACGACGGGTAGGAGTTCGGAACGACAACACTGAAGAGTTGACGAGCCCTCGCCTGCTTCCCTAACCTTCAGTGGAGTCGACAATACCTGACGCTGCCGACACTCATCCATTTACAATCGTTTCACTGCCAAAGAACTTTTGCAGATAGACACAATGATGTGATTAAAGAATTACACCAATTCTGTTGGAACCTAGGCCTCTTCTTTCCTATTTAATTTCCTCAGGACAATCCACAAGACTTGCATTTATTCTGCTTTTTCTTTGCAAATAAATGTACGGAAAGAATCCCTTCTGCATCCCAAGAAGAGTTTAGGATTCAATGTTTGGTCCACGACGAGGCTATCAGAAACGGACCACAAGTGCATACTAGAGGTAAATGGTTCGGGGAGTGGGATGGGGGGAGAATTCGGTCATGCTCTTTTCAAAGGAACAGTTCCAACATTCACCTTGAGTATTTAAGGAAAACCAGGGAACCTAAATCTGGACAGTCGAATGTAAATGTCGTGTGACTAGGGCCTCCCATCGGGTAGACCGTTCGCCGGGTGCAAGTCTTTCGATTTTACGCCACTTCGGCGATGATGATTAGGACAACAGAACACCCAGTCCCTGAGCGGAGAAAATATCCGAGCCAGCCGGGAATCGAACCCGGGCCTTTAGGATTGACATTCTGTCGTGCTGACCACTCAGCTACCAGGGGCTGACTGGACAGTCGAATGAGGATTTGAACCATCGTATTCCCAAGTGAGCTTCCAGTGCCGTAACCACTGCAGGCATCCCCCTGACCCCTAGAGAAGACATTCCCGATCAGTGAAATACGAGGGTAGTCTCAAACGTTTCCGACCACAACATGAAGATAGGCGCACTTGTCAACGAAAGTTGGAAAAACTGCTTTCGCATGCATAATAAGGCATGCAAATTTTCAGCCATTCTGGAGGCGTAATTGTTGTTTTACAGTCGTTTTAGTGAGTCGTTGCGAGTGTTTTTGTGAGAATGGACGAAATCGGGTATTGAGGTGTGATTAGATCTTTTTTTCAGGCAATACGCGTACGAAAATTAAACACGAATTGGATTCTATGTAGTAGGACTCTGTACCACCATTTATACACAGTAGAAGTTTGGGCAGTTGAATTTAGACGTGGCCGTAGCAGGTTCTGTGGTGATGAACGTTCTGGACGCCCAAAAATTGCAACCATTGAAAAAATGGCCACATTTGCGGAAGAAAAAAAAATTGTTTCACCAAGACAATGCACCTTCTGACACCTGTGCAACTGCTGAAGTTAAAATCCACGAAAAGCGATTTCAGCTGCTTAATAACCGTCCTTATTCTCCAGCGACATTGTTTTGTTTCATACGCTAAAAGCTGTGTCCGGAGGACAGAAATTTTCGGAGAATGAAGAGTAGGAAAACAAGAATTTTAAAGACATTTCAAGCAAAAATCTCTTATTTCTTTGTTAGATCGAAACTTTTTAGACTACCCTTATGCGCTTCATCTTACCTAGTAAATGGCATTCAGTTAACCCGCTATTCAATCTTTCGCCCTGCATTGTTCAATTTCAGACTTACTAAATAAATATATTGCCTTCAATGGATTGTAAATAGGTTCAAAAATGGTTCAAATGGCTCTGAGCACTGTGGGACTCAACTGCTGTGGTCATAAGTACCCTAGAACTTAGAACTACTTAAACCTAACTAACCGAAGGACATCACACAGCCCGCATCTCGTGGTCGTGCGGTAGCGTTCTCGCTTCCCACGCCCGGGTTCCCGGGTTCGATTCCCGGCGGGGTCAGGGATTTTCTCTGCCTCGTGATGGCTGGGTGTTGTGTGATGTCCTTAGGTTAGTTAGGTTTAAGTAGTTCTAAGTTCTAGGGGACTGATGACCATAGATGTTAAGTCCCATCCATAGTGCTTAGAGCCATTTGAATCATTTGACATCACACACATCCATGCCCGAGGCAGGATTCTAACCTGCGACCGTAGCGGTCGTGCAGTTCCAGACTGTAACGCCTTTAGCCGCTCGGCCACTCCGGCCGGCTGTAAATAGGAGCCAAATACTTACAGAATACGGGTATGGTTTCGACAGTTTTAAAACTTTCTTCTTCAGACGTTATTGTACGTAGAATCACATATTACTACATCCAATGTGATAGTCGTTGACTATCTAGTACAAGTGCGTGTCATTCATTTAATCTCAGAAAATGTTTTCATCAGGCACTGCCATTAATTTTTTCGAAAAACACTTTAGAACTGCTGCCCGTGTACTGGGAGGGAAGGGGTGGGGCGTGTTAAGATCCTCTCAGCCGACCAAAAATATTCACTTTTAGTAGAGGTGATTATATTTTTAAAGAACTTTCATTTTTCAATTTAACTGCTACCTTTCAGTCAAGAAACTATCGTGGAAATTAAGAGTCTCGAAAGCGACCACAAATTCCAGAAATTAAAAGCTATGTTTGACGCAGGACAGATCTCAGCTGTTTGCCTGAGGGCGTGCGGTTGTACTGCTGACGTTAGAGCGACGCAGAGTCTAAAGGTGCACCTTCGCACGCTGACAATTCCTGCCGTCAACTACAAATGCGACAGGAACGGAGTAAAGGGGCAACAGAAACAGAAAGACCCTCCATTAAGAAAAAGGAACAAAATCAGGAGAAATAATGGCGTCCCGAGGGTGGGTGAGAATGACTGAAAGAAATAGCGTTGCCCTTGTTTACAGGATCACATAACCGCAGTTTCTAGACCAGTGTTTACAGTCATAGTGCTTAGTGAAATGAAAGAGGTGCGTGCAAATTTCGGTTCTATGCCGTGTAAATCATGGCGTCGTCGACGTTATGAGAGTTTGTCACTGGCATAGTCCTTAAAACAGTTGCATGAGGCAGGTGCTCCTCAAATTTTCGGGAGGTGCTTTTCAAATGCAGTATTTCCGTGACAGGCAACTTGCTTGTTATTATGCTAAAGCGATGCACTAATCAATGATCTAAAAACAATAATGTATGTAAATGAAAATTAAAAACTGTTCGTTGGCAAGTACATCAAATGAGAACGTCTGGATCGATCTGGCTAGTTAAAAAAAAGTTTGTAATAATCAATATAATGTTTTTCGGGAAGGAAAAATTGGAAAAGTTGAGGAGAAAATTGGAAAATTCAGAAAAACCTGGAAGCGCTTTTTTCTATACAATTTTTGTATGAACCCAAGTCAATAGCTTGCGATTTGAGTGATGTCTATGTGTAATCCTCTTTTTGCTTTGTTCGTGATGGTAATGGAAAAGCTTTCACAGAAAAAAAAACGGAACAGTTACAGAGAAAAGTGGGGAAATTATTAGAAAATGCAAAAATCATACTTTTATAAACACTCTCCATCACAACTGATTCTTTTCGTGTTTTGCTTGTTATGCTCCCGGGCTGGAAATAACTCAAATGCTTTCAATTGGAAAACAACTCTCGAAGAACTGGAGAAAAATCTGTAAAAACTCATTCTACCTCAAATTAAAATAAAATTACACCTTTTTTTTACTTTTTTGTTGCAGTTAATTATTTTATTACTATTCCATTTCAAATTTGTAACTCTACTACGTCCGCAAATGTACTTTGACTGCTGATTGTCAAATTGCAAATTGTGAATAAGGCCAATCGGTGACATAGTGACGAAAAATTGTTTCAATTGCTTAACTCCCGTAGAACTGTTATTCTTTTGTAAGTTACTCGCAATCGTTTCATAGAATGAATTTGGTTTCGTCTTATCTCAAACAAATGTGCCATCTATGAAATATTGCAAGTTTTGAAGTGAGTAACGGTCATAAAGTAGCAAAAAAGTGAATGGATTGTTCATTTTCAGGTGACTTGTCATTGTTTACATAGGACATTAAATTGAATTAAGTATGAACATCACTCTCAAGTTGCAGAACAACCAATCTGGAGCAGTATTTTCAAAACATCCGAACTCATCCGACGAATTGAATTTCATGATTCCGAGTGAAACTGCTGGCGAATTGATAATCTAAATCTGTGGATTCCGTTACCAACCAACAATACCACCCATCCAAACTGTTAAACTTGCTGGAGTTTCCCGGACTGCCGCAGCACTCGGTTTGCGGTAAAGAAACTGACTGGCAACGTCACAGAAACAACAATATTCTTAAATAAATGTACAATACAAAAGTCATTTTGAGAATCCGCATCCCAATGATTCTAACCGACATGCTATTCCACTGCAAACGCTTGCAGTTTCCGGTACGGCTTGCATTCTTAATGAAAATAAAGAAATCACAAGGGCAGTCATTGATTGTTTCTGTCATTAACTTTGAAAATTCACGCTTCACGCATGGTCGGTTCTGTGTGTCCGTGTCGAAAATCCATCAGCTTTGTTTGTTTACGGGCCAGGCAACAAAAGCCGGCCCGGGGTGGCCGAGCGGTTCTAGGCGCTACAGTCTGGAACCGCGCGACCGCTACGATCGCAGGTTCGAATCCTGACTCGGGCATGGCTGTGTGTGATGTCCTTAGGTTAGTTAGGTTTAAGTAATTCTAAGTTCTAGGGGACTCGTGACCTCAGAAGTTAAGTCCCATAGTGCTCAGAGCCATTTGAACCATTTGAGGCAACAAAACAAAAAGTGTCGTCTGTCATAAAGCGTTGCAATGAACGAAATGGTGAGGACACAGCAAACCAATCGAAACGAAGCATTTCTTTGTTTTTATTATTTGCAATCGAAATCGAAATGTAAATAAAACATATTGATGTTCTTTGTAACTTCCAATTCATGAAACTGTGGCTTGATTCAGCTGAGACTTTAACTTTGGAACAAAACCGCATGATTCCAACTCGGCCACATTCCAAGCAAATCATACGTTTTCAGCATCTCAGTGTTCTGAAGCGGATAGAATTGATCTCGTGTGTCAAATTTCCCACTGACGTACTTCTAAATGTACTCCTCCTCAAATAGAATACCCATGACCACATTCGATGACATACAGTTATCACTCGACAACAGATCTTTTCCTGCTTTTTTACTTTGTTTACGCATTTCGAATAGCTTTTCAAAAATTCACAAAATCATCGCAACAACTTCATTGAAATTTGGACAGTACGACGTCTGTCAGATCCGTTAATTATTAATAAAGTAAAGAAAACCGAAGACAATCTTGTAAAACTACGAGGAGAAAAAATAAAAACATTGAGGTCTCCTGTGACATTGTAATTCCGTTGCAACTGATCAGGGACTTGGTATAGGGTATCAGCGATCATAAGGCTGTGATAACAAGAACATTGACGGAAAGAAAATCGCGACACCAAGGAGATGTGCGGCGCAAACGAAAGTTGGTTGGCTTATTTCCACATATGAAAAATTATGTCTTTTCAGATTTCGGTCCAGGTGCATAATAGCGACGTTAGCAGACCACTATGAGGATCCAAATCAGCTTTGCTTTAAATGCACGCTGTAACGGTACCGAGTGTTATTTACTTAAAAGACTGGACGTGTTGGCTTTGTTAGTCAAGAATGCCTCTGGAAAACAAAGACCCAATTATCAATATGCGAGTGAACTTGCACGAAGTCGTGTAATAGGGCTTCGAGAAGCTGTATGTTATTCTGCAATACTGCAGGGAGACTTCGCAAGAATGTAGCCGCTGTACGTGATTACTGGTAACGGTGCTCATGAGATTGTACAGTCACAAGAAGACCGGGCTCCGGATGGCTACATAGCACTACCCAGAGGGAAGACCGCCGTGTTCGACGCATGGCTCTGAAGCAACGTACTGAATCTGCAGCAGCAATCTGAGCAGCAGTTGGCACCACAGCGATACAACTAACTGTTACAAATTGATTACTTCAAGGATAGCTCCAAGCCTGACGTCCTGTATAGTGCATTCTAGTGACCCAAAACCACCGCCATTTGAGACTTCAATGGTGTCAAGCGAGAGGTGGTTCAAATGGCTCTGAGCACTATGCGACTCAACTTCTGAGGTCATCAGTCGCCTAGAACTAATTAAACCTAACTAACCTAAGGACATCACACACATCCATGCCCGAGCCCAGATTCGAACCTGTGACCATAGCAGTCACGCGGTTCCAGATTGAAGCGCCTAGAACCGCACGGCCACACCGGCCGGCTCAAGCGAGAGCTCATTGGAGCGCTGGATGGAGGTCTGTTGTGTTTTCTGATGAAAGCCGGTTCTGCCTCGGTGCCAGTGATGGCCCAGTATCGCTTCTAACGAGGCCTGTTGAGAGACTGGAACCAACCTGTCTGCACAATAGGCAGCCGGCCGAGGTGGCCGAGCGGTTCTAGGCGCTACAGTCTGGAACCGCGCGACTGCTACGGCCGCAGGTACGAATCCTGCCTCGGGCATGGATGTGTGTGATGTCCTTAGGTTAGTTAGGTTTAAGTAGTTCTAAGTTCTAGGGGACTGGTGACCTCAGAAGTTAAGTACCATAGTGCTCAGAGCCATTTGAACCATTTTGCACAATAGATACACTGGCCATACACCTGGACTTATTGTCTGGGGTGTGATTACGTATGACAGCAGCAGCATTTCGTGGTTATACCACACACTGTGACTGTAAACCTGTACGTCAGTGTGGTGAGTCAACCTCCTGTGCTGCCATTCATAAATAGCATTTCACGGGCTGTTTGCCGACAGGATAACGCTCGCTCACATATCGCTTGGCCTGCTCGATCACAAAATCTGTCTCCAATCGAGAAAATATGGAGACGACAACTCCAGTTTCATCCACAAAGAGCATTAACCGAGCCTGCATTTACCGACCAAGTGCAGCAGGCAACAGGCATCTATCTCCATCCTACAAATTGACATCTGATACCTGCACAACACGACGCATGCACATTTGCATGCTTACATTCATCATTCTGGCGGTTCCACTGGTTATAACTGTACTGGTGTTTCACATTTGCAACGGTATATTTCGCGCCTTCATTAACCTGTGAACTTGCAATGTTAATCATTTAAATATGTTACCTAGACAAATACGTTCTCAAAATTTCATTATCTGCATCAATAATTTTTTGGTATTGCAGTTTTTTTGCATCAGTGTATGAGAACGATTATAATGTTAAGAAAGTTAGGATTATAATTTTGATTAGCAAGAGCGAAAGGACTAAAATTTCAGAGGGTCTGCGGCAGGGCGGGATCGTTCTGTCGTTCTTTCACCTCCTTACTCTCTCTGTCATTTTCATTGAACAGTTCACCTACCTCTATATTTCTTTCTTCCGACGTCCCTTCACTCTGCAGTAGTAGATACACGCTAGACAGTGTAAAGCAACGTAGATGAAACCACTACCTAATACCTACCACACAGAGGCCGCGTAAAGTTGCAAATCAGTTCAAGTTTATTTTCAAAAATTTCGGGCAGTAGGAGAATGTACTTTAATTCCAGTAAACATTTGAAAATTCTATTAACGTCTTTTTATTCATAAGGAAGCCCATGAAATGGCTATCAAGTCCGTATTTAATAACGCAAATGCTGTATCATTTCCAGTTCACTGTTTATCCAACATATTTCACACGTAAAAGCAGTCAGAATTCCTGCAAGTCCGACCCGATTAATTTTGCGATCTAACAGTCACTGACCCACCACTATTAGCGTGTTGAACATTCGTTGGTTTCTGTGGTCTTCTATGTCAAAAGTGCTAGCCAAAGTATTCGAACAAGAACACGGAATACGCCACGCTGAATTGTCTCTACGACCGAAAGATCACACGCTTATAAAACTTCAACTAATTAATTGCGAAAGATCACACTTTACTCAAAAGTTCGTAACTTGAACTGCTTTAGTCACGACACGTTCTATCTGAAATGATCTCACTAGCTCTTCATTTTACGTACTATCTAGCATGGTGTTACTCGGAAGCAGGTTAGCGGTCGACTCTCTCGATGCTCCTCTCCTCTCTGCCTGGGGAGGGGGAGGGGGAGGGGGGGAGGGGGAGAGGTAGGGAGGGAGGGAGGGGGAGGGGAGAGTGAGGGAGGGAGAGAGGGAGGGGGGGGAGGGAGGAGGAGGGAGGGGGAGAGGGAGGGAGGGGAAGGGTTGAGTGGGAGGGGGAGGGGAGAGGGAGGGGGAGGGGAGTGGGAGGGGAGGGAAGGGGGAGGGGAGAGGGAGGGAGGGGGGAGGGGGAGGGAGGGATGGGGAGGGAGGGGGAGGGGATGGGGAGAGGGCGTCCAACGAAGAGCGGCGTGCTTCGCCAATCGTTTTGCTGGCACAAGTACGTGATGATGCTGTTCGATTTGTGGGGCGCTCAACTGCGCGGTCATCAGCACCTGTAGAAAGGGCCAATTTTTACACAGTCCATTTTCTTTTCACAACCCAATCTAGTCACTCTCACAAATGATGATTATGAAACGGTGAGGACAACACAAACACCCAGTCCACGGGCAGAGATAGTCCCCAGCCCTTGAACTTCTTGGACATCCTCCACCAATCCTATCTTATGCGGATCCCACAGCGCGCAACATTACTCCAGAAGAGGGCGGACAAGTGTAGTGCAAGCAGTCTCTTCAGTAGTCCTGTTGCATTTTCTAAGTGTTCTGCTAATAAATCGCAGTCTTTGGTTTGCTTTACCCACAACTTTATCTACGTGAACTTTTCAACTGCGGTTAATTGTAATTTTAATCCTTAACTATTTAGTAGAGTTTATAGTATTTAGATTGCTGTCATTTGTCGTGTAACTAAAATTTAACGGATGCTTTTTAATGCTCATGGGGATGACTCCACACTTTTCATGATTTAGAGTCAATTGCCACTTTTTTCACCATACTGATATCTTGTCTAAATCATTCTGCAATTCGTTTTGATTATATTATGTCCTTACAGGACGGTAAATGAAAGCATCATTTGCAAACCGTCTAAAAAGGCTGCTCAGACTGTCTTCTAAATCGTTTATGTAGATCGGGAACAGCAGGGGGCCTATAATAGTTCCTTGTGGAGCGTCCTATATTACTTCTCTTTTATTTGATGATTTTGCATCAGTTATTAGGAACTGTGGCCTTTCTGACAGGAAATCACGAATCCAGTCGCACAACTGCGATTATACTCTATAGGTATGTAATTTGATTAGAAGTCACTTGTGAGCAATGGTGACAGAAGTCTTCTGGAAATTTAAAAATATTGAATCAAGTTGACACTGCCTACAGTAGCGCTAACTATTTCATGAGAATAAAAAGCTGACTGTGTTTCTGTATCCGTGTTGCCTGTATGTCAATAAATTTTTTTCTTCGAGATAACTTAATGTTCGAATACAGCATATGTTCCAAAATTCTACTGCAAATTGTGGTTTCAACGTTCCATACCACATTTGTTAGGGGTTGCAGTTATCGACCGCGGTCCGTTTTAGTATCTCTGGACCCTCGAGTCGCCGCTAGGGCCGCTCCGCGGCTTGCAACAAGTCTCTAGCGTGCGCTCGGCCACTCTTGCTCGGGACGTCAAGCAGGAAAGTAGTATAGCCTTCAGCTGGTAGGAAGCAACCTCTACCAAGGCTCTTAGTTAAGGTATGGCCTATGCGATGTCTCTATAGCTCTCTGTAATTATATTCCTCCTGGCTATGAAGACTCCTATACCACCACTCAAGGACAGTACATTATTTTTTACCAACGACTTCTAGTTATTGTAGTCGTTGTAGACCCAGATCGTGCAGCAAGCTCCTTATCGACTTCACTGACAAACCTGCTGGATATGCAAAGAAGAGATTTGTATGTTTCTACACTCCTGGAAATTGAAATAAGAACACCGTGAATTCATTGTCCCAGGAAGGGGAAACTTTATTGACACATTCCTGGGGTCAGATACACCACATGATCACACTGACAGAACCACAGGCATATAGACACAGGCAACAGAGCATGCACAATGTCGGCACTAGTACAGTGTATATCCACCTTTCGCAGCAATGCAGGCTGCTATTCTCCCATGAAGACGATCGTAGAGATGCTGGATGTAGTCCTGTGGAACGGCTTGCTATGCCATTTCCACCTGGCGCCTCAGTTGGACCAGCGTTCGTGCTGGACGTGCAGACCGCGTGAGACGACGCTTCATCCAGTCCCAAACATGCTCAATGGGGGACAGATCCGGAGATCTTGCTGGCCAGGGTAGTTGACTTACACCTTCTAGAGCACGTTGGGTGGCACGGGAAACATGCGGACGTGCATTGTCCTGTTGGAACAGCAAGTTCCCTTGCCGGTCTAGGAATGGTAGAACGATGGGTCCGATGACGGTTTGGATGTACCGTGCACTATTCAGTGTCCCCTCGACGATCACCAGTGGTGTACGGCCAGTGTAGGAGATCGCTCCCCACACCATGATGCCGGGCGTTGGCCCTGTGTGCCTCGGTCGTATGCAGTCCTGATTGTGGCGCTCACCTGCACGGCGCCAAACACGCATACGATCATCATTGGCACCAAGGCAGAAGCGACTCTCATCGCTGAAGACGACACGTCTCCATTCGTCCCTCCATTCACGCCTGTCGCGACACCACTGGAGGCGGGCTGCACGATGTTGGGGCGTGAGCGGAAGACGGCCTAACGGTGTGCGGGACCGTAGCCCAGCTTCATGGGGACGGTTGCGAATGGTCCTCGCCGATACCCCAGGAGCAACAGTGTCCCTAATTTGCTGGGAAGTGGCGGTGCGGTCCCCTACGGCACTGCGTAGGATCCTACGGTCTTGGCGTGCATCCGTGCGTCGCTGCGGTCCGGTCCCAGGTCGACGGGCACGTGCACCTTCCGCCGACCACTGGCGACAACATCGATGTATTGTGGAGACCTCACGCCCCACGTGTTGAGCAATTCGGCGGTACGTCCACCCGGCCTCCCGCATGCCCACTATACGCCCTCGCTCAAAGTCCGTCAACTGCACATACGGTTCACGTCCACGCTGTCGCGACATGCTACCAGTGTTAAAGACTGCGATGGAGCTCCGTATGCCACGGCAAACTGGCTGACACTGACGGCGGCGGTGCACAAATGCTGCGCAGCTAGCGCCATTCGACGGCCAACACCGCGGTTCCTGGTGTGTCCGCTGTGCCGTGCGTGTGATCATTGCTTGTACAGCCCTCTCGCAGTGTCCGGAGCAAGTATGGTGGGTCTGACACACCGGTGTCAATGTGTTCTTTTTTCCATTTCCAGGAGTGTATTTAGCATTGGCCACCAGTCATTCACATTGGCGACGATTCGTTTGTCGACATCATAACACAAATCGACGTTATCAACCTAAGTGTGTACTTCAGCGGATTACTCCGGTATCCCTTCTCAAGTATTGATATGACTTTTGCAACTTTCCAGTCTTTAGGTACGGATCTTTCGACGAGCGAGCGGTTGTATATGGTTGTTAAGTATGGAGCCTGACTGGCAAACAATCTGGGCCAGAGGCCCTGTCTTTATTAAGTGGTTTAAGCAGCTTTGATACACCAAGGATGTCTAGTTCTAAGTTACTCATATTGGCAGTGCCTTAAAGTTGAGTACTCAGAGTAGTCTCTGTAATATATCAACACATTTTTACTTTTTACTGTAATACGTCAAATTTTTATTGACTGAATTTAACATTTGTAACTATTAACAACTTCTATAAATTATTGCCTTAGTTAAAATACATAAACCTTTTTGAAAGTTGTAATTTCTTATCAATAGAGTATTTTAACATCAATGGCTTCATCGAACGCACCCTTCATCATGTATGTTACAAAAAGCTTAGGCGTCCTACGGTAATTACTTTTGATATGAGAATATGTTCGAGATTTCTAATAATTAGCAGTTATTTTCAATGTGTGCTGTATAGTGAAAGCAGTGTGTGTGTGTGTGTGTGTGTGTGTGTGTGTGTGTGTGTGTGTATGTGGGTGCGCGGTTGTGTGTGTGAGAAAGAAAGCAAGAAAGAAACAGAGAGAGAGAGAGAGAGAGAGAGAGAGAGAGAGAGAGAGGGAGGGAGAGTGTGTGTGTGTATGTGTGTGTGTGTTTGTGTGTGTGTGTGCCCGGGCGATATTTGCTGTGGAGCGGTTTGCTGTCCCTGCAGCGTGCGATAAGCAACCTGGCACACACAAGATAAGCCGTCGCCGGCCCAGAGCCCGTCCCGCTACTGGTTGGACTCGGCTGCTGTCCACGTCAGCCGGGGATATGCTGCTGCTGCTATGGGGCGCCCCAGTGCTTCCAATGCGCACGCCGCGGGCTTAACATTTTGAAGAGAAGCATTAAGGGGCTACCGTCCGGTGGGACCCAGCGAGAAATTCAGTTGGCAGGGAAAGCACAGGACAAGCCGTAATTCTTATAACCGTGGCTCAAACACCGAGGAGGATGCTTTCATCAGAACTTCTCTTACAACATCTTGAGTGCTTTTCCTCTGACCGTAATCCTTGCTCTTGCAAAGCGTCTACATGAGCCGCTCCACTGGCTCTACAGAGCTGAATTCGTTCGGACTTTCTATACTCATTAGCACCTCTATTGGTCGGTGCATCTGTGCTTTCGAGCTTGGGGAAAAGGAAGAACAGCAGAATGTTTCGTTAGACAGCTACAGCGGCACTTTAATATTCAGATATTGTGATTTCTCAAATTATATTTTACATTTCACGCTTCTACAGATATACTGTGTTCGTACTCCTACAGCCATGTTTACTACGTATCCATACCGCTATTTCTAAGTCCGATGCTATATTCTGACGTTCTATTTTCTAATCTTTATCTTATGTGCTAGAGAGAGTGTATGAGTATCTGTGTGTGATGCTTCCATATGCTTCGGTTCTGGAGACAGGTTCATTCAATGGCAGTTGCACTTCAGCCAAGTTTATTGTACAGCTTAAGTAAAGTTCTGCTGGGACAAAGAGACATTAGTGGAAGCTGGTCAATAATTATTGTACAGGTTGGTACAAGTATTCCGGACATGGCACTGTACTGTGGGGTTCGGTAAGTGAGGGTTTCTGTTCAGGACATTTCTAGTAATGTAAATTCAGAAACTGGAACGTCTAAGGCTCGTTTTAGTCTGAGGTACTAATGCGTTTCTTTCAGCGTAGACATGGTGAACTATACTGCACAATATATGCAGTTCTATCGTATTTATTCATATTTCATTTCATAACTTCCGTTCTTTGTCCTAAGACACCTCGGTAATGGGAGAGTGCTTCGACTAGTCTACATCTCATTTCAGTCAGTGTGAGTCTCCCATGTGCTGAATATGTTGTGTGTTTTTTGTATGTTAGTATTAGAATTCATTTCCCGAGTTTCGTATTTCTCGTGCCGTATGAAATTGTCATAGCAACTATGTCCTCCTCATGTGGTATATTGAGCCTTCAGCTCTGCTGATTCTTGTATTCTTACTGTGACTTTTTTTAGTAACTTTCCGGGCGAGTGTAATTTTATTTTCTTCGAATATGTTTCGTGAATTCCTTGTTTTCCGTTGTGTTTGTTATCTGAACGAGATCATCTTAAAACACAGATATAACTTTCTCAGAAATCCTAAACGTAAATATTAAGGTACACGTATGTAAAGTATGCACATACGAAAAAAAATACACGTTGTGTCAAATGAAGCAAGTGAAGACAGATATGAGAGTTCTTGTTTAAGGTAAGTTATAGCTTCATCTACAGCTTCATATGCGCCTAATCACAGTGAGTAAATTGTTTTATAACAATAAAGTGAAAGTCAATAATTACAAGATATGCTTAATGGAGTGAACCATTTCATTAGCACAGAATATGGACTGAGAGTAAACTGAAGAAAGCCGAAAGTAATTAGAAGTAGCAGAAATGAGAACAGCAAGAAAGTTAACATCAGAACTGATAGTCACGAAGTAGATGAAGTTAAGGATTCTGCTATCTAGGCAGCAAAATAGCCAATGACGGACGGAGCAAGGAGGACATCAAAAGCAGACTAGCATTGGCAAATAGGGCATTCCTGGCCAACATAAGTCTACTAGTACGAAAGATAGGCCTTAATTTGAGGAAAAAATGTCTGAGAATTTACGTCTGGAGCACAGCATAGTATGGTAGTGAAACATTGACTGTGGGAAATTCGAAACAGAGGAGAATCGAAACATTTGAGATGTGGTGCTACAGGCGAATGTTGCAAATTAGATAGACTTATGAGGTAAGGAATGAAGAGGTTCTGCTCAGAATCGGAGACAAAAGGAATGTGTGAAAAACACTGATAAGGAGAAGGGACAGGACGATAGGACATCTGTTAAGACACCAGGAATGACTTTCATGGTACTTGATGGAGCTGTAGAATTGTGTGGTCCACAATGCATGCCAAGACTAACGCGGCTAAAATCGACGACATCAGAAACAACACGGTCACTAAACCTTAGCAGCAATGTTCAAAGTTTTAACATATTATGATATATTCCTGAAGCAATGGAACTCTCCTATTTTTAAGGTCATTCTGTTCATTGAAGATGTATTCTGGCTGCTCTCTAAACGCCCCACAAATTTCCATCTCTTCCAAACAATCAAGCTGTCTTCCTTTACAGATTCTATGGAGAATTTCTGAAGAGTTTTTGGTGTCATCTAACTTGTGTTTGGTCAACCGAAGATGGTTCCCAAGCGACGATCTACGACTGTCAGTGGTATGATTGTTCTCTGAAGCCAATGTTAAATCTTCTATCAGTTTGTCCTACATACATTTCTTTTTTGCATTCTTCACAGTTGATTTTATAAACCCCAGACTACCTCTAAACTTCCGCCCGCCTAGCCGCGCGGACTAATGCACTGTTTCCCGAGCGGGAAGGCGTGCCAGTACCCGGCACGAATCCGGCCGGTGGATTAGTGTCGAGGTCGGGTGTTCCGGCCAGCCTGTGGATGGTTTTTAAGGTGATATTCCATCTGCCTAGGCAAATGCGTGGTTGTCCCCCTTATTCCGCCTCAGTTACACTATGTGAGTGATTGCTGCGAAAACACGGTCTCCACGTACGCACACTCCATAACTACTCTACCATGCAAACATTCGGGTTACACTACACTCGTAGTCGTCTGGTATGAGACGTTCTTGGGGAGGGGGCTGTTGTGGGACTGTGAACTACTGAGGGCTACGGCAGACGGGATGAAGTTCCTCCGTCGTTTCTAGGTCCCCAGTTCAATACGCAATATACGCACCTCTAAAGTTTGTTACGTTGTACTCTATGCCGTGTGGTGTGCCCTAACATGTTGTCAGTACGGAAGCCTATACTTACTTCGCTGGTTTGAAATTGTTATTTAGTCCTTGATTGCTTTCAGAGTACTTGACAATGAGCGTGTGTCTATACTGCAGTCGCAACAAGTAATATTTGAACAGTCTAAGTCGGAATGACTTCCTTCAGAAAAGTTATAGGCAGTCCTGCGTGTGGTTACCACACATTCTGACACGTCCTTTAGCATTTCTTCGCAGTGAGTCACTCTCTCTTACAAATATATCTGGCTCAGCGGATTGCGTCACATGATGCACTGATTACAAGCTCGGTAACGTCTGCAAATGGTTCAGATGGCTCTGAGCACTACGGGACTTAACATCTGAGGTCATCAGTCCCCTAGAACTCAGAACTACTTAAACCTAACTAACCTAAGGACATCACACACATCCATGCCCGAGGCAGGATTCGAACCTGCGACCGTAGATGCCAATCTGTTTTTGTAAAGTGTGTGGTACTATATGTCTTTACCACTGACAACACCTGCCCAAACACTGATATGGACGCGATCCAGACGCCCAACCTCTATGGTTGCAGGAGGGTTTGCATCTGCCTATTCGTTCGTACTGTGGTAATTTAGTGAGGCATCTCTTGTGAATCCTTTCTCATCCGTAAATAAAATACAGACTTTGAATTGCAGATCTTCAGCACCGTGTTGTAGGAGTGATTGTCAGAATTGTAAACGGGCATGGTGACCTGCTGACCGAAGAGCTTACATGCGTTGTACATTAGAGTGAAAAAGCAACTGCTGCTGCAGAACTGACCACGCAATAGTATGATTGAAATCTATAGCAACTTCAGTTCTTCGCAGACTTGTCTCAGGAGCATCTTTTGTATGTCACAATATCTGCTTATCGTTCTTCAGCGTGAAAACTGTGTCAGGCGTACTGCGGTACATTACCCTAAGACTGGGTGCCTGCAAGAAGCTGAAACAGGCTGCTGAACATTCCTACAGATGGAATGGCAGGCTGTGGATGATGTTCTGCGAACAGTTACCGGTCCGGCAATACTGCCATCGCCTGTTGTTGTTGTCTTCAGTACTGAGACTCGTTTGATGCAGCTCTCCATGCTACTCTATCCTGTGAAAGCTTCTTCGTCTCCCAGTACTTACTGCAACCTACATCCTTCTGAATCTGCTTAGTGTATTCATCTCTTGGTCTCCCTCCACAATTTTTACCCTCCACGCTGCCCTCCAATGCTAAATTTGTGATCCCTTGATGCCTCAGAACAGGTTCTACCAACCGGTCCCTTCTTCTTGTCAAGTTGTGCCACAAAGTCCTCTTCTCCCCAATTCTATTCAATACCTCCTCATTAGTTATGTGATCTACCCATCGAATCTTGAGCATTCTTCTGTAGCACCACATTTCGAAAGCTTCTATTCTCTTCTTGTCCAAACTATTTATTGTCCATGTTTCACTTCCATACATGGCTACACTCCATACAAATACTTTCAGAAACGACTTCCTGACACTTAAATCTATAATCGATGTTAACAAATTTCTCTTCTTCAGAAACGCTTTCCTTGTCATTGCCAGTCTACATTTTATATCCTCTCTACTTCGACCATCATCAGTTATTTTGCTCCCCAAATAGCAAAACTCCTTTACTACTTTAAGTGTCTCATTTCCTAATCTAATTCCCTCAGCATCGCCCGACTTAATTCGACTACATTCCATTATCCTCGTTTTGCTTTTGTTGATGTTCATCTTATACCCTCCTTTCAAGACACTGTCCATTCCGTTCAACTGCTCTTCCAAGTCCTTTGCTGTCTCTGACAGAATTACAATGTCATCGGCGAACGTCAACGTTTTTATTTCTTCACCATGGACTTTAACACCTACTCCGAATTTTTCTTTTGTTTCCTTTACTACTTGCTCAATATACAGATTGAATAACATCGGGGACAGGCTACAACCCTGTCTCACTCCCTTCCCAACGGCTGCTTCCCTTTCATGCCCCTCGACTCTTATAACTGCCATCAGGTTTCTGTACAAATTGTAAATAGCCTTTCGCTCCCTGTATTTTACCCCTGCCACCTTCAGAATTTGAAAGTGAGTGTTCCAGTCAACATTGTCAAAAGCTTTCTCTAAGTCTACAAATGCTAGAAACGTTGGTTTGCCTTTCCTTAATCTATTTTCTAAGGTAAGTCGTAGGGTCAGTATTGCCTCACGTGTTGCAACATTTCTGCGGAATCCTACCTGATCTTCGCCGAGGTCGCCTTCTACCAGTTTTTCCATTCGTCTGTAAAGAATTCGCGTTAGTATTTTGCAGCCGTGACTTATTAAACTGATAGTTCGGTAATTTTCACATCTGTCAACACCTGCTTTCTTTGGGATTGGAATTATTATATTCTTCTTGAAGTCTGAGGGTATTTCGCCTATCTCATACATCTTGCTCACCAGATGGTAGAGTTTTGTCAGGGCTGGCTCTCCCAAGGCCGTCAGTATTTCCAATGGAATGTTGTCTACTCCCGGGGCCTTGTTTCGACTCAGGTCTTTCAGTGCTCTGTCAAACTCTTCACGCAGTATCGTATCTCCCATTTCATTTTCATCTACATCCTCTTCCATTTGCATAATATGGTCCTCAAGTACATCGCCCTTGTATAGACCCTCTATATACTCCTTCCACCTTTCTGCCTTCCCTTCTTTGCTTAGAACTGGGTTTCCATCTGAGCTTTTGATATTCATACAAGTGGCTCTCTTTTCTCCAAAGGTCTCTTTAATTTTCCTGTAGGCAGTATCGATCTTACCCCTAATGAGATAAGCCTCTACATCCTTACATTTGTCCTCTAGTTATCCCTACTTAGCCATTTGGCACTTCCTGTCGATCTCATTTTTGAGACGTTTGTATTCCCTTTTGCCTGCTTCATTTACTGCGTTTTTATATTTTCTCCATTCATCAATTAAATTCAATATTTCTTCTGTTACCCAAGGATTTCTACTAGCCCTCGTCTTTTTACTTACTTGATCCTCTGCTACCTTCACTACTTCATCCATCAGAGCTACCCATTCTTTTTCTACTGTATTTCTTTCCCCCCATTCCTGTCAATTATTCCCTTATGCTCTCCCTGAAACTTTGTAGAACCTCTGGTTTAGTCAGTTTATCCAGGTCCCATCTCCTTAAATTCCCACCTTTTTGCAGTTTCTTCAGTATTAATCTACAGTTCATAACCAATAGATTGTGGCCAGAGTCCACATCTGCCCCTGGAAATGTCCTACAATTTAAAACCTGGTTCCTAAATCTCTGTCTTACCATTATATAATCTATCTGATACCTTCTAGTATCACCAGGATTCTTCCATGTATACAACCTTCTTTTATGATTCTTGAACCAAGTGTTAGCAATGATTAAGTTGTGCTCTGTGCAAAATTCTACCAGACTGCTTCCTCTATCATTTCTCTCCCCCAATCCATATTCACCCACTATGTTTCCTTCTCTCCCTTTTCCTACTCTCGAATTCCAGTCACCCATGACTACTAAATTTTCGTCTCCCTTCACTACCTGAATAATTTCTTTTATCTCATCATACATTTCATCAATTTCTTCATCATCTGCAGAGCTAGTTGGCATATAAACTTGTACTACTGTAGTAGGCATGGGCTTCGTGTCTATCTTGGCCACAATAATGCGTTCATTATTTTTTTATTCATTATTAAACCTACTCCTGCATTACCCCGATTTGATTTTGTATTTATAACCCTGTATTCACCTAACCAAAAGTCTTGTTCCTCCTGCCACCGAACTTCACTAATTCCCACTATATCTAACTTCAACCTATCCATTTCCCTTTTTAAATTTTCTAACCTACCTGCCCGATTAAGGGATCTGACAATCCACGCTCCGATCCGTAGAACGCCATTTTTCTTTTTCCTGATAACGACGTCCTCTTGAGCAGTCCCCGCCCGTAGATCCAAATGGGGGACTATTTTACCTCCGGAATATTTTACCCAAGAGGACGCCATCATCATTAAACCATACAGTAAAGCTGCATGCCCTCGGGAAAAATTAAGGCTGTAGTTTCCCCTTGCTTTCAGCCGTTCGCAGTACCAGCACAGCAAGGCCGTTTTGATTAGTGTTGCAAGGCCAGATCAGTCAATCATCCAGGCTGTTGCCCCTGCAACTGCTGAAAAGGCTGCTGCCCTTCTTCAGGAACCACACGTTTGTCTGGCCTCTCAACAGATACCCCTCCGATGTGGTTGCACCTACGGTACGGCCATCTGTATCGCTGAGGCACGCGAGCCTCCCCACCAACGGCAAGGTCCATGGTTCATGGTCCATGGTCGCCTACCCATAACGAAATATCGTATCTGCCATTTCCCTCGTAGAATAGTAGCCTGCCATTGCACTATTCACAGGTCAGTCTGTTCACACTGCACGGAATCACTAATCTAGTTCTGATAACGTACTGCGTGGGCAACACAAGTTCAGCGCCTCCATCAGTATAAAATGCGGCAGGCAAATTTGTAGGCTGTTGATATGATGAACTTCCTATTCCTGGAGACTTGTAAATCCCAACTTTATCTTCGATAAGGATAGACGCTGAAGTAATGAATTAAGTTTTGTGTCAAGGCCAGGACTTTAACACAACGAGGCAGATGTGTTAAGCAAGACACCACCGTGTCATTATGGTTACTACAGCTGCACAGACTATTCACGTTTAATACCTTCCGGATCACAAACTTCAGTTTACGCCTTTTCCATTAACTTTGATGTTGGTTAAATAATTTAGAGAATGAGGACGTATAAATTTATTGCGGGATTGCAATGAGAATATTTATTAAAATGATCTTAGATCTGAGTAACTAACATAATGGGGCCATATGTATTTTCCGTTCTTTAACATCGTGAAAGACACACTGGTTTTTTAATACTTAACTTGAATGTGAAGACACATGGAGCTGAGATGGGGCGAGAAGAAATTCTACGGAGAAATGTCATTTCCAGCGGTTACCGGAATATCCAGGCGTCGACTTCGTGGAACTGGCTTGCCGAGCCGTCCCAGCGGGCAAAATCTAGAGATTCGGTCGGGGACCCCGGTCGAGAGATGAGAGCATCGCATCTTTGGTGACGAGCAGGGGAGTGTGTTGCTGATATCACGACAGGCTCTCTACTTCTCTGGGCGCTGTCTCCACGCTAGTGGCGTACACGTCGGAGCAAGGGAAATTTCACGGTCAGCATTAAAAGCGGCACCGGCGCGTTGGGTCACTTTGTTCCGCTCTTGCGAAATTCCGCATTATTGTCCGCTTGAGAATCGATGCTCATATGTCGAATAAAGACCTGATTAACCAGTTAAAAAGATTGCAAGTCACTATTTTTTCCATTATTAATTTGTGGAATTAAATTTTAGTCTTAAATCGGGATTTTGGTTTACAGGATGAGACTTCTGTTAGGCAGATGAGTAACATTGCTATCCGTAATACATTTGCTAATTGTTTCACTGTCTCTTTTCCAAGAGTGACCATAATCAGTGCGTTAATGCAATAAACTTGAGTGTTTAAACGATAAATTGTTTTTAATAGGTACCTTTATTCACATCATTTGTGTGTTATGCCAATCTCCACTTTAGGAGCTACATGTAGGACCTAGTACCACATTACACACCTCAAATTGTGCGCATGTACATACATAGTTTAGGTCTTAGAGAAGTGGACTGCCCACAGTTTTCTGGTTTGTGAGATAGAGTAAACTTGAGTTTGATTTCAAACGATAACAGTTGGTGGTGACTTTAATTTACCCTAGATATGCTGGCGAAAATACATGTTTAATTACGAAGGTACGCATAAAATATTATCCGAAATTGTGCTAAACGCATTCTCTGAAAATTATTTCGAGCAGTTAGTTCATGAGCGCACGCGAATAGTAAACGATTGTGAAAACACACTTGACCTCTTAGCAACAAATAATCCTGAGTTAACAACGAGCATCAGAACCGATTCAGGGATTAGTGAACACAGGGTTGTCGTAGCGAGACTGAATATTGTAATCCCCACGTCCTCGAAAAATAAGCGGAAAATATATCTACTCAAAAAAGCAGATAAAAATTCACTTGACGCATTCCTGAGAAACAATCTCCACTCGTTGCAAATTAATAATGTAAGTGTATACCAGATGTGGCTAAAATTCAAAGAAATAGTATCGGCAGTAATTCAGAGATTTATACCAAATAAATTAACAAACGACGGAGCTGATCCTCCTTGGTACACAAAACGGGTTAGAAGATTGTTGCAGAAACAACGAAACAAACAAGCCAAATATAAACAGACGCAAAATCCCGAAGATTGGCGATCTTTTACAGAAGCTCGAAATTTAACGGGGACTTCAAAGTGAGATGCTTATAACAGTTTCCACAACGAATCTTTGTCTCGAAACCTGGCAGAAAATCCAAAGAGATTCTGGTCGTATGCCAAGTATGTTAGCGGCAAGAAACAATCAGTGCCTTCTCTGCGCGACAGCAATGGAGATACTATCGAAGACAGTGCTGCCAAATCAGAGTTACTAAACACAGCCTTCCGAAATGCCTTCATAAAAGAAGACGAAGGAAATTTTCCAGAATTTGAATCTAGAACAGCTGCCAACGTGCGTAACGTAGAATAATATCCTCGCAATAGTGAAGCAACTTAAATCACTTAATAAAAGCAAGTCTCCTGGTCCAGACTGTATACCAATTAGGTTCCTTTCGGAGTATGCAGATGCATTAGATCCATACTTAACAATCATATGCAAGCGTTCGCTCGACGAAAGATCCGTACCCAAGAACTGGAAAGTTGCACAGGTCACACTAATATTCAAGAAAGGTAGTAGGAGTAATCCACTAAATTACAGGCCCATATTGTTAATGTCGATATGCAGCAATATTTTGGAACATATATTATGTTCGAACATTATGAATTACCTCGAAGAAAATGGTCTGTTAAAAGACAGCCATCATGGTTTTAGAAAACAATGTTCCTGTGAAACACAACTAGCTCCTTATTCACATGAAGTGTTGAGTGCTATTGACTTATTTCTGGATTTCCGGAAGGCTTTTGACACTGTACCACACAAACGGCTCGTAGTGAAATTGCGTGCTTATGGAATATCGTCTCAGTTATGAGACTGGATTTGTGATTTCCTGTCAGAGAGGTCACAAGTCGTAGTAATTGACGGAATGTCATCGAGTAAAACAGAAGTGATTTCTGGCGTTTCCGAAGGTAGTGTTACAGGCCATTTGTTGCTCCTTATGTATATTAACGATTTTGGAGACAATCTGAGAAGCCGTCTTCGGTTGTTTGCAGATTACGCTGTCGTTTATCGACTAACAAAGTTATCAGAAGATCAAAATAAACTGCCAAACGATTTAGAAAAGATATCTGAATGGTTCAAAATTGGCAATTGACCCTAAATAACGAAAAGTGTGAGGTCATCCACATGAGTACTAAAAGGAACTAGTTAAACTTAGGTTACAGGATAAATCAGTCTAATCTAAAAGCCGTTAATTCAACAAAATACCTAGGTATTACAATTACGAACAACTGAAATTGGAAAGAACACATAGAAAATGTTGTGGGGAAGGCTGACTAAAGGCTGCGTTTTGTTGGCAGGACGCTTAGAAAATGTAACAGACCTACTAAGGAGATTGCCTACACTACGCTCGTCCGTCCTCTTTTAGAATACAGCTGCGCGGTGTGGGATCCTTACCAGATAGGACTGACGGAGTACACCGAAAAAGTTCAAAGAAAGCAGCACGTTTAGTATTATCGCGAAATATGGGAGAGAGTGTCACAGAAATGATACAGGATTTGGGTTGGACATCATTAAGAGAAAGGCGTTTTTCGTTGCGACGGAATTTTCTCACGAAATTTCTATCACCAACTTTCACCTCCGAATGTGAAAATGTTTTGTTGACACCGACCTACATAGGGAGGAATAAGGGAGATCAGAGCTCGTACGGAAAGATATAGATGTTCATTCTTTCCGCGCGCTATACGAGATTGGGATAATAGAGAATTGTGAGGGTGGTTCGATGACCCCACTGCCAGTCACTTCAATGTGATTTGCAAAGTATCCGTGTAGATGTAGAACCACAAAGAGGGGATTTCGCAAGTTTCTTGCAATTTACTACCATTCAGTCACGCTCAGTGAACTGCAGTAGTAAGATGGCATACACCGCGGAGTGCTACACAGTACTCGTCACAAGTAAAATGGCTCGTTCCTCTACAAGTATTTTTTTCCGGAGACATATTTATCGGAACTTGTCTTCTTGTTCTAATCAGTACTACCCACTGTTAGAATATGTGAAACTTGTTCTTAGACACCCTCTATTTATGGAGGATCCTATACGTAAATATAGTGTGTTAAAAAGCCGGGTACACAAAAGTTAGATTGTGTTTAGAAGAGATATGAAGAAACACTGTTTCAGTAACAAAAGTATCACAGGTGCTCCGTTTCCCCGCTAGTGGTTCGCAAAGGTTTTGTCACTGGCAATGTTCAGAGGATGTGTTCGAACTGCCACGTGATGAATATCACTTTAAAAATGTTACTGAAAATGTGTTCGTGTCACACTAACACACAACTGTCATCTGCGTGCTGGTGATTGTCTAACAGTCTTACAACAACCGGTTTCGCGTTTAACGGCTGCAGCTTTAATCAAACGGGCAACCAGCTCTACTGTAGCGCCTGTCGGTGTCTTACACACAAATGCTACATCTTCCCTGATAAAAAGAATTCCACAGCAGAAAATTATTCTGTAGAAGCGGGATTGGGAGAAAGTGGTAGGCAAGGTACTGGCACACCCCTTCCAACCCAACTATTCGGAAAACATTGTCTAAATGTTAGCAAAGAAATGTGGCGAGATGCATGAAAAGTAAAATTTTTGGAATGCAATCGGCCATCAAGGACATGTAAGAGTTAGCAGAAACTTTCACATAAACACAAGACAACAAACAATAATCAGGTACTTGAAATGCCTGGGCTAGCAGGACAGAGCATATTAGGTTGTGGAAAGGAGCCAAAATGAGTTGCTGTCAGTTGCACTCAACATACAAACTTTATTTATCCACACACAATATTACACAAGGTACCAAACACTGAAAGTTTTAATCGATCTCCTTTGATTAACCTTAGATCGGCTGAAGGCCACATTCCAAATTTTTGTTTGTGTGAACTCTTATGGGACTTAACTGCTAAGGCCATCAGTCCCTCAGCTTACACACTACTTAACCTAAATTATCCTAAGGACAAACACACAAACCCATGCCCGAGGGAGGACTCGAACCTCCGCCGGGACCAGCCGCAGAGTCCAGGACTGCAGCGCCTTAGAACCGCTTGGCTGATCCCGCGGTGCCACATTCCAAATCCAAGGCACAAGGCCTAAGCAAGAAATTAAAATACTAGGTTCCTCTGGAGGCTTCACCTTTTAAGCCCAAAAAAATTTTTTTTATCTACAAACTTAGTAGGCTGAAGGCTTTAGCAATTTAATGGAACTTGGCTGAAGGCCAGCTATTAAACTATAAGAGGAATTTCGATCAAAAGGCAGAAGGCCTTTTCTTAAAACATTTCATATAAAATAAAGAATAACAATCTCATGCCGTAAGGGCAAGACAACGACATTTAAATTAAGAGATGTTAATACTCGGTATAAGGCCACACATCAACACAATACTTTAACGGCATAAGGCTTTAATAGATTTGGTGTAAAAATCGTCTGAAGGCCCGATATAAGAAAACAGGTCTTATGTCTGAAGGGCAGGACAGGAACATTAATTCAGGGTGTACAAAAACTGCCGCTACCCCCCGACTCCCGACTGTACTTGTGTTGCGTTCCAACTCCTGATCTTATCTCAAACTGACAGCGTGACACACGACGACCCGATAGAGGCAAAGTAAAACCAGCAACTGATTTCACTGTTCACCCGAAGAATTGTATCGGTACTTCACATTACTTACAACCACAACTGAACTGCGAACGAAGCAGAGACTTACTGATTACTTCATGGGAGTTAAAGATTGTAGCCACGAAAAATTCTGTATAACACATGTTACAATATCGTCACCAAGACCATCATGCTTATCGGATCAGTATCCACTAGATATGATAGGTTCACAGTCAGTTGATGAAGCTTATTGTTGCTCACAAATATCTTCAACCACTACGTACGACCAAGTGGCACTACCAAGAAGAAAGACCATTGTGTTTGGCGTATGGCTGTGGCGCATCGTACGGGTTCTGCAGGAGGACTGTAAGCAGCAGTTGGCACCACAATGACACAACAAAATGTTACAAACCTGTTACTTCAGGGACAGCTTTGAGCCCTGTAGCGTGAATTCCACCGACACCAAACCACCGCCATATACAACTTTAGTGCTGTCAAGCGGAAGCTCATTAGAGGTCAAGGTGGACATCTGTTGTGTTTTATGATGAAAGCTGGTTTTGCCTCGGTGCCAATGATGGTCGTATGTTGGTTAGAAGGACGCCAGTTGAGGGCCTACAACCAACCTCTCTGCGTACGAGACATACTGGACCTACACCGGGAGTTATGGTCTGCTGTGCGGTTTCGTGTAACAGCAGGAACACTCTCAAGGTTATCCCATGTAACCCGACTGCATATTTGTACGTCGGTCTGGTAATTCGACGTGTTGTGTTGCCAGTTATGAACAGCGTTTCAGGAGATGTTTTCCAACAGGAAAAATCTCGGTCACACACCACTGTTATAACGCAGCGTGCTCTACAGAGTGTCGGCATCTTGCCTTGGCCGGCTCGATCACCACATCTGCCCCTAATCAAGCACATTTAGGACATCATCGGACGACAGCTTTTAGTCTCATCCGCAACCAGCATTAATTGTACCTGTATTGACTGACCAGGTGGAACAGACATGGAACCTCATCCCCACAAACATATATCTGACACCCGCACAACACAATGCATGCACGTCTGGCTAATTGTATTAAATATTCTGACGGTTGAAGTGGTTATTAATGTACCAGAATTTCACAATTGCAATTGCTCATCTCGCGCTTACATTAATCTATGGTCCGCCCCCGGTAGCTGAGTGGTCAGCGCGACAGATTGTCAGTCCTAAGGGCCCGAGTTGGATTCCCGGCTGGGTCGTGGATTTTCTACGCACAGGGGCTGGGTGTTGTGGTGTCCTAATCATCATCATTTCATCCCCATCGACGCGCAAGACACCGAAGTGGCGTCACGGGAGGCCCTAGTCACACGACATTTATTAACTTATGATCTTGCCTTATCAATCACTTAAATACACTCCTGGAAATGGAAAAAAGAACACATTGACACCGGTGTGTCAGACCCACCATACTTGCTCCGGACACTGCGAGAGGGCTGTACAAGCAATGATCACACGCACGGCACAGCGGACACACCAGGAACCGCGGTGTAGGCCGTCGAATGGCGCTAGCTGCGCAGCATTTGTGCACCGCCGCCGTCAGTGTCAGCCAGTTTGCCGTGGCATACGGAGCTCCATCGCAGTCTTTAACACTGGTAGCATGCCGCGACAGTGTGGACGTGAACCGTATGTGCAGTTGACGGACTTTGAGCGAGGGCGTATAGTGGGCATGCGGGAGGCCGGGTGGACGTACCGCCGAATTGCTCAACACGTGGGGCGTGAGGTCTCCACAGTACATCGATGTTGTCGCCAGTGGTCGGCGGAAGGTGCACGTGCCCGTCGACCTGGGACAGGACCGCAGCGACGCACGGATGCACGCCAAGACCGTAGGATCCTACGCAGTGCCGTAGGGGACCGCACCGCCACTTCCCAGCAAATTAGGGACACTGTTGCTCCTGGGGTATCGGCGAGGACCATTCGCAACCGTCTCCATGAAGCTGGGCTACGGTCCCGCACACCGTTTGGCCGTCTTCCGCTCACGCCCCAACATCGTGCAGCCCGCCTCCAGTGGTGTCGCGACAGGCGTGAATGGAGGGACGAATGGAGACGTGTCGTCTTCAGCGATGAGAGTCGCTTCTGCCTTGGTGCCAATGATAGTCGTATGCGTGTTTGGCGCCGTGCAGGTGAGCGCCACAATCAGGACTGCATACGACCGAGGCACACAGGGCCAACACCCGGCATCATGGTGTGGGGAGCGATCTCCTACACTGGCCGTACACCACTGGTGATCGTCGAGGGGATACTGAATAGTGCACGGTACATCCAAACCGTCATCAAACCCATCGTTCTACCATTCCTAGACCGGCAAGGGAACTTGCTGTTCCAACAGGACAATGCACGTCCGCATGTATCCCGTGCCACCCAACGTGCTCTAGAAGGTGTAAGTCAACTACCCTGGCCAGCAAGATCTCCGGATCTGTCCCCCATTGAGCATGTTTGGGACTGGATGAAGCGTCGTCTCACGCGGTCTGCACGTCCAGCACGAACGCTGGTCCAACTGAGGTGCCAGGTGGAAATGGCATGGCAAGCCGTTCCACAGGACTACATCCAGCATCTCTACGATCGTCTCCATGGGAGAATAGCAGCCTGCATTGCTGCGAAAGGTGGATATACACTGTACTAGTGCCGACATTGTGTATGCTGTGTTGCCTGTGTCTATGTGCCTGTGGTTCTGTCAGTGTGATCATGTGATGTATCTGACCCCAGGAATGTGTCAATAAAGTTTCCCCTTCCTGGGACAATGAATTCACGGTGTTCTTATTTCAATTTCCAGGAGTGTATATTACCTAGACAAATGTATTCCCGAAATTTCTTTACTCTACGTTAATTATTTCTGTTGTTGCTATTTTTCCCGTCGGTGGATGCTTGTAGAAGAGATCAAGCAGAGTACTCATTTTGAGGAAAAAAAAAAAAAAAAACGTTGTTAACGACTTCATGCGCTGCATCTAAGTAAGGCGTGAGAAATTGAACTGTATGGTAGTGTGTTTACGCAGAAGGTGAGTTGGCTCGCAACTGTGCAGATGGCGGGACAGCGGAAGTTGATAACAGTAGTGGTGGAGGCTGCGCTGTGAATAACCACCCCGCGGTGGGGGAGCTGCTCCTCGACAGCTGGATCCTATGCACAAATTTGTGCGTCATACAAGTTGTAAGCTACAGCTATCGACTCTCCAAACGATTGTAATAACGGGCTACGTCGATATGACCGATAACTATACTAACTCCATCTCGACAGGTCTCGGAAGACCCTACCGTTCTGCCGACCGGCTTTGTCATCCGCAGCATGGAGGAACCACTGAATGCGGATATGGAGAACTGCGTATTCAGCACACCACTCTCCCGACCTGTGTCAGTTTTCGTCACCGGAGCCGCTACTTCTCGATCAAGTAGCTCTTCAATTTGCCTCCCAAAGCCTGAGTGCACACCGCTTGGCAACAGAGCCCTGCAGACTAGTTGGTCACCCAACCCAGTGCTAGCCAAGCCCGACAGCGCTTAACTTCGCTGATGCGACGGGAACTGGTGCTATCACTGGGGCAAGGCCATTGGAGAGTATTACCTACAATTAAGCTAATATGCAGGGTGGTGCGAGAATGTGATACACTGACATTCTCTAATAAACATTTTGCTTGGAGACTGTCAACGATGGAATGTTGTGACGAGTAACCACAGTTCGTGCATGGTCACCAGAACACAGCACTTTTCAATATTACGCATGTGTATCGTCACCGCTTCAGTTTTAGTAAGATGGTGGTTAAAGCTGATTTAACGCTAGAAGAGAAAATGAATACCGTGTTGTTTTACGGGGGAACGAAATGTGTAGCAGAGACTCAGTGACATTTTCGTGTTCATTTTCTCACGAGGTGAATTCATTGCAGACAGATAATGTATAGAACAGTGATTCCCGACCTTTCTTCAACCGTTACCCCTGAATGCAATCAAACATTAGCTGGTACCCCACCTTCGCCCTCCCCTGCCATTAGTTGCTCCTCCCCCTCCTCCTCCCTCACTTTGTCACCAACTTCAGCACCTAACTGGACTGTAGAGTGAATGACTTTTCTTGGAACACTTTTAGTTTTAAAATGATGAAAGCTGAATGACGTTTAGTTTCTTCGTGTGTGTGTGTGTGTGTGTGTGTGTGTGTGTGTGTGTGTGTGTGTGTTAGAATGAATGACGAAAGAATTCGTAGTGCTTCACAAGTGCTACCCACTGCTTCTTCTCAGATAAGAAAGCTAACTATCCACAGTGATGGTAACAGATTGTTGCAAAAATATTTGCCATTCATCACTCTTCTCCATTGCGGTACTTGCTTGATCTGCACACTGTAACCCGATTTAAAATCAAACAAGTTCAGATGTGCGTACAGAACTTACTGTTCGTAAATCACTTCAATGCAGCACTCCGTTACTCTGAACTGGCAGAAAATGGCCAACTTCAGGCCGTTAATTTTTTGTGTCTAACCAGTGTAATAATAATAATAACAATAATGATGCTGAAACTGTGTACAGCACTTTTGTAGCCCTTAGTAGCAACTGTAGTGCTCTCTATTAATTCATTCATCTGTTTAGATGTGAGTAATGAAGCAATTTCTGGACTACTGCAGGTACTACTCACAACTTGGACAACATGTTTTCTGGAAATACACTCCTGGAAACTGAAATAAGAACACCGTGAATTCATTGTCCCAGGAAGGGGACACATTCCTGGGGTCAGATACATCACATGATCACACTGACAGAACCACAGGCACATAGACACAGGCAACAGAGCATGCACAATGTCGGCACTAGTACAGTGTATATCCACCTCTCGCAGCAATGCAGGCTGCTATTCTCCCATGGAGACGATCGTAGAGATGCTGGATGTAGTACTGTGGAACGGCTTGCCATGCCATTTACACCTGGCGCCTCAGTTGGACCAGCGTTCGTGTTGGACGTGCAGACCGCGTGAGACGACGCTTCATCCAGTCCCAAGCATGCTCAATGGGGGACAGATCCGGAGATCTTGCTGGCCAGGGTAGTTGACTTACACCCTCTAGAGCACGTTGGGTGGCACGGGATACATGCGGACGTGCATTGTCCTGTTGGAACAGCAAGTTCCCTTGCCGGTCTAGGAATGGTAGAACGATGGGTTCGATGACGGTTTGGATGTACCGTGCACCATTCAGTGTCCCCTCGACGATCACCAGTGGTGTACGGCCAGTGTAGGAGATCGCACCCCACACCATGATGCCGGGTGTTGGCCCTGTGTGCCTTGGTCGTATGCAGTCCTGATTGTGGCGCTCACCTGCACGGCGCCAAACACGCATACGACCATCATTGGCACCAAGGCAGAAGCGACTCTCATCGCTGAAGACGACACGTCTCCATTCGTCCCTCCATTCACGCCTGTCGCGACACCACTGGAGGCGGGCTGCACGATGTTGGGGCGTGAGCGGAAGACGGCCTAACGGTGTGCAGGACCGTAGCCCAGCTCCATGGAGACGGTTGCGAATGGTCCTCGCCGATACCCCAGGAGCAACAGTGTCCCTAATTTGCTGGGAAGTGGCGGTGCGGTTCCCTACGGCACTGCGTAGGATCCTACGGTCTTGGCGTGCATCCGTGCGTCGCTGCGGTCCGGTCCCAGGTCGACGGGCACGTGCACCTTCCGCCGACCACTGGCGACAACATCGATGTACTGTGGAGACCTCACGCCCCACGTGTTGAGCAATTCGGCGGTACGTCTACCCAGCCTCCCGCATGCCCACTATACGCCCTCGCTCTAAGTCCGTCAACTGCACATACGGTTCACGTCCACGCTGTCGCGGCATGCTACCAGTGTTAAAGACTGCGATGGAGCTCCGTATGCCACGGCAAACTGGCTGACACTGACGGCGGCGGTGCACAAATGCTGCGCAGCTAGCGCCATTCGACGGCCAACACCGCGGTTCCTGGTGTGTCCGCTGTGCCGTGCGTGTGATCATTGCTTGTACAGCCCTCTCGCAGTGTCCGGAGCAAGTATGGTGGGTCTGACACACCGGTGTCACTGTGTTCTTTTTTCCATTTCCAGGAGTGTATTAAGCGTTTGTTACGTATATGTCTCACTTTTATCATCATCGATGTATGGGACAAAGCACAACACACGTGTGTAGTACCGTAAAAGAATTCCATATATCTCCACTTAACCCACTGGACAGATTTCAGCCAAACTTGGTACACATATCCTTCAGTGTAAGGCAACAATCGCTGTAGGGGCAGTAATCACCTACCTAACATAATTAAGGAGATATGACATCATAAACAATGTGATGCGTGAAAAACTGCCGCATCATGCATGACGATTAATTGTTTAACTTCTGTGATGCTAACGTATTCGCAATAAATTAAACGTCGTAAACACTGAGACGCATGAAAAACTGCCGCATTATGCAAGGCGTTTAAATACATGTATTCTTTAATACTATCACACTCATACAATCTATTCAAATTGAAGAAGTCCGTGACACCCGGAAGCGCTTTTGACAGCTTTCAATTGCGAAGGGAAAACGGCTTGAGGTGAAAACAGTAGCCGTCTAAAGAGCTATGAAGACATGTTGACGCAGCGACGTTTACAAAATCGCGTTGTAGTTAGTCGAAGAAGTGGCACCTAGCGTACAGAAACTGCCAGGAATTATGTTTCTTAATCTGGATACTGTACTTACACTTTTGCAAATTATGGATTTTTTGTGAGACTGTCTCATTGTTTCAAAGGAGTTTTGACGAATACAAGGAAATGAAACTTTTTCGACACCTCACTACTAACACAATTCGCTGTTTTGTTTTAACTTCTAAGAGAAAATTGGCAAATGAGTACGCGGGTAATGCTGGGTTGAATAAAGGAGTGACTGAGGCAAAAGTTTATTACCTTGTGCTGTCACAAGAAAATCCCATAAAACGAAAAAGGGCTAAAAATGTTGTGTAGTTTAGTACGGTACTAACAATATATAAGAAAATGTGCCACATAGAAATTGTGTGTCATTCCCCTGGCAACCTATTCGTCAACAACGCCAGAATACAAAACTGTCTTCTCCTCCTTTCCCGTCTTTCCTGGGAAATCCATGTAGCTGTCTGTTTCCCCTCCTTCTCTATTTTCTTTATAGTGTGACTGGAGGAGCTAGTGATTCCGGCAACCCTCTCAATGAGATGTATCGTTTGCCTCTTGACATAAATTTAATGACACTGCGTACAATGACCCATGCCTGTTAATAATGCACTTCACTGCAGATACGGTGTGCGAGGACTCTGGTGTCACGCTGTGTAGTGAAGAGAAAGCTTCGAAACCGCTAGGTGACATGCAGCTGAGGCAGCCGCCACATTCTAATACACGGAGGAAATCGCCCAACGCTGCGGATGAGAGTGCAACTCTGCGCGTGTGGCCCACATTACTTTGCAGAAGCTCTGCCCCTGTGATAAGGAAGGCATTGTGGTCACCCTCGCTGGTAGCCCTCTCGGAACATGGCACGGAAGGAAGCAGTGAGTGGTTATCGAACTGATGAGTGGTCTGTGGGAAGGACCTAGTCGCATGGAGATACAGATGCAAGTGAGCAGCGGCACGATCAGAAACGCCCGACTGGGTGCGTAGATTTAAACTTTACCGCAGAAATTTTCCGGTAATTCATCATCAAGACAGGATTTGGGCTTTTAGTGTAAACATGGCCCCTGTTTGAGTTATAAATGATTCAAATGGCTCTGAGCACTATGGGACTAAATATCTGAAGTCATCAGTCCCCTAGAGCTTAGAACTAGTTAAACCTAACTAACCTAAGGACAGCACACACATCCATACCCGAGGCAGGATTCGAACCTGCGACCGTAGCGGTCACGCAATTCCAGATTGTAGCACCTAGAACCGCTCGGCCACAGCGGCCGGCTGTTTCAGTTATAAAGACTAAAAATAATGTCTGAACAGTCAATTTAAAAATTAGACTTTTCTTCGAATACGTTGACTTTGAGGTTACAACAAATAGTTTCTCTGTCCTGAAAAGTCATTTTAAAATCAAGAACTTTTAGAAAAACGTCACGATACAAATTTTTGTACAAAATTAGTAAATAAAATAGGAAAATGTATGCAGTCAATAAAGATATTTTGTTCTAAATTACACCGAAGAGTTATTCAGACAGAAAAAGCAACTGCAATATTCCATTGACCCTGGCAGTCACCACTGTAGAAGTATATTCGTAAAAATTGTTCTGTTTTATAACGACAAGATGTGTTTGAGTATAAATTATAAGTACCTGTCTTGACATGATTGTAAGAGTGTACGAATACCGTTTGCTTGTCGAAGACAGTCCTATTTCTTAGAACTCGTTCCTAAACAGCAATAGTTTCAACAGCATTTCATGGATGTGCCGTGTTATCATCAGGGTTGTATTAAATGTGGCATGCATTTTCGCCCACTATAGTTTTATTCTGTGCTTTTCCATATGTTTTCGTATTATAAGATCCCACATTTAGTTGAGTGTGGCCCATGTGAATCCATCGGTTTCATATTCGCGAAACACCTGTGAGAATGCGGCCAACTTTAACAGCAATACTGTGGGGCATTAAACCGCTATTTGGCCAGGCCATGGTCCAGCTGCTTTCCAATTCCGTGTGCTCTCCTTCGTACATGTGGCACAAACTTGTCTTCTCGAAATCCACCGTCATTCAAACGTGCTTTCTGAATAACAAAACCCGCTATGTAATATTTCCTTATGTACAGAACATGGGTGGCCTTATTCCTACGCCGTTGCGTTCAAATGATAGTCATTTTCATATTCAAGAATGTAGTTCTCTTCATGCTAATACGCCGGCCGCGGTGGTCTAGCGGTTCAGGCGCTCAGTCCGGAACCGCGCGACTGCTACGGTCGCAGGTTCGAATCCTGCCTCGGGCATGGGTGTCTGTGATGTCCTTAGGTTAGTTAGGTTTAAGTAGTTCTAAGTTCTAGGGGACTGATGACCACAGATGTTAAGTCCCATAGTGCTCAGAGCCATTTTCATGCTAATACGATATCTGTCGCATGCCACTTTCGTTGTGTTGCTGTTATAACAGCCAAAAGTGTAAATTTTGTTCCGTCACACAACATTCTTGTAGTTTCCTTGGACAGTCCTACCCGCGAGTAGGCAGACAGTCAATCGTTGGTGACTGTACGCCTTTTAAGAGGTAGGATTAATGATGAAGTGCACCACTGCTAGGCCCAAATATATTACTTTTACTTACAGTGACGGACCGTTTGAATACTGTTTAATGTAATAATTGCTTTTTCAGCTACGCAGATTGTGCGCATTGCCCTTGAGATGCGTCAGTCGGTGTCCAACCTCACATATCTCACTTTTATTATCCTAATTCAGTCAGTCGCTATTAGTCACGTTCCAACCGATCAGTTTAATTTGATACTAATTAGAGTAATGATATCAGTGATTGTATCGGTTAAGACCGGTTAAGCCATCCTTATGTATTGCTAGCTTAGCACTCGCTGTTTAGCTTTGCGTAGACTATTTAGTCTGCACAGATTTTTTTTGTTTTCCTTTAATCAAATTTGTGTGTAGTTAGGTCCATTGCCCAATTTTAAATCTACACACTGAGCGAAAAGTTCAATAACTTTTCACGCTAATTAAGGCTATACAATTATGATGTTTTCGAATGTACTTCTGACCAAAAAGCATTTCTGGTAGCTGGAGTCGAAGGTTTGTGCTAATCGTGCCTTCTGAGGTCTTGTGTTGATATTTACCATAGAAAATTTCATACACTAACACAAATTTTGGTGGATTTAGCTTTAAACTGTCTTTCATAATAATATATTTTCACAAAATTTTTGATCACTTATGTCACCCCCTTCGGGTTTGAATGTCCAAAAATACTGGAACACGATTTTTTTATTTCCAATCGGGAATTCAGATACCCTTTTTCGTAAGTGTAGTTTAGTATGTTCTTCAATTATGATTTATATTAAAAACGTTTCACCCACTACTGCATCTTCTTAGGGGTTCAACGTCTAAAAATGCTGGCACTTTTTTTTTGTTTCTGACCAAGAAACCAAATAGCAATTTCCGTAGCTCTAGCTTCAAAATTGCCTTAACAGCTACCCATTTTCGAAAGATATTTTATCCCCTATTTCGATGAATCCCTTCTTAAACTATTGCTACATTATAAGATAAACATCCTCTTCAAATTTCCAGTTTCTATTTTTAGCGGTTTTGGGCTGGGCGTTGTCAGTGAATCAGTCTGCAAGTAATCTCCGCAAGTGTAACGTTAGATTTTGTTTGCGAGTTGAGGTCTGGAAAGCGAGCAGTTAGCCTCGGTGAGGACGATGGGACGAGATTCCCACGGTGACCCCCCTAGGGTCACACCGACAGACTGGTGAGCCTCCACGACAATGGCAAGGGTAATATTTGTGGCCATCTGGTCAAACTAAGCTGTCGCTCCTTAACCCTCAACTAATATGTCTGATATTTCTCACGTAACTAACATGGTGCTATCTGAGAATGTTAGGGAGTTTAAATAAATGTGATCAGTCATTGCTGAAAACTATTTTAATGCGAAAAGTAATTATCATCAAGATAAAAATAATACAGATTGACAATGAATTGGCACTTTTAACATTATACTGAAGTCTGTGACTGTCTGAAAAAAGCTCTTATTTTTTTTGTTTCAAGGCACATTTTTTATGCATATTCGAGACATGTTGCATGTCTACACTATTGACGAGGATATTTAGTCTTCCTCTTCAGTTTTGAAGTAAGAAAGTTACAGGTTTTTCGTTTTTCGGAAGTCTCCTCAAAAGCCTGTCGTGGATGTTGTTCATCTGGTAACTGCAGTATGCATCTAACTGAAAAAAATGGCTGTGAGCACTATGGGACTTAACATCTGTGGTCATCAGTCCCCTTGAACTTAGAACTACTTAAGCCTAACTAACCTAAGGACATCATACACATCCATGCCCGAGGCAGGATTCGAACCTGCGACCGTAGCGGTCGCGCGGTTCCAGACTGTAGCGCCTAGAACCGCTCGGCCACTCTGGCCGGCCATCTAACTAAAACAATAAGTTCTCTTGGAAGACTTTTTATCTGAAGTCGGTGATTCATAAAAGCATATGTTAGTAGCATTATTAGTGTTTTCATGAAGTCGAAACCTGTTACATCCGGAGTCTTCGTGAAGGCTTGGTATAGGCAGTAAGCATTTACTCTGCAGGTAACACGCACCAGTGCAAAAAATATCGCTACATGCCATCTACCTGTCCTTTGGCTTGCGGTGTAAGCTGTATGTTTTCGATCCACGGACTACACACCGTAATTGAAGCTAAGGAAATAAAATTAGGTTTAAATAAATATAAAACAAATTGCCTGAGGGAAGTTACGTAACTGCTACGTTGCTGTCTCATCGACTGTTCCACTCAAGAAATAGGAAACCAGTAGTGGTAGAAAAACTCTCTCCTCACTGCACGACCTCCACAAGCATTAAGATGGATTGCGGAGTATCGAAATAGATTTAGATGTAGAAGGTAGAGGCCGTAGCTGGAATATTTCTACAAAAGGAAGTGATAGGAAAATGGTGCCAGTGCATTAGACTGCTGCATGTCAGTTAAGATCCTCACACACAGACGGACATGTCTGCCGACACGTCGCCCTCCCCTGCCACCCACGCCAAGCCTGTCAACCCCTACTTGTTCGCCTGTGTGTGGGCGATGGGCTCGCGTTCGGAACCGTGCCCGGGCGCATCGGTTTGCCGGCACTATGGGACCCCAAGAGGTACCTGCCGCCCACACATCGACAGTGCAGGTACCAAGGGCGCGCCTTGCAGTCTCTGTTGTCCACACACAGCAGGACAGATCGGCGAGGGTGTTGCTGAAAGAGTCGGTCTGTGAATGGATGGCGCTACTGTTCTGTTTGGCACCCGTCTGGTGGCCACTGCAAACCTTTACTGTGAACTGTGGCAATGCTATACACAAGGCGTGGGTCCAACTAAAACGTTATTAAGCAGATGAACCTTAGAGACTCGCCCACAGCAAATAAGTGGCCACTTTTACAACTAGGCCTAGGTGCCTCGAAGTGTTCTACAATTGGCATTGTGCTCAGTCACGGAACTTCTTGGAAGGCTGGTTAGGTCAGGAAACGATCTGAACAGATTTTTATCTCCCAGCTGATGCAAAGAGAGCCAGGCTGTTCAGTTTTGTTTCCTTTGATTTTTGGCAGCAGCTTGACAGCGCGAAGCATCCATCTGATAGCAACCGCTGGTGGTATAAGGGATTCTTCCACCAGCTGCTGGAAGGGAGCTTAGTAGGAACTATTAAAAAGTACTTCCGAGAACGAGAGGAGCCGTCTTTCTGAATGATGAACGCAGGAAGTGGACTAAAAAGGTAGCCTAAAAAGTGTTCATGGCCCAGAATGTTCTCAAAATAGTGTAGACGAGCATCGGCAGGTTGAAGAACGCTTTTTACACAGTACCTTTGTGGGAGAACAGCAGCAACTTAACAATTACGCCATTGGCCAGTACTGTGCAGAAATATTTTTATAGCTGATAAATTTTTGGCGGGGAATCGACGCAGAGCAGGGAGAGATGGGGGTTTAGACATCGATTCTTTCTGAGGTTTAGAGCAGTACATTTTAATTCCAGACTTAGGGAAGACTTTTCTCTTCGGGGCGCAGCAAGCAGTGTTACAACCATGGAAGACGGTCTGGGTGTTGCCCTGGTTCTAATGACAGCAACTTATATATCGACACAACGTTGAGAGTGAGGTTCAAATTGTTCAAATGGCTCTGAGCACTATGGGACTCAACTGCTGAGGTCATTAGTCCCCTAGAACTTAGAACTAGTTAAACCTAACTAACCTAAGGACATCACAAACATTCAAGCCCGAGGCAGGATTCGAACCTGCGACCGTAGCGGTCTTGCGGTTCCAGACTGCAGCGCCTTTAACCGCACGGCAACTTCGGCCGGCTGAGAGTGAGGATATCGAGGGGTATCGATTAGTTAAGAAGGAAAGAAGTTTGGCGCTTTCTAATATTTAGTTCGATTCATGAAGCCTTATCTAAAACCGAGAGAGCAGTGGTATTTGAATGTTATTTGCACTTCATTTTTGGTCCATTCTGACAACCGCTGTGCGTCTAACACGGCAAGTCATATGTTAGGAGGTTGCTTAGTCGTGACCGCAGTCTCCCTTTTTTCAAAAGTTTGCCAAGTTAAGTAGTGCTTCTGTATCCCGGTAACCAGATATTTCATGTATCATATAGTGAATTACCATGTCCTTGCTGGACCTGTGCATACTAATTATGATAGGAATAAATTTTCAATACGCTTAGCCCAAGATTTTCGTTTAGTAGATAGCTAATCCCTTTGCATGCAGTATACTTTATTTATTTTGCAAAGGCGAACACTTCTGACTCAGTTACCAGAGACACCCATTGAACATCGTTAAATCCATTTAGCAACAGCTATTAATTTAGTAGCTGAGCTCACTGAGGAGCTACGCCCCTCTCAGTGCCCAAGTTGACGTATACCCAATAACATTCGGAGACGAATACATTCAGGCTCGGTTGGCTTTTCGCACTCTATTTGGCAGACAAAGGTTCAAATGGCTCTGAGCACTATGGGACTTAACATCTATGGTCATCAGTTCCCTAGAACTTAGAACTACTTAAACCGAACTAACCTAAGGACATCACACAACACCCAGCCATCACGAGGCAGAGAAAATCCCTGACCCCGCCGGGAATCGAACCCGGGAACCCGGGCGTGGGAAGGGAGAACGCTACCGCACGACCACCAGCTGCGGGCGGCAGACAAAGTTCAGTACTGCAATTGATGTTATGAAAACAGCCGGCGCCTCGCACATGGTTTCTGCAATTTTCTCTGGAGTCTGAACCTCCTTGCAATCTGCACATTTTACGTTATTTACAATGGAAACCTTCAAGTAAGACTGTCGTTAATATCACAGTATCCTATACATGTCTTTCGCCGAAAGACTGCTAACGATTATTGCAGAAGTTTCATAAAAATAGCACCAAGAGCCACTGGCTGAACGTTCTGTAAGCGAGTGAGGATGAATTAACCGGTGTTACTAAACTTCACCAGGACCAGGGTTTTGCTGTTTGACTCACCAACAGCAGGGGCTGCCGCTCCGGCACTGGCTTCTGGCTGTCTTCATTCACATCCTGCAACAAAGCAAACGCATAGCGTCAACCAACCAGTAAATTACTTAGTGTTCATTATCTGCAAAATGTACGAACTGACATTATGCAAAACACCGTCGACCTGATGAAATTATCTGTAGATACAAATGTTGAGGATGTTTTCAAGTTGAAGGACACTAACTCCTTAAAATTGTGTCCAAAATAAGGCATGAATCAAAGTCTTCGGCGTAGATTTTCTCAGTTGTTGTAGTGTATCAGTACAGCAACAATTTCAGGTGATCGTGTGACCACAACGGCATGTTTCCAATGTGAAATAACGTATACAGAAAATGTTGTTACATGAACGATAATAGTGTGGCTCAGTCGCTTAACATTTTGGTTCCAGCTTATACACCACTTGCTGTCGTTTTTCCACTCAGTCCTCGTGTTAATTTCTGTTTGATCACGTTTGTTGAAATTGATTTACGTAATATCTTTAAATCTTATTAGCATTTCATGTATTTCTCGTTAAATAAATCTCAAAACATGTATTACATATGGCCCATCTGTAATATTCTTCCTACGTGAACATGGTAAAAAACCGAAACCAGCTGCAAGTAAAAATTGTAACAGGCAGCGTAGTGCCATACATTTTTTGTAGTCAGTTGCTTAATTTACTATTGATGAAACAGTCATAAAATGCAGTTCTACAAAAAATAAGATTACCCTCTACAAAGATTAGAATTAGTTTTGATCAGGTGGTCCCCACACAGTTCGTAAACACACTCTGCAAAACTTAAGGACGAGATGCATAACGTAAGATAACTCAGTGGAAATGAGAGAAAGCGCGGCAGAATGTTGTCAGAGGTCGCCCAGCCGCGCATAGATATCTGGACATCACATGGGTTGTGAGATTTAAAACATTCCCGGCGTACATAACCTCATGGTTTGGATCGTCTGCGAAAATTCCTACAACATCTGAACTCCATACACGAAAACATAAAGTTTACTATGGAGTTGGAGGAGGAGGGTTGCCTGCCATTCTTAGACGTATTGGTGCGACGTAAGAGCGATGGCATACTTGGTCATTCGGTATATAGAAAGCCCACTCACACAGACCTTTACTTGCAAGTCCCTAGTTGTCAGCATCCGGCACAAACGATGGGTGTTTTAAAGACACTGATTCACCGAGCCCACGTCATCTCTGACACCGATAGTTTGTAAACGGAACTGGAGCACCTGCAGACTGTATTTCTGAAGAATGGGTATTCGTCCCAGCAAGTGGAGAAAGCGCTGCAGACCTGTAAACGATGGGGCAAAGAGGAGGAAGAGGCCTTTAAACGACTGCCTATTTACCATATATTGGTAATATTTCAGCGCAAATAGGCAGAATACTAAGAAAATATAAACTGAAAGCAATCTTTCGCCCTCCTGCAAAAATGTCGTCGCTGTCATGATCTGTCAAAGAGCTGCACAAGGCAGGTGTTTACAGGATTAAGTGCGAATGCGGCAAATCTTATATAGGGCAAACGACGCGTAGAACATTATCTGTATACTCGCCTTTTTCAGCCTTGTAAGTCTGCCATCGCCGAACACTGTTTTTCCACTGGTCATGCCATGAAATACAATTGTGGCCCATACGTCTAACCTTTGGAGTTCAATTGTAAATGAATCCGTGGAAATACGGCTGTCTGACAATGAGTCTCTTATTAATCGTGACCGCGGTTACCAACTGAATTCGGCATGGAATCCAGTCGTCGAAAAACTTCCTGCCCCCGTAGCCGGCGTAGTTCTGTGATGGAACCGCGGGAAGACAATCGAATTGATATCGACGCGGCGAGTTTTCACCACTTAGGCCGCACGGCGCAGCAGAATCGAACGCGCTCAAGTAGCGCACGCGCAACGTCAATCGAATCCACCACGCATGTGCCGGAGGGGCCTTAAATACCAGAGCTCAGGGAGTTTTCGCCATTATCACCTGAAGATGGCCAGAAGACTCCGTCCCGAAATATTGTGGCAGGAATATGTGCCTGTAGGCTTTCACGGGGTAAACTATTGACGAAGGTTTCTCGGGTCTTCATCCGGGTGGTAGCGTTGATATCTCGCGACGTTTCGGGAAGTGTCATATTACCCATCTTCTGGCGAAGTGTCGAGATTCGCGGAGAGCGGGCTATTTATATGCGCTGTCACCCCCCTCCACTGGGCCTCGGGTGGCTGCGGTGGACCAGCGGCGTGGGCGCGGTGGTGGGGATAGCGGTCGCCCCCGGCGGCGGCGTTCTCCGACCACAACCGAAGACGAGGGAGCTCCTAGGCTCTGCAGAAGACGTGCTGAACCTTAACACACCAGGAGTATACAGCATACTATACGAATGCGGAAAACAATACATTGGGCAAACACGGCGCTGTATATCTAAATGCTGCGAAGAACATATCAGATGTGTGCGACTAGGTCACACAGAAAAATCAGCCATAGCAGAACACTACATAAATGAAGAACACACCTTCAACTTCGAAAACACGACGGTACTGTGCCGAGCATCTGGCTTCTGGGAAATCGTTATGAAAGAATCCATAGAAATAAGGATCCATACAAATAAGGATTCACGACAATCTGCTCAACAGAGATGAGGGACACCAACTCAGCGCAGCATGGAACCCTGCGATATCGGCAATCCGTCGGGAGCGCGCCCGTCAACGTCCTCCGCCGCGGACGCAGACAGAATGCCTACACTTACACACCGGACGCGGCCGCCGGGGGCGCCAGTGGGATGAATCCCTCAATACTCACGGCGAACTTGCCTGATTGGCATATCAGAGCCGTCGCTCACGTCTGTCATCTATGGTGCGCCTCGGCGTCAGTTTTAGATAGTGGAATTTTACCATGTATACTATATTGCAGTTGCGGAAAACGATTACATCCTTGTCCCGAAAGCAAATGACCACGCACATTTCGACGTCAGATAAATCGCTCCATTTCCGTATAACCACAACGACTGCATATTTTACTGCGTCATCCATACACGTATACACCCTTCACTGCTAGTGCTGGCATCTGCTGAATATGAATGGTTATTCCACTCTGACATCGAACATGGGCGGTGGTCGCCTTATGTGACTATACGACGTAGAAGTCCGCCCCGGTAGCTGAGTGGTCAGCGTGACAGACTGTCAATCCTAAGGGCCCGGGTTCGATTCCCGGCTGGGTCGGAGATTTTCTCCGCTCAGGGACTGGGTGTTGTGTTGTCCTAATCATCATCATTTCATCCCCATCGACGCGCAGGTCGCCAAAGTGGCGTCAAATCGAAAGACCTGCACCAGGCGAACGGTCTACCAGACGGGAGGCCCTAGCCACACGACATTTCCATTTCCATTACCATTACCACATAGAACATGGAGACATTAGCTAGACGGAGGTAGGGTTCCGTAACAACAAGGTGGACGTGCCGAGCTCTTACATAGGACAATAATTGCCAGCAATGGCTTTTTTGTATGTGTAATGCTCCCTTTTAACTTCAGAATGTTATCCTAATTTGTTTGTGGAGAAGACAGTGAAGTGATTGCTGCGGTACTCTTTTTCCGGCTAGCGGTCAGCTTTTGAAAGCAGTTGAATTGCTACAGGGAATTTTCAGCCGGCCGTGGTGGCCAAGCGGTTACAGGCGCTACAGTCTGGAACCGCGCGGCCGCTACGGTCGCAGGTTCGAATCCTGCCTCGGGCATGGATGTGTGTGATGTCCTTAGGCTAGTTAGGTTTAAGTAGTTCTAAGTTCTAGGGGACTGATGACCTTAGAAGTTAAGTCCCATAGTGCTCCGAGCCATTTGAACCATTTTGGAATTTTCATAGGGCCGGCCGCGGGGGTCTAGCGGTTCTAGGCGCTCAGTCAGGAACCGCGCGACTGCTACGGTCGCAGGTTTGAATCCTGCCTCGGGCATGGATGTGTGTGATGTCCTTAGGTTAGTTAGGTTTAAGTAGTTCCCAGTCTAGGCGACTGATGACCTCAGATGTTAAGTCCCATAGTGCTCAGAGCCATTTGAACCAATTTTCATAGGAACAATGACAATTTCAGTCATCTCTCGTGGGTAAGAACTAGAATGCAGAAAATCGTTTATGAATGACACGTGAGTCGTGGTGGGCACGCGCTAATGCCATTTTTCCTTTTGGACATTTTGTCATTATCGAGTGGCGTCTTATTCCTCAGTTACTATCTGAACGAGTTGCTCACTTGCCTCCATCAGTGGCAGCAGCAGCGTTTATCGATACTTGTACTGCCGTAACTTCTTTGGTGTGGCAGTTATATTTCCGTGTCATGGTGTATGGGGGGAGATAGTCGGTTGCGGCGCAGCAGCGAGGAAGTCTGCGGTGTGTGATGAGGCAGGGGCACTGGCGGCGAGCACGCATGGTCGGAGATGCGTAGCACTAGCTGCGAGAACTGCTAAGTTCATCGCCCATCGCACCTGCATACTGGAGTTATCAGTAAACATGTCACGAAAGCTCAATCGTTGCGACATCTCTTCGTTGATTGCTGGTTGTTGTATCCTGGGCTGTCCCTGCAAGCAACAACGTGATGGTGTGTTGGAGTCAGCAAGATTTTGCAGCCGCCTCCCTGTATGGTGCTTAACCTTTTCAATGATTATAATTTATTAGTGAAGCGCACCAACGGTATCTTCTGCCTTCTTGGTCGGGTTGAAGGCAATTGATTGGGCGGTTGGTTGGTTCGTCAGCCGTCCGTAGGTCGTGCTGCAACCCGATTGTTTAGTGTTACGCTTGGCTGTCTGTCTCACCTAAACTGTGGTTAGACTTTTCTCCCCAGGCCGGCCCTTGGAACACTTCTGAGCACCACTGTTTGTTGTTTGTGATTGTCATTTTATTTGGTCGCATGTACTGTGCCAGGCCATCAGCCGTGTATTAACATTGTCTGTTTTATGTTTAGTATATGGCCTTCAGCCGAACTTCATTACAACTTTAAGATCAGGCATTTAGACGTGTTTCATTAAAAATGCTTGTTGCTTTGTATTTAGGCCATCTGCCAGGTTTTTCTTTTCAGGATCTGTGGCTTTAATATGTAAATCCTTGTCTGTAAGGTTTTTCTTTACTTATCTTGAAACGGCCTTCAGCCTTTCTCTGTAAATGTTTATCTCAAGGTTGTATTTAATTATTCTTGAGTTATTGTTTGGGGCCTCAGCCGACAAGATTCTTCAAGTTTTCTTAAGATGTTTTTTTGATGTACTGTGTAAAAGCTTTCAGCCGAAGAATTAACTCGAATTTTCCTTAATATGGTCTTTAGCCGGAATTTTGTAAATGCTTGGCTTGTAAAGAATTTCTTTGCTAACCTGAAATACTATTTCGGCCTTTAGCCGAGAAGATATTAAAATTTGCTTAACTAAGGCCTTCAGCCGTTACTCTAAATCCTGGTGTTTTAAAAGCAATCATTCAAACTTATTGTGGAGAAGTTACTTGGGCCCTCAGCAGTGAATTGATCTTGTTTTAAAGAGAAAACTGTACATTGGTTTGAGCAATAAAGTTGTGTGTGTTCTTGTATAACTAACAGTAATTGACCTTGGCCCCTTTCCACAACCTGATCCGCTCTGTCCCGCGAAACCAGATTTCAACACGTTTGCACAAGGGGCGATCAGAACGTTTGCGTTCGAAGGCCTGCAGTCCAAAATCGGTGTGCCAATCGGGCAAAATCACCGTGAACTTTGAATGAATCATCCCACCGACCTACCAATGTAAATAAACCCGAGTGCTAAGACGCCGTGTCCTACTGTGTGAACAAGTCGATAATTGCCCTCTGAATATCTTCGTCCGACAGAAATCGTCGACCCTTCAAGTCCTTTACTGAGGGATGGAAGGCATGATAAACGCATGCCGAGAGGTCAGTACTGTACGGAACGTGCTCGAGCGTCTCCCTCTTGAGTTGGCATAATTTCGGCGCTACAACATTTGCGACACGGGGCCGTGTGTGTGGCATTGCCACCAACATGGAATTTGGAGCACCATTCCACGGCGGCGGTTTTCGAATCACATGCTTCCCCATACAAACTCTTCTTTCCCCAATGGATGTCTTCCAGTGTCTGTCACTTGCCTGCACGTCGGTATTTGTTCACGGTCCAGTTACATTGTTATGACCACTTGTTCGTCGTCAACGAGCAGTAACTACTCACAGACGACCGATGGCAGCACTAGCATTGGAGGGTATATGGAGCGTGTTTCGGGATGCGGATAACAGAGCAGTCGTTGTCGTAACGCGGAAACTGAGCGATTTATGTAACATCAAACACCATGTGACATGCCCGGGGTACAAATGGTGAGGGGGGGTCTCTCTAACTGGTTGTCGCTTGCTGCTTCTTGACCGTGCGCCCTGCCCACACTACCTACCTGATAATCCCGCGTCGGTCGTATTGTTCTGCTTCACACTGCTGCTGGCTTTCCTGAAATTATGTCTTTAAATATGCAAGCGGGTTTAGGGGAGCCGTTCAATGTTAAGGATAACACTGTCCTACATCTGCTATGAATATCTATATTCTGAGACTGTTTACACTCTATAAGTCATAAGTAACTATGCCAATTAACATATCGATGATTATCTGTCCACAATATCACTTGGACGAGCGTACGCGTAACCGACACGATGGGGGCGGTTGTTGTTGATGTGGAAACGCAATGACCTAACGCATACTCTCACGCTCATTGCAAGACACTCCTTCTGATTGCACTCTTTTGTGGTAACTAATTTTTACTGATTCACATTAGTTCATTCTGGGAGACCGAACACGGCACGGATGATTTATGTTGTACGGTACGACACGCGACGAGCGGATACACACAACGTTATAGACGGCACTGCTCATATTTAATTACATCATTCCGCACTTCCCTCTAATCTCTTCCATATTTCATCACTTCATTGTAATAGCATTTGTAGTAACACTTGAACTTCCATAATAACAATTCCTCTCCCATGCATAACTACCCACAACACAACATAACAGCTCCGTGTCCTGTGCTCAACTCTGCAGACGTGGCTGCTCGCAAAGATACTCTGAAATCAATCCAGCGATATGATAGTACGCTTACAACCATACGATCATTGTCTTTCCGACCAGGGGTGGTAGCATTTCCGAAATGGCTAAGTTTGCAAAATATTCAGTGCCTCTGTGTAAATATATACCTTGCATGGCAAAATGGCGCAATCCTAAACTCTCATCAAGGCGAATGAGGTGTACCACCAGCCTTAGATGAAGCGGACAGGGCTACCAACCGTGTTTCCTCCACGACTGTTCAGCTAACGTTTCTATGTATGCGCCCTGTTCATCAACTCGTGCTGACTTCTGTTCATCGACGACAAAGGCTGGAATTTTCGCGCTATTACCGCAGGTGGACGTCCATCGAATGGCGACAGGTGGCCTTTCCAGATGACTCACGTTTTATGCTCCATCGGACAGAGAGCGAACACAATGCCACGATCGTCGGAAGGGTCCAGGCTGGTGGAAGGAGCATTATGGCCTGGGGAAGTATTTCGTGGCAATCCCTGGGTGATCTCGTCATTCTGGTAGGCACACAGGATCAACAAAGTGTAATGCTACTTCCTCGGACGAGAAAAGAAAATAAAAAATTAGCTCCAAAATTCCGAAAGATTTCCCCAAAACAAGTTCCAAATTCCATGAAAAATGAAAAAGCAAACAAATTTCCAGTTAACACTATTATCTGGATATTAACCAGTAATTGAATCAGGAATATAATACTTAGTAATTTATTAACATACGAAAGAAAGGTAGGATACCAGTAAAATCAAACTCAAAATTCAAAATCATAATAAATCGCAAAATCCTTATAATTAAAATTCACAAAGTAGAACCAACGTTCCCAAAGAATACTCCGTGTGAGTACTCTTTGAGATTCGTGAGTAATGGCTAAGGATAATTCAATCCATTGTCACTACGTTACGAGAGTTAGCCGAGGCAGGTCATACTTTTGAATGCTCTTCTATGTAGGCGCAATTAGATTTTTTTTGAGAATTGATTGTTGCGATCTACTATGACGCAGTGAAACGATACCTTGACTTCAAACATTACGTTATTTAGAATTCAGATGGAGGACTTGCATATATTAGACAGAAGTGACTTTTAATTAGATAACCTGAAGTTAACACTATTTAGGAAGTGAACACAGACAGACAATTTCATTCGTAATAACTAAAGGACTATGCAACTCGGCGATGGTTACGAAGCATATAATTTATAATTCCCCCAACACCTGGGAAAGCTTCTTCCTCACGACTCTGTTAGGAAGTGACTAATATTGTGTAATAAACCACCATATCGTGCCAATTCACTCATTTATCATTAACGTTTTACAATATTATTTATAGAGATAACGTGCTGCGCTATTATTTGACTGAAGCGCTCGGCGCTTATATAGAAACTCCTTGACGTTAGGAATTAATACCACTGTTACGACTGATTATAGACTTATGATTACAACCAGTCTATAGGGAATTTGGTGTCGCTGGAAGTAATTTGAACTTATCATTAATATTTAAATAGCAACTGATAAACCATCGATTATAAACGATTTAATTACGACATTTGGTGAAGTAAATATCTCGCACAAGTCACGAGTTCAGTTCATCAATGTTCTTTTTGTAACGTCGACACCGGTAGATAATAAATAATATCATTGCTCTACCGCTGAGTGTTAGCCAACACCGAAGATCCAAGAACGACGTTTCAAAAGGTATGTATCTTTCCTTGGGGAACATGTTCACTTCTATATGCAGTTTGTTTTCGTCGACAAGATGGAATCTAACAGCAGGGCAATGAAACGTGTCACACAGCTCACTCGTGGTTCGGAGAGCTGAAGGATCGGTTCACCCCTTGCCACAAAAGCAACCCGAATTTAAACCCAGCAACGTATCTGTGAGCCCACCTCGGCAGGGCTATTAGCATCATGGTATCTCAACGGATGAACCTAGAGTAGCCCTCCACTGCACTGGAGTCGCCATAGCTTCACAGCCCTGTCGGTACCTTCCAAGAACTCAATTTCCTCCTGTTGGTATTGCTGAGAAAGGAGGCTATTCAGGCGTCTGACAGGTGGTCAGATTAATGTGACTGTACATCCGCGTCGGATACGCACTACGTTGCGCATACGCTACAACAACGCTCTCAAACGGAAACCGTTTGATCACCCCTAATAGCTGAGGAGAAAATTAAAGTGAGTTCGCCAATAAACGTCCTCGAGGAAGACTGTGGAACAATACGTTGCGTAATTTATCTCGCAAGCCGCGCAGCGGTAAGAGCACGTTGATTGTGGCTACGGCCAGGACAGACGAGAAGGGACAAACAGACAAGCGGAAAATTACACCTGTTGGAACTTTTGTCGTGAATGAATACACATACAGCAGGGAGCACAAATATATCCGAGCATCCCAAACTCCATTAAGTTGCCCTCTGCAGGCCATGCGTAAGAATACGAAGAAAAACTGTGCTTTCGATTTCGAAATCCAGAAATAGCTTAATACGTTCTGCAGAACGATAAACAGCCACACAGCAGTGACACTGTTCGCAGACCTCGGATTTTCACCGTAAAGCGGATACTAGGATTTCCGTGGATATATTTGTGTCCTAGATGCGCTAAGAATGAAAGAATGAAGTATAAGGTAACAGTTACCGTCGGTTTCGTGTTTCCCCCTTTCTGCCCACAGACGGTGGGCTGGCCTTGTCGATAAACTGCTAGCGACTTCCTGCGAACTGAAGGCGAAGCGGCCCAGGGATGGGATCTCACAAAAATCCGTTTCGCGTAGAAGCTTTCACGTCCTTTCTTTTTTCTTTTTTTTTTCTTCTGAGTGTCTGATGGAAAGACCTGGAAAAAAAATGTTGGAGCGGTCGTTCTGCTACACAGAAGGGAATATTCTCCATGTAACTGTATTTACTATTTCATCATAATCGAACAAATTATTGACATGATTTAAAACGCGGCGTTATTTCTCTCTGTTTTCTTTCACATATCAATACGCCCTAGACGTGAGCACACAAGGAGCGAGTAGGAAAGAGTGTATTAAAGTAAGAAAAAATGAATGAGAAACAACGAAAAGGCCGGCAAGTGTGTCTGAGCGGTTCTAGGCACTATAATCCGGAACTGCGCGACTGCTACGGTCGCAGGTTCGAATCCTGCCTCGAGCATGAATGTGTGTGATGTCCTTAGGTTAGTTAGGTTTAAGTAGTTCTAAGTTCCAGGGGGCTGATGACCTCAGAAGTTAAGTCCCATAGTGCTCAGAGCCATCTGAACAACGAACAGAGTTTATCAATATCACCATTACTACACTTACCCAAATGGGATGTTTTACACCTTGATCGAAAGCTACTAAGTCGGATGTTGCACTACTTCTTTGCCCTTGGGATACGTTGACCACAACTTCAGCCTTTTGCGGGCTTATTGTCATAGGAGAGATAGTTGTATGTAGAGGATAGTGTACCTAGCAACACACTGTGTTTTTTGTCAGTACTTTAGAATAACATGAAGGAACGCGCACCGGAGAACGCCATAATCAGTTTCCGCCATTTTATAGAATTTTTGTTGTTGTTAGACAGCAGGTTGTGTTTCACGCAGGATTTGTAAATATTTCACGTTGTGCACATTTAAATTCTGCAAATATGTTAAGACTATTTGGTGCACAACGTTAACTTCTAAGGTACATAATTTTACGGTGACTTAATTGCTACCTATTCTTATATTAATATAACGTGTGGACAGCTAAGCCATACTTCATCGGCCGCACAACATCTTGTGCCTCCTTGACACAGAAGGTCTGTTATCATGGAGCATGTAATACTTGCAAATGAAATGAGTTTCGTTAACATCTTAACGGTTTTAATTGCCTTAAAAATAGAAATTTTTCTCAGTTTTTAGTGCCGTCTGTCTCAAAATATATTCAACTTGTAAGTGGTTTCTGATAATACTCCTGCTTAATATGATTTAACTCCGTTCACTAGTCCCGGATGACCCATCGGTACCTACCGACGACCGTGTCATTCTCCAGCAATGGTGTCATTTGATGCGGTACGGAGGGCCGTGGGGTGAGCACACCGCTCTCCGTGCCGCTGACAGTTTTCGTGACCTGCAGCCGCTACTAAGTGGTGAAGTAGCTCCTCAGGTGGCATTACGTGGCTGAGTGGGCCCACTTACAGTCTGAAACCGAGCGACCGCTACGGTCGCAGGTTCGAGTCCTGCCTCGGGCGTGGATGTGTGTGATGCCCTTAGGTTAGTTAGGTTTAATTAGTTCTATGTTCTAGGCGACTGATGACCTCAGAAGTTAAGTGGCATAGTGCTCAGAGCCATTTTAACCATTTTTTTGGACCCACTTACAGCCCCCCTCCCCTCCCCTCCCCCGAGGAAAAAAATCCCTTCCAATACTGGAATCGAGCCCGCTTGCTTCACATCGAAATCAACCGGGCTAACCACTTCCTTTTTCTTCTTTTTTTTATCAACTGCTCTACCTCCTTGTTTTAGAGTGGGCACCTTCAGGCTGGGTGAGAAAGGGTGGGCAGTGGTCGAAATCTGAAGTCTGGCTACGATGCCTCTCTAAACAATTCCTCCGAATTTTGTATTATTTATTTTTCCCTTGGAACCCAAAATCTGGGATATAATTTTAATATCAAATGTTTCCACAACAGAGAAGGCGTGGTAAACAATTTAAACAACAAATCACATCAACGTTAATTAAAATTTAAACACATCTGCGTCGTATGTTAATTTCCAACACGCAGAGATTTCAACATATCCAAGAAGAAATAAGAGAATGTAAATTGCTACAGTTATATTTCTTAGCCAACGACCACACCGTCGAAGGAAATCAAAATAATGATGTAAACAAATCGTACGCATCGCCCTACGTGTGCTTCCCATCTGCGGTACCAAGTGGATAATCATTTCGCATCGTATTAAGATCCACTAGGGGGTCATCCTCTACCGTTACTCCACAACTATTAGGGGAACGAGGGTTACGAAGACACTGTGCAAATAATATGCCAAGAGTTGCTGATAGCGAGGAGTGCGTTCCTGCGTGCTTCACTATGTGGTCAAAAATATCCGGACACCCCCAAAAACATACGTTTCTCATATGAGGTGCATTGTGCTGCCACCTACTGCTAGGTATTCCATATCAGCTACCTCAGTAGTCATTAGACATCGTGAGAGAGCAGAATGGGGCGCTACGCTGAACTCACGTACTTCGAACGTCGTCAGGTCCTTGGGAGAGGTACAGCACAAAAGCGTACAGGCCGACCTCGTCTGTTGAGTGAGAGAGACCGCCAACAGTTGAAGAGCGTCGTAATGTGTAATAGGCAGACATCTATCCACACCATCACACAGGAATTCCAAACTGCATCAGGATCCACTGCAAGTACTATGGTAGACGGGAGGTGAAAAAACTTGCATTTTATGGTCGAGCGGTTGCTCATAAGCCACACATCATGCGCGTAAATACCAAACGACGCCTCTCTTGGTGCCAGGAGCGTAAATATTGGACGACTGAACAATGAAAAACGTTGTGTGGAGTGACGAATCACGGCACACAATGTGGCGATCCGATAGCAGGATGTGGGTATGAATGCCCGGTGAATGCCATCTGCCAGCTTGTGTAGTGCCAACAGTAAAATTCGGAGGCGGTGGCGTTATGGTGTGGTCGTGTGTTTCATGGAGGGGGCTTGCACCCCTTGTTATTGTGCGTGGCACTATCACAGCACGAGCCTACGTTGATGTTTTAAGCACGTTCTTGATACCCACTGTTGAAGAGCGATTCGGGGATGGCGATTGCATCTTTCAATACGATCGAGCGCCTGTTCATAATGCACAGTCTGTGGCGGAGTAGTTACATGACAATAACATCCCTGTAACGGACTGGCCTGCACAGAGTCCTGACCTGAATCCTACGGAACACTTTTGGGATGTTTTGGAACGCGGACTTCGTGCCAGACTCCACCGACCGACATCCATACCTCTCCTCAGTGCATCACTCCGTGAAGAATGGTCTGCCATTTCCCAAGAAACCTTCCAGCACCTGATTGAATGTATGCCTGCGAGAGTCGAAGCTGTCATCAACACCATACTGAATTCCAGGATTACCGATGGAGGGCGCCACGAAATTGTAAGTCATTTTCAGCCAGGTGTCCGGATATTTTTGGTCACACAGTGTACGACTGTCTTGGAGATGTCGCCAGTAGCGAAGTGCCGTCTCCTCATCACGTCAGAATTAGTCTTAAATGGACATGCCTTTAAACGATGACAAAGTGTGAGTCTTCGCGATCGGGAAGTAAGGACTGTCTGGGCACAGGAGGAGCTGGGGTGCAACCGTGTGAGGTGGGACGCGAATGTTGCAGGTGAGGATCTTTTGTACTGGTAGGGACTGATGACCTTAGCAGTTAAGTCCCATAAGATTTCACACACATCTGAACATTTCCGTACTAGCATCCACGTGACAAACGCTGATTACCACTCAGCTAAGGAGGCTAAGGAACAATGGTGTGTAATAAATAATGAACAGGCAGACTATTACATACAGTGGGGACAAGATTTTCTCCATTCCGATGCTTTTAAATTTCTATCGAATATTTGTTGCTAGGTACATGACCACGATGTTTTTGGAGCATGTTTTCAAGCTCAGAGAAACCCTAATTTTTCCGAGTAATTTTTTTTAATGCCAGAAAAAGACTGCAGCATAAAAAAGTGAATGACATCATTTAAAAATTTAATAAGAAAATTTATACATTTCCAGCACTGGTTTGAAGTGAAAGTCTGGTAAGTATACCAAGTCACAACACTACGCCAAATAAAAGGAGATGAGGAATGTGCTAGTACATGGTGGTTACTGGGTGTGCCTAACGTTACAGGAAGTTTCCAGTGGATATTACAAAACAGCACACGAAGAAAAAGCGCAAGAGCAGCTTTGCATCATATTTTCGTCTTGTGGATTTTTAGGTCGAATTACTGACAAACGGGAAGTGCATGCACCAGACGGAGACATCGCACAGTCAGTTGATTTTAGTGTTGTGAATGAAAATCGAATGGTGAGGAGACGGACTAGTGACAATATTGTTGCAAGAACAGTAGGTCCTGTCTTTCCAGAAGAAGTACTCCACATGAATACGGCAGGACTGTTCGAATGATTCTGACGAATAGCAGAATGGCATCAGCCGAAATCCTGGTGGAATTTACAAGCATTGTTCCACTATGATCCACGAGTAGCTGATGGCGCTGTTTTATAAACGTTCTCGGACTTCTTGCCACGTCATTTCGGGATAAACTTAGAATTTTAGGCATGAATTGATGCTGCAAGTATCCGAGACTCATTCAGTAATCGTTGAAGAGGTTGCTGAATGATCACGAGTATGTGGCAATAATGGTAAACGGTGTTGTCTTATCCTACGTGGCCAGGGTACCAAATAGAATATTATAGCAGGCTAATTCAAGGAAACGTGCTGTAGTTTACACCACCAGTGCTTTGAGGAACATACGGATTCTTGACTGGTCTGCATGTTTGCCAGTGGAACATGTCTGGGATGCGATGTGACATTTCTTACTACTGCCGGCCGCGGTGGTCTCGCAGTTAAGGCGCTCAGTCCGGAACCGCGCGACCGCTACGGTCGCAGGTTCGAATCCTGCCTCGGGCATGGATGTGTGTGATATCCTTAGGTTAGTTAGGTTTAAGTAGTTCTAAGTTCTAGGGGACTGATGACCACAGATGTTAAGTCCCATAGTGCTCAGAGCCATTTGAACCATTTCTTACTACTGAATGATCTGACTACCCAGAAACAGGAGATGGTTGTGCTGTTGCATCGCCGTAGGACACAAATGATTTTAAATTGCCGAAATGTACCATTTTTCGTACACTAAAATAATACACACATCAAAAATACTTTTGCATCACCTTGGTTCCGAGAGTTCCGGATCCTGTACAGAAAAATGGATAGAGATCAACATAATTTCCACCCTTTTTTTGCTCACGAAAACCACACATTGCATGTTGTACCACCATACAGCCAGACCTTCAGAGGTGGTGGTCCAAATCGCTGTACACACCGGTACCTCTAATATCCAGTAGCACGTCCTCTTGCATTGATGCATACCTGTATTCCTCGTGGCATAGTGTCCACTAGTTGATCAAAACACTGTTGGTCCAGATTGTCCCACTCCTCAATTCGGCGTAGATCCCTCAGAGAGGTTAGTGGCTCTCGTCGTCCATAAACAGCCCTTCTCAATCTATCCCAGGCATGTTCGATAGGGTTCATGTCTGCAGAACATGCTGGCCACTTTAGTCGAGCGATGTCGTTTTCCTGAAAGGAAGTCATTCACAAGATGTGCACGATGGGGGCACGAATTGTCGTCCATGAAGACGAATGCCTCACCAGTATGCTGCCGATATAGTTGCACTGTAGGTCAGGAGATAGCATTCACGTATCGTACAGCCGTTAAGGCGTCTTCCATGACCACCAGTGACACCGATCCGTGAAGAGAACGTAGTGCCATTCCTGAGCGGTCCAGTCATCATGTTGTTGGGTCCATCTGTAACGATCATGTCATCGACAGTTCCTGTCTCTCTGTATCTCCTCCATGTCCGAACAACATCGCTTTGGTTCACCCCGAGACGCCTGGACACTTGCCTTGTTGAGAGTCCTTACTGTCACAAAGTAACAATGCGGACGCGATCGCACCGCGATACTGACCGTCCAGGCATGGTTGAACTACAGACAACACGAGCCGTGTACCTCCTTCCTGGTGGAATGACTGGAGCTGATCACCTGTCGGACACCCTCCGTCTAATAGGCGCTGCTCGTGGATGGTATATTTACATCTTTGGGTGGGTTTAGGAACATTTCTGAACAGTCATATGGACTGTGTCTGTGATACAATATCCACAGTCAACGTCTATGTTCAGGAGTTCTGGGAACCGGGGTGATGCAAAACTTTTTTTGATCTGTGTAATTTGCCCAAAACACAAAGCTGTAGGAAGTAATTTTCAAAGTAACATAATTAGCTTTTCTATTTTGATTGAATCATGAGCAGCATCAGTTACTTACATAAACAGTTTTTCAATGACAAAATATTTCGCAAGATGAAATTTGAAGGCTGTTTGCTTCAGTACTACAATGAACTCACACAACCTACTGACGATGAAGATAGATGTCATTTCCCAATGGAATGAAAGTTTAGTTTTCAAGCACCTGTTATGTGATGGCTACCTTCACAAAGTTTGCTAAATAGAGGACTAATGCTGCTTGATGTGCGGGGTGTATGAGAAAAGTAATGAGTTTCACAAAACTGTGAGGAATGTGGCAACGCCGGCCGCAGTGGCCGAGCGGTTCTAGGCGCTACAGTCTGGAACCGCGCGACCGCTACGGTTGCGGGTTCGAATCCTGCCTCGGGCATGGATGTGTGTGATATCCTTAGGTTAGTTAGGTTTAAGTATTTCGAAGTTCTAGGGGACTGATGACCTCAGCAGTTAAGTCCCATAGTGCTCAGAGCCATTTTTTGAATGTGGCAACGCCATGTTGTTCAACTCTTCCAGATGACCAGACCGATTTTCAGCTCCCTATAGGCGTCATGTGATTTTTGAGAGCACCGTTAGTGATGTTGGGTTTTTATTGTGTGTTACGAAAATGGAACAGCGGCATTTAGATTACGTTACGCAATCAAGTTTTGTGTTAAAATTGGGGAATGAAAATTTCTTATCAAGAGCACAAGTTTTTCGCTGGCATATATTATCTTCGGAAGGACGAGAGCGCGCTGAAGATAAACCTCACTTGGGGAGACCCACCCTCAAAAAGCGACGGAAACATCGAATGTGTGCATGTTCTTGTGAGATCAGACTGACGTTTACCAAAAATGATGGTGAGTGACCTGTTAAACATTTTCAACGTACATTTAATTTTGACTGATGTTTTGCACATGCCAAAGGTTTGTGCCAAAATGGGGAGAAAATCCTCACAAGTGAGTAGAAGGACAGTCGAAGAAACGTGTGTTTTGATCGTTTTGAGGGAACTGCTAATGGCCACGAATGTTTCAGTCGTGTAATGAATCCTGGATTCCTGAGAAAGATCCTGTGACAGAGCGGCGAAGTTAAGATTGGCACTCAGACATCTCATCGGCCGAAAAAGCTCGAATGAGCAAATCATAGATGAAAACAATGCTCATTTGCTTTTCTGTCGCTATGGATATCATGCGTAAAGAGCGTTCCGCCATGACAAACTGCCAACCAAGTCTTTCACAAAGATAACCTGGAAAGGCTAGAATAAGGGTGAATTGAGTAGACCAGACATTACAGATAAGTGGATGATGCACTATGACTACGCCCCTTGGCATACTCCCACTTCCCCCACGGGGTATTTGACCTCAAAATGCGTTCCTGTTGTTCCATAGCACCCCTATTCACCTGATCTGTGTCCTTGTGACGTTTTTATTTTCCTGAAATTGAAAAATGTCTTAGAAGTCCTTTGGTACTCCAGAGAAAATTAAAAGGAATGTCACCAACATGTTAAACGTCCTATAAAAAGAAGAAGCATTCGTAGATAAATATCAGTCTCACTACTCTTAACACACACTTCGTATAAGAGCCGATAAAAAGTTTCAGTTTGAGGGTGTTGCTGCAGCATATACCAAATGTAGACCGAATTTGATGCGGGTATATAAGCACCGTTACAGAGGAAAGGGGTTAATTTGGCATTCGTGCCTTTCCTACATGTGTGCGGTAAATGTGGAATCTTGAATCATGGCGATATTATTAAACGAGTCCAAACAGGACCAACATGCTGTTATTCTTTTGCCGACGGACGAACTCCGGTAGACATCGGTCAGAGCATAATGAATTTGTATGGGGCAGCATGTCTGTCAAAAACCACTATTGTGGAATGGTGGACGAAGTTCAGTGGTACTGGCGATTCAAGACGCCGGTAGATCACCGTAACGCAGAAGCTACGCTACCTCAAATGGGAGAAGCTTGAGTACGTGCCCTATAATCCCGATCTCTTCCCTTGGGATTATCACGTCTTCGGTCCCTTAAGCGGAACGTTGATGAAAACGATACACTATTTCAAAAATGCACCAAATCCACAATTCTGGAGACATAGCAATGAACTTTTATACTACGCTTTACATGAAAGTAACACATTTACATATAAAATCCTTTCATTATATATATTCAACTTTTTTATGCAATTTAAAGTTTTATTTTCAAAAAATAATGTATTGAAAGGCATGTGCTGAGATTCGATCAGGATAGAGCCAGTGAAAAATGTCGATAGTTCCCAACCGCAAGGTTGGACGATTAGTACATCCCCGAGTAGTAAGATCTTTGACAGCTAACAGAGCTAGGTGCACGGGCTAAAAGTTCGAGTAGTGGTGAGGAGATGCGCAGATACAGCAGACGCGTTTCGAGTCGGAGCTAGATGCCTGCAGGAGGCAGCCGAGTCGTGACAGCATCAAAGTAAGAATTGGCACTACGCACATAATAAGCTATATATTGAGCGAAACTCGGCACATACCTGGGGAAACTAGAAAGAATAATTAATAAAATAGGTTTTCTTTGGTTAAATAATGTCTTAAAGCTAGATAGAAATCCCATTGTTGATGCAATAAGCGTTTTGTGAAACTTTCTCGTAAATCCATGCTATAGAAGTTTTTTTTTAGTTTTTCGCATGTGCCTTAAAAGTTTGAACAATAAATATTTTTTAGATAAAATTAGAGTTTCATCTCACACCTTATGTCGTTCTCCGCATCCTGTGCTTGCATTGAACCAAAAGGTACATTAAAGTAAAGTTCACATGAGTAAATCTAATAATTTCATTTATCAGAATAAAATAATCTATATGCCATTGCACAGTTGGCAAATTATTCAGATCAGGACAGGATTTTTATTAAGTAACAAACACGGCCAAAATGAGGAAAGCTATCTAGAATACCAATTTTATGCCATTGCACTGCGGCTGAGTTGAATATATGTTTTATTATCGGCTAAACGGGAAGGAGTGCACGAGCTAAGTCCACATACGCAGTCAGATGCAGGTTGGTGACTTTCATTTACGTTTACCACTAAACTTTCATTCAGTCAGATGTGTATTTTGAGTATTAATTTTCCAACAATATTTTCATGCTGTCAGATAAAGTTCAGTTCAGTTAAATACGCAATCAGATGCATTTCAGTCTAGTTTAAATAGAGAAGTTTTATTAACAACACTTTCAGTATGTTACTTTTCCTCAGAAAGTATTCAAGAGTTATCTACAAAAATTTCTCTTTTTCATCTCTTTAAATGTTGTAAGCTTCTCTCTTGAGGTTTTTGGAATAGGACAAATAGTAGAGTTTTCATAATTTTTTAATTATGTTTCCACAAGTACAATTTTAAATTCATACAAAATTCCAAGCACTTTGCCCCGTATCTCAGCTTGCAATCAGAATTTCAAAATTTGCTCTTGAGATAACGTTTATTAGGTTCACAGAAATGTGTGTACAAAACTTCATAATTCTAGCATTCATAGAATTTGAGGAAAAGGTGCATAAACTTTAAAAAAACAAACTTTTCGGGAAATGGAGTTGAAAGTTCAACCTAACTTTTTTCCAAGTCACTTCTTCAGAAGGCACCACATTTGTACTCTGGGTCGTTTTTCCCTTCAAGGCTTCTCTTCTGGTTTCTTGTTGTCTGTCTTCTTTCCTGTACCAAGTCTTCAACTGACTTTTTAGCTGCAGAGACGCGCTGTAAATCTATTTTTCTCAGGATTTCTTCAGTAAAATTTCCTATCTTGAACCATTATTTCTAATACCTTCATCTTCCCGACGTTCCCATCATTAAATACAATAAGTACTTCATAAGTTGCAATTATGGGAACTGTAGCAGATGCAAATGTGTTATTACGGCATCGTTTCTATGTGAGTGAATTTAGAGACTCGTTTGGATTTTGGGATTTGTGATGAACACACTTTTTGAGAAGTGCAGAATCGGCCAGAAACCTGTAAGTGGGCTTCACAAGATACAGGATACAATTTGGAAACCTCTCCTTGTGAATGCAGGGAGGCCACGTCACAATTTTAATTAATTTTCAGGCACTTCGGATGCGGTTTCAACATCGAGACTTTGGGAACTTATTGGCCACGAGTTGTACTAACAAATAAAAAATAAATCGAAAATTGACGGTTTTGGTCAATTTCATCAACGTCCCTCCTGAAAAGAAGGCACTGAAGGGTCGACGAATCCTGTCGCAGGAGCATGTGCAGCATGCAGTTGCGGACTTCTTCATGCAGCAAGATGAAATGTTTCCCAAACGTCTATATTGAAACTGATGCGTCGGTGGGATGACTGCCTCAATGGTCCCGGCGATTTTGCCCGACTGGCATACCCACTTTGTAGATTTTGTACTGTACAGCCTTAGAACGGAAGCCCCTTTTCCAATTCTGTCAGTTTATCTGAAAAACTGTTTATGTAAGTAAATGAGTATTCAGTCAATATAAAAAAGCCACATATATATTTTGGAAAATTACTTTCTATAGTTTCGTGTTTTGGAGAAATTATTATTTTAAAGTATGAAGTAAATTCGCTGCGACAGTTAAGAATAATTATTTTCATTCCACGGCGATTCAATTGCGCAACAACGTACTGCATTTAAGTAATTAGCAACATTAATCCCACCAAATTTCTAAATTATCAAATACATTATATTGCAACCGAATTCGCAGCACCATCAATTTTTTCAGCACGTTTATTTGGACACGAACCATACGCTTATATCTGTATTACCACGCTCGTATGCACCAATGCGCCGTATTGACATACCGAAACGAATAAATATTTGCACTAAAGCAAAAACATACATATCGGAAAACAACGTACGTGCTAAATATAATTTTTCGAATAAAAGAAAAAATGCGAAAATTGTAAAACGGTAAAATATTAAATATTATTAACTTTGCATATGAAAAGTACGAGAATGCCTCGGTTGCTACGACTCCATGGTGTTAATTAGGACTATGACACCTCTGTTTTTTAAAAGCTGTAGTTAACTGTTTAAGCGTTAAGAAAGACATGTAATTTTGCCACTCCATGTATGTAATACCTCTTGTTTCATTTTGGTATTTCCCTTGATCTAAAACGAAACGGTATACCAACAAGCTCTTCTCATTATTGTAAAGAATTTTTTCAAACCCTCGAGAAACTTGCAGTGCTCCCTGTTTACACTCAGTCTGTTATGTAATAGTACTTTTCGGTAGAAGTATGTACTGCAGTCAGAAAATCCTACAATGTTAGTCGTTTCAGTTGTTCTTAACAGCAACTAGTTAAACGTCATGGGTGCCGAGTAATAAATCATTATACAGCTTTGAAAATAACTACTCCAATGATTTCAAATTTCTTACTTCGGAATAATATCATACTGCATGAAGTCAGTATAGTATCGCACTGTTTTTTCCACTAATTCGAGCAGCACTCATATGAAACACTTGTAAATATTTCCGTTTGGAAGATTACCATACTTTCAAAACTTTCATATTTGACATAGTCAGTATTTAGAAACATTAAGTCACCTGTTACGTACTTGTGAAAATTGTAGAGCAGACGTCGTCTCCGTTTAAGTACGGGCGCAGAGCTGTCATTTCAGTCTTTTACGGCAGTAGGAAAAGTATCGCAGAAGAGTGAACTTCAATGCAAAACCAATGCAACCGCCTCGACTAATGAATGTTTGAGTAAGTTTACATGTAGCTGAATATTACATATTTAACAGGAATTTCTATTTTTGACTTAGAATCCACCTGAGTCAATCCACTCTTTACGTTATGATGTATGCAGTGATAATTTGAGAATATTCGAAGACATGTCAAATAACTATTAGTCAAACCACGTATGTGGCCGACAATACGTAGCATTAATCACGTTCGAGTCTGTTATATTAACTTGTGGGTGACATCACTGACCGGAAAATTTAATTGGGACACTTTTCGGCCGTGTGTTGCCTCGCCTGCTCCTGAATCGTGCAACATGACAGCGTCGGGAATTGGAGCGTTGTGCACTGAAGTGACGGAAGTCATGGGATAGCGATATGCAAATATACCGATGGCGGCAGTATTGCGTACACAAGGTATAAAAGGGCAATGCATTGGCGGAGTTGTCATTTGTACTCACGTGATTCATGTTAGAAGGTTGAGAGTTACAAAGGACGAGAAAAACCCATTTGCGAGCTTTGCTGGGTCGAGATTGGGAGAAACACACTGGTTGCACTGGGTGATCATAATAATTTTAGTTCAAAGTCAGTTATCTAGTACAACTAGATGGCTCGAGCCCCCGCGTGCTTTGTAATGTCTCTTGCAGCGGTCTCTCCGCGGTATTTTCAGAAATTTTATAAATTATGTAACTCAGTACATATCTCGAAATGTCTCTTCTTATTTTACCGATTCCTAAACTTTAATATACGATGATTATCAATGCAAAGTAGTTTCAAGCCCTATTAGTCCTTGGGGCGTCCATTTACTCCATGGAATAGCTTCTCTGCTATCTGTTTTCTCTTATGAAAAGAATGAAGGGGATCTTGCCGATTAGCCGTGAAAGGAGGAGGATGTATATGTATGTATTGTTGAGCTACTCACCATCTTGATGATTCTGTATGAGAAGGAATTTAATACATGAACTAAACTAAAGTAAGTGTGTTCGAGTATTATTGAACTGATTATTACTGACAGTGTCTGCTTACTACGCTGTGTTGCACGGGATCAGTGGGGAACGTCTGATTTACATTGGACGAACCTGCCGTTTTGTATGCTCAAGATATCCAGTTACTTCAAATAAATAGGCTAACACGGTCTTACCAGCAGATCTCCAGTCTTCCCCGTGTGATCACCGAAAGTTAATAATTATTACAAATGTTTTCAGGAGATCGACTGACAATTTTCGTCGCACCGAGACTTCGAAATTGCTTCACTGTCTTATGGAATTTAAGCTCAGTTTAATCAGGATAGAACAGTATTGAACTGTGAATGTGATAAGCCTGCTTTGTGAATGAAAATTCCCTTAACATACGCATGTTTTTACTATCCTGATCAGTGAGGCTAAATCACGCCGGTGTGAGAGGTTTTTAAATTTTTTGAGTACCACAAAAAATATTAAAGCTTCTGCACGAAAAACAAAAAACACTTATCACCGAAGTATATACATAGCATGTATCCCCTTGGGTCCCATAAAATATAGTTGGACTTGTTAAATAAATTGGCTGCGTTAGGTCTGAGGGATGCCAACCACATCCGCTGCAATATCCCCAGTAATTTTAAATTAATATCAAATTTATAAAAACAAATGTTACCACACAAGAATAGTTTTTAGTGAACACAATACAGTTTTAACTGACTGACAATTTTAACTTGTTCAGGACAGATTTGATTGAAGTAAGTGTTCCTGATTTGACCTCAGGTATTCAGAGTTAGTTCAACAGCGCCGCTCAAATATTAACCACAATCATTCAGCAATTATTCATATGTTTCTTTTACAATAGCTGAAACCCCAAGATGAACAAATTTCCAAGCGGAGAATACTTCCCGGAAAATAATACACCAGACACAATCCGAAGTTCAACCGCAAGATGAGATCACAATGTCCCACAGCGGTTGTTCAGAGATAGTTCCCCGCGACTTCGCGGTACGATAATATTCTAGGTTTAACTCGTGCACGAAAATTTCTATAAGTCTCACTAACACAGCACCGGGAATCCTTCAGAGTCCAACAGCGCACAACAGCTAGAATCAAAAGTTCTATGCGACTTCGCAGTGCGAAAAATATGCTAAGTCGAATTCGTGCACGGACTTTCACCAGTCACACGTGCTACGTCTTTCAACTCAACTGAAGGACCACCCTACGACAGAAAATGGCCGCCCTTGAAAGCCCTCTGTTTGAACACTCTGAAGTCAAGTTTCTTTGCACACAAAATTTACTTTTACACTTAATAAAGATACATTTTATTGTATGTAGCACTTCTATTCAGACGGAAATTTGCCGCTGAATTCTGATTCATCATCAGAACTTCTGTACGGGATCTTATTCTCATATTATTTAAATTTCTGTGTTCTTCATATAGAACTTTTCATTGTTTAAAATACTCTCAATGCATAAATAACTGATATTATGATTATATTACCTACTTCATTATGTCTACTTTTCAGTGCTGCCGCTATCTTTATAGTTCCTATTTTTTATTCATCAAAATTCTGCATTTTAATCACGAAAACAGCATTCCGGCTCCTCATTTGAATTTTGAAAACATGTGAAAAAAGTTACATAGATATTTTAATACAACTCATTCAGACCTTTCATTTGACACCTCGTTCGTAAAAAATTTGGTCAAAGCGTCTCCAAGATATCCAATTACAATTTTATTTAGTTATTGAAATATTCAATTCATTACAATTCAAAAACTATGATCAGTTTCTATTTATTTCTACATCATACATTAACTTACCTCTATGCTAAAAGCGGCCCACAGAAAGCCTGCCATAGCCGGCGTGCCGGCCGTTATATATTTCGCCGTCACGTGGCTGGACGCCAAACTGACCGTACTCATTTTGAAGTACCACCATCTGTCGGTCAATGCCGAAACTAGGACGATTCTGCCGCTGTCAAGACGGCTGACACACCCATCTCACAAGGAGACGGCACGACCGTGGGGTCGGGGATTTGTTCGCAATTTTGTGTGGTGAAAGAGGACCCTAACACCTCACGTGGTTAAAATATTAGGACACACTACCCGGAAAATCCCGGGAAAAATCGATCCAAAGTTTCTTAGGTGCCTTATGAGTTTAAAATATTAGTTCACTGCCGAGCCGCCGTCTGGCCTCGGTGTTTAGGGCTCGGATTCTTACGCCAGAGGTCTCGTGTTCGATTCCTCCTCTTGCACTTTTTTTTCTTCTGTTTCATTTTCTTTGCTTATTCCACCAATTATTCAGAAAGTTTCCCAAACCTACATTATCTTTAGCAAATTAGTTACATTATTGAATTAAAATTATTTTCTTTGTCCAACAACACAATTCATGGTGGTGGGTTTTCCATTTTTCATTGTAAAGTATATGAGGAGAAACATTGCCTTTTTAATCAGAATAACAAAGTCGATTGGGAAACATTCAGTTCTTATATACATAATAATTATGAACAAGAACCCATGTGGTAATTATCGTAAAAACAAACAAAGCAATAATTTTTGCGACATCTTGCGCAACATATAAAAGCGGATTTTTTACAATAACAGGGCGTTTGCAATAAATCTGTGCAAAAACATGCCCCATTAACATTTACGAAAATGTTTAGAGTTTCTGACAATTTTGAGGCAAACCAGGCATATCATGTCTCGGAATGTTGGTGACGATAATTCATGGTGAATTATAGAACGAATTTTTATACAATCTTCCTGGGAATTAATTTTACGATTCTCCTGTAACAATGCGCTGCAATTTTGCAAGCAACAGAAGAAAAAATATGTGCCGGAGGAGGAATCGAACCCGAGACCTCTGGCGTAAGTGTCCGAGCGCTAACCGCGTAGGCCAGACGGCGGCACGACAATGGACTAACATTTTATGCTTATAAGGCACCTAAGACACTGTGGATCGATTTTTCTCGGGATTTTCCGAATAGTGCGTCCTAATATTTTAACCACATGAGGTGTTAGGAATCTTCTTTCACCACACAAAATTGCGGGCAAATCCCCGACCCCACGGTCGTGCCGTCTCCTTGTTAGATGTAAACACGCCAGATTCTCGACTGCCATTTTGCCTCGATTTTGACTACAGAAACTGCAGTCTTCACATCCGCCCCCTCCCCCCCCCCCCCCCCAAGCCTGTCACCTCACAAGGTACTCGACGTGACTATGGCCCACGACGGGAACTAACGAACTTTGAACCCAGAATGGTAGCTGGAGCTAGACGCATATGGCATTCCACTTCGGAAATCGTTAGGGAATTTATTCCGAGATACAGTGTCAAGAGTGTGTCGAGAATACCAAATGTCAGGCGGTACCTTTCTCCACATAAACACAGTGGGCGACGGCCATCACTTAAATACAGAGAGCAACAGCGTTGGCGTAGTACTGAAAGTACCAACGGACAAGTAATACTGCTTGAAATAGCCGCAGAAATCAATGTGGGATGTACAATGAACGAATCCATTAGGGCAATTCGGCGTTAATGGGCTATGATAGCAAAGGAAATTCGCGAGTGCCTTTGCTAACAGCGCAACATCGCCTGCAGCGCCAACCATATCGGTTGGACTCTGGACGACTGGAAAACCAAGGCTTGATCAGATGAGCCCCGATTTTAGTTGGTTAGAGCTGACGGTAGGGCTCGAATGTGGCGCAGACCTCACGTAGCCATGGACACAAGTTGTCAACAAGGCACAGTGCAAGCTCCATGATGGTGTACGCTGCATTTTCAAAAAATGGTTCAAATGGCTCTGAGCACTATGGGACTCAACATCTGTGGTCGTAAGTCCCCTAGAACTTAGAACTACTTAAATCTAACTAACCTAAGGACATCACACACATCCATGCCCGAGGCAGGATTCGAACCTGCGACCGTAGCGGTCACGCGGTTCCAGACTGAAGCGACTTTAACCGCACGGCCACACCGGCCGGCACGCTGTATTTTCATGGAATGTATAACACTAACGAATTTCACTCTAACGTGTCATCATCATCATCATCATCGTCATCATGTGTTCTGCCAAAAGGCAGGTTTTCACATGGTAATTCTCCAGGTCTTCTGCCATCCTCTTCAGGTCTGCATAATTTCCACTTCCCTTTATGTCGTCTATCATCTTGTATCTCCTTCTTCCTCTGTCTTCTCCCTCAAACCAATCCTTCCAAAGCATCTGCTAGCAAACACTCCCTTCTCAATGAATGTCCCAACCAGTTCTTTTTCCTTTCTCTTACAATGTTCAGCAGGCATCTTCTCTCACGAACCCTTTCCAATACTCTTTCATTACTCACTCTTTCCATCCAGCTTATTCTCTTCATTCTCCTCCATATTCACATCTCAAATGCTTCTAACCTTTTTTCATCCTTTCATCTCAGCGTCCATGTTTCTGTCCCATATAGTGCTACACTCCAGACAAAACATTTGCCAAGCCTTTTCCTTAGTTCTTTATCTAATTTGCCACATAAGTCTCCTCTTTCTGTTGAGTGCCTCCTTCGCTGTGGCTATTAGAGTTTTCACCTTCTGGTGACAACTCAAGTCTACAGTTATTGTGCTTCCAAGATATTTAAATGCACTTACCTGGCTAATGGTAGACTGTCCTATTTTAATATTGGACAGTCTGCGTCTTGTACTGATGACCATACTCTTTGTTTTTGCTGTGTTTATTTGCATCCCATACTCCACACAAACTTCATTCACATCTTTCAGCATGTTATTCACTGTCCGCTCACTTTCTGCCACTAACACCATGTCATCAGCAAATCTCGTATATTCTATTCTTTCCACCAATTCATATACCTCTTTTCCCATCTAAGCTTTTCTCAATAATCTCTTCAAGGTATACGTTAAACAACAGCAGGTGCGGCAGGTCCCGGTGGAGGTTCGAGTCATTCCTCGGGCATTGGTGTGTGTGTGTGTGTGTGTGTGTGTGTGTGTGTGTGTGTGTGTGTGTGTGTGTGTGTGTGTGTGTGTGTGTGTGTGTGTGTTTGTCCTTGGGATAATTTAGGTTAAGTAGTGTGTAAGCTTAGGGACTGATGACCTTAACAGTTAAGTCCCATAAGATTTCACACACATTTGAACAAACGACAGCGGGAAAAGGCAACAACCATGTCTAACACCTCGTCCAATGCTGTTTTCTTCCGACATTTAATTTCCAATCCTTATCCTTACTTTCTGGTGTAAATATAGATTCTGTATCAGTCGTCTCTCTTTCCAATCTACTCCTTTCCTCTTTAAAATATCCATCAGCTTGTTCCACTGAACTCTGTCAAAAGCCTTTTATAAATCTATAAAAACAGCAAAGATTTCTCTAACTTTTTACATGTATCTTTCCCCTATAGTTCGTAACAGGCCAATAGCATCGCTTGTTCCTCTTCCTCCTTTAAATCCGAACTGCTCCTTTGCAATACCCCTATCTAACGCGCCGTGAAACACGCTAATGTTACCCTCTGAGAGGATTTCGAAGATTGACCGTGCGTTTGTTTAATGGACAAAGATATCGGCCTATAATTTCGAATCTGGTGAAATTAACAAGAAAACCTAACAGACTTTAACCTTGGCAGTTAATGAAAGTGGTAAAATCATAAATGAATGAAACAAAAAATGAATGAAGACCAGCCCAATTAGGGACATTTATTTGGAAATATATATTTGAGAAAATTGAATATTGGTTATTGAAGTTATTTTTGTTGAGATTTCCCTTTTGAATAGCAAACAGGGTACAAACTTACACAGTGCACTCTGTACTGTGTGTAGTAGTGGTTAGCAATAACACACACCAATAAATTATGGGGACTAGCTCTGCACCAAGCTCATACTAATTACAGCCACACTCAAAGAGCATTACTTAATCAAATACTGAAATGTCGCTGCATGAAGTGCAGAACTAAATTTGGACATGAGGTGCTTCTATCTTGACTGCCATGAAAAAACACAAATAAAGATGAATAGCATCATAAATAAATTTTTAAGCTCCTCAACAAATATCAGTTTTCCTTAGCAATTTTTTCCTAATAGGTGGAGAATATGATGGGGCCCATAAACTAATAGAGTTTCACTTGTTAACGCTCTTTGATTGCTAGAGTAGTAAAGACATTCAAAAAGCTAATCATTCGCTTCACTTAGAGTAGTTCATAAATTACTTTGCAAGACAATAAAATACAACACTAGGATTAATTGACTTCAAAAAAGGAACCATTCATGATAGGAACCAAGGACAGACTGTTTTTCAAAATGAGCATAAAAACTACCGTCGTAAGTCTGTTCATTAAAGATTTGTGTGTATTTCCATATAATCACCTGTGTAGAGGTATTCTAGACAATAATATTTACTCAAGCTTGCATTGTAATCCTACAAAACTATATTTTATAGCAAGACCGCTACGGTCGCAGGTTCGAATCCTGCCTCGGGCATGGATGTTTGTGATGTCCTTAGGTTAGTTAGGTTTAACTAGTTCTAAGTTCTAGGGGACTAATGACCTCAGCAGTTGAGTCCCATAGTGCTCAGAGCCATTTGAACCATATTTTATAGTAAACTAAGAATACTTTAGCAAAAGCCTATCCAACTTCACTTTTGTGATTTTAGCTTTAACTTTTACTTCTCCTTCTACTTTAGGTAAAAAATCAGTTTTGAACACATGAATGCAAGAATTGTTCGTTTAAATCAGGATACTCGGTTTTAGTAGCACTTAGGTGAGGTCCCAGCGTAGGTTCGTGATCAGGATTGAAAATATGGTTCCGGACACGAATTCATGTTTCATATGGTTATTATTGAAACAACACACAAATTAACTGGTCCATGCACATATACATTACTTAACTGAATGTATGAAGTTTGTGAAGCAGTGGCGAAGATTGGTGGCAGGCAACATGGCGGCTAACAGTACTCACGGCTCTTCATGTACAAATGCTCTATAAAATCTCTTCTTGGCGTCGGATTTTCTACATATCAGAGCCATTCTATTATGCCATGAATACCAAATATTTCAGAGCCACATCCGGAGCAAATCCCTTATAATATAGCTCCCAATTGCTTCTGTTGGCACCGTCGAGTTGTAGCCACATACTGCATGTGCCGTTCACACAAAGGAACCACTCAGTTAGACCGCCAAACCCACACACGCCATGCAACTTCCGTTGCGGAGGGACTTTCCTACAGCGTTTACATGTTACAAATACAATTGCCCTAAGCGTGAACCAGCTTTTCTTTTCATGAACATACTCATATTACAATAATTTATCATTTCAACACGTTCTTTTGCTTTTTAAATATATACATTACAAAACTCTAATTTTCTTGCCATAGATCAAGGAGTTTAAACAACACAGTATACACACTTCATAAATTGCAGATACACAGTTACATAATACAAACCTATATCTAATCGAGGTAAGTGTGACAAATGGACCGGCTCCTCTGGCGCAACTGAACCGACCGTGACTTGAGATGGTTATGTTCAGCTACTTGGAGACCATTTGCATTCAAGGACGTCGTGTTCCGAAACAAAGATGTAATTTTTATGGACGACAATGCCCCATGGCACCGGGTCACAATTGTTCGCGATTGGTTTGAGGAACGTTTTGGAGAATTCTAGCGAATGGTTTGGCTGCCCAGACCACCCGACATGAATCCAATCGAACGTTTATGGGAGGTAATCGAGAGGTCAGTACATGCACAAAATCCTACACCGGCAACTAACAATTATGGATGGTTATAGAGACAGCATGGTTCAGTATTTTTGCAGGGCACTTCCAACAACGAATTGCTGAGTCCATGCCTCGTCTTATTGCTACGCTACGCTGGTATAAAAGAGATATCAGGAGGCATCCCACGACTTTTTCATCTCGGCGTAAGAATGTGTTAAATGCAGATAACGTCAACACAGCATCTTCTTTGACAACTTTGTACATCACTTCATTTACATGATTTCTGATACCCTAAGATAAAATGAAATGAATTTTTTTTATATTTCAGGCATGTCCTCGGTATCAACCAAGGTACTATTCCTGGTACCGTGTTACATGTTTCACTTATGACATTTTATGGGTTTAGCAGTGTGACTAAATTTTCGTACGTAAGACAGACAACATATCTATGCTAGGCCTATTTTGGTCATTTCTTGGTTTAGGAAAGCAATTCTGCGACGCTTTCATCGGAATTGTCCACTGGGATGTAGGTAACGGTATTTTAATGTTATACAGGCAGCATCTACCACCAGATACTGTAAATAATAGTTCAGTGTTTGTACTGGGATATACACTCATGCTCATAAATTAAGGATAATTGCAGAATGTGGTGCCTCAGAACGTGGCACTACTCAAAACTCGCGATAATAGCATAGGCACATAGGGAACAAACACGAAACAGATCTGTAAGACCATGGTATTGGTGATAAGTTGAGAAAACCGCCCCGAAACACATGAGCTACAAAACATCATTGTTTCCTGCGCGTGTACGCCGACATAAATATGGGATGCACTCGTACACAGCCCGCACAACGGGTTCGCGTACTCTGGATCAGGTGGTCGAGCAGCTGCTGGGGTAAAGCCTCCCATTTTTGCACCAGTGCCTGTCGGAGCTCCTGAAGTGTCGCAGGGGTTTGAAGACGTGCAGCGATATGTCGACTGACAGCATCCCAGACGTGCTCGATTGGTTTAGGTCTGGAGAACAGGCAGGCCACTCCACTCGTCTGATATCTTCTGTTTCAAGATACTCCTTCACGGTGGCAGCTCGGTGGGGCCGTGCGTTATCATTAATCAGGAGGAAGGTGGGACCCACTGAACCCATGAAAAGGTGGACATACTGGTGCAAAATGATTTCCCGATACGCCTGACCTGTTACAGTTCCTCTGTCAAAGACATGCAGGGGTGTACGTGCACCAATCATAAACCCTCCTCACACCATCAAACCACGACCTCTATACAGGTCCCTTTCAAAGACATTAAGGGGTTGGTATCTTGTTCCTGGTTCACTCCAGATGAAAACCCGTCGAGAATCACTGTTCAGATTATACTTGGACTCGTCCGTGAACATTACCTGGAACCACTGTTCCAATGACCATGTACTGTGTACTTGACACCAGGCTTTACGGGCTCTCCTGTGACCAGGGGTCAGTGGAATCCACCTTGCAGGTCTCCCGGCGAATAAACCATGTCTGTGTGTTTGGAAACAACGTCATCAATATTTGTTCTTTGAGCCATTTTTTCAACACACAGTCACCATTAGCACGTCTCAAAACGTCGGCACACTTACTCACTGCACTGTACTCTGACACACCATCACACCTCTGCGAATGTGGACTGCTGCCGCACCGAATGGTCATATCACGAGGTGATTTAAACCCACATACCGCCCACCAGAGCGTTGTTTCACCATGTGTCAGCATTATCCTTAATTTATGAGCATGAGTGTGTAATAGTATACCTGAGTTTGTCTGAGATCAGTATAGAGAAGATATCGGTTTAGAAGTCCACCTTCTGCGTTTGTTGCGAACAAAAATTAGAGGCGACGCAGCCCTGTACACGTCATGCGTGAGGGAAAGTTAATGTGTCAGAATCATCAAATGGAGTGTTCTGTAAAGTCGCTAACATCGTTAACGGCACCCAGGCCAAAGCTAACAATACTCACGGCGGGCTCGTTACACAACTTCAGCGAACAAATGTCACGCGCCGCTGGTCATTAGGCTGCAGACTGCAGAGTCGGTCCATTAATCCGAGATAACACAGGCACCATAGGTCAGGTGAAATTACGTAGCTTTAACATAGGCAAAATGTCACTCTCATTCACTAACAAGCAGCGCCTGTGGCTACAGTAACAACATGAATTTTAGCTGGATTATGTCTTTAAAAGCGACAATAATACGGACCGCCGCATGCAGCTGAGTCCGACCTTTGAAATTTGGTCTTTCATTAACGCATCACAGATCTCTGTTAAACGTATAGCACTTGTAAGCTAATAGTTTACGAGTCACAGGAAAGGCGTAGACCTGAAAAAGGCCATTCCAAACAAGTGTTGCAGACATAATCATGTGAACTACTGCACATCACATATGGATAACGCCCACAGTAGCCATAACGTAGAAGTCTTCAGAGACAGGACAGTAATTCAGTGGGTCATGCAAGTATAAGGGAACTGTTGTGATAATAGCTGTCAATATTTTGATAAGATGCTGTCGAGAAACCTGTATTGTTGTCCAGCCAGCCGCTGTGGCCGAGCGGTTCTAGGCGCTTCAGTCCGTAACCGCGCTGCTGCAATGTTCAAAGGTTCGAATCCTGCCTCGGGGATGGGTGTCTGTGATGTCCTTAGGTTAGTTAGGTTTAATTAGTTCTTAATCTAGGGGACTGATGACCTCAGATGTTAAGTCCCACAGTGCTTAGAGCCATTTGATTGTTGTCCACTTTACTCATTTTTAATAAGTTTTCACAGTCCGATCCTGTGTCTATGATGGTATACATCCATTGCAAAGATCGAAGTAATATTATGTGAATTGACGGTAGAGGGGAGAAGGGAAAGGAACTAATGAAACCAGCTGCATCAGGATTTTATGCGGAATCAGCCTTTACAAGTGAAAATCTGTGGCAGATTGGAACTCGAACCTGCGATCTCCTGCTTAATAGGCAGTTTCGTCAACTATTGCGCCACCCAGACACAGTGTTTATCGCAAATGTGCGGACTACCGCTGCACGCTTGCCAATTAACCCGTGTTGGTTACCTACCGCCACTTATCCGCAGTCCCGTCCATATCTTCCATACTCGCTAACTTTAGATTACCGCTGGAGGTCGAACGCAAATGTGTATCCGTACTGAAGTTCATGGATTCATTGCTCATCGAGACGAATCAATTATATGAATACAGGGTGTCTGTTCTTTCAGACATGTCTGAAAGGAAAGACATGAGTGTGCATAGGCAATGACGGTTGTGAATTCATTGCACATCAAGGTGAATCAGACCTATGAAAGCGTGATGTCTGATCTGTCAGACATGTTCAAAGGAACAGACACCACATATAAGTAATTACAAAGATCCCAAACTGTGTAACTTTTAAATACGGTACTTTTAAACGTACAGACTTGGTACAGGTTGTTCGAAATCTAGGTCACTTGTAAAACTCTACCAACTCCCTGCCATTGCGCCATCATATATTCGTCGTGGAGTAGCTGCTTACGCGGAGAGAACAAACGAGGCCCATCAGGAAAAACATGTACTGGATGGGCACGTTCCAGCAGCCAAACAGTTGAGGTACGGAAGAAATTTATTAAAGTCTTGCAAACAATAGTAGCTACACCAAGCAAACAATTGTGGGTTTCTGGACTTGAGAATAACTCCACCTCTCCTCTCCCTTGCGTCAGTATCTAACGGTTATGCTTGAGTGGCTGCTTTTCCAAGCTGCATCCCATACGAACATACCAGTTGCGTCTTTAGCTGTGATTACTGGTACTTTAGGTGCTTGGCTTATCCACGGCCCCCTTGAAAAAGAATAGCTCGATGTAGTCATAGAATCGAACCGCACAAGTCTGCTTTCATGCCCCGCAGCCAGTTTGCTGCAAATAATAACCTGTAGCTGCGATCCTGCTGTCAAATTGCCCATGCATTGGGTAGCATTGCTACTTAATAAAATACACAGAAATACAAAATAAACGTTATATGAATAATTTAATAACAAGGGTTTTATTCTAACATCTTCAATGTATGTAAACAACACAGAATTATGTTGAATAACATTTATTCAAAAAAGGTCCCTCAAATAAACGGGAAATGGTCCAACAATCTTGAGTTAAATACGGACAGAAAAATGCAACATTCACAAAATGATTACAAATGCCCTTATCAAACGTACGTTACGAGAATGGCAGAAATTCCTCCCAATTGAATTCCAATCAAAGATACGTGGTAACTAAGTCCATTTGATGATCACAATACACAGACTATTCATTAGCTCAATGCAGTTACAGTTCAACATATAAATTCACAAAATGACAGATGTGATACAAAGAATAGTAATTCATTCTCTGCCTATTCCCAGTTCAGTAATAAAAGCGGATAAAGTTACACTCCTACTCTTCAGCATATTCAGACCCTGGAAGTATGAAGTCCCTCCAGATGCATCCCATGACTGTAATATCAGTGAGTCATTGTTGGAATCGGCCGACTCATACAAATACCTAGGTGTAACACTTTGTAGCGATATGAAATGGAATGGCCACATAGGTGCCGTCTTGGGTAAGGCAGGTTGGTTTACTGACGGAATACTGTGGAACTGCAGACAACCTACAAATGAGAATGTTAACAAATCAATCGTGCAACCAGTTCTGGAATATTGCTCAAGTATGTAGGACCCTTCAGAGACGGGACTAGCAGGAATGTGTACAGAGAAAGGCAGCACGAATGGTCAAAGTTTAGTTTAATCTGTGAGAAAGTGTCACGGTGACACTGAAGGAGCTCAACTGGGAGACTCTCGGAGATAACTGTAAACTATCCTGAGAAAGCCTGTTAACAAAGTTTCAAGAACCGGCTTTAAATGATGAGTGTGGGAATATAAGACAGTCCCCTATGTATCGCTCACACCGGGTTCGTGAGAATAAGATTAAAATAATTATTGCTTTCGCAGAGGCAATCAATCATTCTTCCCATGCTCTATACCTGAATGGAAAAGGAAGAAACCTTAATAACTGGTAAAGTGGGATGTACCCTCTACCATGCACCTCACAGTGGTTCGAAGAGTCTAGAAGTAGATGTTAAAGTATGTCAGCGGCTGTCCATCACCCAGAATCAAACACGTCCACGATCGAATACCACTCATTACCATAGGCAAGTCTGCCTCCTCCCAGAACTTGCATAGAAGCGTCTGAACCGCTCCCTTGAGCTATTCAGTCAAAAACGTCTGTCTCCACATGATTCATGTAGTGTTCTGCACTGTCTGCTTTTCCACTGGCTGAACCCTGTTACCCTCCCTCCCCCCTACCCCTCCAAAAAAAAAAGAAGAAAAGATCGTCCCTACGTTCCACAGACATAATTTGACACATCTTTACCACTTCCCAGACGAAACTAAAATATTATAACAATGCTTAAATAAGGGAATACACACACATCAAACAAAAGTTTTTCATCAGCCCGGTTCCCAGAGCTCCTGAAAACAGACGTTGACTGGATACTGCATCACAGACACAGTCCCTTTGACTGTTCAGAGATGTCGCTAAACCTGCCCGAAGATGTAAACAACCATGCATGAGCAGCGTCTATTAGACGGAAGCGGTCCGACAGCCGATCACTTCTAGTCATTCCACCAGGAAGGAGGTACACGGCTCGTGTTGTCTGAAGTTCAACCGTGCCCAGATGGTCAATAACGTGGTTCGATCGTGTCAATATTGTTACTTTGTGACAGAAAGGGCTCTCAAAAAGGGAAGTGTCCAGGCGTCTCGGAGTGATACAAAGCGATGTTATTGGGACATGGAGTAGATACGGAGAGACAGGAACTGTCGATCACATGTTTCTTTCAGGCCGCCCAAGGGCTACTACTGCACTGGATGAGCGCTACCTACGGATTATGACTCGGAGGAACCCTGACAGCAACACCAGCATGCTGAATAATGCTTTTCGTGCCGCCACAGGACGTCGTGTTACGACTCAAACTGTGCGCAGCAAGCTGCGTGATGTGCAACTTCACTCCAGATGTCGATGGCGAGGTCCATCTTCGCGAACACGACACCATGCAGCATGGTACAGATGGGCCCAACAACATGCTGTATGGACCGCTCAGTATTGACATCACGTTCTCTTCACCGATGAGTGTCGCATATGCCTTCATCCAGAAAATCTTCGGCGACGTGTTTGGAAGCAAGCCGGTCAGGCTGAGCGCCTAAGACACACGGTCCAGCGAGTGCAGCAAGCTGGGAGGTTCCTTGCTGTTTCGGGGTGGCATTGTGGGGCGTCGTACTTCGTTGGTGGTAATGGAAGGCGCCGTAATGGCTGTACGATACGTGAATGCCGTCCTGCGACCGATAGTGGAACCATATCGGCAGCATATTGGCGAGGCATTCGTCTTCATGGACGACAATTCGCGCCCCAATCGTGCACATCTTGTGAATGACTTCCTTCAGGATAACGACATCGCTCAACTAGAGCGGCCAGCATGTTCTCCAGACACGAACCCTGTCGAACATGCCTGGGATAGATTGAAAAGGGCTGTTTATGAACGACGTGACCCACCAACCACTCTGAGGGATCCACGCCGAATCGCCGTTGTGGAATGGGACAATCTGGACCAACAGTGCCTTGACAAACTTGTAGATAGTATGCCACGACGAATACAGGCATGGAGTAATGCAAGAGGACGTGTTACTGGGTATTAGAGGTATCGGTGTGTACAGCAGTCTGGACTACCACTACTGCGTCCAGACTAAGCGCCTACAACTCTCGCTTCCCGCGAAGCAGACGGGTACAGCGGGCCCGGGACCGACTAGGGGTCAGCCTGGCCGGTCGTCCCGGAAACACAGACGCTTCCCAGAGACAACCAGGAGGCGTCCACGGCGCCGCAAGAGGTCGCTACAGCCGTGGACCTCTTTCCTTCCGCTCGACACGTGACTGCAAATAGAGCCAGCCATATCCATGCGCCAAGCAGTATTTAGGCTGGCGCAGGAGGCTAGAGAGGCAGTTCACGCCGAGCGAGCCCACTGGTGTCATCGTAGCCGCCGGGTCATCGTCAACCGCCGCCAGCGTACCGGAACCATCCTCGCCGGGCCTCGACTCGTCCTCGGACTCAGGTGTCGGCAACGTGGACTCCGCGCCGCTCTTCACGAGACGCCCGGGGTTTGGTTTGGTGAAGTTGTATGGGTACTACAGACTGTTTGGAACAATCTCTGATTTAGTTATTGGTAGGCTTGGAGGATCAGCCCTACCTAACGAATATCGTTTTGTAAATTTTGAAGAAGGACTTTAGTTTAAATAAAAACGCTATAACTCACACTCTGGGATTTTCCTATCCGCGGACGGCGAATATATTAACCACCTCTGAAGGTCTCGCTGTATGGTGGTACAACATGCAATGTGTGGTTCTCATGAGCAATAATAAGGGCGGAAATGATATTTATGTTGCTCTCTACTCTTGTTTTCTGTACAGGTTCCTGAACATTAGGAAACGAGGTGATGCAAAACTTTTTTAATGTGTGTATAAACATTCGGTTACACTAATATCATTAACAATAAATGTAAGAAATATGTTACTCATGTAAATAAACCAGTATTCATCCACAATTGTGTTGACAGTAAATGACATCACTGTCATTAAACATCTTTTGAAGAATCGGATGGTTGTTGACCTGTGGGAGGGAGCCAAACAGCAAGGTCGTCGGTCCCATCTTATTGGAGGACGATTCGGAAGGAAATCGACCTTTCTCTTTCAAAGGAACCATCCCAGCATTTGCCTGAAGCGAATTAGGGAAATCACGGAAAACCTAAATCAGAAGAGGTGGACGTGGGTTTGAAGCATTGTGCTACCGCGCGCTATTCGAGTGTGCAACCCATTCCGTACCCTCGCTCGTTTTTTAAAGTATTATTTATGCCTTCTTGACGGAAGCATCATTTGGTTATCTCTTCAATTGTTGTGTAGACTACCACATGCGACTTTACACTTTTCAAGTAGCACAGTTTCTTTACTAACACTTGCAATCAACAGCTGAATAAAGTTACTGCAAAACAGTAAACTGTTCATTAACTACACAGGCATGACCGTTTGTTACATACTCATGACTGTGGAGAATACGATGTTCTGGCAAATATTTGCGTAGTAAAAACTATATAAAAGACATCATAAATCAATAAAGAAAATGGATACATATCGTGCAGTGTTGTCATCTGAGACACCGCTTGTTGAAATCACGTGAAGGTTGATTACGAAAATAATTATTCTCTGTGAAATACTAATTCTGAAGTCTGAAAGATATTGAAACATTGTCATTGGATGCAACTCATTTTTCTGAGAAATCAAATGTATTCAGACTTGCATTACTATTTGATCCCCAGCTTCGGGATTTAACCACTTCCGGTGATGCTGTACGTGGACTCGTCTGTGCCAGTCTAGCAACAGTGCTCGTGCTGATCCCTGGGTCTGCTACCGTTCAGCCTTACAATAATTTCATTTTATCTTGAAGCGATACTTGGACGGTGGATTAGCTCGCCTAAATCTGTGTAACGTTACACCCTTTGGAGAGCTAACCGACCATGAGCACAATTGGTTCGTTTGGAGGTCACTCACATGTCTTCAGTCTGGAGTTGAAAGGGCCAGGATCAATCTCAAGAAATGGCATTTACCTGTGGTTACCGCCAATTATGACTGCGGAGAACCGCAAACCATCGACCATGTAATGGGTTATCAACTACGCCCTGCATCTTGTCCAAAAGAACATCTTCAGCTCGAAGCTGCAAGAGTTTGGTCGAGAGTACTGGATCTAGATACTTCTTTCTCTTATCAGTTAGAATGGTCCATTTGCTTTCGTATGTGATAAAATATTTAAATTAATGTGTAGCGTGTCAATGTGAGCTGCAGAATAAGTGATTACTACTGATAAAACTGTGACTTGTGCGATTAGATTTCATTCTGGATGAAGTGTGTTAGTTTTAGCGTTTGCGGAGGACACATGACGCTTGGTCACTGGTAAAATCTTGTGTGCACAATAGCAGATTTGAACAATATGATCACTCTGTTTCGATGTGAATAGACTTAGAGCTCTGTTGTGTCACTCAACGAACAGAAACTGTTTTGCGGGTGTCAGGGAACTCGACATCTTGTTTGAGAATATGCACTGCAAATACCTCAGTGGAGTGTTTCAAATTGTGCTCACTCTTGAACTGCAGCCCCATGACACCAAGCTCACGACGACAACTGGGACATTACAGGGGTTGTATGATCAGTTGTAACAGATACATGACGAATCTACAGATTTTATTTTCAACGCAGAATCAAGCGTCATCGTTGCTGCACCACCTCGGAATCCTGCAACTAGGTGAGATGTATCCAAAGCGCAGATATTTAGAAGAGACTGCTCAATAGAATCAACACTCATAAAAAAGATGTCTATTGTCTCCTCTATAAAAGAAAATATTTATCCACTTGTAATATTGTCTTAGCTCGAGAGTACTGTCCCAGACTGCTGCAGATAAGCTCCTACATTGCCTGGCAAAAAAAGGCGGAACACACAGCATTTCAGATGTCAACGAAACTTCATCCACATCAGTGGATACGTGAATGATCAGAGTCGCATCCGTCTGTGACAGATGGAAATACCACCAGGGTTCATTAGTGTCGTTTATGTTTAGTGTTGTCACCATCACTGATAACAATGTGACAGTGGCCTAATGCTGAAGAGCATGGGAATACGAAGGCAAGCATGCTCATAGCCGAGGATCCTGTCGACCACAACTGACTACCACAAGGGACGATCGATGTACCGAGCATCGACCACATGGTAATCCTTTCACATCTGGGTTTGCCATCAGACTAACTGACTGTACAACATTCGGTGGCACCCTGCACCTTTGATCAGAGGCCAGCAACAGCTGGACTAGTGAATTAACATCACAAAACGAACTGCCTTTTTTTTTTAAGATGCCGAAAGTGGGAAACATGGATTGCTGAAGACTGGTGTCATGTAGCGTTCATTTGTGGTTCATAGTTCGGCACTACCACAGATGACCATAATCAGCGAGTATGATGCTACCCTGAGAGGCGCCATTCCTCTAATGTTTATGGAGAGGCACAACGGTTCCTCTCCTGGTGCCATCGTGTTGGGAGCCCTCAGGTAGACTTCAGGTGGTTGGTAGTGATTGATACGCAACTACATGTCAGACATTCTGGGTCTTCGTATCACCTCTCATTCGAGAGTATAGTGACACAGGTCCAAATACAGCAGGTGCCTTGGTACAGTCTGTGTGACTGTCTTGGAACAGTCTGAGGTACTCTAATGGGTACCACAATCCCCAGACCTATCCTCGATAGAACATGTGCGGGACCAGCTCAGATGTCAACAGTATCACTGTTCCTGTAATCAGGATATCAAGGACCAGTTACAAGCAATGTGGGCCATCTTCCCTCACGCGAGTATACAATGGCATTGACTCCCCTCTCAACAGATCACTACATACATCCAGGCCAGAGGGGTGCAACATCATAAAGATAAGTAGGCTCTTAGTGCCAATGTATTTACAAATTTGATTCAATTTTCTGTTCACTGCATTAACATCACATACCCTTTCAATGTGTGAAGTTTTATTTTGGTTTTTTAATCCTCCTCCGCTTGCCTCTGAATGTTGCTTGATACTTATAATTTTAAATCTGTTTCTTAAAAAAAAGCTTTGGGAATAAAATTCCCATTTGTTAAAAGCAATTTCATTTTGATTCAATCAGTTACTCCCTGGCAGCTACGTCCACGCTCACGTAATTAAATGTGTTAATGTTCTTGATGAATCGCTAGTAAATAAAGGAAATTCTTAAGAAAAGGTTCAAGGACAGAATAAAATAACATTGACACCCTCCTCAACAGAATCAGTACATACATCTAGGCCAGAGGGGTGCAACATTAAAAAGATAAGTCGGCTCTTACTGACAATGTGTTTGCAAATTTGAGTCAATTTTCTGTTCACTGCAGGAACATCGTATACCCTTTCAATGTGTGAAGTTCGATTTCGGTTTTTTAATCCTCTTCAACTTGCTTCAGTTTTTTTGTCAGGTGGTGCACATAGTAACCTAGTGTGTTCCCCACATCCTCCCATAGAATCTATCTGTTTTTAAAATAGTAGTCACACATGTTCCCATTCACTGAGTTCCATAGATTCTGATTTCTCACATAGTAAATCTGTTGTACATATAGGGCAGTGTGAATGTGCAGGATCTTCCGAGCCTGTAGATCTATTTCAACCAAATATGGCACACACAGCACGTCTCACGAGTGTCAGCACTTTATTGTTCATAACCTCCTAGCTCCAACAGCAGTGGAGATAAGGACAAAGAGGTATTTTCTTCAGCCCCTGGCTTATAGGCTGCCCTCCACTACAGGCAGTGTCTGTGGGTATCGTATTGGCCTGTTAAATCAATCTGATTTTCAGGGCAGCCTGCATGTCAGGAGCAAAAAAGGGTTTCTCCAGCTATCCTGTGTAGGCTGCCCAGCGTGAATGGCGGGTTGTGTTGGCGTTGTATTGGTCCGCTTTGCATGGCAGCCTGTATGTGAAGGCCAATTAAATGATTTTCAAGCCCCTAATTTATTGCTTGCGATCTGGCAAGCGTGTTATGGGACAAGTATTGGCCCATTTTACTGAACTGCAGGGGCTACACCTGACAATGAGAATAGCTGGGGACATGTTGAGATGGGCAGAGAAGGGGATGGACAGAATGAGAAGAATAAGTAAATGGGCAGAGAGAGTAGAGGGGAGGGAGATGCTCGAGGCAGGTAGGTGGTGAAGAGCTGTGTTCAGTATATGGCCAAACACATATACAGGTGAAACCATTTGGAAAATGCTAGTAATAATATAAATTGTGAAGTGGACAGATTTTCAAACCGCTATTTTATGATATTATTTGATCCATTTATTTATTTCCAGTCGTGATTTCGAGGTATTGTGCCATTCTCAAATTAAGGCACAATGCGTTGTTTCGAAAATTTTGTTGGACTACAGACACAAATAAACAGAAAAATCATCTAGTGTCTACATACTCACACAGTTGCATGCAGCGACATACAGCTTGCATCTTTGCAAGGCGAGCAGTTTTATTCGCTTTGTATCAGTAGTTGCAAATTTGTTTATCCTGACGGCGTGGGGAGATGCGAGAGCACTCTTCGTAAGAGGACGTGCTGGCTTTTTCTCTTGCGCGGCGCGGCTAGCTCTGGTTCCGGTTGCCGGCAATCTGCCCCCACTCCCTCTCTTCCTCCCTCCACCCGGCGCCGTCTGCTAGCTGTCCTCAGCTGTCGGGCTGCAGATTGCGCCTTCCAAATGAGATCTGCCGGCATCACAGGCGCTGCCCCGCCGCTATTATCTCGCCGACGCCGGCCGTCGCCCGCCGCGGCTCGGAAGAGGCGCGCTCGCTCCCACTGCCGCCAGTCGTCAGCGTTTCTAATACCGCTGTTACGACCGCAGTCTCGTCCGTTCCGGACTCGTGCTTCCACGATGAAACATTTCTCAGAAATCTCACGCGACAGTAGTGCTTATTCGCACGAAGGATGCTGCCTCGACTTTTAATTTCTTCCCCAGAACCTGTTGTCGCATACATTGACGGTCATATCTGTTGTCTAAGAATGAGAGAGAGAGAGAGAGAGAGAGAGAGAGAGAGAGAGAGAGAGAGAGAGAGAGAGAGATTGAAACAACTGCCTGTGCAGTAAATTTCATTTTCTTCCGCAACGCGTTCCTAGGGTTTACACTGATTTTCAGGTGGATCAGTGGATTACAGTATGTGTCGTCCGCAAGTCGTCTCGAAGTGCACTGGCTTCAATTCCCACGAGTGCCTTTCGCTGCACCGTAGCGCTGGAAGCTGCGGCATATCGGTGAAGCGACCTGCTGCATGCAGTCTTGGGCCTGGAAGCATCAACAAGTCACCTAGCTCTCCTAGCAGGACGCTGATCGCTTCCTAGTCTGTATCGGCGACCGTCAAATATTTAAGTCATTTTGTGTACTGTTTCGGACCGATACTGGAGATAGCTTGAATGCTGGACTTGCAATACGGCAGGCACCGGTGCATAGGATGGCTGATGTTTTCACGTGGCTGCTAAGACAGGTTACTAAACGCGAACAGGGGGTAATGGTATCTTTAAACCAGTGAGTGGGCTGTAGTTGCACCAATGACCCATTTTGGAGGAATAAGAATGGTACTGAGTTACATTATACAGAGAAGTAATGATTTGTGTCGCTGTATTGCAATACACCATTCAATCAAAATATTTCATGGTTCAAAGGGGTGTACCGTGTTCTGTGAGAGTGCTGATGTCGCTTGTAGCTTGATGACCAATTCATTAAATTATTCCTGACTGTTAAATGGAATTAGCAGATTAGTGTGGGTTTCATATTATTATTTGTGTGGGATGTCATCTATTTTCTGTTTTATTATAAGAGTGTGTGAAGACATTTGCATTGTGATTTATTATAATTGTGTGGGAAGCCAATTGTATCATTTCACATTAAGGTGACGAAAGTCATTGGATAGCACTTTGTCGTGTCGGACCACCATTTTTCACTGTGGCGTAGCATCTGGACGTGGCGTGGACTCAACAAGTCGTTCGAAGTATCGCTGTAGAAATATTGAGCCTTGATGCCTGGGACACATCTGACGAGGTCACGGTGTTCCAATCCTCTAGGGTCCAACCGATACAGTCACGAGCCCAGGAGAGGCGCTGCAGGTGATGTCATGTTGTTAGCAAAGGGACTCGCGTATGTCGTATGCTGCCATAGCTCGTTAATGCCAGATGTCGCCATACTGCCCAAACGGATACGTGCGACGTACGTCCCACATTGATTTCTGCTGTTATTTCAGAAAGTGTTCCTCGTCTGTTAGTACTGACACCTCTACGAATACGTCGCTGCTGTCGGTCGTTTGTCCGTGGTGAGAGATAATGCCTGAAACTTGGTATTCTCTTCACACTCTTGACGCTATGGATCTCGGAATATTAAATTCTCTAACTATTTCCGAAAATGTTTCATGCACTTAGCTCAAACTATCACTCCGCGTCCAAAATTTGTTAATTCTCATTATGCCGGCACAATCACGTCGGACTCCTATTCACATTAATCACCCGAGTACAAATGACAGCTCCGCTAATGCAGTGCCCTCTTATACCTCGTATACTCGATCCTACAACCATCTGCTCATGTGCGGGTCTATGTCATGAGTTATGTTCAAAAACGGTTCAAATGGCTCTGAGAACTATGGGACTTAATATTTTAGATAATCAGTCGCCTAGAACCTAAAACTACTTAAACCTGACTAACCTAAGGACATCACACACATCCATGCCCGAGGCAGGATTCGAACCTGCGACCGTAGCAGTCCCACGGTTACGGACTGCAGCGCCTAGAACCGCACGGCCACCTCTGTGTATTATACGAAGGATATTCGGAAAGTAAGTTCCGGTCGGTCAAGAAATGGAAACTACTGTGAAAATCTAATAAATCTTTGCACATATGTGTTTGACAGTGTCTCTAGAATGCCTGTCGGTTGCATAACTTCGCTCTTTTCAGTTCTGAGCACACAAAGATGCGTAGAAAATAGTGTCTCCCCAAGTATGAGGTTCTGGTGAGAGATTTCGCCTGACGTTAAGCAACCCACATTACAGAACTGTCATACGGTTCCTACTTCGTGACAATTCTCGGTAGCAGTCTGCAGGGGCAATGAAAATGCTCCTGCAGCGTTTTCGATGGGAAGTGTTCGATCACCCGCACTACAGCCGTAATTGGCTCCCTCTGTGTTTCATCTCTGCACACATTAACTACTGGCTATGAAGACAACATTTTCGCACAGACAACGAGCTATAGATGAGCGTAGAGAATTGGCGGGAAGCATAGGTGGCTGCCTTCTATGACGAGGGTATTGGAAAGGTGGTACAACGCTACAACAAATGTCTGTAGTGGTGACTATGTAGAGCAATGGGTGAAACCTGTAGCTAACTGTTGCTAACAAAATATTTCTGATTTTCAAAGTGGTTTACATTTCGCGATCAATCGGAACTTACTTTATGATTAGTCCTAATAATTGTGTGTGGATTCATCTGCAAGTAAAAATTACTGAGGCTCTTTGTGAATAGGGATGTTACCGAGTTTTTTAGTATTTTTACAGAAATGTTGTTGAATGTTATAAAAGCAATAAATGTAATGTGTTTCAAAAGAATGTATCACACCCTCTTCAGTCTAGCTCTTCCACGCGCTAGAACTGTTACACCTTACAATTTATTTGCTAGATGTAGCCATTAGTCTATTATGAAATTCATTTCGCTAGCTACAAATCAGGTATAGTTCCTCACTTGGTGTAAAAACTCGCTGGTGACATGGCCACCCTTAGTAAAACTCGACTAGAGCTACAGGACTTGATGAATAAGTTTGCTAGTTAACTAGTTGACTTACTTGGCATGGCTGAATGAAACTGATTTATCGTCCATGACGGTCGTGGAAGCGAGACAGTTTCGGATAGCCAGGCTAAGTTACATCGGGGGGCTACCTGCTGATATGGCACGCAGGGGAGTCTGGGACAGGTCTGCACACGGGGTACGTTTATGCAGAGCACTCCTTTGCGAACCATTCTTGGTGCAGCGCTGCCGACAATGGCAGGTTAGTATTGCAATCTACTGAGTGCTACCACAAACATCACGTCAACACTTCAGTGAGTTCTTAGCGCGAATAAAATGTGTGTTATTGTGCAAGGTGAGTAAACTTTGATACTCAACTATAGAAGCTCTGTGGGAGAATGCGTTTTAGAACTGAGAATAGTTAATGTTCATTTACAGTAGTCTATTCTTCTTTGCAAGATACTTTTGTAAAATTTGAAAGCCTGAAAGTTACAGCTTTGGTTTCGAAACTAATTCAAACCTGCTCTGCAATGAGGCATGTTGACGCAGTTATTTTAGGGTATGTTTACGCACTATTTTGTATTATCATCCTAAATGATTGTACCAGCCTAGGAAACTTGAAGAAAACAGCAACTTGCACCGCAATCTAAAAAAATATGAAAGAGGAGAAAAAAGGTAGAAACTGCTAAAAAGCTCTTTCTACCCAGTCAATCTAAATCAAAAACAATTAATTCGATGAGAGCATGGACTGATAGATGTAAGGAACTGCTAAAGTCAATAACAAAGAAAAATTTGGATAGGCCAACTTCCGAAGTCATCAGTCTGCTTCCCAAAGGAAGATTTTCATATGCTAACTCTCAAAGTTCTCCTCTCTCCTGCCATCATCTTTCCGCTTCCCTTTATGTCGTCTATCAATGTATATCTCCTCCTTCCTCTCAATATCCTTTCACAAACTAGACCTTCCAAAGCGTCAGTCAGTCAGCCACCCCGTCTCCTCGAATGTCCCATTTAGTTCTTATTTCTTTCTCTTATAATGTGCAGCAGTCTGACGGAGAGGATGAAAATTACCTTTGCATTTATTGCTTAAAACGAATCGAAAAGAAATATAGAATAAAGTTAAAATCTTCTGGGTTGTTAGGCTGCATTATATTTCCTTCTAAAATAATGGACATTTCGATCCCTCTGCTGGTATCTTCTTCAGGATGTTTCGGTCTACACTACTACTAAAACATTGTAAGAGACCACTCTCGCGTTCCCTTATAAGGGGGAGTTTCCTCAAGAATAACTCCAGTATCTTAGAAGTTAAAGTATGCTCACGTCAGTTGTGCCGCAAGAAATAATTTTTCTGTGTTTGCGCCTCGGATAATGATGATTAGTAGGCCTTTGAATGTACAATAATGTTATATGTAGGCCATATTATGCTAAAAGATAGAAGTTCGCTAAAATAATGCCTATAAAATTTTTGGTTGTTAGGTTCTTAATTGATGTGTGCAAGCCCGTGATTTTGTTTACTGCCCATAAAACATATTCTGTAAATTTTCGTAGTGTGTTTTGTGTACTGATTGTGTTTTATTATATGCATAATTGTGTCCTTATACATGCGTAGTTTTACTCAATGTCCAGAGAAAGTTTTCACATTTGTCTTCAGTTTATACAAAATTACACTCCTGGAAATTGAAATAAGAACACCGTGAATTCATTGTCCCAGGAAGGGGAAACTTTATTGACACATTCCTGGGGTCAGATACATCACATGATCACACTGACAGAACCACAGGCACATAGACACAGGCAACAGAGCATGCACAATGTCGGCACTAGTACAGTGTATATCCACCTTTCGCAGCAATGCAGGCTGCTATTCTCCCATGGAGACGATCGTAGAGATGCTGGATGTAGTCCTGTGGAACGGCTTGCCATGCCATTTCCACCTGGCGCCTCAGTTGGACCAGCGTTCGTGCTGGACGTGCAGACCGCGTGAGACGACGCTTCATCCAGTCCCAAACATGCTCAATGGGGGACAGATCCGGAGATCTTGCTGGCCAGGGTAGTTGACTTACACCTTCTAGAGCACGTTGGATGGCACGGGATACATGCGGACGTGCATTGTCCTGTTGGAACAGCAAGTTCCCTTGCCGGTCTAGGAATGGTAGAACGATGGGTTCGATGACGGTTTGGATGTACCGTGCACTATTCAGTGTCCCCTCGACGATCACCAGTGGTGTACGGCCAGTGTAGGAGATCGCTCCCCACACCATGATGCCGGGTGTTGGCCCTGTGTGCCTCGGTCGTATGCAGTCCTGATTGTGGCGCTCACCTGCACGGCGCCAAACACGCATACGACCATCATTGGCACCAAGGCAGAAGCGACTCTCATCGCTGAAGACGACACGTCTCCATTCGTCTCTCCATTCACGCCTGTCGCGACACCACTTGAGGCGGGCTGCACGATGTTGGGGCGTGAGCGGAAGACGGCCTAACGGTGTGCGGGACCGTAGCCCAGCTTCATGGAGACGGTTGCGAATGGTCCTCGCCGATACCCCAGGAGCAACAGTGTCCCTAATTTGCTGGGAAGTGGCGGTGCGGTCCCCTACGGCACTGCGTAGGATCCTACGGTCTTGGCGTGCATCCGTGCGTCGCTGCTGTCCGGTCCCAGGTCGACGGGCACGTGCACCTTCCGCCGACCACTGGCGACAACATCGATGTACTGTGGAGACCTCACGCCCCACGTGTTGAGCAATTCGGCGGTACGTCCACCCGGCCTCCCGCATGCCCACTATACGCCCTCGCTCAAAGTCCGTCAACTGCACATACGGTTCACGTCCACGCTGTCGCGGCATGCTACCAGTGTTAAAGACTGCGATGGAGCTCCGTATGCCACGGCAAACTGGCTGACACTGACGGCGGCGGTGCACAAATGCTGCGCAGCTAGTGCCATTCGACGGCCAACACCGCGGTTCCTGGTGTGTCCGCTGTGCCGTGCGTGTGATCATTGCTTGTATAGCCCTCTCGCAGTGTCCGGAGCAAGTATGGTGGGTCTGACACACCGGTGTCAATGTGTTCTTTTTTCCATTTCCAGGAGTGTATTTTGCTCCCTTAAATATAATGTTCAGTTACAGGTATGTACACGCAGATATACTTCAATAACCCTGTTATAAGAAAACAATTTTGAACACGGAAAACCTACCAAAAAATTTGAACATCCCGAAAAGTAATCCACGTAAATGTGGTCCAGTCCCCCATATTGTGTCCGAGGCGTGGAGGACGTTACCATATATGCCAAGATTAAGCAGACAAACCGGGAGCGTAATAGCTCTGACAGCACTAACACAGAGCTGCTGGGCCGTGAGTGACCGGACTGCTTCGCGTCCGAGCCGTGGCTCTGTTGTTACTGATGGGATAGGAACTGATGCTTCAGCATAACAAGGATGGGCCAAGTCCATATAAATACTACTCTAGATACAGCCATTGCAGTCAGTTATCAGCTACCTACGATGGAGTAAGTGTCTACAGGGACCAACAAGTCACCTTCTCCCCATTCTGCAACTACTAGCTGCTGCTCTGCAGAGTCGAAAACTGCCGACTTAGTGCATGCTGACATTTGGGTCAGCCACTGGTCTTCTTCAGCTGCGGCTGGCCTCCTGCCCTGGTGGTGCATAGTTCAAGGACGTGCACCCACATGACAGCCACCGCTCGTGCAGGTAAATTCCTTGTTGCCGGCTCCTGCTCGTGGGAACAGACGCTGTCACTACTGCTGCGAGCCGTGTCATCCATGCTGGGTCCACGGCGCGATTCTAAACTTCTTGGAACGCCCTCTCCTGTGTGGCCAATCTGCACTGTGGGCCACCATCTGCTGCTGTGGTCAACGTCCTCACCATCATCGTTTCATTGCCCGGGTGACGCTACCGACAGCTGCATCTCTTTGGAAGTCGCCTACAACTTATGTCCTGGGGTTGTTGGTTCACCCGAACATCGCCACAACTGTTGTACACTAAGCAACAGAATTAAAGGATCACCTTTTCGAACTTCGCAATTCCCATGCATTGCGACGCTTAAGTTTGAAAGCCGCGCGGGATTAGCCGAGCGGTCTAACGCACTGCAGTCATGGACTGTGGGGCTGATGCCGGCGGAGGTTCGAGTCCTCCCTCGGGCATCGGTGTGTGTGTGTGTGTGTGTGTGTGTGTGTTTGTCCTTAGAATAATTTAGGTTAAGTAGTGTGTAAGCTTAGGGACTGATGACCTTAGCAGTTAGGTCCCATAAGATTTCACACACATTTGAACATTTTTTTAAACTTTGATATCTGTCCCACAGGTGTCTTGAAGGTGCAAAAGCGGTGGCGCCCTGCAACGTCACTCCCAGCCTTGACGACACTTCACACAGAAATGTGTCGACGCGAAAAAAGAACCACAGCTCAGGAGTTCAATTAAAGTGTAAGGTGGGTTAATGATGTCACTTCTTCACCAAATTTCATAATTCCGCCCAGTGCCACTGTTAACGTATCAAACGGTGGAATGGTCCTCGCAGCTCCTCTTACCTACATTTCAGCCCTTCTTTTGACGACTCTGCGATGGAGCTTAGAGCTTCTACGCACAGTGACCAGGGAAACGTTCCAGACATATCGTCGCTCAGAACCGGCATGAAAAGACCACAGGGGTGGCAAAAAAGACCTTTGAATGTTGATTCCCACACATTTCGCTGTCGAAAACGAGATTCACATTGTGATGAGCATTTCTCGGCAAGCATTGACACTGCTGACGTTCAGTCCCTGTCTGATGACACCGTGGACTTCTGGAGCGCAGTGAGATCGCAAGTTTTGCCCAACACCATTCGAAGAGATATGAACGTGATCCGAAGCAGCTTAGGGTGTTTATGCTTTTTCATGTGTTCCATTTCGTGTCCTACTCTGGCGTGTTCATGGAGACCTCGGTGCCACCTACCCCCCCCCCCCCCCATACACACCTACACACACACACACCTACACACACACACACACCTACACACACACCTACACACACACACACACCTACACACACACACACACCTACACACACACACACACACCTACACACACACACACACCTACACACACACACACACCTACACACACACACACACACCTACACACACACACACACCTACACACACACACACACCTACACACACACACACACACCTACACACCTACACACACACCTACACACCTACACACACACCTACACACCTACACACCTACACACACACACACACACACACACACGCACACACACACACACACACCTACACACACACACACACACACACACACACACACACACACACACACACACACACCTACACACACACACACACACACCTACACACACACACACACACACACACACACACACACACACACACACACACCTACACACACACACACACCTACACACACACACACACACACCTACACACACACAGACACACCTACACACACACACACACACACACACACACACACACCTACGCGCACACACACACACACACACACACACACACACACACACACACACACACACACACACACCTACCTACACACACACACACACCCTTGTTGGGGCACGTTAAAAATATGCCTGTAGCCACAGAGCACATGACGACAGTCCCACACAAGTGCGGGCGGGCTATGCTGCTTCTCTTTCGCCAGTATACTACTGCTAGTGCACCTGATAGTAGGCTATCAGCAATCGGTGAGGATCGAAGCGGTTGCCAGTTTGCGAGCGCCTGAGACTTAGCATGAATTTAGTCTGTGTAGGTACATTTTTAAAATTCTCAGTAAAGGCGAGCGAGTGCTGCTGAGCATTTTGCCGAAATGAGGGTTTTCAGAGGGACGCTCTGCCACTTTATTGACGAGGTCTGTCCACGTCGCATCACCATGTGATCACGCCACAGAAGGGCATGAAGTACGAACGCTGAAAAAGTATAAGAACCTTTAGCGGCTTCAGATCGTGTTGAAATTCCGTTGAATAATTTTGAGCGGTCCCTAATGATTACAAACTGTACACAAGAGTGAAAATTGCGGTGGCGACCACGATCGATGGAGATGCAGCCCCACTATGTCCTTAGAGAAGGGTTGAAACACCCAAAGATGTCAGCAGTGTTAATGGTTGTCAAGAATGTTTTCGTGTTGTTCGTCGCACTGCGAACTGCCGTTTCCTACGGCGAAATGTGCAAGAATTAACGCCCCAGGGAAAGTGATGCTCGTATACTTGGATGCGGTAAAATATGGGTAAAAAGGGATGTCAAGACACACGGCACGTGATAAGAGGAACTCTCATTCGTCATTGCCATCTACCGTGGCAACGATGTATGTACGGACCCATGTTCATAAGATCTTTTTTCTTCTACTTTCAGTTAGGAATCCGTCCTTGCAGTTTGTCTGTTTTATTAATGTTCATGCTGTATATCAGTATTGGACTCGCGCTTCAGCAACGCCCTGAGCCGGGCGCTTGGAGGCCACGTTACTCTTCATCAGTACAATCAAGGACGTTGCGGTTTTAAGTCAACTCTATATAACGCTAGGTAAATCAGCATTGGAAATTAAATTTATTAAATTTATTTATCTATAAGAGCTTAATTATCACAACAATTTGTCTACGATTTGGATGCTTGTATGGTTTTCGGTACCATTATCTGAAGCAAGATGCATCCAGTACAACTGAAACTGTGTGAGACATTCCTCAACAGCCACATAAATATGCTACACCTCGCATTTCGTAGTCATGGTATACATATCGTAATAAATTGTCAGATGAAAAACTGTTCTTACTCTCACTTATTCTCTGAACTACAATCAGTGGGAAGCGTGGTCAGGATTTCACCATGAATTCTTCACCACAGGGTTGCACTACCAAGGCAAATGGAATGCACCAATGCTTGCCAAGTTACTGCTGTCAGCGTGAAAGGGTTATTTCAGCATTTAATCATTAATTGTATTCAAAAAGGTGCTACCATGAATGATTATGTTGTGTAGGAGGACAAATCAAATATGTTTTATTGAACGGTTTGGTTGTGTCTTCGAAGCTACATACGAATCATTTATAAACATGCATCATAATAAACCTAAGAGCAGCTCCAGCTCTCATGTCATCTTAGTACTTATGTTGTTACTAATAATCTCGAAAAGTTCTTCACCAACGTAATTCAAATTTTTACACGATACTCTACTAAATATTTGGACGAATATACGTTATGTTTTTTATTTGATATGGTATAAAAAAGAACTGTTTTCAGGCCATGAGTGGCCTACTGGGGCCATCCGACCGCCATGTCATTCTCAGTGGAGGATGCGGATAGGAGGGGCGTGGGGTCGGCCCACCGCTCTCCCGGTCGTTACTATGGTATTCTTGACCGAAGCCACTACTATTCGGTCGAGTAGCTCCTCAGTTGGCATCACGAGGATGAGTGCACCCCGAAAAATGACAACAGCGCATGGCTGTCTGGATGGTCACCCTTCCAAGCGCCGACCACGCCCGACAACGCTAAACTTCGGTGATCTCACGGGAACCGGTATATCCATTGCGGCAAGGACGTCGCCTAGTTTATATCGTATATATAATATAAAAACGGCAACGTTGTTAGCAAAAATCTTGAAGTTAGATTTAATTCGAGTTTTTAGACGATCCATATGTTATAAAAACGGACGTGCATACATATATAATGTCCACATTCCATCCTGAACCACTGGAACGATTTCAAACAAGACTATCACTTACTGTGTGGAGAGAACCACTGCGTGAATAGGTATCGCCTACCTATAGAATGAATGGAGGTGGGAGTGAAAAAGCAGCGTAGCTCACAACGCGCGAATACCCTTACTTTACTCAACCAGTATTTGAGAACGAGAGCACTTATTGACATGCAGCGAACTTTATATATAATTGCAAATCTTTCCGAAACGTTACCTCACTGATAATTCCCAGATGAAAGGCAAAGAGTTTATCACTTGCTACATTTTCGCTGTTCATGCAGTGAAAATTCCACATGAAGCATGACGTTTTAATTTATTACTTTCTACAACTAACTATATTCGGGTCATATTTTGCAGACATTTTTCTCATACACAACTCAATGTACCAGTAAAATTATATCGATGTAAGACTCACAGATCAGGAGATATTACGTCATGACCACTGAGATGCTTGAAGACTGCCGCATAACGCGTGATGTAATTTATTATTTCTTTACTACTAACTCTATTCGCAACGCATTTTGCACACTGTGTTCACATATGCCACTGAATGTGCCTGGAATGTTATATTATTCAACGAGACGCACATGAGAAGATATGACGTCATAAACACTGATCTCCGTGATAACGAAAGTGCAGGGTGAAATTCACTAAAGATAAAAGTAAAATACGTGTACCAATACACGTAAAACACCTTAAATATATGTGAAAGTTATTCGAAAAAGGCGTATGTGGGCAAAGCTAGGATAATAAGCTCATAATCCGGAACATACTAATTACAGACTGGAAAGGAAAACTGTACGGTAAGAATCACCAACGTCCGATTGTGAAGATAGTCATAACGTGGAGAGAGAAGGGGCGACGAAGAGAGTGGAGAGCGGTAAGGAGATGGGCACAGATATGGTGTGGTGTAGAATGTTGAGAGATATAGGAGGGGAATGGACTGAGAGAGAGAGGAGGGAGAAGATGGACACATAAAGGGAAAATGAGAAGAAAGCCAAGGAGAGGAGGGAGGAGAACCGAGAGGAGGGAGGGCAGATTAACGAAGTGAGGGAGAGGAGGATGTGGACAGAGGAGGAACGACAAGATGGACGGAGGGGGAAGGAGCCAATGGACAGAGAGAGGGTGGATATGCAGCTGGACTGATAGAGGGGTAGCAGCAGATGGACGAGAGAAGCCTGAGGAGTCTGGCGTGGTGAGGGTCAGAGAGCTGGAGGAGTTAGAGAGAGAGAGAGAGAGAGAGAGAGAGAGAGAGAGAGAGAGACGAGGTGGAGGAAATGTATGGAGAGAAGGGAAAGGAGATGGACTACCAGAACCTTCTAATTCACTCATTAGAACTAGGCGAAATATCGTCATCGAAGTTGCCACTCTTATATATCCAACAGATGGAGATGTCTGTCTCATACTCCATATACCAATAAGCCTAGCCTATTTACTCACTCATTTTAAGCGACTTCAGTTGCCAATCAAAATTTCGTTGGAATACAACTCTAATTGGAAGAACACCTTTATAGTGAAGATCTCGAGGTTCTTGGCGTGCCAGGTACGGCCCACTAACAACTAGATGCAAGGTCGTCCACTGTTTGAGACCTGGCGCACGTTCATGACACAGTGGTAGCCTCAGTGTTTTGGCGCCTCGGCCACTTCTTTGGGTTTAGCAAGCCTCAGTGAGCCGCGTATTGCGGACTTGACGGTTTCCTTCCAACTGTGACCGGTGCGGGACCTTCACCCATGACGAAGTCACTGAACATCTCTCTGGCTGTGTCGTGTGTTGCGGTGGTCGTGAGGCATAGTAACAGCTTGATGCCATTATCCTTAGTAGTAGCAGTGGAGTCTCCTTGTGTGACCACTGTGAGATCTGCTTTGAATACAGTCCACAACTTTTCTCCTGTGTAGCATAACAGGACACTCGTTCGACTTCCAGTGGTGTGATGGATCTGGTAGCATCTGCTGTAGGTGGCCGCTCGTCGCTCATCACTGAGTCTTCTACGTTTGCTATAGATTCTTCTTCTGATAGCTGCACAGACTACCAGGCTTGAATCTTCCAATGACGTTCCCAGCTGGCCTCTTCCTTTCCGGCATAATGGACTGCAAGATACACGACAATTTGCTTCTCGAGAGGCCGATTTAGCAGGAGTACCTTCATTGTAGCGCAAGTAGGAGTTGCTTGAACAGCAGCTCCTCATCCAGAGGATTCTGGTGGTGGTAACTTAACCACCAGACGGGTCACCCATTCTGAGCAGGCCAAATTGGAGGAGCCAGACGACGTGTACCCCACAATGGCGTATTGGTTTCTTTCTCCTATTCTAAGCCAGACCTTACGCTTGCCTTTTCCTCTCATACGTAAAGGGCAGGGGAGAAATGTAGCTATAGCCTCTGTAGGGCAGTAAACCTTTAAGAGAAAATTGGGCAGGTTGGAATGGCATGAATGTCAACCCCACTATCGAACAACCAACACCCACGCATTACCTGGATGGGGTGTTAGGTAACTAATGACACCAACTGTACATTGTTCTGAAAGATTTAAGCCTTACTTTCATGGGGCAGCAGTCCTCGTAAGCCTCCATAGCTCTGAGAGGGCTGACTACTACGCACAGGACCTGAGTTCGATTCCTGGTACTACCAGGGATTTTTCGTCGGTGGAAGGACTGGAACAGAGTATACTCAGCATCGTGATGCCAGCCGGGGAGCTTCTTGTGGTCCCGTGTCTTCAGCATATGTTTCAACAAACTTTTGAGCACACGAATTTTAATCAACTGGTACGAAAAGAGCAGTTCTGAGCTTGGGGAGCACGAGAGGTGATGGGACACGAAATGCTTAGCTACTGCTTTAAAAGAATGTATTTCTTCTTCTGAGACTTCAAAATAAAAATAAAAAAGAAAATACCAAGGTTTTTCAAAATTTAAAAGCATAAAATCAGTTGAAAGATAACCAAGGGCAGTCAAAAACTAGCCTAGGAACTTCGACAGTAAGTGAAAGTAAGGTTCTCGTATCCAAAATGAGGCCGTTTACATGGCACCATTAACGATAGAGTTAGCCCCCAGCCCACATCATTTACACATGCCACATATGGGGCTGGCAGTTGATCCTTTCATCAACTTAATACCACAGATTTAAGCACATAGCAATTGCTTCTACAACATAAAAGCTGTACAATAACCAGAACACCTGAATGAGCATTAATCTTTTAATATTTAAAACTACGTGGGCTTGGCTTAATTTACTGATGCTTACTTCATTTAGTTTCAAGCAAAGAATTTAAGTCATCAAGAATGTTTATTAATTAATAAGAAAAGGAGCCCAGAATTAAGTATAATGATTGGTTTAATCGCCAGGAATATCTTGTGCATTAGCGCTTTAATCAACAGTTTCACCAAGCAGCTATAACGATTACAAATAACAATAGCCAACGGCAGACATCACGCTTTACTAGGCACAGTAAACCTGTTAAAATAAGAAAACTGGACAATAATAACAAGAAGCAAATTTAAGTGTTGTTAAACAGCACCTAATTTATGAATGGCCTTTGCATCCCGTTATTATACGAAAAAAGTCTGTGTGGTAACCAGGTTTACTACAATAAGTATGTTTAGATCAGGGTACTGTTTACCGATATTCAAACTGCGTCCTTCACAGTTAATGCAGAATTCCATTCCCATAGACGTCAGCCATCGAGAGCTGGGCGCTTTCGACCAATTATCGGCAATAGCTTGTTCCATAAGCGCACTTGGAGCGGTGCCTCCAATAGGCAAAAACAGCAGTTACATTTGCCGAGAACTGCAGTCCTCTGTTCGAACTAGGCCAAGATAACATACGACGCGTGCAGACACGGAAACACCGTATAATTCGGGCTGGCGGAGCCCAACACTGGCGCTTACAACCGCAGCTCCACACAGGACAACACACAGCTCCGCGGCGAACGGTTAGTTGCTCAGTGACTCCACATCTACTATCAGTAGGTAAGAGCGTTCACTCGTCCGCGCCACGCGAACTCCAATCCTCTGCACTCACAAGGGGAGGCCACGACGGTTGGAACGCGGGTTTACTGCAAACATCGTACACTCGTAGTACTCCATGAGTACAAGAAAATGTTTAAGCAGTAGCGCGTACTTCTCAAGCACTATTGAGAAAATCGGAAGGTAATTTCGGTCGTCAAATATATACCTGTGCGTGGCTATTTTTACTATGAAGTGGCGGCAACTGAGTGGTTAGCGTTCAAGCCCCGTAATCGCTGGATCGAGTCCCGTCCGTCAGTTTTCATTATTTCTAACACAGTCTTTTTTTTACTATTTATTTTACAATTGATATAATAGAAAGAATACGTGTAATCGGATGAACTTTTATTAAATTTACAATGTTATTTGGCAGTCTACAAATTTTTATTATCACAAATAAAATAATACTCATAACTATCGACTAGTAAAGGACCAATTGAATTAAGTCGAACGGCACCAGCTGCATTGAATAAATGCTTTGTTTCCGCATGCGAAAGATCTTTTGAGGTTTTCCATGGAAAAACAAACATCGTTAACATTTTCAAAAATCTGTTGTTCAGACGACAATTCGGAAGCGAACCATGCGTAACGCAGTATTTCCTTAAATATCGGCGCTGATGATTGGTCATGCAGTATCGACTGTATTTTAATAGCGTCTTCACGAGAAGCAATTTCTGGTTCTCTTTCGATTAAACACCAACAATTTTGAAGACACGGACAAGCATACATTTTCAGTATCGTTTTATGCATTTGGTCGTTTACTAGTCGATAATTATGAATATATTATTTCTGATAGTAAAAATTTGTAGACTGCCAAATAATATTGTAAATTTAATAAAAGTTCATCCGATTACACGTATGTTTCCCATGATATCAATTGTAATATAAATAGTAAAGAAAATGACTGTTGAAAACAAAAAAAAAGAAACTGACGAACGGGACTCGATCCAGCGATCACGGGGCTTGAACGCCAACCACTCGGCTGCTGCCGCTTCATGGTGAAAATAGCCACCCACAGGTATGTATTTGACGACCGAAACAATTTTGCGATTTTGTCAAAAACGCTTGAGAAGTACGCGCTACTGCTTACACATTTTGTTGTCCTCATGGAGTACTACTAGTCAACGAATTTTACAGTAAATCCGCGTTCCAAACATCGTGGCCTCCCTTGTTAATGAATCCCTCCAAGGCGCTGGTCTTACTATGTCACTTAGCACAACCGTGCTGCGCCGAAGTTTCTCTAGTAGTCAGTGCGAGATATCGAACAAACGTAACTACAGACGCTGTAGGAAAGTCAAACGCGGCATGGCTCAGTCGAGCGGTAGCGGCTCCAGGTCATGGAAACTGACAACAGTTGGGAGAGCGGTGTGCTGACAATAGGCCGCTCTGTACCACATCCATTGGCGCCACTGGTGGAGGATGACACGGCGGTCGGTCGGTACTAACGGACGGAGTTTACGCTTTACTACTGGTACAGAAAATAGTCTCGAATCGAGGTTAGATGCGTTGTTTCTAGTAGATTAAACAATAAGTAAGTTTGAACAGGAAAGATTGCGACCGTTGTTTCATATGCAGTATCGGCTCTGTGCAGCAGCTGTTTGACCTTTAGGGATGCCACAGGGCGCTTTGGCGCAGGAGCGGAGCGTGGCGGAAGTAATCAGCGTTAAGACGCGTTTCTCCAATAGCGGCGCAGCCAGCGAGGGCTGAAAGGCTCGGCGTTAATCTGGCCGGTAAATAGGAACGCGGAAGCGGCCCGGCCGCCATTGTCCCAGCGCGCGGCGCCGCGGCTTTGTTCTGGCGACACGCCTGGGGGCGGCAGCAGCGGCGGCGGCGTCTTCGTCGGCGGTGGGGGCGGCGAGGGTGGCACGCCGGGCCGGGTCGGGTCAGCAGCGGGCGCGGGTCAAGCCCACTCGCACCTGAGTGCGCGGTCTGCGGCGCTCGCGAGCTGCCGTGTTGGGAGAGGTCGCTGGTGTGTATTGAACCTAGCGATACCGTGCGTCCGTGACGTAATGGTGTTGTGGCGTGTGACGACATATGTGCCCTAAGGCACAATCTTGTCCAGAAGAGAGCTATTTTAGGTACGTTAATATACAGGTTTTCAGACACTATTGATTCAGATTGGCAAAGAACATCAAAACAAATATATTTAGTTGCGGTTAGAGTCGTAAAACTACCGTAGACTACAGCAGACAACCAGAAGTAACTGAAGACTACGAAAGTTCTCCTCCTACCCTTGGTCAGCTAAGATCATAACCGCCTTAAAAGTGCGTTAGGTGTGTTGCATAACTGTCGGACGTTGCCATATTTCGATCGCTTTGTTTGCATACGCGATCGGTGCCTTACTGGAATATCCTACAAACGAAGCATTGAACTGTCTAGAAATTGAGTAAGAATAGCCGTACACAGTGGGTTGCTTAACCTACAGAATATTTTTGTTGTTCATAGTTGACCCAACTGTTACTAAAAAATTAACTGAATTTATAGCAAAACTGAAATTGTCAATGTTTAGTTTAGTTTCTGTTTAAAATGTACTAATTTGTAACGTGAAACAGAGGGATGTAGTGGTGAAAAAGATAGATTTGTCACACAGCGCTAGAAAATGAAATTTCCTTAATGGAGGTAAAATTAAAAAAAGAAGAAAAACCGCAAAACAGAAATATATGAAATACGGCTTAAATACTTTGTCGAGATCATATAAAACTAGTTTCTGATATTCTTAAACTACTTTCGCACTTATCGGTAATAACAGGATCCTCTTGAGTTTGAGTACAACGTAATGACAATAGTTGTATAATTTATGTTCGTCCACGTAAATTGTTCTTGCATCAAAATTAATTGCTTTGTTAAATAAAAGCGCAGAAGCTACGCGATTAACTAATTTCTATTACTCCTAAAATGCAGTTGACCTTTAGTAAGGATATAAAATACACAATGGACTAACAGAACGATATGCGTTTCTGATTATGAGCAAAAGAAACAAAAAAGGAAGAACAGTCGTCGGCTCCCAGTTGTCCTCTCAAACACTCATTTATGTTTCTTTTCCGGCCAATGGTACCAATACTGCCAGTAATCCTACCATTCACTATGTCACTCATGTACTTCACCAAACCTATCGAATTGTAGTTTTTGTAGAGCGTCACTATTTGTGGTACTGACGGCTACTGCTAGGGACGATTTAGGCGGAACGTAGTTAAGCATGCTAATTGCAGCAGTGACAGGAACTTCTAGAACGCGCGTCTATTCTCCTGTATGCACGCAATTCATCGGTCGATCATTGAGTGTCGGGTCCGTTCGAAGATTCTTAGATTCTTAGCACGTCCGCAATGGTACCAGCAGTGACGGCAGATCTACCGACGATGACTTCACCTTGGTCGGTCCGTCAATACTCGAAGGTGGGTCACCGATGACCCCTCACAGAAATGCTGGAAGTAAAACCATTGTGTAACATTCAGAGGCACACCCTCCAGAATTTCTGGCAGCACATATTCAGTCCTCACACCAGTTTTGAACGTCAGTAGACATTCTCCTTCAGCAACACACACAGCAGCTTGCGTCAGCACGACTAACGAAATGTTCCCTAACATTATAAGTTGACTTCATCGACCTTACGTTCCATGTCTAAATGTGTTTCTATGTTCTCTACCTACTGTCCCAATTTAATTTCCAGTATTTCATATAACTGTTGACCAACTTTAAATATTAAATTTCTCATTAGGAGGTATAATATGTTAAAGGTATGACACAATAAATCAAGTATTAAAGATAGAAACTGCGAACAAGTCTTGAGGTAGGGATGTAACTCATTTGAGAACGAAAACACTTAGCGACTCCCAATGAACTTTACACATTATTGCAAGCGTTCTCGAAACCAATTTTAGCTGGCACCACCCACAACGTAATGAAAGGAAAAAGTTTACGCTTTACATGTTCAGTTTATTCAGTAAAACTTCAGCAACAGACATGATGTTTTAATTTATTACTATTAACTCTATTCACAGTGCATTTTGCAGACAATATCCACATGCACCAGTGAATGTTCTTGAAAAATATCTTTCTATAACACACATAGTTCAGAAGATATGACTCATGAACATTGAGATGCTTGAATTAAATGGTAAATTAATTTGTAACATCATGGAATTTACAAAATTAGTACCGTCGTAATTGTATGAGATTAGTTAAGTTGCAATTCAATGACTTCACTTTTATAGCTTACTTATGCAAGCACAACGTAAACGCTTCATATTATGAAATATTTACAAAAAAGCTTTTAGAAGAGCATATAAAGCGGTTATCACTTCTTCGATTTACCAGTTTTGGTTTTGTCCTTTTCATAATGTAAGTGTGAACACACCGAATCATAAAACGGACGTAAGGGTCTTGTGCCTACCGGAAATGTTTTACATGCTTGACAAATATTTAAGATATTAACTCATTTGTAAACAGACGACTGAAGCTGTTTTATACAAGGGATACTGATCATTTAAAGAATCAGGAGTGGAGGTTACTGACTTAGAAGTTCCTCTTCCGAGGGGAATCAACTACATCTTTCAGTCTACTCGTACCGTTACCGACCGCTGTGCAGGATGTCAAAGGAACACTGAACATCGAGAACTTACGACATCTGCGGTTTCTCAACAGTCTCACAAATAAACAAAGAATAATATTTGATGCATCACAAGCTTCTACAAATTAATTTCTGTTACTAAAGAAGCAGTAGATATTAGAATCTGCTATAACAACTCAAATTGGACAGGAGAACACGGAAAGTGCCATAACTCGATTTCCCAGAAGCTTTGCTCAGTGAAAGAGGGTGGCTTGTCCACAGATATTCGACCGTGTATGAAAAAACGACGGTGGAAGATTTCGAAGTAATTTATATGCCTTCTAGCGTGTGATCACTCTAACCGAAGCCGTGCCACAAATAGTTAACGTCGCGGCATGATATTTCTGAGCCTTGTTTGAAACCCGCCTATTATTTTATATTTGTTTTCAATTTATTACCCATCTTTGTACGCGATTACTACGCGAATGTTTTCCAATATATATTGAAATTACGTCGACCTTATTCGTCTACTAACTGTACGTCTGGTGTATGAATTAAAAAAGAAAAAAAGCATTAAATAAATAGAAAAATTATTTCAAATTGTTTTCGATGTTATTCCTGCAGTGTATCTTGATTAATATTCAGTTGGAAGCATAGGTTTTTGGAAAAGAAACCCATAATGCGTCGTTCACCATCAGATTACTGCCAACGCGTGAAATCTTCAGCAATAACGATGTTTCTTTCCCGAGTCAGATTAATGCGAAGAAATGTCGCTGCGGCAAATCTGTCAACACGCGATGCTCGTAGTTTTCGGAATTTCAATGTTTCGAATGTTTCTTCGATAGCTACCACCCAAAGCAATACGCCAAATCTTGCTGAAGAATAAACATAACGATGAAACATAATAATTACGAATTGATATAGTAACGAAGTACGTATAAGAATACGAGAATTTGTTACCCCTGAAAATACCATATAGTAATTGTATGAGACTTATTGCGAAACACAATTGTAATTTTATAATAAGTACAGCGCCATTGTATCCCCTAACTTCGTAAGAACTGGGCAGATAAACGATAAAAAACAAAAAACAAAAACAGTAATCGGGTTTCCAATAAGGAACGCAAAAGAAAAGCGTTGCAATACTACCCACTATGTCACACGTTGAGCTGAACTTGCAGTGCACTAAAAGCCATCTTAATTACCTCGAAAACTTTCACGGTCGTTCTCTCAGAAACGGTGAATTATCTACGGATAAATAACCGTATTTTGACTCCTACTTCACTGAGCGAAGTTTCTAGGAAATCCGGTGATCGCACTCTGCATATTCTTCTCATTAGTATCGCGCGAATGTGAACTCTTGTATCTGAGAACGCTGAACTGTTCATGTTCCTACGAGAGCGATGGCGCCACGATTGCACACGTGGACACAGTCTCTGGTGGCATGACTAAATGATGATGCACACCGATCGATCACAAGCTGCTTGTGGGCTGTAAATGGTTAAAACATCAGCCACGACACTCAGTTGTTATTGACAAATACGATGGAAGAACTCGTTGAAAGCTTCAAATTGCAGCCAGATTCAGTGCGACACACAAACCGAGAATTATTAATACAAGGATGCCGTCGAGACAAACCGATCTTACCTCAGTTCAAAACAGACCACAGTTAAGAATTTTACGGCCTCTATGTTTCTGGCATGTCACTTTCCCTCGACGCGATTGAGTGATGTGTTTTGCGGTATTCAGCCGAGTTGTAGATTCCATTTTATACACGATTTTTCGGCGACCGACCCAGCCGTCTGCATCAGCCGCTGCGAGGTATGCTGTATGTGTACTCGCTGTCTAGACACCAACTGTTCTTTCAATCCCCTAGAAAGGGTGGCGGCCGGCTGTGAATAAAAACGGCCCTTCAGCCAAAGGCTACATGAACTACAATCAAAAGATCGTTAAAATATATAAAAAGTTGACAGTAACAAGTTATATAAAAAAAATCACATTGGTGATCGATATTTATGACTTTTACACGAAGACAAGTGACAATAAGAGGATGTTGTAAAATACATACAAACGGAAAATAGTGAAGGTTTTTAAAACTCATTTGACTATTATATATTACAGTTAAAATACAGTCGCTGATGAATATGAAGGATACCATGGCGTAATCGTGATGGTAGGTGATAATTGAGGGTGCGATCACGAGTGTACGGTGTGGCCCTGTAGAATCGGAGGCAGCGACAAGTCAGCAAGGTGGATAAAGGAGGAAGCAGAAAATGTAAGCATGGTGTGAGGTGGAACGTTGTGGTTAGCGATGGACAGAGGGATATACCTCAGGACGAATTTCATTGTTGGAGTGGGAGTTGGTTGAAACATCAGCGGAAGAGGATGGATAAGGCATGAAGGTGCATGGACGGTGGATTGTGTATGTAGTCGCACAGCAGGGTATCTGGATTGGTTACTGAAGGGTGGGAAATTGGGTGCTCAGACTGGGTTTTGCGATTAAAGTATCGAATTCGAAGATGCTCTAGAAAGAGAAGCGTGGAAAGTGGATGAGTTCGTACAGGATGCGAGTTGGGGAAGGTGGGTGGATGCGGAACACGAGGCATAGTGCCTGTCTTTCAAGGATTTATCTGACATAGAATTTAGGCGAGGCAGAGGTCCAGGCAACGTTCGAGTAGGTTATGAAGGAACGGTGAGGTGTTTATGGGCGGGGATGATGGCAGAAGAATGTAAACTCTATGTGGTTCCTGTTTTAGTAGTTTTAGACGGCTTTAGGCTTTGTGTTGGAGCGTAAGGAGATGTGCGTTCCATGTTAGTTTTCTGTCGAGAGTTAGTCCTAAATACTTCACTGTGTTAGACAGCAGGATGGGTTGATTGTAGATGGAGAGATAAAAATCTGGAAGACAGAAACGTGCGACCAAAGATGATGGCTTGCCTTTTATGTGTATTTACTTGAAGTTTCCGCATAACTCTACTAGGAGATCCAGGTAGCGCAGGAGGGAGGCATCAGAGAGTTAAAGGGTGTGGTGAGTGGCTAGGTAAGCAGTGTCGTCAGCATATTGCAGGAGATTCGTTGGGAATGGTGGTTTGAGGATGTAAAGGAACTACTGTTTGTCTCGCACTGCTATCTACAGTAGATTTCCATTCTCGTCACTCGCTGAGCCTTTTGCTGCTCTTTCGGTTTCCAGTCTCCGCACTTCTATTCTGTGTTTTGTAGCGCCAATGTAGCAAGGTAAACTGAGTGCCAGACCCCCAGTCTTATTTTAACTAAGACCTTCGTCCCGATTTATCACGTTTCGACCTCTCTCCTTCTTCTTTTGAGAGAGAGAGAGAGAGAGAGAGAGAGAGAGAGAGAGAGCGCAAGCTATCCCAGAAACCTGGCTTGCACCACAGTACTAGTCTCGTGGATTTCATTTCATTATTAAATTCGAGATAATATTCAGCACGTACCAGGTTTTCTTGGTTGTTTAATCGTACGTGTCGCGTATTTTCCTTAAGCCGAAGGCACATGGGACAAGTTAGCTAACGTTGACGTATCGCTCTACGAGTTTTGTGACGTCACTTCCAGTTGTTTCACGTCGAGGAGCCATTTCGTCACGTGAAACACAAAATAAGTTTATCGATATTTCGGCAACGTGACACGTACAGTAGAAACAAGTAGGAAGGAAGAATGCTCACTGTGCCACAAACAGAAAGCTTGAGGCCCGCAGAAATCAAGATTCAATATTGTACTCGTCTCTTTCAGTAGATGCACATATTCGGCGGGTTTATGTTATAGCTTACATCCTTAAACACCAGCGTAGTGAGAATATCGAGAACGAGCCGTTATTTCTACGATTAATTGTAATAAAACTACGGGAACAGCATGGTGGTGGTTATAGAATTTTGCGGTTTAGTTGATATCACGTTACGACTTGCGTCTTATACGAGTAAGGTTTGTTTAAGGCAACGGCACGTTAAAGATTCATGAAAGACTTCTTTTTGTTAGAATTTGTTATAATCAAATGTAAATTAATAATATATCGGCGATTAAAACCTATACAAGGTAAGTTAAATCAAATTCCTCTTCTACTGAAGACAAAGGCTAGCGTAGTGTGGATAAGAACAATGTTACAGTGCAGCAATAGGACGGGTACAGGGGTCAAGTTTTGTAGTATCTACTTTTTTCTTTTTGTCACCTTCTCGTTTACTAGAAGTTTGTGGGACTTTCTTACGAAATTAATAGAAATAATTCTGTAATAATTAACGATATGCAAATCTAACTGCATTCTCTGTGATAAGTGAGTTTTTTCGATTTGATGAACTTTTATAAGCTGACGTCATTACTTCCTTTCCTTTGTGTCTGATTACCCGTTCAGTTACTGAAGGTTTTTTATGTGTACCACTGACATAACATTACTAGCATGCAGACAAGGGAGAAAATGCATGTTTTAATAGAGCTAACGTAGGAAAGCTATGCGCGTCCTTTTTTTTTTTTTTTAACAAACTCTATTGTTTCCGAACCAACAACGCAGACAGCTCCGCTAGAGAGCGAAGATGGGGCAAAATCACGTTAAGCAGTTCGTTCCGGTTGTCGTTACGCTTGATATCCCGTCTCCTTCCACGTCAACGTTATCTGCCTCGTCCCGAGTGCCGACTTTTTCCTACCTCTCTTCGACTATTCTAGTAGCTAGTCTGTTCGACCTAGTACATGCAACATCCTCATGGAATGCGGAACACACCCCGTTTTCAGAGACCTAGGTTCTGTTTAGCATTACAAAGAAATCTTGTGGAGGTTGTTGTGAACTGGCTCCTAGACCTCGCGACAACGGTCCCCTACATCACTGCGAAAAACTATTCAAATGTTCGGACTTGAAACATGTCAAATTAAGTTCTCTTTTGTAGCAATGGCAACGCTGGTGTAGTGCAGCTAATAAATATCTCAGAAAGTAGATAGATTATATTACTCATTTGTTTCTTGTGGCTCCTCGTGGAAAGTGTGGTTCGTAAAATAAAATGGCTAACTATGAGAATAATTTGCGTCCTAGAAAGTATGATCTACGTTTTTATCTTTCAAATAAAATTACTGCGTGGTTGAATTACACTCCTGGAAATGGAAAAAAGAACACATTGACACCGGTGTGTCAGACCCACCATACTTGCTCCGGACACTGCGAGAGGGCTGTACAAGCAATGATCACACGCACGGCACAGCGGACACACCAGGAACCGCGGTGTTGGCCGTCGAATGGCGCTAGCTGCGCAGCATTTGTGCACCGCCGCCGTCAGTGTCAACCAGTTTGCCGTGACATACGGAGCTCCATCGCAGTCTTTAACACTGGTAGCATGCCGCGACAGCGTGGACGTGAACCGTATGTGCAGTTGACGGACTTTGAGCGAGGGCGTATAGTGGGCATGCGGGAGGCCGGGTGGACGTACCGCCGAATTGCTCAACACGTGGGGCGTGAGGTCTCCACAGTACATCGATGTTGTCGCCAGTGGTCGGCGGAAGGTGCACGTGCCCGTCGACCTGGGACCGGACCGCAGCGACGCACGTATGCACGCCAAGACCGTAGGATCCTACGCAGTGCCGTAGGGGACCGCACCGCCACTTCCCAGCAAATTAGGGACACTGTTGCTCCTGGGGTATCGGCGGGGACCATTCGCAACCGTCTCCATGTAGCTGGGCTACGGTCCCGCACACCGTTAGGCCGTCTTCCGCTCACGCCCCAACATCGTGCAGCCCGCCTCCAGTGGTGTCGCGACAGGCGTGAATGGAGGGACGAATGGAGACGTGTCGTCTTCAGCGATGAGAGTCGCTTCTGCCTTGGTGCCAATGATGGTCGTATGCGTGTTTGGCGCCGTGCAGGTGAGCGCCACAATCAGGACTGCATACGACCGAGGCACACAGGGCCAACACCCGGCATCATGGTGTGGGGAGCGATCTCCTACACTGGCCGTACACCACTGGTGATCGTCGAGGGGACACTGAATAGTGCACGGTACATCCAAACCGTCATCGAACCCATCGTTCTACCATTCCTAGACCGGCAAGGGAACTTGCTGTTCCAACAGGACAATGCACGTCCGCATGTATCCCGTGCCACCCAACGTGCTCTAGAAGGTGTAAGTCAACTACCCTGGCCAGCAAGATCTCCGGATCTGTCCCCCATTGAGCATGTTTGGGACTGGATGAAGCGTCGTCTCACCCGGTCTGCACGTCCAGCACGAACGCTGGTCCAACTGAGGCGCCAGGTGGAAATGGCATGGCAAGCCGTTCCACAGGACTACATCCAGCATCTCTACGATCGTCTCCATGGGAGAATAGCAGCCTGCATTGCTGCGAGAGGTGGATATACACTGTACTAGTGCCGACATTGTGCATGCTCTGTTGCCTGTGTCTATATGCCTGTGGTTCTGTCAGTGTGATCATGTGATGTGTCTGACCCCAGGAATATGTCAATAAAGTTTCCCCTTCCTGGGACAATGAATTCACGGTGTTCTTATTTCAATTTCCAGGAGCGTATATCCAAAAAATTATTTGCTTTATTACACATTTAATATATTTTATGCTTCCACAAAGATGGAACTACAATTTATGCGCCAACAAGCACGTAACTCTCCCGCCAAGCACATATTCCAATTTCATCCCACAACGTATCAGAAGAGACTCCTCTCAACACGCTCCAAAACATGACAGTTAAAGAAGACCAGAGATATACAAACACGCAGCACTGCGATCTTACAGAACGGTCTTTATATCCAGACATATGCATACATAATTATTTCCTTCGCTAATTTTGTCAAATTACTAAAAAGAGTAAATTATAGAAAAAAGAACGAGGATAGTAATTTCAAATATAATTAAAATTTTGAATTAAATCTAAAATGTAGAATCTAAGTTTGATAGTATTTACGTTGAATTCATCGTCTGAATACTTTTTTCCTCTTTGAATATAAATAAGATAGCACTTTACTATCTGATGAAAGAGAAATTCCATCAGCTGCAATCAGGCACTGAAATAAATCAATGACGACAAGTAAAAATTTTAGCCGGTTCAGAACTCGAACCCGGATTTCCCACTTACCACAAGTGGTCACCATAGCCACTACTGCTATCCGCGCCTGCTTCCCGTCCAGCCCAAATTCCCATGCCTCGCACACTACATACACGGTGTACCCTGCCCGTTATCCTCATTGCTCGAAGCCTCGCCCTTTACTTTGTCGTGTGTATTTTATTTGGTCTGGATTTGTTTGCATATACTCCTACAATGATGAGCTACCTGTCACCGCACCTGTCAGTATAATGAGCTCGTACTTCAGGCTGTTGCTTTTTTCCTGCCTGGTGTTTAATGTTTTAACCTACAGCCCATCAGCTATACACTTGGCACACGTACCAAACTACATTGCTATTTCACAATTGGTAAAAACGACATTATGTATCTACATACCTAGCGTCTGAGGCAGCGTTTGCGTTTCCACAACGGAATTGCATCCCCCAGCGACGCTCTGGAGGGTGGGACTCCAGTCTGGCGACGCGGTCTCCAAAGCCCTCGAGCGGCCGTCGTGCCGAGTAATTAACATTCTCGGCCTTCCGGTTAATTAGAAGGGCGCCGGACCACTCATTAACGGCCGCTCCTTCGAAAGCTGCAGACCGCTGCATCACTGGGCGAGCGAGAGCCGTCGCCTGGGACAAACACTGCACCGCCGCTAGGATTGCAACCATGACTGTGGACGCAGTTCAACTGCGTTTGACAGAAACGTATTGGTCTTCCCGGAACTGGGCGCTGCAGGAAACTGGCGACATGGATAAACATGAGTACTGGCGTACGGCGAAGTTTGCCTCCCATCTCTGGAGCTGTTCTAGATTGCTCAGTCAGCTACAGTGTCAGCCGTGGAAAAGCACTGCTCCCGTATGCTTTATGGATTACTGTTCTATGACCACGGCTAACTACATGAAAATTGAATACGAATAATATCTCTTGTCTTTCTCGTTGTGATGAACTAATGTAAACCTCTCGCTTTTTTCCAGTCTAGTGACTTCACTGAAATGGCGCAACGTTCCTATGAATGTCTGTCCCATTATCCTCGCCAGAACATGATGTGAGTGTAATGTCCGAATATGTCCGAATCATGAGGTGTTGCCAGGAAAATCATGTGAGTACGAATACTTGCAGCAGACCTTGTAACATAGGTAGAGACTACAACGCAACCTGCTTGAGTCAGTGCAGTAAGATGTCACGCTCATTAAGAAATCGCTGATTTCATCTTCACTGATGGAGGTAAAAAAATGGCCAATTGGAAGTAGTACTCGCACATTTAGGGTTCCGTGTAAACTTAAATTTATATATTATAAATGTAAGTAGTTCCTCGGAATCTAGAATCTTAACCATTTTTACCAGTTTTCCATTAGATGTCAACAAGATATCTGTTCGGGAATACCAAGACCGTATCAGAGGCTCTACGGCACTTACGGCAGTTACTAGCTCGGATATACAAAAGCAAGTGAACAGGGAACTTTAGTTTCTATACGCAGATTTAATAAAATATTTTTTATTTAATTTCTAAAATATGACTACAACTTACATTTTGTTCCCATCCAGTAACGTTCGTTATTATGCTGTTGACGGATGATGGATGCAGTATTTGTCCAAATGGCATAGAGATTTTTTATGTGACATAATTACGGTTTAACAGTTTTCAGTTTCTTTCATTGTAGCCTATTTGTACGGTGAAACCTTGCTTCTTGCCGAATTTCATGCTTCTACGCCAATGGCAAGTGCCCTACTGGTTTCGATGAATGGGTTTGTGAGTTTAAAAATATGTGACATACATGGCCGAATCTTTTGACTGAATCGAGTCAGAAGCTGAAATGTTTCACAGTGCCAAATGATCACTCTAGTATGTGACACAAATTTGAGTTTTTTACGCCAATCTGCTCCAGAGAAAAGCGTTCTTAACAGTCGGACAGACACACAGACAGGAAACAAAGCGACAGTATAAGGGTTACAGACTGAGGCACGGAACACACAGAAGTGACGCATTCTATTCTCATCCGTAAGGAAATAGCCCCAAATGCCATATATAAGGATCATCAAACGTCAAGCAAGGCCGGGTTCAAAACCGAGAAAGTTCCAGCAGCCCCGAATGAACGAGCCTACAGCAAATACTATGTACGAGTAAGTGAGCATTATCTTCAGCTAAGGTTGTACACTACGAATTTGCAGTGCTTATCTGTACGTACCTACGGACAAGGGTTACTGGCTTCCGTCATACATTTCCATACATGTACGTGTGAGTATGTGTCACTTTTATTGTGACGAATTCTTGAACCTAACGGTTCTATTAGAGAACAGGATCTTAAACTTCCATAGTTCGTAGGCTGTAGTGCTATATGTTATTATGTATACCGGAATCTTAACAAAGTTATCGCTCGGGGTGGTCATTTGTTCTGGTAACTGACTGGAGAATCTAGTAAGCCTCACATACAGGCAGTTCCACAAGAAAGTGTACGCCATAATTTTAAATGTAACGTCCGCAGCGATATCTCTGGAAGTGTTCTCGAATCAGTGCGCTTTTGCACAGTGTATGGATAAACAGCGTGAGTTGAATGTTTTGTTTTCTCGGGTGCAGTTTTGGCTATTACTTACAGCCAAGTCGAACGCTGAAATAATGTGCAATCAAACTGGGGATAATGATATGAAACATCGCAGCCGTCTCTGTACATCCTGCAAGCAAGACAATAGGGTGTTTACGATGTGTTGGCCTCCACTGCCTCCGAATGCAAATCCGATCGCATTGTTTGGTCGTACATTAAGGTGAAGCTTAAAGGAAAGCCAATATATATACTTTGAAGCAGCTGTCATAAAATCAGGACGATATGAAGATCGCTACCGATAGAACACGCAAAAAATCCGGTGAAAGCATACCAAAAAGGTGCCAAGCTATAATCGGTAATGGCTGCGATTAGACTGCCTATTAGGTAATTGTGAAATTAGTAATGGCATGTATTTTCATGTAAACATAATATTTATAATAGTGTCTCTTATTTCATACAGATAACGGCGTACACTTCCTTGTGGAATTGTCTGTATGTTTTACGCTTACTGAAGTTATAAATTAGTGTCTGTGCCCTTCTGCATGTGCTTTGGAAACGCGTGGAGCATCAACTAAAAGCAGACCAGTAAGCCAGTCCGGAGCCTCATTTCCTTTCACCACCTTCTATACCTCTTTAGCCCAACATCTGAGTGTTTCTGTACTGTCTCTAACCACAGACACCTGAAAACTCTCAGCTTTACCCTGTCACCGTTTCTCTCCGGTACACACCCACTTGTGTTCCAGGAAGCGGATAACTTCAAACCCCGTGTCACCTCTGACCTGGGCGTGAGCTTCTGAGTAAGTATGTTGCGGCACGTCCGGTTACGACAGAACGCATACTCATCGAAACGTGTAGCAACTTCGACGAACTCACTCGACGGGAAACACGAGAGCTTCAAAAGATGAACAATAGTTTTTGAAAAATCGTGATTTGGTACGATAGCTATACGTGATTTGTGAAAGCTACCAGTTTCGGTCAGACAAACAGACCACTCTTGGATCTTCCTGGCAGATTAAAACTGTGTGCCGGACCGAGACCTTTCGTGGGCAAGTACTCTACCATCTAGCTACCCAAGCACGACTCACGACCCGTCCTCACAGCTTCACTTCCGTCAGTACCTCGTCTTTTACCTTCTTAACTTCTTGAGTCTGGAGACTGGAGTGCTTTAAATTAGAGAATAACATTCTGAAAAAAGGAATCAGCGATTTGACTTAATAGCCATGTGCCATTGATTGAAACAACCAGTTTTGGTCGGACAAACAGATCAGTCTCAGGCATAACGAACCACATTAATTGCAGGACATGTATTTAGTCATAACGAGTTGCATGTAGAAACCTACTGTACATTAAATGCATCAAAATTATTCAGTATGAGTCTACAGCCAAGAACATATTGTGTATAGCATAGTGCAAGTTAACCTCTGTTTCTTTTTGATCATATGATTGAGCTTAGCAATCAGTAAACGGCTTTCATAAGAGACGATGAAAAAGTTCCCGTTCGAAGGTCGTACAGTTTAGAATCGATATGCCAATCAGCCAAATCACCGTGAGAAGTAAAGCAATCAACTCACAGACGCACCAGGTTAAAAATATAACGTTTGATAAGACACCGTGTGGTGCTGTGTGAAGAAGTTCGAAATTGCCTGCTGCACATCCTCGTCGGATAACAATCGTTGACCCTTCAAGGCCTTTTTTAGGGAAACGATGTGATAATGGTCTGGGGAGAGACTAGGATTACAAGGAGGGTTCTAGAGTGTCTCACTTTACTTGGCGCAACCTCTGTGTTAACGACATTTGCTAGATAGGGAAGCACGTCATCATGATGCAGCAGCAACCAACACGGAACTTGGCTCAACATTCCACAACGCTGGTTTTCAACAGACATGTTGCACCACACACACACACACATTGTTTAGACTCCGACGGATGACCGCCGCTGTTCGCCCTTTGGCGTCCACGAAAAGAACAAAAGTAGGTAGATCATCTTAGGACGCATTTAGTAATAACGTCGTCATAGTTGACGTTTTCGCATTTACTGCACGGAAAGACACGAATGCCACTCTAAGCCCTTGCCTACATGTCGGAGCTTACATACCCTCATAGGAGACGCGCTAAGTTGCATATACGACGCAGCAACGCCACTTGTATGTCGAGGATGGAAACAAGCAGATATATACCATGGACTTCAGTACTTTTCCCGTCTCCGTAAACGGAGGAAGCAAGTAGATGACGTAGGTTACGTCTCACTCTCGTCCACCAAGGGTGCAATGCTGGCCGATTGTGACGATTTGTAAGGAACCTTGATCTTAAGTACAGGAACTCTACAGTCCTCGTGACACTGCCCGGCTACATCCCCTCCCCCTCTGCCCCCCCCCCCCCCAGGGCGCACGAATACACACACACACACACACACACACACACACACACACACACGGAATTACATATATCGTCATGAATCAGAATCGCCAATGCATTAAAACAATGGCCTTTGTGGCTTGAACTGCCTTTACTTCACCGTCTTCTATTTCATATAAAAATACATGCACCAGCCACATCATCACTAGTGGTGTCTGTTCTGTCAGTTGGAGTGGACCTTGCTCACATTTATTTCTCTAATAGCGCTACGGCTTCTTGATGTTTGTTTCAGCGCGGATGCACAAATATAGTCTGAAATCGTACGGAAATCACAAATTTGCGAGTAGTTGGTTAATGGACGAGGGACACTGCATTGTAGCGTGCGATAAGTTGAGAATTTGAATCTGACGGAAAGTGCGTCCAGATGGCAGAGGTGGTTAAGCAACAGTTGGTCGGACCCTCAATGTGGCACGATCGGAGTTTGTCGAGAAACGTTCTTCGTAGCGAATTCGAGTACTGGGGAATATTGATGCTGAAGATGTATATACATGTACATCACCATCGACATTCTCTATTACTTTCTGACGTATGGGGTCAACATTCACGGTAGTTATCCTTTCGTTAGTCTGCCCGAAAGTTCTGGCTGTCAAAAACTGCTGTATCTTTTCACTTACTACCTGACGCATGAGAGAGGCGAGGTCGTGATGTCCTTCCATACCTGCCACAGGGAAAACATTCGGGGTTGGATAGAATTCTTTCGTACGAATCTTTTTCTGTTGCATTTCCTAGATGAGCCAGCACAAATTGGTAAATTCCTCGGCTGTTATGACATTCTTTAACAGAGGAGCTTGATACATGCGGTTCCTTTCATTAAGTGACTTATGCCGGCTGTTCTCATATTAAGATCCACAAAGCGGCGTAGCGCCAAAAATTGCGTACGAAAGACAGTGTCATTTTCCCACGACGATGGCCCCTTTCGTTAATAGTTCTTGTCCGAAGCGCACTTTTTAGTGCTTGTCATTGTTTTCTTTTAGTTCGGCTTGATATTTGTCCCAGCAGTTGACCTTTTCTTCGTTACTCTCGAATCACTGCTGGGCTCTCTGTCTAGCCATAATTAGGAGTACACATTTACCAAGTAAATCATGTCATCCCACCTGTTGTACTGGGCGACTCCGTAGGCTCATTTCAGCAATTCCGTCGGGTCCTGACTGGCGTGTCCAGAAAACACTGATGGACGCCTGATAAGCAGCTCACACACAGCTGGTTTGGAATCCATTGGTCTCCTGAATATGCAGACCGTGGGAACGATGTACTGCTTATATTGTGGGTTTTCTCCGAGTAGGTGACAGCTTTTCGTAGCATAACTGAGCACGTACCAGTGTTCTAGGAATAGCGTTTTGAGTAGTAATCATAACGTCCTTGGTCCCGGATTCGATACCTGCCACTTCTTAAATTTTGATTAATAATCAGCATTGGCGGCCGAAGACTTCTGGTGTAAGAAGTCACCGTTATTCTGCCAACGGCCTTCTCAAAGAGGGCAGAGCAGCGGTCAGAGATTCAGGGCATTGTCTTTTCTTAGGGATGGGAAACTGACCCTAAAAGTGGACGAACTACCAACAATCAACGGCATGCAGAAGGAAACTGAAACCGCTGCATTACAGACAAGTAACGTGTATCCACAGGACATGTAGCCTCCCCCCAGGGGGTCCACAACTCTTTTGTGGACACGTGCGTAGCGAGCACGGGACCCCGAGCTAATGTGGCCCTCCTTCCTTTCCGGGCTGCATACCTTCCCTTTCCGCATTCTTCCCCATTCCCCATCTTCGCCCCCCCCCCCTCACCTCCGCCTCTTTCCTTCCCTTTCTTCCCCTCTGGGAGTATGGTTTGTGCCTACGTCCGGAGACGGACGCTCGAAACTGTTGCAAATTCCTTGCCTTCTACACTTGCAAGTCTTCGTCCTTCCTCTGTCCTTCTCTTTTCCTTCCCTCTACTCTTTGCCCTTTTCTCCGCTGCGGCGTTTGAGATCCCTCTTCTTTCCTTTCCCTTTCTCTTTTTTTTCCTCCCTGTGCGTGTCTGAAGGCCGACCCACGCATTTCCATGCGTAGCCGGTGACGGGGTAACGCGTAATTCCCCGCCCCGGGTAGACAGGTAGGACACGTACGTACCCCCTGGTAACGGCCAGGCCCAGGGAGGGGTGATTACCCGAGCTGATACCTTCCGAAAGTGCCGATTGGTCCCTCCGTCCGTTTGTCGGGAGGTGTGACCTGAGGTGTGAACAATCACCTAAGGCGGGAGTGCCCTCAGAGAGGGCCCCCACAAGGGAGGAGCGCGCCATCGGAGACGCCGGTAATCATGGGGGATTCTTCCGCAATGGTTTCCTCACCTTCCACTATGTCTGCTCACAAACGTAAGTTCACTGAGTCTCAGCCACAGACAGTTCTTCCATCGTTGCCACAGTTCCTTGTTGTTTCTCGGTCTGACGAAGGTCACAACTTCTCCACGGTCAACCCTTTCATTATTCAGAAAGGTGTCGACGCAATTGCAGGTCCTGTAAAGTCTTGTTCCAGATTACGGAATGGCACCCTGTTGTTAGAAACAGTCAGTGCCCTCCAGGCACAAAAATTGCTGTGTACCTCACTACTACACACCTTCCCTGTCTGGGTGGAACCGCACCGTACATTAAATTCCTCGTGTGGAGTCGTTTATACACGCTCCCTCGATGGATTCTCCGACAAAGTAATTCAGCACTACCTGTCTGACCAGGGCGTAACGGCTGTTCATAGGGTTATGAAAAGGGTTGACATGAACATCATTCCAACCCGCACTGTCTTCTTGACCTTTGACAAAGTTCAACTCCCATCGAAAATCAAAGCAGGCTATGAGATAATTTCCGTTCACCCTTACGTCCCAAACCCTACGCGTTGCTATTGGTGTCAGCAGTTCAATCACACCAGCCAGTCCTGTTCCAATCCGGCCAATTGTGTTACGTGTGGCAAGGATGCCCATGAGGGTGCTTGTCCACCTCCATCCCCTCGCTGCATCAACTGTTTGGGTGACCACGCTGCTTCCTCTCGAGATTGCCCCATTTTTAAGGACGAAAAGCTCATCCAGGAAGTTAGGGTGAAGGAAAAGGTGTCGACCTTTGCTGCTCGAAAATTATTCGCCAGTCGAAAGCCCACCGTGCCTCAGACAGGAAAATACAGCACTGTCCTTGCTTCTCCTCGGCCAACAAAGGAGGCGGCCACGCAGACTTGCGACCTCACCTTTAGTGCCACAGTCGTCAGATCAGCCAGCGCCAAGATCGCCCGTTCAACCTCACCACTTTCGCCTGCCCACTCTCTGGCTCACCCTTCGTCCAGTTCTGCTAAATCTCGAGCCCAAAAGTCAGACACCAAGACTTCGAAAAAAGAGCATACTCGTGAAGAGTTTTTATGTACCGCAACTTCCCAACCATCGGTTCCTCCTTCATCTAAACATCATACTTCCAAGAAGGCTACAAAGAAACCCAGTTCCTCTCCTTCTCCACCAAGGCGTGTCCCATCTACAGCACCACCTGGCGGAAATCGCCCTCGGCCGTCTTCTGTGTCGCCGAGGCGCACTGCTGGTGGCCGATCAACCGGCCGATCGCTGGTGGCAGGAGCTGCTCCTGACCAACCTATGGATCAGGATCTTCTGCCTTCGGCTGAATGCCATTCCATGCTGTCGGTCGCAAGCTCTGAGCAGTCGTTAAGTTGACAGCGACCTTGGTCACATTCCTCCATTTTCTGTTCACCCTATGTCCATTATCCACTGGAATATCCGCGGTATTCGAGCCAATCGGGATGAACTGTCGATCCTCTTAGGATCCTAATCCCGGCCATCTTTTGTCTTCAGGAAACAAAGCTGCGTCCCCATGACCGCTTTGTTCTCCCTCATTTTCAGTCCGTCCGATATGATCTCCCCTCTGTTGAAGGCACTCCAGCCCATGGTGGACTCATAATTCTTCTCCATGGAACTCTCCATTATCACCCAATCCATTTAAACACTTCCTTCCAAGCTGTGGCCGTCCGTCTTTCCCTTTCCGGATACACGTTCTCTCTTTGTACTGTATACATTCCATCGTCCACACCAATGGCACGAGCTGATCTCCTTCATCTTCTTGGTCAGCTTCCACCTCCCTATTTGCTGGTTGGGGACTTCAGTGCCCACCACCCGCTTTGGGGATCTCCACATCCTTGTCCACGTGGCTCACTATTGCTAGATGTCTTCCACCAAGCGGATCTAGTTTGCCTCAACACTGGGGTCCCTACATTTTTGTTTGCCTCCACGACAAATTTATCTCATTTGGACCTTGCGGTCGGTACTGTTCCGCTAGCTCGGCGCTTCGAATGGTTCGCCCTTGATGATACACACTCGAGTGACCACTTTCCATGTGTCCTTAGACTGCAGCCTCAACTGCCGTACATGCGCCCGTGACGCTGGAAGTTTGCCCAAGCTGATTGGACACTTTTTTCGTCTCTAGCGACATTCGATGACCGTCACTTTCCCAGCGTCGACGATGAGGTCACACATATTAGCGACGTTATTCTTACAGCTGCGGAACATTCAATACCACGCACCTCCGAATTGCCCCGACGCCCCCCAGTTCCTTGGTGAAACGAGGCATGCCGTGATGCAATACGTGTGCGGCGACGTGCTCTCCGCGTTTTCCGCCACCATCCTACTTTGGCCAACTGTCTCCGCTATAAGCAGTTCCGAGCGCGATGCCGTCGTGTCATCCGCGATAGCAAGAAGGCAAGCTGGAAATTCTTTATTAGCTCATTTAACACCTTCACTCCCTCCTCGGAAGTTTGGAGTCGGCTTCGACGGTTCTCAGGCGCGCCTAGTTTCTCCCCGGCCTCTGGGCTCACTGTCGCGCATGACACATTAGTGGACCCCGTCGCAATTTCTAACTCGTTGGGTCAGCACTTTGCTGAGATTTCGAGCTCTTCAAATTACCCGCCAGCGTTTCTCCCGAAGAAACGTGCAGCGGAAGTGGGACCTCTTGCTTTCTCCTCTCAAAATCGCGAAAGCTACAATACTGTTTTCTCCATGCGAGAACAACAACATGCACTCTCTTCTTCTCGCTCCTCCGCCCCAGGACCGGATGGTATCCACGTCCAAATGTTGCTGCATTTATCAACCCATAGTCTGCGTTACCTCCTTCGCCTTTATAATCGAATTTGGACCGACAGTACTTTTCCCAGACGATGGCGGGAAGCTATCGTCGTTCCTGTTCCGAGACCTGGAAAGGACAAACATCTCCCCTCTAGCTATCGCCCCATTTCTCTCACGAGTAATGTCGGTAAGGTTTTGGAGCGTATGGTGAATTACCGTTTAGCGTGGTGGCTGGAATCCCGCAGTCTTTTAACACCTGCCCAATGCGGATGCCGAAAGCATCGTTCTGCAGTTGACCATCTTGTTGCTCTCTCCACTTATGAACAATTTTCTCCGGAAACGCCAAACAGTAGCAATATTTTTTGATCTGGAGAGAGCATACGATACCTGTTGGAGGACAGGCATCCTCCGCACACTGTTCTCTTGGGGCTTTCGAGGTCGGCTGCCCCTTTTTCTTCGCGAATTTATGGCAGAGCGCACATTTAGGGTGCAGGTGAACACTACTCTCTCCCGTACTTTCTCCCAAGAAAACTTGGTACCCCAGGGCTCCGTGCTGAGTGTTGTACTGTTTGCCATTGCCATCAATCCAATTATGGATTGTCTCCTTCCTGATGTCTCGGGCTCCCTCTTTGTGGACGATTTTGCGATCTACTACAGCTCTCAACGGACCAGCCTTCTTGAACGACGTCTTCAAGGATGTCTCGATCGCCTCCACTCTTGGAGCATCGAAACCGGCTTCCGTTTTTCTCCCAGTAATACCGTTTGTGTTAATTTTTGGCGACGTAAGGCGTTTCTTCCGCCCTCCTTACATCTAGGTCCTGTCAACCTTCCGTTTTCAGACGTCGCTAAATTCTTGGGTCTTATGTTTGACAGAAAACTGTGCTGGTCCTCCCAGGTTTCCTATCTTTCGGCTCGCTGTCTGCGATCCCTCAACACCCTCCGTGTCCTGAATCGTACCTCCTGGGAAGCGGACCGAGTGGTCCTTCTCCGCCTCTATCGCGCCTTAGTGCGCTCGAAATTGGACTATGAAAGCATAGTCTACTCCTCTGCTCGGCCGTCTATTCTTCGGCGTCTCGACTCTATCCACCACCGTGGATTACGTTTAGTGTCTGGAGCTTTTTACACCAGCCCTGTGGAAAGCCTTTATGCTGAGACTGCTGAACCTCCGCTGTCCAATCGGCGAGCAGTCCTTCTGAGTCGTTATGCTAGCCATCTGTCTTCCATGCCTGCTAATCCAGCCCATGACCTTTTTTTCGACGCCTCCTTTGATGTAGGGTATGCAGGCCGCCCCTCCTCCCTACTACCACCGGGAGTCCGCTTCCGTCATCTGCTCCATTCTCTTTGCTTCCGCTTTCCTAAAACCTTCTTGACAACTTGGGGTACAGCACCGCCTTGGCTCCGTCCCCGGATCTGCCTGCTCCGTGACCTTTGTCGATTTCCCAAGGATGGTACCCCTTCACTTGTTTATCGTCGGGCATTTGCTGCTCTATGTGCACAAATGACGGACGCCACATTTATTTACACCGACGGCTCTAAAACATCGTTAGGTGTAGGGAGTGCCTATATTGTTGGCGACACCCCAAATCACTTTCGGCTTCCCGACCGGTGTTCGGTTTATACTGCGGAGCTTTACGCTGTTCTCCAGGCTGTCCACTACATCCGCCGCCATCAGCGGATACAGTACGTTATCTGCTCAGATTCTCTCAGCTCTCTCCTCAGTCTCCAAACTCTTTATCCTGTGCACCCTCTGGTCCACCGGATTCAGGACTGTCTGCGCTTGCTCCACCTGGGGGGCGTCTCGGTGGCGTTCCTCTGGCTCCCGGGGCACGTTGGTATCTGTGGAAATGAGGCGGCCGATATTGCAGCCAGGGCTGCAGTCTCTCTTCTTCGGCCAGCTATTCAATCGATTCCCTTCGCCGATCTACGGAGCGTTTTATGTCGTCGTGCTGTTCATTTATGGCACACGCATTGGTCGACACTTACCCATAATAAATTGCGGGACGTGAAAGCTCTTCCTTGTGCTTGGACCTCTTCCTCCCGAACGCGTCGTCGGGAGGAGGTAATTTTAACTAGACTCCGGTTAGGGCACTGTCTTTTTAGCCATCGACATCTTTTAAGCGGCGATCCTCCCCCACTCTGTCCCCACTGCTCTCAGCTGTGGACGGTAAGACACCTTTTAATTGAGTGCCCCTATTTTAATCCGTTACGCTCCCGTCTCCAGCTATCGCCTGATATATCGTCGATTTTAGCAGATGACACGCGCTCAGCCGACCGCGTTCTCAAGTTTATTAGTGCCAGTGAAATGACGTCAGTCATTTGAAGATTTTTTTGGGGACAACCAACCCCTTTCTGTAGTGGATTTTTAAGCCTTCCTTCTGCTTTTAGTTTCTCCAATTTTATGACTTTCGTTCCCATTGCTGCTGGTTTTCAATTTCGGTTTTTCACTGTTTCCTAAGTCACGGACCGGGCGCTAATGACCATAGCAGTTTTGCGCCCTAAAACCAAAACCAAAAAAAGACATGTAGCCTGTAATTGAAAAAATTGTCATGATGATCTCTCCATTGCCAAGAGATTCCTCGATATTCTCTCATTCCTAAAATACATCATATTTACGCAAGTGGCTGTAACACTTTCTTTATTTCACGATTGCAATTTCGGCCTTAGGCCATTATCAATTGAAGCTGAAAAATACAGAATGTTTTAAATTATTTAACAAAATCGGTGTATCTTGATATTAGGCCGATTACACAGAATGAAAAATGCATTTGCGTAAGCATGTTACTTACATGTTATGGCTATTAGGCCATGTCAACCTAAAATGAGCTGAGACATTTATATGTCGCTGTCATTACCATTAAATACATTAGTTATGCTGTTACATAGTGCGAGCACACATGTATGCATATGTCATAAAACAAGATAGTTCGTAGACACTCATGTTCGTTAGCCCATCATATGCACTAAACTGTAGCCGCAGATTACTGTTTACAGGCTAATGGTAGCTGTTTTGGCGCGTAAACGGATTACAGATTGTTTTTCTCAGTGTGGAGCTCCATTGCCGTGCAGTGACTGTACTCGGAAGCATAGTGTCTTTTATAAAGTTCTACATTATTGTGAAAATCAGGTATAAAAAGTTAATTCCCTCATTCAGATCTCTGGGAGAGGACTGCCAAGGGAGAGGTTACCATTAGAAAAAAGGTTCAATAATCAACGGAAGGATAACGTTCTACGAGTCGGGGCGTGGAATGTCAGAAGGTTTAACGTGGTAGGAAAAGTAAAAGATTTGAAAAGGGAAATGCAAAGGCTCAGTCTAGATATACTACTGCCAATGAAGTAAAACGGAAAGAAGACAGATTTCTGGTCAAATAAGTACAGGGTAATATCAACAGTAGAAGAAATGGATTAACAGAAGTAGGATTCGTTGTGAATAGGAGACTTTCGGAAAAATATCATAGCCACAATTCCGGAGACTTTTAGAGCTTATAAGTGCAAGAATTATCGCACAATCAGCTTAACAGCTCATGTGTCCATGTTGCTGACAAGAATAATATACAGAAAAATCGAAAAGAAAATAGATGACGTTCAGTTTGGCTTTAGAAAACGTAAAGGCACCAGAGGGGCAATTATGACGTGATTGATAGTGGAAGCAAGACTAATGAAAAATCAAGGCACGTGCATAGGATTTATCGACCCGGCAAACGCGTTCGACAATGTAAAATGTTGCAAGATGTTCGAAATTCTGAGGAAAATAGGGGTAAACTATAGGGAGACGCGGGTAACATAAATATGTACAAGAGCCAAGACGGAATAACAAGAATGGAAAAGCAGAAATGAGACTAGCGAGAAACTTAAAATCAGGATTGCTGGTCACGAAGCAGATGATGATCAGGAATTTTACTACCTAGGCAGTAAAATAACCAATGACGGACGGAGCAAGGAGGATATCAAAAACAGACTAGCAATGACAGAAAGGGCGTTCCTGGCGAAGAGAACTCTACTAGCATCAAACACAGCCCTTAATTCGAGGAAGAAATTTCTGAGAATGTACGTTGGGAGTACAGCATTGTATGGTAGTGAAACATGAGCTGTTGGAAAACCAGAAGAGAAAGAAGCATTCTAGATGTGGTGTTACAGACAAACGTTTAAAATTGTGTGGACTGATAAGGTAAGGAATGAGAAGGTTCTGCGCAAAATTGGAAAGGAATATGTGGAAAACACTGATAAGGAGGACAGGATGAGAGGACATCTGGTACGACATAATGGAATGGCTTCCATGGTAATAGAGGGAGCTGTAGAGGAAGAGAGAGAGATTGGAATACATCCAACTAATAATTAAGGACATAGGTTGCAAGTGCTGCTCTTAGATGACAAGGTTGGCACAGGAGAGGAATTTGTGGATGGCCGAATCAAACAAGTCAGAAGATTGATGGAAAAAAAAAAAATTGTCGGCACGTTGGTGTAAATGTTTTCAAGCACCCGGTGCGTCCACCGGAAAGTATCACTTTATAAAAAGAATCAAATGCAAATCCGAAAGCATGGTCGTTGGTGAAGTACAGCACTTGGCACTGAAAGTACGTTTGTTACGGAGACCAACATACAGCCAGAACTCCTGGATGGAGAGTTCTACTATTTATACAAGCATCAAATATTACATAACACACTGTGCTTGTTATTAACGTTTAAAAACAATCAAAGTGACATGGATGACGCTGAGATAATTAATTTAATGTAAGACAGATGTAGCCGCAATTGTCGGGAAATACCCTAAAAATGGGAGGCAAATGGCAAATGCTGAGCATGTGACGTCATCAGATGACGTACATCATCACATTTGCTGCTGTTCGGCGTGTCGATCCTACCCTCGCTCGTAGGGGCACACATGGCACCACAAGGGTACTCTATAGTCATTCTTGCATTATGCAGTGTTGTACCGTAATGCTTGTGTTATTGAAGACTACAATGCTTCGTTTTACGATTTACTCTCGTGAGCTAAGTGTTCCAACTCACAGTAGCACTTGTACATCTATGTCCTTGATTATTTGCTGGATCTATCCCAGTCTCTCTCATCTTCTACTGTTTTTACCCTCTAAAGTTCTCCTTCGTACAGTGGAAGTTATTTCATCCTGTACCTTCTTCTTATCAATATTTTCCATTTATTCCTTACCTCGCCGATTCTACGCAGACGCTCCTCCTTACTTACCTTGTCAGTGCACCTAATTTTTAACATTATTCTGTAGCACCACAACTCAAATGCTTTTACATTTACGAAAACAGAGTAACCTAGCGGAGCTATGTTATCACTGCCCACTGTCAGCACCAGTAGGATCGACAATCGCAACCACTGCACACGTGGGGAGGTAGTTCTGGTGACACCAGATGTTCAACATTTGTAATCCACTTTTGGGGTATTTCCCGACATTTGCGGCCCCGCATGTCTGATATTAAATTACTTGTCTCAGCGTCATCTACGTCGTTTTGGGGGTTTCTAAACATTAGTAAGACGCAACATGTATACAAACATTACAAACGCGAGACGTTTCGACCATATTCCAGGAACAATAAATGTTGTCGGTCGGGTTTGATTTGGCAACCCGCTGAATGCTAGCCAACAACGCTAACGCTACTCCACAACACACACTGGACAACTCACGGTAACATGTGTATTTGTGAATACGAAATGTGTATGATTAATACATCATTCAAGGCGATTGAGCCGTGGTGGAAATTGCTGTTTTGAAGAGCGCGCCGCAGCGCGTAGTGTGAAGCACTCGCCCTCCGTTTCTGGCGGTGGCGCCGCTGTGGCAATCGCAGCTTTGGTGTCTCCCTCTGGTGGGAAAGGGGAAAGTTTACCTGTTCACGTACATTTGAGCGGCGCTATGAGCTCGCCAATCGGTCAGTCTGGGTCAGTCTCTCGTCCCCAGCTTGCTAGTCTGTCTCTCGTCCGCATTTGTTAGGCAGTGTCTGTCGTTCGGATCAACCTTCGAAGCCGTCAAAATGAGTCTTTCCACTCCGCCAGTAAGAGAACTCAGCGAGTGGTCGCCCGGTCGGGGCTTAGTTCCTGCATCGGAGTCTGCGTGTTAGGCCACCAGTCTGCTCTAGTTTGCTCAGGCAATGTTCATTGGTGGTTGGATCGATCGGTTGGTCGGTCGCGCACTGAGACACAAGATGACTTGTCCGTCTTGAGCGTCGGCGCATGTGAGGTCGCCAAGTGAGTCCAGTGGGCCGCGGCGCCTAGCGAGGGGTAGTGACTTCGCGGTCGACAAGAGAGTAACAGGAGTCAACCAGCGACATCAGTCCGGCATGTTAGAGTTGCGACGCCGTGAGACGGGAGATCGGCGCGCCTTCCTGGGTCCGTTAAAGCGGCTGGCGGCGGACGGTTCGGGAGAGCGATTTCGGCGTGCTTCGCCACGTCTTCTCGAGACATCGCAGTTTATTGGAAGTTAAGGGATTGGTGATATCTTGTTTGATTTATTCTCATTAAAGTCTACTTTTTTTCTTGGTGAGGTCACCAGCCGTTTTGCTTTGGGGTCGTCCCACCATTCTTCACCGTTTGACCACCCGCGGGAAGGAGGTTGATTATAAATTGTGTGGTCCGTTTTTCCCTTGTGGAGTAGGGGCGGGTTAGAGCACCCTGCCATTAGGGTTGTTCGGTAATCTCCCAATGACTCTACCATACGTTAGTAGCTGCCTCTGTCATGTTTGTCGGATTTGGTGTGTTAACGAATTTATTGCTTTAAGTGTGACGGCCTAATACCTGAAATATGTTTTGATCTTTGGAAACTTTGATATTATTGCCTATGATCTTGAGAGGCGGTATCTGTGTACTGTACAGCATCTTAACTATTGTTTGGCCAACCTTGTACAATTTTATATAAGATTGCATTTCGTGGGCTTTTATTAAATGATCATTTTAGTGTATAAAGTTCTCACCGTTTCACTGTAAGACTTTCCTTAGAAGTTAAAAGCAAGTTGCACCTTCGGTTGCGAGGTTAATATTTTAATTGTGTTTTGTACCATTTCCATCCCTCTTACAGGGGGGCCATAATTTGTGTGCTTGTGTAAATTGTTAAAAGTCTTAGTTTAAAGTTATCTGGTGTGTTGCAGATTTGCAACTGTGTAATCTTTCAGAGGCTGTTGTGAGCGGTCGTAACTATGGCCGTGTCAAAAGGGAGCGGCAAGGTTTTCTGCCCGAAAGCTCATACAGTCAAAACTTGTTTCTTTCTCCCTCTGAATAAATTGTAACTTTGGTATTTAGAGGGTACTTTCTGATTATAATTTTAAATATGTGTCTTTTAAAAAATGCTTTTAGGGATTATTAAAGTGAATAAAATTCCCATTTCTTAAAAGGAATTTTGTTATGGTTTCATCAGTTACTCCCTGGCAACTACTTCAATGCTTACATAGTGTGATTAAATGTGTTAATGTTCTTGATGAAACGCTAGTAAATAAAATAAATTCTTAAGAATATTCTTTGCATATAAATCACGGTTCAGCAATGTGGCTATTTCTATTAGAAGTCGACAAGGTAAAGCCGATGGCCAAACTGTCACAGTAACAGGCAGGCGGAAACAAACACAAATTCACATACAAGAGCTGAGAACATTTCGAAGTACAACGAAATATTGCTCTATTGCAATGTCGGGTCCAGGCGAATGAAGCTGATCCACAACATGAAACTTGTGTTCTTAGAGTGCGTCTATGCTGCCACAAATTAAACCCACTGTGTTTTACCAGTCCACCTGACCTGCTCAACCGCTCCTCGCCCCACAGCCTGCAAAACCCCGTATGTCTTGACACTTGAGCCGTCGGTAGCTACCCCAGTCACTCCAGCAGTGCCGTGTTTGACCGTGCCAGCACTCTCCTATCTGTGGGAACAGCTGCACTGTAATCTCGCCCAATAGGCAGCGAGCAGCGAGGATGCAACGCTGTCGGCCAGCAGCTTGGTGCGACTTGCCGGTAGCGAGGATGCAGCATAAAACGTACCCTTACAAGCAGCACGGTTATACTCGCCGATAGATCTCGGAGAAACGTCGATACGGAGTGGTTACCGGTTCCCGGATTGGCCATTACTGCCACAGAGCACAGCCTGACCGTCCGGACTGGGGACTCATTGATCGCAGCTGCGGTAGGAGCGCCGACATAGCGATACCGTGTTCTTCGGCACGTCGTTTGGCAGCTGTGGGTTCCGCCCCCGCTATCCGGACAGCGCGGCGGCCACTTGCCCGCCACGGGCGCTGCCCGGCGTCACGCGAGCTGCGGCGGCGGCACGCAAGCCGGCTGGCTGCCTACAGCACGCCCAGCCAGAGGCACGCTGTCAGCCCACGGCTCACTACCACCCACCCGACTGGCCCGCCCTAGTCGATTCATTTCCTAGCGCAACACCACGAACACAAGTTTGTGGGCGTGTTTCTGCATCTGAAAAATTATTCAGACTTCGCACCAGTCGCATAAAAGGGGTGCTAGGGGCGGCAGTATGAGCGTACAAATCATGCTTAGGTTAAATGCACGCTGTAACCGTCGTGCGCTTAGTTACCTCTGAGATTGAACGTGGTGAGCTGACGTTAGTAGAGAATGCCTTCAAGCTGACAAAGACGCCATCAGCAGCACCTCACTCACTCAGTTTAGTTGGTTGTTTGATTTGGGGGAGGAGACCAAACTGCGAGGACACCAGTCCCAACTGGATTGGGGAAGGTTGGTTGGTTGGTTCTGGGGAAGGGGACCAAACAGCGAGGTCATCGGACCCATCGGGTTGGGGAAGGACGGAGAAGGAAGCCGGCCGTGCCCTTTCTAAGGAACCATCCCGGAATTTGCCTGAAGCGATTTAGGGAAATCACGGAAAACCTAATCCAGGATGTCCAGACGCGGGTTTGAACCGTCGTCCTCCCGAATGCGAGTCCAGTGTGCTGACCACTCCGCCACCTCGTTCGGTCTCACTGATTTTGAACGAGATCGTTGTAATAGGGTACGACAGCTGAATATTCCCTCTGGGATATTGCAGAAACACTTGTCAGCAATGTAATCACTGTATATGACTGCTGACAGCGGTGGTCAAGAACATCTAAGGTCACAAGACCACCGTGCTCCAGACGGTCACGTGGCACTATCGAACTTATAATCTGAAGTCGTCAGTCCCCTAGAACGTAGAACTACTTAAACCTAACTAACCTAAGGACATCACACACATCCGTGCCGGAGGCAGCATTCGAAGCTGTGACCGTAGCGGTAGCGCGCTTCCAGACTGTAGCGCCTACAACAGCTTGGCTACAGAGGCCAGCACCAAGAGGGAAGACCATCGTGTTGGGCAAATAACTCTGTCGCATCATACTGCATCTGCAGCAGCGATTTGAGCAGCAGTTAGCACCACAGCGACACAACGAACTGTTACAAATCGGATCCTTCAAGAACGGCTCTGAGTCAGACGCCCTGTTGCGTGATTTGCACTGACGCCAAGCGAGAGGTCATTGGAGCCCGAGTGGAGATCTGTTGTCTTTTTCTGAAGCCAGTTCTGCTTTGGTGCCAGTAACGGCAGTGTGTTGGTTAGATGGCGGCCAGTCGTGGGCCTGCAAACACCATATCTGCGTGCTAGACAAACTGGACCTGCACCTGGAATTATGGCCCGGGAGCGAATTCGTATGACAGCAGAAGCACACTCTCGGGTATCAAACGCAACCTGACTGCAAAACTGTACGCCAGTCTCGTGATTCGATTTGTTGTGCTGACACTCATGAACTGCATTGTAGGGGGACAGGTTAACGGTCGCCCATATACCGCTGTTGTAACCTACAAGAGTGTTGACACCTTGCATAGGCCTGCTCGATCACCAGATCTGTCTCCAGTCGAGCACGTGGGACATCATCGGTTAACTCCAGCGTCATCGACAACCAGCATTAATTGTTGCTGTATTGACCGATCAGATGCAAGAGGCATGATTCTCCATTCCACAAATTGACACTCGGCACTTGAGCAACACAAGGCATGCACATTTGCTTGCTTGCGTTTATTACTCTGGAGGTTACACTGGTTATTAATCGTATCAGCAATCCACATTTGCAATGATTCATCTCTTGCTTACATCAACCAGTGACTTTGTGATGTTAATCATTTAAGTAAGTTACCTAGACGAATGTATTCTTCGAAGTTCTACAGCAATAATATTTTGGTGTCGCGATTTTTCTCCTTGAGTGCATAATTATTAAACTGAGGTGTTTCATCTTATTTCGAATAATTAATTTCTTATTCAATGCGATTGCAATTCCGACCATTACTAATCCCTAACAAGTGTTGGAAGCAAACCACAAAAGGGTAGACAGCGAGACTTGGGAGTGCAAGGGGTGAACCCAAATAAATATTTAGCCCAAGAAACATATTTTTATTTGAGACGAGTGCTACACAGGAAACCATAGAAGCTACACAATACAATTTCAGCAAGGGTTTAATCACCTTTACACACACATATACATCATGTGCTCCAGCAGCATCAGCAGCACGATAAATTTAAAAAAGTACGGTAGGCTACAGTATGCTGACGTAAGTCAGCGTAGACTACGATAATTTTAAAGAGCTTTGGACAGTTCAGGTCGCACCCACGTTAGCTATATGTTAGGTGTGTTGCATATCTATCGGGCGCTACCTCATTACGATCGCTTTCTCTACGTGTGAGATTAGAGTCTTATTAGATTCCCCTGAAAAGCGGAAGCTGTGAGCCGTCTAGTAACTGAACGAGGATGTATAAAGGGCTGGGTAATCTAAGGAATCTTTTAGGTCCACGTAATTACCCTCCTGTCAAAAGTGAACAGTATTTATAGCATAATTGAAAGTTCCAGCGCTTAATTTAGGTTTTATTCGAACAGTGTTGATTTGTAACGTGAAACAGAGGGCTGCTGTAATAAAAATGAAGTAAACACATTTATCATATAGCACTAGAAAACGCAATTTTCTCAACAAAGAGCTAAAAATAGACCACATAAGAAAAATGCATCAGACATCGCTTCAATACTTCGTCGAACTTATATAAAACATACTCCTGATGTGCCGGCCGCTGTGGCCGAGCGGTTGTAGGTACTTCAGTCCGGAACCACGCGGCTGCTACGGTCGCAGGTTCGAATCCTGCCTCGGGCATGAGTGAGTGTGATGTCCTTAGGTTAGTTAGGTTTAAGTAGTTCTAAGTCTAGGGGAGTGATGACCTCAGATGTTAAGGCCCATAGTGCTTGGAGCCATTTGAACGTACCATTGTGCCCTCAGAGTTCCAGAGTACCAAGCTAAAAATTAACTAAACTCCACTCGAACAGGCCGTGAGGGCAAAACGGTAACAACTGTCCGTCTTGTCATCCTCAGCCCACAAGCGTCACCGTGTGTGGATATGGAGGGGATGTGGTCAGTACACCGCTCTCCCGGCCGTATGTCAGTTGCCGAGACCGGAGCCGCTACTTCCTAATCAAGTAGCTCCTTAGCTTGCCTCACTAGGGCTGAGTACTCCCCGCTTGCCAATAGCGCTCGGGAGACCGGATATCACCCATCCAAGTGCTAGCCCAGCCCGACAGCTCTTAACTTCGACAATCTGACGGGAACCGGTGTTACACTCCGGCAAGGCCGTTAGGCAGAGTACCAAGCTGGACCTGGACAAATACCCGACGGCCCCCAAGCGTGATGCCAAGAGCCGCTGAGCCCCTGCAAAAAATGAAAGAAGGGTGTCTCTCCCCAGTTCGCCGCCGTATTCACCGACGTTGGCCACCTAGGGTAGTGCAGAACCATAATTCACCTGGCAACACTGTGCTACGCCATCCATCAGCACTCCATACTTCCCGGTGAAGGCACCCCTCTAAACGTAGCAGTTTGCATTGTGGTGTTAACGGCAGTCTACATGTGGTATGGTAATTCACTTGTCCGGTTGCTGTGTGATGGTGCAGTCCATTTCTTTGTAAGCTCCCAACCATATGTTTCTGTATGGAATTTAGCCCAGAATTACCTCCCATTCTATAAAAAGTCTACGTATTATCAAAACTACATACATGAAAATTTCGGTTCACCTCGGTTCCGAGAGTTCCGGAACATGTACACAAAATTAGAATAGAAATCAACTTAAACATCATTTTCGCCCTTTTTATTGCTCATGAAAACCACACATTGCATGTTGTACCACCATACAGTGAGACCTTCAGAGGTGGTGGTTCAGATTGCTATACACACCGGTACCTCTAATATCCAGTAGCACGTCCTCTGGCATTCAGAAGATGTGCACGATGGGGGCGCGAATTGTTGTCCATGAAGACGAATGCCTCGCCAATATTCTGCAGATATGGTTGCACTATCGGTCGGAGGATGGCATTCGCGTACCGTATAGCCGTACGCTACGTACCGCTATCGGACCCCACATAATGCCAGCCCAATTCATCAGGACACCTCCACCTTGATGCAATCGCTGGACATTGTATCTAAGGCGTTCAGACTGACCGAGTTGCCTCCAAACACGTCTCCGACGAAATGAACTGGCTGGGGGCATGTGCTCCTCATCGGTGAAGAGAACGTGATGCCCATCCTGAGCGGTCCATTCGGCATTTTGTTGGGCCCATCTGTAACGCGCTGCATGGTGCTGTGGTTTCAAAGATGGACCTCGCCATGGACGTCTGCTAACCCTTTGACTAAACAGAACCTAGTTTGAAATGAACTGTAACCGGTCCGAATACAACTTGTCTTTACATCAAAAGCGCGACTGAATTTAAACAATTATAAGGCTCCAGTTTAAATTTCCACTTACCTCGCATCGCGACAATATTGTTGCCGATTTCACGAAAGCACAGTTGCAGAGAGCAATCAGGCAGCGGCTACGCTACATTTCCATTTCTAAATAAAATTTCCAAGCAATACTCAAGCTGTTGCATACTATATAGTGCCATGCGATAAAGCCTAATGATCTTCACATATAGCCGGCCGTGGTGGCCGTGCGGTTCTGGGCGCTCAGTCCGGAACCGCGCGACTGCTACGGTCGCAGGTTCGAATCCTGCCACGGGCATGGATGTGTGTGATGTCCTTAGGTTAGTTAGGTTTAAGTAGTTCTAAGTTCTAGGGAACTGATGACCTCAGATGTTAAGTCCCATAATGCTCAGAACCATTTTCTTCACATATAAAATTAGTCTGAACAAAACTATGTTTAACTAAATGAAAAACGATTAGAAAGGAGTTCAGTGTTAACAGCGAATTCTATAAAAAGCAAACAGCTTAATCAGTTGATCTCTTAATGCATGACTCAAGAAAGTGGGGTGGTCTTTATCTCAGCTGTAGACAAATTAACTACCTGACAGTAATTATTCCAACAAATGAACTGCATAGTGCTGCAGTCTTACCTCAAAGTTCTTCTTTTGAAAAAATAATATCCTTCCCACTTTCATTCATCCTTTCCGTCCTTAACAATAAAACTTTCTTCATCTAACAGCTGCAGTCACAAGTAAAGACAACACTACTGAAAACGTCCATCGCCTACCACACTTCGACTAAGAATGTATCAGGCTGCTCAGAAGCAAAGGCTATGCCACAACAAGGGTAAAAATTGTTTAGCAGTAACGTAACTTGCTCTCGCTCTCTCTCTCTCTCTCTCTCTCTCTCTCTCTCTGACGTGCACATCTGTAGCTTAAAAAAAATCAAGGTGACATGCACTCCTAACATTATTTTCTCGGATGGTAGGAGCAGATGTGAAGAGGCTACGCTGTGCTTAGTGGAAAATGTGGCGATCCCCCTTGTGATGGACAGACGCGGTCGACCGGAAACTTGACGAGTATGTCTGCCCTAACGTACCTTGCAGACCAACATAGGGCCACTGTCACATTCCAATGCCCAACAAATTTAGATACTGCACAATTCAACCACTCGGCCAAATGGATACTGACAATTAGGGCTGTTGACGAAATATCGATACAACGATAATATTAGCAAACATATTTACTGCTCCCGAATTATCGATATCAGAATGGTTGTATCGAAGGCCGATATTTTTATTTTATAATATATTCTTTTCACAATTTTTCTGACGCAAAGAAATAACACACCATTAACTTTAAAAGCAATTCTTAATGCAACTACTGCGCTATTTCTCCACATCGGCTTTCTTCAAATACAATTCCTGAAAACGATGAACATAAATCTAAATGGGAAGATTCGTGTTCCGGGGGTGGGGGGGTGGGGGGGCGGGCGAGACGTGTGAGGGGAAATGCTGACGTAATCGGCGCTGCGGACAGAAACTGCAGCGTTTAGCTTCACCGGGCGGTTTTGACACAATTGCTAGATCACCGGCGTTGGAAAAAAAAAAAAAAAAAGAAGGAAGTCGACATACAGTGCTTCGAACAAATCCGGTAAGTGAAGGAACCGAACTATCGACACATTGGACACCATTTATTGCACCACTTACCTACTGACCATTATTAGCGAAGTGCTTACAGCCAAGCGTGAACGTCCAACGTTTTCCTTTCAGTTCTTGCTCTAAGACGGATACCCACGTTGCTAGCTTATGGATGTACAGAATATCTAATAATAAATCAATACTTAAATATATTGCTCCAAAACTTGCACTATGTTTAGAATGTGTAGTCGATATTTTTAAGCCAGGTAAGTCGGTACTTTCTCCGTAGATATATCGGTATATCGATGCCTTATTCGATATATCGGATGCCTGAAGTGAAATTATTTTTAAATATCGATATACCACATTCCCGATATTTTTTAAAACACACAGTGTGACCCTTTCAAATTGCCAAATGCTGGTGACGCTTTCATACTACGTAGTACGCGGCATGTACGAATCTTTCACTGCGATCGATGGACATCTGACACAGTTCACACCACGTAAATACCCTGTTGGGCCTGACAAAAACGCTAAATATGAACAATACTAATGCTTCCGGTTGCCATTGTAAATGTCGCAGAGAATTGCAAGTGTAATGATTTACATACCCCTCGATTGTACATACGTGTACGACGTCACGTTGACATCCGACCACGTTCTCGGGGTTTTCCACTATTTTCGTTAGGGAATGTATTTTACAACTTCATGTTGTGATGATAAGTTGGTGGTAAATCGAAAGCGGAAACGACAGCGTTTGTATGACCTGAGGCCAAAATATACAACAAAACAAAGTAAAATATGGTAACATTGTTCTGCTAAGGCAGTATGCCCCATCTCTATAAACAAGCTATAAAGCTGCTGTATGTAATGGTAAGGCAAACATAACATTAAAATCATATTTTAATTTAAAAATTAAATTTCTCTTATTCTGTACCTGTTCGTATCCAGGAAACTTATGGCGGTACTCTGATACCGTCTAAGGCACACAGAGCTTCTGTTTATCGGTTGCTGTATATGATTTGCTTAAAGGAAGTCCCTCTAACTAAAAGCTCACCTTCAGAGGATGTAATGTTTCCAAGTAGAGAAGTAATTAGCATACTTCATAAAAATATAAGAGATGTTAGAGACAAAGTTAGCTAATAGATGTTGACTCAGAAATTATTGGTATATCAGAACACCACTCAAATAACTTGATAATTCAGAGGCTTCCTTTATCAGGCTACAGAGCAGCTGACAGTTTCTCAAGGAGTTCCTTGCGGTTTGGGGGAGTAGCTGTATACGTAAAAAAACAGTGTTCCATTTGAGTCCATAGACGTATCACGACACTGCATTGAACTGAACAGATATTTGGAAGTGGTGCGGGGGCAGTTGAATTTAGTGAAACAAAACTTCTAATTGTTGTTGTTTATAGGTCCCCTAACTCCGACTTCACAGCATTTCTGCTCAAGCTAGAGAGGGTTCTCGATTCACTTTGTAGGAAGTACCAGAAAGTAGTTATATGTGGTGACTTCAATATTAATTTTGTATAATATTGTGCAAGAAAACTGATGTTAGATCTCCTAAATTCACATGATATGATGCAGACTGCGTTTTTTCCAACTAGGGTGCAAGGGAACAGTAGCACAGCCATTGACAATATTTTTATTCATTCTTCATTACTAGATGGGCATTCTGTTAGTAAAAGTGTGAATGGCCTTTCAGACCATGATGCACAAATTTTAACACTAAAAGGCTTTTGTACTCAAACCAATGTCATATTTAACCACCAACTATGTAGGAAAGTTAATCCAATAGCAATAGAGTTTTTAAAACTTGTCAAGGAACAAGAGCGGCATGATGTTTATAGTGCCGAAAATATAGATGATAAATACAATGCTTTCCATAATACATTTCTCATCCTCTTTGAGAGTTCCTTTCCGTTAGAACATTCTAAACGGGGTACTAGCAGTAATGGGCAGTGCGGGTGGCTGACTAGTGGGATAAGGATATCATGTAGAACAAAGCAGGAATTATATCAAAATGTTAGAAGTATTCACAGTCAAGCTACAGTAGCCCATTAGAAACAGTATTGTAAGGTGCTTAAAAATGTTATTAGGAATGCAAAGAGTGTGTGGTACGCAAATAGAAAACCTAATTCACAGGATAAAATTGGAACCATATGGTCAGTTGTGAAGGAAGTGTCTGGTCAGCAGCACAAGGTCGACGATACAAAACTATTTCTGATACTGATAAATCAGATATATGTAACGTATCTGAGAATCTTTTTTGAGCATTGCTGGTGAATTAAATAAAAATTTAGCTTCTACAGGAAATCATGTAACTTACTTGGCAAATGCCTTTCCAAGATTGATGCCTGAAATACTCCTCTGTGATACAGACAAGAGCGAGAATGAGTCAATAATTAAATCACTGAAGACTAAGGACTCTCATGGTTATGATGGAGTGTCTAGCAGACTATTAAAATACTGTGCTGCACATGTTAGCCCTGTATTTAGCCATATTTCTAATTTTTCCTTTAGGAATGGTCAGTTTCCAGAGCGATTAAAGTACTCAGTAGTAAAGCCACTTTATAAAAAGGGAGAAAGGGATAATGTAGATAATTTGAGACCTATTTCTACGCCATCAGTGTTTTCAAAAGTTATTGAAAAGGCTGTGTATGTAAGGATAATTGATCATTTTATATCATACGATTTGCTATCAAATGTAGAGTTCGGCTTTAGAAGTCACTTAACAACTGAAAATGCTATATTCACTTTTCTCTGTGAGATACTTGACGGGCTAAACAAGAGGTTTCGAACGGTAGGCATATTGCTTGATTTAACTAAGGCCGTTGATTGTGTTGTTCACAAAATATTGCTCCAGAAGCTGGACCATTTCGGAATTCGCGGAGTAGCTCACAATTGGTTCACCTCTTACTTTAGCAACAGGCAGCAAGAGGTCATTATTAACAATGTTGATAACGGCTGTGATGTGGGATCTGAGTGGGGGTACTGTCAAGGGGGGGGGGGTGTCCCAGGGATCAGTGTTGGGACCGCTCTTGTTCCTTATTTATATAAATGATATGCCCTCTAGTATTACGGGTAACTCTCAAATATTTGTTTGCTGATGACACTAGCTTGGTAGCAAAGGATGTTGTGTGCAACATTGGCTCGGTTTCAAATAGTGCAGTACATGACCTCAGTTTATTGCTTGTAGAAAATGAACAAATGTTAAATCACTGTAAGACTCAGTTATTACAGTTTATAACACACAATTCAACAAAACCTAAGATTTTAATTTCACAGAACGGGCATACGATTAGTGAAACTGAACAGTCCAAATTTCTAGGTGTTCAGATAGATAGTAAGCTGTCGTGGAGAGCCCACGTTCAGGTTCAGGATCTTGTTCAAAGACTTAATACTGCCATTTTTACTATTCCAACGGTATCATAAGTGAGTGATACTCCGACACGAAAATTAGTCTACTTTGATTATTTTCATTCGGTTATGTCGTATGGTATTATATTTTGGGATAACTCTTCCCATTTTGCAAGGATATTTTTGGCTCAGAATCGGGCGGTTTGGGCAATAAGTGGTGTGAGTTCACGAACCTCTTGTCGACATCTGTTCACGAGTTTGGGTATTTTGACATGGGCTTCTCAATATGTATATTCCTTATTGTCGTTTCTTGTTGCCAATATTAATTTATTCCCAAGAATAAGCAGCTTTCACTCGGTTAATACTCGGCAGAAATCAAACCAGCGTTTGGATCGGACTTCCTTAACTCTAGTGCAAAAAGGTGTGCAGTACACTGCTGCATCCATTTTCAATAAGCTGCCACTCGAATTCAAAAATCTTAGCAGTAATCCACGCGATTTCAAATCGAAACTGAAGAGTTTCCTCATGCGTGACACCTATCCTGTCGAGGAGTTCCTTGAAAAATTAAGCTGATTCTTATTGTATTGCTGATAGCGTTTACTTAAACTTATGGGCTGAATTTTTTCAGGTTATGAACATTTATTTTTATCTGTTATTACTTTTATGTTGTAATTTCATGTACTGACACGTTCCATGACATTGGAGATTTGCTCCTCAATTTGGTCCTACGGAACTTAACGTGTAAATAAATAAAAATTTATTGTACTCTCGGCCAGTTGTGATTGCTTTCCTTTCTGCTTACAGCTGTGAAGGACTGATCAGTTATGTTAGAAAAAGTTGATGTTGATTAGTTCTGGAAAACATACAGGCAGTATAAATATTTGTGCAGTAATAACATTGATGTATTAGCAGTATAAATGAAATGCCTTCAGCATAATGTGATTATTTACCATCTTCACCAAAAGTGTTGTTCACTTATTAAAATTGTCGCTTCGCCATAGTCCAAGGTTGATGTCATTTAGGATCTGGACAGATGTACGAAAAACAGCAAAATTACCAATTGTTCTAGTTTCTTTTTGAATAATTCACTAATCTTTGGCACAGAAGTAGAAATAATTGTGCTCATTTCCTTCATTTTTCATTAAAGTCAAGTAGTATAAAGAAAAATCTTACTAGTGACGTTTAGTGAATCTACAGAAACAACTATGAACTTTTGTCGCTTCACGACAGGCGACGCCATCCTTCACCAACATGAGGTGCTTTTTGCGACGGGAAATCAAAATATAAGGTAGTTCAGTGTCTCGTCCACGCATTAAATACATGCGCTGTGGCTTATTTGGTGTCTCAGAGTCATTAGTAACTAAGTAAGAAGTGCAGTTAATGTGAAAAGTGATTAGGAAAAAGATCCATTCGAAAATCCACTATACATTTCGGAACAATACGATTGCCTTAACAATAATCCAAACAGTTTTGGATCACTGTTATACATTACAAAATGTAATTACTTAGTCACTAAAAACTTCTTACAAAATCACCTAATTTTGTTTACAGTTGTGATATTAGCTATTTACTACGCATAACTACTGAGCATTATCTTCACATGAATATAACTAGCTCATACGAGTGTAAAGGGGTGGGACGACACTCGAAAATTAAAATATCGTTCTAAATTCACTACAGGTATCAAACAAATGCAAATAAAGCATTGTTATAGCTGGTGACAGAGCTTACAAACCGAAGAGTTACGCTACGACACATTTTACATGCGCATATTCCTCTTGTATGACAATACAGACTGCATTATGTATAAAACGACCGAGATTAAGAATGACGCTACACAGTGTTCCACAAAAATAATAAAACTGTGAACGGAGAACTTCACCGCCGAAAATGAGAATACGATTACCTGAACCGAGTTAATTGTACTTCACTGTCGTCAAATTAGGCGGTTTCACCTTACCTGTAAAAGAAGGAGATGTATTTTAGCTATACGAAACAAATAGGTTACAATTTCAGGTTAATAATTCAGCAAACAGTGACGGGATAATTGATATTACATCAACCGAGACGCAGGAATCCTTCCCATAGACCATACAAACTATCCACATAGAAAAGTAGTGAAAATTGCTGTTGTGATCATCTAGGAACAACTTAAATGAACAGAAATATCATCTTCACTTTCAGAAAACTTTTTGTTTTAGGTAGAAGTGAAGTTGATACCATCAGTTGTCTGGCCAAATATTCACTCTGTATAATAATACTTGAGTAAAGTATTGGAAGAATTCGAGAATGACGCCCGCTTAGGTCTAAGAAAGGCTTCACGACCTCAGTCCTGTGAAACAGACTTAAATGTGCACAGTACAAGTTTGTTTTATTCTCAGTCTTGCTGGTTATTCATAAACGCTGTAGGTTGTTTCCACGAGTGATAATAATGAGTTATAGCTTACGTTTTGTGTACCATTGACGAAGACGGCACAGGGAAACTGAAACGGGTAGTGAGTGAACAATCGAGGCGTTTGGTTTCAGTGATCAATGGAATCTGCGATATGGTGACGGTGATTTTAAAAAGTTCTCCTAAACATAGGCTCCTCTTTGTAATGTACTGACATTCCTCCTCTTTTTTTGTAATTTCTGTTTGTGCACGACTGATTTCACGGAGTGACAAAAGTACTCACAACCCGACTGTTCTTCTAACTTACATTTTTAGGGATAAATAGTTATACATAAAGTACAACTTCCTTCTGCGAGTATGACTTATAAATATTAAATGTACAGTGTGTCCCAGAAGGAATGATCAATATTTAGCGTTATGAGTGGAACGATCATTCGAAGAAAAAAAATTCTAGTAAACACAGGCTCTAAAATACATACTTTAAGAGCTATTAGCACTACCTCGTCTTAGATACCATGTAAGAAATCTCTTCTACTACAAGCTCTTTGATTTCTATATTTTTGGCGGAAAATCTTTGAAGTCACCAGTTTTCTGACTGGTTTATCGCGCCGTGCCAGCATATTTGTGATATTTATACATTAAAATGTTATCTGCAAAAGCTATATAGCACAAAAATTACATTTACAGCTTTTTTACGTGACTAGTTTTCTAATTTGACATCATGAAGCCCGTCACTAGTTCCTCCCACCTATACCAAAACTCTTCATCCCAGAATAGCACTTGCAAACTACGTCTTGTTGTTTGCTGGATGTATGATGTCTTCCCCTATAGTTTTATTATCTACAGCTCCCTCTAGCATCACGACTGTTCCCTTAACCCATGTCCTATCAGCCTGTCCCTTTCTTTTATCAGTGTTTTCCACATGTTGCTCTGCCGTTTCCGCGGGGAACCACCTTATTTCTTATCAGCGCACCTAATTTTCAGTCTTCTCCAACACCACAGCTCAAAGGCTTCGATTTTCCATTGTTCCAGTTTTGTGTGTGTATGGTTCACTACCACACAAAGCAGTGTTCCAAACGAATATTCTCAAAGATTTCTTCCTCAAATTACGACTTATGTTTGATACTAATGAACACTTGACCGGTGGTAGTCTTCATTTTGCTTCCAAGGTAAACTTCGTCCACTTCGTAATCACCAGTTTTCATTTTAAGCTTCTCAAAATTCTCATACGTGCCACTTCCCACTACTTTCGTCTTATTCCGATTTATTCTCAGTTCATATTCTGTACTCATCGGATTGTTCATTTCATTCAGTAGATCCAGTAATAGTTCTCCACTTTTACTGAGGTTTCTTTAACAAATCTTATCACTCTGAAATTTTAATCTCACTCTTGAACCTTTTTTTTAATTGCTTCTCTCAATCCTTCTTCGAAGTGTAGATTGAACAGCAGCGGGGAAAGACTGCATCCCTGTATTACACCCTTCTTAATCCAAGGACTTCGTTCTTGGTCTTCCAGTCTTATTGTTCCAAACTGATTCTTGTACATACTTTGTTATTCGTCTTTCCCTTCAGCATATTCCAAATCTTCTTAGGATTTCATACATCCAGGACTATTTTACATTCTCTAAAGCTTCTTCCAATTCTACAAGTCCTATTGAAGGGTTTTGATTTTTCTTCATTCTTGCTTCCATTATCAAGCGCAAAGTCAGAACTGTTCTCTGCTGCTTTTATCTTTCCTGAGGCCAGACTGATAGACATCTAATAAATTCTAAAGTTTTCTTTTCCATTCTTGTCTGTAGTGAGAGGTAGTGCAGATGAAAGGAAGTAAAAATATCGGCTGTAAACTGCATACCTTAAGAGCTATAAGAACTTGCTAGATACAAGACTGGTGTTTGACAGTTGTGAAGATGAACGAATGTCCATACCTTTTAAGATACACTATGTGATCAAAGTTACCCGGACACATGGCTGAAAATGACTTAAAAGTTCGTGGCGCCCTTCATCGGTAATGCTGGAATTCAGTATGGTGTTGCCCCACCCTTAGCCTTGATGACAGCTTCCACTCTTGCTGGCATACATTCAATCAGGTCTGGAAGGTTTCTTGTGGAATGGTAGCCCATTCTTCACGGAGTGCTGCGCTGAGGAGAGGTACCGATGTCGCTCGGTGAGGCCTGGCACGAAGTCGGTGTTCCAAAACATCCCAAAGGTGTTCTGTAGCATTCAGGTCAGGACTCTGTGCAGGCTAGTCCATTACAGGGAAGTTATTGTCGTGTAACCACTGTCACAGGCCGTGCATTATGAACAGGTGCTCGATCGTGTCGCCATTCCCGAAATCCTCTTCAACAGTGTGAAGCAAGAAGGTGCTTAAAACATCAGTGTAGGCCTGTGCTGTGATAGTGCCAATCAAAACAACAAGGGGTGCAAGACTCCTCCATGAAAAACACGACCACGCCGTGACACCACAGCCTCCTAACTGTTGGCACTACAAACGCTATCAAATGGCGTTCACCGGGCATTCGCCATACTCACACCCTGCCATCGGATCGCCACATTGTGTGCCGTGATTCGTCACTCCACTCAACGTTTTTCCACTATTCAATCGTCCAATGTTTACGCTTCTTACACCAAGCGAGGCGTCGTTTGGTATTTATCGGCGTGATGTGTGGCTTATGAGCAGCCGCTCCACCTTGAAATCCAAGTTTTCTCACCCCCCTCATTACTGCCATAGTCCTTGAAATGGATCCTGATGCAGTTTGGAATTCCTGTGTAATGGTCTGGATAGACGTCTGCCTATTACGCATTACGACCCTCTTGTATTGTCGGCGGTCCTTGTAAGTCAACAGACGAGGTCGGCCTGTACGCTTTTGTGCTGTACTTGTCCCTTCACGTTTCCAGTTCACGATCACATCGGAAACAGTGGACCTAGGGATGTTTAGGAGCGTGGGAATCTCGCATACAGACTTATGACAAAACTGACACCCAATCACTTGACCGCGTGCGAAGTCCGTGAGTTCGCGGAGCGCCCTATTCTGCTCTCTCTCACGATGTCTAATGACTACTGAGGTGGCTGATATGGAGTACCTGACAGTAGGTTACAGCACAATGTATCTAATATGATAAACGTATATTTTTGGGGGTGTCCGGATACTTTTGATCACATAGTGTATGTTTTTAGAGTCAATGTTTACTGGACCTTTTGGCTTCGACTGGTCGTTTGTTTTATTCCACTGACTATGGTCCATGGGATCGGTTGGTAGGACATATTCTGAGGCATCAAGGGATTACCTATTTAGTACTAGAGGGCAGTGTAGAGGGTAAAAATCGTAGAGGGAGACCAAGAGATGAATACACTAGGCAGATTCAGAAGGATTTAGGTTGCAGTAGGTACTGGGACATGATGAAGCTTGCACAGGATAGAGTAGCATGGAGAGCTGCATCAAACCAGTCTCAGGACTGAAGACCACACAACAACATGGTCCATTCCTCCTGGGACACCCTATATAAACATTAGCCACAAGACGCATCATGCTAATATTCTCTGGCCTTGACATTGATCTCAATTCGGGGCCGGAAAGAGTCCACAGATATCTTCCAGACGGCGTATCCAATTCGATTTGCCAGACTGCGGTGTTGCTGCGTGGTACGTTTTACTCGCCTTTCCAAGTAGTCCCAGCCTTTCTCTGTACAATTAACATCAGGTGGTTTAGCAGGACAGTGGAGGTGTGACGTAGTACCTGAGTGTTCGCCAAGCCGGAAATGTAAATATGCCGACTGTAGTCATGATGGAAGAAAGAGCAACATGTGACGATGGAGCATGTTGAAATGAAGAACCTTGTTCACGTTCACGATAACTTGAACGAGTGGTCCCTAGTCATGGTGCGAAAAACTCCCTCAAACCAACACAGAAGCACCTCTGGCCCCAACAACAACCTTCACACATGGCGGTTAAAAGCTTAATAGAGCCGTCGTCGCACTCGACACCGCCCACCGTTTGGAAAGCGGCAAAATCGCGATTCGACGGGCTACGATACCAGTTAGCTACTGTTCAGTTTCTGTAGTGTTTGGCCCATTGAGGACGTGTAGCTTAATGCGCCGCTGTAGGAAATGGCCTTTGTAGGGCATGCGACAGCAGACATGCACTGCATGAAGTTGTCTTCGCAATGTTTGCTCGCAAAATAATAGGATTATTTCTACCTGTAGCCAATGACAGCAGAGAAGCTAATACTTTTGGGTTTGAAATCGAATGTCACTGATAAAGTGTGACAGTCATGCGTGAGCTCTGTCGGTTCCGACCGTTTTACGACCACCGTTCTTACGACATGTTACAAAGCTGCGAATGATACCGCATTACCTGCAGAGAGGCTGGAAAGTCAGCGTTGTTAAATCAGCAAACCGAGCAACTTCACGTACTGTGTGGTCATGAACATGTCCAAATACGACAGTACATTTCAGCGATTATTCCACGTCGATATGTATTACTGCACTGCTTCCATGTAACTGACGGGCACATCTACACCAACTCAGAGCAATGACCTTCCAATCTGTCAGCAGCAGAGCATCACGTGATCGAGTGTTACCATTTCTACACCATCTATAGCGCTCCAAGGCGGCCATTCTGCACAATATTTTGCCCGGTGATTGTAGGAAAAGAAGAATAAAATACTTAGATTCAGATAATCGATATGTAAATCAATATCTATACAAATTACAAAAATGGATGTACTTATGTACGTTCATGCTAGACGATCAAACGTGTTACAACCTTTCACCTTTCGCAGACAGCGTCCATATTCGCCACTGAATGTACCTAGAAAAATATGTTACTGTCCGACACACAGTTTAGAAGATATGACATAAACACCAATATGTATGAGAAACTACTGCATCATGCTCACGTTTTAATTTATTACTTCTTTACTACAAACTCAGTTCGCATGACACTTTGCGGACAGTATGCACATGTACCTCTGGATTTAAATGAGAAATCATATGATTGTATAGCACATAGTTCGGGAGATACGTCACAAACAGTGAACTGCGTGAAAATGATACTACAGGCCGAACTTCGAAACATAGTGGTGAAATATTTGTACAAATACGCGTGAAATATGTATATATTTGACAGATGGGTATATGAGCGAAGCCACGGGAAAAATGCTCACTCTAAATCGCTGGAACAATTTCCGTCAAATTTGGTACACATTGTAGGATGTGAGGTCCGCTAGTTATGCAAAACACCGTTTTTTCAAGTACCCAAACATGTTTCAGTACCACTGTGCCATCATCACTGGGTTTCCGTTTTATTTAGTCTGAAATATGAACAGTTTTACTAAATGATTACAAGATTATGTGGATATTTAGTTCAAATAAGTTATTTTCTTTTTTAATACCTTTACACTTCGTGTGCGTGATTTTACAGGACCACTTGTGTGTTATTTATTACAGGTAGCTTGTGATCTGCAACCAAACGATGTAGATCAGAAAATTTGTTAGGTTAACTTCCATCATCTAAACGTAATTTAGTTTGTCGTGATATATCGCGCCTATATTCGTTTTTAATTACGTTTTCTTGTGGCAAGCCCTTTTATTCTCAGCATCATGATGAGGTGACGTGATGCGCACAACTCGTATTTTCCCAAGTAAGGTCGTGAAAGCACTTTGCACTTCAGCAGAACACAGTGTAATTGAGGTCGTTGTGTGTCACAGCCCAGTCAGTGTTCATTTGGTCACAGAGTTCGGCGGCAAATTTGAATTTTATTTACATTTTATCTCTCTCTCTCTCTCTCTCTCTCTCTCTCTCTCTCTCTCTCTCTCTCTCTCTCTGTGTGTGTGTGTGTGTGTGTGTGTGTGTGTGTGTGTGTGTGTGTGTGTGTGTATGTGTGTGTGTGTGTGTAGACTTGATCTGTTTGTGTTGCTTTCATTTTGTAAAGTTTCTTTAATGTGTTAAACAGTGTGCCCTTGCAGAGTATAGTGTATTCATTTAGGACTTGTTTTCCCTCTGCTATTGCCTCGTGTATGTGCAAAATTCAAATTTGACGACGAAATCTCGGGTGGACAATTGAACACTGATTTGGCTGGGACACACGACAACCTCAATTACACTGTGTTCTGGTGAAATGCAAAGTTCTTTCACGACCTTATTTGTGAATATACATGTTATATTGACGTGTGCATCACGACACGTCACCATGATGCTGAGAATAAAAGGGCTTGCCACACGAAAACGTAATTAAAAACGAATATAGGCGCGGTATATCACGACAAACTAAATTACGTTTAGATGATAGGTTAACTCCCAACAAATTTTCTGATCTACATCGTTTGGTTGCAGATCACAAGCTACTTGTAATACGTAACACACAAGTGGTCTTGAAAAATCATGCACACCAAGTGTAAAGGTATTAAAAAAAAGAACTATTGCCTGAACTAAATATCCACATAATCTTGTAATCATTTAGCGAAAGTGTTCACATTTCAGATTAAATACAACGGAAACCCACTGATGATGGCACAGTGGTGCTGAAATATGTTTGGGTACGGTGTTTTGCATAATTGGCGGACCTCACATCCTACAATTTTAACTGCATACAAGGGAAACACAAGGAGCTGCAAATCCAAATGATGAAAATTTGGTACACACATTAGTTAAAATCTGGAAAGAAATACTGTAGGGGTCCTATTAGGTTGAAGGAGGATGAGAAGTTGGAGAGACAACGAGGGAAATGGAAGAGATAGGAACAGACAGGAGGAGGAGGAGGGGGAGGAAGACAGAGATGGGCAGAGGGAAATGGACCGAGAGAGAGTAGAGGAGGAGATGCCGGCCCCTAGTGGCCGAGCGGTTCTAGGCGCTACAGTCTGGAACCGCGCGACCGCTACGGTCGCAGGTTCGAATCCTGCCTCGGGCATGGATGTGTGTGATGTCCTTGGGTTAGTCAGGTTTAAGTAGTTCGAACTTCTAGGGGACTGATGACCTCAGAAAGTAAGTCCCATAGTGCTCAGAGCCATTTGTACCATTTTTTTGAAAGTAGAGGAGGAGATGGGCAGAGACAGGAAAGCGGATAAGATGGTGTGGGAGAGGGGGAGTAGGAGGGAGATAGATGAATATCTCAGCATCGCTGGCTTTCTCAGTTAGTTAATTAAACAAGAATAACGGTAACTACTAATTTGCAAATGTATTGCATTAACAAAGTCTGATTGGAAATTTGTGGTAATTTCCTTTGGGACCAAACTGCTGAGGTCATCGGTTCCTAGGCTTACACGCTACTTAATCTAGCTCACGTTAAGGGCAAAACACACACACACACACACACACACACACACACACACACACACACACACACACAAATGCCCGAGGGAAGAATTGTACGTCCGACGGGGGGAGCCGCGCAAATCGCGAACCGTAGCAAGGCGCCCACGACGGCGCGGTGCAATCTGCTTGTAGATTCGTACTCCCAAATCCAAACACAACAGCAAATAACATTATATTCTGTTTTCATTTTGACAACTATATGTTCATTGTTGGTACCTTTTATCAATTTGACATTTCTATCTGCACATCAAACGGGCTCAATAAACATACTACAGATATTATTAGCGTGCATACATATCCAGCCGTATGTGAGGTTCTTCCATTTGTTACTATACGCTGAAACATGTAGAAAATTGGTCCGCAGTGTAACACACACACACACACACACACACACACATACACACACACACACACACACACACACCACACACACACACACATAGGATACAGAATCATTGTGATACCTAGCTCGTTTGACACTGTAACAATAATACCAGGAACCAACAAATCAATCGTGTTGCCTCATCCGAAGGGGTGCAGTGCATGGCGTTCAATGTCGAGAAAAGGTTGGCACAGAGTGTGTGCCACAAGTATTTCACCAGTGAATTCGGTTGTAATATTTTTATGGTGCCAGCACAGTTTCCAGCCACCTTAGAATTCAATTAATGCATGTGTCGTTCGTATGTTGTTATTGAACTGTTACTACAAAATAAACATTCCCTTGCAATAATTTTACAGAGAAGTACCAATATCAATTATGTCACAATAATTTCAACAAGTGACTGTGTCATTGCTCTGCTTTGTTAAACTGCAAGGAAAAATAAGCGAACATTTGTTTGTATTGATTTTATGCGGAAACAGTAACATCAGCCATCTTAGAATTTCAAACAAAACCTCTATCATTCGTATTTGTTGAATTGAGAGTGCAAAATAAACAACGTTCAAATTTAACAATTTTATGGTGCAACACTGATTCGAGCCGTCTTTGAATTTTATCCAGTTACTTTGTCAGTCGTATGTTTCCAGTGAGCTACAAGAATAATACACACAAAAATTATGAAAAAGATAGTTTGGTAGTCATTGGTAACGTAACATTTGACAACAGATTAAGGAACAAAGTCCAGATCTCAGTAAATCGATGTGGTTTTGTGAACGGATGTGACATGATAAATGCAAATTTGATGCGTGTCAGCTGATGAAAAAATTTCGCGTGTAAGACAAGATATAATGGCTCCCCATACTTGTCCCTGAAAGGGGGTTTTTCATCGAGTATCACATCAGATGATTAGGTATGCTTGTCGCGACCATGAATTTCCAGAAAAAAAGTAAACTTACTTTGAATGAGCCGAAATATATTGAAGAACTTGCTCTAATAACATTTGCTCGTCGTTAGTAAACTGAATGCTTATCAGATTAGATTATTTATGGAAACAAATGCACTGTAAAATGAGAATAAATTGTAGAAGCGCCTTGTGCTCGGCACCAAAAAGGAAGTAACTGGTGCAGTTTTCATTATTTAAAATCATAAAAAAAACGCATGAAGAGCCATACTTCTGGTATATTGTACATGAAGATTATACACTGGAGATTTCGACAGCCATCACGCTCTTAAACTTCGCTGCAATTTTGGAGTTCTAATTTCCGCGAGAAGGGCTTTCGCTGTAACAGAGCCCGTGCTGTAGGTAACTAAATTCCAGGAACTCGATAATTACCTTTCAGGAATTCTGTTAAGGTACAGAGCTTCACTTCATGTTTCGGAATTCACTAAATGGCTGTGAGATAGGCCTTTGGCTCACATATTTCCAGCATTATTCGAACAAATGCTGAACAATATTCCTCTTTCTCTACCACGTTCGCTTTATTTCGGTTATAAAAGGATATGGGGAATTAAAATTACGCTTGTACAGCAACCACTCATTCCCTGAATGTTTTGTGTTTTGAGAAATCTTTCGGTGTACCTGATAGGAAAGCAGTCTTTTCGCAGTAAACACGACGTTCAGTTTTACACTATACATTTTCTTCCTTCACCCCCCCCCCCCCCTATCAATCTCTGTCTCTCTCTCTCTCTCTCTCTCTCTCTCTCTCTCTCTCTCTGTGTGTGTGTGTGTGTGTGTGTGTGTGTGTGTCGCGTGTTTTCTGGGACAATGGGCACTATCCCACACAGAAGTTAAAAGTAGTAGTTTTAGACCCTGCAGTGTTTGAAACTCTAGAATCAATTTTACCCTAATTTTGCATGCGAACTGAACAGAACAGAAGGTCTACTATAGATCAGCCACAGGTACCCGCACATACTATCGTATACAATGTGTGTGGCATCTATTAATTTAGAAAACTGCAATCTAACTTGTGGTGTTGTCTGAAATGCATGTTAATAAACATGACTTTTCACTCAAATACTTTGTAGTTTGTCGTTATTCAGCAGAATGTTCAGATGTTCAAAAGTGTGTGAAATCTTATGGGTCCCCAAGCTTACACACTGCTTAACCGAAATTATCCTGAGGACACACACACACACACACACACACACACACACACACACACACACACACACACACACACACACACCCTCATGTTCGAGGGAGGACTCGAACCTCCGCCGGGACCAGCCGCACAGTCCATGACTGTAGCGCCGCAGACCGCTCGGCTAATCCCGCGCGGCTATTCAGCAGAACCGAAAGGTCTTTGAGCATATTCCTGGGAAGACGAATGGCAAAGTATGACAGCGACTGCATAAAAACAGAAGATGTTTTAGTCTCGGTTATTTCGGTGTTTGGAGCCAGTTGTGGAGAAACGGAACCAGTGGCGGCTAATGTGTTACAGACACCGTAAATATCACTCGAAAATTGTTATTTCTGTTCAAATGCGAGGTACAAATATCTCTAAAATGGTGCCATTTCTCTTGAAATACGACGTAGGAATCGCACTAAAATTGCACCCTTTCTCTTTGAATGCGTGCTGGTATGGAAACAAAACACATGAAAACATGTTTTGTATTGCTTTCTCCACGATAACTAGAAATCAGTGTCGAGTGCTGAAATGATCGTCAGTCACACTAAGATCATCTCAGAGAACGGACGAAGTCGAGTGTTTTCGATTGCACATGCTCTGATGTGACGTCATTCCTTCTGGCACTGTGGATGCTACGTTGCTCAGAGCAGGCACCAGCTCAGCATTTTTCTGGGAAAGAGCGTGTAAAGTATTGAGCATGTATGGAGTCTGAGGGATTTTTGAGGAGCGCCTGATTCTGCAGCATCGTGAGTAATAAAAAAAAGTGGTCAAGAGCAGTGATGGTCAAGAGCAGTGATGGTCAAGAGCAGTGACTGGCAGTTCATTGATGGTCCAGATGGCTCTGAGCACTATGGGACTTAACGTCTGAGGTCATCGGTCCCCTAGAACTTAGAACTACGTAAACCTAACTATCCTAAGGACATCACACACACCCATGCCCGAGGCAGGATTCGACCCTGCGAGAGTAGCGGTCGCGCGGTTCCAGACTGTAGCACCTAGAACCGCTCGGCCACCTCGGCCGGCGCAGTTTATTGCTACAGGTTTGATTATGGTTGTTACAATCACATTTGCTTTTCATTTGGTTTTATTCCTGGCAATGTTAAAAATGGACAGTCGGTCGGGTGGCTGTCGCAGGTCGGGCACTGCGCACCTCTTATGCTAAAATGCGAATATGTATATTTTCTTTGTGTCTGATTGTTGTCAATAATAAGTGCTTCGCTACATATGTTCTCATTCACTGCAGTCCAAATGAATCCGAACCATTATACAGTCCTTTAAATTCCTGGTTCTCCAGTAAAACAGGCGATTCCAGTTTTGTCTGCGGACGCTGACAGGGGGCTATCAGACGAGGCTCACCAATTTAGCTCAGAGTATTTGAGTAGAAGCAGGTAAATGCCCTTTTCAGGTTCCTAGAATGTTTCACCTGACTGGCCCATAAGGAAAGGAGGAACGCTGTCTGGAGACTTACACATAGCAGTTTACATATTAGCACTGTAATCCCATGGTTGGCACTCTGACTGGCAGTTTGACACGTCTGGTTCGACTCCCGCAACTAGTACAATTTTTTTCACTTTATTTTATACCTCACAACGTTAAGCGATTAATTATAAAATGGTAATATATTTAAATAGGTCAGTTTAAATACGTAATGTTTCTTGTTGTAGATACGATTGCTACCCCTGTGAGTCAAAAGGTTACTGGGCACCACATTGTAACACATTGGTAAAATTTTTGCACTAGCCGCCAGTGAACGGAACAGCATAATCTTGTAAAGCAGGGGTTCCCATCAAAGTTTTCTCGAGGACCCCCTCATCGAGCATGATTGGTACCTTGTCATATCTCAGTATCAAGTACCTAAAAAAGCCAAAATAAGAGTATTTTTACACGTATTCTATTTTTGGTACTTAGAAAAAACATTGACATGTTCATTATTGAAAAAATATTGAGCTTAAAACTTTTTCAATTTAGCCATCATTGTTACTGTTAAATTTTTGATTCTTGCTCAAAATCTTTGTCTTCAAATCTGGGTGTTTAGTATAACAAACTCCTTAAAAAATTGAGTATGAACTGAAAATGACAGGAAAAAATTAAATCTAAGTGTATTGTCTTTCAAGTGTGCTACACTAGAGATTGCATTGAGTAGACATGTGTGAGAAATAAGGAAACACTAATTTCATACAAGGTATTATTTATTTGAAAACAGTTACAGAGTACTCCATCAGTATACAGCTAGTTTTAATTTTCAGTTTTTAATGAGATGAGTTCAATCTGACCTTTGAGTCCATCATTTCTGAAACATTAGATTCCAAACTTGAAACTTTCACTCTGAAATCAGACCGCATTTGAACCGATTCCTATATTTGTTTTTCATGAAACACATGGAAGAAAATGCTTGCTCACACCGATATTTAGTTGCAAATGGAAGGATCTTTTACATTGGCTCGTCTCCAAGTTTCTTGTAGTCCTTGCGTGCTGATGCCGAGAAGTCTGTAATTTTATCACGGATGAAAATGTTTATCATCGTACCACAGCTGGACAGATCCACAAGTTGATCTTGCTCTTTTTCAGTGAAGACTTGTATTTTGTCTATTTCTTCACAGCTAAAGGGATTTCGAATCCATCTGTCGTCAAGCTCAGGGTCAGGGAAATACTCTCTAAAAGTCGTGGCTAGGTTGCGTAGATGCTCTGCTACACTGATCTTGATCTGGTCAGGCAAACTCTGCTCTGAAGACTCCAAGAATTGTTTTAAAGTAGGAAAGTTAGTTAGTGACTCATTTTCTATCTTTCACGCCCAGATCAGACACTTTTTGACCATAGCACTAATCTTCCGCTCATGCAGGAAGCGACCAAAACAAAAAATCCGTGATCATACGAAATATATTTAATATATTTTTTTATTCTAATAGCATCTTTCGGACCCCTCTGGCATAGCTGTGTTGGGAACCATTGTTGTAAAGTATCCTCAGATCCGAGTAACGGTAGTTAGCCGCAAAGAGTGAGCGGTCTCCAAGGCTGGAAGCACGTTCTAGCCGTTGTAGTGTTGGTGTCTGAGAAGTTTGTTCCCAGCTGTTCCTGTCCAGCACGGGGACTGGGGCAGTCTTCCGCTGTGCTGTATGCATAGCAGACATACCGAGGGCCAGTGCGAGTTTGTTGTTTTGTCTGTCCACTGGACGGCTGGCCGTGTGCTGATAAGTAGAACTGGCACCAGTGTAAAGGAATTTACGTAGGCAGTGATTATATACAAGAAGACTATGTAGTAATACTGCCTTCCTCTGAGTTAGTCTAGTTTGTTGCCCCTGCACATCCAGTAGTCATTAATGTTATGTTACAAGTTAATCATATTATGTCTCTCTGATAGCTGTGGAGCATATCTGCCTACTACTGCATTTTTGTGGTATCTTTGAGCTACTGGGTAGAGTGATGAGTTTTGCTGTGCTACCATTAGCGTTGATCTTTTATTATAAAATTTTGTTCTCTTCATTGTGTAGTTCAGTTCTTTGAAATGGGCTTGTGTAATTAATTATGTTGGCTTGGTATTGTGCTTCCATTCTTCAGATTTTGTTTTTCCATTGTGAATTTTAATTACTTAAGGATCGGTTCGAGGTATCTTGGATTTATACCTTATTTTAATTGTGCTGTATTCTTGTGAGTTATTTGAATCTTTCTACACTCCTGGAAATGGAAAAAAGAACACATTGACACCGGTGTGTCAGACCCACCATACTTGCTCCGGACACTGCGAGAGGGCTGTACAAGCAATGATCACACGCACGGCACAGCGGACACACCAGGAACCGCGGTGTTGGCCGTCGAATGGCGCTAGCTGCGCAGCACTTGTGCACCGCCGCCGTCAGTGTCAGCCAGTTTGCCGTGGCATACGGAGCTCCATCGCAGTCTTTAACACTGGTAGCATGCCGCGACAGCGTGGACGTGAACCGTATGTGCAGTTGACGGACTTTGAGCGAGGGCATATAGTGGGCATGCGGGAGGCCGGGTGGACGTACCGCCGAACTGCTCAACACGTGGGGCGTGAGGTCTCCACAGTACATCGATGTTGTCGCCAGTGGTCGGCGGAAGGTGCACGTGCCCGTCGACCTGGGACCGGACCGCAGCGACGCACGGATGCACGCCAAGACAGTAGGATCCTACGCAGTGCGGTAGGGGACCGCACCGCCACTTCCCAGCAAATTAGGGACACAGTTGCTCCTGGGGTATCGGCGAGGACCATTCGCAACCGTCTCCATGAAGCTGGGCTACAGTCCCGCACACCGTTAGGCCGTCTTCCGCTCACGTCCCAACATCGTGCAGCCCGCCTCCAGTGGTGTCGCGACAGGCGTGAATGGAGGGACGAAAGGAGACGTGTCGTCTTAAGCGATGAGAGTCGCTTCTGCCTTGGTGCCAATGATGGTCGTATGCGTGTTTGGCGCCGTGCAGGTGAGCGCCACAATCAGGACTGCATACGACCGAGGCACACAGGGCCAACACCCGGCATAATGGTGTGGGGAGTGATCTCCTACACTGGCCGTACACCACTGGTGATCGTCGAGGGGACACTGAATAGTGCACAGTACATCCAAACCGTCATCGAACCCATCGTTCTACCATTCCTAGACCGGCAAGGGAACTTGCTGTTCCAACAGGACAATGCACTTCCGCATGTATCCCGTGCCACCCAACGTGCTCTAGAAGGTGTAAGTCAACTACCCTGGCCAGCAAGATCTCCGGATCTGTCCCCCATTGAGCATGTTTGGGACTGGATGAAGCATCGTCTCACGCGGTCTGCACGTCCAGCACGAACGCTGGTCCAACTGAGGCGCCAGGTGGAAATGGCATGGCAAGCCGTTCCACAGGACTACATCCAGCATCTCTACGATCGTCTCCATGGGAGAATAGCAGCCTGCATTGCTGCGAAAGGTGGATATACACTGTACTAGTGCCGACATTGTGCATGCTCTGTTGCCTGTGTCTATGTGCCTGTGGTTCTGTCAGTGTGATCATGTGATGTATCTGACCCCAGGAATGTGTCAATAAAGTTTCCCCTTCCTGGGACAATGAATTCACGGTGTTCTTATTTCAATTTCCAGGAGTGTATAATGGTTCCGTCATTGGTGTGCACAATTTTGTGTAGTGAACTTGCTGCAAAATAGTTTTGTGCCTCTACTGTTAACAAATCATTCTTATAAGAAAGTTAAACATCCCCACAGTTCCGAATCACTTCCTCAGCCTATGCTGATGCTAATTCTTGTTATACCACCGGGGAGAACAGCCCGATGAAAACAGCAGCTGGCACTTCTGAAACAAGCTATACATGAAGTAGGAGTCTCTAATATTGCATAAATGTAGAAATTACCGTCTAATAGATCCAGTTGAAGAACTGTTGCCAGAAGACAGTACGAACATGACTTCTTGCTCAGCAGGTGCTCCGTGGATATCCAGACAAGAATGATGCTGAATATATCACCCTAGTTCATACAAAATGATGGATCAACTCGCCCCCCCCCCCCCCCCCCGAAATCTAACAGGTTACTTGAAGAATCAACTGATGCGCACAGAACGAGATGGCGCAGTGGTCAGCACACTACTCTCGCATTCGGGAGGATGACGGTTCAAACCCGCGTCAGGCCATTCTGGATTAGGTTTTGCGTGTTTTCTCCAAATCGCTTCAGGCAAGTGGAGGGATGATCTCGCTGTTTGGTCCCCTCACCTGAATCAACCAGCCAGCCAACCAACTGCAGCGCAAAGTTATTTGACAAGTTCCTGAACTCGTCAGGGACCTCGCCTGTTGCTAATGGTCGGTTGGAGGAAATGGGCATATCAGTACAATCATTTACTTTAATTGATGCTAAACGATAGATTTTGATCTGGTAAAATAATATTTATTCAAACGATGTACTAAATTACTCATGACTTTCAAACGTTGAGATTTTAAAACAATCTGAGAATGAATTCACATAACTATAATAGAACGATGATAAGAAAATGAATTATTATCAGCTTCGCCACTAGCAAGATGCTGGAAAATCACTGTAGAGTTTGTGCCCCCACACAGGAAGGACTGAATTAAGTATTCAGCCACGACTCAAAAGCAGTGTAATTATACAAAAGAGAGCGTGAATCCTAAAAGAGCACAAAACAGGTCAATATATAAGAAAAACACCAGACTGGTGATTTCCAATGAATTAGCTCGATAACGAAGTAAATCACGGATGGTTATGTAAAAGAAAAAATTAGCTTGCAGAAATGCATGCGTACTAGTGCGTGAAGTTATAAAGACTGAATGAATAGAAACTATATCGCGAATTGCGAATTCGGGAGTACACGTTCCAAATGCAGTCTTACCGTGACTGCCATCGATGTGTCTGCGGACAAATCACAGTGGGCCTAACTGCAAACTGTTGTTGAAGTGAGATGACCTGATGTGATTACAAATAACCGATCTCATCATCCTCCTGATTAGTTGTCACTGATGTGAGAAAGTTCAAAGCGAAACTCTAAAGACTTGACAGAACCACGAATTAAAGAAAAACACATATGAGCCCGAAGTCCGAGATGGAGTAGAGTTCCAAAGTAGATTTTGATAGCCTTCCTTCAGACCTCAGAAAAGCAGCAGTCTTTCTAGTCATTCCCATAAGGGGCCTAAGTGCTCTTCCAATGAGGGATCTGGAAGTCCGTTCACTTGCTCCCACCATAAAGATGCATACTCTTTAGAGGTACCTATTTTATTAAGACAGGAAACGAGTGTCGTCCCCCTTTCCGATATCCAGACTTATTTGTCAGAAATTCAGGAAATTTTGTTGCATTTCGCACAGCATTCCTACAGGAAGTACAAAAAAAAATGGTTCAAATGGCTCTGAGCGCTATGGGACTTAACAGCTGTGGTCATCAGTCCCCTAGAACTTAGAACTACTTAAACCTAACCAACCTAAGGACATCACACACATCCATGCCCGAGGCAGGATTCGAAACTGCGACCGTAGCAGTCGCGCGGTTCCGGACTGCGCGCCTAGAATCACGAGACCACCACGGCCGGCCAGGAAGTACAAAGTTTGGAAATTTGCAGACGTATGAATGGCTATATATCTTGCGTGTGGAAATTCCGTCTGGAGACCACAACACAGCAGGACTACAGAAAGTGGACAGTTGAGTCTGAAGTTTACTGACAAGCTGAGTTCTCACCCCTTCCACCACTGGTTTCCCATTCTGCTACAGAGGGTGTCAGTCTTCCGCTCGCTGTCCGAGGTACCTGTAGCTGTAAAAAAATAGGTATTTGATACGCTTAATGGTAACAGTTCTGATGACAACTAATCCATTGGTTGGGTTGGCTGTGTGCAGGAGGTTCGTGGCAAGGTGAAGAAATCGGAAATTACCGATATTAGTCTCACGTAGAACTGCCTTTGAAGTCGTGGGTTAGCTGGTGGCGGTTCCTATGACATTTCACCCTTACTGCGGTGTTTGAGGTAGGCAGGAGGAGACGTAAAGAAAGTAACCGGAGAACGTCGTGTGATCGATCACCTGGTAGCGACAAAAGTCATTGGATACCTCCTAATATCGTGTTGGACCTCCTTTTGCCCGGCTTAGTGCATCAGATCGACGTTTCATGACTTCAAAAGTCGTTAAAGTCCTCTGTAGAAATACTGAGCCATTCCCCAACCGATCTTCCGATTATGTCCCATAACTATTCGATGGGATTCATTTCGAGCGGTCTGGATGATCAAACCATTCGCTCTAATTGTCCAGAATGTTCTTCAAACCTATCGCCAACAATTGTGCCCCGGTAACATAGCGCGTTGTCATCAATAAAAATACCAACGTTGTTTGGGAACATGACGTCCATGAATGAAAATGGCTTCAAGAAACAGAACATAACCATTTACAGTCATGATCGGTTCAGATGGACAAGAGGACCCAGTCCATACCAAGTAAACACAGCCCGCAATATTATGGAGCCACCAGCAGCTGGCACAGTGTGTTGTTGACAACTTCGGTCCATGGCTTAGTGGGGTCTGCGCCACACAAACCTTATCATCAGCTCTTACCAATTGAAATAGGGACTCATGCGACTAGGCCACGGTTTTCCAGCCATTTTGGGTCCAACCGATATGGTCACGAGCTCAGGAGAGCCACTGTAGGCGAGGTCCTGCTGTTAGCAAAGGCACTCACGTCTGTCGTTTGCTGCCACAGCCCAATAGCTCCAGATTTTGCAGCAGTGTGGTAACGGATACGTTCATTTTACTTACCACATTGATTTCCGCGGTTATTTCACACAGTGTTACACGTGTGTTAGCGCTGAAAACCGTATGGAAGCGCCGCTGCATTATCCGCGTTGAGAGGTAATGCCTGAAATTTGGTATTCTTGTCACAATCGTGACGCTGTGGACCTCAGACTATTGATTTCCGAAATGAAATGTCGCATTCCGCGTTCAGTCTGTGGCCATAATCAGATCGGAAACTTTTTCACGTGAGTGACCTGAGCACAAATGACAGAGCACTGCACTGCGCTTTTCTACCTTGTGTACGGGATACTACCGCCATTTGCACATGTGCGTGTCGCAGTCCCATGATTTTCGTCACCTCCGTGTATGTAAGTACCCCTGACAATAAGGAAGAGGACTACACGAAAATTCGAGACGTACAGGAAAAGACACATACAAAGGGTAGAGCACCTTCTGAAATTTTCCCGGCTGCATACCCGGAAATTATTTGAAGGTAGAGCACCAGCCATAGCTTTGCGCGTAGTTGCATTAGGAGGCAGAATTTTCAAACAATTTACACAAATCACCCGCTCCGTGTTGCTGCACTGAATTAGTTCATGCCAGCAGACATGGAACACAGTCGACAAATTTTGCTACGTCACAAACTGTAACGCCCGAAGGACAGAAAACCTCAATTAACAAACTGTCAAAACTTAAATTAGGGAAGTGAGTCATCTTGACAGTGACAACAACTATCGGTGATAAAAAAAAATTAATTACACCTATAATGTTTTGATTAATAACTGTAACACTTAAATATTGAGAGCAACATACAAAAGAGGAGATAAAAGGAAAGGGTTGTCATGCATTATCTTTTAAACATCTATAGAATAAATTTAAATTCATATAAACGAAGGTTAAATCCAACGAGGTAATTCGGTCAAAGATAACATTTACCATGGAAGAGAGTTGTAGCCGCATTGAAAAGGAAATTCAATGCGCCTACAATGTAACTCGGATATGGAAATGTTTAGTTAGTTGCTCTAGAGTACTATTGCGATAGTCTTCTGGAAGCAAACACTGTTAGATTGTTTCAATTGTGAAAGTTCGATAGTTCGTGAGAGAGAGACTAAAGCCATACTCAGTGATCCGACTGAATAAAATAATCTTTACCATTATCAACACGGCGGTGAGTTTGAGTGGTACTGATTTACTGGACTTAACCTTCTGACTGAAGAACAGTTGTGAACTCCGTAGTAATGGATCAGTGGCACGAAAAATTCGTAGTCTTGAGTAGGACACAATGATACAAAGACATGAAGAGAAATCAATACGCCGAACAATCAAAAGTTGTTGTCAACGTCACGATTACTAGATAAAAGATAAATAACTGATCAGTTAACACAAACTGATAAGACTGTTAAGCGGTAGCGTTCTCGCTTCGCACGCCCGGGTTCCCGGGTTCGATTCCCGGCGGGGTCAGGGATTTTCTCTGCCTCGTGATGACTGGGTGTTGTGTGATGTCCTTAGGTTAGTTAGGTTTAAGTAGTATTAAGTTCTAGGGGACTGATGACCTCAGAAGTTAAGTCCCACAGTGCTCAGAGCCATTTCAGCCACACATACAAGCGCACGTCCGCAGCCAATTGGCGTGTCACGTTTTGAAATGGGGATACGGCTAAGCACCTTTATTAAACCTGACGTCAATGCAGTAAATAACAACAACAAACGTACAGGTATTACACAAATACAGACACCACTGTAACGTGTACCCTTTACGTATTAGAAAAGACAAGCATTTCACGTTAAAGTGCACCTCCATTGCCTAAAGACACATCGAATTAAAACAGGGGGCATCGCAGAGCCTTTATTAACCAGTCACATTTAATGTAAGGTATTTATGTTTCGTAGGAGAGGATTTAAGTCCATTTGTAATTGGATTAGCATGTGCAGCTACTAAATTCTGTCAGGTCGTTTGAATTTGAATCTGGAGGGTGGCGTCATCATAGGGGTACTATATGAAAAAGGCTGTTCATGCACCATGCATGACCAGTAACGCAAAATTGTTTGGAATTTTGTAAAATTCTTGAGTGTCCATATTTCAGTATTCGACCTTTGTAAATCATAGGAAGACTCGCATGAAGAGATACTCACTCTGAGTACAGGACAAAGCGATTTTTAAGGTGGCCGCGCTTGACGTGATGTGGTAATGGTTCTGTGCCTTGAAACGCTGTTTTAGTAGGAATGTGTACTTTTTTTTACAAAGATGATTGGCTAAACAAGATATGTATTGTTTTACATGTTTTATGTATGTAATATATATGTATGCAGACTTTTGGAAGACAACCATCTATACGTACTACGCAAAATTTGTAATGGAGCAACAAATGTGATTGTTTCATTGTACTTTATATTACATTTGACTGGTTAATAAAGCCACTGTCATGGCCCCTATTTTAATTCGATGCGTCTGTTGGCTGTGGCGCGCTCTTGAATATGAAATACTTGTCTTCTGCTCAAATACGTAACGGGCACACGTTACACTGGTGTCTGTATTTGTGTAATACCTGTACGTTTGTTCTTGTCATTTACTGTATTGATGTCAGGTTTAATAAAGGTGCTTAGCCGCATCCCCATTTCAAAACGTGACACGCCCATTGGCTGCGGACGTGCACTTGTATGTGAGGCGCGACGCTAGTGCCATAGAAAGTTTTCTGGTTCTGTTGGCTATGTTGTCTATGTTGACTTTCAGATTGATTTAAGCTATGCAACAGGCATGTGTCCATTGTGGCATTCATCCTACAAACATTTATAGAGCATGAGCTGCCACTTAATGTTCATTACTAAGATCAGGCACTGTCAATTCAGGTGTGTTTATTTACAAGTAATTAATTTTTGTTACATTTAAACTTTTTATTGTAATACCACTTTTGTATTCACTGTTCACTGACAAACGCGTACTGTTTTTGACAAGACTTGGAAATAAACCTGTAAGGGTTCTAAACTAGCCGCCTAATAAATCTTGCAGCTGTAGACAACCATTAATAATGGATTTCGGGAATTTAAGCAGAGTTGCTGATGCCTGTCACCGGAATGTTGAACTGAAGAACTGTTAAGATTGCCTGTGGTGTGGACTGCGACTTGTGGCCTGTGGGAAGAGAAGCAACGATTGTAGACTTAAAACCCATGTTTGGCGGTCGTTTGTGCAAGTTGGCCATTGCGAACTGCCCCAGGTTTGTCTATATTTCGTCCGTATGTGGCAGACCTTGGCCTCATCTCGTTCCTTAGCAGTAACAGTAACTGTAGCTGAAACCTGATCAGTCTTTGTACTGGGTTAAAAATTTGGACTGGTTCATAGTGACAGAAGTTACTTGAATGAACTGTTTACGACAATTCGACAAGCAGCCGTGTTTCGTAAAATTAGTACTTGACTTGGAAACTGAATTTTATCGTCAAAAATTTGAGCAGGTGCCTGCAGTACCGGTTTCAGGTTCACTGAAGCTGGGGATTGATTAGAATTGTGCTTTGAATTTAATCTGCTAATGTTCTGTTCTTAAATAGCTGAAATTTTACATGTAGATTTGTGTAGGCACTTTCAGTGCCAGTTTGATGTTAATTCGTGCTGGACCTTGGCCACCGGTAGTTTTAGACTAGCTTTTGCCTTTATATTTTCTTATTACAGTGATGTTACTGTTTGAAAAAGAGGGTGGGTATATTGTGTGTCTTTGTAAGTGGGACTGGACCTCACCCTGTGGAAGTGGAATTCTTTTGTCTTTCGAAGTCCTTTCGGATAATAAAGATGTTTTTGAGGAAGTGCGCACGTCTCTCAACCCAGCACCAGCGCTCCCCAGGGAACAGTTCCGCTAGAACTTGCACTTTTCGTGCTATCACCTTCTGAAAAGCCCGAGGTACGGTACTTCTGAATAACCATTAATCTGTCATGTCACACGGAGCCAACGCCACTCTTAAACTTTTTTTTTTTTTTTTTACATTAGGAATATGATCAAGGCAACAAACGTGACTGCTTTCAATTTCGACTGTGATGTATAGAAGCCAGACACAGATATTTCAATGTCGGACAATTGTAGCAAAATACAGGAACACAGTCAGAGGTTCTCCGCTTGGTGCCGAGATTGACAATTGACTATCAGCATAGAAAAATTTAACGTAGTGCGTACAAATAGGCGGAAAGACCACTTCCGAACGAGGATAGGTAGCAATCACATCAATTTAATATTTCGTAACGATTGATTGAAAGCTGTATGTGCGGATAAAACTTATCACTGGAATGCTACCAGAGGGCCATTCAGTGCAAGAGTCCTCGCGAAGTGTAGTCCACCTACGAAGGAGGTAGCTTACGAAACCCTCGTTCGAGATCCTCGTAAGTATTGCCCAGAACTACGGGACCCACACCAGACAGTATTGCTCTTCAGTTGCTTATTACAGACACGCAGATACACCGTTATGGATAGAAATAAATTCCGAATGTCACTGTGTGTGTGTGTGTGTGTGTGTGTGTGTGTGTGTGTGTGTGTGTGTGTGTGTGTGTGTGGTTTTTTTTTTTTGTGGTTTTAGGGCGCACAATTTCAATGGTCATTAGCGCCCAGACTACGTTAGGGGTGCACCGCGAGGCACAAGTTTAAAACAGCAACTAAAAGGGAGAACACGATAAAAGACACTGACAGGCATAGGATAAAAAAAAAAAACAGCATAATCAAATGTCCTTAGACAGGTTTGTCAAGTTCATAAAACGAAGAACGCGAGCAGCTGCTCGTGGGTCATCCGCTAAAATGGCATCGAGAGTACATGGCAGGCCAAGATCAAGACGCAGTGTGTTAAAATCCGCACAGGACGTTAAAATGTGGCGAACCGTCAGCAATTGCCCACATGGACAGAACGGCGCCGGCGCAGCCGTCAGCAGATGGCGATGGCTGAACCGGCAGAGTCCAATTCGTAACCGGGCCAAAACGACCTCCTCGCGCCGAGAAGGGCGTGAGGAGGACGTCCAAGCCGCGGGAAGAGGTTTCAAGGCCCGAAGCTTGTTGTCCGTAAGTGCAGCCCAATCGGCATGCCACAGCGATAAAATGCGCCGACAAATGACCCTGCTACAATCTGACGAAGGGACACAACAAGAAGCTGTCCGAAGCTGGAGGACCGCAACCTTGGCCGCGGCATCTGCAGCTTCGTTCCCAGGGATACCGACATGGCCAGGAACCCACATAAAGCTAATCGGAGAACCGTCGTCCACCAGCTGCTGAACGCTGGATCCGGTGCACGAAAAGGGTGAACCGGATACGGATCACTGAGGCTCCGGATAGCGCTCAGGGAATCGGAGCAGATGACATAAGCAGAATGTCGGTGGCGGCAGATGTAAAGAACAGCCTGGTAGAGGGCAAAGAGCTCAGCTGTGAAGACCAAACAATGGCCATGGAGCCGGTATTTGGAACTTTGTGCCCCGACAATAAAAGAACACCCGACCGCGTCGTTGGTCTTAGAGCCATGTGTATAAATGAAGGTCATATTAATGAACTTCGAACGAAGTTCGACAAAACGGGAGTGGTGTACCGAACCGGGGGTAACCTCCTTTGGGAGCGAGCTGAAGTCAAGGTGAACGCGAACCTGAGCCTGGAGCCAAGGTGGCGTGTGGCTCTCGCCTACCCGAAAGGTTGCAGGGAGTGAAAAATCAAGGTGTTGAAGGAGGCGACGAAAGCGAACTCGAGGGGGTAGCAGGGCAGAGACATACAACCCGTATTGACGGTCGAGAGGGTCGTCAAAAAAGGAACGATAAGACGGGTGGTCGGGCATTGACAGTAGCCGACAGGCATACCGACAAAGCAGTATATCGCGCCGGTAGGTGAGTGGCAATTCACCAGCTTCAGCATGAAGACTCTCGACGGGACTAGTATAAAAAGCTCCGATCGCAAGACGTAAACCCCGATGTTGTATGCAATTAAGGCGGCGTAAGATGGATGGCCGTGCAGATTAGTATACAAAGCTCACATAATCCAGCTTGGAGCGGACGATCGACCGATATAGGCGAAGTAGGACTGTTCGATCCGCTCCCCACGACATACCACTGAGAACACGGAGGACATTTAGAGAACGGGTACAACGGGCAGCCAAATATGACACATGTGGAGACCAGCTAAGTTTCCTGTCAAATGTAAGACCTAAAAATTTTGTTGTCTCCACGAATGGGAGAGCAACGGGACCGAGTCGTAAGGACGGTGGGAGAAACTCTTCGTAGCGCCAGAAGTTAATACAGACCGTGTTCTCGGCAGAAAAACGGAAGCCATTGGCGACACTCCAGGAGTAAAGACGGTCAAGAGAACGCTGAAGACAGCGCTCCAGGAAACATATACGCTGCGTGCTGCAATAGATGGTAAAATCGTCCACGAAAAGGGAGCCTGATACATCAGCTGGGAGGCAATCCATTATTGGATTGATCGCTATGGCGAAGAGAGCGACGCTCAAAACTGAGCCCTGTGGCACCCCATTCTCCTGGCGAAAGATGTCTGACAGGACAGAATCCACACGTTTCCTGAACTGTCGATCCATTAAAAAGGAACGAATAAAAAGAGGGAGGCGACCGCGAAGGTCCCATGTATGCATGGTGCGGAGAATGACCGCCCTCCAACGGGTGTCGTAAGCCTTCTCCAAATCAAAGAACACAGCCGCGGTCGGGCTCTTCCGCAAGAAGTTGTTCATAATGAAGGTCGACAAGGTAACCAGATGGTCAACAGCAGAGCGGCGCCTACGAAATCTACATTGTACATTGGTAAGTAGGCGTTGAGATTCGAGCAGCCAAACCAAGCGAGAGTTAACCATTCGCTCCATCACCTTGCAGACACAGCTGGTAAGCGAGATGGGTCGATAACTGGAAGGAAAGTACTTGTCCTTCCCCGGCTTAGGAATCGGGACAACAATAGACTCGCGCCAGCATGCGGGAACATGTCCCTCAATCCAGATGCGATTATAAGTACGAAGATGGGAACCTTTACCCGCAGGAGAAAGGTTCTTCAGCATCTGAATATGAATAGAATCAGGCCCTGGAGCGGAGGACCGTGACCGGGCAAGTGCGTTTTCGAGTTCCCGCATGGTGAATGGGGCATTATAACTTTCACGATTCGAGGAGCGGAAGTTAGGTGGCCTAGCCTCCTCTGCCTGTTTTCGGGGGAGGAAGGCAGGGTGGTAATGAGCGGAGCTCGAAACCTCTGCGAAAAAGCGGCCGAAGGCATTGGAGACATCCTCAGGGGCCACAAGGACGTCATTCGCGACCGTCAAGCCAGAAACTGGTGAGTGGACCTTAGTACCAGATAGCCGGCGCAGGCTGCCCCAGACAACAGAAGGAGTAAAACTGAAGAAGGTGCTTGTGAAAGCAGCCCAGCTGGCTTTATTGCTTTCTTTAATAATACGACGACACTGTGCACGTAATCGTTTATAATTGATAAAATTCGCCACTGTAGGGTGGCGTTGAAAGGTGCGTAAAGCACGTCGACTAGCATGTAAAGCTTCTCTACATGCTGTGGTCCACCAGGGGACCGGTACGCGACGTGGAGAAAAAGTAGGGTGAGGGATGGAATATTCAGCAGCAGTGAGAATGACTTCCGTGAGGTGTGCGACCTGACGATCGCAGCTTGTGAAGGTTTGACCCTGAAAGGTCGCCCTGGAAGAGAAGAGCCCCCAGTCTGCTTTGGAGATGTTCCAGCTAGATGAGCACGGAGAGGGGGTATGCTGCAGGAGATGGATAACACACGGGAAGTGGTCGCTCGAATATGTATCAGAAAGTGCATACCACTCAAACCGGCGTGCAAGTTGGGTAGTACATATAGAGAGGTCTAAATGGGAATAGGTGTGAGATGTGTCCGAAAGAAAAGTAGGGTCGCCAGTATTGAGGCAGACAAGATTGAGCTGGTTGAAAAGGTCTGCTAACAGGGAGCCCCTCGGGCAGGATACTGGAGAGCCCCAAAGGGAATGGTGGGCATTGAAGTCTCCAGTTAACAAAATGGTACAGGTAGCTGAGCAATAATTTGCATCATGTCTGCCCTGGTAACGGCAGACGACGATGGAGTGTAAACGGTACAAATGGAAAATGTAAAAGTGGGGAGAGTAATTCGGATGGCAACTGCCTGCAGGCCGGTGTGCAATGTGATGGGATCGTAGTAAATATCATCCCGGACCAGCAACATAACCCCTCCATGAGCCGGAATACCTACCACAGAGGGTAGGTCAAAACGCACAGAGGTGCACTGTGCCAAGGCAATTTGATCGCATGGGCGTAGCTTCGTTTCGTGGAGGGCTACGACGAGCGGACGGTGCAAGCGGAGCAGCAACTTAAAGTCCTCTCGGTTGGAGCGAATGCTGCGAATATTCCAGTGAATAAGTGCCATCGTAAGAAGAAAAGGAAGATGAAAGAAGGGGTCACCTCGAAGGCCGCTGAGGGCCTGGCTTCGAGCGAGCACTGCCGCCGCTATCAGTAGGCGGACAGTCATCGTCCATTGGTACTATAGGTTTATCGGCCATCTTGGTAAGATGGCCGCGAGGGGGAGCTTCCTCCGCTGGTGAACGGCCAGATGTTCGGCTACCAGCGGTGCGGCCAGGCGAAACGGATGACGGCCTGGGGCGGCAACCGCTGGGTGGCGCAGGAGAAGAAATGCGCCGTGGCGGAGAAGAACTGTGCTTCCTATGAGCCTTCTTGGAAGGTCGTTTGGTGGAAGTAGTGGTCGATGTCTGGGAGTTCGAGGTGCGTAGGAAGTCTGCATGGGACGGTTCCTTCTTGAAGGCCCGTGCATCTGACTTCTGGGTCTTCGTCTTGGCAGAAGCTGATGAAGGGTCTTGTGTCTGTGGGGTAACGGGAGGAAGAGGAGATGTCGACCGCGCGATCTTAGCACTGGCCGAACGGACGACCGTGGTGCTGAAGGTCAGATCGCATGTCTGTGTTGCCACCTCCCTGGTAGTCCGAGGAGAGGCGAGGACAGTACTGAATTTCCCCGCTGGGAGCAGCGTGGGCTTCCTACTAGCAAATAGCTTGCGAACAGCCGAGGTGAACACTTTCTCTTTGACCCGAATTTTTTGGATACAGCGTTCTTCCTTACAGATGGGACAGTCACGGGAGGACGCTGCATGGTCACCCCGACAGTTCACACAACGAGGAGACGGAGGTGGACAGTCACCCTCATGGGCATCCCTGCCACAAGTGACACATTTTGCCGCATTGGAACAAGACTGGCGAGTGTGATTAAAACGCTGACACTGGTAGCAGCGCGTAGGTGTCGGAACATAGGGGCGAATAGAAATAACCTCGTTGCCCGCTTTGATGTGCGATGGCAGCTGAACACTATCAAAGGTCAAGAAAAGTGTCCGGGTCGGTACAAGGTCATTGTTGACCTTTTTTATGACCCTATGGACAGCCGTCACGCCCTGCTCAACGAGGAAAGACAATCTCCTCGCCAGTCAATCCGTCGAGTGATCTAGTATAGACCACACCACGAGACGAATTCAAATTTCGGTGAGCCTCCACCCGGACAGGGAAGGTGTACAGGAGTGTGGCTCGAAGCAGTTTCTGTGCCTGAAAGGCGCTCTCAGTTTCTAGTAACAAGGTACCAATACGCAACCTGGTACAAGACTTAACAGTTCCGGCTATGGCATCTACGCCCTTCTGGATGACGAAAGGGTTGACAGAGGAAAAATCCTTTCCGTCCTCAGATCGAGAAACGACGAGGAACTGTAGGGCAGGCGGTAGTACTTTTGTCACTGGTGGCTGGTCAAGTTTCCGTTTGTGGGCAGAAGTCGAGAGAGAAGAAGAAGAGAAATCCATTGCGGAGGAATCCCCCATGATTGCCAGCGTCTCCGATGGCGCGCTCCTTCCTTATGGGGACCCTCTGAGGGCACTCCCGCCTTAGGTGAATGTTTACACCTCAGGTCACACCTCCCGAGAAACAGATGGAGGTACCAATCAGCATGGTCAGAAGGTATCAGCTCAGGCAATCACCCCTCCCTGGGCCTGGCCCTTACCAGGGGGTACGCGCGTGCCTTACAAGTCTACCCAGGGCGGGGAATTACGCGTTACCCCGTCACCGGCTACGCGTGCGAACGCGAGGGTCGGCCTTCAGGCGCGCACAGGGAGGAAGGAAGAAGAAGAAAAAGGTGAGACAGAGGACAGACTGTCTCAAACGCCGAGGCGGAGACCAGAGAAGGCAAGGAGAAGAAGGCAAGGAGAAGAAGGCAAGGAGAAGACAAGGGAAAGAGTAAGGAAGACAGTGAGATGGAGAAGAACAAAGAAAGGAACCAACCAAAGGAAGGAAGAAACGAGAAGTGAAAAACTAAAATGACCACAAATATAGGTCGTGGAACCGTCCGTCTCCGGACGCAGGCGCTAACTACCCCCTTGAGGGGGAGGGACTCCTTTTAGTCGCCTCTTACGACAGGCAGTAATACCTTGGGCCTATTCTAACCCCAGGACCCGCAGGTGTGTGTGTGTGTGTGTGTGTGTGTGTGTGTGTGTGAAAGAGAGAGAGAGAGAGAGAGAGAGAGAGAGAGAACTGAGAACGTCGGAGAGGCTTCGTCCACTGGTAGCTCTGTGGTTTACAACGCGACAACAAGCTACAGCAGTCCACTCACCACACTGCCGCCCCACACTTGACTCAGGGATATTGTGTGGTTCGGTCCCTCCAGTGGACATTACGGAGGGTACTTTCCAACAGGATAACGCTCGCCCTATAGCGCTGTTTTAACGCAACATGCACCACGTGTGTCGTCACGTTGCCTTGGTCCGCTCGATTACCGGACCTATCTCCAATTGAGCACAGATTTCGTCGTACGACGACTCGAGCGTCATCCACAAACAGTATTAACCGCGAAACTTCCTGGCAAATTAAACCTTTGTGCCGGACTGAGACTCTAAGTCGGGGACTTTGCCTTTCGCGGGCAAGTGCTCTACCATCTGAGCTACCCAAGTACATCTCACGACTCGTCCTCACAGCTTGAATACTAACAGTACCTCGTCTCCTACCTTCCAAACGTCACAGAAGCTCTTCTGTGAAACTTGGTAGAGTACTTGCCAGCAATAGACAAAAGTCTCGAGTTTTAGTCTCTGTCCGGCACCCAGTTTTAATTTGCCAGGAAATTTCAAATCAGCGCACACTCCGCTACAGAGTGAAAATGTCATTGTGGAGTATTAACCGACCAACAAACTATCCTGTTCAACGCCGCGTGTGGTTCTGCCTGCATTTCACATTTGCAGTGGATAATCTCACTATTACATTAACTCGTCATCTTGCAATAATAATACTGATACTACCTTGGCAGATGCATTCCAAAAATTTCATTGCTTTCCATTAATTAGTTTTTGGTGCTGCAATTTTTTTCGTCAGTGTAGATGAAGATAATCCACCGATAAAAATTACTTTGCACGTCGGTCCATCGAGTCCTATAAGGACAACTAAACAGCTAGTTGATCGAGTAGTATTGGTTGCAGAGGGGAAAAGACGGCATTAACGTGCTAGTCACGTGACGAAAATGTAGGATTCAGTGAGGGAAGAGCGAGACGCGCAGACCGCGGAACTGATGATATCGACCTTCCTAGAGGCAGAGTATTAACGGCGGCGCCTCGCTATTCGGCACGTTGCGAGTGACGAGGAATACGCAGCGACGCTGCGTGCTGCAGTAATAATTTCCGCTTAATTTCCGCCGGCCGTAGCAGCCGTTGTAGCGGTCGGCGGTGGGCGCCTGGCACTAGCTAGCTCGACAGCCGACGGCTAGCGGAGACTTAGGCCGGCGGTCGATAGTATCCGGCTGAGCCGCAGCACCAGGCCGCGTGCGGTTCCGTCTGCCAGATGCACTTTCGCAAATCAGCTTGCCGTCAAAAGTGTCTCGCGCAAGTCACCACTATCAAAATACACGTGGGTGTCCCATCAGATCAAAAGTAACGCCGCACACATACGCAATGCGGAATTGAACGCTAGATGTCACGAGAAAGGGACACGCCAGTACAAAACTACTCGAAGAGTACTGAGATATCCGCAGCGAAGTAGTAAAAGGAGAACGGGTAGCTAGGATAGTTGTCACCTCGAAAGTGGGCTAGTCATTAGATGTCACCTGACAAGAGAAACTCCCCATCGAACTCATCTCAGATTTAGTGGTAAGAGAACCCAGTGGACAGCCCGTCAAAAACTGGACACAGATCAGGCATGGAAACAGGAAGAAGGTGTACTGAACTGTGGGGAGGAAAAAAGCGAAAGAGAAACAGTGAGCGGTCCAAGCACAACATAGAGCAGTATGGTCGTAGAGTGGTCATGGTGTTGGACTGCAAAACTGGCTAGTCGTGTTCAAAGCTCCCTTCTGCCTTTTTTTTTCACTGTTGCTGTATTCAAATGTTCCCTTCTCGTGGTGAGGTGTAAGGCAGGGCCCTATAATGAAAGTTGAATCTGCACAACTATTCTGTTAGCAGCAGAAAGGAAGTTGCTTTCGAATTGGAATCGAAAACCTTTGGTGACAAGGCAACAAGTGAACAGTATTCTTACCGGAAAACACGTCTGTTGTGTCACACACAGCGTTTCGACTGTTTGCCTTGGCCTGCTCGATCACCATATCTGTCTCCAATCGAGCAGATACGAAACATCATCGGACAACAACTCCGACGTCATCCACAGTCAGCATTAACAGTCCCTGTACTGGCAGACTAGCTGCAAAAGGCATGGAACTCCATCCCACAAGCAGACGACCGGACAAAGTAATGCAAACACGTTTGCACGTTTGCATTCAACATTCTGGCGGTTACAATTAATAAAATATTTCGGGCTATTACGTTATGGTCGAATGGATTTCACCTTGGATTTTGAGGTGAAATCCATTCGACCACGGCATAATTATCCCGGTACAATTATTAATTGTGATCTTTCCAGGTATGAAAGTTTTCATTTTACAATTATTCTGGCAGTTACACTGATTATTAACGTACCAGTTTTTCACATTTGCAATGGCTTAACGTGCGCGTACATTAACCTGTGATCTTGCAATGTTAATCACTTGAATATGTTATCCAGACTGAAGTATTCCTGAAATTACCATTCATTACTTTTTTTTTTTTTTTTTTTTTAGAGTTACAAATTTTTCCATCAGTATAAAAAGGGGTCCCCCTAAAATTTTTGACAACGCCTCCATCGTCTTCAGCTGGAGCAACTGGCTGTCGTCGATGGTGTTGTGGTAGCCTTTTATAGCTTATTTTATTGTTTGGCTTATGTCATAATTACATCAAACTGCCATGGAACACTAACATGACAGTATGCTTCTGGTTGGTGTGGAGGCGTATAAATAATTTGATTGTTTTAGGCGTCAGAATGATTCAGCCAAACGGTTCAACATTACAACGGTTAACTTTACCCGATAGATAAAACGTAGATTCGTCCGAAAAGATGAGTACTTCCGAAAAAGTGTCCTCTGCCATATCGTAGGCAACTGAAATGCAGAATTCGTACCTTCTGTTATGGTTGTCGACACCTAATTGCCTAATTGTAGTGGAGAAAGTTAGTTTAAAACTCAAGCGACAATACAATAATACATTTGGTTACATGTAGCTGGACCGACACAGCAAAGGATGAGGCAACTAAAGCTAATTCATTAATTAACGATGGTAACAATTTTGCTGTTGCTCCAAACAGAGTCCTAAATAATAGGCGAATGTTTCGCTACAGTAGAGAAAACGAAAGAAATAAGAATTCTTAATTTCACACCGGCACTGTCACAGGTGGCACCAGGCAGAGGTGGTGACTTCGCTGTGCAGCAGAAAGAAACAATTAATACTCCAAGTTGGTCACATACATGAACAAGCTTTACCTCGGGTACAATAACACCTTTCAGAGACTAGACGGTGCAGTTACGAGCTTGTAACAAATTGGTAAGCACTCACAGTGAAACGAGGGCCACTGGCCATTAATAAATAAGCGGGCCACATTTGGTCTTAACGAACAGAACTACACGTCTCTGCCTCTCATCTCCATACACTCTGTAATTCTCCAGCTCTGCATTCAGTTGACCATTAGTATCGGGAGTGTTCATTCTGAAGCACTCGATTCAATGATTATTACGTGTAGTGACATCCATTTGTCACATGTTCCATCACTTCGAACTTGCTGCTTGCTGTTCCCATGATGATACCCAAGTAGCCACAACTTGCCACTTCCAGAACTCAAACTGGCCATCACCTATCACATTACTGGTGTGAAAACTGAGGGTCTTCCAACACCAGTAGATCTCGTGATGCTTATCGAACTGACATCAGTGTCACTTCTGGGTGAGTGGACCATCCGGTTCCTCTCTTCCAGATCATCACTGCTGGCACTTCCGGGTGCTAGAGCCTATCAGTCCGGTGGGACCAGGATTGGACGAATGCAAGACTTCCGAAAGTGCAGGACATCCTGATGGTTCATCATGGGTCTGTTATCCTGTTGAATGAGGTCTAGGATACTCTAAGAGTGGGGATGGGGCATAATCTCACGCCGTGGGTTCCCCTGCAGACTGCAGCCCGCTACACTTCGGCCGAGTTACTGGTGTGACGGCCTTGGCGACCGGGGATCCGAACCGTCTCCAGGAGTCATTGGAATTCCAACGTGTCACTGACAGGAGGTGTCAGTCAAGGCTTGCGAAAAAGACACTGAACTGTAAATTCGAACTAATAAGCGCTGACTTGCTTATGTTTTATTAACACTGAAAGACACTCTGCATCGTAGAGGTGTGTCTGCTTGGCACACCTAAGGTGTTATTTGTGTTAACTACAGTTCAAATCTGAGGAACAAATTACGTAATTAATAGATGGATTTTATCGCAGTTTGACATAATCTACAATGGATTGTCTTCACTCCATCCTCTAAGCTTATCCGTGAGATACGAATTGTCAAAATGTAATGGATTTTAAAAATACATAAATTCTGAAGCTAAATCATTCAAAAGATAATGTGCTGATTTTTATTTCTTAATAATCTGATTCATTTTTCAGTTTTTACAGAAGACGTGGTCATTGTGGTCATTGTCCAAGTGACTCAATTATTAGCCACATTTAAATTTCTTCTCAAGCTACACTGGTGTGGGAAGCATAAGAACAAAAGTAGCGAACGCAGTATGTGTCACAGCCAAGTAATGTAACTCCACGAAACTTGGGCCGTTCAAAAAAAGGACTAGTATAGTATAGTATATGAAATAGATACGCAATGGGACGAACAGAAATGACACTTCTATTCAAAAGCAGTTGTCACACTAAACTCATCGATAGTCTTGATGGTCCCGTGGATATTGCAAAAGGAGGTATGTGGTACTGATTGGGGTTAATTTCGTGTTACCACCTCCCGACATTTGAGGATAAGTCCAGCGTTGTCGGGCGTGATTGTATTGGTGCTCCAAATTATGACTTGTGGAATGAGAACGCTGCATGGGGCTACTGACCTCCAAATCTTTGAACACAGTACACTCAACGATCAATATTACTATGACACTGTACTCCCACGAGCGTCGTTTCAGCGGTGCATTCAGGTCCCGTGGATATTGCAAAAGGAGGTATGTGGTACTGATTGGGGTTAATTTCGTGTTACCACCTCCCGACATTTGAGGATAAGTCCAGCGTTGTCGGGCGTGATTGTATTGGTGCTCCAAATTATGACTTGTGGAATGAGAACGCTGCATGGGGCTACTGACCTCCAAATCTTTGAACACAGTACACTCAACGATCAATATTCTATGACACTGTACTCCCACGAGCGTCGTTTCAGCGGTGCATTCAGCCCTAACTTCAGTTTTACGGATGAGCATGCGCGACGGCGTCTAACAGTACAGGTGGCGAAGCTCCTGAATCGAGAGGGTATTAGCCGAATGGACTGTCATGCCCGTTACTCCGACTCAAATCCTATTGAGCAATGTTGGGAACATGTATTGCAGCATGTAGACATGCAGCAACAACCATACAGCGGTTGTCATCTGTGGTGGGCCAGGAACGAAACTCCCTTCCAGAACAACTCATTAAAAACCAAGTGAGAAGGAGGAGCAATCATTGTTGTCTGCTTTGCTTAGACCCTCTATTAAGAACCGTGTCCTGCCTTTTGTAGTGTCCAGGGGACCATCATAACTCTCGGCGACTTCAGTGTAATCATAATATTTAAATAAAAACGTCTTCTGTTGACCTCGTCGGCCGGGGTGGCCCAGCGGTTCTAGGCGCTACGGTCTGGAACCACGCGACCGCTACGGTCGCAGGTTCGAATCCTGCCTCGGGGATGGATGTGTGTGATGTCTTTAGGTTAGTTACGTTTAATTAGTTCTAAGTTCTAGGGGACTGATGACCTTAGAAGTTAAGTCCCATAGTGCTCAGAACCATTTGTTCACCTCATTGCATATTATTTCAGCTGTCTTTCTAAGTGTGGTCAAGATTTCAACGAGCTAAACGATTTGGCAGTTCCTAAGTTTTGCACACCGCTGCATCACTGAACATAATAAAATTATCTAAGTATAAATTTCAAAGCTAGTATTTTGGTCAGCATTTCATCTATCGATTTTAATTGCCGACATCCCAGGGAGCAAAATTGACCCGAGACACTGCAAACTTATATTTTAGTATTCGATACACGGACTAATTAGTTATAAGCGTAAACCGAGCCACGAGACCTCTGCGGCAGCTGCGGTGGGCGGGGTGTTGTCGGCCTCGGCCAAGTCTATACCGCTGCCCGGTCCGGACGCTACAGCGCAGCCTCTCCTCGCGTGAGCCAGAAGTCGGTGACTGACCACCCCTGCGGGACACTGATGGCCACCCAACTCCAGAGAATGTATCTGACATACTGCGACTACTGGAGAATTCAGACCAGCAGTTGCCGCCTTGCGCACCACAGCCGCCCTTAGAACTGGCAAACGCCTGAGCAACAGACGTCTGTCATTTGGGGGGTTTTGCTGCTCACTCGTCTCCTCTCGAGCGCACCGAGTATGATAATTCGGAGGGGGCAGGCTGTCGCCAACGAGGTGCCCTGTGGGCGGAGATCACCGGTCTGGTACACTCGTCACTTTCCTATGAAAGTTGTACTAGCTCTGTGTGTCTGTAGGCTGATGTTACTTTCCTCCCCCTCTCCAGCAGATGAAACTATCCTAGGATCAATTTAGTTAAGATACGAGGTGTACTCCAGCATGACTGCGTCTAATCGTGACATCATTAGGATGCATAAGAGAGAGGAATGCTTGCTTTAGACAACAATAAAATCTGGAAACAGTTAAAAGTTTCGAATAAAAACTAAGGACCTACCAGCTTTTGTAATGATGGCCGGTTTTGTAGTGACAAAAAAAAACATTTTTCTTTCCATAACATCTGTTTATTGATAAAAATTCACATATTTCAATGTTACGACATAAAAAATCAGAAATCTAAAAGAAATTGTCTACTAACTATTTTTTGTTAGTATTGTAATTGCAATGAATTGTTAAAATATCATCGACTCGTTTCGGATGAAGTCTGCTTTGTAAATCCGAGGTAACATTGGCTGCAGCAGTGAAACACCTTTCGCTAGCTGTCTCTGAGATCCATACACAAAACACTTATTTCGCTAAAATAGCTAGCTCGGATAGAGACTACAGTTACGCTTACGTCACTCAAGCGAATCGTCATCACCACTTTCTATTTGCGTAAAATACATGTCAACCTCATCGGTAGATTGACCATCCGGTGGCCTACAGTTCAGCCACACCGAAAACATGGAACTTAGAAGAGCCACAGAAACTGGTACACCTGCCTAATGTCGTGTAGAGCATCCGCGAGCAAGCACTAATGTCTGAAGTGTTGCTGGAGGAGACACCATGAACCTTTCAGTGCTGCCCATAAATCCCTAAGAATACAATGGGGTGGAGACCTCTTCTGATGGGCACGTTGCAAAGCATCCCAGACATTCTCAATATCGTCCAAGTCTGGGGAGTCTGGTGACCAGGGGAAGTATTTAGAAGAGTGTTCGTGGAGCCACTCTGCAGCAGTTCTGGAAGTATGGGGTGTCGCAATGTCCTGTTGGAATTGTCCAAGTCCGCCGGAATGCAGGATGCAGGTGATCAGACAGAATGCTCACGTACGTGTCACCTATCAGAGTTGTATCAGAGGTCCCATATCACTCCAACTGCACACGCCTCACACCAATACAGAGGCTCCACAAACTTGAGCAGTCCCCTGCTGACATTCAGGGTCCATACATTCATGAGGTTGTCTCCATACCCGTACACGTCCATCCGCTCGATAAAACTTGAAAAGAGACTCGTCCGACCAGGCAACATGTTCCCAGTCATCAACATGACGGGCCCAAGTGAGGCGTAAGGCTTTGCCTCGTGCAGTCGTCAAGGGTACACAAGTGGGCCTTCTGCTCTGAAAGCCCATATCGATGATGTTTCGTTGAATGGTTCGCACGATCACACTTGTTGATGGCCCAGCATTGAGATCTGCAGCAGTTTGAGGAAGAGTTGCACTTCTGTCAGTTAAACGATTCTCTTCACTCGTTCTTGCAGGATCTTTTTCCGGCCGCAACGATGTCGGAGACTGATGTTTTACTGGATTCCTCGTATTCAGGGTACACTCGTGAAATGGTGGTACGGGAAAATCCGCCCTTCATCGTTATTTCGGAGATGTTGTGTCTAATCGTTCATGCGCCGACTATAAAAACACGTTCAAGCTCACTTAAATCTTGATAACCTGCCATTGAAGCAGCAATAACCGATCTAACAACTGCGCCAGACACTTGTTGAGTTATATAGGCGTTGCCGACCGCAGTGCCGTATTCTGCCTGTTTACAAAATTCTGAAATTGAATATGCATGCCTATACCAGTTTCTTTGGCACTTCAGTGTAATTTTTGTAGCTGGTGATCGCTGCTGACATTCTCACAAAAACAGAAGAAGCAGGAGATCATTTCACTCCTGGGTAAATCAAAAAATTAAAACATCCAAATTTTTAACAGATAGACGATATGTGTACATTACATCCGTATATGCCCCGGAAGAGTATCTGATTAATTTTGCAAGATCAGGCTAAGTTCCCTTGATTCCATCAATAACCATAATTTGCTGTCAAATGTTCAGTTTGGTTCTATAAATGGTTTAACAACTGAAAATGCTATATTCTCTTCTCTGTGAGGTTTTGGACGGATTAAATAAAAGGTTGCGAACGCTAGGTGTTTTCTTTGATTTAACGAAGGCTTTTGACTGTGTTGACCACAAAATGTTAGTGCAGAAGTTGGACCATTATGGAGTAAGGGGAATAGCTTACAATTGGTTCGCCTCTTACCTTAAGAACAGAAAGCAGAAGGTAATTCTCCGCAATATTGAGAGTGGTAGTGATGTTCAGTCCCAATGGGGCACTGTTAAGTGGGGTGTTCCCCAAGGGTCGGTGCTGGGGCCACTGCTGTTTCTTATTTATATAAATGATATGCCTTCTAGTATTACAGGTGATTCAAAATATTTCTGTTTGCTGATGACACCAGCTTGATAGTGAAGGATCTTGTGTGTAATATTGAAACAGTATCAAATAACGTAGTTCATGAAATAAGTTCGTGGCTTGTGGAAAATAATTTGATGCTAAGTGACAGTAGGACTCAGTTTTTATAGTTTCTAACACACAATTCAACAAGAACAGACATTTTGATCAGACAGAATGGGCATATTATAAGCGAGACGGAACAGTTCAAGTTCCTAGGAGTTCGGACAGATAGTAAGCTGTTGTGGAAAGCCCATGTTCAGGATCTTGTTCAGAAACTAAATACTGCTTTATTTACCATTAGAGCAGTATCTGAAATAAGTGACACTTCAACACGAAAAGTAGTCTACTTCGCATATTTCCATACGCTTATGTCGTATGGTATTTTTTGGGGTAATTCTTGTGATTCAAAAAGGGCATTTTTGGCTCAAAAACGGGCTGTTCGAGCTACATGTGGTGTAAGTTCGAGATTTTTTTGTCGACCCCTATTCAATAGTCTGGGAATTCTGACATTGCCCTCACAGTATATATTTTCTTTAATGTCGTTTGTTAGCAATATCAGCCTATTTCCAAGAGTTAGCAGCTTTCACTCAGTTAATACTAGGCAGAAATCCAATCTGCATGTGGAATGCACTTCCTTGACTCTTGTGCAGAAAGAAGTGCAGTGTTCTGCTGCATCCGTTTTCAATAAGCTACTACAAGAACTCAAAAATCTTAGCAGTACCCGAAACACTTTTAAGTCTAAACTGAAGAGTTTCCTCACGGCTCACGCCTTCTATTCTGTCGAGAAGCTCCAGGAAGAGTTAAAAAATTAAGCAAATTCCAGTGTTACATTGTTGATTTTCTTTATTTAAATTTACGACTTGTCACCTGAATATGTTTTTTTTATATTTCATTTTATCTGTTTCTAATATCGTGTTATAATTTCATGTATTGACTCGCTCCATGACCATGGAGACTTGTCCTTAATTTGGTCCCATGGAACAATAAATAAAGTGTCATAGGAGGAGATACGACTCCTGGAGTAGGAATAAAGTCCAGTAACGCTCTAATCGGAATACATGGAGAATCAACAATTACAATGGATAATTATTCCTACACTTTGTGAACTTGAATTAACTTTTTCGAACAGAGGTTCACAAATTTACCTGGACCGACCACGAATCTAGATCAATAATAGATTGTTTAGTTAATACACAATGAAAAGCTGTGCTGTAAAAATAGGTGGTGAGAAGAATGAGGAGGAGAATGAGGAGGAGAATGAGGAGGTAGACGAAATCTGTGGTCTTTCGGAAATCGATAAATGAGATGTTAAAGAACTTCAATAGGTCTTACGGAGATGCAAAATTAGAAGAGCTGTTAGAACGGGCAATCTAAAAGTGGAACTTTATAAAAATTTACCGGAAGAAGCTAAATATGGGCTTCAGATTTTGTACATCAATGCTGGCAACATAGAAATACGGCATACGCAATACGTGTGACAACAGTAAAGAGAATGAGAAACATTGTAGATAACATATTGCTCGAAGAACAAACTGCTTTTCGAAAAAGGAGGTCCTGCTAGGATGACATTTGATCATTAAAACAGATCATAGAAAAAAGAAGAGAATACAATTTAATAACTTGCATAGTGTTCACAGGCTATAGGAAAGAAATTTACAGTGTGCACAGAGGAAAATTGGAAATATTATGGAAAAATAGAAATACCATTACTTCTGATCGGAGTTATCCGAAGTACTTAAATAGATACAGGAACACAGATAAATTTAAAGCTAGGATCTGGGAATATCGCCGAAATAAATATTAATAGAGGGTACAGACTGGGGTATATTTCTCCGATGCATTTTAGTTGATGTTTAGACGACGTGCTTGCTGACTACCAGATTAAAGTTGTCGACAACGAGGATAACTGACAATGAGCGTTGTATGCACTACACAAAAGAGCAAAGGAACATAATTTACGTGTTTTGAGAAATAAAACAAAATCCAGAGCATTCCAAGGCCCCCAACCTTTAAGATGTATACCCATATTCGAAAAACAAAAGTATTGAACAAGTTAACACTTTTATTAGATTCTCGAGCTGTGACATATCTCGGCGAAGTCAGTATTGGATAAAGTTTGAGAGATTCAGTGTAACATGTGGCACCAAACGAACTCTCAGGCAAGAAGTGCGCATGGAGCAATTTTATAAAGCTATGGCAGCTCCTGGACTAACTGATAGTGAAAACAGGATTATGAACTCTAGAACACATATTAGACTCCAGGCACTCAATGTGAGATTTTTGAGATCAGTCCATTACGTAATAAGAAGAGATAGATTAAAAATGGTATCACTCGGAATAATTTAGGAATTAGCAGTTCAAATGTGAGGGTTATGGATAAAGGAAAGAGTGGAAATAATATATAGAAAGAGCGGGCGATGAACGTACTCCAAAACTACTGTGATACATTCCTAAAGGAAGAAGGAAGATTGGTAAATCCAAGAAAAGATGGACTGATCCATATGTCGCAACGGCCCAATTGGTCTAATGCTTCAGGCAGATGAAGACAAAAACAGAATATCATATTGATGTTAAGTCACAATTTTATTCTTGGTTAGTTGTAACTGGTATTTCGTCACAAATCTGACCCACAGAATTTAATGTCTCGTCTCTGTTAGCAACGGATATCGTTTGCAGTAGTCGGAAGGGTGGCCACAGAAATTTTGCTACCTTGCGCAACGTACGAATTTCTACTTTCTCCTTCATGAGACGCAGACAACGCTCTTAAAGCAACTTAGTATCTACAGTTAACACAAAATAATCCATCAATTGTACTGTACTGCCAAATACCAGTGACTCTGAAACCGGTATTTTGCAAACATAGTAAATATCAAGTGCGTATCAAACAAAAAAAGTATCCAGAATGAGATTTTCACTCTGCAGCGGAGTGTACGCTGATATGGCGGAAGTAAAGCTGTGAGGACGGAGCGTGAGTCGTGCTCGAGTAGCTCAGTTGGTAGAGCACTTGCCCGCGAAAGGCAAAGGTCCCGAGTTCGTGTCTCGGTCCGGCACACAGTTTTAATCTGCCAGGAAGTTTGAACAAAAGTATATTTACAGTAATTTAAAGAAACATACCTCTGTATTCTCGTGCTCTGTGTTGCAGTGACTTTCCTGTTTATGAACCCTTAACAAACCAGTCTGAACTGTAGGATATTTCTCGCCTTCGTGCATATCTGTTGCAGCTCTGATGCCTCCAAAAAGGTAAGGATTTCGTTTTTGTAACGATGAAGTCTTTTAGTGATGCCCACTCCGGAAGTATCTCCATGATTTTGTCGTACTGGCTACCTACAGACTGTAGCACTACACGCAAATTTTTCCATCTAGTCTCCATTTCTTGATAAAAGCTTGCCTGTAACGAATTCACATTAGATGTAATCTTCATGGAACGGACAGCGTCTCTGGCAGCATAAATAGTGAAATGAACCGATGTTATCTCGTTTTTCAAACAATCGTCATCGAAAAGGTGTTTTAGGATTATCTTTAAAAGACGAGCAATGCACTCATAATGCGGAAAGGATTGCTGTGCCTTGCATACATTAGTGTTCCGGTCGGTGGCAAGTGAAATGTTATTAAGGTGCTGGGGATTTACTCATAAATTAGGTAATGTTTCCTCAGTATGGTTCTTAAAAATTCCCCGGACTTTCTTCTGATTTGTTCCCAATACCATGTGTTTGAGTAATTTGATAAAGTGTGCAGTAACCGATAGATAACACCTATTCTGATATGGATCGGTCCGCATCTCCGCTGTACATGCAGAAGGTTTTACAGCTGTAACCTGGACAATGCTTGGCATTTCATTGGCTTGTCTTCCAATATTTCGTAACATCGTGGTAGTATGAGGCAGAATGTTAGACATCCTGCCCAAATTCGGAATCGACATCTACAAGCTCCAAACAAAGAGCGAAATCCATCAGATATTAATGGAAGAAGATCCCTAGCATAAATATCTACGCATTTTTTAGCTGCAGAGTCTTTTACTGAAACTGGTAATGCTTCAGAACTTCCGCTTAGTCGTGTTCTGCAGACAACTGTCTTCAGATGCGTCGTAGGCAATCTCTAAGAGACAAGAACAGACCACCTATCACAGAGCAGTAACTAACATGATTTCCATCCTTATCAGTTATCAATGCGAATCTCTTCCAAACAAACACTGTAGCGACCACTCACTTCCACACTCAGGATATGTTCTTTCAAATTAAACTCTCTTCTGGCACACTACTCCGTCTCACGTTCACGCGACATGATTCTGAAGCGAGTGATTGAGTGCCGATCGTGTTACAGTAGATGGTCGCGTCGAAAGCAGTTACACTGACATGTGCCGGACTTTCCTGTAACTTCATGCACCAAGCTATTCGTGCTAACACAAGTGCCGGATGCAGACCACTGCTGGTGAGGGAGCTGTCACGTCATCCTAAAAGTAAAAGAACGGCTCGCATACCTCTAGCAGTGGTTATACTAGACCACACTTGAGGTATAGTGACCTAGTAAAACCGTCAGCATGAATCCTTATACTTATGTGGTGTCGGCCACGTCCGAAGGAACAGGCGCAACATGCATGTAATTAAGGTGAGGACACCTCACGATCTCTTCAGCGCGGATGCACACCAGTCTCGAACTCTCACGGGAATAAGTGAACTGCCACAAGTGTTGAGGACGATGGGTAAGGGGAACTACACTAGTAGCGTGTGCGTAAATTGAGAACTTGGGTCTGGTGGGAGGGGTGCCGTCGTATCCTGTGCAGCTGCAGCGGCCACTGTGTCCAGATGACGTAGTCGTCAGCGCATCTGTCTAGTAAGCTGGAGACCCGGGTTCGACTCTCGGTCCAGCACAAATTTTCAGCTTTCCTCGTAGATTTAAATGAACATCCACTCGCAGACAGTGTCTGTAGTTCATTTGTATCTTAAGGATTTTAAAGAACTACTTTCCTTAATTCCAGTAAGTTTTCGCAAAATAACTGTCAGCCTATCGAATTCGATCCAGGAACACTACGGTCTGTCAGAAAAATGGAAAGGTAATATAAATACTGGGCAGTACATTCTTCGTAAACACTGAATTACAATATGATCCATACATATTATAAATCTGGATCTATGTATGTACTCGTACATATGTATATTTCTTCCATATCTCCTCCTAAACCATAGAATCAATTTCAACCAAACTTGGTACGCTTACAACTTACTATCTGGAAAGAACCAAATTGGCGATAAGCACCACCTAAAGGGGTGGGTGCCAAAAATGAGTGCAGATAGCGTGGTGCAAAGAGCCAGATTACATTACTTTTTTACTACTAAATCTATTCACAACACATCTCGCAGGCAGTATCCACATAAACCACTTGATGTAGCTGCAAAATTATATAATTACACGACATGTATTTCAGCAGATATGACGTCATAAATACTGAGCTACGTGAAAATGAATGTGCAGGGTGAATTCGCTAGATACAGGTGGAATATGTATACAAATTTGTGTGAAGTATGTTACATGTGTGTGACATGTACGTACGTGGTCAAAGCCACAGGTGAAATATACCTCCTAAACTCCTGGATCGATTTCAACAAAACTTGTTACATACATTACTTACTATCTAAATAGATGTTTCGTCAGGGTAAGAACTAGCAACATTCTATTGAGGTGGTGATAACTTGGAGAAAGAGACGGTCAGGTCAGAGACAGTGGGAATGAGATGGAATAATAGGAGACTGGAATAAATACATACCTGGGCAACACTAGGTACTCGGATAGCGAAAAGATAATTATTTCATACGTTTAAAAAGCACGGCATTAAGAGTACGATAAATGTATCTGAACAACACCGAAGGTGCCTTACATTATCCTAATATGATTAAGGGAAAGTGGCATCGTTATAAGATGTAAACAAATTTAGGTTTATATAGTGAACGCATGCAATACTACGGCTCACGCCAGACGATTCCGCTGGGAGAATCATAATGGAAACGGAGTTGCTGTTCGCAGCACACTGCGCCGCACTAGTGACACAACAAACATGTTTGTAAGGTAAACCAGTCAGGTGTCGCGTCTGTAGACGTGTTTGACAAAGGTGTATGTGCAGTTAATTAAGGACGTACAATTAAATGAAAAACTATTCTGGAACTAAAACGTTTTCTATGCTGTCACAGTAATAAACTGAAATACATCGAAAGCAGGTAAATGAAATTATATTTTTAATTTATCGAAAAGGGAGTGGGTGAGTGACAATAAGCGTTACAAAAACTACATGGCATTAATTTTAGATAAAATTAACAACAGTTCCTTGCATGAAGTCGAAAGAGCTAACAAAATTACAAAAAAATGTTCAAATGTGTGAAGTCTTATGGGACTTAGCTGCTAAGGTCATCAGTCCCTAAGCTTATACACTACTTAACCTAAATTATCCTAAGGACAAACACACATACCCATGCCCGAGGGAGCACTCGAACCTCCGCCGGGACCAACCGCACAGTCCATGACTGCAGCGCCCAAGACCGCTCGGCTAATCCCGCGCGGCACAAAATTATACATGAAGAAGATAAAAATAAATAACGAAGCCAGTCTAAGCAAGCTGGAGCTATTGTTTTGGGAAAGAGTGGAGGCTTAGTAATGGTTGCTATAGCAACAGCGGGGATGGCGCCGATCTTTGCTGAAATCTGCAAAAAATTATTGTATACAGAAATTCGTCGACAGTGGCTCTCCTAGGTGCTACGGAGTTTGAATGACAAAAAAAGGAATCTCTGATTATCTCGGAAGACTAGATCAGCCATGTATTACTTCTACAGGCAAAATCAGTTCTGACCTGGACAACCATGATGCCTATTGATGGCATGATTCAAATGGACAGCTGCCACAGTGACACGATACCGATGCTCTTTGTAGTTTACATTTTTCCAAGTTTCAGACACTGGACAGATTCTATAACGTTGCTGATTACTCTTGGATGAAAGAAACCACTGTCTGACCGTGGTCGTATACAAATGTTTCAATGCCGAGAAATGTTCTTGCTGGCTTTAGATCGGTGGATATAAGCCACTCAACAGAAATGTCTTTGGAGAATTTCCCCTATGCCTTAGGATGATGATTAATGGGTTTTCCGAGTGATTGACTTGCGGGTTATTAGTCCCATTACCCGTCGTAATTGACGTGCCAATTAAAGATGTTTACAGCTAATATTGAAAGGGAGACATGACTTACAGAGAAAAATGTACTCAGAATGTGTGTGTGTGTGTGTGTGTGTGTGTGTGTGTTTTGTTTGTGGCAACATAGTGATTACACCACAAGGGAAATCATCTTCTTTGTTGGAATTTGCGTAGAGTCAATCCATTCTTCAAGTGCAACGTGCATTTCCCCGTCCATTCAGCAAGAAGCCACCCCTCAACAAGAAGATTTATGATTGGCATAAAAAATCCTATGCAGTGTGTTGCAGATGCACATGGAAGAGCACTGGTCGCCGACGCGCGGCTGACGAAAATGTCGAGTGTGTCCGAGGCGCTTTCACCCGAAGCCCTCAGATGTCCGCAAGACGAGCAGGCTATGAACTTAAGCTTCCTCAAAATTGTGTGTGGCGTGTTCTGGAATGATGACTGCATACGGAGCCTTAAAAGCTGCAGTTACTGCAGCAATTAGGTGCCGGCAACCCACAACAGAAGGTACGAATTTTGCATTTCGGTTGTCCACGATATGCCAGAGGACACTTTTTCGAAACAACTCATCTTTTCGGACGAATCGACGTTTCATCTATTGGGTAAAGTTAAGCCTTAAATGTAAGAATTTCGGAGTCACAAAATTCTGGCATCGTCGTCGAACGTGAAAGAGACTTACCGTAACTGTTTTATTTTGTGCAGGTTCTGTCCACAAAGTTTGTCAGACATTTTTGTTTGCGGAGGAAACTGTGACATGAATGTCATACCCGGACATGCTTCAAAATTGTTTGTTTTCCCAACTTCTCGAATATTCAAATGATTTCATTTTTATGCGTGACATCACCCCTTCCCAGTTCCATCTCGAAGTGCGGCGTTATCGTAACACGACCATCCCATTACGTTGGACTGGAAGAGGTGGACAACAAGATCTCGATCATTGTTTTTTTGGCCTGCCAACCCAACGGACCTTACACCCCAAGATTTTTTCTGTGGGAGTAACAAAAGACAAGTTTTTTCTGACCTACAGCAACTACTCTTTAAGATCTGAGAAGTCGAATTCCTGAAGCTGTCGATTCAGTAAAAAATGGATCTGTTGATTCGCTTGTGGAATGAAATGGACTACCGTTTCGATATTTCTCGAGCAACGACATGGTGCTCGTGTTGAATGGATGGTATGATGTCTGTGCGAACATAAAACTTTGAATTTCTCTATCAATTGACATGCGCATTTTGTTTGTATCTTTCACAGTGTGTCTGTAATAAACTGATTTTTTTTAACCTACCTTTTCTTTGACGAAGTCCTCAAATAAATTTCTTCTTCTTCTTCTTCTTCTTCTTCTTCTTCTTCTTCTTCTTCTTCTTCCTGTTCGACAGAGCTAAATTAAATATTATATTTATCTGTTGTTGTACCTGTTCGACAATGCTAAATTAAATATTAAATTTACCGAAATGTTACATTGCCGAACTGTTTTATTACAGTAAATTTTCAAGTAGTGAGACATTTCTTAAAGAAAAGGTTACAAAATTGTAACGACTTCTCTAAACCCTTTCATTGCCTGATTTCTTCTGTATTGTTCTCTTCACTTTTCTCTTTCGAGGACTTTTAAAAAATACTCTTGTTCTTATGTCTTTGTATTATCGTTTAGAAGACGTTCTGAAGATGTGGTGCGCCTGAAACGCGTCAACATAGTAAAATTTTTGAACTAGTGACCAAGAGAGTACTACATCCGTCCATGATACCGATCCAAATTATCACTGACCTCCCTGTTGAGCCCGTGGGACTGCACGCCTGAGACGCAAATTGGAACCAGTCCGCGTCCACGTTCCTCTACATCGCTAATTAGCTGCTTTTTCTTGCACTCCTCTGTGAAGACGACCTGGTGCTACGGATCCAGGTTCCATTCCAGATATTCCCTTGTCCAGCTTTCACGTCACGTACGTCAGTGACCGGCGATTTGTACTCCCCACCACCTTGCCCATCAACATACTTTCAACGAGAGGATAAAATCGTATGGCGAATTGAAGAGGATTACAATGGAGAGAGGGACGTGGTTAAATCGACAAGGCATAGTCTTTAGTTTATGATGAAGTGACCAATTCACTTTTATTGACCGATTCGGCGTTGAAATACACCTTATGCTTACGTCAAGTTGGTAAACGTCCCGCACGACTTCATGGCGTACCGTAAATATACGGCGTCATTAGCGTATCTAATAAAATTAATACTTTCATTATTAGCTTTTATTCTCTTCGCCTTGTCCTCCATAATCTGAAGAGTTTGTTATATGAACGTATTCAGTAAATACAGATATAGAGGACATACTTATCTAACTCACTTTCTAATACTGGTCTCTTCCAGTTTACTGTGAAATATAAACAAAACAATAAGCAATATAAAGGCATACGATTTATATCCTTGCTCATATTTGAAGATATGCTTCTGGATATCAATACCATGTTGCTCCATATTATGCAAAAATCGTCTTTAGTAGGCTGTCCACAAGGTGGTCAATTTGGTGTTGCTGCTCGAGCCTGCCCACTCTTGGACGACAGTCTTCCTGTAGCCGTCAAGTTTGTGAGCAGGGTTCCTGCAAGTTTAAACTGGTCCAAGTGTGCCCAGTCGGGTTCATCCCATTCACAGTTCAGTCGATTGCAACCTGCTAATGTAAAGTGTTCATAGTGTGGATGCAGTGTGCACGTGCATCATCGGTTTGACTGAGTGGCTTACTAACAGATTCGACGATCCTGCTCCGATAGTGAATCGCCCGTAAAGTCCCCTCTGATAATAAGTGTCCTACATCAGTTCACAATACCGATCCAAATCATCACTGACCCTACCTCCGTGCTGAGCCCGTCGGACTGCACGCCTGATACGAAAATTGGAACCAGTCCGCGTCCATCCTCCTCTACGACGCTAATTAGCTTCTTTCTCTTGCACTGCTCTGTGAAGAAGACCTGGTGCCACAGATCCAAGTTCCATTCCAAATATTCCCTTGTCCAACATTCACCTCACGCACATCAGTGACCGGCGATTTGTACTCTCCACCACCTTGCCCAACCTCAACCTACTTTCAACAAGAGGGACGTAGTTGCGTTAGTTGCATTCTCGTTGTGATATCTACGATCCACAATACGTAGGGTGGTACCAACAATTGATGCACCACATAAGCAGGAGATGGTAAACACGGTAGAATGCTCCAGATTCCTGGGTTTACATACTGTTGAAAACGGAAGAAGAGTATTACTGACCTTCTCAAGCAATTAAGTTGAGCTACTTTTTCCCTTGATATGATTCCTATATTTCGACTCAATAATTTCTTAAGAACTAATTTTCTGGGGTAACTCATCACTTTTAATCATACAAAAGCGAGCAGTAAGAATAATACGTGGTGTTCACCCACGGACGTCATTTAGGTACTCTTCAAGAAGCTAGGTATTTTAACTTCGCCGTCGCAATACATATATTATCTATCGATATTCCTTGTATATTATCCATCACAACTTGAAATGAGCAATAATGTTCATACCTACAACAATATTGGGAAAATTTATCTTTGTTACCCACTGTTGAAGATGCCAGTGGCTCGGAAATGAGTAGAGTATGTAGCAACCAACATTTCTGATCACTTGTCCAATACCATAAAATGTATGACAGGTAGCAAACCAAGTTATAAGTAAAACGTTTAAATGCCCGCCCAGTTAGCCGTTCGGTCTAACGCACTGCTTTCCGGTCGGGAAGGAACGCCTGGTCCCCGGCACGAATACGCCCGGCGAAATTGCGTCGAGGTACGGTGAGCCGGCCATTCTGTGGATGGTTTTTAGGCGGTTTTTTTATCTGCCTCGGCGAATGCGGGCTGGTTCCCCTTATTCCGGTTCAGCTACTCTATGTCGGCGATTTTTGCGCAAACAAGTTCTCCACGTACGCATACACCACCGTTACTCTACCACGCAAACGTAGGGGTTACACTCGTGTGGTGTGACAGGTTCCCTGGGGGGTCCACTGGGGGCTGAACCACACAATAACCCGGAAATAGTGGTTCGATGTGGGGCGGCGGAGGGGCGAAGTGAACTGCGGTGATCGTAGTGGGGTTGTGGACTACTGCGGCTGCGGCGGGGACGGAGACTCTCCGGCGTTCCTAGGCCACCGGTTAACATACAATACAAAACTTAAAATCATTTCTCCTGGTCTGCTTCTTCTATTCCATTTATTAATTGATTAATTTGTATTTACAACCTCTTAGTCAGTAAAAAACTTGTTTGAAATGTAGTTGCCAGAGTAAGACTAAAAAAATCTTTTCGTTAATGTTAGCACTAATAGTATATAAATACCATGTAAACAGACTTGTTACACGTAATTTCGATGTAAGTAAAATTCAGATGATCTGTGGACCGAGTAACAAACAAACAAACATTGGTATACTGGTGTATGGTGGTCATCATCTGGTGTTGTTGACCACTAAGAGACACATCTCCAATGTTTTGGATCCCACGGTAGCGGTTAAACTCGGTAATAACCATGTGGATTCAGCCACTTTAATAGTACTTGATAAAATTCAACTGCGTCTTTCAAGAGACATTCCACTCGTCGTCAGCTACTGATACTCAGTTTTTGGCCCCTGTTAAATGAACCAAACACATTAGGCTATAGACCATCGTCTTACCTAAAATTTTCCACTTCATACACCGCACCCACGAAGCAGTACGTGTCCTCTTCCTCAACTCAGGTTACCAAGGGAGTGTCTTCTTGAAGCTTCTCCTTATTTCTTAACGGTGAACAAAATCCGCTGCAGTTGTTATTTCCAAAATCCCTCATTTGTATAAAGGCATGTACACTACCCGGGTTTCAGGACACTGATCCCAACTTCAGGTGCTACTATAACAATTTATGAGCCATACGTAGGAGTATAAACAAAATAAATGAAAGTCAAATGGGCGCCAGGGCTGTCAACCATCCGTAGGACATACCTTATTTGTGTATAACAAAACTTACAAGTCACGTGGAAAGATTAACAAATTCATCAAGTAGTATTACAGTGCTTGTGCTGTGCATAAAAATTACTGTGTAAGGCGGCGAGATTCGAGAAAACCATGGCCTGACTACGAAAACAACACTAAATCCATAAATACGCACTCATAGACGAGTTCTAGCGTCCTGAAACCCGGTCAGTGTGCGTGCCTGGATCCAAATGAGGGAACTCCGAAACTACAACCGTAGTGGTTTTTCTTCGTCCTGATCAAACAAGGAGAAATGTCAAGTGGACAGTCTGTTGGTACCCTCAGCTGAAGAAGAGAACACCCATTGCCTCTCGGATGCGGTTTGTGGAGTGGAATATTTTAGGTAAGGCGATAAGCTATTCTCTAATGCGTTTAGTTTATTTAATATGTGCCACGAACCATCAGTAACTGATGAGTGCAATGCGTCTTAACACACGCACTTCAGTGTGTGTGTGTGTGTGTGTGTGTGTGTGTGTGTGTGTGTGTGTGTGTGTGTGTGTGAATTTCTAAGGGACCGAACTGCTGAGGTCATCGGTCCCTGAAAGTAGCACACTACTTAAGCTACACTACTGGCCATTAAAATTGCTACACCAAGAATAAATGCAAATGATAAACGGCTATTTATTGGACAAATATATTATACTAGAACTGACGTGTGATTACATTTTCACGCAGTTTGGGTGCATAGATTCTGAAAATCAGCACCCAGAACAACCACGAATGGCCGTAATAACGGCCTTGATACGCCTGGGCATTGAGTCAAACAGAGCTTGGACGGCGTGTACAGGTGCAGCTGCCTATGCAGCTTCAACACGATACCACATTTCATCCAGAGTAGTGACTGGCGTATTGTGCCGAGCCAGTTGCTCGGCCACCATTGACGAGACGTTTTCAATTGGTGAGATACCTGGAGTATGTGCTGGCCAGGGCAGCAGTCGAACATTTTCTGTATCCAGAAAGGCCCGTACAGGACCTGCAACATGCGGTCGTCCTGCTGAAATGTAGGGTTTCGCAGGGATCGAATGAAGGGTAGAGCCACGAGTCGTAACACATCTGAAATGTAGCGTCCACTGTTCCAAGTGCCGTAAATGCGAACAAGAGGTGACCGAGACGTGTAACCAATGGCACCCCATACCACGCAGGGTGATACGCTAGTATGGCGATGACGAATACACTTTTCCAATGTACGTTCACCGCGATGTCGCCAAACACGGATGCCACAAGCATGATGATGTAAACAGAACCTTGAGTCATCCGAAAAAATTACGTTTTGCCATTCGTGCACCCAGGATCGTGCAGTGTCAAGGGTAACCGCAGCCACGAGCTTATAGTCCATGCTGCAAATGTCGTCTAACTGTTCGTTCAGATGGTTGTTGTCTTGCAAATGTCCCCATCTGTTGACTCAGGGATCGAGACGTGGCGGGTAACATGTCTGTCATCTCGACTGCTAGTGATACGAGGCCGTTGGGATCCAGCACGGCGTTCCATATTACCCTCCTGAACCCACCGATTCCATATTCTGCTAACAGTCATTGGATCTCCACCAACGCGAGCAGCAATGTCGCGATACGATAAACCGCAACCGTGATAGGCTACAATCCGACCTTTATCAAAGTCGGAAACGTGATGGTACACATTTCTCCTCCTTACACGAGGTATCATAACAACGTTTCACCAGGCAACGTCGGTCAACTGCTGTTTGTGTAAGAGAAATCGGTCGGAAACTTTCCTCATGTCAGCACGTTGTAGGTGTCGCCACCGGCGCCAGCCTTGTGTGAATGCTCTGAAAAGCTAATCATTTGCATATCACAGCATCTTCTTCCTGTCGGTTAAATTTCGCGTCTGTGGCACGTCATCTTCGTGGTGTAGCAATTTTAATGGCCAGTAGTGTAACTTATGCTAAGAACAACACACGTACCCATGCCCGAGGGAGAACTCGAACCTCCGGCGGGAGGAGCCGTGCATTTCGTGACATGGCGTCTCTAAGCGCGCGGCCACGCAGTTGAATTGTATCAAGTACTATAGTGTTAATATTAATGAACACCCTATTTTAGTCCTACTCTTGCAACAAGTTATTTTTATTGGCTACCAGGTTTTAAACAGAAATTAGTCAATGTCATAGACGGAGCTGTCCAGGAGAATTGATTTTAGATTGTATTTGGAACTCATTCGGTTATCTGTTAGAGATTTTATGTATTAAAAAAAAATGATCAAACATGTTTGATTCAAAGTATCGAACTCTTTTCTGAGTGGCTGACAGCTTCAAGAATGGCTAATAAAAGTTATTTTTCCATCTAGTGTTGTAGGTATGAACATTATTGTTCTTCTCGAATTGTAGTGGATTATTCACTTATTTCATTTTTCTGGAAAAGATTACTTTCAAAGCTATGCAATGCATAGTACTAACACCTTACTTTGTTTCTGAATTCAGCATCTTGCTCACTAGGAAGGGAGGCTGACTCAGTTTTAGCCTAGCAAGTGGAATACTGCGGAACATAATATGGAAATGGACATTGTATCAAAGGGATAAACCGAATGAGTAACCACTGTTTTAAACAGTCTGGCCTTATATTCGTGAGGGTGGAGACTGCAGTCTTCATCCGGCCATCCTGATTTAGCCAAATCGCTTTAGCCAACTGGTGAGATGGTCCGTATTATAAGGCCACTGCCGACTATCTTTCGCATCGTTGTCAAACTACACTTTCAAGTATGTAAATGCCTGTATGTGTGGATCACACCATTTTTGTTGTTCTTAAATGGTAATACGAAGACACGTTCAAAATCTTTGTGAAAGTGAACTGCGGATGATGAGTTCTAATACTACCACTACAAGGAGTAGTGGTAAATTACCAGATAGGCCGTCCGAATGTTGCATCAACCGGAGACAACCATGTATTCTTAACTCCAGGAAGGAGCTAACCATGCAAAAAGTTTTATAAAAAACAAGAAATTGAACGAGTAGTTCCAAAGCTTCCAATTTTCCTCGCCTTTTTCAGCTTCTTCATAGCCACGATCTCCCGAATGTAGGTAATATAATAGAGGGAACCAAGGAGATAAGAACCTTCAACATTGCAGCGTGTCAGCAATCTTTGGTTAATATATTAAAAAATTAAAAAACTAAAAACCCGCCTCGATTGCGAAAAAAGCACCTAGTGTTAACCCAGGTTTCGGCGTAGATAACTACACCTTCTTGAGAACAACAATAAAACCCACAAGTGCCTAAGTGCCTAAGAAGACCTTTGTCAATGATTAAAAGAACACTATAGCTACACATTTATAAACGAAAAACAGGAAAACACAAACAGTACATATGAACAAAGTAAAAAACCACTACTTAACTTAATGGTGTACACGTCACACCGGCCTATGTTCGATGCGCCATGACCCGCCATAAGCTGCAGCTACAAAGTAGCTACTAAAGGAGGACAAAGTTCGGCTGTCCTCCACAGCCGGCAAGTAGACAAAACGGGTTGAACAGAACTAATTACAAGAGAAAGCTCCGGAGACCGTAGCCGGGTTGTTTCGCGCAGGCGCAAACAAATGGCCGTCGTGACGGTCTTATTAATTGACACTCTCAAAGACAGACGCAGGTAGCAAGTCGGTCACCTGAAATTCCAATTAAACCGCAAAGCGGTGGCTGCAAAGAGGATAACAGCCAACCCATCACGTCTTAGAACACTTCAGGCGTGAGAACAACATCTCTTTGTTAACTGTAAAGTACCAGACTGCTTTGTGAACATCATTTGACGGCTGGCAGGTTTCCGGGTACTGTATTTTCATTTATTTTGAATAAATAAATAAGTGCAACAGCGGCCGTGAGAAGATTTATTGATCTCCTATAGTTTCACAAGTTCATGAGTAATTTAGAAGTATTGAAGCAATTTAAATTACGTAATGAAAGTAAATCTTCCTCTACGGAACGTGTACCAATCATATACAACCAATCGTTCGACCGAATATTAGTAGCCAAAGACTGGAAAGTTGCACAAGTCACTCAACTATTCAGGAAATGTAGTAGGAGTAATGCACTAAATTAAAGGCTCATATCATTAACGTCGATTTATGCAGCAGGATGTTGGAGCGTATACTGTGTTCGAACATTATCAATTACTTCGAAGAGCACGGCCTGCTGACACATAGTCAACACGGAATCACACACAAAGTGCTGAGTGCTGATGACAAGGGATTCCAAACTGATTCCGTATTTCTAGATTTCTAGAAGGCTTTTAACACTGTACCACACAAGCGACTTTTAGTGAAATAGCGAGCTTATGGAATACCGTGTCAGTTATATGACTGGATTAGTGTTTTCCTGTCGGAGAGGTCACAGTTAGTAATAATTGACGGAACATTGAATAAAACAGAAGTGATTTCTGGCGTTCCCCAAGGTAGTGTTACAGGCCCTCTATTGTTTCTTACCAATATAAACGATTTAGGAGCAGACGCCCTACGTTGTTTACAGATGATGCAGTCGTTTATCGTCTAATAAAGTCACGCTGAAGAACGTAGATGGCAGTAAGATTCATGTGACTGGATCGTGTAGATCTAGTCGCTACAACTCGTCATAAAACAGGTAAATGAAATATGTCCATAACTTCGGGGAAGAGTAACCTCTCTTAAGTTTTTCTTTCTAAATAAATTTTCCTTACACTTAATATTTAGTAAGTTACAGAGCTAAATGCCTTATCTAAGACAGTCTGTACTTTATATCGTGGTTTACAAAATATTTTAAGACGGTAGTAGCTAAACAACTCCGTATGTACATGTAATAATAGTGCAAGCTAAAAAGATTCCGTCATTTTCTGATGACTACACCTTCTACTTGACAATACCTTTATACAATTCATACACTCAAAGTAAACGTTTCGCGCCAGCTGTAAACTGCTTATGGACGTGTTTCCCATTAGGGATTATCCTGCATCAACTAGCTCGATCGCTCGTACATTACCCAACATGCATCCAGCAGACTTTGCAATAACGCAGCAACAAAAGGTGTTCTACCCTCTCCGTTTCCACAAGTGTTATTTAGTTGCAACTGTGCGGGTTGCTTTTTATCGAGAGCGGGGCGCTGCATCTCCTACAGCGTGAATGTCACGTGGATCTCACGTTATACCATCTGTCTCCAAGGTAACTGATTTTAATGCAGAAGGAGGCAGCCAGAGTCGCAATAAATTCGACGTTTATTTATTCGGTGACTGATTTCGCGCTATTCCATTCTCTAACCAACCAATGTTTGGCAAGTAGTATATCCGTCCAAGACAACAGTAAACAAAGTGAGTCTATGTGTGTATGGTCCGATAACTGTTACGTCAATCAGTTGGGACCACACATATGTGTACCCGCTTTAATTACTGCTGTTTCTGACGGACATCTTACTTATCAAACAATAGTTGGTTTCAGAATGGGCGTAGCCAGAAGCTGGTGAAACACAAAACAAACATCCATTCATTTGCAACTACGGTTGCCTACTTTTGCATCAAAAAATACACTGAAGAGCGAAAGGAACTGGTAGACCTGCCTAATATCGTGTAGGACCTCCGCGAGCACGCAGAAGTGCCCCAACACGAAGTGGCATGGACTCGACGAATGCCTGAAGATGTGCTGGAGGGAACTGACACCATGACTCCAGAAAGGCTGTCCATAAGAGTGCGAGAAGGTGGAGATCTCTCCTGAACAGCACGTTGCAAGGCGTCACAGATATGCTCAATAATGTTCATGTCTGGGTGAGTCTGGCGGCCAGCGGAAGTGTCAAATTCAGAAAAGTATTTCTGGAGCCACTCTGTAGCAATTCGTCCCGTCGGAATGCACAATGGACATGAATGTATGCAGGTGATCAGACAGGATACTTACATACGTCTCACCTGTCAGTCGTATCTAGACGTATGACGGGTCCCATATCACTCGAACTGCAAATGCCCCATACCATTACAGAGCCTCCACCAGCTTGAAGAGACCCCTGCTGACATACAGGATCCATGGATTCATGAGGTTGTCTCCATACCCGTACACGTCCATCCGGGACTCGTTTGACCGGGCAACATGTTTCCACTCACCGCCAGTCTAATGTCGGTGTTGACGGACCCAGGCAAGGCGTAAAGCTTTGGGTCGTGCAGTCATCAAGGGTACACGAGTGGATCTCTGGCTCCGAAAGTCCATATCGATGATGTTTCGTTGAATAGTTCGCACGCTGACACTTGTTAATGGCCCAGCATTGAAATCTGCAGCAACTTCGGGGAGGTTTGTACTTCTGCCACGTTGAACGATTCTCTTAAGTCGTCATCGTTCCGTTCTTGCAGGATCTTTCACCGGCCGCAGCGATGTCCAAGATCTCATGTTTTGCCAGATTACTGATGTTAAAGCTACACTAGTGAAATGGTCGTACGGTAAAATTCCCCCTTCATCGCTAACTCGGAAAGGCTGTGTCCCATAGCACGTGCGCCGACTGTACCACCATTTTCAGATTCACGTAAAACTTGATAATCTGCCGCTGTAGCAGCAGTAACTGATCTAACAACGCGCCAGACACTTATTGTCTTATAGAGACGATGCCGATCGTAGCGCCGTATTCTGCCTGTTTACGTATCTCTATATTTGAATACGTATGCCTATACCAGTTTTTTGGCGCTTTGTGTTTATATTTGCCACCTAAAAACTGCGCTGCAAATGTTGTGGAAATGCCAAGTGCTTTTGATGTGCGGTTTTCAGAGAATGTATTAGTATTAAGAGGCTCGTATTGTTATCCCATGAACAGATTGTAATAATACTTGGAAAGTGTATTTTTTGTGTAAACATAGATTTTTTAAATGTAACTTGCCTATTGACACTAACAAACTAAAACTAGGGTGAATGTCAGTGGTATTTATTGTAGAATCCTAGTGCGAGTTGTTTACGAGATGTCGTATTTTGAAAGTTCCCACACCGACACTTGCTCAATGCCTCTGACAGCACACATCAGTGCATACACCAGTTACGCGGAGTCTGACCAGTAACGTGGCAACTAACAATCACAAGTTGTGTTCAAAACGACCGCCGGCTTCGTTGCATATCATCAGGTGTGATTGGGTTGTCCTTCTAGACGGCGTCTTTCACCTTCCCCTACAGAAAAAACTTCTAGAGGCGTGAAATCTGGGAAATAGGCCGGCCAAAGTACAGAACCTCTGTGTCCAATCCAGTGATTGGACAATTAATGAAAGTACACGGTAGTACTTCGTGCACTATAGTCTGGGCAGCTATCATTTTGGCACCACTGGTTCCTCCTACTCTCCAGAGGAACGTCTTCTAGCATCCATATAAGATGGCATATTAGGAGGCTGCGATATTTGTGCGAATTCAGTGTTCCCTCTATAAAAAACGGGCCTATCAACTGATAGTTCACTACTCTCAACGTATGTTTACACTGCATGGACGCATAACTTCCACCTGGCGAAAGCAACGGGGATTGTCACCAGACCAATAGTGCATGTTTCAGCTGTTTAACTGACCATGACTATAACTGACTCACAGGTAGCGAGGGGGAAATGCTCCCGACGGTTTCTCAACTACCTAAGAAATAGTCTTCATAGACTTAAAGGAAAATGGTGAAATAAAATTAGAGTTTAGTACCACCTCTCTCTTTGTATTTTGGGAACGGTACACTGATTAGACTGATGAGTATTCTGCACTGAGGACAGGATCATTTCGTGTACTACCACCATTTTCAACATCCTACCTTTGCAAAACCGGATATCCTTCGTTGACTATTTTGAAGTCAATTTGGATGTCAGTTACACATGTAAGAAGAACTCGGTCTACTTCGAATTCTTTACCCTCCTTCAAAAGAAGTTTGCGCTGAAAGCCAGGCCAAAGGGAGTCACCATTAATTACACAACTTGTTTTAAATTCATTGTTGAAAAGTTCATTATTAAATGCAATGCGTAGTACCTGTAGTCTTACTTATAAACGCATTATATCTGTGTAAATCTGAATTATCATTCTGTTATTATATAAGAATGTGTTTTGCCTTGTTTTCTATCAGTATAGTTATCAATTTTTTTTTTCATATCCTTTTGTTTTCGATAAGCTCGCACACCCCGTTGAATGTTATCATGCCATTCTAAGGTGGGATAATTGTTGATGAAGAATTCATCTTGTAAATTTGGATTAATCTTTATCAAATAGATATATGTCTACATTACTGAACTCCAGTAAAACTATTCTGAATAACGAACGACAGCAAACAGAAGCTCTTATACTCCTTGAATCCGTCCTCAGGAGCCTCCTTCCAGAGAAGGAAATATTCTCTCTTTACTGGTTAATAAAGTAGCCTTGATTCATTTGAGGATTCTGTATTTCTCTGTATTTCGAGTACAGCGGAACAGTCAGATAACAATTATGCTTTGCCTACGTCGCAGGTATCTACACTCCTGGAAATTGAAATAAGAACACCGTGAATTCATTGTCTCAGGAAGGGGAAACTTTATTGACACATTCCTGGGGTCAGATACATCACATGATCACACTGACAGACCCACAGGCACATTGACACAGGCAACAGAGCATGTACAATGTCGGCACTAGTACAGTGTATATCCACCTTTCGCAGCAATGCAGGCTGCTATTCTCCCATGGAGACGATCGTAGAGATGCTGGATGTAGTCCTGTGGAACGGCTTGCCATGTCATTTCCACCTGGCGCCTCAGTTGGACCAGCGTTCGTGCTGGACGTGCAGACCACGTGAGACGACGCTTCATCCAGTCCCAAACATGCTCAATGGGGGACAGATCCGGAGATCTTGCTGGCCAGGGTAGTTGACGTACACCTTCTAGAGCACATTGGGTGGCACGGGATACATGCGGACGTGCATTGTCCTGTTGGAACAGCAAGTTCCCTTGCCGGTCTAGGAATGGTAGAACGATGGGTTCGATGACGGTTTGGATGTACCGTGCACTATTCAGTGTCCCCTCGACGATCACCAGTGGTGTACGGCCAGTGTAGGAGATCGCTCCCCACACCATGATGCCGGGTGTTGGCCCTGTGTGCCTCGGTCGTATGCAGTCCTGATTGTGGCGCTCACCTGCACGGCGCCAAACACGCATACGACCATCATTGGCACCAAGGCAGAAGCGACTCTCATCGCTGAAGACGACACGTCTCCATTCGTCCCTCCATTCACGCCTGTCGCGACACCACTGGAGGCGGGCTGCACGATGTTGGGGCGTGAGCGGAAGACGGCCTAACGGTGTGCGGGACCGTAGCCCAGCTTCATGGAGACGGTTGCGAATGGTCCTCGCCGATACCCCAGGAGCAACAGTGTCCCTAATTTGCTGGGAAGTGGCGGTGCGGTCCCCTACGGCACTGCGTAGGATCCTACGGTCTTGGCGTGCATCCGTGCGTCGCTGCGGTCCGGTCCCAGGTCGACGGGCACGTGCACCTTCCGCCGACCACTGGCGACAGCATCGATGTACTGTGGAGACCTCACGCCCCACGTGTTGAGCAATTCGGCGGTACGTCCACCCGGCCTCCCGCATGCCCACTATACGCCCTCGCTCAAAGTCCGTCAACTGCACATACGGTTCACGTCCACGCTGTCGCGGCATGCTACCAGTGTTAAAGACTGCGATGGTGCTCCGTATGCCACGGCAAACTGGCTGACACTGACGGCGGCGGTGCACAAATGCTGCGCAGCTAGCGCCATTCGACGGCCAACACCGCGGTTCCTGGTGTGTCCGCTGTGCCGTGCGTGTGATCATTGCTTGTACAGCCCTCTCGCAGTGTCCGGAGCAAGTATGGTGGGTCTGACACACCGGTGTCAATATTTTCTATTTTCCATTTCCAGGAGTGTATTTAGATTTTCTGAAAAGCTGCTTTACTCCCTTTTTCGTACCGAACGTGCTTCCTTGAAAAGAATTTCCGCAATTTCTAATGCTGTATAATAGATTTTAAACTCTCAAGAGATTTTTGTTGAAAAATCCTTCGTGGAAACGTTAATGAAATTCTTATTGTCGCGCCTCAGGCATATGAAGATAAGCTGAAAGCGAGATGCTCTTAAATCACACTTTTCGTGTGGTCTTGTGTTACCAGTTAGATCCCTTTTCTGTTTCTGAGAAATTTTACTGAAGGTACCACATTAAATTCGAATCAAGAACAGAGGCCAACATGAGTAACTTAGAAGCAGATACGCAAGACTTCCAGTCCAGATTGTAAACCAATTAGGTTCCTTTCAGAGTATGTTGATGTTGTAGCTCTATAGTTAACAATCTCATACACAACCTCTCGCTCGACGAAAGATCAGTATCCAGAGACTGGATAGTTGCACGAGCCACACCAATATTCATAAAAGGTAGTGAGAGTAATCCTCTAACTTACAGGCGCGTATGATTAACCTCGATATGCAGCAGGATTTTGGAGGATATGTTGTGTTCGGTCATGAATTACCTCAAACAGAACTGTCTACTGACATATTGTCAACACGGAATTAGAAAACATCGTTCTTCTGAAACATAACAAGTTCTTTATACATACAGGGTGTCGAGTGCTATTGACAAGGAATTTCAAATTGAATCCGTATTTCTAGATTTTCGGGAGACTTTTGGCACTGTGCCTCGTAAGTGACTTGTACTGGAACTGCGTGATTATGGAATATCGTCTCAGTTATACGAGGGTTGGAATTAAATAGCGGCAACTACTTATTCACAACCAATACAGAAGAGTTACATGTTTGCCCCTGTTACTGTCCTTCAAAGTAGTCACCAGCGTTGTGTAGAACCCGTTGCCAGCGATGTGGAAGGCGCAGTATACCGTTAGCAGAGCCTGTTCTGGAGATGGTACGAATGGAGCGGTCTACTGCCTGTCGAATGTCTGGAACAGTCCGGAAGCGAATGACACGAAGTTGTTCCTTCATCTTCGGAATCAAATCAAAGTCACAAGGTCTTAAGTCCAAGGACTATGGTGGATGGTACAGTACTTCCCAGTCCCATCGACTGAACAGAGCAGCCACAGCTTGCCCTGTATGCACCCACGCTTTGTCGTGCAAATGATGGGTGGGTTGGGCAGAATGTGTCGCTTCTTCTTTCGCAAAGCTGGTCGCAGATGATGCTCCAAAAACTAACAGCAATACTGTGCACTGACGGGCTGACGTGGAGGAACGTAATGCGTTAGGATAACACCACTATAATCGTACACGAGAAGCACCATAATCTTCACCATACAGATGCTTGACGCACTTTCGACTTTCCAGGCGATCCATAATGAAACCATTCGTTGGATTGGTGTTTCAGTTGTGGTTCATACAAAGTGGCCCATGTCTCATCCAGTATTACGATACGGCGTAAGAGAGCCTCTCCTTCGCGCTCACAGCGCTCCAAGTGCATCTGAACAGCGTCGTAACGCAAACATTTCTGCATTTCTGTCAAGTTACGCGGAACCCATCGTGCTGCTTGATTTGATTCCGAAGATGAAGAAACCACTTCATGGCATTCACTTCAGAACTGTTCCAGAGATTCGGCAGGCAGTAGACCGCTCCATTCGTACCATCACCAGAACAGGCTCTGCTAACGGTATATTGCGCCTTCCACATCGCTCGAAACAGGTTCTACACAACCCTGGTGACTACTTTGATGGGCAGCAACAGGGGCAAACATATAACTCTTTTGTATCGGTTGTAAATAAATAGTTGCCACTATTTTTCAACCCTCTTATGACTGGATTCGTGATTTCCTGTCAGAGAGGTCACAGTTCGTAATAACTGACGGAACATCGGGTAGAACATAAGTGACTTCCGAAGTTCCTCAAGGTAGTGTTACAGACCCTCTGCTATACTTTACCTGTATGAATGGCGATGACTGGGTGTTGTGTGATGTCCTTAGTTCTAAGTTCAAGGGGACTGATGACCACAGCAGTTAAGTCCCATAGTGCTCAGAGCCATTCGAACAATTTTAGCCATGAATGACTTAGGAGACAATCTAAGCAGCCGTCTTAAGTTGTTTTCAGATGATGCTGTCGTTTATCGCCTAGTCAAGTCATTCAGACGATCAAAACAAATTGCAAACAGATTTAGGAATGGTATCTGTATGGTGCGAAAATTGGCAACTGACCCTAAATAATGAAAAGTGTGAGGTCGTCCACATAAGTGCTATGTGGAATCCTAAACTTCGATTACACAATAAATCAGTCAAGTGTAAAAGGTCGTAAATTCAACTACATACCTAGAAATACAATTACAGACATCTTAAACTGGGAAGAACACACAGAAAACGTTGTGGGGAAGACGGACCAAAGACTGCAGGACACTTAGAAAATGTAACAGGTCTATTATGGAGGCTACGTAGTACACTACGCCTGTGTGTCCTCTTTTTGGAGTACCCCTGAGCGGTGTAGGAGCCTTACCAGATATAAGTAACGGAGTACATCGAGGAAGTTCAAAGAAGAGCGGAACGTTGTGTATTGTCGCGAAATAGGGGAGAGAATATCACCGACATGATACAGGATTTGTGGTGGACATCATTAAAACAAAGGCGTTTTTCGTTGAGGCGGAATCTTCTCACGAAATATCAATAACTAACCTTCTTCTCCGAAAGCGAAAATATTTCGTTGACGCCGACCTACATAAGGAGAAGCGATCATCATAATAAAATAAGGGAAATCAGATCTCGCACGTGAAGACATAAATGTTCATGTTTTTAGCGCACTGTTCGAGATTGGAATAACAGAATTATTGTGGTGGTGGTGGTTCGATGAACCCTCTGTCACAAGCTTAAGTTTGTTTTGCGGAGTATCGATGGAGAAATAGAAAATACTAGAAAAACTCGAATGTACTTTGCCTTACAGAAACATTGTTTAGCGAAAGCTTCTCTAGTGTTAAGCCACTACGTTACAACGCCTACAAAACCCATACACTCCTGGAAATTGAAATAAGAACACCGTGAATCCATTGTCCCAGGAAGGGGAAACTTTATTGACACATTCCTGGGGTCAGATACATCACATGATCACACTGACAGAACCACAGGCACATAGACACAAGCAACAGAGCATGCACAATGTCGGCACTAGTACAGTGTATATCCACCTTTCGCAGCAATGCAGGCTGCTAATCTCCCATCGAGACGATCGTAGAGATGCTGGATGAAGTCCTGTGGAACGGCTTGCCATGCCATTTCCACCTGGCGCCTCAGTTGGACCAGCGTTCGTGCTGGACGTGCAGACCGCGTGAGACGACGCTTCATCCAGTCCCAAACATGCTCAATGGGGGACAGATCCGGAGATCTTGCTGGCCATGGTAGTTGACTTACACCTTCTAGAGCACGTTGGGTGGCACGGGATACATGCGGACGTGCATTGTCCTGTTGGAACAGCAAGTTCCCTTGCCGGTCTAGGGATGGTAGAACAATGGGTTCGATGACGGTTTGGATGTACCGTGCACTATTCAGTGTCCCCTCGACGATCACCAGTGGTGTACGGCCAGTGTAGGAGATCGCTCCCCACACCATGATGCCGGGTGTTGGCCCTGTGTGCCTCGGTCGTATGCAGTCCTGATTGTGGCGCTCACCTGCACGGCGCCAAACACGCATACGACCATCATTGGCACCAAGGCAGAAGCGACTCTCATCGCTGAAGACGACACGTCTCCATTCGTCCCTCCATTCACGCCTGTCGCGACACCACTGGAGGCGGGCTGCACGATGTTGGGGCGTGAGCGGAAGACGGCCTAACGGTGTGCGGGACCGTAGCCCAGCTTCATGGAGACGGTTGCGAATGGTCCTCGCCGATACCCCAGGAGCAACAGTGTCCCTAATTTGCTGGGAAGTGGCGGTGCGGTCCCCTACGGCACTGCGTAGGATCCTACGGTCTTGGCGTGCATCCGTGCGTCGCTGCGGTCCGGTCCCAGGTCGACGGGCACGTTCACCTTCCGCCGACCACTGGCGACAACATCGATGTACTGTGGAGACCTCACGCCCCACGTGTTGAGCAATTCGGCGGTACGTCCACCCGGCCTCCCGCATGCCTATTATACGCCCTCGCTCAAAGTCCGTCAACTGCACATACGGTTCACGTCCACGCTGTCGCGGCATGCTACCAGTGTTAAAGACTGCGATGGAGCTCCGTATGCCACGGCAAACTGGCTGACACTGACGGCGGCGGTGCACAAATGCTGCGCAGCTAGCGCCATTCGACGGTCAACACCGCGGTTCCTGGTGTGTCCGCTGTGCCGTGCGTGTGATCATTGCTTGTACAGCCCTCTCGCAGTGTCCGGAGCAAGTATGGTGGGTCTGACACACCGGTGTCAATGTGTTCTTTTTTCCATTTCCAGGAGTGTATTTGCTGTCTACGTACAGTGTGAACAAAAAATGCCGCACTTTGAAGTCACCATGCGATTACTCATCAAAATTCAAGACGAAAGTTTATATAGCAACATCAATTCGGGTACATTTTGAAAACATAAGGATGAAAGCTAGGAGCTGGCAACACCGTTACATAGCGCAGTGCTTCGGAATGTTCAGAGGGACGTTTATCATCCCGCACTACCGTAAAAGCCGCCGTAGCTCACTGAGTAGACAGCTGGGATATCTAACCCACATCCATCATGGAGCTATGGTTCGAATCCTTGTCAGGTTCCTTTCTCCGGTATTAGACGTCCGTTCCTCATGTCTCGTCGCTTATAAGCAGGACATCATTCTGTCACGTGACTGTAGGATACGTTTAAGTGCATCCATATGTATACCAAGCATGCACTGCACAACCATAACTCGTCCTGCTGATGTAGGACAGTTTCCCGCTGGAGTACGTAAACGATGCATGCATCGACATGATACTGGTGCTGGGTGATCCAATAACAAAGTTGCTGGAGCTGGTCACGCGAATACGGTACGGTACCCTCAAAGGCGCCATCCAGATAATGATGATTTTCGTCGCCTGGAGAAACGTTTCCGGTGATTCGGTTACCTTCATCCACAAGTAATGGACGGAGATCATCCAAGGACTAGACGAACTCCACAAACAGGGGACTCTATTCTTGGAACCGTTCACCAGTCACCTCGGCGAAGTACCCGTGATAATGCAAGACCGTTCCAGATATCTCAAATACTGGTTGTTGAAGCGTTACACGATGAAGAAATGTGTTGCTGTTGGGGACTTCAGTCCGGAGACTAGTTTGATGTAGGTCTCCATGCTACTCTTCTATCCTGTGCAAGCTTCTTCATCTCCGAGTAGCTAATGCAACCTACATACTTCTGAATATGTTTAGAGTGCTGATGCCTTTGTCTCCCTCTACGATTATTTCCCTCCGTGCTTCCCTACAATACTAAATTGATGATGCCTTGATGCCTCAGAACGTGTCCTACTACCAACCAATCCCTACTTCTAGTGAAGTCGTGCCACAAATTTCTCTTCTTCCCAATTCTATTCAGTATCTCCTCATTAGTTACGTGATCTACCCATCTAATCCTCAGCATTTTTCTGTAACACCACATTTCGAAACCTTCTATTCTCTTCTTGCCTAAACTATTTATCGTCCATGTTTCACTTCCATACATGGCTACACTCCATACAAATACTTTCAGAAATGACTTCCTGACACTTAAATCTATACTCGATGTTAACAAATTTCTCTTCATCAGAAACTCTTTCCTTGTCATTGCCGGTCTGCATTTTATACCCACTCTACTTCCACCATCATCAGTTATTTTGCTCCCCAAATAGCAAAACTCCTTTACTACTTTAAGTGTCTCATTTCCTAATCTAATTCCCTCAACATCACCTGATTTAATTCGACTACATTCCATTATCCTTGTTTTGCTTTAGTTGATGTTCATTTTACATCCTCCTTTCAAGACACTGTCCATTCCGTTCAACTGATCTTCCAGGTCCTTTGCTGTCTCTGACACAATTACAATGTCGTCGGAAAACCTCGAAGTTTTTATTCCTTCTCCATGGATTTTAATTCCTACTCCAAATTTTTCTTCCGTTTCCTTTACTGCTTGCTCAGTATACAGATTAAATAACATCGGAGATAGGCTACAACGCTCTCTCACTCCCTTCTCAACCACTGCTTTCGTTTCCTGTCCCTTGACTCAAAATTGTCATCTGGTTTCGGTATGAATCGTAAATAGCCTTCCTCTCCTTGTATTTGACCCCGGCCACATTCAGAATTTGAAAGAGAGTATTGCAGTCAACATTGCCAAAAGCTTTCTCTGAGTCTACAAATCCTAGAAACGTAGGTTTGCCTTTCCTTAATCTATCTTCTAAGTTAAGTCGTAGGGTCAGTTTTGCCTCACGTGTTCCAACATTTCTACGGAATCGAAACTGATCTTCCCAGAGGGCGGCTTCTACCAGTTTTTCAATTTGTCTGTAAGGAATTCGTGTTAGTATTTTGCAGCCGTGACGTATTAAATTGATAGTTCGGTAATTTTCACACCTTTCAACACTTGCTTCCTTTGAGATAGTAATTAATACATTCTTGTTCAAGTCAGAGTATTTCGCCTGTCTCATAGCACTTGCTAACCAGATGGTACAGTTTTAACAGCGCTGGCTCTCCCAGGGCTATCAGTAGTTCTAATGGAATGTTGTCTACTCCCAGGGCCTTGTTTCGACTTACGTCTTTGAGTGCTCCGTCAGATTCTTCACGCAGTGTCGAATCTCCAATCACATCTTCATCTACGTCCCCTTCAATGTCCATAAATTGCCCGCAAGTACATCACCCTTGTATAGACTCTATATTCTCCTTCCACCTTTCTGCTTTCCCTTCTTTGCTTAGAACTGGTTTCCCCTCTTAGCCCTTAATATTCGTACAAGTGGTTCTCTTTTATCATTACAAGTTAACACGAGCGGCATTCAACAAGTACAGTTTTGTGAATGGCTTCTGCATCAGATGAAAGTGTGGTGTTACCGCCAGACACCACACTTGCTAGGTGGTAGCCTTTAAATCGGCCGCGGTCCATTAGTATACGTCGGACCCGCGTGTCGTCACTGTCAGTGATTGCAGACCGAGCGCCACCACACGGAAGGTCTAGAGAGACTTCCTAGCACTCGCTCCAGTTTTACAGCCGACTTTGCTAGGAAAGGTTCACTGACAATTACGCTCTCATTTGCCGAGACGATAGTTAGCATAGCCTTCAGCTACGTCATTTGCTACGACCTAGCGAGGCGCCATTACCAGTTATATTGAGATTGTAATAATGTCTAAACAAGAGCGATATTCTCCAATTGTGGATTAAAGTTAAATATTCCAAGAACTACGTTCTTTTGTTTATAGGGTAATTACTTTACCTTGTTCCAGACCTCACGCCAATCTGCGTGAGCTTAAAAGCGTACATTTCGGCCTTCTCTAGCAACACGGTGTTGGCTCTTCTGCCAACACTTCAGAAAGAATACGAACATTTAATAAATAATGTGATATGGACTGAAGAACGTAGCTCCACTTGTGAAACTATTACCAACACCCACAACCGCCATTATTGGTCGGAACTTAACCCAAATGACACCTGTGAACGTGGCTTTCAGGCAAGCTTTGGCATAAGTCCGTGGGATGAGTGCTTTTGGGCCCTTACCAATTCATGAAAAATTTGAATGCACCCCTGCATCGTACATTTTTTGCAGTATTTCGACGCCTTAGAAAACTTCCCACTTGGTGACAGCTATGCTTTCTGCATGATGTGCCGGCGGTTCTGTCACTCTTTGGGATGAGTGTCCGTAACTATTTAAATGAAGCGTTTCCAGGGAAATGGATTAATCGTGGAAGGTCTAGTTCTCTGGCCTCCACGTTCGCGGGACCTTAACCCACTAAATTTCTATTTGTGAGGACAAATTCAAATGGCTGTGAGCACTATGGGACTTAATATCTGAGGTCATCAGTCTCCTAAACTTAGACTACTTAAACCTGATTAACTTAAGGACATCACACACATCCATGCCCAAGGCAGGATTCGAACCTGCGACCGTAGCAGCCGCGTGGTTCCGGACTAAAGCGCCTAAAACCGCTCGGCCACAGAGGCCGGCTTTGTGGGGATAGTTTAAGGAACAGTTGTATAGCACTTCACTAATGGATGTACTTGACCTAATATCTTGCGTAGGGTCCAGCAAAGTATGGGCCAGTGGGTAGTGAAATTTTTGAAAATAGGAACGTCTTCTCTAACGTTAAAGTTGGTCGTACGTGTACGTACCAGCTCTGAAGGTAGGTCTGTCCATCAAACGTACAAATTGGATTTATTGTGTGTAGCATAATGTGCCATCTAGTGTGGTCCACCTGTTATATTTTTTGTACCTCACTGGATACAGACGATGTTACTACATGCACTATTATGTTCTGTTAACTTTATATGTGCCATGGACGAAACGAAATGGTAGTTTACGTCTGTCAGAACTTTGCATTATGTCTTAATGTGTAAATAATGGTAACGGTAACTGAAAGAAATACACAACATACCGCACTGTTCCCCATGTCATTGCCTCGTCTCACCTTTCTTTCTTTACCTTGTTCATCAATGTTCTCCTCGGTGATCTGTGCGGACGTCACGTGGATGAGCTACGGTGCCCTCTCTGAGTTGACGGGACAGCTGCGGCACAACACAGACCTCATGCAGCCTGCGCTTGGCCGCGCTGCACGCAGTTACACCGTTGCCACAGCCTCCTTTTTTAAGTCAAATTTCTGATAACCTATTGGTGGGACTAGGTTTTGCTAGATACAGTTTTGTCTCGAATCGGGATGAGAAATCGCATGCCGGCCACTAAATGCAGCTTTTTTTTCTTCGCCCTGTGTATATAAACTGCCTCAGAAAACACTTATGAGATAAACGTGAGATTGACCGTTGATAATGAACAGGGAAACTATCACAGACAATGCTGGATACCATAATTTCGATGCACCGGTCAGTTGCTGTCACATGTCTGCGCACGTTCTGCCCCGACAAATTTTCTTTATCGTTAAGTGTGAGTGAGTCAGAAGAGCAGACTTACTTAGTGCCCAGTTAATCCATCAGAAAGTGGTCTTACGACAAGAAAGCGAGTGTTCATTATGCCCAAAACAGGTCGTGGAAAACGTCTGCAGAAATGTTGTTGGGCAAGGGTTTTAGGACTGGAGCATAATGGAAAAACCTGCATGGAAGTTTGCAATGAAAAGCTGAATGGTGAAGTGGCAGGAAATGAGGTTTGTAGCGTGTAAAGAACCATAACTACCCGCAAAAAGAGTTTTAGCACCGGAAAACATTGCACGAATGAAAGAAAGCCTGGAAAGAGAGCCGACGAAATGTCAGTGCAGTTTATCCATGCAAGTGAGAGCTACGAGATGATCATGTGAAACATCATTAAAAAGAAAATGCATCTCTATCCTCACAGATTTACTATTAGCACGATTTAAAGCCTCCATCCTAACTTTCATGTGTTGAGTTCTGTCGGTGGATTCTTAGTGAAGTGGAATAAGGACTTCAGGACCTTAAGCTTTTCATTTCTTCAGTTTGAAACATGTACGTTTGAAATGCAATTGACGTAACAGAGTAGTATGAAACACAACTGTTAGATTGGGAATGGCAAGTGAACGTGTAATGCGCTTTGCCCTGTACTGAACTTCTCTTGACAGCGATAATGTATATTCAATTTAGCTGTGAGAGTGTAATCTATAAATAACTTTAAAGCAAACCAATACACCATGAAGTTACCTAGCACAAAAACTGAATCTAATGGAACACTATTGACTTAAAATTGGCCCTGGTAAGAAAACAAAACTTAATCAATTTAAAAATAACGGTGTCTGTGCTTAATGAATGCTATTCCTGAAATAACAAAATTTCTTCCTGTAATCTGCGCAATGGTAAAGCACTTCGCACTGCTCTATGTTAGTACTTTACATTGTGTAGTTAGTAAAAAGCTACTACGCAAGGCTGCTTAGCATACATTTTAATTAAATCGAATATGACTGAGACAATAACTTCTTGAGAAAAATAGTCAATCAAAAATGACGTGGATCAGGAAACTCGTATTGACTTCCGGTATCAATATGGCACTAACCTTAAAACTTGTATTTTGACTCTTTGAAAATTAATATTGCTCACAATTAAGACAATAAACTGATTGTACATTAACAATTAGCTCTACAAATAAACTGATTGTACATCAGCAATTAGCTTTAGAAATACATTGGATGAGAATGCTGTATATTGTCTCAATCATCACTTATGAATACGCGCATTGAATTAGTAACAAAACAACTTTCTTTAACTTAGTTATTTCCAACTTCTGTTGAGATTCCTTTTACAGTTAGCAAACATCATAGTATCTTCAGAATGAGATTTTCCTCTGCAGTGGAGTTTGCGCTGATATGAAACTTCCTGGCAGATTAAAACTGTGTTCCGGGCCGAGACTCGAACTCAGGACCTTTGCCTTTCGCGGGTAAGTGCTCTACCAACTTCCAAACTTTACAGAATCATCCCCCCGGCTGTGGCTAAACCATGTCTCCACAATATCCTTTCTTTCAGGAGTGCTAGTCCTGCAAGGAGAGCTTCTGTAAAGTTTGGAAGGTAGGGGACGAGGTACTGGCGGAAGTAAAGCTGTGAGTACGGGGCGTGAGTCGTGCTTGGGTTGCTCAGTTTGTAGAGCACTTGCCCGCGAAAGGCAAAGTTCCCGAGTTCGAGTCTCGGCCCGGCACACAGTTTTAATCTGCCAGGATGTTTCATCATAGTATCTTGCAAATAAAAAAATCATTACTGCCCGAAGCGAGTAAGCACATCTCCAGAACACATCAGACAACATGTCTTTACACTTGAGTCCTCCATACATCTCGATCTAAAGTTACCCTAATACGTTACCCATAAAACTTTGAATCAGCGATCGCTGTTGAGCAGCTACAACACAATCGACACTACATTTGACAAACTCTGGTTCAATATAATATATTCTTACAAAACTTGAATTAATTTACCCTGTGTATTTGTATCACGTCATGGTATGTGAACTCACAGAAAATGCGCCTTTATGAATCACTAAATCGCCCCGCCGCCACCCCAATACGTTGAAGAGCCGTTGCATAATCTCAAGACTGGTGTTTGGTGCACAGTGTCTGGTATCCGTATCGTATCACCATTCCATCATGAAACTGTTAATGCCGGTTTGACGATTAACCCAAAGAAGATGAACTGCCGTATGGATACTTTTGACAAATCGACGCAACAGGACATACCACTTTGACAACCTTTTCGCAAGAGCACAAGATGTTCGGGGAGCACAGAACAATCAGCAGAGGTAGTGTAATCTCCTGGCCATCTCTATCACCTGATACTTTCTCTGTGGGACAAACTGATTTGTCACGAGTACTCAAATAATCCTCATACTTGAAAAGCTACAGCAGCGCACTGAAAACGCTGTTACTGCTATTCCTCAAGCAGAGCCTGCTACACGTGCCTCACTGTTCAATAAATCGAGCGCAGCACTGAAATGTCAACAGTGGTCATTTCCCAACATCTGTGATGTTCATTAACAAAGATCAGTCCTCCGTCAGTAAGTCTGAATTTAGTCAAAATGAACCATAAAAACTTGAATGTACGTTGAAACACTGATCTGTACTTTCTCATGTCGTGGGGGCTTTTCTTACCTTCGAACTAAATGTGTTGCCCATACACGTAGCTGCGTGTGAGGAATGAAGTGATCCGTAATAGACGTGGAAGTTGTCAAATGCCAGAGTCTGATCCATGTATAACTGGAGCAACGTTCCTAATGCTCTCTACGTCGACTCGATATGAAATGCAACCTTCCACTTTTTTCAATATTAATCATCTCGTGAAAGGCAAGCTATTTTGATTTCTAGTTTACAGGTACTTAAGTTAAACTTGATACCTATTTCGTAAATGTATTGCAATAATATAAAAGCCTGTGCGAGACTCCCCTACATTCTAAGGGCAGGGGATTCCAAGTGAGCTGTTGCGAGCACTAGCTGTGAACTTACAACAAGAACCAGTTCCCAATGCACTTACGAACGCTCGCCTCCCACCCATGCGATCTCGTCAGAGAGGAACGTTTATCTCGACGTGTGGCCCCGCTCCATCTTCTGGTTAAATACTGACGCTGGACAAATGCCCCTCCGCACACTGGTGGTGCCAGATGGCTGTGGCACTGCGCACTGTTTAATGGTGCCAATCAGACCTAATCGGTCCATCGTTCACGTGTCCGGCAACTGCCGCCCGTAACCGAAACCTCCGAGCGCCATTTCCACACAGACTGTCTGTTCATGCCGACAGCTACCCGAATAGGCTCCCTAGGTGCGCTAAAGTTGCACCAAGGAAAGTACTAAATCCACGCCGCAAACCTTTCTACGGTGCGTGATGGAAGATACTAAGGGCAGAGCATACTTTCTCCTTCGTAACCCATTCAAGGGAGAAACATTGATTGTACCCTTATGAATGAGAAGGTAGATCTCTAATTTTTGCGTGGTGATCATCACACGAGGTGTATGTTGGACGGTGTAGGTTGTTTCTTAACCTTTTCTGGAACACAGGCTCTCGTTACCTCTTGAGAACGATTTCCACGATGCTCTAATCCTTTTAATAAGATGGCCTACGACCAAAACCGTATAAAATTGTTAGAGTATCTGGTCCTGAATCCAATTAGATGGGCAGTAAAGGTCAAATGATCAAAATGTAACAGCTCCATAGAGGTAGATTTCTGTTATGCGAAGAAAGTGTTATCGCAATACGACTGATATTAAAAATGTACATAGATTCTTTCCTTTCAGTACGACACATTTTGCTTGTAGCATGTGGCTCAAGTGCATTTCCAAAAATATGAACAAAGTATACCGAACTACACCATATCCTCCTGGATCAACTATTTACTTTTAAAAGTGTTCAATCACTATAAGGATTGCCAAAATACTGTTCTCGGACGTCTTCCATGTCAGCTATACTATAAAAAAGGTAAATAACGTTTTAGTGCTTGTTACTCCATGGCGTTGAGAACTGTCCCCCTCAATTCACGAACGAAACAAGTTAGAACTGATTTCACAAAGGAATTGAAAAATATTTAAAGCAGTTCTGGTCCAATTATTAATCAATAATAGGTCACAACAGGACAGGGCGCAGATTATCACGAGCAGAATTATCCATATTAATCACGATATGTGCTATGGATGTGAGTTGAATATAGTACTCTTAATTAAATTTTTAATGAAGACTCATCTTGTCAAGAACACGAGAAGGCAGTTACTAAGATTGTTGATGCTTGATTTATGGAACATGGCTGCAGTCAATTACGCCTTGGGACACGGTCTTATCCCCATAAATCAGGTATCAGCAATATTGCAAATACGGACCGTGAAAGCCTGCATTGTATGATCAAAAGCATAGGTGTTAGCATTGTTTACCATGTGTGTCAAACTAGTTAACGAGGTCTAGTGTGTGTATTCAACGGTGACGTTTGAGTTATAATGCTTCGAAATGTAGAATATGTAAAAAATTCCGTAATTATTTGGATGGATTCAAAATGTTTTCTAACATTTTCGGAGAACAGAGATCTTATAAGTTATATAAAATTAGTGAAAAACAGTCCAGATCGCAATGGTTATTTTATTTCAAATGGCCGGTTTCGATCTAGTGTTAAGCCATCTTCAGAATAGCACCATCAGCTGAAGTTGGCTATGTCCGGAACAATCAGCAGACCTCCGAAACTGCAGTTTCAGCAACTGGCCACTAGGGTCTACTGACTGTTTTGGGCATCGTCAACTTCACGTGATGGTGGTACTCTGAAGATGACTTGAGACTAGACCGAAACAGGTCATTTGAAATAAAATAACCATTGCGATCTAGACTGTTTTTCACTAATTTTATTCGGATGGATGTTGGCGTAGGTAATTCCCGTCGTTACACTGATATTTCGAGTCTGTATGAAACAGACTACTCTAGCAAAATGCTTACCTGTCTTTAGTGCTATGAGCAACTACTATTACAGTCCGGCATTCTATCACATGGAAAGAGAAAGGCATCGACAATGCTGAAAAATTCTACTCACAGAGTTAGGGAGATAATTCATACACAGAGAATATAGGGAATGTCCAAAAAGAATTCACGTTCAGATTATACAACGAAAACAGAAAAACCATACATGAAAAGAAAATATTCTTTTATAGCTCTAAATCTGGATTTATCTCACTTTGACGCTTGCAGTATATCACCGTGTAAAACAGACGTGGAGTAACGCCTACTGAAAACAAAATACACTGAAGGGCCAAAGGAACTGGTACACCTGCGTAATATCGTGTAGGTTCCCGCGACCAGGCAGAAGTATAACAATACTACTTACTGTCTACTAATGCCTGAAGTAGTGCTGGAGGGAATTGAGACCATGAATCCTGCAGGGCTGTCCATAAATCCGTAAGAGTACGAGGGGATATAGGTCTCTTCTGAATAACACGTTGCAAGGCATCCTATATACGCTTAATAGTGTTCATGCCTGAGGAATTCGATTCCAAATATCACAGAAACGTTAGACAACTTGGGACAGTGTAAATTTTTCTCCACTATGGATCTGCGAAGCGGTTGTCACCAGATTGAAGTATGTCCGGAGGACAGGCCAAAAACAGCATTTACGGCGCATTGTGGTCACTTCGAGTATAAAAGAATGCCGTTTGGACTAAAAAACGCTCCAGAAACATTTCAGAGGTTGTTGGATGGAGTTCTTCGAGGGTTGAAACCGAAAAAATGCATGGTGTATCTGGATGACGTTATAGTTTTTTCAAGAGATATAGAGCAGCATGTGGAACAGTTAGAGGAGGTGTTTAAAATATTAGTGGCAGCACAGCTAACATTAAGTTTGGACAAATGCCATTTCGCGCTAGCGCAAGTAATTTATCTCGGGCATGTTATCAGTCAGGACGGGGTACGGACAGATCCTCGTCTCACTTCTGCAGTACGAGATTTTCCGGTTCCGCAAACGGTTAAACAACTGCAATCGTATATGGGCCTTGAGAGCTATTATCGAAAATTTGTACAGGGGTTCGCAGAAATAGCGAGGCCACTTACTACGTTGTTAAGAAAAGGTGTTACCTTCCAGTGGAAGTCAGAGTGCGAGAAAGCATTTCGAGAGTTGAAACGGATACTGACATCAGATCCAGTTTTGAAGTTTCCAGACTTTTCGAAGGAGTTTATACTACAATGTGACGCGTCTAATCACGCCCTTTGGGTTGTACTTGGGCAAGAAACTGATGGAAAAGAACATCCGATTGCGTTCGCGTCTCGTCAACAAGGAGGAACAAAATTACTCCACGACGGAGAAGGTTCAAATGGTTCAAATGGCTCTGAGCACTATGGGACTTAACATCTGTGGTCATCAGTCCCCTAGAACTTAGAACTACTTAAACCTAACTAACCTAAGGACATCACACACATCCATGCCCGAGGCAGGATTCGAACCTGCGGCCGTAGCGGTCACGCGGTGCAAGACTGTAGAGCCTAGAACCGCACGGCCACACCGGCCGGCGACGGAGAAGGAATTGTTAGCGGTGATACGCGGGATTTCGTACTTTCGATGTTATCTGTACGGTAGAAGGTTTAAGGTTGTGAAGCATCATTCAGCTCTGAAATGGTTATTAGGTCTGAAAGACTAAGCGAGTAGGCTAGTGAGATGGGCGCTGAAACTCAGTGAGTTCGATTATGAGGTAATACACAAGCAAGGTGTGAAACATGCCAATGGTGACACATTGAGCAGGAAAGTGGCAGTATTACAAGTAACAGGGGTGACTGAAGATGAGTGGAAAAGGGAACAAGCCGTGGATAGTGATTGCCAATTGTTCCGAAAGCAACCGCAGTTCCTAGTACAGGACGGGTTACTTTGCAGGTCGACGAAATGTGGCCCGCGCGTCGTGGTACCAGCAGCCTTAAGACTTGAAGTTTTGCAACAGGCCCATGACCATTTTCTTTCAGGACATGGCGGGAGAAGAGCTACGGATAGGCGGATAGTGGAGAAGTTTTGGTGGAGGACACGTCGTCAAGACGTGGACGAGCACGTCAGGAAAAAGTGCCATGCGCACAGCGTGCGGACTTGAGCAATCAAAAGATTCAGCTTCAAAGATTACCAGAGGCAGACAGACCTTTCCAACAAATCGGCATTGATGTATTAGGTCCATTAAATAGGAGTGCAGCAGGGAATGTGTTAACAGTGATTGACCACTTTTCTAGGTATTTAGTCATGGTTGCATTACCCGATTAGAAGTACGGTGGCACAAGCTTTAGTTAATAATTGGTTATTCAGGTATGGGATACCTCAGTCCTTAATCTCGGATCAAGGTACTGATTTCACGTCTTATCTGATGAAGCAACTGTGTAAATTACTGAAGGTAAAGAAACTACGGACTAGTCCATTCCATCCGCAAGCAAACGGACGAACGGAGAAAGTGCATCGCACGATCCCTAAGATGTTGAGCCACTATGTAAATAGTCAACACACGACTGGGATGTGTACTTGCAATTCGTAACCAGTGCATATAATAGTAAGGTACATAAATCATCGACAGGATTGTCGCTGTACGAAGTGGAGTATGGGCGAAAGATGCCATCACCTTCTGACATGCTTCGTCCAAGGCTGGGAGCGGAGGGCGAGGATGTAAGGCAATTTGCGAAAACCATTAAGGAAGTATGGCAGAGAGTGAGACGAGCTAACACGAATAAAGCGTTGGAACTACAGGAACGGATGGGAGGTACAACGAGGAAGTTGCCACAGTACAGAGTAGGCCAATGGGTGCTACTAGCTAATCCGTATGTTCCAAAAGGGAGAACCAAGAAGTTCACAAACAAGTTCCAGGGACCGTACCAGGTAGTGGAAATGACATCACCTGTCAATGTAAAATTACAATTGCCTACCAAGACAACGGTGGTTCATGTTAGTAGAGTTAAGCCGTTCCAGGGGGTAGTAGATCCGTGTATATGTACTACTTCTTCTCTCCTTCTGGCAGAAAGCGGAAGAAAACGCCAGAAGCAGACAGTAAACCGGGTACTAAGTTGCGTTCGAGGGATGTGTAGTTAGTAATTATCATGTGTGTATTATTTTGTGCACGGGCAGGTGAGTCTGACATTGATGTCACCAGAAAAATTCAGACGGAGTCTGAAGTAGGCAGAGGGAGAGTTTCCAGAGGGGTCAGAGCACGTAGTGCCGTTAATTGAAGCGAGTATGTCACATTTTTATCATATGTCTAGGATTAAGGTAACAACGGATTTAGTCAAGATGTATATAGAGATTAGATTTCTAGTAACTACTGTGGGGAGGCAGTGTCACTCTTACACAGTGCATCCTTATCCGGTCAGATGGGAGCGCATGGGGAAGGGCGTACAGTTCAGGACACAGGAGGTTTTATTAATTTCTAAGGAGGGGGATACTCAAAGCTACTATGTCGAGTTTAGAGTTGACTAGATGTCTAACAGAGTCAGTTTCCATTTGTCTATCACGGATTGTTTTCACGGGTAAGGGATCATGTGAGATCCAGTTATTTAGGGCAAAAGCAGAAGCTTCGGAGTGTCGGAGAATAATAGTGAAGCCTACGCCACATTTTCAGCAAGTTGGGAGGCATTGGTTGTATTCTGTACTCGCTACGGAGAGGATATCAGCTAAGTGTTATGACCATGGGAATTGGACAGCAACCACTGAGATGGAATTACGGGTCACTGGTTTGCTAATCAACGGGACAAGTTGTGAAATAGTAGGGGATCTTTTCAGCTTACCAGCGACAGTCATGGGAGTCACCAAGGTTTCAGATACTCATCTGATATTGTACTGGCCAGATGCATCATTCAGCATCGCTCCAGGAGAAAATTTGACGCATATTAACAACACCTTGGATGCTACACTATTGCGATCGTAGATAAACTAGTAGATTCGGAGAAAGTCAAATTTCAATGCAGCAATTATTAAGGCATATGGAGTATTACAATACCAGGCGGAAACGTAGCATAGTGACCATTGGTATTTCAACCAGTACTATTACTGTATTGATTGTATTTATCGGTGTGGTATATGTCTTATTAAAACCTGGGATTCAGCATGTTAATGCAAGACCGCTCCTTGAGATTCCTGTAGAATGGATTACCAGTAGGGCATGAGTCAGGGCAACCTGGATATACACTCCTGGAAATTGAAATAAGAACACCGTGAATTCATTGTCCCAGGAAGGGGAAACTTTATCGACACATTCCTGGGGTCAGATACATCACATGATCACACTGACAGAACCACAGGCACATAGACACAGGCAACAGAGCATGCACAATGTCGGCACTAGTACAGTGTATATCCACCTTTCGCAGCAATGCAGGCTGCTATTCTCCCATGGAGACGATCGTAGAGATGCTGGATGTAGTCCTGTGGAACGGCTTGCCATGCCATTTCCACCTGGCGCCTCAGTTGGACCAGCGTTCGTGCTGGACGTGCAGACCGCGTGAGACGACGCTTCATCCAGCCCCAAACATGCTCAATGGGGGACAGATCCGGAGATCTTGCTGGCCAGGGTAGTTGACTTACACCTTCTAGAGCACGTTGTGTGGCACGGGATACATGCGGACGTGCATTGTCCTGTTGGAACAGCAAGTTCCCTTGCCGGTCTAGGAATGGTAGAACGATGGGTTCGATGACGGTTTGGATGTACCGTGCACTATTCAGTGTCCCCTCGACGATCACCAGTGGTGTACGGCCAGTGTAGGAGATCGCTCCCCACACCATGATGCCGGGTGTTGGCCCTGTGTGCCTCGGTCGTATGCAGTCCTGATTGTGGCGCTCACCTGCACGGCGCCAAACACGCATACGACCATCATTGGCACCAAGGCAGAAGCGACTCTCATCGCTGAAGACGACACGACTCCATTCGTCCCTCCATTCACGCCTGTCGCGACACCACTGGAGGCGGGCTGCACGATGTTGGGGCGTGAGCGGAAGACGGCCTAACCGTGTGCGGGACCGTAGCCCAGCTTCATGGAGACGGTTGCGAATGGTCCTCGCCGATACCCCAGGAGCAACAGTGTCCCTAATTTGCTGGGAAGTGGCGGTGCGGTCCCCTACGGCACTGCGTAGGATCCTACGGTCTTGGCGTGCATCCGTGAGTCGCTGCGGTCCGGTCCCAGGTCGACGGGCACGTGCACCTTCCGCCGACCACTGGCGACAACATCGATGTACTGTGGAGACCTCACGCCCCACGTGTTGAGCAATTCGGCGGTACGTCCACCCGGCCTCCCGCATGCCCACTATACGCCCTCGCTCAAAGTCCGTCAACTGCACATACGGTTCACGTCCACGCTGTCGCGGCATGCTACCAGTGTTAAAGACTGCGATGGAGCTCCGTATGCCACGGCAAACTGGCTGACACTGACGGCGGCGGTGCACAAATGCTGCGCAGCTAGCGCCATTCGACGGCCAACACCGCGGTTCCTGGTGTGTCCGCTGTGCCGTGCGTGTGATCATTGCTTGTACAGCCCTCTCGCAGTGTCCGGAGCAAGTATGGTGGGTCTGACACACCGGTGTCAATGTGTTCTTTTTTCCATTTCCAGGAGTGTATGTAGGAAAGAAGTAGAATATAGGATGTAACTAGAGTTAACGTATAGGGTAAATTCGGGGACGAATTTAATTTTTAGGAGAGGCAGTGTTGTGCCACATGTAGTAAGCGTTGCTTCACGCAGTGGAGAATGGCAAAACAGAGGCAGCCGGCGATCGCGGCATTGCCAAGTAGGCGCGGCACAGATAGCCTTGCTGACAGTTGCAGTCTACCAACAGGCTGACACAAGGACGCCCGCAGATTGAGCGCCAAGCGAAGCCTGGAGAGTGCTGAGTAAGGGAAGTGAGGCCACCACGCTAAGTTACGCTGCAGTATACTGCGGGAGTAATAACAAGAAGCTGCCACCGAGGGTAAAAAATGTCCTCCTGCTGGATATAAATAGTGGAGCGCAGAAGCCATTAGGAAGCAGTTCGGATCTGAGGACGGACGTGGTCCGTGTCCGAATGTTCAATCTTCGTAGGTGACGATTCCGGAAGTCTGTTCCAGCTCGCAGGAGTCATCCGTTCGCCCCCAGATGTCTACTTCAGCTCTGGGGGTCGGCCCGAGTCCGGTCGGCACCATGGCTGACTAACTACAGCGAGAACTTCCGGCAGGAACGGCCACAGCGCTGTCTTAGGCACAGGCGCCACCAGGGACTGACGCCCGGACTCCACGTCAACCCGGAGCCACGGCGCGTGGTCAATCCATGTCGGGACCTCGCGGACATCGCGACTGACGGCTTCCCAGCCGCCGGTGTAGCAGGAGTCGGCAGCTGACCTCACAGGGACGCGGCTCCGTGGGCGTGCCCGTACTGGGGGCGCCGAGCGGTGACGAGTTCATCTCAACCACAGGGCATCCTGACTTCAGCAGAGCACTGGTGCCGCGCGTTGCACGCATTGTCGGAGAATCTACACAGCAGCAGCAGCTAGGCGGAAGGATCCGCAGGGCTGGGTAGCGACCAAGAGGGGGAAATTGTAAAGAAAGCTCAATAAATAATTGTAAAAAGCCACGCCGTCTCAAGTTTTGGCGCAGCCACTGTGTCTGCTGCTAACAAGTACTGCAGAAGTCGTAACAAGTGGCCATCTGACATAACATAGAGAAGACGTCATCCGTGCCACAGAGTGTTCCTTGCGAGACGTCGACAGAGAAGGACGCGCTGACGGTGTGCGACGCCTTCTATCTGTCTGGAGGAACCTAATCGAGATGCGGAGAGAATACATTGCAGGCACGTAATGCGGTGAACGCCTGTCAGTGAAGTCTGGTATGAATTATAACAGTGTTGCCCCTACTTTTTATACAACCATGTATGAAAAACATATAAGCCAGATGTCAACACGTGTCATGTGTCAGACGACACTGATGTCACGACACACAATTGGGTAAGTTCAGGGAACCAGTAACTGTACTGTTTTATTGAGTCTGTCATGAAAATAGCAAACATAACACAAAATATAAGAGATTGGGAGGCATCCAAGTACTTCTCTACGAAGTATTATAAGGCGTCTTATGGACTAAATGCGCTGATAAACCGAAAGACTTTGACCTTGCCTACCGCGAGATTCAATGTCGACTGGTAGCGTGACGGACACATTATCATTAAGCAAAGTATATTACCGGGGCAGAGACGGACAGGGAATCATTTTGGCGAGGATACTCCCCGCAAATGAAGAAATCTCAGACATGATGCCGAAAGCAATAAATTCAGCAAAGGGCAGATTTTTACCGCCAGCCACGTGGGAACAAGCATCTTGGAAGTGGGCAGTGGCGAAGCTGGTCGTCTGTTCGCCTGCTACAGCTGTGAGCATTCATGGGAAATGGTTGGATGACGGCGAAACCAAGAGTAGACGACAAGACGTTGAAAGTCTACGCTTCATCACAGATCGTGGACGTCAGAGGCTTGCCCTATCAGTAAAGCAGGATAGGGCGAATTGTGACAGGTATGACGACAGAGTACAGTGCTGATGCAGCCGCTAGTTTTTCGGAGCACATTGTTGAACGTGGGACTATGCAGCAGACGACCTCGATGTGTTCCTATGTTGAGCCAACGATTGTTATGTTTGCAGTGGGTACGGACGATCGAGACTGACCCTATATCAGTGAGAACGTATTGCCTGGTCGGATGAATCACGTTTCTTGTAACACCAAGTTGGGTTGTGTTGTTTGGGGGAGGAGACCAGACAGCGAGATCATCGGTCTCATCAGGTTAGGGAAGGATGGGGAAGGATGTCGGCAGTGCCCTTTCAAAGGAACCATCCCGGTATTTGCCTGGAGAGATTTAGACAAATCACGGAAAACCTAAATCAGGATTGCCGGATGCGGGATTGAACCGTCCTCCTCCCGAAGGCGAATCCAGTGTGCTAGCCACTGCGCCACCGCGCTCGGTGTAACATCAAGTGTCAGGGTACGCCCTCATCCAACCGAACGGCTTCTTGAAATGTACTCTGTGAAGGCGGAATTACGCTATGGTCGACATTCACCTGGGCTTGCATGAGACCTGTTGAATGAATAGAAGGCACCCTCACAGCTGTGGGCTACCTGAACACTATTGCAGCCCATCTGCTTCCCTTCATGCTTGATATTTTTCCCAATGGCGATGATATTTTCCAGCAGTATAACATTCTGTGTTACAAGGTCAGAATCGTGCTACGATGGGTTTGGAGCGCGAGTGAAGTCGTATTTACGTCTTCGCCACGAAATTCGATTGATCTGAACGCTGTGGAACACATCCGGGACGCCATCGGGTGCCAGATACAGGACCATAAAATATTGTCCCGTAATTCACATGAAAGGTGTAACGTCTGGTGCCACACACTTCGGACTTGTCGAATATATGTCACGTAGAATCGCTGCTGTAGTGCGTTCAAAAGGCCATACGATTTTGTCTCGTCAGTGTATGTTGATGTACAACCCCTTGGAACGTGGAGAACTGGCGTTGGAGATACATTTGGTCATTCTGGGCAGTCAAAGAAGAGATATAGATGGAAAAAAATAATTAAACTGTTCATTATTTCAAAAATAATTGCCATAAATGTTAAGGGGAGACTCCATCCAAAACTTTAACTTTTCTTCTACGTACTTTGCCGATTTCAACCAAATTTTAAAATCGTGTCTATCGTGTAAAGAAGTAGCAATAGCCAAGTTATGAAGTCCAGAACTTTCTTTTTGGCTTTGAATTTGTAGTATGATTTTAATGTTATTTTTGGAAACCTACTTTGATACTCAGTCCTCACTTTTAACCCGGATTTTTTGGCTACATTCACAAGACACAATATTTCAAATGAAGGCACTGACTGTCTTGTTTCATAGTGGGATAAATACGTTAGCTTTTTGCTGATCCATCATATAGGTGTAGATACGGGACTGCGGTTGATCAACAACTGATAGGAAAGTGTACCACAGTCGCAATTCTTCCTAAAAATTTATTTTTACGCAACCAGTTCCGACTCTTCTACATTATTTGGAGTGTACCCGTCGAATAAGTAGAAGCACGCGGTATCCAGTTCAATATATATGGACCTATTCTGTATGCGCCGATGCTTGGATGTCTCCATTCGTTTTTCCAATAGGGGTCTGAAAACGACGCTAGTGAAGCGACGAAATTGGTTGCTTAAATAATAAAACTTTTAGGAAGAATTACTGCTTTTTCTACGGTTAATGTGTTAACAGTTACGGTGCTTGCTTTTGAAATAATAAACAATTTACTTACTCTTTTCCAACCGTCTCGTTTTCAATTGACTTCCCCTTATAAATTAAGGTCAGTATGTGTCTTATTTGTAACAAAATGACTTTTATAAACATTTGTACGAACAGTAACAGTTACTAGTATTTAAACGTGAGCTATTGTGGTCTATTCTCTCGTCTTCCTGAAGGTTGATCCAGTAGTCACGTAAGGGCATTGTTTTCAGTTCTCCCGCGTACAACGAGAAAGGCTGTTGCTGCGGATTATGGGCTCTGCCTGTAGCTACAGTCGACCAGAAAACTCGATCCTGTGTAAATTACGTTTTTCCACTAGCGCTTTTCTACCTCAGTTACTCATCATCTCCGGATTATTGTAAAGTTAATTTACTTGGCACAAACAGTTTCTGGGTGCTAGTTTCACTGAGACACAGACGGACCGTTGCATAACAATGGCATTTGTGTCTCAGTAGACGCGACTTAGTCAGCTTGTCTCGTGTTTTGAATGCTTGACGGCAGACTCCTCGTCTCTCCCTCGAACGCAGGCACGGCTCCCTCGTCAAATAAGTTTATTTCACCCCTAAATGGAAGTCCTCCCCGTACGTATTTTTTTTTAAAAAAAAAAAAAAAAACATGCTCCTTTGTGTGACAAAATTGCAGGAAAAATTCATCGAGTAATATTTTGAACTCATTTCATTATCGTCCGCCTCGTAGGGGCTATAATTAGAGTAGCTTTATAAAAAACGTAGACTTAAACGTCAGATAACAACATGTCTGGAGGGCTGTGAACATTAGATAACATGAGGGATACGTTCTTTTCATTGTGATAACCAAACGTTGCTAGTAGTGTTTTTGCTAAGGCTGGACTGAGATTATGATGAATGAATTCAGACTCACTCTTTTATATATGTGCTGTCGACATTACAGACGTCTAGCTGCGTTGCTGACTCAGATGGTATTTAGTAACGGTAACGTTTCTAAGTACTTCTACTGCCTTATTTCAAAAACAGGCTCATTTCCAGTCACGGTAGCAGGTATAGCTGACCAAGTAATATTATTTGAACGTGTAGCATGTGGCAACACTTAAATTTAAGTGCTCGTTTTTCCGGCACCGTTCGAGAGTGGAACGGTAGAGAGACCGCTTGAAAGCGGTTCACTGAACCCTTTGCCAAGCACTTTATTGTGAACAGCAGAGCAATCACATAAATGTAGATGAACACCGGACAGATTAGATTAGATTAGATTAATACTAGTTCCATGGATCATGAATACGATATTTCGTAATGATGTGGAACGAGTCGAATTTTCTAATACATGACATAATTAGGTTAATTTAACAACATACTTAAATCAATATAACAACTTTATTTTTTTGTGTTTTTTTTTCTTAATTTATATCTAAAAATTCCTCTATGGAGTAGGAGTTGTCATTCAGAAATTCTTCTTAAACACTTGTTGGTTATCTGTCAGACTTTTGATACTATTTGGTAAGTGACCAAAGACTTTAGTGCCAGTATAATTCACCCCTTTCTGTGCCAAAGTTAGATTTAATCTTGAATAGTGAAGATCATCCTTTCTCCTAGTATTGTAGTTATGCACACTGCTATTACTTTTGAATTGGGTTTGGTTGTTAATAACAAATTTCATAAGAGAGTATATATACTGAGAAGCTACTGTGAATATCCCTAGATCCTTAAATAAATGTCTGCAGGATGATCTTGGGTGGACTCCAGCTATTATTCTGATTACACGCTTTTGTGCAATAAATACTTTATTCCTCAGTGATGAAGTCCCCCAAAATATGATGCCATATGAAAGCAATGAGTGAAAATAGGCGTAGTAAGCTAATTTACTGAGATGTTTATCACCAAAATTTGCAATGACCCTTATTGCATAAGTAGCTGAACTCAAACGTTTCAGCAGATCATCAATGTGTTTCTTCCAATTTAATCTCTCATCAATGGACACACCTAAAAATTTGGAATATTCTACCTTAGCTATATGCTTCTGATGAAGGTCTATATTTATTAATGGCGTCATACCATTCCCTGTACGGAACTGTATGTACTGTGTCTTATCAAAATTCAGTGAGAGTCCGTTTACAAGGAACCACTTAGTAATTTTCTGAAAGACAGTATTGACAATTTCATCAGTTAATTCTTGTTTGTCAGGTGTGATTACTATACTTGTATCATCAGCAAAGAGAAGTAACTTTGCCTCTTCATGAATATAGAATGGCAAGTCATTAATATATAATAAGAACAACAAAGGACCCAAGACTGACCCTTGTGGAACCCCATTCTTGATTGTTCCCCAGTTTGAGGAATGTGCTGATCTTTGCATGTTACGAGAACTACTTATTTCAACTTTCTGCACTCTTCCAGTTAGGTACGAATTAAACCATTTGTGCACTGTCCCACTCATGCCACAATACTTGAGCTTGTCTAGCAGAATTTCATGATTTACACAATCAAAAGCCTTTGAGAGTTCACAAAAAATCCCAATGGGTGGTGTTCGTTTATTCAGATCATTCAAAATTTGACTGGTGAAAGCATATATGGCATTTTCTGTTGAAAAACCTTTCTGGAAACCAAACTGACATTTTGTTAGTACTTCATTTTTACAGATATGTGAAGCTACTCTTGAATACATTACTTTCTCAAAAATTTTGGATAAAGCTTTTAGAAGGGAGATTGGACGGTAATTGTTGACATCAGATCTATCCCCCTTTTTATGCAAAGGTATAACAATAGCATATTTCAGTCTATCAGGGAAAACGCCCTGTTCCAGAGAGCTATTACACAGGTGGCTGAGAATCTTACTAATCTGTTGAGAACAAGCTTTTAGTATTTTGCTGGAAATGCCATCAATTCCATGTGAGTTTTTGCTTTTAAGCAAGTTTATTATTTTCCTAATTTCAGAGGGAGAAGTGGGTGAGATTTCAATTGTATCAAATTGCACAGGTATGGCCTCTTCCATTAACAGCCTAGCATCTTCTAATAAACACCTGGATCCTACTATATCCACAACATTTAGAAAATGATTATTAAAAATATTTTCAACTTCTGACTTTTTGTTCGTAAAGTTTTCATTCAATTTGATGGTAATACTGTCTTCCTCTGCTCTTGGTTGACCTGTTTCTCTTTTAATAATATTCCAAATTGTTTTAATTTTATTATCAGACTTGCTGCTTTCAGACATGATACACATACTCCTGGATTTTTTAATAACTTTTCTTAATATAACACTGTAGTTTTTATAATTTTTGATAGTTTCTGGGTCACTACTCTTTCTTGCTGTCAGATACATTTCCCTTTTCCGGTTACAAGTTAGGAGGAGTAGACTCATCTTATATGTAAAGATAAATATTGGCTTTGAATTTCAATATAAGGTTCAAATACAATTACTTTATCAAATATTGGTTATTATTTTTGTTATTATTGTCGAACGTCACAGGTATCTCATTAGTGATAAACCTGTTTTCCTTAAAGAACTAATTTTTTTCTATTTTAAAAATGGTCATATACGAGTACATTTTAATGACATTTATTCAAACATTATTTAATAACATTCTAGACAAGGGTAAGAGTGTATTTTTAGTAATCAATAAGTACGTCAGTTAGATTATTACTATTATTTTAGGTTTATCTTAATACATGCAGAGGAACTAGCAGCGAAAGGTAATGCTGCAAAGATATACTGACGGAACAGACAGTAAATTCAAGTAACAGCTGGGCTATTCGTCACAGGGTTGTGTCACCGTCAGAAAGTGCCGAAGACTTACGAACTTCCATTGGGAGGTGGTAAAATGAGAGATGCAGTACATTACTCAGGTACGGCTCTACAGGGTGTCCCAGGAGGAATGGTCAGTATTCAGGGATATGGCAGCAACTATCATTCGAAGCAGTAAAAGATCTAGCAAACATGGGCTCTAAAATGCATACCTGAAGAGCTTCGTGCACTTGTTCAGTAGATGTCTGTTTCGCAGTAGCGAAGGTGAACAAGTATCCATAGCTCTTAAGGTATACATTTTAGAGCCCATTTTTACTAAACATTCTTGCTTCGAATGATCGTCCCTGTCGTATCTCTGAATATTGTTCATTCCTTTGGCGTCACCCTGTTTAATGGTTATGCGAAAGTACTTGATGCCCTTCTGCAACAGTTTTGAGCTAGCGGAACATTCCACGCTATTATAAGAAGGCGCATATCATTCCCGTTTTCAAGATGGGCCGTCAGACGGATGAAAATTCCATTTGAATCTCGATAGCGGGGACGCCAAAGAGTAGCTGAAGTTGAAGACTTAGAGTTGGAGCGTGGAATGATAGCTATCTCAGTTTAATATGGGAGCTAGGAAATCTCAAAATGGAAACTCCGAAGCACCGTCTAGGTACCGTGGTACTCACTGAAAACAAGTGGGAAGAAAATAGACATTTTTGATGAGATAAATGAAGGGTAATAGCAAAAGCAAGACAAAATATTGTAAAGCGTCTACGACTAATTATGAATAGCAGCGTAGAGCAAAGAGTCAATGATAGGATTATCTTTTAAGGAATAGATAGAAAAAAAAGTAGTCAACAACAGCTGAGGAATATCTGCTTATGTTTAAGCAGAAGTTGAAGAGACATGGAATGTACTTGTGGATACTGAGCGTGTAATTCAGTATATAAAGGGAGATGAAAATATAATAATCACAGAGAAACGGAAATCTGTAGTAGTGGAAGAAATAGAAGACAGAATTCCAGGATAAATATAGTCTTGGTAGTAGGAATAAGAAAAGAGAGTGACTGAGTTCTCCAAGAGTTTACAACTAGTAATGGCAGATACACTGTTTAGGAATCATAAGAGAAAGAAGTATAGGGAAAACACCTAAATAAGATACCACTTACATTATTTGATGACGAGGCACAGGTTCAAAAATTCGCTATAGGATTGTAAGACGTACCGAGGAGAAGACATCTAATCAGATCACCATTTATGTATGAAGAAGAGGCATCTGAAGTTACGGCTGAAAGCAAGATCATGCTAATGACATCCTTTATCTCGAAGACATGCATTTCTACTGTGTGGTTTGATGATGATGATGATGATGATGATGATGATGGCATCGTCTTGGGTTCATAATTTCTGAGGTGAAACAATACTTCTTTCGCGTCTCTTGGTAGGAATTAGTCAAGCCCTTGACCTAAGAAAATCAAATTATCATTCTACGTTAAGGAGAGCGGAATGTTAGATCCTTTAATCGGTTAGGTGGATTAGAGAATCAGAAAAAGGAAATAGGTAGGTTCGAGTTACAAGTAGCTGGAATCAGCATCATTGACACTGATACAGACTAACTGAACCCTTTGGGAGAAAGAAAACAACTACTGTAGGAATCAACATGGATTAAAGAAGCAGTGATACTGTAAATGCAATACGCTCTATTCGTTCATGTTATCCAAAGGGACTACAGTAAAGGTCCTCATGTTAAATCCGTGTTTCAGTAAGTCATAAAAATGTTCAAATGTCTGAATTCCTGAAGGACCAAACGGCTGAGGTAATCGGTCCCAAGACTTACATGCTACTGAAACTAACTTTAACTTATGGTAAGAACAAAACACACACACACACACACACACACACACACACACACACACACACACACACACACCAATGGCCGAAGGAGGACTGGACCCTCCAGCGGGAGTGGTCGTGCAATCCGTGACATGGTGCCTCAAACCGCGCGGCCACTCTGCGCGGCACTACGTCATACATATTCATCCCGAGAGCGTCAAAAATTATTTTAGTGTTTAAAACGATTCTTATTTTTTCTTCAGTTTGCATTGTACATTCATAATTACACGGTGATATGTTTAGATCACACTAGATAATCTTCCAATCTAAGCAGTTGCGTCAGCAACCCGACTTACCTGTGTCAGAACCTCATATCAAAGGTTCATGTAGGATTGTGACAGGCCCACACACAAGATGGTCTGCTGACGCAATTAATTAGATCTGAAGGTTGATCAACTGAGACTGGAGAATAAATGAGAATCGTTTTATAAAACCGTGTTTCTTGACTTTGGAAAGGCACTCAATGTTGAGCCGTATATATACCTAGTGAGTTTATAAAATGTGACACCATGTATATAATTTATGTCGTCCTGGAAAAACGATACGAAAACATCGTATTCTTTAACGTAAAAGTAAGAGGTTGCTGGTGGTACAATAAGAGTTTCGCTAAAGGTGTAAAAGGAGCTTCGAGACTACACTAGGATTGTTAATGCTCTCAGAATATATAACTAGTCTGGTGGACAACGCCACAAGCTCACTGGGGCGTACTCATGTGATGTTACGTATCGAAAAGTCAAAACGTTAGCAGAATTGTGGACTACACGAATATATGCAGAGGATCTGCACACGGTGCACGAACTTATAGTTGAGTCCCAAACTAATTAAATACAGACTACTGCGCATAAATAGACCACAGGTCCAAATACGCTAGTCAACAAACATTTTGCATTTGGGATGTAATACAGCTGTGTTGCTGGGGAGGGGACCGAGGGTAACTCATCAAGCCATCTGATTTGTTTATTCAATTTTGGTGATTCATGTATTATTTATTAATCTATTGCAGCACCTTTAGGCTTAATAAACTGTGTTTTTTTGCGAATGACGCTGCTCTTTCCATTGACCAGTCCTTCCACTCCCAAGCCCACTACTAATGGCTGTCTAGCGTATTATTTTTGCTATTTGTGATGTGAGTGCGGTCACTCGATATTTGTTGCTGCTGTAGGGCAAGGCACCTAAGCAGATAGGTGTAATGTGTTGTACCATCACTGTATATTGTCCATATTAAACTGTATATTCACTGTAAGCAAAATTTCGATATTTCCTGTCCTTCCTGCTTACTGCAATTACAAAGGTCGGTAGTGAAGACTGTCGAAGTACAAGGAGAAGAGAGTAGCTTGCTACGTCTGCACTACAGTTGGCTCCCAGCATCGTGTGCTGTCTCTGGCCCTGTCTCCTCGTGCCTGGCCAGTGGTCCTGGCAGATAGCGGTGAAGGGTCTGTACCAGCTGATAGCTGCAGCCAGTTCCAGAAGGACAGATGAGCCGCCGGCAAGTTGCTTTCAACTTGGACGCCGTCCAGACACGGAGTCAGGGGGTGGGTAGGCCCTCCGGCGAAACAACTTCTGCCGGAAGCACTTCGCTGACCTCCAGCTCCCTGGCGTCTGCCGAACTGCACAGGACCTCTGTCGTGACACTGTACCCACATCATTACTGTGCACTGCCAAACACTTGCGGACATGGGGTACTTTTTCGGTTCCATATTATGCTAAAAGCGGCACCTGTTTCTTTCATGAAGAACGTCTTTTGTATGTGTTTTACAGATCTGTAGCTCATCATAGTTAACGCAGAATATTTCGCAAACTATTCACAAGTACTTTAAACAATTTAGGCTGTATTAATCTTAAAAAAAAACAGTAATAAAGAAACTAATCCACAAGATTTTCTGAAATGCTTCTTCAAATCCATGCACCATTTACCCCGCAATACACAAGTGAATGAGACCAAATTTCTATCAGGTATGTAAATGTGATGGCTGAAATGCTACTAGACCTATTTAATTTTTCACATTACGTATATTAAATAGAATAAAAATTATTATACCTTACATTATAATTTTTAGAATATTTTTTCCAGTATATAAGAAACTATCAGCTCCGATTGCGGTAATGAAACCAATCTTTACCTAGGTTTCAGCCGAAATAATTGAGCCTTCTTCTGAAGATATACCTGAATCTATAATTTTCCTAAGAGGGCATAGTCTAGAAATAAATCTAAAACAGTCCGAATAGGCGTATTCAGGCTATTTTAGATTTATTTCTAGACAAATTTGCTTCTTCTCCTTCTCCTTTGATTATACAACTGTTGGTGGGCTCTGGTCGTCTCAAGTATCTGCCTCCAAACATCTCTTTTATCTGATTTTGACTTCAGCATCAGAACTCCCTCTAGACAAGGTCGCCAACACATTTTCTAGTCATCTTGCTCTTGCCCACTTTTCCTTGTGCTGGAATGAATTGTGTCTTTCATTATTTCTTTGGCCATTCTCTTCATGTCCTAACCAGCGAATCATTTGATATTTAACAGATCTTACTACATCCTTTTCTTGTAAAATCTGTTTTATTTCATGATCGCCCCTTACTCTCCAGTCCTCTACCTCTATCTCAAACCCATGTATTAATGCAGGCCTTTTGTTTCAAACATTACTTGCATATTTATCTCCTTGTCTGTCATCATCCACATATCTGAGCCATATGTTACAAAAGTACAAGAGAACCGCATACTCTCAACCTTCTTGTTTTTGTAATCAGGAAATTCTTAAATACCTGCATGTTCACATATTTCCAACTTGTATCTACTCTCTAATACAATGCCTCATACTATTGTCACTCATACTATTGACACTCATTAAAAGAACACCTAGAGAATCAGATCTTCAGAACATGTGGTTCTTCTACCTTTAGAATTGGACATCATTTATGTTGCAGTGTTTTTTATTATAGTAAGTCCACTTTTCGCTGCTTATGCTATGATTATTTTTCCATTCTTTAACAATGGTTATAATCTCTCTTGCCACAAATGAAATATAATCTGTATATCCACATATATGAATGGCTTTCATGCTCACTATACCTCTAGAATTGCTGTGTAGAATCATAATTGAATATAAGACCAAATATGGTAAGAGAGAAAATATAAGTAGAAGTTTTCATAACAGACTATGCAGTGGTGAGTTAACGATGACTGTGGAGGGACCATTACCACTTTACTCCATCTGTGAAGTTAAATGTCTTGGTCATTTTGTTGTTTAGCTTTAATTCACCTTTGAGTCCTTTGTTGATAACCCATCAAAAACAACAATAACGTCCATAAATACAACAGTGGAAGGATGTAGGACATATTATCCATAGCTCAACCTTAGTTTGATAGAAAAAGGAGTGAGGCGTACATTGACAAGTTATTCATTAACGTGAAAAGTGTAAGAGAAAATTGACTTCACACACAAATTGGAAATATATCTGCCTAACAATTCTTCTTATGTAATAACTGACGCAATGCCAACTGGGTTTCATTCGATCTGCTTCGTCTTCAGCATTTTATTTTCTAGATTTCTTATAATTCTGAAAACTCTTCAATAAACTGCTTTTGGAAGTTATTGCCATTGACAAATGTAGTATGATTATTCGAAAAAAGTTTCGTCCAGAAGTAAAGGTAACAGTTATGTGTCTCCGAACAACATACACAGCCAATTGCTTTAGTTTCGAATGAAATTAAGGCAATGATTTGCTGACAGGTAATCTGAAAAATGTTGCAATATTCCTCGATCCAAATTAAACTAAATAAATTACTAAATTCTTTCTACTTCATAGAAAATTTTCAGAATTCATTACAACATAGAGTTGAAAGTCACCTGTTAAATGGCTATTTTCTATTTTCCAATAACTCGCAAAGATGTTCTCTAAATAAGTATCGATGTAACAGCATAGATTCTTCGAGTTGTCTCTTCAAGATGTTGCGGCAGAAGCGTGGTCATCTCTGATATATCAGGGCGTTTTCAGCCAATCACCATGTTGGCGGTAAAGAGTCTATACTTGTGGATCACTCTCAAACACATTGTTCCACCGGCTTTTTATGACTGGAGGGCGATAATGAAGTTTACATGCGGCAACAGCAGGTTGGAGTATTAGTGAGAAAATTACATGTATTTTGGTTATGCGAATCGATTGTTCAAAGGCAATATTTTGCTCCCATACCACTATTGCAGTGTACGTATAACACGGTTTACTTTTCACTCGGTTTTATCCAGGTTCATGATGTTACAACATTATCGTGTCTTTGTGAACTTACTAGGCTTGAGGCTAGTTACAGAATCATGTTGTCATACCATCCGAACCATTACACAGCCAACTCAGTTACTCTCTCCATCGATTTAGACTATTTTATGTTTTTCTTGGAGTCGTGCATACATATTTGACCCTTTGTTATTAGTTGAAGTTTCAGTTTATATACACATGTTTTTCGGAAGCCAAGTGGCTTTTGTCCGATGCTCACTTGCTTCTGGAAACAATTATATGATCTAACTGAATATGCTACTTATCATATTCACTTTCGTAAGTCATTTATTGGATATTCACGTTCATTTTCGCCTGTGCTTAGCCTGCTGCCAAGTCGTGTTCACATGCTCCAAGGTACCACATTTAGTCTAACTTTCAACAACAAAATTTCGGTTGTCATATAGTCTCCTCCATTTACAGAGACAAATACCCCATTCTTTACATGAGTTCCAACTGTACAGGTAAGTCTTAAAGACGGTCACTGAATGAAAAAAATGCTGTGGGTGATTCCATAGAATGTGTTCATCTTCGATAAACTAAATTACAGAGAGCGATACGTCAGTATGTCCAGTATTATTCAATAAGTCATGTGTTTTCAAATCTTTACCACGGCACATTATTCCCATGATTTTGAGACCTATTAATAGCAGTTATTCACTTTCCATATTTGACTACTCATCACAGAATGAGGCTTCGAATCTTATTACACAGTCGTCGATGGTAAGCTGACCACTATCATACTTTACGGCTTTGATAGGACCTTATTAGTGATTTTCATATTCATTTAGTTCAACAATTTTTGCTATGCCTGCCATTGATTAATACACGTGATGTATGGGAGTGTGAACTACTCATTTAATTTCCTATTTCATTATCTAATTCAGGCAGCGTTACAAAATTGATTAGATGGGTCATGAATCCACCCATACATATCACGATGTATGTATGTACCACAAGCCACTGGACCGACTTCATCTAAGCTTGGTACACGTATCACTTACAGTCTGGAAGGAATCGCAGTAGTTATAACAACCACCTACAAATCAACGGGGTGGGGGTGAGAGTGCAAAAGGAGTATAGCCCACGACGTGCGAGTACCCAGATTTTATTCATTCAGTATTTGAGAATAAGAGCACTGAGTGACGTACAAAAAAATTTACATATAATATCAAACCTTTACGCAAATTTTTCTCGATGGTAAACCCTGATAAATGATTAAAGGATGAAAGCCCACCCCTTATTTTCGCTGCCCATACAATAAAACTGCCGCATGAGGCATGGCGTTTTAATTTTTTATTTATTTACTACTGTTTGTATTCGTGACACATTTTGCGGACAGTATTCACTTATACCACTGAACGTATTTGCAAAATTGTATCACTGTGCGACACAGGAGATATCATAAACACAGATACGTGAGTAACTTCGGTATCATGTATGCCGTTTAAATTTTTTTTACATCTTTGATATAAAATCTATTCGCAACACATTTCATAGGCAATATCCACATACATCGCTGAATGTATCTACAAAATTACCTTTGTACGTAGATCGTGCCCTACTGCACGTAGAGACTGTTTCTACCGCTTGTCTTCGTGCTTGCCGAACCGTACGTCGGCCAGTGAAGTTGCCGGATGTCACCCTAATTAAGGACGTTTGGAGTATTAACGGTGGAACCCTTCAACCACCTCGAGATTCTGATGATCTAACGCGCCAGTTGGACAGAATCTCGCTCCATATCCCTCAGGAGAACATCCAGCAACTTCTTCAATCAATGCCAACCGAGTAACTGCTTGCAAAGGGATCAGAGGTGAACCAACGCGTTACTGACTTGTCGATTTGTGAAGCTCTTTCTCTTGAATGAAAGAAATTGTAATCATTCGTTTGTCTGTACATGTGTGTATGTTAGATATCTTTACACAGTTAACGTCATGGGACAAAAAGCTCCTACATACCTGGATTGATTTCAGCTTAACTTGGTACGCTCTGCTTGCTGCATGGGAAGAAATATTGTGGGGGTTACCTACTATTGGGTTAGGGGTGAGAATGTGGGGTGACTAGAGGGTAGAGTGGTAGGGGCGACAGAGGAAGGGGAATGGAGGAGATGAGGTGAGAGAGGGGGGAAATAAAATTGACAGATAGGGGAAAGGACGAGATAGACGAGAAACGAAAGAGGACAATATGGACAGAAAGAGGGAAGAGGAGAAGCTGCACAGAGAGAAGGGGAAGGAGGAGATGGACAGAGAGAAGGGGAGCAGGAGGTGGACATAGAGAGTAGGGACGAGGAGACACAGAGGGTGGGGACTCGATTTTGACAAGAAGAGGAGGAAGGAGAGGTTAGAGAGGGGGTGAGGGGGATATAGAGGGTGAGGAGAAGACTGACTTAGAGGAGGCAGGAGGAGATGCATTGAAGCAAAGAGCAGATTGACAAAGGGGTGATGCGAAAGTGACAGAGAAGATGAAGGACGAGATGAACTAATAGAACGTTGGAATAAATACATACACAGGCAATGCCAGGTACTCAGCTAGTCTAATATAAATTTAAGTTTTGTATTTGTGGGGATACACAACCTCCAGATGCCTAATAAACGTAAACATGGGCCGTAGTAGTTTCGAAAATGAGATGAAATACAGATGTTACATACGTGGCTGACAATGACGCTTAGTCGAAATTAGCTAATCACACGATTATATAAACATCGCATTACAGTCTACTACGAACCATGTTTGTGTTTATTAAATGAATTTAGTGTTAGGGAGTCTTTTCTGACTGTGTTCGTCTGGATTGTGGTCTTGTACGGAAGTGAAACTCCGAAGACAAGCAGTTCAAACAAGAAGAGAATAGAAGCTCCTGAAATGTAGTGCTACAGGAGAATGCTGGCGATTAGATGGCTACATCGGATAACGAATGAGCTACTGAATGAAACTGGGGAAGAAAGAAATTTATGGCACTACTAAATGAAGAGATCGGTTGATTAGGGTACATCATAAGGCATGAAGGAGTCGTCAACTTAGTAAAACCAGTAAGGGTGACAGGTAAAAGTTGTAGAGGGAGGAAAGTGATGAATATGGTAAGCAGGCTGAAATAAATGAACGTAGCTTCAGTTGTGCAGAGATGAAGAGGCTTGTACAGAAGAGCTGCATCAATCCAGTCTTTGGACTGTATGGAACTGCTACTATACGACTTCTTCTTCTTCTTCTTCTTCTTCTACTACTTCTACTACTACTACTACTACTACTACTACTACTAAGATGTACAGATTGGGGAGGACACTTAAAATCGTTAGCAAGGTAGGTGACTGGAACAACTCTGTTTGTTGGAAAGGGTTCTGAATAAATTTTGTATATCTGAAAATGAAACCATATACAATACGATAGTGTTCTAATTCACTGGCATGGTGTTTGGAATCGTTAATGGGTAGGCATAGCAGCAAATTCCGAACAAATTCTGAGACACAATCCAAGAATTTTTAACAGGTCGTTATAGCTCAACAAGAATTTAACAGAAACGCTCGGGGAACATAAGGAGAAATATTTTGAAGAAAATGTGTCTTTCTTTTCGCGAAAAATCTTGCGTTAATCTGAGGAACTGTTTTCTAGGAAGACCGCACAATATCTTTATTCCTTCCATCGTGTAGGAATCATGAGAATAAGACTGACTCGTGTGTTTGCCAAAACACATATAAAGTCATTTTTAATTCGCTAATCCCTATACGAAGAACATTGGCCTGCAGAGTATGTATAGTACAACTGCCGAAAGAGAGACTCTAATTACCTCCAGCGATAATTATTTAGCTACCTCTGCAATCTTTCACTTGTTTCTGGATTAAAACTTAGTATGAAAGGAGCTAATTTGTGCGAAGGACGTTCCACCAACTAAATTTTTTCTGAGTTTCATTCTCCCATCGTGGTATACACTTTTAGCTAGTAAGGTGCTAGCTCGTAACTTGCCCCCAACACGCAACGAATGCGTGCTGTCAGCGTCACGCACGTTCCAATGAAAATGATAAGAACCATCGCGTGTGGCTGAAATGAAGGCTGGCGCTCTTAACGTTCTGGTAATTTCTGTCAGAATAATATTCCGTTTCCTCACGAACTGTTGATTCATCGCGAAAGAGAGCTGGTAGGGGACCCAGAAACTCTGCTCCACGATTCCGATTTAGTACGAAATAGACTCCGAATAAAAAATTGAAAAGAAAGAAAGATGTTTCAGAATTCCACTGAAAACTAATTCTGCACTTATCTGCTGCAGAAAACGTGCCTCGAATTGAAATCCACAGAAGAAGAAAAGCTGTTATGGTTGTATCGACGCCAGTAACGTGTGATATTTGGTTGTTGGTGCTTGTGATGAAGGAGACGATGGTGCTAACCTCAAGTGCCTGACAGAGCTCGAGGTGGACGATCGCGCACGACAACTGACGCTCGTTTTCGGAATAGGATTGATCAACTCGTCAGAGAAAACCGTCGGATAATACACAGTTCTCAGGTAAATGTGGCATATCACGAGAGAGTGTTCAAACCATCACTGGCGAAGTGCAATAGGGAAAATTGTGTGCATGGTGGGTGCCTTGAACGCTCATTCTTGACACGAAACAGAGGAGAATGAACATCTGACAATATTGTTAACAACATTGTGACAGGTGATCAAAGCTGGATTCACCATTTTTAACCATAAAACAAGAGGCAACAATGGAGTTTTGCCACAAAGGATCAACAAATCAAATGGCTCCAAACACTATGGGATTTAACATCTGAGGTCAACAGTCCCCTAGACTGAGAACTACTTAAACCTAACTAACCTAAGGACATCACATACATCCATGCCTGAGGCAGGATTCGAATCTGCGACCGTAGCAGCATCGCGGTTCCGGACTTAAGCACCTAGAACCGCTCGCCACAGCGGCCGGCGCAAAGGATCGACAACACCAAAATATTTAAAGGTCATGCCATCAACTGGCAAAGTCATACTCACTATGTCCTGGTACATTCGAGGTGTGCCCCATTTGGAATTCGTGCCTAAAGGCACCACCATCAACTCTGCAAGGTACTGCGAGACCTTCAAAAAACTGGAAACACGAATTGAAAGTCTTCGTTGACAGAAGGAGCACTCTCACCTTCAACATGACAATGCTAGATCCCACACGCGCGCTCCGACGTCAGCAACCATCCAACGCCTTGAGTTCACTGTTATCGATCGTCCTCCATATAGTTCCAACTCTGCCCCCCTACATTTTTCATCTCTTTCCGAAACTTAAGGAAAATTTCAACCGTTTAATCTTGATAGTGATGAAACGGTGCAATCAGAGGTGTGGTGTTGTTGGGCCTCCGTCAACAACTTTAAACATTCAATATTTACGGTATCAACAAAGTGGTCTGACGTTGGGAGAAATGGCTCTGAGCACTATGGGACTCAACTGCTGAGGTCATTAGTCCCCTAGAACTTAGAACTAGTTAAACCTAAGGACATCACACACATCCATGCCCGAGGCAGGATTCGAACCTGCGACCGTAGCGGTCTCGCGGTTCCAGACTGCAGCGCCAGAACCGCGCGGCCACTTCGGCCGGCTGGGAGAAATGGATGCGTCGGTATGTTGACTATATTGAGAGGTAAATATGTAGACATGAAGAGTAAAGATGCAGAATCTTAATAACGTTTGATTTATCTAATAACTTCAGGAATTTTTAGATTAAAAATCGAAGGCATTACTTAACAGCACGACCTAGTGCGTTAATAAAGGAGAGGCTAATGGAGAGTTGTTCTATCGACGAACGGGCCACGAGGGGATAATCCTGCTGACATAACCGACTACAGCATAAGGCAGATTGATATGGTCTGGCGCATAGGTACGAGCACCTCGGAAGCGAAGAAGCTCGACACCATTTCGAGTGCTACTGTCATGAGCACCTGTGAAAAGCGGTTGAAGGACGTTATAATAATGAAGTTTGTCTGGCTCAATTTCACGGTGCAAGTCGATCAATTGAGCGCTACTATGGCGACTTACGGATCTCTAACCTATCCATGTTACCTGACTGGGCAAAAAAATGGTTCAAATGGTTCAAATGGCTCTGAGCACTATGGGACTTCTGAGGTCGTAAGTCCGCTAGAACGTAGAACTACGTAAGCCTAACTAACCTAAGGACATCACACTCATCCATGCCCGAGACAGGATTCGAACCTGCGACCATAGCGGTCGCGTGGTTCCGGACCTGACTGGGCAAGTGGGACCTACAGTTTAATGTGAAATCCGAACCACGAGTCGTTTCCGTTGAATCTGTACATCAGTGAGAAGTGAAGTCTAGGTTAAAAGTAGACTGAAAAAAAAAAAAGAAAAGGTATCCACGGTCTAAACTGGTACGAGTGTGGAGGTTGGAAGCAACCAATTCAGGCACACAGTGTTAGCAAGAGCGAAGCACTTCAGAGATATCTCATTCCAGCCGTGGTCAGCGAGCGTGGAGCCGCGGGTGCACGCCACCCGGCTGTGACGTCACCAGCGAGGCCGCGCCAGGCGTCCGTACAATGGAGCAGAGCGCGGTGCGGCGTAGGCTTTAAAACAACTCATCAAGCCGTCCCGCTTTAAGCGCGCAGCCCAGAGCCGGCCACGGGCGGCGACATTGTGTCGCGGCGGCAGATACCGCGGCTCTCCTCCGTTCGCGGGTCGTGTTCCACTTTTCCTCCGCGGCAGAGGGGTCGGCAGCTGCGCAGATTCACTTAAATTGTACCTGCAAGCGTACGCTTGTTTGCGAGTTAAGAGACGTGTGTCAGCCATGAAGCTGAATCAGCTGCATCGACATGGTCTTTCTTTTTTTGTAGGTTGTATACCTCAAGTAACAGCTTAGAAAGCGAATTAAAGTTCAGGGAAAAGATATTAAAAGCTTTGCGGTTTATCCATGACGTTATTTTGTCAGAGATGGGAAAGGCCTTGGAAAAGCAGTTCAACGGAATGAATAGTATCTTGGAAAAGTACTATAGGATGAATATGGCTCTGAGCACTACGGCACTTAACATCTGAGGTCATCAGTCGCCTAGACTGGCAACTACTTAAATCTAACTAACCTAAGGACATCACACACATCCATGCCCGAGGCAGGATTCGCACCTGCGCCTAGGACCGCTCGGCCACACCGGCCGGCTTAGCATGAATATAAATAGAACTTGAACGAGGGAATGGGCGTATACCTTGAATTAAATCAGGTGATGCTGTAGAAATACGAGCTAGTGCGAGAAGCAATGCCTTCTATTTTTTTCTGCAAACTGCTAAAGCTTCTTCAATAAAACAGACGTTATCAACATTTTAAATCTTTATTCTTCACGTCTATATATATTTATTTCATTTGTAGGGAGCACATTGTGCTCATGTGGGAGCGATCTAGATAGTTGTAAAACAATATACTAGTAGCCAAGATCGCAGGAATTCTTTTTATTCCATGATTACCGGTTTCGGCGAAACTAAAGCCCCCATCATCGGATCTAGGGAGGGCAGAAAACATTATAAAAGTCGGCTTGGATTCCACTTATGTAACATGTATACATATAAATTTAGGTACATATCTCAGGACACATACAGATTACAAAATCTTGGCTACCAGTTTATTGTTTCATATATTTATTTCTCTACATAGTCACCCTGGCGAAGAACACATTTCTCCCAACAAGAGACAAGTTTGTTGACATTTTCACTGTCGAATGTTAGACATTGTTCACGAGCCGCATCACTTCTGCTTTCTTAATCACTCTCCAGTGTAACGCCTTGAAGGTGTTCTTTAAGTTTTGGAAACAAAAAAAATTGATGTGGTCAAGTCGGCACTGTATGGTGTATGATCGATGACAATGAACCAAAGACGTCGGATTTTTGCCGCAACGTTCCTGTGTGGTCTGGTATTGTCATGCTGAAGGAGAGGGTTCTCTGTGTGTGCACAAACTCTTCAAATTCGAAACTCGTCTAGAGCACGCAGCTTATCACACACCAACTTTGTTATATTACGCATCACAATGTCACACGTTGCAATTCGGAACCCTCTGGTGGCATAGAGCTGCAGGTACGTGGGCATGAAGAATGCAGATGTAGAATGTCAGCAGCATTTGTTTTATTTAAAAAGCTTGTTTTCACATAAAAATTTGGAGGCATTAGTTTTCAACATGCCTTCGAATATTACGAAACGATTCCCTAAAAGTTGCTTGGACAGCAAAATAACTGGCGATGGCAGAAGTAGAGGGGTACGAAATGCAGACTCATAATAGCAAGAAAAATACGGCTGAAACAGAAAATCTGGTAAAGCTGAAAATAAATTTAAGTGTTACCAAATCTTCTATGAAGAAATTTGCTGGGAGTATAGCTTTGTTCGGAGGAGAAACGTGGACGATGAACAATTCAGGCAAGAGGAGAATTGAAGCTTTTGCAATGTGCATCTGCAGAAACATGCTGAAGATTACATGGGTAGATTGAATAACTGAAGAGGAGTTACTGAATCGAACTGGGAAGACTAGGACATCCTGGGACATCACGGAATCGTCAGTTTGGTAATGTAAGGAAGTGTGTATGTGTAGGGTGTAGGATGGGCGTGGAGGGTGTAGGAAGGGCGTGGAGGGTGTTGGAAGGGCGTGGAGGGGAGGGAGAGGGTTTGTGAGTCTTGTAAGAGCCTGCAGAAGTTACGTCGCGATGAAGAAGCTTGCACAGGACACAGTAGTGCAGAGACCTGCACCAAAGCAGCGTATGGAATGAAGACCGCCACAGCATCATCTAACTGGTTTCATGCAGCTATCAATTTCTTCATCGGAGAGTAGCATTTGCGGGCAACGTCCAGATCTATTCGCGGGCAACATCCAGATCTATTCCATTGTCTTTCCCCGGTTACAATTTTCGGCTCCTACACCTCACTTTACTGTCACGGAGATTAACCCCTGATGTCTGCAACCATACTCTACCACCCTATTATTCCTTCTGTTTCCCATATATTGATTTCCTCACCGGTTCTGCACTGACTTTTATCATTTCTTATCTCATAAGAGGAGGATCTAACATGTCGGCCTCCGATTTTGATCAAATTTGCAACGATGTTCTGTACTGAAAATAAGGAGACGTTTTTTTCGGATTTTTCCTTGATATTTGATTGAGGTCACAGTTGATGACGGAAAATCTTATTTTCAATGCAATACATCAGAAAATGGTCTAAAAACAATCATTTTTATCAGTGTTATATCGGGTCCAAAGTAAATAATGCTCGAGTTATAAACTTTGCGTTCTCCTGCTGTAACCTAGGCACCCATCTTTCTACCTAACTAAAGGGCAGTCGAGGTGCTCGGCTACAAAAGCGCTGGTCAGTGTTTGATTCGTGGCTGTCTTTTTTTCATTTCATGTTTTGTTCTATTTATCTTATAACATTCTAATGGTAGAAATACTCTTCTTCGCCTTTTTCTTAAAATAAGACATGGGGAGGTTTGATTAATAACCAAATAATTATATGCAGAGTGGTCCAGAAAAATGCAGACACTCTTTGATAGTCAATAATAATGGAACAGAATGGCATACTGTCACAATTCTCATTTTGTGTGTTCGAAGTGAGCCCCATTAGCAGCCAAACAGCGTCGATGCCGCTGAACTGTTGACCCAACTGTGTCTGTCAGTGTTGCTGGTGTGACAGCTGCGCAGGACGTCTCGATTGTTTCTCGCAGTTCGTTCAATGTAGCGCGATTTCGTTGGCAAGCTTCATTTTTCAAGGTTCCCCATAGAAGAAGTCGACAGGTGTAAGGTCTAAAGACCGTGATGGATACTCAACAGCTCCTCTTCGACCTAACCATCGACCAGATAGATTTTGACATCTCTGTGGTAGTGAAGCTGAGCACGATCTACTGTACGAAAAATCTTTTATTTCCAAACCCCTCTTGGATGGCAAGTGAAATCAATGTTTGCAGCATATGAAGATGCAGCTCACCAGTTACGGTACCTAAGAACAATGGGGCAATTCAGAAAGTGCGATAACCAACTACACCACACATTAACACACCGCTAGATTAACGTATTTGTCCAGGTAAACGTGAAGATTTTCAGGAGCACAAAGCCGCAGCTGTGGCGGTTTACAGTACCTTCAGTTTGAACTGCGTCTCGTCAGACCAATACTCATCTCTGCAAACCTTTCATCCTCACGAATCATGCCTTCAAACCACTCGCAGTACTCCATCCTTCGATCCGGGTGGTCGTCATTAATAGTTTGCAGCGATCTCCGAGTGTACACTTTCCATTCTGCAGCCTTAAGAATTCCTTGTACGCTCCATCGGGTTGTCATGCGTTCACGTGCAACATGCTCCACAGATTTTTGAGGTGACCTAGTAAAACGTTGCAACACAGAAAGCGCAGGAAGCTGGACTTAGTGATACTTTTGGACGATCAGACCTTCCCTTATGCACCGTCTTCAAATTTATCCCGAATACGATAAATTGTTGCATGTGTTGGTGGCTGAGTTCAGTACACATTACGTCATTGCTGTTGTAGCTCCATCATATTTTCGAACTTCCAGTACCACTTCAATGCGGCGGTGTGTTGCTCAAAGGACAATCTTACTTCATCCCTTGCTGCACTGCCATCTGCTGGAAAATGCTCACCAAGATCTTCAGAAAACAATGGACTACGCTAACGCGCAATACTGCAACAATACGTCATTTTTTTTCCAAAGATATAAACTATCAAAGAGAGCACATTTTTCTGATATTTAGGGCTGCTGTATCAACCAACAGTTTGATACCTTTCTGTCGGATACGTCCGACAGGACTCGCTCCGAGCAAGTAGGTGAATGGACGGTGGACGATAATAGGGGGTGACAAGTTGAGAATTTATGTCGGAGGGAAAGCGTGTCCAGATGGCTGATGCGGTTAGGTAACCTCTCGCGGTGAGCGGGAAATCAGGGTTCGAGTCCCGGTCGAGTACAAGTTTTCATCTTTCACCATCGAATTATTTCAACACCTAATTGTGGCTAGAGTCAGTCCTCCTCTCGAAATTTCAAAAAGTCCTCACAGTTTCATATAGGTTAACACTACTCTCCTGCCAGAAATTAATTGGATTTATCCAAAATTTTCGCTAATTGGAATAAAACACATTAGTTTACATAGAGAGAAAATAAATACGAAACCCTCACCAACGATATACTTTGGAACCAACTACCTGTGGCATAAAGCAGGAGCCTAACAACTGTATTACTGAGCTGTAACACCGACCTTCTTGTTTGTACTGTGTCCTGTAAGTCCATCCGCAATACTCCACCTGTTAACCTGACCTACCCTCTTCTGGAGTGAATTTGTTCCGATAATGCATTCCAATACAAAATTCTGTATGAGGTTGGTACACCAGCAAATGAAGAACTGAAACTTCTTTATTAAAAAATTTTCTTAAACTGCTGAGTGAAATTGAATGCAAGTGAACCTACTTACTTTTTTTTACTTATTCTTATGTCAGCACTGACCCACAATATTCTACCGCAATGCAATCTGACTGCTTAAAAAAATAAAATAAAATAAAATAACTTGACTTCAAATAATTCAAAAGATTGGCCCTGACTAAAAAGAAATCTTAAGAATAACCTATACATTTCATTAAGCATGTACCTCACAAAAATCATTAGGCAAACTATTGAAATACAGCAAGCATCAATACTGCCAGCTAAATAAAATATTCTAACTACTAAAGCCAGTAGGCATGTGGTTAGCAAAGGAAAGATTTTTTTTTTTTTTGCAAACCAAATAATGTATTTTTTACCTTAGTAATGTGACATATAGTTCAGACACAAACATAAATCGTCATTGACATCTAGTACAAAGGTATATAATCATGAATAATATTCAGTCTCCAAGTCGAACATGTACAGATCGTTAGCCTGCGCTAACACTTCGGACCTCAAGCCTCCATCACTGCTAACTTCTCACATCTAACATCCATCACTGCTGGCCGTTCACCTCCAACTGCCCAACAGTACTTCCATCACTGCTAGCGCCTAACTTCTAACTGCCCAACACTACTGGCGATTAACTTCCAACAAAGAGTCCAACCAGCGCCAGAGTCTCTTACAAAGAAAGCGCAGTCAGAGATCGAATGCAAAGTGCTACACAGCGCTGCCAACACAGAAGCAGCCCACTTACAGAACAAACCAATCTGGTAATGTCCTAACATATTGTTGACGCCCAATGTCCTCAAGTTTAGTAGACGTTCATTCGTTACAGCAATTATGCAAAGTTACAAGTGTGCTTATCAGAATTTACGGAGCTCACTCAACTGCAGCTATTTCCTTTCAACTCGACGCTGCTACCGTAAACAAGATAGTTATTTACGTGTGAATTCACAATGCTGAGCTACCACAACGCTGCTTCACTGTGTGGCATATGATTTATGCTCTGTGCCATGTGGGACTTGTGACCATTGCATTACACGGCAAGTCCTTACGTGGCACCACCACGCCCTAGGCGTTCATTTGCCAAGATACTCAATCTAAAGATCGCCACTGAAGCCGAAATACTTCCAATGCGTTAAAGAACTATCGAAATCGACCGGTGAGCTTTCGGAAAATGTATCAAAAAAACTCCCCGTAATCGATTTGCAAAAATATGTGACCGAAATGATGAATGGCTAAATCAACCTTTCATATTCTGGCTAATGTGATGTCAGTTATTTATTTCTATTGTACATCGTCCATTGTTCCCGTTGGTGAAACTGACGTATTAAGAATTTCATTTGTTTCTTCACTGTATTTATTCTGTACTGAGCGTTTCTTTTTCTGAAGCAGTAGTTAAGTCTCATTCTAGGTCTCCAACCGTTTGTAGTAGCCTCCTATCTGTAGAAATGATCTTCTTAGACTGACTAAATGCCATTATACATGTCTGCATTTCCATATTCAAATTCTGGATGAAGCAGTATTTTGTACGTAAATAATGACACTGGCGGGAGCGCGACAAGCATAATGTACTTCACTAGTCGTATTAGGTTCAGGCTTGTCTTATTTTTTCTCGTGCTACTTATTTCAGGGACAATGTCACTCATTGACCTAGACACAAATGATAACTGTGCGTATATGTTGTGTGTGCGTGTGTGCTTTGTTATACGGAGCAGTTTGTTGTGGTGACTTCCAATGGCCAGGTGCTACCTTTGTTTTTTCACTTTTAATTCCCTGCTCCACGGAGTAGAAAGAGCTGTTTTAGATAATAGGGCCCGTAATATAGCCACAGTTCTTTCCAGCCTTATGTCCCAATAGGCTGGGAATGTGGCAGTGGGAATCACAGGTGGGGCTAATGCCCGCCCTCACACGGTGAGAGTTGCTACTGCTTGTCTTTGTGCTTACCAAAACCTACATCGATCCGCTATTTCACACGGACCGTCACTCAACTCGGGTTTTTTACTATCTAACGCACCAACTGGACAGTTTGTTACAATATCCTTCAGGAGGACATTCAAGAACTCTGTCTGATCAAAGGTGGGCTCAATTTCTGAAGCTCTTTCTCGTGAATGGATCATCCAATTTTTCGAATTTGTAAACATTTGTTTGTCTGTACATGCACATCACATCTACCGATTTCCGGCCTATTCGGATAATTCATACGTGGTGCGTTTTCTTTTCTCTTTTTCTAAGCGTGTGTATTTTAGATGTGCATACATAGATAAAGTAACAGGAAACAAAGCTGCTTCTCAATCCCTGGATCGATTTCAAGAAACAACAAAATCTATAAAATATTGTCCTCTATACACTGAAAACAGTTTCCCTATGAAAACAGGGAAAAATAATTGTAAGAAACCATCTAAAAATCCACGATTTACTAAAGAGATAGGGACATCTTGTGAACAGAAAATCGAAATGTATCTTATAGCTAGGAGTAGTACAGATCAAGAAACAGTTAAACATTATAAAAACTACTGCACTGTATTACGAAAAGTAATTAAAAAGTCCAGAAGTATTTGCACTATTTATGAGATTTGCACTTCTGACACTAAAATTAAAACAATTTGGAATATTGTTAAAAAGGAAACAGGCCACCCAGGAGCACAGGAGTATTGTATTTCTATCAATTTCAATGAAAAGTTAATTAACAAAAAGCCAGAAGTAGAAAATATTTTTAATAATCCTACTGAAATTAGGAAAATAATAAATTCATTCAAAAGTAAAAACTCACATGGAATTGATGGCATTTCCAACAGAGTACTAAAAGCTTGTTCCCAACAGATAAATAGGATTCTCGGCCACATACATGGCAGCTCACTGAAACTGGGCATTTTTCATATAGACTGAATATGCTATTCTTAAACCATTGCATAAAAAGGGGGATAGGTCTGAAGCTAGTAACTACCGCCCAATCTTACTTCTGACAGCTTTATCCTTAATTCTTGAAAAAGAGATGTATTCAAGTGTAGCTTCACGTATCTGTAGAACTAAGGTACTAAAAAAATGTCAGTTTGGTTTTCAGAAAAGCTTTTCAACAGAAAATGCTACATATGCTTTCACTGATCAAATGTTAAATGCTCTGGATAACTGAACATTACACAGTGGGATATTTTGTGATCTGTCAAAGGCCTTTGACTGTGTGAATCATGAAATTCTTCTAGGTAAGTATTGTGGTAGGAGTGGGACAGTGAACAAATGGTTTAATTCATATGTAACTGGAAGACTGCAGAAGGTTGAAATTAACAGTACACATAGTCTACGAACGTCAGCAGAGTCCTCTAACTGTGGAGGCATCAAGAATGGTAAACCAGAGGGCTCAGTCTTTGGTCCCTTATTACTTTTACAATGTATTAAAGTTTATATTCATGAAGATGCAAAGCTAGCTGTTTTTGCTGATGATACAAGTATAGCAATCATACCCAATAAAGAAGAATTAGCTGAGGAAACGTCTTAATTGTAAACAATGTCTTTTACAAAATTATTACGTGACACTCTACAAACTCACTCTCACTAAATTTCGAGAAAATACAGTGTATACAATTCAGTACAGTAAATGGCATAACACCATTCACAAACAGACTTTGAACAAGTCTGTTACAAAGGTAGAATATTCAAATTGACTAGAAATTGAATTGGAAGAAACACATACATGATCTGCCGAAGTAGTTAGGTTCAGATACTTAGGTTATTAGCATTGCTGCAAATTTTGGTGATAAACATATCAGTAAATTAGCTTACTATGCTATTTTCGTTCACTGTTTTCATAAGGAATCATATTTTGTTGCCTTTCATCATGAAGAGAAAAATATTCATCGTACTAAAGCTTGTAATGAGAATAATAGCTGGAACCCACCCAAGACCACTTTACAGACGTTTATTTAAGGAACTCTATGTGTTCACAGTACCTTCGCAATACATATATACGCTTATGAAATTTGTTACTAATAACGTATCCCACTTCAAAAATAACAGCGAAGTGCATAGCTACAACACTAGAAGAAAGGATGATCTTCACTATTGTGGGTTAAATCTGACTTTGGCGCAGAAAGGAGTGAATTATGCTACCATAAAAATCTTGGGTCATTTGCCAAGCAGCATTAAAAACCTGATAGAGAGCCAACCAACATTTAAAAACAAATTTAAAGAATTTCTCCTTCTACCCAACTAATGAATTTTTAGATACGAAGTAATAACTGTAAAAATAAAATAAATAAATATTATATTGTGTAATGAAAACTTATATTAAATTGACTCATGGCACATACTTATGAAATGTATTCATGATTTATGGAATACGTATTAAGGTAATGTAATGTAACTATGTAGTTATCATACAATTATCAGACTGACAAAGAGCTAAAGTTGTCAAAATAATAGTAGCAATAGGTAATTAAATTAAATATCGGCAATTTTCGGGGTAAATGAATTTACGATAAAAATGGAAATTAAGTCGGCATTTTTTAAAAACTGTACTGCAATATGCAAAGTGATAGAATATGTGAAATCAGCGCTGGGTATATTATAAATACTAAAACGTGTTCTCTGATTTAAATAATTAATTAAGTACTAATTGTAAATCGAACGTTTATCTGATACTAATTAAAATCAAAATAAATAATGAACTGAATTTAACTCCCACTACTATATGTAGATTTTTAATGTGCACAGTTACATCACATTTTAATCAGCATCTGTTGAACATTTTGGATTCGTTATTGCACATTACGACACAGCTACATGGTCCACCCTGCTGCTGAAATGTCGTTGTATAGTAAAAGTGCGTTCACCTACACGATGTGTCGTGTTCCGCAGCAGTATATCGGTAATTAGCGTTGATCGTTACCGCAGTTGGCTGGCGAACCGTGTAGCATTCTCCAAATGTCGATGCTCCGTTTCACGTTTCTGTGTCGCCGGTCACAGTTGAGGCTGACGCCGGGAGTATAATTCGGGCGCCTTGCTCACATGCTGTAAAGTGAAGTTCGACACTAGATAGGGGCACCACTAGCACCATCTGTCATAGCACCTCTTGCCTAAGATGACGAAAACGTTATTTTTGACAGCATCAGGGATTTAAACTGGTTCCTCCGAGTGTTTCAAGGCACATTAACCAATGTTCCTTGGCAAAATATCTCAGCGTAGACAAAACGGCTGAAAAGGAAATGAAACGATGTATCCACAAAGCTAGAAACTAATCTGCAACGTATGTGATATCTTCGATGGTGCAGCGAACATTAGTCTCATAACTTCTGAATGTCTCGGAAAACAACGATTGAAGGCATCGCTCATAAATCTTTGTGGCAGGATAAAACTTATCTGTCATATTACAGTTTCTTATTGTAGTTTCTTTGCTTTGTAAATACTTTGATAGAGATTAATAAAGCGATAAGAAATAAGGGACCAAAAATTCATCGAATTATGAAACATCACTAAAAGTGCTTTACAAATAACAACTAAAATGATCGGTTGTTAGAAACTGAATTCGAGACAACTTGTATGAGAAGGATTTTTTTTCTTTGTAAGGAGGAAAGCTGAGCTTAGCATTCTTCGCCTTCGAGATCAGACACGATGGTTTTCGAGACATTGTTGAGACGTGTGAAGTGTCATATTGACGTGTGACAGAAATTCGCTGATTACACCACACAAGGCTTTTCATGTCCTATTTATAGCTTTGATGAAAATTATTCAACGACAGTATCTTCGGTGTAGACACTTCTTGGTTGTTTCCTGAACCACTTGAGGGACATGTATTTTAAAAATTCGCACTGTACGACTTCTTTCAGCCCAGATGAGGAACGAAAGACAGGCACCTCTAAGACTTTTCTGTGTAAGGGTCAACTTTTAATTTTAAACGGACTCTGTATTCATAAGGAACAGACGATAGCAAAGTCATTCTATGTTGATGATAAATATTCTGCAGCCTTAGGTCCGTTGCTTCATGTATAAAGTTAACATGTCTCGGATGCTGAAACGTTCGTAGGCAAATGATGGCTACTCACTTAAACGAACCTTCGAAGCTCGCCGTTTATGAATGCTGAGCCCTGTGAACTTTTCCGTTAAACACAGGTTTTTGTACCGATGGTGTTGGATAAAGACTAACAACTCTACCGCTTAATTTCCGGCGAAATCGAGATAAATACTAAGTTAAAATTAGAACTAGAAGGCTATTGCACAAGTAATTGCTTTGTAGGAAGATCCAACTGTCTTTGGTCGAAACTGAATGAAAATTTTACAAAAAAGTTATTTTCGAAAACCAAATCTTTACCTTATCACGATGCTGTTGGCTCTCTACTGTTTGTGTTGAAGAGCACGTCCTAGCATAATTGGGCTTCAAATAAATTGTTTTGAAATGGCTAGAAGAACTGAATCGTTGCCTTTCACCCAGACAAATCTTTGAAGATTTTAATTCATTTTAGTATCTCTGCTCGTTTTGATCCTGCGAAAGGAATCGCTCTCGTTGTCGATAGCAATCAATTCACAACCAACAAACAGTATTTTCAAGGAAATCGGGTTTACAATGTCGGTGTTAGTACCCCCAGGTGCACCTAAATCTACAGGCTTGGCTAGAAAATTACGGAACTTTTGTGATTTAGCGTTTTTTAGTAGGCTAATTGGCATAGTTTTTCGCCTTTTGTCCTAGTAAATATGAATGAAATGTCTATACGCTGTATTAGTCATATCGTATCCTTAGTGTGTTGTCGGCCGTCATGCTTGTGTTTTGGTAATATGGTCAGTTGTTTATTCCGCATAAAAAATGGATCAAAGAAAATTTACTAAGTTTTGCTTTAAGAACAGAATAAAATGCTGAAAAGGTGCAGAAATGTTAATTATGTTTGTTGGTGTATCTGTTATGAATGAAAGAAGGGTTTACGAGTGAACTGCACATACGAGAAGACGTTGAGATGACGAGCGTTCTGCACGGCACAGCACATCGTTAACCATTGCAGTCGTGGGAAAGTGAATAGATATTGGTCCCAACCATTTCATTCAAAATCAGAGAGGTAACTGACGAGTGTGGCTTATCTACTGGCTCATACCAGAAAATGTTTTCGGACGTTTTGATTCCGTGTGCGATAGCAAGATTTGTTCCAAAATTGTTTAGTTTGGAACAGAAACAGTGGCGAATGGAAGTTACTCAGTAGTCGCTGGATGAAGTCAACAACGATGATGAACTGCGGAAACGTGTCTTAACTGAAACGTGGATATGCGACTTCGGAACTCGGGCTCAATCGCCGCAGCACTAGCATTTTAAATTGCCACGAGTGAAGACAGATCGACAAGTCCAGTCAGATGTGAAGTTTATGGGCAGTGCGTCCTTCGATTTTAACAGTATACTGTATCGTGAGTTCTTGGCATTGGTGTGAAAAAAAAGATTGTTTGCAAGTATGCGTGCCAGGTTGAATGTGTCTAATTTTAATTTCACGTTCTTTTCGCGAGATACACGTATGTGGCGGAGAAATATAGCGGATGTTAGGGGGCGTAAGTGCAGATATTACGATAATTGGTTCCTTAATATGTACCTGCTTCAGTGTGTTTGTTGCCTTTTCTATGTTTCTAACAGTCTTCCCACAAACATGTCACATAATTTACTACCTGATGTTTTCTAAAATTTCGTAATTGCACCGCTAAATAGAGTCCGCCTGTTAGTGTAGACTTAACGTTTTGCATCCACGTGTCCACACTTCAACACCTGACCCCTCACTCAGGGCAAAATGAATGTTAATCGCTTGCTCTTGCCATATGTACATGGAAGTGCTAAACAATCTAAAAGCGTACTACTTCTAATAGCTATAACTATCAGTGTGCAAATGAAGTTACTACTGATGTGATGTTCAGTAAACTGTCCTCAATCACCAACTGAAATATCTGCACGTATTTCCGTTACACCCTGTATAAGTATGCTCTGGTAATTTAATTACAGAGCATTTAAATACGGTACAAATTATTCACCATTTGCGGATCATCTAAAACAAGAACACTGTTGACCAAGCAATATTGAAAAAAATATGAATATCATAAAAATCAGTAAAGATTGACACCTCCTCCCTTCCCAAGAAAATTTCCACATGCAAAAACAATTAACACAAAATAAAACAGTTGCTCATTGATCAAATAAATATCGGAAACCAGACTCTGTGTAACATAATTGATGAAATTACACCAAAAAGAAAAGAATATTTTCCATCCTTCACCCCCTCCCACTCTCCCATAACATCCCCTACACCCCAACTCAAAATTTAATTCGATTTCTCGCCTCTCACCTTCTCCTCACACTCTCATCACACTGCTATACACTTATGACCACTCGTCATGGTTTCTACCTCCCATACAAACAAAAAAATCCCTCCATCGCTACTCCTTCCCTACTCTTACACAGTACATAAATACACAGAAACATAATTAAATAAAATTACACACATACAATAACCTAATTGAAAAATGTATTTGGCCAAAGACAAAGTAGTGAAAAAAGTTATGTTGGCAACACTACAAAACACAAACCACAATATATACTTAGAAGTACAAAAACAAACAGAATACACTGGCATGCATAAAAGTGTGTTGTGAAAAACATAAGAGATGCATATTGTTGCAGAAAAAATAAAAATTAGACAAAAAATCCGTGTGTAACGCAGAAACAGCAAAAACAACGATTTACTAGCAGACGGGATTTTCCGATGTAAGCGAGAAATCAACCGAAAATCGCCGTAAGTGCAAATCAACTTATTCTTAACGAACTGTTTTTGATCTAGAAGCAAATCAAAATGCAAATAACTTAGTTACAGACCACTGATGATGCTTTACCTCAATAAAGCGAAACGGATCTGGTAAAAAAAAAATCACGCATTTTGTAGTTGCGACGACAGAACAAAAATACCCTCAAGAAGTATTACAAATCGTGCGTCATTTATAGGTGAATCCATTTACGCCGTGACGCATACAGCATCATCTAACGGGAAAGTATTCTTTAAACTGTTTTTTGTTTCCATAAAGTTCCCTCGTTCTTCCACAATATTTCGTTAAAATTTGACATCATTCTGAGCAGTAGTTCTTTACAGTGTTTTGAACTTTGGAACTTTAACTATAATTACCTGGTGTAATGTGAAAAGTAATGGTCCTGTGCCCTTGGGGCAGATTCGAGGTTACTTTCACATTTGAAGATTTCTGTCTTTTAAGAATTGTATACTGTGTTATGTTTACTGAAAACTCTTCAATCCAGTCCCAAAGTTGGTTTGATATTCTGTAGGCTCACATTTTTTTTTTCATTAGGTGGCAGTATGGAACTGTATCAAACACTTTCTGGAAATTAAGGAGTACAACATCAACCTGAGTGATGTTATTGTAACATCCACGTGATAAATTTTTGGCTACAGTGCGACGAGAGGAAATTATACCTCTAACAGTTTTAAACATTATGTATTCGACGTATGAAAAAATAGTGAAAACTTATAAATATTAATTATTTATATAATATTCTATGATTTAATTGGTCATATCTATGTGTATCATACAAAGACAATGGTAATTGTAAATTCCTTTTATGATCTGCGTTTGTCTTCCTTTGTTTTTACCTTTTGTTGGTTGGCTTTTGTAAGTTGTCGACGCATATCGAACTGAGGTCTGTTAAGAAATTGTAATTATTTGTTAATTATTACTTGAAAATAGAGTTCATTATTATTATAAATATGAGTGATTAATTATTTGTAACTTTCATTCCTCTCTCAGTAAGCATTATCTGTGTCAATTATTTCTTTCCGCTGCAAGGAGCGAAGCCATTGACGATAGCGATTTGTACCGCATTTTTGTCTGTGTTTTCCTTAGAAACACATCAAATGTTTGCTTGATGAGGTCTAAATAGAGCACAATATGAACGTATAGTTTCTAGAGTTTAATAATCATTTCAAATACTTACATATTTGGTCTGACAATATAAAGTCTCTATCAATTGTCTGCCGCCATCTTAACAATTATCTCAGCGGCAAATTCAAATTACGCAACTCTGCAGACATAAATGCCGAACGTAATGCAAATGTGTAAAAATAAATGTGCACCGGTGGTTCCCAACTCATTTTAATGAAAATAATTCGGATCAGATTGGTTCTTTAAAAACAGTGCTCATAGCACGATCCTTATAAGAAACTTTTCTAGCTGATGTATGGAGCCGAAATTAATTAGGCACGAGTTGCGAAGAATATTGTTTCAGGTAACATACGTCAGTGTTTTGCGCGGCTGATATTCGGTGGTTTTAATAATCATTTCGCTGAAGATAACTGTTTCCATCGTAATCCATAGCTGTATAGAATCTGTTGTATGAACTGTGATTTAGTGGAACTTACACAACTTACAGACAACACTTTAACACGACGTTAACTTGGAGTTCTTTAGCAACTTGATCAAATCTTTAGCCGGGAGAAAAATTATTTAGTAATTACTCAATGTAATAAAATAAGATTATCATTTCCATTGACAAATTAGTTAAATACCAAACCACTGAATAACACAGCGAACGCCATATTATCTACTGCCTTCAGAGTCTTTCCATTTCCATCCGGAGCATTTTATAATACAGTGGACTCTTGGTAGCACTATGTATCACTTATTGATAAACTGCTAACGTAATTGTATGGGGGTGGTGCATCGAATATTAACGTCTGTGGTAGTGGTTTTCGGTAAATTTTCGAGGATGGTCCACAATCCCAACAAGAAAACTGTCTGTGCTGTACTCCCCATACGTAAAATGGATGTTCTTATCCATATCTTTGAACAACTTGCTAAATGACTGATGAGCATCGTTTACATAGCTCTGAAGCCCCTCTTACGCACCCTCGCTAACGGTCGCGCTCCTTCCATGGTTAGCTTGTGGACAGAAGTGTAGCAGTACTGTGGATTAAGTGCGAGTTTCGAAGACTCGAAACCACACTGCATGGTATCACGCCAGTCCATATTTACGCTTGGCTGCGCGCTTCCCCGCCCTACACTGCACTGCAACCCCCACGCGTAAAAAGGGAGCGCTCGGGCGTGCTGGGTCGGAGCAAATACCTCGCATTAGCGTTAGCTGGAATGCCACTACCGACATTCCACTCTAATGACATTCCGGGCAGCGCTTTTGTTTTTAACTTATTGACACTTCATGAGCTTTTTGTTGGTATTACGGCCAACGTTCGCAGTGTATGATAGATTATCAATTTATCGGTAAACGATTACGCTTCATCCACACGGTTCTCAGTGACGCGTTGTAATGTGATTTCTACGTTGCACACAAAAAAGAAAAAACCTGTAATATCTACGATATTCCACAAAGATATAAAAATCGATACATTCTTCTCGTACTATGGAATATCACAAAGATCAGTTAGATGAAGATCTACTACTGTTGTGACGGGCAGGTCTGGGCCTCACTTTTAGAAGTTGCGAGCAGTCAACACCTACCTGCTGTAAGATTAACGCTGAATACTGGATGTTAATTGAGAAAATCTTCGGGAAAGGAGAAATCGCAAGGAACGGACAGTGTACTAGTTCAGTACTGATGCACTTTCCGTCTTTGAGTATCAACAACTATGTGAGGTCGGCCACTGTGGCCGAGTGGTTCTAGGCGCTTCAGTCCGGAGCCGCGCTGCTTCACAGGTTAGAATCCTGCCTAGGGCATGGATGTGTGTGATGTCCTTAGTTCTGTTTAAGTAGTTCTAAGTCTAGGGGACTGATGACCTCAGACGTTAAGTCCCCTAGTGTTCAGCCATTTGAACCATTTTTTCCTTTCCGGTTGGACTCGCAGATACATACAAGCAAGGTTAAGTGGCGGTCCATGTGCCTCCGTAAGAGATCTAATTTCCGTTGTTTTACCTTCGTGGTCCTTACGGAAATTTAGGTTTGCGGAATTGGAATAGTTCTGCAGTCAGCTTCAAATGCCGGTTCTCCAAACTTTTTCATTAGAGTTTCTTGTAAACAACGTCGCCTTCCCTCCAGGGATTACTATTTGAATTCTCGAAGTATTTCCGTTACAGTTGCGTGTTGTTAGAGTGTACCCAGTAAAAAATTTAGCAGCCCGCATATGCATTGCTTCGTTGTCTTTAATCCGATGTGTTGCGGACCCCAAATATTCGAACAGTATTTGAGATTAGGTCGCTCTAGCGTCCTATTTGCGGTCTCTTTTCCAGATGAACTACACTTTCCTAAAATTTTGCCAATAAACTAAAGTCGACCATTCGTCTTCTCTATCACAAGGTGCGCTGCACATTGTTTGTGACCGCCATGTATAGATTTTGAGGACGTTTAGTATACTAATCACAGCCGACATGCATCAAAATAATCAGAAGTTCTATGAAAAAAATTAGAAAATATTGCTCATGTTTACTTTCCTTGCGCGCCGTTTTATGGCACTAGTGCTCATTTGCCCGTGAAGTCCACGCATTCCGAATGTACTGCACGAACGCTGGTAACCGCCCTGTAGCCATTTGCAGCGGGGCGCCGCGTGCGGTCGCAGAGCCGGCAGTGAGTATTAACCCCGGACACTGTTTACGCGGCTGGGAGTGATAACTGCGGTGGGAGACGGCACACATTGCGTGAGACCGTTCCGCTCCGCCCCACCGTTGTGCGCTGCGCAACCACGGCGCCAGTGAATCGATGGATGCCGGCGAGCGAAGGGGGGCGAGCAGTGGAGTGTCGCCGCGCCGTCATAACGACAGTAGGGACGGCAATTTCCGGCAGATCAATTCGCTGCTGCAGCGCGCCCGCCGCCATTACGGGACCTGCCGGGCAATTTCCGAGCGCCGAACACGCGGCGGTCGTCAAACGTCGCCATAAAGCGGCCGCCCCGGCAGCTCCGGTCTCGAGTCCCGCGCCCTCGCCGGGGACCTGTCGGCGCTTCCTCACGCGAGCCTCACAACACTGTCGCCACACTGCCGCCTCGCTCTCGTATCCGACGCAACGGCAGCGCACCGAGATAGCTCCACTGTTGATTGAAGGGGGAAACCAGATGGCGCTATAGTTGGCCCGCTAGATGGCGCTGCCATACGTCAAACGGATATCAACCGCTTTTTCTTTTTTTTAAGTAGGAACTTCCATTTCTATTACATATTCGTGTAGTACGTAAAGAAATATGAATGTTTTATTTTGGCCACTTTTTTCACTTTGTGGTACATGGCGCTGTAATACTTCAAAAATGGTTCAAATGGCTCTGAGCACTATCGGACTTAACTTCTGAGGTTATCAGTACCCTAGACCTTAGAACTACTTTAACCTAACTAACCTAAGGACATCACATATATCCATGCCCGAGGCAGGATTCGAACCTGCGACCGTAGCGGTCGTGAGGTTCCAGACGTAGTGCCTAGAACCGCTCGGCCACTCCTCCGGCGCTGTAATAGTCACAAACGTATAAGTACGTGGTATTACGTAACATTCCGCCAGTGCGAACCGTATTTGCTACGTGATACATTATCCGTGTTAAGATGGACCTTTTACCAAATGCGGAAAAGGTAGATATCGTGTTGATGTATGGCTATTGTGATCAAAATGCCCAACGGGCGTGTGCTATGTATGCTGCTCGGTATCCTCGACGACGTCATTCAAGTGTCCGGACCGTTTGCCGGATAGTTACGTTATTTAAGGAAACAGGGACAGTTCAAGTGGCTCTGGGCACTATGGGACTTAACATCTCAGCTTATCAGTCCCCTAGAAATTAGAACTACTTAAACTTAACTAACCTAAGGACATCACACACACATCCACGCCTGAGGTAGAATTCGAACCTTCGAACGTAGCGGTCGCGCGGTTCCAGACTGTAGCGCCTAGCCGCTTCTCGTGGTCGTGCGGTAGCGTTCTTGCTTCCCACGCCCGGGTTCCCGGGTTCGATTCCCGGTGGGGTCAGGGATTTTCTCTGGCTCGTGATGGCTGGGTGTTGTGTGATGTCCTTAGGTTAGTTAGGTTTAAATAGTTCTAAGTTCTAGGGGACTGATGACCATAGATGTTAAGTCCCATAGTCCTCAGAGCCATTTGTAGCGCCTACAACTGCTCGGCCACTCCAGCCGACGGGTTAATGTATGGTAAGCATTATGGAAGGAAGGATAACTGGCCTCCATTTTATCGATGGCAATCTAAATGGTGCAATGTATGCTGATTTCCTACGCAAATTTCTACCGATGTTACTACAAGTTGTTACACTGCATGACAGAATGGCGATGTACTTCCAACACTATGGATGTACGGCACATAGCTCGTGTGCGGTTGAAGCGGTATTGAATAGCATATTTCATGACAGGTGTATTGGTCGTCGAAGCACGTTCGCCGGATCTGACGTACACGGATTTCTTCCTGTAGTGAAAGTAGAAGGATATTTGCTATCGTGGTCCACCGACAACACCTGACAACATGCATCAGCGCATTGTCAATGCATGTGCGAACATTACGGAAGGCGAACTACTCGCTGTTGAGAGGGATGTCGTTACACGTATTGCCAAATGCATTGAGGTTGATGGACATCATTTTGAGCATTTATTGCATTAATGTGGTATTTACAGGTAATCACGCTGTAACAGCATGCGTTCTCAGAAATGGTAAGTTCACAAAGGAACATGTACCACATTGGAACAACCGAAATAAAATGTTCAAACGTACCCACGTTCTGTATTCTATTTTAAAAACCTACCTGTTATCAACTGTTCGTCTGAAATTGTTAGCAATACGTTTGTGACTATTACAGCGCCATGTAGCACAAAGCGAAAGAAGTGATCCAACTAAAGAAACATATTTCTTAACGTACTATAGGAATGTGTAATATAAATGGGGGTTTCTATTTAAAAAACGCAGTTGATATCCGTTTGACCTATGGCAGCACCACTTAGCGGACCAACCATAGCACCATCTGATTTCCCCCTTCAAGCTAGACGAGTTTCGTTCTTTGTAGTTTCTTCGTTTGACTCTTATTTCGTGAGATATTGGGCCCGGTCACGATCAATGGACCACCCTGTATATTACAAATCTACATACTGTAGGCCGAAACATTTCGACCACAGCCCACCGCGACGTTGGATGCCGCCAGATGGCTATGCGGGGACGTGACTCGGTAACGAAAGTACGTAAGCGAAGCAGACACGGACGGGGGATCACCCTAGATATGGGCTGCAAATGTGGAAATCCATTGAGATAAGCGACCTTGAAAAAGGGCAGTTGATTATTACGAAGAGCCTGTGAACGAGTATCTCGAAAAGAGCGAAGCTGGTCGAATGTCCCCTTGCTACTTTCGTGAATATCTATTGAGAGAGGTAGCAGGACAGTGGAACTACCACTAGACGCTAACAGGTTGGAAGTCCACGACTCTTCACAGAAGGTGAGGTTCCGAGGTTTGTCTGCTCTGCGAAGTAGGGTAGATGGTGGTGTTTCAGAGCACACTATTCATAGCAAATTGTTGAACATGGTGCTCCGCAGCAGACCACCACTACGTGTACACATGTTGACCCAACGATGTAATCAATTGCGACTGCAGCAGCTCATGACCAATGAGATTTGACCGTCGATCAATCGGAACATATTGGCTCTTCGGGTAATTCACATTTTTGGTACACAAGGTCGATGGCTGTCTCCAGAAATGTTGTCATCGAGGTGAACAGCGGCTCGAAACGTGCAGTGTTCTTCGGACACAGGCTGATGGGAGCAGTATTACGCTTGAGGAACTGAGGAAATGTAAGGTCAATAGCTTATGGGAAAGCACATACTCAATACAAAAATAAACCTGCAACCAGTAGCCCTTAAAAATTAGAGGCCTGTTGCCATGAAGTCGTTCTGTTGTAGAATTTTGGAAACTGTTTTATGCTCGTGTATTGTGACACTTCTGGAGACGAAAAATTTCCTCCGCTGGAACGAAGATGGGTTCCAAAAACAACTATCGAATGAAACCCATATTATTCTGTTCGTCCACGAGACACAGAAAGCAGTTGATACAGAGGCCAGGTAGATACCGTCTTCCTTGTGTTCCAGAAGGTACTCAGTACAGTTCAGCATGATCGGTTAGTGAACAAAGTACGAGGGTATAGAATATTATACCATTAGCGTGACTGGATAAAAAAGTTTCTAACAAACAGTGCACAGCTTATCATTCTGAACGGAGACAGGTCTTCAGACGTAAAGGTAACACCAGGTGTGCCCCAGGAAGTGTTGTAGGACCATTACTTTTCACAATATATACAAATGACCTAATCGTGAACGTCGAAAGCTCCGTGAGGCGCGGTGAACGTCATTTGCCACCGTGTGTAGTGCCAACAGTAAAATTCGGAGTCGGTGGTGTTATGGTGTGGTGGTGTTTTTCATGGAGGAGGCTTGCACCTCTTGTTGTTTTGCGTGAAACTATCACAGCACAGGACTACTTTGACGTTGTAAGCACCTTCTTGCTTCCAACTGTTGAACAGCAATTCGGGGTTGGCGATTGCATCTTTCTACACGATGGAGCACCTGTTCATACTGCACGGCCTATGGCGGACTGGTTACACGACAGTAACATCCCTGTAATGGATTAGCCTGCACAGGGTCCTGACCTGAATCCTACAGCACACCTTTGCAAAGTCTTGGAACGCCGACTTCGTGTCATGCCTAATCGACCGACATCGATACCTGTTCTCAGCGCAGCACTCCGTGAAGAATCGGCTGCCACTCCCCAAGAAGCCTACCAGCATCTGATTGAACGTATGCCTGCGGGGGTGGAAGCTGTCCTCAAGGCTAAGGGTGGGCCAACATCATACTGAATTCTAGCATTACCGATGGATGGCGCCACGCACTTTTAAGTCATTTTCAGTCATGTGTTCGGATACTTTTGATCACATAATGTATTTAGCACTACGATATATTTGTGACAGAAATTTGATTACTTGACTTCCGTACTGTTTGCCCTACTGTTTGTGATACTCAAAAGTTGAAAATATATTTTATTATGGAGAAGGATCATCGTAAGCTGGAAGTAAGTATTTTAAGTGATCTCTTCGACTCTTGTAAATTGCTAAACAATTAATATGGGAGGTTGGTGCAAATGAATTATTTTACTGTATTTTTTATATCGAAATTGCGTCCGCTTTCTCTTTGTATCCAGTATTAGCCAGTAGGAATACAATATTCTGAGGAGAGATGGAAATCTCCATGTGAACGTTTGGAGACATTCGTTCACAGTGACAAGCAGCCAGTGGGCTTGTAAGAGCAATAGAGACAGCAATCGAGTCTAGGAATTTGCTAATCGACAGAATGTCGCCACTTGATGCTTTGTTTGCGGGGGCTGCGAGATCAAAGGAAACCGATATCCGTTTCATGGTTGGTGGTGTTTTGTAACGTGATCTGTAATTATGACATTGGGTTGTTTTGCCCTTCGTGGCGGCACCCTGACTGTAGACACGCATGCGGAACACTCAAAACGGGTGTTATCATAGAACACTTCATTCTATTCCTTGGCAGTTATTCATGGGGAACAAGGTTGGGGCGGGGGGGAGTGGTTGAGTCAGGATGTCTACCTAAGAGGGGGAACTCTGTCTCCCACAAACCGATTAAATAAAGAATATGTATGTTATTGGCATTAATTCCATGTCATGAGAGCCTTCCTCTCCAGCACAGATGACAGCTTAGAATCAATGGCCTGTCAGGTATTTGCCTTGTTGGAATTCTCGTGAGCGTCGATATTCTGCAAGAGTTTACCAGACAAACACTGCTTTGTTTGAAGTTCGGTCCAACCATGACTGATGGCATGTGCTGGCCGGGAAAAGGCACGCTATGGGGGGAGGGAGGGAGAGGGAGAGGGAGAGTTTCAACATGAATTTCTTGGGTGCCTTTGTTCAGGGATTAGCGTCACTTCCTGTCTGTCCGAGCAGACTCCTCTTGGACAGTTGTGCATCGAGCGGCCGCTGACGGAAACGTTGCTTTTCGGGGCCTCCAGTGCAGCCCGATAGCAGGCAACCTGTGCTGGTGGCATTCTATGTGGGCCAGTAAACAGTGCACGCTTCGAAATAGAAATATTTTTAGCAGTGTAATTAAGCGTGATAATTGTTACATGCTGGTATTCCTGTACAGCGTAATTATGTGTGATGACTGTTATATGATGGTATTCCTTGGGTGACACCAGTAAAAGAAAGTGATTGAATCAATTACTTATTTTCGATGTATTTTACAAGACTTTCCCCAAACAGCAGAGAATGATGAGCAGCAGAGATCGTACCCATGCAAACTGAATTTTTTATAAACAAACCATGTACCTTGTGCTATGTGACTGAATTTCCTGTCATGAGATCCTTCCACACCATCATAGAGCCGCCAGTTTCCAGGTTGGGGAGGGAGAGAGGTGGGTGGGGGGGGATGGGGAGTGGTCAGGGGTTTTACGAGAGGGGGATGGGTTATTTCATTGATCTATTTAATTAAGGAATCAATCAAACTGATAGTGATAGGGATATTCGAATAAATCTGGCCTGAAAGTGTACCTGTATCAGTGAGGGCAGGGGGGAGGTTTAGAGTTTTCCTGAGGGGCTTGGAAAAGGAGGGAGAGAGGTGAGCCGGCCACGGTGGCCGAGCGGTTCTAGGCGCTTCAGTCCGGAACCGCGCGACCGCTGCGGTCGCAGGTTCGAATCCTGCCTCGGGCATGGATGTGTGTGATGTCCTTGAGTTAGTTAGGTTTAAGTAGTTCTAAGTTCTAGGGGACTGATGACCTCAGATGTTAAGTCCCATTATGCTCAGAGCCATTTGAACCTTTTTTTTTTTTGAGAGGTTGGGAACAATAGGTTAAGAGCCTGTCCGTCAAAAGAACAGATTATCCCTCGTGGGTCATAATCCTCTAAGCAGAACAGTAGGTTAAGGACGTGTGAGTCAAAATAGAACACTAGGATTGCCCTAAAATATAGGCAACACACACTATCAATTTGCGCTGATGTCCTTATTGCCCTACTTCTCCCGCCATGCTACACGTCTAGCAGAGCGACGTCAGTGGTCGAGGATTTACGACATTTAACTACCCAACTGCTAATCCGTGTTCGATTCCTGGTCATCGCTTTTTTTTTTATTTCATTCATTACTTTTTTTGTGTAACTGACAATATTCCAAAATAAGAATACTTTTGAAACTTCCTAGCAGTGCAAGTGCTCTACCAGCTGAGCTACCCAAGCACGACTCTCACCCTGTCCTCACAGCTTTTCTTCTGCCAGTACTTCGTCTCCTACCTTCCGGACTTCACAGAAGCTCTCCTGAGAACCTGCAGAACTAGCACTCCTGGAAGAAAGGACATTGTGGAGACATGGCTTAGCCACAGCCTGTGGATTGTTTCTAGAATGAGTCGTGCTTGCGTAGCTCAGCTGGTAGAGCACTTGCCCGTGAAAGGTAAAGGTCCCGAGTTCGAGTCTCAGTCCGGCACACAGTGTTAATATACTAGGAAGTTTCATATCAGCGGACACTCCGCTGTATAGTGAAAATTTCATTCTAGTAAGAAACTTTTCTTTGCCTTTTTTAGAAATAAAATATCATGAGGTGTTATTACTAATGAAATAAATACATATAATGTATCGACAGTTATTTTCATTGTGGTGTATGATGCATTACGATAGGACTTCTGTAGATGATGATTCCATCGAAATTTACTCCACTTTGTGAGCCACGTAACGGACTCTTCCCCGACAGGTCAAGAATTTCATAGCAGGACTTGAAAAAACATGCGACATCACAGCGAAGCAGAGAAATACAATATAGGACAGATGCCATCGAATTTAATGTGTTGGTCCATGGTCAGTTGCCCACATTTGTCTTTCATGATATGCTTTTATATGCTTTGTACACATGCAAACGTATCTGATAGATCTGTTTTTAAGTGACTGAGACATGTTTTCCACGAACAATGTACCGGAAAAAATGTAACACGATGAGATATCATTCGTCTGTTGCGTATGATGAGAGAAATATTTATGTTTTGCCTGTTTCTATGGTAAGTTTCATCCCACTGATTGAGAGTGTGATCACGAATAGACGATCAGTTAGTATTACGCAATAACATACTTCACGTATATTTTTAGACTATATACAATAATGAAAATAACTGTCAATACATTACATACATTTATTTTATAATTAATCAAACCTCCAAATGCTATACTTTAAAAAATCAAAAGTATTCTGATTATCAGAATATCGTCAGACACACCGGAAAAAAATACAGAATGAAGAAAAGCGACTATCAAACATCGACCATGGACTAACGGTTTGATAGTTTCAAGTCTTGACCGCAGACCTCACTTTGCTAGACGTGTAAACCGACGGGTACCCAAGCTACAGTATGGAAACACAAAAACGTTAATAACTGGAACGTTATTAGTTTTGGACCCCATATGGTACTCATATCAAAAAAAGGTTTGCATCACCTCGATACCGACAGTTGCGGAACTTGTACAGAAAATTCCAATAGAAATCAACATAAACGTCATTTCTGCCCTCTTTATTGCTCATAAAAACCACATATTACATGTTGTACCACCATACAGCGACACCTTCAGAGGTGGTGGTCCAGAGTGCTCTACACACCAGTACCTCTAATACCCAGAAGCACGTCCTATTCCACTGATTCATGCCTGTATTCGTCGTGGAATACTATCAACAAGTTTATCAAGGCACTGTTGCTCCAGATTTTCTCACTCCTCAACGGGGATTCGACGTAGATCGCTCAGAGTTGTTGGTGGGTAACGTCGTCCATAAACAGTCCTTTTCAATCTATCCCAGGCATGTTCGATAGGCTTCATGTCTGGAGAACATGCTGGCCACTCCAGTCGAGCGATGTCGCTATCCTGAAGGAAGCCATTCACAAGATGTGCACGATGGGGGCGCGAATTGTCGTCATGAAGACGAATATGGCCTTCACATATCGTGCAGCCGTTACGGCGCCTTCAATTACCACCAGCGGCGTAATTCCACCCCAAAACAGTAGGGAATCTCCACCTTGCTGCACTCGCTGGACAGTGTTTCTAAGGCTTTCAGCCTGACCGGGTTGCCTCCAATCACGTCTCCGACGATTGTTTGCTTGAAGGCATATGCGATACTCATTGGTGAAGAATGTGATACCAATCCTGAGCGGTCAATTCGGCATGTTGTTAGGCCCATCTGCACCGCGTTGCATGGTGTCGTAGAATAGATGGACCTCACCATGGACGTCGGGAGTGAAGTTGCGCATCATGCAGCCTAATGCACACAGTTCGAGTCATAACACGGCGTCCTGTGGCTGCACGAAAAGCATTATTGAACATGGTGGCGTTGCTGTCAGTTTTCCTCCGACCCTTAATCCGTAGATAGCGGTCATGTGCTGCAGTAGTAGCCCTTGGGCGGCCTGAGCGAGGCATGTCATCGGCAGTTCCTGTCTCTCTGTACCTCCTCCACGTCCAAACAACATCGCTTTGGTTCACTCCGATACACCTGGACACTTCCTTTATTGAGAGGCCTTCCTAGCACAAAGTATCAATGCAGACGCGACCGAACCGCCGTATTGACCGTCCAGGCATGGTTGAAGTAAGACAACATTATCCCAGAACCATCTTCCTGGTGGAATGACTGGAACTGATCAGCTGTCGAACCCCTTCCGTCTAATAGACGCTGCTCATGCATGGTTATTTACATTTTTGGGTGGGTTTAGTGACATGTCTGAACAGCGAAAGGGACTGTATCTGTGATACAGTATCCACAGTCAACGTCTATCTTCAGGAGTTCTGGGAACCGGGGTGATACAAAACTTTTTTTATGTGTGTATTAATAATAATGTTCGTTTAAAGTCAATCTTTCGATGTATAGCACTGAAATTAAGATTTTCAGTTATCACTTTTTACCTCGGTGTTTTTCAGAACGGGGTAGAGATCCAAAAAGCCGGCAGGTGTATGTTTTTGATACAGGGTCTGACATGTGAGTCACAGCTTTTAATCAAATTTTGCAAGAGCGTTCTCGGCTTACAGAACGCTGGTTCCACTCGTTCCACAAATACTTGAATATTGCTGATCAGTACCACATAGGACTGATAGAGGAAAAAGTGAAAATACAAAGAATAGCGGCGCGTTTTGTTACAGGTTCATTTGGCGAGCATCATAGTGTCATAGAAATGATCAACCAATTCCAGAGGCAGACGCTGAAAGAGCGGCATTTGGCATCACGTGTGGTTTATTGTTATAATTCCGAGAGCTTACATTCCCTGAACAATCAACAATGGCATTGCTTCCTTTCAGGTACATCTCGCTATGAGACCATAAATGTAAAATTAGAGAGTCTGGAACCTACACGGATGCTTATCAGCTATCGTTCTCCCAGCGAATCATATGTGCATGGAACACAAACGGGGGCGGGGGGAAGTAACACTGTACACGAAGTACCCATCATCACATCCCATAACTTGGCTTACCGTTAGTAGATATACACTCCTGGAAATTGAAATAAGAACACCGTGAATTCATTGTCCCAGGAAGGGGAAACTTTATTCACACATTCCTGGGGTCAGATACATCACATGATCACACTGACAGAACCACAGGCACATAGGCACAGGCAACAGAGCATGCACAATGTCGGCACTGGTACAGTGTATATCCACCTTTCGCAGCAATGCAGGCTGCTATTCTCCCATGGAGACGATCGTAGAGATGCTGGCTGTAGTCCTGAGGAACGGCTTGCCATGCCATTTCCACCTGGCGCCTCAGTTGGACCAGCGTTCGTGCTGGACGTGCAGACCGCGTGAGACGACGCTTCATCCAGTCCCAAACATGCTCAATGGGGGACAGATCCGGAGATCTTGCTGGCCAGGGTAGTTGACTTACACCTTCTAGAGCACGTTGGGTGGCACGGGATACATGCGGACGTGCATTGTCCCGTTGGAACAGCAAGTTCCCTTGCCGGTCTAGGAATGGTAGAACGATGGGTTCGATGACGGTTTGGATGTACCGTGCACTATTCAGTGTCCCCTCGACGATCACCAGTGGTGTACGGCCAGTGTAGGAGATCGCTCCCCACACCATGATGCCGGGTGTTGGCCCTGTGTGCCTCGGTCGTATGCAGTCCTGATTGTGGCGCTCACCTGCACGGCGCCAAACACGCATACGACCATCATTGGCACCAAGGCAGAAGCGACTCTCATCGCTGAAGACGACACGTCTCCATTCGTCCCTCCATTCACGCCTGTCACGACACCACTGGAGGCGGGCTGCACGATGTTGGGGCGTGAGCGGAAGACGGCCTAACGGTGTGCGGGACCGTAGCCCAGCTTCATGGAGACGGTTGCGAATGGTCCTCGCCGATACCCCAGGAGCAACAGTGTCCCTAATTTGCTGGGAAGTGGCGGTGCGGTCCCCTACGGCACTGCGTAGGATCCTACGGTCTTGGCGTGCATCCTTGCGTCGCTGCGGTCCGGTCCCAGGTCGACGGGCACGTGCACCTTCCGCCGACCACTGGCGACAACATCGATGTACTGTGGAGACCTCACGCCCCACGTGTTGAGCAATTCGGCGGTACGTCCACCCGGCCTCCCGCATGCCCACTATACGCCCTCGCTCAAAGTCCGTCAACTGCACATACGGATCACGTCCACGCTGTCGCGGCATGCTACCAGTGTTAAAGACTGCGATGGAGCTCCGTATGCCATGGCAAACTGGCTGACACTGACGGCGGCGGTGCACAAATGCTGCGCAGCTAGCGCCATTCGACGGCCAACACCGCGGTTCCTGGTGTGTCCGCTGTGCCGTGCGTGTGATCATTGCTTGTACAGCCCTCTCGCAGTGTCCGGAGCAAGTATGGTGGGTCTGACACACCGGTGTCAATGTGTTCTTTTTTCCATTTCCAGGAGTGTATATGTACTACCTTTTCGCTGTTCATTAATTAAAAGTTTAGCATAAGGCATTACGTTTCACTTTATCATTTCTTTACTACAAACTATTCGCAACTTTTGAAAAGAGTGACCATACACTATGTGATCAAAAGTATCCGGACACCTGGCTGCAAATGACTTACAAGTTCGTGGTGCCCTCCATCGGTAATGCTTTAATTCCGTATGACGTTGGCCCATCGTTAGCCTTGATGACAAATTCCACTCTCGCAAGCGTACGTTAAATTAGGTGCTGGAAGGTTTCTTGCGAAATGGCAGCCCATTCTTCACGGAGTGCTGCAATGAGGAGAGGTATATATGTCAGTCGGTGAGGCCTGGCACGAAATCGACGTTCCACAACTTCCCAAAGGTGTGCTGTAGGATTCATGTCAGAACTCTGTGCAGGCCAGTGCATTACAGGGATGCTATTGTCGTGTAACCAGTCCGCAACAGGTCGTGCATTATGAACAGATGGTCGATCGTGTAAAAAGATGCGATCGCTATCCCCGAATTGCTCTTCAGCAGTTGGAAGCAAGAAGGTGCTTAAAACGTCAATGTAGTCCTGTGCTGTGATGGTGCCATGCAAAACAACAAGAGGTGAAAACAACCTCCATGAAAAACACGACCACACTATAACACCACCGCCTCTGAGTTTTACTGTTTGCACTACACAATCTGGCAAATGACGTTCAGCGGGCATTCGTCATACCCGCACCCTGCCATCGGATCGCCACATTGTGTATCACGATTCGTCACTCAACACTACGTTTTTCCACCGCTCAGTCGTCCAAAGTTTATGCTCTTTACATCAAGCGGGCGTCGTTTGGCATTTACCGGCGTAATGTGTGGCTTATGAGCAGCCGTTCGGCCATGAAATCCAAGTACTCTGACCTCCCGCCTAACTTTCATAGTACTTTCAGTGGATCCTGATGCAGTTTGGAATTCCTGTGTGATGGTCTGGATAGATGTCTGCCTATTACACATTATGACCCTCTTCAATTGTCGGCGGTCTCTGTCAGTCAACAGACGAGGTCGGCCTGTAGACTTTTGTGCTGGATATGTCGCTTCATGTTTCCACTTCACTATGACATCGGAAACTGTGGAGCTAGGGACATTTAGGAGTGTTGAAATCCTGTCTACAGATGCATGACACAAGTGACACTCCGTCACCTGACCACGTTCGAAATCCGTGGGTTCCGTGGAGTACCCCATTCTGCTCTCTCATGATGCCTAGTGACTACTGAGGTCGCTGATATGGAGTACCTGGCAGTAGGTGGCAGCACAATACACGTAATATGAAAAAATGTATGTTTTTGCGGGTGTCCTGATACTTTTGATCACATAGACCGCTGAAGGTACTTGCAAAACTGTATTACTGCATGACACATAACTAATGAGAAAATCTAAATTTTAAGAAATATTTTGGTGCCTGATTCTATTGCATAAATGTTTATAGAGTTTAAAAAGGTTTGTAGGGTAGTGCTTCTTACATGATTACCACACAGGCCTAGGATTACCGACTGAAGAATTAGATTGAATAAAACGATGACAGAAGAAATGTCTGTACAACGGCGGTTAAACCAAGCACGTGAAAGTCCTACCTCCTCTGATCATCAACTCCAGAAGAAAAGCAAATGGTGGTTTCAGAAGATATTTCAATGAAATCACGAACGTAGAGGAATATGTGGGCGAACAGCTGAGCGAGTATTTCTTGATGAATAAGATATTTCGGAGAAATAAATATTTTCTGTCAACAATGAGTTTCGTTCAACTTGGCCGCGTCCGTATCAATGAAGGTTTCAGAAGTTAACGTTAATTATTTAACATGTCAGCTCATCTGTAAAATCATCAGACGTTTGAAGCTCTTTTATATGTGGTAGTTCGGTACTTTAAAGATACGAGGTGAGGGGCAGGGGGGAAGCCTACTGGTCGTCCACTAAAGAAGATAATAAACGACGAAGTGATTAGGCGCATACACTGAGGCGACAAAGTCATGGGATAGTGATACGTACATACACAGGTGACGATAGAATCGCGTACACAAGGTATAAGAAAGCAGTGCACTGGCGGAGTTGTCATTTGTACTCAGGTGATTCATCCGAAAATGTGTCCGTCGTGATAATGACCAGACGACGGAATAACAGACTTTGAACTAGAAATGATAGACGGAGCTAGACACAGGCGACACTCCATTTCGGAAATCGTCAGGGAATTCAATATTCCGAAGTCCTCGCTGTGAAGAGTGTGCCGAGAATACCAGATTTCAGGCTTTAGCCGTCATCGCGGACAACAAAGTGGCCGACCGCCTCCACTTAATGACCGAGAGCAGGGGCGTTTGCGTAGAGGTGTCAGTGCTAACAGACATGCAACTCTTCGTGAAATAACCACAGGAATAAATGTTGTACGTGCGACGAATGCACCCGTTACGAGAGTGCAGTGAAATCTGGCGTTAATGGGTTATGGCAGAAGACGGCCGACGCGAGTGCTTTTGCTAGAGCAGGACATCACCTACAGCGCCTCTTCCTACCTCGTGACCATATAGGCTGGACCGTAGACGACTGTAAAACCATGGTATGGTCTGATCAAGTCCCTATTTCAATTGGTAAGAGACGATGGAGTTAGAATCTGGCGCAGACTCAACGAAGCCATGGACCCAAGTCTCTGTTGATCCTTTGAGGATAAGGAGCAACGGCTGGTGAAATATTTACCAAGGAAAATCGTCAACAGTCTTATGTTTCGAGCAGTTATTTTACTTAGACAACTAGTTTCGGTATCTCTCTCATCTTCAGGTCCCTATGCACTTCATGCATGGACAATCAGATTTATCGGTACTTATATAACTGAAGCCATTGATATCTGGATTCCATGAATTCGTTTTTGGAGTGTGTAGTCAGAAGATTTGACAACTTTTTGTGAAGCTTTAGAAGTAAACATCTTTGATAACCTGAGCCTTCAGGTTGGATCTTCATCTCTGAAATCGCAACAATCAGAGAAAACAGTGGGTGAGAGCCGGTGATGATGAGAGAGAGTTTATAACAACGAGGAAGAGAGGGACAGTGACAATGAGGTGATACAGTAGTAGGAGGACAGAGCGAAGGAGACTTTCTGTGAGGCACTGTTCAGTGACAGAGACGAAGACATAATGATAATGTGTTTGGCTATATGAGGGAGTGAGAATGGGCTAATAATAGTGGATGGGTATGAGCGACTCTCAGCGATGGACTAGTGGGTGTGAGGGAGATACAGTTACGGGAGCTTGTGGGAGAGAGAAGTGAGTTGTATGTTAAAATGAGCATGAATATGTTCGCCTGTAAAAAGTTTTGGTTAATTTTTTAAATGTGCATAGGAAGGGAAGAATGGAGCAGTTGGTACCCCACTTTCCGGTCAATGTCTTTTTGTCCTACAATAGAAGCAATTTTCAGCTACTGAGATGAAGACATAATTTGAAAGAAAATCCTGATCTTGGCTGCAATTGGTAGTTTACTTATGCCATTATGTATCGACTGACAAAAATACAAGAAACATGCTCCTTTATCTGTGGAAAAATCATCTCTTGGTCGCCCTCGGAATTCAAACAAAACTCAGGTTTTCACAGTCTATAACAGATTTTTATTAGTTTTCACCAAAATGCGTCATATCTATGTAATTTTGGAACAAAACTTATTTCAACACCTTTAGAGGCTGTGGCGTAATAGTGCGTGCGAAATTTCCCGCAAACGGGGGAAAGAAAAGCACAGCCTTATGTAATTAAAATAAGACAATATAATTCTACTACACAGTTTCGGGTTCGAATGAGGCCGTGTCCCCCTCCAAATCTCAGCAATGAGGAGAAATGGTTCAAATGGCTCTGAGCACTATGGGACTTAACTTCTGAGGTCTTCAGTCCCCTAGAACTTAGAACTACTTAAACCTAACTAATCTAAGAACATCACACACATCCATGCCCGAGGCAGGATTCGAACCTGCGACCGTAGTGGTCGCGCGGTTCCAGACTGTAGCGCCTAGAACAGCTCGGCCACTCCGGCCGGCCCTATTCTAATTCCTCAAGATAACTCCAGAAAAGCTTTATTACACAACACAACATTTCATAGTGGAAAAGCACTACAGTGACATCAGCTTTTCCGTTCTTGATGCCTTGGTAACGGTTTGTGTTATGAATGATGAAAAAGTGAGCTCGACCCATTATGAGTGGTGTGTGAGTAGAATATTAACAGTTCGTAATTTCCTTTTTTCGGGAATGAAGTTAACAAGTATTCGTTCCACTCACAGCAATTTAAGCTTAGCTGTTAGGTCCCATACACACCACAATACCTAAAATCGCTGAAGTCCTATATTACGGAGAAAAAGCGAAACGTTTCTGATAGAAGTGGTTGTCAACACTTTTGATAATCTGTGCCTTCAGTTACCGACGTAACCACTATCTCTGAAATCACAACGTAATCCGAAAAACAGCGAAATTTTTGTGCCAACCAATATTTTAAATTTCACGAGTAATCTTCATTTCAATCTATCCCCCTTCCGCATACTGTGTGCGTTAAAGCACCGCTTTCGGGTACGGAGAGGTGCATCGGCCCCAGATCGAATCCGCCTGGCAGATTAACTACATAGCATATCCAATATGCTGGCCAGCCTGCTTGTAGTTTTCAGGCGGTTTTCCGTGACCCACTACGTGAATACCAGGCTGGTACCCAAGTCCGGCTTCGGCTACACGATTCGTGAGCATTCATAAAACTTTCGCTCACTTCCACATGACTAACACTACATGCAGACAGTTGGGGGCACACACATTCCCTCCTGAGGGAGCGGGGTGGGTGAGACCAGGCGAGATGGCTGCAGGCCGCGCGGGATTAGCCGAGCGGTCTGGGGCGCTGCTGTCATGGGCTGTGCGGCTGGTCCCGGCGGAGGTTCGAGTCCTCCCTCGGCCATGGGTGTGTGTGTGTTTGTCCTTAGGATAATTTAGGTTAAGTAGTGTGTAAGCTTCGGGACTGATGACCTTAGCAGTTAAGTCCCATAAGATTTCACACACGTTTGAACATTTGATGGCTGCAGGAATGGCATCCAGCTAACCGTACCAAATCCGTAAATAGCCATGCCCACCCTTTACTGATGGGGGACCAAGGCTCGAAACAAAGAAGAGTGATTCTCATTGGCTACCGAATTCTATCACTTTACTACGATCAACAAATGTTACTATAGTACGCAACGGGAGAGCCAATGACACCGTAACTGCACTATTGCTAAAAGCATCACATGGAGACAATTCTTTTTCCTAGTGTGCCTTTTATAAGAGTTAACATCCAAGGAAAATGCAAAGGTGGCATTAGGTAATCTCCCCACATCGGAGGTTCGAGTCCTCCCTGGGGGATGGGTCTGTGTGTTGTCCTTAGCGTAAGTTAGTTTAAGTTAGATTAAGTAGTGTGTAAGCTTAGGGACCGATGACCTCAGCAGTCCCATAAGACCTTACCACAAATTTCCATTTTACAAGGTAATCTTAAAGAACAGGAGAGGTATTAACATGAAAAATTTCAGGTTGGATCTTTGGCATTTCTTTCTCGATAGATAATGCAATGCAGTTGAAAAGAAAAGTAATGAAATGTTGCTATACGAACCAGTTAACAGCTGGACAGCTGGAGCAACATTGCCGTAATGTTAGACACACAAGAAAAGTTCTCTCTGCTATGTGGGTAATTCGTGAGAGATTTAACCGACATCAAAATATACTCTTCGTGACTACAGAAGAGAACAATGCAGAACAATAGACATTCCTGTCATTGCCAGAGCGGAGTTGCTTGTAATACAATGAACTCAAAAGAAACACCTAACAACCAAGACAGCTAGTAAAATATTTAGATGACCGGTTTCGGTAAGATTATTTATCATCTTCGTAGCTGCAAAGACAGAACCAGACTGACAGTGCAATAATTTTACTAAAGGTGTAACCAAATACATCTGGCGTGTCCAAACACACCCAAGTGTTACATGCCTTCAACATTACAATTCGTACAGTCTCCATCATCTGTACTTTGTATCTTGTCATATGACAAATGTATGTGTAAGGATCGTAGACACACTGTGCATATTGTCATGTCATAATTCAAGCAACTTCATGTACAAAAAGCAAGATTAATGCGTCCGCTGTAAGTGCTCATTCTCATACCACAGCTGAATATTATGTGGACACTATACAGTGCCAGTTTTAGGTTTGGAATGTTTTGAACTATGGTTGCGTACGATACCGGTAGATGTCGGGCCTGAACTACCACTGCCATGGAGGTAAGAATAGAGGGAGACGCCGTGACGTCACAGCTGCGAAGCTATGTGAAGCCGAGGGTAGCCATCTCAATCCGACAAAAACGTTGCTGCTGTAAGCTTGTCTGCATAGGCTTGTCGCTCGCTTTTGGAAGGATTTTGCGCTATTATGGTGACTTGTGTGGTGTTCGGATGTACGAATCGTTCTGATTGTGATGCGAAATCGAAGGGAATAACATTTTATGTGTAAGTTGTCTCGTTAAGTGTGATTTTACAACTTCATTGTGAACGAACGTGTGCTACAGCTGTACTTGTACTATAGCGTATTTTTCTCCTGTATGATTTTAGATTTCCTAAAAATGAAAGTCGGAAAGCTCTGTGGGAGAATGCCGTGAGGAGGAAGAATTGTCGTGCGTCTAAATGGAGGTCTATATGTTCTCAGCATTTTCGAGAAGAGGACATAGACCGAACTTCCCTTTTAACAGTAAGGCTGCGTGAAAGTGCTGTACCATCAGTTTTCCCTACACACCCAAAACATTTGCAAAAGGTATGTTAATTCAAAGAATTAAATTCTTAGTTTTCAAGTTCACGTTTCAGTATAATACGTACGTATCGTCGATAATCGAAGTGTTGAGTAACTCACTTTGCCTTCATGAGCCGACCGCGGTGGCCACGCGGTTTAGGCGCTGCACCTCGGGCATGGATGTGTGTGATGTCCTTAGGTTAGTTAGGTTTAAGTAGTTCTAAGTTCTAGGGGACTGATGACCTCAGATGTTAAGTCCCATAGTGCTCAGAGCCATTTGAACCATTTGTCTTCATCATTTACCAAATTAAAAGCTGACACTACATTAACTGGCGTAAAGTATAGGCCTAAACAGGACACTGTGTAGATTTGCCATTCTATGTACCGTATTTCAGTAAATATTGGTGGTAATGAACAGTGTTTCCCAGTAGTGTAACGTAACTGAAATGTTCCAGTACGTGTTACAAACAAAATGTATTTATGGGGCTTTGGAGGGAGGATATAGCTGACTTAGTTTTCAGTTACTATTATTTAGTTTGTGATACACGTTTATTACTGAATTAACAAAATTGTATCGTTTACATTGAAGACAAGCTATTCGTAATATTATATTAAAGACTATTTTTAATCACAAGAAACGCGGAATTTCGCCTTTACGAGATTTTATTTTAAACAAAAACTTTGAAACAACCAATCTGATGACGTTACGTGCGTATATGGTGCAATTAGCGACTGTAATACACGCAGCGCTATAGCACACTGGCAATGTTTTGGTCAGTGTCATGGCAGCGAGCCACGCCTCCATGGCTTCAAAACGTAGTACGGCTGGGATACGTAGCGCCATCTCCGCTTATTCTTACCTCCATTACCACTGCCAACCGTAACAAACAATTGCGCTGTAACCATTACCAAATGCTTTTTGTGCTTGTGTTGTGGTCTGCCTCTTTGTTTCTTCTTCTTCTTCTTCTTCTTCTTATCTCGAAATGAGAGAAGAGGCTATTAGTGGTGCTTAAGGAATTCGAATACAAATCTCACCACAACAAAAGGAATCATGCATTCTTATGACGTTTATGTCAGTTCTACTTTCGTGGAAGTACAGAAAGCGGACGTAGGGTGACAGGCCTTCTACACGGAAGGGGGTGCTTATCCCCCCCCCCCCCACAACAGCCCTCGGGCAGTCAAAGTTCTCGCTTCCTTACGGTCGCCGCCGAATGCAACGATATAGTGTTCGCATAATGCAGACCACCATGTCAAGTAAACAACACATCATAAGCTCGCGAGAGGTATTGCAGTAGAACAGTTCACAGTTTGCTTCTACTTAAGGCAAGGCAGTACGATGAATTGTTATTGTATTAATTGAAAAATGTACAATAACAAGAATTTGTTAAAGTAATAGTTGAAAAGGCTTTCAACACAGCCGTCTTTCTTTTTCGACGTCCAATCCAATCGGGAATCAGGTATTCACCAGACAATTTTATGAAATTATTCTTATATTAAAGAAAACTCTTAAAACAGTCTTAATAATGTGTGACTGGAACATCCAGTCGTTCTGTGACGCAATATAGTAAGCAGCCAAGCTAATTATGTTCTGTACTGTGTAGCATACATCGAAATACACGATCCTATTTGCAAGGTTTCATTCAAAGATAAACCTTTTACTCAAATTCCATTCGTGATAACATCGTATACTTGTTAAGTATTTTTCTACCGTGCTTAATTATCATTTATGTTTGATATGTAAGTACACTGTACTGTGCTGCTAGATGTCCAGGAAAATTTTTTGTTTTGGGCTGGACATCGATAAAGGCCCTAATTATGTATATAATCATGGACACAGTGAAAATTACAATAAGTTAATAAGATAATTCAAATAAAATATATTTTGGAATGCACATTAATTACACTACTTAGAAGGTTTGTTACCCAAGTCTAGTTGCTATAAACATGAACAATGATAGTGAGCGCATTAATTTTATGTTCTGTGCACACAGATATTTTAACTAAGACACTCCGACATCCACTGTTACATGATCCTTATACAAACAATTGCGATATGGAACGATACAAAACGCAGATGACGTAGACTGTATGAACTGTGAAGTGGAAGGTATTTAACTTTTCCACGTGTGTGTGAATATGATAAATGTATTTGATTACTCCTTTTGAGAAATTACTACCGTGTAAATCTGGTTGTACCCTCGCAGATCCGAAGATAGCAACAGTTTTACTGAACCGCTCGTCTAAATAAAAACTTTACTTGTGATCTTGGCTGTTTGGATTTTTTTTCGGAGTTCAATACAGAACGCGTTGCGGGGGGTTAAACACGGCTTCACACTACAATCACGACAGTCATTTCTATCTACTTTGCCTCAGATACAGGGTACAAGAGATAGCGAACGCGGTGCTGACCTTTACTCCCCCGGCAGAAGCACGCCGCGTGTAGCAGATACGCATATCGGACGCGCTAGGTGCCGCGCCGTGGAGCGTCACTCTTGTTTTATCGCGCGTCGTGGACGAGTTGCGAGTAAACACTGCCGCGACTCATCGCCAGCGGCGCGCACATTGCGCATGCGCGAGCAGGCGCTGCCCGCTGGAAACCCGCAAAGTGCGCCTCCGTTGACAGGGGGCGATAACTTCGCCGTGCTTTGTTTACCAATTGGGAGCCCGGTGCGACAATATGTTGTCTGCGTGTGTCTCGTGGCGTTGTCATTTCCACTCCAAATATTTCGCAGTTTTTTTTTTTTTTTTTTTTTTGTAACTGTAAGCTGACATGGGCAACATTTTGTTGTCCTGGGGCGTGATTTACATACTTAGGGGTCCTACACACGCATCGCCCGACCGACCTACCTACATTCCTTGTCGGGATACAGGGAGGGCTGGACCACCAGACAGCCGATCCCCACAACGAACTGTGCCGTGTGTAGTGCTGTTTTGCCAATCTACCGTCCAGAGTTCGTGTTTTGTCACTGCGTACGGGATTATAAGCTGTTCACATACAAATGACAGACAGCGAGACGGAGGAAACTAAGAACAGAGTTTATGCAGAAATTTAAAAACGGCAGATGTTTGTGGGAAACAACATAGGTTCAAGAAATGAAGCACTTTTATTTATTTTTTAACGAATCTGTAGTGATAACTCCTTTTGTAAAGTTATTAGGGTGTAAATTTGGTTGTGCCCTTCCAGGTCCGAAGATAGTAACAACCGCTCATCTAAGTAAAGGCTTTACTAGTGGCACTGGGAAAGAAAGTCCGTCCATTTTCAGTTTTCAGGTTTTATTTCCATTAATTGCCGGAAATGTAATCTAAAAGCTGAAATACCCACATTCAGTGGAATTCCATCCCACAAACTGACCTCCGGCACCTGTACGACACAATAGAAGCACGTTTGCATGCTCGCATTCAAAATTCTGGCGGTAACACCAGTTTTTAATGTATTAACATTTCACATCGGGAATGGCTTGTCGCACATTTATACGTTAACCAGTAACTTACAATCATAACGAGTTAAATATTTCACCTAGACAAGTATGTTCCCGAAATTCCTTTACTCTACATTAATTATTTTTTGGTGTTGCAAAATTTTTTTTGCGTCAGTAAATTTTAAGTTGACAAACCAGAGTAACTCGAAAAATAAGCTTCATACGAAAAAATGTGTAGAATCCAAAGTTAATTATTTTCGAGGGGGACATGTGCTGGTGGTAAAATTAGCCCTCCACCCCAGCCCCCTGGGTGTGGGGTGGGAGGCAACTTTAAAATTTCAAATGGGAACCCCCATTTTTTATTGCAGAATCAGATTCTACATAAAAAAACTACGTACATTTAGCTTAAACATTTTTTTTTATTCTTGGCGCTGTAACTCGAGAAAATTCATGTTCTCATTTTTGCGTGGAAAATGTTTACGGATAAATAAATACTTATTTACTAGGTAAATTTTGATTCGCTGAAACTAAAACTCTCCTTTTCTCCCCATAGGGTGGGGTTTGAGAGAGAGGAATTAGAGCTTTACAAATGTTGAGCCACATATTAATTTTTTCCGCAGATTCGGATAAGTTTTGTTTGTTTCGTGGTCCTCTCTCAAACCCCACGCAATGGAGAAAGACAAAGAGTTTTAGTTTTAGCGAATCAAAATTTACCAAATAGATAAGTATTTTTTATTTACCCGTAACCATTTTCCTCGCAAAAATGAGAACATGGAATTTCTTGAATTACAGCGCCAATTACCAAGAATCAAAACATATGTTTACGAGAAAATGTACGTAGTTTTTTTATGTAGAATCTGATTCTGAAATAAAAAATGGTGGTTCCCATTTGAAATTTTAAAGTTGCCTCCCACCCCACCCCCAGGGGGATGGAGTGGCGGACTAATTTTAGCACCAGCAGATGTCCGCCTCGAAAAAAAATCAACTTTGGATTCCACACATTTTTTCGTGTGAAGCTTATTTTTCGAGTTATTCTGGTTGGTTGGTTGGTTTGGGGGATTAAAGGGACCAGACTGCTACGGTCATCGGTCAGTTATTCTGGTTTGTCAACTTAAAATTAACTCCCTGTATATGCACGGTGTTCAGAAATTCCCGATACAAAGTTCTAGGACTTGTAGAGGGGAGTGGGTAGATAATATTTTGAATTGGAACCAATGTCTGGAAATCCACCAGCCTTTTCTTCGTCCGGTAGTACCTTCAGAACCATCTTGGCAAAGATTTTCCGCTTGACCAAACGTTCAGTAAGAATTTCATGCACTACAGTTCTCGATATGTTACACTGTTCTGCTACCGTTCGCACACTGAAGCGTCAGTCGATAACGTCCTCCACTTATCGCACATTCCCGTCAACACGAGGCGCGGACGGTGATGTAGGCCGTTGTTCACCTTCGACGTCCTCTCTGCCCTTCCGGAATGTTTTGGCCCACCGAGAAATCATGTTTTGGGACATCACATAATCCTCATAAGCTTGTTTAACAATTCGACTATCTCGGAGCCTGGTATGCCTAACTTAACACAATATTTAATGTCAGGCTGCTATTCAGTGACTCGTCGCATTTTGATCTCCCTACGCGTTTCTCAACCACTGGTAAACACCACCAGCATTCCACACTGGGCCAGCCGCGGTGGTCTAGCGGTTCTAGGCGCTCAGTCCGGAGCCGCGCGACTGCAACGGTCGCAGCTTCGAATCCTGCCTCGGGCATGGATGTGTGTGATGTCCTTAGGTTAGTTAGGTTTAAGTAGCTGTAAGTTCTAGGGGACTGATGACCATAGATGTTAAGTCCCATAGTGCTCAGAGCCATTTGAACCATTTGAATTCCACACTGGGTAGTGGCCAGCAAGCAATTGGCGAGGAACGCGTTGCCTTCCCAGGAGCCCTCAGCAACTTATCTTCCGTTAGACGCAACCCTGCAACCTCCCGGGCTGCCAGTAAACTATCATTCAACGCACTTTGCAGAGACACACCGTTGATGTAGATGTCGACCAATCACCGGCGCCTTACGTGGTGGTCACTGCTGGCCCCATTTGCCTCATTGTCAAATTCCATAAAGTCGACCTCTACTATTAACGCAATGTTTTATTCTGTTTATTTATCTAATCGGAAACAGCCTGATTTTGAATGAGTGTATTCGAGAAACGTCTCCAACCCTCCAGAAAAATCGAAAATCAAATGTATAACAGGTAATTAGGTTGTAATTATAATGATAGACTGTAATGACTGGGCTTTATTTGTTAGATTGTTAGGAAAGGTCTAGGGGTAGCGTCTTTGATTCATAATCAAAACGTCTTCGGTCCCGGGTTCGATCCCCGCCACTGTCTAAATTTTGATAAATAATCAGCATTGGCGGCCGAAGACTTCCGGCATAAGAAGTCAGCCTCATTCTGCCAACGGCCTTGTCAAACAGGGCGGAGGAGCGGATAGAGGTTCAGGGCACTCTCTTGTCCTAGGGGTGGGAAATTGCCCCTAAAGGTGGAAGAATCAGCAATGATCAACGACATGAGGATGCAGAAGGCAATGGAAACCACTGCATTAAAGACACGTAACGTGTATCCACAGAACATGTGGCCTATAATTGAAGAAGTGTCATGATGATCTCTCCATGTGAAAAGATTCTGGAATAGTCCCCCATTCGGATCTCCGGGAGGGGACTGCCAAGGGGGAGGTTACCATGAGAAAAAGATTGAATAATCAACAAAAGAATAACGTTCTACGAGTCGGGGCGTGGAATGTCAGAAGCTTGAAGGTGGTAGGGAAACTAGAAAATCTGAAAAGGGAAATGCAAAGGCTCAATCTAGATATAGTAGGGGTCAGTGAAGTGAAGTGGAAGCAAGACAAGGATTTCTGGTTAGATGAGTATCGGGTAATACCAACAGCAGCAGAAAATGGTATAACAGGTGTAGGATTCGTTATGAATAGGAAGGTAGGGCAGAGGGTGTGTGAACAGTTCAGTGACCGGGTTGTTCTAATCAGAATCGACAGCAGACCAACACCGACAACGACAGTTCAGGTATACATGCCGACGTCGCAAGCTGAAGATGAACAGATAGAGAAAGTGTATGAGGATATTGAAAGGGTAATGCAGTATGTAAAGGGGGACGAAAATCTAATAGTCATGGGCGACTGGAATGCAGTTGTAGGGGAAGGAGTAGAAGAAAAGGTTAAAAGAGAATATGGGCTTGGGACAAGGAATGAAAGAGGAGAAAGACTAATTGAGTTCTGTAACAAGTTTCAGCTAATAATAGCGAATACCCTGTTCAAGAATCACAAGAGGAGGAGGTATACTTGGAAAAGGCCGGGAGATACGGGAAGATTTCAATTAGATTACATCATGGTCAGACAGAGCTTCCGAAATCAGATACTGGATTGTAAGGCGTACCCAGGAGGAGATATAGACTCAGATCACAATATAGTAGTGATGAAGAGTAGGCTGAAGTTCAAGACATTAGTCAGGAAGAATCAATACGCAAAGAAGTGGGATACGGAAGTACTAAGGAATGACGAGATACGTTTGAAGTTCTCTAACGCTATAGATACAGCAATAAGGAATAGCGCAGTAGGCAGTACAGTTGAAGAGGAATGGACATCTCTGAAAAGGGCCATCACTGAAGTTGGGAAGGAAAACATAGGTACAAAGAAGGTAGGTGCGAAGAAACCATGGGTAACAGAAGAAATACTTCAGTTGATTGATGAAAGGAGGAAGTGCAAACATGTTCCGGGGAAATCAGGAATACAGAAATACAAGTCGCTGAGGAATGAAATAAATAGGAAGTGCAGGGAAGCTAAGACGAAATGGCTGCAGGAAAAATGTGAAGACATCGAAAAAGATATGATTGTCGGAAGGACAGACTCAGCATACAGGAAAGTCAAAACAACCTGTGGTGACATTAAAAGCAACGGTGGTAACATTAAGAGTGCAACGGGAATTCCACTGTTAAATGCAGAGGAGAAAGCAGATAGGTGGAAAGAATACATTGAAAGCCTCATGAGGGTGAAGATTTGTCTGATGTGATAGAAGAAGAAACAGGAGTCGATTTAGAAGAGATAGGGGATCCAGTATTAGAATCGGAATTTAAAAGAGCTTTGGAGGACTTACGACCAAATAAGGCAGAAGGGATAGATAACATTCCATCAGAATTTCTAAAATCATTGGGGGAAGTGGCAACAAAACGACTATTCACGTTGGTGTGTAGAATATATGAGTCTGGCGATATACCATCTGACTTTCGGAAAAGCATCATCCACACAATTCCGAAGACGGCAAGAGCTGACAAGTGCGAGAATTATCGCACAATCAGCTTAACAGCTCATGCATCGAAGCTGCTTACAAGAATAATATACAGAAGAATGGAAAAGAAAATTGAGAATGCGCTAGGTGACGATCAGTTTGGCTTTAGGAAAAGTAAAGGGACGAGAGAGGCAATTCTGACGTTACGGCTAATAATGGAAGCAAGGCTAAAGAAAAATCAAGACACTTTCATAGGATTTGTCGACCTGGAAAAAGCGTTCGACAATATAAAATAGTGCAAGCTGTTCGAGATTCTGAAAAAAGTAGGGGTAAGCTATAGGGAGAGACGGGTCATATACAATATGTACAACAACCAAGAGGGAATAATAAGAGTGGACGATCAAGAACGAAGTGCTCGTATTAAGAAGGGTGTAAGACAAGGCTGTAGCCTTTCGCCCCTACTCTTCAATCTGTACATCGAGGAAGCAATAAAGGAAATAAAAGAAAGGTTCAGGAGTGGAATTAAAATACAAGGTGAAAGGATATCAATGATACGATTCGCTGATGACATTGCTATCGTGAGTGAAAGTGAAGAAGAATTAAATGATCTGCTGAACGGAATGAACAGTCGAATGAGTACACAGTATGGTTTGAGAGTAAATCGGAGAAAGACGAAGGTAATGAGAAGTAGTAGAAATGAGAACAGCGAGAAACTTAACATCAGGATTGATGGTCACGAAGTCAATGAAGTTAAGGAATTCTGCTACCTAGGCAGTAAAATAACCAATGACGGACGGAGCAAGGAGGACATCAAAAGCAGACTCGCTATGGCAAAAAAGGCATTCCTGGCCAAGAGAAGTCTACTAATATCAAATACCGGCCTTAATTTGAGGAAGAAATTTCTGAGGATGTACGTCTGGAGTACAGCATTGTATGGTAGTGAAACATGGACTGTGGGAAAACCGGATGAGAAGAGAATCGAAGCATTTGAGATGTGGCGCTACAGACGAATGTTGAAAATTAGGTGGACTGATAAGGTAAGGAATGAGGAGGTTCTACGCAGAATCGGAGAGGAAAGGAATATGTGGAAAACACTGATAAGGAGAAGGGACAGGATGATAGTACATCTGCTAAGACACGAGGGAATGACTTCCATGGTACTAGAGGGAGCGGTAGAGGGCAAAAACTGTAGAGGAAGACAGAGATTGGAATACGTCAAGCAAATAATTGAGGACGTAGGTTGCAAGTGCTACTCTGAGATGAAGAGGTTAGCACAGGAAAGGAATTCGTGGCGGGCCGCATCAAACCAGTCAGTAGACTGATGACAAAAAAAAAAGGAAAGGTTTTAGGAATTTTATATTGATGACGAATGATAGAGCTGGGTGGTGACACATAAGAGCAATCTTTGTTATTGCGCCGCACAGTGAGCCAAATTGCTTCAAAACCTGAAGCGATTTGGATGTAAAATCCTAGAATACCGTGTTATTTTTAGAATCATGCGGTCACTCATTAGGAATCCGATGACGGAATTACAACATTCAAAACTGTGGAGCCAATTTGACGGATCAAAAATTCTAAATTGAACGGATTCGATTAAAACTTCGGGTATGAAGTACTGTGAGGTCACTAATATTCAGAAGTCCCAATTACCATATTGAAATGTTTAATTCGATATTTTACATTTTTAGACGAAATCAGAGTCACATTCATCGCTTATATCATTATTGCTTGCAGAAGGGTTGTCCACTGGGAGATTTTCGGAATGTAGATCTTTTACCACGGGTGGAATCTGTTTATCTTCTTCCAGTGTTCAGTTGTCGCCTTCTGGGCTCTCGAAATGAACGGACCCGAAGATCGTGGAAGCCGATGAAATACGACATCGTTTTCTCACGGGAACATATGAGTGTAAAATCTTCTCGCTAACGCCCGGTATCTTTATTCCGAACTTCCTGTGCATCTTCAGTTTACAGCGAGTTGAAAAACAGAGTGTGGGAGAGAGAGAGAGAGATGGAGATACATATGCGTTCGTATGATAATCCCTTTCCCTCAAAAATATTTCTTTCCTTGATACCTCCTCTGTGTTACAACAGATGACGTCTCACTTATCTCGTTTTTCCTAAACCGCAGTACACGTGAGGTGCCTATTTGCTTCCTCCGCCCTGAGTGAAATGCGTAAGTTCTAATAAATGTTCCCATCCTACAGTCCTCTACAGTTGTCCCCTGCGCAGAAAACTGCACGTATGTGGTCAATCCGTTATTTTGAGGCTGTAAGAAAAGCTTAGCGAGGAACTGATATTATGTGAATAATTTAATCTCCAATTAGTTTATGGGATGCCACTAGCTTTTTATTGCCAGAACACGAGAAACTGCACAATTACATTACATTTCAAATGGTTCAAATGGCTCTGAGCACTATGGGATATAACTCCTGAGGTCATCAGTCCCCTAGAACTTAGAACTACTTAAACGTAACTAACCTAAGGACATCACACACATCCATGCCCGAGGCAGAATTCGAACCTCCGGCCGTAGCGGTCGCGTGGTGCCACACTGTAGCGCCTAGAACCGCTTGGCCACTCCGGCCGGCTCCATTTCAGAGTTACAAATAGTTTCCATTCTTCAACAAAATAACGAACTGTGTATTTCCGTAATTACCACTCTACTACATGCCCGTATAACCTTATATTGCTAATAAAGTCTTAACCTGATGCCGACCGCGGCAGACAACATGTCTGTCCTCCGACACTGCCGAACCAGCGCTCAATTTTACAACCTAGGCATTGCAGAGTGTCTTAACTGATATCACAGTGGACAACATGTCCGCCCTCCGTCCTCCGAGACTGCCGAACCATGTACGATCTAAGCCGTACCATTTCGCCCGCCATTCAAGTTAGGCGCGATCCGAAGATCGCATGCGTTTTCGTTTAGCACTTGTTTACTATTTGCTGGTTCTTAGTACTTGTGAAATAATGGAATGATAGCACGCGATTGAGAGATGCTTTAACTTGAAATGCAAGTAAATATGCTGTTTAGCTTGTCTAATATAACAGGATATTATCATTTTGACGCGCAACCTCCGAACGCAACAGCCAGTCGTGGAGGAGGACCACAATTTAGGCAGTCTTTCTCACGGTACCCATACCGAATAAACTACCAGTCATCGTACCTCACACCACAGTACATCTGGTCACTGCTTCCTTCTCAACTTGTAAGTAAGCTGTTTAGGTTTTTATGTTGGTAACGCCACGTAGCGCTCTGTATTAAAATCACTGGCTGTGCTGTGTGCAGTCTGTGGCTGGTTAGCATTGTTGTAATATTCGCTATTGTAGTGTTGGGCAGTTGGATGTGAAAAGCGCGTAAAGTTGCGCAGTTGGAGGTGAGCCGCCAGCAGTGGTGGATGTGGGGAGAGAGATGGCGGAGTTTTGAGAGCGGATGATCTGGACGTGTGTCAATCAGAGACAGTAAATTTGTAAGACTGGATGTCATGAACTGATTATATATATATATATATATATATATATATATATATATATATATATATATATATATATATGTATAATGACTTTTGAACACTATTAAGGTAAATACATTGTTTGTTCTTTATCAAAATCTTTCATTTGCTAACTATGCCTATCAGTAGTTAGTGACTTCAGTTGTTAGAATCTTTTATTTAGCTGGCAGTATTGGCGCTCGCTGTATTGCAGTAGTTCGAGTAACGAAGATTTTTGTGAGGTAAGTGATTCATGAAAGGTATATGTTATTGTTAGTCAGGGGCATTCTTTTGTAGGGATTATTAAAAGTCAGATTACGTTGCGCTAAAAATATTGGGTGTCAGTTTAGTGTTGATCAGGATAAGTAAAGAGAGTAATGTCTGAGTACGTTCAGTTTTGATCAGCTGTTTGAAAACCAAATAATGTAAGAGGTTTATCAGCATAGTCATTCATAAATTTTTTCAAACTGCTCTAAGAAGAGCTTCTTGCACCTGAATATGACGGCTGCAAAGGCAGAAATATAACAAGGTAACCGATCAATCGACAAAGAAACAGCTTCGGTCATGGCACACCTGTGCAACAAAACTATGTACACTGATATTGACATCGGGCATTATTGCAGAACATCCGGTCAAATTAGCATTCAGCTTTCGAAAAGTATACATTTTCTATTCAGAGTTCTTGACAGGTACGTTTTCGCGCCAAAGTTCTCTGTAGGAAACTTGAATACATCTGCAGCATTTCGCGAAAAAAACGATGTTACTCGAGGAAATTTTAATCTCGTAGAAAAAATTGTTTGGCAGCTTACGAAACAAATGATTGCAATTCCGAATAGCTCCCCAAGAACTCTACAGAAAACTTTATTGACATTGCTTTGTGCACATAATAGTTCATGAGACAATTGCAATAAAAGGAGTCCCATGTTTACCATGTGGCACTGCCGCACGATAGAAAAATTGCTGTCCACTAAACACGCGGAAAAATGTACCCACAAAAACAAAACATCTGAAGCCGTTAACTATACTATTAAGGTATTAGTGGAGCCATTTACAAAATCGGAACCACACAGAGTAAATTTTTGTAGTCAAAAATTTCGGATAATATCGGTAGTAGCTTAGTTTTTAAGTCGGTTTACGTCATTAGACCAGTTAAAAATGTCGTAAACATTTTTTCTGGAGTGCCACCCATCTTACTTCATTCCGACAACTAGGCATGACCGCTGTCATTGTGCAAGTGTGAATCAGTGCAAGCTGCGCAAGATTTCACCGAACTAAAGTCGGAACTCGCACCATTTTCTTCAAATCTGTGCAGGTTTTGAAACGAATCGGCCCACGGTGCGCCAGTGGGAGGCACAAATGGGATAATGTTTCGAGGAGGTCACTGGTTGGTGGAAGTAGCAAGGAGAACAATTTGTAATCGGAAAGTAATGTTTACAGAAAACATAAAAACTATAAAGCAAATTAGAAGTAGAATTCAAATTATGTAAATTAGGTGACTGTAAAGACGACTTCAATAATACAGAACGAAATCTACTGAAAGAAAAGGTGCAGAAGCGAGTCAGAACTGATGAGAACAGCCAACAGCAGAAGAGCCTTGTGGTTAGCAAGTAGGAGCAGAGTCAAACTGTCTCGAGAGACAGGGCGAGTTGGTCGTGGAGCAGATTAGGGGCAAAAGTTTATTAATTTCACTGGCAATCGTTGTTGGAAATAGTGTAAATGTCATAATTCTTTACAGTGCGGAGTAAATGGTAAACGGCACAGAGCGAAGTCCGTAATGTGCGCACTGATGCGATGTGGCAGACGTAAAAACAGTGGATCTCCTAAGTTTTGAGTATTTTCTGCGATATCCTTGGAAGGTACCACAGCTGTACTTGGTGGTAAACCAGTAAGCAAAGATATTCGTAGTAAACAATTTTCAGCTCGCTCCATCACATCGACCAATGGGTATTATTTCCGTATTGCCGGGAAACTGTAAAAGGGAAGCAGTATACACGGTCCAGTCACATTAATGTAACCACCATCTATGTTCGTTGTCAGCATGCAATAAACACTAACAGACGACAGGTGGCAGCACTAGCAGTGGAGGCTACATAAAGCGTGTCGAAAGGTAGGAGGGAATGGGCAGAGGGGGAGGGGGGACAGAAACAGTGCTAATGTCTTAGTTATACGGAAACTGAGCGATTTATCTGTAAAGCAAAAGGGCATGATCATTGACTATCGGTCCAAGGGTGGAAACATTTTCGAAACGGACAAGTCGGTAAGCTGTTCGCATGTCGCCGATATTAAAGCGCACCGTGCATGGCAAAATAGCGTTATCCAAACACTGTGACCGCACAGAATACTTAATTTGAGACATTCAAAGTGTATTCTACTTGCCTCAAACATTACTCTGGGGAATTCGTTGAATTTCCAATCGTTTTCTGGTCCCTGAAACAGCTTGAACCACCTTTCTGGTACAGAGACCTCGTGGGAATCGAAAGGAAAGAGTTCCCATCGACATCGGCTGCGTCACTTCCCAACATGAAGAAGACCTCGCTGTCAGATCTCCGAGAAGTGAGTAACAGCCAAATCAGTGTCCAGTGCCCAGTAGGTACATATGCAGTGCATTAGATTCTTAAGAAGAGATCCTAAACTTAAATCGACTTGAGTTACAAAACAATAATTCAAGTTACGTCCTAAATCATAAACTTTAACAGACCAGCTTCAACAACAGTGGTTACCGTTGTCATCTAAAAGATAACCACTGTCATTATTGCTAAAAGCTTTGAACCACTGGGGTACTTTAAAGTCTCCTGTAACGTTGTAGAGTAATGTACAGGGGCTGGAAAACAATATGGGAACTAAGCGAGAAATGGATGCGCGAACGTAATTGCAGATGCTAGCCAATTCTACATGTTGCGCTGTTGAATCTGAGCACGAACTGCACTTGGACAATCCCCTGTTGCCCTCATTACGTTGCAAGTGTTAGTCGTGGTCCGATAAAAAAAAAAAAGTGGGTCAAATGGCTCTGAGCAATATGGGACTCAACTTCTGAGGTCATCAGTCCCCTAGAACTTAGAACTACTTAAGCCTAACTAGCCTAAGGACATCACACACATCCTTGCCCGAGTCGCTCGGTTCCGGACTGAAGCGCCTAGAACCGTTCGGCCACCGTGGCCGGCTCATGGTCAGAACAGTGCTGTTTGAAGTTACGAGTGCCTTATGAGGATCCAAGTCAATTCGAAGGTGGGCAAACTGTTGATATAAAATCACAAAGACGTCGCGACGGTGCAGTTCGCTGCGACACATCGATATCACCGTGTGGGTCGATTGCGCAGCCATTGATTTATTTCCATGCATATTCCGTACGTCTTTGCCGCCGATTAACGTCTCTGGCGCCTTGTTTATCTCTGGCCGCATGCGCAGTGGTGCGGTCCACGGCTTTAAAAGGACGGAGCAAGTGCTGGAGCGTCAGTCACCCGGGCTCACTCGGAAGATGGCTGGACGGTATTCAGCCGAAATATTAGAAGAAGAATCCAAATTTATGCGGCTACACGCCCGAAATTTTATAGATAAGTACTTGCGCCGCGAAAATATGAAGATGCACAGTGGTCATAATGTTTTAGCTCATCACTGTAATTACAACTTCTTGGGAGTGCAGACACTGCCTGTGTCAAGATAGTAAGCAATACTGTTTCTTTTGTGTGTGTGTGTGTGTGTGTGTGTGTGTGTGTGTGTGTGTGTGCGCGCGCGCGCAGAGAGAGAGAGCACAGAAGGTAGGACCGTTAGCGAAGGCATGGGGATCGCAGAGCGGCGCGACTTTCGGAAGTGGCCAAGTCGTAAACGGATGCTCGCTGGGGCCAGGGAGTCGGGCCTGCGCGGCGCTTTCGCTATCTTGCTGCGCCAGCTCGGCCGTTCTGCGACGGCGATTTGTGAGCTCTCTCACACAAACTACTCCCACGCAGGTTCCCCAAAATCTGTTCCTCGTCCACCGGAATTGAACGCCGCTGCAGGACTTTATCGACAGGAGAAAGGGCCACAATAAAGGCAGGCTGTGTTCGCCGCGTAAAAATAAAAATCCGGCAGCAGGTTGCCCGAGAAACTTGGAGGGACCGACCAACTTCTACGTGTGGGGCAGTGCGCTGGCGTCCCAGAACGGAACGTACTGGTGTCTGGAGTTTAATACGAGCGCCACCGTCCAGGTTCTCATTGATGACCACTAGATGGCGCTATTGACATATGTTGTTGTTATGGTCTGGACTTTTATGATGGGGCGTATATTTTTCGACAAGACTGACACGTTCCTTAAATCCATATAAATGATTTTCATGAAAAAAAAACTGAATGAATTACTGTAATTTAAAAATATTTATTTGCACATACCGCCATTTCTCTCTGATACAGCACATTTTAGTAAGTAAACGGTCATATTAGTTATATTTTGATTCTTTGAAGAAATCAAGAACTTTTCTCATCCAGTTTCTTTCTTGCGTGTTACATTACCAGAATGTGCATTTCACTTCGTTTCGCCTATTTCGCATGAACTCACAATATAGAATTCACCCTACGTAACAGTAAGTTTGCCTATCTGATTTTTTTTCTGTAGGAGCAGGTAATTGCTTAAGACATTCTAGATCCTGGATTGCATACAAATTTCTTAGTGTGTTGTTCAGTCTTGTTGAAGTCGGATTCGTGCACAGTATAGTACAGAAAAATGCCTGAAGTTTTTAATATACAAGGCTTCGTTGGCACACAACAGGAAAATATTTTTATTTGAAAATTTATGCAAGGTATTCAATGTATATTCTAACTCAGAGCTCATAAATTGAAGTAAAGATGTACAAAATAAATACATCAGACACCAACTATGTCCAGTAATGCTAACAGACACACAAAATTTCTCAGCTTAGCTTGTCTATAATTTGAATTTTATTCTTAAATAAATAGTTCGTTGTCGCATTGACTTATTACTGCATTTTGAGAAACAGAAATTTTGCCTCATTTTCATATTCTTAGGTCATATTTTTTATGGTACTGACCATATGTTTGTAAATTTTAGGTCACAAAATCATATTTCTATCCATGTATTGGTGACTTGGGTCATAAAAATGGTAGGCCTACTTATTATTATTGTTTTAAAGTTTGTCATTTGTTATTGTTAAAACAACTGAAGCTCAGAATTTGTTAACAATCAGCGTTTAAACAAACCGCTGTGGAGGAAAATGAAAATTCCATGTGAAGATATATGTTGGAACACGTTTTACTACACTGGTAAAAGCCCACGACTACAACGACAGCTCGAATTGCTTCGTTTAACTTTTGTTAATCAATAGTCTTCGTAAAACGCTTTATACAATGGATTTTCAGAATTTCATCGTCGGAGTGCTTCTGTCACCAAGGAGTTTGTTGAAAGCGTCTTTCATACTACAACACTTTAGGGAGAGGTTTAGTACACGCGGGAGATTAAAAAAAGTAACATGGATATGGTCCGGAAATGTACATTTATTGATATATCGGTTATTGAAATCGGTTATATAGTACATTAGAAGTTTCCAACCGAATTCTCATACACAAACAGCAGTTGACCGGCGTTGCCTGGTGAAACGTTGTGATGCCTCGTGTAAGGAGGAGAAATGCGTACCATTAAGTTTCCCACTTTGATAAAGGTCGGATTGTAGCCTATCGCGATTGCGCTTTATCGTATCGCGACATTGCTGCTAACGTTGCTCGAGATTCAATGACTGTTAGCAGAATATGGAATCGGTGGGTTCAGGAGGGTAATACGGAACGCCGTGCTGGATCCCAACGGCCTCGTATCACTAGCAGTCGAGATGACATGCATCTTTAACGGATCGTGCAGCCACGTCTCGATCCCTGAGTCAACAGATGGGGACGTTTGCAAGACAACAACCATCTGCACGAACAGTTCGACGACGTTTGCAGCAGCATGGACTGTCAGCTCTGAGACCATGGCTGCGGTTACCCTTGACGCTGCATCACAGACACGAGCGCCTGCGATGGTGTACTCAACGACGAACCTGGGTGCACGAATGGCAAAACGTCATTTTTTCGCATGAATCCAGGTTCTGTTTACAGCATCATGACGGTCGTATCCGTGTTTGGCGACATCGCAGTGAACGCACATTGGAAGCGTGTATTCGTCATCGCCATACTGACGTATCACCCGGCGTGATGGTATGGGGTGCCATTGGTTACACGTCTCGGTCACTTCTTGTTCGCATTGACGGCACTTTGAACAGTGGACGTTACTTTTCAGACGTGTTACGACCTGTGGCTTTACCCTCCATTCGATCCCTGCGAAACCCTACATTTCAGCAGGATAATGCACAACCGCATGTTGCAGGTCCTGTACGGGCCTTTCAGGATACAGAAAATGCTCGACTGCTGCCCTGGCCAGCACATTCTCCAGATCTCTCACCAAATGAAAACATCTAGTCAATGGTGGCCGAGCAACTGGCTCGTCACAATACGCCAGTCAGTACTCTTGATGAACTGTGGTATCGTGTTGAAGCTGCAGGGGCAGCTGTACCTTTACACGCCAATCAATCAAGCTCTGTTTGACTCTATTCCCAGGCGTATCAAGGCCGTTATTGCGGCCAGAGGTGGTTGTTCTGAGTACTGATTTCTCTGGATCTATGCACCCAAATTGAGTGAAAATGTAATCACATGTCAGTTCTAGTATAATGTATTTGTCCAATGAATACCCGTTTATCATCTGCATTTCTTCTTGGTGTAGCAATTTTAATGGCCAGTAGTGCATTTTTTTAAATTCAAGCCATATCTGATTTACATATTTAGATTGAGGTTGGGGGATGGGCGACACTGCCTCTTAGGAAGGCATCAAGCGAATTAACTGCCTTTTTAAACAGATATATTTAGGGCTGATTAATTTATTTCTGTGTATTAAGTTGTTTCAGATGCAATTAACAAGAAACTAGGCTGACGTATCGTTGCAGCTACAAAGTTCAGCATAAAAGATCCGTTACGGGTAGTCAAAAAAGAAAGGAACACTGACAATTTTTGGGATCTAGTTCCATTCACTTGAATCTAGCCCTTAAACAGTTGTTCAGACAATTATTTGTGCGGAAGATAAATATGTTGTGCAGAAAATATCGTTACTGGCTACGAACGTACCAACCTATTTACATTTATAGTCTTTGCACTGTAGCACGTACAATATTTCACGCACATGACGAAGTACGATCCACATTCAGAAACTGATACTCAAATTTAACAGTTGAACTTGTTTTCAGTCATCATTGTAAACAGCCTGCAACGAAGGTCGGAATCGTCTGGATCGCTGGCTGCAACATTATTGGTGTCTCCTGATCCCGACGCATTTAGCACTGAGCAGACACATTTGATCGCTTTTTTAAAATCGTTATTACGCACAGTGCTCTCTGATCACCTGTCGCCACTGTCACTGTCGTTCCGATATTTGCTTTTTATTGAGTACCAGTAGGCAGCTTCGTTCATGTTTAAGAATAGATGTTTACTTAACAACAAACTCCGTGTCTGCATCAAAATGCTGAAATGCTCAGTGGCCTCACAACGGAAGAAATCTTATTTTGGATAAAAAGTGATCCTTAATATAAATTAAATGCTGTATACAGTATCTGCAAGATTGATTGATATTTTGAAACCATATTACTTAAAGAAATTCAAAGAAAGTTAACGAACGATAAATATGTCTCGTAACACGATACTATAAAAAACGGAGTTCGGTAGTCGAAAAATTGTTGACAGGAATAAAACACACAGTTTTTGTGACAGCTAATGCTTGGTGCGCTGTAGGGTCGCGATCTAAACATCCCAAGCGTTAGTGAACATTAAAAAATGCCTAATGTTAAAAAAACTCTCCACTCCCAATTTCTCTCTTCCCATAAGGGAATCAGGGTTCCACGTAACATAGCTAATGGTTCAAATGGCTAAAAGCAATATGGGACGTAACTTCTGAGGTCATCAGTCCCCTAGAACTTAGAACTACTTAAACCTAACTAACCTAAGGATATCAAGCACATCCCTGCCCGAGGCAGGATTCGAACCTGTGACCGTAGCAACAGTGCGGTTCCCGACGGAAGCGCCTAGAACAGCTCGGCCACAACGGCCGGCGTAAGATAGCTATTTCGCAATATCACAGAGCTTTTCAAACATTGTTATTAGTGTTGTGTTTGTATATTAACTCTTGCCTGGTCTCTTATGTACACGTGTAATACTAGTGATGTGTACACCCATACGAACGTGGCTCTGCAGCGCTGCTGGACTTCGCCTTACGCATGGCATCAAACAAAGAACGCGATAGACGACCCTTCTCTGTGACCGTATTATGTATCCCTTTCATACATTTATAAACCATCAATTTATATTAACTTCATGCTATTCGGTTTATACTGTCAACTCATTCTGACGTAGGGACTCTTGACCGACACAAACCGGAGTATCACACTGTACATACTTGTTGATGGCCAGCTTGCCATAATCAGAAGCCAATTTTTAAATGGGAAACTCGTATGTACATTTCATATTGAGAGTATGTGCAACAAAATCGAACGAGATGAATTTGCCTGGATCTAACTTACACGAATTTTGAGTTGCAGTGGAGTCTTCGTGAATCAGAATGGCTCCTCAGCGAATCGGGGAATACTGAATAACAGGATTAAACCCGCGCCCTTGACCAATGACGTCACAAGTTACCACATATGATGCATTGAAAACTTTTAAAGGCATAGAGGAATGTTAATAAACAACCGGTTGTTGTACAGAGAAAACAGATCGTGGTTATGTATCACGTACATCTATACTTCGAAAGTAATGTTATGTACACTACGTTTTTCGCCGTAGAAAAGCCTAATATCCTGCTCTTCAGTTGACCTGTATATGTCAGGAGAAGGGTGGTATACTAGTGACAGCGAAAGCAAAAATATAACATTGGCACGGAGTACCTCTCAGTTGACATATATACAAATATCACACATGTCACCTTTTTCGCCTTCGCTAGTAGTAGTATCAACTGGAGAACAGAATGCTTAGCGTAGTAGAAAAGAGCGAAAAACTTAAAATTTGTATTCTAAAGTTCAGTTAACCTATCTAGGTCAACTGAAGAATGGGATACTAGTATTAGAGAAGGTGGAAAAAGTGATAAACGTATATTTTGTATACTGTATTCAGTTGACCTGTAGAACTCAACTGAAGTATGGGATACAGCCTTCGTAGTTCAGCTGAGGTACAAGATGCCAGCGTTGCTTACGTCGATTTTTTTGCTTTCGCTAGTACTTGTACTTTATTCGTCAGGTGACCTATATAGTACAATACACGAATCAACTCCAGAGAGAATAGCAATTGGAACGACCCACTATCAGACAAAGGTATAATTCAGAACAACTACACAAATGATTTAAAATTATCAGAAACGACAAAAAGCGTGCACAATATCTGCCTCTTAGTAACACAATCATTTATTTCTGTTTCCCAGTATAACGCTTCTCCACCAGGCCGATTTATTATCCATGGCTCGAAAATAAACAAATTAATGTTTATGACTAAAATAAAACTTCATTACTCAAAGCCGACGAGTTGTATCCCATTCATCAGTTGACCCACGAATTGTGTTACTCTTGTTGCCCATACAGTAACGGATGACCTTCCTCGTCATGGTGAGACGGGAGGTTACACGTCACTACACTCTGTCCGGCAAAAGAATACCTCTGACAGGTGTAACGCCGTTTCCAGTCTTCAAACATGACGTGAAAATGGCTGCCATGAACACTTTCTGAAAGCCACAGTTGCCAAGAACGGTGACAACACTGAGGCGTTGCCATAGAAACGTAAATGTCGTTATTCGATTGGTAATGCCAGACGCGCGAAAAAAGTGCACGAAGCTGGCTTTAGAAGTCAGGGATCTTCTCTTGCCCTCCCTATTATAGGTAGCTGTTTCTAATTCATTTCAAATGAGTGCACTTGTCATTAGTGAATTTCTACAGTTCATTTAAATCTCTGAATAATACAAGTTAAGGTTATGTTTTTTGGATAAACAAGAGTCCTCAATACCATCAGTTGATTATTGACCACTGACGTTAAGACAAGCCGCAAAATGCAACACACAAATGATTTAATAATTACGACCAAAGACATTAATCATACCATGATGCCAAAATGGCAGGTGTTGTAAAGTACAGCCGCTGAGAGAGCTCCACTGTACGCTTTACTTATCGTATGGCAGCGAAACGTGATAGATATTCAAATGCACTAATGCGGGACTGATTTGCACTGAAAAAAGCTTCTAATTTTCGCCACCAGGTGCAAATCTGATCCTGTGAATGCTAGAACGTCGTATGAAAATTTTTCCCATATGTAATGCATTAGGAACTGGACGAGGTCAGAAAAGATCAGAGAGAAAGGCACAACGTTGATTTTATTATTAACCGGCACTTAAATAATATGTTCTACATGAGCATTAGATACGTCGACGGGATGTTGTACAGTGGCAGATTTGCACCTGGTGACTAAATTGGAACTAATTTTTTTTCGACATAAATCGGTTCCGCATTAACGAATTACCATATATATCAAGTTCTGCTGTCATACGGCAATTACAGCCCACAGAGGACCTCCGTGAGTACCTGCACATTAATTATAGCCACCCAGCATACAGAATAATTCAAAGCTACTTATAATGTAACTGAAGCTAACAAAACAACCACGGAAGACTGGTACAAATTTTGGGTAAGGTAAATTAAAATCTAAAACAACAACTGCAAAATAACGATAACAGGGAATTATACGAAACGAAACGACCAGAGAAACACAACACAATGGTTGGTTTGAGTCTGGTAAAGACAAATCTTGAACTGGTATCAAAAACGTCGCTTGAGCTATGCCCTTCAACTAAAAACGCTGATAACAATACAGAAAGCCTACACCTGATACCAACACAAAAATAAGAATAGCAATGCAAAGAACCGATAGCAGCAGAAGAATCCAAAAAAAGAATGTAAAACTCGCAGCAATCAACGAAACGTGGCATCGAAATACACAGAACAATTAATAGGTTAACATTTCTATAAAACACAAACTGAGCCGCGATCTCTCAAAACAAGTATCACGCCAAGCAATAATTTCGCATTCGAAAGGAAAATGTATTCATAAACACTTGGACGTTAGCGTAGACTGTAATCACTGTCTTTGCTCACTACGACAACCAAAGATCATATTTGATATCCGCCTGATTCTAATCGTAGGCTCGTTAACGAATGACGTCATCCACCATAATAGTTACGGTTAAAGGATGATGGGAATATATATGAAAGCTACGTTACTGTAGAATCTTGCCGACACATTGGTAACAGAAACGGACAAAATGTGTTTCACAGTTTTAGGGTAACACGAAAACGTAGAGAAGTGCAGCATCTCCCTTACTCTGGAATCACTCCTAGAATAAACTTTTCAATTTTGTTTACATTTGACAATATGCTATCGGGCTACAGTTACCTGTAAATACCCACTACACAAACTATGTCTTCCACATTCTTATTACTTAGACTGCAATTTATGTTAGTATATTGTAGCACAGCTGTGACTGCTACTTTGGTTTATTAAGTACGAAGTGCTCTAAGTATCTCTAGCCAATTGAAAAAATCTTTTTGTCGTAATTTAAAGTGCCAATTTAAAGTATAAAACTTGAGCATAATATAAACTGATTTTGCGTAATATTTAATACTGTAGAAATTTATAATTAATATATTTCATTGTTAACATAGAACTGTGGCAATGAGTAGTTAAATGTTGCTTCAAAAACATTGGACCAGTGAATTAATGTATATGAATTGCTAAAATCCATAAGGATATTCTTTCTTAATTTTAATATTTTATTAATCGATATTAAATTATTACGAACGTAATGAAACAAGTGTACTTCAATAATTTTGAAGTACAGATATAAATACACTACTAGCCATTAAAATTGCTACACCACGAAGATGACGTGCTACAGACGCGAAATTTAACCGACAGGAAGAAGATGCTGTGATAGGCAAATGATTAGCTTTTCAGAGCACTCACACATGGTGGGCGCCGGTGGGGACACCTACAACGTGCTGACACGAGGAAAGTTTCCAACCCATTTCTCATACACAAACAGCAGTTGACCGGCGTTGCCTGGTGAAATGTTGTTGTGATGCCTCGTGTAAGGAGGAGAAATGCGTACCATTAAGTTTCCCACTTTGATAAAGGTCGGATTGTAGCCTATCGCGATTGCAGTTTACCGTATCACGACATTGCTGCTCGCGTTGGTCGAGATTCAATGACTGTTAGCAGAATATGGAATCGGTGGGTTCAGGAGGGTGATGCGGAACGCCGTGCTGGAGCCTAACGGCCTCGTATCTCTAGCAGTCGAGATGACAGGCATCTTATCCACATGGCTGTAACGGATCGTGCAGCCACGTCTCGATCCCTGAGTCAACAGATGGGGACGTTTGCAAGACAACAACCATCTGCACGAACAGTTCGACGACGTTTGCAGCAGCATGGACTATCAGCTCGGAGACCATGGCTGCGGTTACCCTTGACGCTGCATCACAGACACGAGCGCCTGCGATGGTGTACTCAACGACGAACCTGGGTGCACGAATGGCAAAACGTCATTTTTTCGCATGAATCCAGGTTCTGTTTACAGCATCATGACGATCGTATCCGTGTTTGGTGACATCGCAGTGAATGCACATTGGAAGCGTGTATTCGTCATCGCTATACTGGTGTATCACCCGGCGTAATGCTATGGGGTGCCATTGGTTACACGCCTCGGTCACCCCTTGTTTGCACTGACGGCACTTTGAGCAGTGGACGTTAGATTTCAGATGTGTCACGACCCGTGGCTCTACCCTTCATTCGGTTCCTCCGAAACACTACATTTCAGCAGAATAATGCACAACAGCATGTTGCAAGTCTTGTACAGAAAATGTTCGTCTGCCGCCCTGGCCAGCACATTCTCCAGATCTCTCACCATTTGAAAACGTCTGGTCAGTGGTGGCTGAGCAACTGGCTCGTCACAATACGCCAGTCACTACTCTTGATGAACTGTTGTATCGTGTTGAACCTGCGTGGGCAGCTGTTCCTGTACACGCCATCCAAGCTCTGTTTGACTCAATTCCCAGGCGTATCAAGGCCGTTATTGCTGCCAGAGGTGATTATTCTGGGTACTGTTTTCTTAGAATCTATGCACCCAAATTGCGCGAAAATGTAATGACATGTCAGTTCTAGTATAATATATTTCTCCAATGAATACCCGTTTATCATCTGCATTTTTCTTGGTGTAGCAATTTTAATGGCCAGTAGTGTACATTAAACGTTAAGCTACGTATGGAATCCTGTAACAAGACTGGTGAGTTGAGGATAGTTGTTAGAGGTATTGTGATATTGTTCCGTTGGAAGTAGCAAGTGTTGTTCGATACGTTACAGGTGCTTGGCATATCGGTTTGTGAACATGAAATGCCACTTATCAGTCTACAATTTATTATTAAAACTATAATAAAAACAGTCTAGTCTGGATAAAATATTTTATTTTAAAAATTGTAACCAGATTCGATCAGTGTATGATCGTCCTCGAAGTACTTAACGGCTGAGGACGATTAGTCGTTGATCGAAATCAGTCACTGATTTGAAATTAAATATTTTGTTCGTTCTAGACTGTTTTTATTATGTTTTAATAGCATTGTATGTCCTCTGACATTTCCTTAAACTACGTTTAAAGAATTTATATTATTTATTAACTCTCAGATAAGTCCTGTATGTTTAGGCTGCTCAAAATAGTGGTTATCAACGCGCTTGCAAATACTATCCGACATGAATATGGTTAAAACACACATAATGAAGACATTCCAAAAGCTAGGTTAAAGTAAATTTTATACATGAGCTAGAGAAGCCCTCGAGTGGCTGAGTAATCTTCAGTGCACTATTTCTTTATAGTGTGTATCTTTCTTCATTAATACACTTCTGCTTAAATAACAGTCTTTTTAGATTGGATATGTTAAGTGTTCTTCAGATATGGTATGTGTTTGCAGACTATGTAGTGCATTTTCCTGTCTGGGTAATTTTTTGCTCATGTTACTTTATTCATTGGGATTCGTTTTATTTTACTTTGTGATTTGTTATTACTGATTAGGTAAAACTCTGCTTTTTTAACTGTCTCGTAATGTAAAACGAATACTTATACAGAGTGAATCACCTAAAATCTGCACCGTAGATATTGCGGAAATGGAAAGTTCTGTCGGTGTGCGGTTCTAACAGAATGGATTGATAGTCAGTGGCTCGTACCGTTAGCCGGTGCACAGACTGTAATAGCACTTAGAAAATTAATATTTTGTGCAAACATATATATTTTAAATGGAAAATGCCGACTGACATTAACAAACTGGAAGTAGGGTAAATTAGAATGTCGTGCTGTTTGTTGTAGGATTCTAGTACGAGTCGTTTACGAGGTATTGTACTTTGAAACGTTTCCATGCGGACCCCTACTTGTGACATTCAAAGAGCATAGTTGCTGGGTACAGTGTTGTTATGTTTGCCTACAGTGTGCCTGTGTATTTCTCGAGTTCAGTGCGACTTGTTAGTTAGTTTTTGTATGACAGTCCAAGCAGTAGGTCGTGAGTGGGCGACGGGATTTACCAATGCAGAAAAACCCGACATGCTCTTGGTCTATGGAGTGTGTTGGAAGAATTCAATTCCACAAGTGACGACAGAAGGAAGGGGGGATATTAATGCTCTTGCAGCTGTTGCAGTTGATCCTCACGTTAGCTCCCGCACAATCGCACGAGGAGGTGTCACGAACCATACGCATTCTCCATCGACATAGGTCCCGTTCCTATCAAGTCTCTCTCCATGAAGAGCTGCATGGAAACGGTTATGAAAATCGTGTTAACTTCTGTACGTGTACACTCAAACAGGATACTCCAAATGTATCATGCATCTTGTTTAGTAATGAAGCCACATTTTCCGATTATGTCCAGGTAAACCGCCGAAATATGCATCATTGGTCTCTTGACAATTCCCGTCGGGTTCGTCAGGTGGAACGTCAGCGTCCGTGGAGTGAAACGTGTAGTGTGGTATAGTGAATCATCAACTCATAGGCTCGTTTTTCATGGATGTAACACTGAACGCACACAAGTACCACAGCCTCCTAACAGACCATATTCCACGATGCTAGAAGACGTTCCTCTGCTGACTGGGAGGAACCTTTGGTACCAACATGATGGCTGTCCAGCCCATAATCCACGAAGTATTATAGCATGTTTTCACGAATCGTTTCCGTATCATTGGATTGGAGGCAAGGGAATTGCACCTTGGTCAGCCCATTCCCCTTGTACTTTTTTCTGTGGGGAAAGCTGAAAGACACTGCCTACAAGGAAATTCCAACTACACACAATGATATGCAACGACGTATTATTGCAGCCTGCTCGGACGTCTCCGCTGAAACGCTGGCACGTCTGCAGCAGGCGTTCCTTACAAGATTGGAAGCGTGTATTGTCGCTCCCTGTGATACGTGGGCAGCTCAATAAGTAATGCAACACATTTTTTTTCTGAAACAGGGGTTGTTTTATTCAGCATTGAAATACACCAGGTTATTCCCCAATCTTTTAGCTACACAACACTATTTTTCAACGTAATCTCCATTCAATGCTACGGCCTTACGCCACCTTGAAATGAGGGCCTGTATGCCTGCACGGTACCATTCCACTGGTCGATGTCGGAGCCAACGTCGTACTGCATCGATAACTTCATCATCCGCGTAGTGCCTCCCACGGATTGCGTCCTTCATTGGGCCAAACATGTGGAAATCCGACGGTGCGAGATCGGGGCTGTAGGGTGCATGAGGAAGAACAGTCCACTGAAGTTTTGTGAGCTCCTCTAGGGTGCAAAGACTTGTGTGAGGTCTTGCGTTGTCATGAAGAAGGAGAAGTTCGTTCAGATTTTTGTGCCTACGAACACGCTGAAGTCGTTTCTTCAATTTCTGAAGAGTAGCACAATACACTTCGGAGTTGATCGTTTGACCATGGGGAAGGGCATCGAACTGAATAACCCCTTCAGCGTCCCAGAAGACTGTAACCATGACTTTACCGGCTGAGGGTATGGCTTTAAACTTTTTCTTGGTAGGGGAGTGGGTGTGGCGCCACTCCATTGATTGCCGTTTTGTTTCAGGTTCGAAGTGATGAACCCATGTTTCATCGCCTGTAACAATCTTTGACAAGAAATTGTCACCCTCAGCCACATGACGAGCAAGCAATTCCGCACAGATGGTTCTCCTTTGTTCTTTATGGTGTTCGGTTAGACAACGAGGGACCCAGCGGGAACAAACCTTTGAATATCCCAACTGGTGAACAATTGTGACAGCACTACCAACAGAGATGTCAAGTTGAGCACTGAGTTGTTTGATGGTGATCCGTCGATCATCTCGAACGAGTGTGTTCGCACGCTCCGCCATTGCAGGAGTCACAGCTGTGCACGGCCGGCCCGCACGCGGGAGATCAGACAGTCTTGCTTGCCCTTGCGGCGATGATGACACACGCTTTGCCCAACGACTCACCGTGCTTTTGTCCACTGCCAGATCACCGTAGACATTCTGCAAGCGCCTATGAATATCTGAGATGCCCTGGTTTTCTGCCAAAAGAAACTCGATCACTGCCCGTTGTTTGCAACGCACATCCTTTACAGACGCCATTTTAACAGCTCCGTACAGCGCTGCCACCAGTCGGAAGTCAATGAAACTATACGAGACGAAGCGGGAATGTTTGAAAATATTCCACAAGAAATTTCCGGTTTTTTCAACCAAAATTGGCCGAGAAAAAAAATGTGTTGCATTACTTATTGAACTGCCCTCGTAATTTTGAACACAATCTGTGATGGTCAATCCAGTAAGTCCGTATATGGCTTTATGTAAAAGGATATAAAAGAAAAAAATCTTAAAGCACGTCCGAAATGGATGGGAGGTCTTCTAATGAAACGGCAATACTGACCCTACGACTTATCTTAGAAGCTAAATTAAGGAAGGGCAAACCTACGTTTCTAGCATTTGTAGACTTAGAGAAAGCTTTTGACAATGTTGACTGGAATACTCCCTTTCTAATTCTGAAGGTGGCAGGGGTAAAATACAGAGAGCGAAAGGCTATTTACAATTTGTTCAGAAATCAGATGGCAGTTACAAGAGTCGAGGGGTATGAAAGGGAAGCAGTGGTTGGGAAGGGAGTGAGAAAGGGTTGTAGTCGCTCCCCGATGTTATTCAATCTGTATATTGAGCAAGCAGTGAAGGAAACAAAAGAAAAATTCGGAGTAGGCATTAAAATCCATGGAGAAGAAATAAAAACTTCGAGGTTGCACAGGGAGCGACAATACACGCTTCCAATCTTGTAAGGAACGCCTGCTGCAGACGTGCCAGCGGTTCAGCGGAGACGTCCGAGCAGGCTGCAATAATACGTCGTTGCATATCATTGTGTGTAGTTGGAATTTCCTTGTAGGCAGTGTCTTTCAGCTTTCCCCACAGAAAAAAGTACAGGAGGAATGGGCTGACCAAGGTGCAATGACATTGTAATTCTGTCAGAGACAGCAAAGGACTTGGAAGAGCAGTTGAACGGAATGGATGGTGTGTTGAAGGGAGGATATAAGATGAACATCAACAAAAGCAAAACGAGGATAAGGGAATGTAGTCGAATTAAGTCGGGTGATGCTGAGGGAATTAGATTAGGAAATGAGACACTTAAAGTAGTAAAGGAGTTTTGCTATTTGGGGAGCAAAATAACTGATGATGGTCGAAGTAGAGAGGATATAAAATGTAGATTGTCAATGGGAAAGAAAGCGTTTCTGAAGAAGAGAAATGTGTTAACATTGAGTATAGATTTAAGTATCAGTAAGTCATTTCTGAAAGTATTTGTATGGAGTGTAGCCATGTATGGAAGTGAAACATGGACGATAAATAGTTTGGACAAGAAGAGAATAGAAGCTTTCGAAATGTGGTGCTACAGAAGAATGCTGGAGATCAGATGGGTAGATCACATAAGTAATGAGGAAGTATTGAATAGGATTGGGGAGAAGAGAAGTTGTGGCACAACTTGACCAGAAGAAGGGATCGGTTGGTAGGACATGTTCTGAGGCATCAAGGGATCACCAATTTAGTATTGGAGGGCAGCGTGGAGGGTAAAAATCGTAGAGGGAGACCAAGAGATTAATCCACTAAGCAGATTCAGAAGGATGTAGGTTACAGTAGGTACTGGGAGATGAAGAAGCTTTCACAGGATAGAGTAGCATGGAGAGCTGCATCAAACCAGTCTCAGGACTGAAGACCACAACAAAAACAATACAATGCATTCAATTAAAATGTGGTGGACAATAATCAGTACACCACAAGTCTCAAACTGGCGGGTCTTCATGTCAGAGAAGGAAGCCGTGTATCAGTGGACTGTGTCCTGTTGGATGGAAACTGCTTCACCTCCAACTTGTCGGAAGGAAGTGTACCATGGCATTATAGAACCTGTTATTGATCTTAACGTGTTATCCGTCACTCCCATAGACTCAGCACAGACCACCTCAGCAGTAAAATAAATGTAAATGTCGTGTTACTAAGGGCCTCCCGTCGAGTAGACCGTTCGCAGGGTGCAAGTCTGACGCCACTTTGGCGACTTGAGCGTCGATGGGGATGAAATGATGATGATTATGACGACACAACATCCAGTCCCTGAGCGAATAAAATCTCCGATCCAGCCGGGAATCGAGCCCGGGCCCTTAGGATTGACGTTCTGTCGCGCTGACCACTCAGCTACCGGGGGCGGACACCTCATCAGTGATATTATGGCACGCAGAGCGTTGTGACACTGAACTACACTCGATTGGATACATCCCTCGTTGGCTGCGGCATCGGCTAACTCATTTTTACGAACTCCAACGTGTCAGGTACCATGCAGAATGATACTTCCACATCTGGTCTTTGCAACTGGAGAAGGGTGTCCTGGTGTTCTGGGCGGTCTTATATGCCGGGTACATGCGCTGGACAGTACGCACAGATTTTAATGAATCGGAGATGATCAGAAATTCCAAGCCATGATCACATTTCATCCGACCCACATTTTCAAGTGTCGCTTAGAGCTCGAAACACACCACCTGCCAAAAAGAGTGAAGCACCCAGAGGACATGGTTGAATGTCAGTGCAGCTTCGTTCATGCGGAAACTACTGGTATCCAACCTAAATGATTAGAGTTGCAATTCTCCGTGACCGGAGTTCCCTTGTGTTCTTTACGTGTAGTGTTGTTACCTGGCCAGGTAAAGTATATAAGGGGCGTGAACGGCGTCAGATGTTGAGTGGGCCCTGGAAGGACACAGCGATGCCACCTACTCGCACGTAACATAGTCTGAAACGGGCCTGATTGTGGGTCTCGATTTGGCCGGCTGGATGAGTAGTTCAGTATCCAGATACGTACGTGACACTGACCCGATGTTGGACTGCATTGAAACGTGAGGGCAGGCTTTCTCGTCGTCAAGGTTTCGTTCTACCATGTCTCACCGTGTCAAGGAATAAATACTAGACTTACTGCATCAGATTCTGTCATCCCAAATCATTGGTCGTAGACTAGCAGCCTTGCAAAAGGAAATTACAGTTCCATGCTTCGCTCTCCTTGACACACTACATGTGCGTTTGGAGTGGTAAGTTGACTGGAAGCATGGACTGAAATTGAACGGTGCCGTATTGCGTTCAGCGATTAATCGCTGTTTTGCAGTACTTGGGGAGACCATCGTCGGTGAGTTTGGTGGTGACCTGGTGAGAGGTCCCATTTTTCCAACGCTTTGTAGAGGGACAGCGGTGTTGCTCTTGGCGTTATGGTGTGCGGAGCCATCTGGTACTACTTCAGGTCGTGGCTGGCAGTGATGGAGGAAACTGACGACACAACAGTACTTTGCACACCTCCTGTGTCCTCGGTTTTTGTTACCTCTCATGGGACAGTATTGTGGTATCATTTTTCAGTAGGACGATGCACATCCACATATGTCAAGTGCCTCTGTGAACTGCCTACATAATGCTGAGGTACTCCAGTGGCCAGCAAAACCCCACAACTCTCTCTGATAGGAAATATGTGGCACCAGTTCGGACATCAACTCCACCCCAGTGCCAAAATCAAGGATACCAAGCATCAGTTATAGCAGTTGTGGGCCAGGTTGCTCAGTAGAAGCTACAATGGCTTTATGACATCATTTCCAACAGGATCAGTGCATACGTCCAGGTCAGAGAGCGTGTGACGTCATGTTAGTAAGTCGATTCACACTGCCAAGTTCTTTATAAATTCCACTCGACTTGTGTAATCACCGAAAAAACGCGACATAAACCCTCAGAGTATGAAGCCGCATTTCTTTTCCTCCTCCCTTTGTGGGTTCTTCATTTTTTTGTCAGGCATTGCGTATTAAAGTCACTGGGCAGATGGTTCTGAGGACAGGGTCGGGAGAAACGATAGAACTACCGGTACTGTAACCCTGTTTGGACCCCTCACTATATACCACGCTAGCCATGATGTTCATTTAGTCTTCATTTGACACACTGGAGTGTAGCACATCCAAAGCCAGCTTTTCGATAATTTTATAGGTGTAAACCTGAAGAAATCCGTTCTATGTCCCCATCAGTTATGCGTTGGGTAGTGCCACCACTCCTAAAGCCTGTGACATTACGCTAGAAGATTCAATACTTGTACGGCAGCTGGCCACAGCTGAATGGGTCTGCCTACATCCCAGTGTGTCAAATAATATCGACTGTATGAAATTTAAGCGCATTTTATTTCAAATGGTTCAAATGGCTCTGAGCACTATGGGACTTAACATCTGAGGTCATCAGTCCCCTAGAACTTAGAACTACTTAAACCTAACTAACCTAAGGACATCACAAACATCCATGCCCGAGGCAGGATTCGAACCTGCGACCGTAGTGGTCGCGCGTTTCCAAACTGAAGCGCTTAAAATCGCTCGGCCACACTGGCCGGCCATTTTATTTAAAGTATACTTTGGCATCAGAGTGAAACATAAAGTGAGCATACTATGTTCTATCGTGTCTAATTTTTTTGTACGATATATAATAGTTTATTCAAATAAATAGATGAATTAGCTATGAATTCTATATATATGTCACATTGATTAAAATTCTTTCATTTCGTTATTATGAGGATGTTTCTTATATTATATAATCAGAAACATATGAATATTACGTTTTAACAATAAAAACTATGCTTATTTGGGTAATAAGAGGATTTTCCCTTTTTGGCGATATTCCTTTTATCTTTCAAAGTAAGTACCCTTTTTGATAATTCTGTAACATTCTACTTTTCTCTTGTAGGCTATATCTTGAATAAATTCAGTTCCACTTTTAGCTAATTTCATGAAAACATGTAAAAGTTATGATTTTTTTAAAAGCAGTAATGTTTCTCTTTTTTTCGATATTAAAGTTTTCTTAATCCTATTTTTGGTCACATGCTACATAGAACTTAAAAAAGTAAGCTTTTGAGAACTTATAAAAAATTTCAAGTAAAAATATTCCGTAGGTCATTTGTTATAAGTATTTCTGTAACTGCTGTGTCTCCACAGAAGTCTATTGAGTAAGGATTAAAATGATAAAAAATTATGCATAGAACACAGTATTGAGTCAACAGTTTGCTGCACTCTGTCAAGTCTAAAATTATTCTGGACTTCACCTAGAAACCATGATGGTGCTTTGCTCCAATGCTCCAGTGCGACAGTAAAGAAATGTAATTGAAGATCATCATTATTTATAAAAACCTTTAGTATGAATGGTGAACTAGGAGGTTATAATAATAGAAGGTTAGAACACTGAAAGGCACATGGCCGTTCGACAGTAACCAGGCTAGAGTAGCTTATGTTGCTTACCTTGGCTTGGTGAGACGGCTGGTGGGCTTTGCAGTGGGACAGCTGCGCTCAGGCCTGCAACACATAGATATCTGTTAGTCCCTGACAGCAAGGCATACAGGCGCACATCTCTTTAACGTAAGCCAACCAACACGTCAATCTTTAGACAGTATACGCTGAAGTACTGGTGAGTCCAGTCATTTCCATATGGAGCTGCAAATTATGCCAGTTTAAGAGACAGCAGTTTACAAGCCCAGCAGAAAAAAATGAATCGCCACGTGCTAAAAGGGCCTCAGTCAAGGAGTACCCGAAATGGAGTTAAGCATAGAAACGTTTGGTGAAGGATATCCGCATCTTTTAATGCTAGAAGGCACTCATTCAGATGCTTAATTATACACTACTGGCCATTAAAATTGCTACACCACGAAGATGACGTGCTACAGACGCGAAATTGAACCGACAGGAAGAAGAGGTTGTGATATGCAAATGATTAGCTTTACAGACCATTCACACAAGGCTGGCACCGGTGGCTACACCTACACCGTGCTGACATGAGGAAAGTTTCCAACCGATTTCTCATACACAAACAGCAGTTGACCGGCGTTACCTGGTGAAACGTTGTTGTGGTGCCTCGTGTAAGGAGGAGAAATGCGTACCATCACGTTTCAGACTTTGATTGCGGTTTATCGTATCGCAACATTGCTGCTCGCGTTGGTCGAGATCCAATGACTGTTAGCAGAATATGGAATCGCTGGGTTCAGAAGGGTAATACGGAACGCCGTGCTGGATCCCAACGGCGTCGTATCACTAGCAGTAGAGATGACAGGCATCTTATCCGCATGACTGTAACGGATCGTGCAGCCACGTCTCGATCCCTGAGTCAACAGATGAGGACGTTTGCAAGACAACAACCATCTGTACGAACAGTTCGACGACGTTTGCAGCAGTACGGCCTATCAGCTCGGAGAGCATGGCTGCGGTTACCCTTGATGCTGCAGCACAGACAGGAGCGCCTGCGATGGTGTACTCAACGACGAACCTGGGTGTACGAATGGCAAAACGTTATTTTTTCGGATGAATCCAGGTTCTGTTTACAACATCATGATGGTCGCATTCGTGTTTCGCTACATCGCGGTGAACGCGCATTGGAAGCGAGTATTCGTCATCGCCACCATACTGGCGTATCACCCGCCGTCGTGGTATGGGGTGCCATCGGTTACACGTCGCGGTTACCTCTTGTCGCATTGACGGCACTTTGAACAGTGGACGTTACATTTCAGATGTGTTACGACCCGTGGCTCTACCCTTCATTCGATCCCTGCGAAACCCTACATTTCAGCAGGATAATGCACGACTGCATGTTGCAGGTCCTGTACGGGCATTTCTGGATACAGAAAATGTTCGACTGCTGCCGTGGCTAGCACATCCTCCAGATCTCTCACCATTTGAAAACGTCTGGTCAATGGAGGCCGAGCAACTGTCTTGTCACAATACGCCAGACACTATTCAAAAATGGCTCTGAGCACTATGGGACTTAACATCTTAGGTCATAAGTCCCCTAGAACTTAGAACTACTTAAACCTAACTAACCTAAGGACATCACACACACCCATGCCCGAGGCAGGATTCGAACCTGCGACCGTAGCAGTCCCGCGGTTCCGGACTGCAGCGCCAGAACCGCTAGACCACCGCGACCGGCCCAGTCACTATTCTTCATGAACTGTGGTATCGTGTTGAAGCTGTACCTGTACACGCCATCCAAGCTCTGTTTGACTCAATGCCCAGCTGTATCAAAGCCGTTATTACGGGCAGAGGTGGTTGTTCTGGGTACTGATTTCTCAGGATCTGTTCACCCAAATTGCGTGAAAATGTAATCACATGCCAGTTCTAGTATAATATATTTTTTGAGTGAATATCTGTTTATCATCTGCATTTCTTCTTGGTGTAGCAATTTTAATGGCCAGTAGTGTAGTAGGAAACATACTACAGAATTCATGTTATGTGATGTAAGGATTTCAGCTCCTCTAGCAAGTCAAAGAAACCCTTCCAGCAGAAACAAGAGAAGCTGTCCAACAATTAAGTCACTATACTTGTAAGATTATAAAATATTTAAATTCTAGACTTAACATCATATTGATGAAAGTGATTAAGGCAAACCATCCCCAGATAAAGATCACTTTATGCAACATTTTTCAAGGAACATTTCAGTTTGCATTTCAGACGCTCCCAAATAGACTGCTGCTGCACTTCTGAACAGCTGAAGGTAAAAATGAGAAGACTTTGCCTTAACGACATTGCAAAGCTATGTACCGCTGAAGAACTAGTGGTTCAGAACATGAGGGCACAAAAAATTTTATGATAAGGTTAGTGTGGAAACTAAAAGAATAGAAGAGCCTCATGTATTTGCTATTAGTTTTGGCTACGTGCAAAATGTCCAAATTCAACAGATTGCTGCCAACGATACATTTCGTCTCTGAAGGTCAGCAACTGACATACTGGTATTCATGACGTAAAAAAAATTTCACGTGCCTGTGAATCAAGAGGGCAATGGAAAACAACGATCCAGCGAAGTATGCACTTCTTTATAAGTTTCTGCAAGGCGCTCTTCCATTAGTCACTGAATTACACTTATATTCCGAGGAAAAAGATAATGTTGTATCGAAAATATTATTGGCATTGACTGACTGTAATTATTTTGAGAGAACTGCATACTTTCTCCCTGCGTCAAGAGTTCCAGCATAATCAAAAGAGAACTTGCAAAGTATGAAAGGTTCATATACATCTACATGGATACTCTGCAAATTACATTTAAGTGCCTGGCAGAGGTTCTATACGATATACTAACTAGCAAAAACTTTCCAGCAAAGATCAAAAATTTATTGTGGCAGGAGTTTGTCGTAAGTGGTTATTATTAAAGTCACCGTTGAACGCATTGACTAAGAGAAAAACACTACCTACTGTTGTGTACTACTTCCTACACGGTGGGTAAGGAGAAGTCGGTTATACAATGGTGCCACAACTTCCGTTGTAGGGAAGCTGGACAGGAGCAGAAATGATTGACGAACTCATAAATACAGTAAAATAATGTTTTATTAAACTTATAGCTTCCTATAAGCGTTGCAAAGGAACTTTACAGAACAACAAACAGAATAAAGTCCAGCTATTACAAGGAACAGACTAAACCACATCATCCGGTGTCAGGCTCCCACTACTAACGCATGGCAGAACTGTCTACGGCTAAGACTGTCAAAGACTGTGACTGAAACTGGCTTATGGAGATGCCGCCGGCCATCCTGTATCGCAGTGGCAGAGGATACTCATAGTTGGAGCTGCTGAAGACGTGGCTCAGCGGGCGCGCTTCATTGGATCCACTGGGACCCAGCGTCGGCGCCTGTTTAAAACGTGCATTTCCGCTGCCAACTGTGAGACACCAGTGGCGGTGATACCGATCTGGGATACCACATCTAACATACACTCCTGGAAATTGGAATAAGAACACCGTGAATTCATTGTCCCAGGAAGGGGAAACTTTATTGACACATTCCTGGGGTCAGATACATCACATGATCACACTGACAGAACCACAGGCACATAGACACAGGCAACAGAGCATGCACAATGTCGGAACTAGTACAGTGTATATCCACCTTTCGCAGCAATGCAGGCTGCTATTCTCCCATGGAGACGATCGTAGAGATGCTGGATGTAGTCCTGTGGAACGGCTTGCCATGCCATTTCCACCTGGCGCCTCAGTTGGACCAGCGTTCGTGCTGGACGTGCAGACCGCGTGAGACGACGCTTCATCCAGTCCCAAACATGCTCAATGGGGGACAGATCCGGAGATCTTGCTGGCCAGGGTAGTTGACTTACACCTTCTAGAGCACGTTGGGTGGCACGGGATACATGCGGACGTGCATTGTCCTGTTGGAACAGCAAGTTCCCTTGCCGGTCTAGGAATGGTAGAACGATGGGTTCGATGACGGTTTGGATGTACCGTGCACTATTCAGTGTCCCCTCGACGATCACCAGTGGTGTACGGCCAGTGTAGGAGATCGCTCCCCACACCATGATGCCGGGTGTTGGCCCTGTGTGCCTCGGTCGTATGCAGTCCTGATTGTGGCGCTCACCTGCACGGCGCCAAACACGCATACGACCATCATTGGCATCAAGGCAGAAGCGACTCTCATCGCTGAAGACGACACGTCTCCATTCGTCCCTCCATTCACGCCTGTCGCGACACCACTGGAGGCGGGCTGTACGATGTTGGGGCGTGAGCGAAAGACGGCCTAACGGTGTGCGGGACCGTAGCCCAGCTTCATGGAGACGGTTGCGAATGGTCCTCGCCGATACCCCAGGAGCAACAGTGTCCCTAATTTGCTGGGAAGTGGAGGTGCGGTCCCCTACGGCACTGCGTAGGATCCTACGGTCTTGGCGTGCATCCGTGCGTCGCTGCGGTCCGGTCCCAGGTCGACGGGCACGTGCACCTTCCGCCGACCACTGGCGACAACATCGATGTACTGTGGAGACCTCACGCCCCACGTGTTGAGCAATTCGGCGGTACGTCCACCCGGCCTCCCGCATGCCCACTATACGCCCTCGCTCAAAGTCCGTCAACTGCACATACGGTTCACGTCCACGCTGTCGTGGCATGCTACCAGTGTTAAAGACTGCGATGGAGCTCCGTATGCCACGGCAAACTGGCTGACACTGACGGCGGCGGTGCACAAATGCTGCGCAGCTAGCGCCATTCGACGGCCAACACCGCGGTTCCTGGTGTGTCCGCTGTGCCGTGCGTGTGATCATTGCTTGTACAGCCCTCTCGCAGTGTCCGGAGCAAGTATGGTGGGTCTAACACACCGGTGTCAATGTGTTCTTTTTTCCATTTCCAGGAGTGTACATATCTTGAGACATGCTAAAAGGACCTTAGTCATAAAAGTTTAAACTTTTCTTACATACACAATTTTTATTTTTCCACAACGTGAAACCAACACTGAAATTCACACCAATCTTGTGCATTAAAGATATTTTTTTCATAAGAAAAGAATGGTTTAAGAATAACTACCTTTTTATTAGTTTTCTGCAAATGACTAAGACCCTTCGGCATGTGGTGTTTCAAATATTAGTGCCACCACCCCCACTCTTTCTAAAACAGCACGCGGGTTGCTTAGTAGATGGCGTAGAACTGGTACCAGGTGGCGATGTTGTCCCCCATCGCTGATGTCAGTCGCTGCAGTAAAGTGGTGTGTATGCGACAACCGGTTCTGTGGAATTAGTGCGGTAAGTTGGATCGAGTTGGACACGCGACAGAATCCTGAAATCGTGTTTAGTCGTGCCCATGACCACACCCTGAATGAGGCTGCCGAATATGTTGGTGTATCAACGCTGACTGCTCAAAGTATCTACAAGGAATGGTGTACCAATCACTATCATGCAGCGCGATGTAAGGTGACAGCAACAAGATCATACCCAACAGCGACCAGAGACGAGTGTCATGCCTGGACATTGACAATCGGTTTCAATGCCGATAGGAATTGCTGCTGTCTGTGAATGCGGTGCGCTCTCAAAATATTTCCGACCGACTGCTGCAAACTTTCGTTTGCTTTAATCATAAATATATGACTGAGTAATGCTAAATATTATTATTTTTGCATAAAAGAAAGTATTATCTCCTCAATAAATTTACAATCGTCAGCTACACCCTTAATTTTTATATATGAATTAGTGAACTTACTCATGGCACTTTCGTTTTCTATGCCTGCGGTTACTTTCAGAACACAAATAATCAGATTAATTAATTTAATAAGATTTAACCTTAAATTGCTGGTGTACCCATGTACCACCACAATAAAATGAAAACAGTGAATAGGTGAGTGAGTATGAATGAGAAGAGTGGCGCGTTTAAGTTTACACTATAATAACAAGTTTTACTGATCCTCTTGTAACTACAACTAGCTGATAAATCTTACTCAAAAATGATAAACACAAATCAGAGACGGAATGATGTTTGATTGGCAAAGCTTATTTTATGGTGGAAGCTATACAAATCCTCCCCTCAATTGATCCTTCTTACAACGCAATCTGACTTTGTTTACATGAATCCACTCTATTCAAATGCAATCAACTACGACCAAGTATACCATAAACTGCCGGCCGGGATGACCGAGCGGTTCTAGGCGCTACAGTCTGGAGCCGCGCGACCGCTACGGTCGCAAGTTCGAATCCTGCCTCGGGCATGGATGTGTGTGATATCCTTAGGTTAGTTAGGTTTCAGTAGTTCTAAGTTCTAGGGCACTGATGACCTCAGAAGTTAAGTCCCATAGTGCTCAGAGCCATTTATACCACAAACTATGCTTCACCTAAAAACAATATTATTTAACAACCCTACGCCGATGTGGCAGTATTTTACCCTTTCGCCTTGATTCAGGCAGCAGCAGAAAACGGCGCGCAGTGGGCGAGGAGCGGCTCGCTGCAGCAGCTGTAAGGTTCTGACGCGTCCACAAAAATTTGCAAAGTACGGGGTTGGCGTTCTGATAATCGGAACGCGGGAAACTTCCTTGTCAGAGCCCTGAAATCCTGATGTGAGGTGCACCTGTTCGCTAGCCTTGCCAGACCAATTTGATTCACAGGCACGACGATACATGCTGGTATTGTCAAAGTCCAGACGACAGGACGAATAAGTTCATCCTCATGAAATATGTTATGTCCAAGATGATATGCAGTTCTACTGTCAGTGCACCTGAAAATTACCACTGGCCGTTAGTCCACCACAGGGCACAGACCACAAGTCTCACCCATTAGGTAAAGTCCTGAAGTTTTCCTCTAGGGGAAGACTATAAGACGAAGTAGGCAAAGAATCACCATCACTTTCCACCAAGCTTGCATATCCTGAGAGGAGCCAATCAGCGACTGAGAACCTTTCTTGTCTGAAAAAGGAGATTTTAGACTAGGGATTCATCGTTCTCACAGTTAGAATGGCAATGATTCAGGAAAAAAAGAAAAACTACCTCTCATTTATGGAGAGGTCTAATCTTTTCAATTTCTGAAAGGAGGTTGTTAAGCTTCCATACTGTCATGGTCATGAAATATATACATGTTTTTGCCGATCGTAAAAAGAATCTGGCCAGTTTCTGGCCTCAGGAGAGTTACACTCCTGCCTCCACTAAACACATACACCAGCCGCTTTGTCTTTATTGTCCTAGCTTCTAACATGAAACTACACGAAGTTATATTGCCTTCCCATCATCTGCACAAAGGTTCAGATTACAGCAGTCTCTTTTAAATGGCTTCTTTCACCTACTTTCCGCTAACTGTCCATCTTCACAACGGATGGCCGCCGGCCCATGTCAAGTGTTTTGGGAACCAGCGCTCTCCTCTCTGACCCTCAGTGGAAAGAGGAGAGTGCTGCAGACAGATACGATCCACTGAGGGCTGCTTCTCAGAACCACTGCCTGGTTGATGCACTCAGAATCTGTGGCATCTGAATCCATCTCTCTCCCACTCATCTCCATCACCTCCATTACAGACCCTTGGGTACAAGTTCTCTACATGTTACACGTGCAGTTATAAGAACATTCTGCACAAAATTTCATCATGTAAAGAAGTCATAAACCATACATACCAACTGCAGTACTGTGGAACACAGAGATCATGATGGAAAAATATTAATATTAATTTGACTGAGAATGTTGGTTACACGCTACCTCTTGCTATTACTTAGAGAACTACATGCAGCAGATATCTGGAGTTGAGTACCTAACAAAAGATCATTATTCTAACAATACATAAAGATGCATGTCTTCAATGGGCTGAACAACAGGGAAACTGGACACCAGCTGACTGCAGGCGTGTCGTGTGAGCAGATTAGTCGTGTGTTTCCTTTTTAATTACCCATGGTCTCGAGTGCACTAATGCTGCAATGAGCCATTTTACTCGCAGTGTGTGGAGGTTCAAATGGCTCTGAGCACTATGGGACTCAACTTCTGAGGTCATTAGTCCCCTAGAACTTAGAACTAGTTAAACCTAATCAACCTAAGGACATCACAAACATCCATGGCCGAGGCAGGATTCGAACCTGCGACCGTAGCAGTCTTGCGGTTCCAGACTGCAGCGCCTTTAACCGCACGGCCACTTCGGCCGGCTGTGTGGAGGATATACGTGGTCCAGTCAGATTAGCGTGACCACCGTCTGTGTTCGACGTCAGCGTGCAGTAACCACTCACAGACAGCAGGTGACAGCACTGACACTGGATGGTATATAACACGTGACGAGGGGATGTGAAAAACTGTGTCGTCGTTGTCGTAATACAGAAATGGAGCGATTTCTCTGACATCCAAAACAGAATGATTACTGGCTTTCGGGCCAATGGTGGGGGCATTTCCACGGTGGCTAGATGTGTAAACTGTTCGTAAGCAGCCGTCTTTAAAGTTGGCTGTACATGGCAAAATAGCGCTGTCAGCAACTGGCGCCAAGGCAAATGTGGTGCACCGAGGGGCATAGATGACAGGGGTTAACGACGGTTGCAGAGATGTGTCTCGGATAGTAAACATGCAACTGTTGAGCAAATGATCGCCCAGATTAATCAAGGGGATACCAACAGTGTATGGTCAACAACCATTCCAGTAGTTCCAGTTTTCAAGAAGGGTCGTCGAGCAGATGCGCAAAACTATAGGCCTACATCCCTGACATCTATCTGTTGTAGAATTTTAGAACATGTTTTTGCTCACGTATCACATCATTTCTGGAAACAGTGGCAAGTAAAGTACCATCCGCCACACACCTTGGGTGACTTGCGGAGTACAAATGGAAATGTAGATGTAGATGTAGATGTTGCTGTGTATGGGCCACTGCTCCAGGTGCCTTGTTCGTACACCCAAGGAGACTACTGTTCATTGGCCACAAGGGCTGGAATTTCCACGTCAGTACCGAAACTGGACCCCACTGAGTGTCGAAAGGTGGACGTTTCAGATGAATCACTTTTATGCTCCATCGAACAGATGGCTGTCGAGTTATGCAACGTAATCGTCTGAAAGCAAAAGCCCTGCAATAATTGTTGGGATCGTCCAGGCTGGCGGAGGGGCATTGTGATCTGGGCCATGTTTTTGTGGCATTCCCTAGACGATCTCGTCATTCAGGAAGTCACACTTGATCAACACAAGTATGTATCTGCTCCTGGGGGCCATGTTCATCCGTATATGTCATTTGTTTTTTTCTTGGCGTGATGGCATCTTCATGCAGGACAATGCAACATGTCACTTAGCTCGCAGTGTATGTGCATGGTTCGAACACCGACAGCATGAGTTTACCATACGCTCACCGCCATCAGTCTCCACGGATTTAAGCCCAATCGAGAATCTATGGTATCACTTCGATCAGACTGTTCGCTCCATGGACCCTCAACCAAAAAATCTATCGCAAGTGACCACACCACTGGGATCAGCATGGGGCATTGGGGCTCAGTTTGAAGAGGGACTCGTCACTGAAGACAATTCACTTGAGGCCCTGATGATCAAGAAAGACCCGTCTGGGGACACCCCAGACAGCTGTGGGATACCAACCTGACCCTCACCCATTATACGATCCGACAACTAGGAGACATGGTTTGTGGTGCCATTTCATTTCATATCAAGACTCCTTTAGTTGTCATCCACAATATAGAGCTAATAAAGAAATCGTTCTTATATTTGCAGTTGGTAAGAGAGAAGAAGGTAAGGGAATAGTAGAAAACCATTGTAATATATTACCTAGAGAAACCTTCTGACAACGAGTTAGGGAATATATAAAACTGAGTTGAATGAAGTTCACATAAAATTGGATAATATGCCAAATGAAAAGATACAGAAATAAAAATGGGAAATTGTAGAAAACCAGAATACATTAAGAAACAAGTTAGAAGAGATGTTTAAAGATTGTCTGTGATCTATTAGCCTTTCGAAGATGTTCCTGATGGCTAGGAAAGATCGTCATAGGAAAGTGAAATATAGACAATGGTGAAATTTAAGAAATTAGAGGTTTGCATGCATTTCAAACGTGGTGCTGCGCAATGATGCAAAAAAATTAAATGAGCAGATAACGAGTGGAAAGGACAGGTATGGGGAACAATATAAGAAGTATGAGGGATATGAGAAAAACTATCATTAAATGATGAAGCAGTGGGATATGTCGTAAGGCATGCATAAATTTCGGTAGAAAAAGTAGCGTTCTGACGAAGAAACACCAATATACATACGAAACACATATGGTCCAGGTATTTAGTCATCTACTGTCTATAGGAATAGCACTAATCTTCGAAAAATTGAGTTTCTATACAAATGCTGCGCGACTTGGACATCGAGAATATTTTAGAAAAGCAGTAAACAGATAAACGGGATGCAAAGTTTTGATATGTCTGTTATACTTTTAGTCTAAGTGGAAACATTGACTTTAAAACGACGACAGTATTTCTTCATTCCTGCATGATTCTGAAAATTTGGTAATGCTCAGTAATGGAGGAAAAATGTATCAAAAAAGATATTCTAGCATTGCATTTTCTAATAGAAAATAGATTGAAGATAAATCAGGATATCTGCTCAGCATTTGTGACCTAAAGTAAGCAACTAACAATGGTTAAAAATACTTAAAAGCTAGTACTGAGAGGCAGACAACTTATGGACTACAAATACACAAAGAAAATTGGAATTACACAAATTTAAGGCTGAGAAAAAAAAGTTAGTGTTAAGAAGGGTGTAACGCGCGGTTGCATCTTATCTCCACCGTTGTTAAACTTGCACACTGAAGAAGCAATGAAGAAAGAGAGAAAAGAAATATAGAAGGAGAGTACAGATACAAGGTGAACAGGTGCCAGTGCTAAGGTTCGTGGATGCTAAAACCCTGGTCGGATGTAAAGAAGACATTCAGGACCTGCTGGCAGGAAAGGACGGTAACTTAGCACAGAATATTGCTGACGAATGTTATAAACGAGTTTCATTTTAAGTATCAGTATGCAAGCTGCGAATCATTCTTATGACTCAAAGACCCTATACTCCAGTTTCCGTCTGAAGGAGTAGCCTTATCTTTGGTTGAGTAGCGCAAGACATGTCCTTAAGCACCACTTGAGGCATGGAATCTAGCCAGCTAATCATATTCCTTGGCGCGAAGTTTCTATTTCGGTCTGGCAGTGCGGCCTGCCGAACACTCATTCTGCATCTTCTCTGCTGCTTCTACTCTTGGTCTCTACCTGAAACTGTTAACATCGTACTGCTTGGTGACGATTTGTGAAGGTCAGACATTTGTGTTGTGTATTATTGAGACGAGCATTTTGGAGCTTCATCGTGCAGGATTATTGATGAGATCATTTTGCCTGATTGTGAAGCACTGGTACAACTGTATATTACATGATTTTTCAGGTGCATTTCTGACGAGGGTTTTGTTGTGTGTTCACGCGAGCGGGATTAGCTGTTTGTTCGGTTCATGTTTATGTTTGAATATGCGAGGACTGGTACCTTTTTTTCATTGAGCCATTCGTGAATGCCAGTTATCTTTCACATTACTTTTCCGCTGTGACATGAGTATTACACGGACTGTTTATCATATGGGGTTATTATTTTTTCTTTTTGTGAATGTGTGGTATTGGACGAGCACTTAGACGATAATTTAATATCTCTCAGGAATTAATTTCCTCCCCACGTCATTTTCGATACTACGATCTCTAATATTCATCTGCATATGTGCTCGTTTAACCTTTGTTCATACTAGTACCACGTGCGAGCACAACTTATGGAAAATGAACCCCCTCCAGCAGAATTAATATTCCTAGAAAATGCCTCCAACAGATAGTGTTTTACGATTTTATGTGCACCTTTCAGCCAAAATAAGGTGAGTACAAGTCGAATTGAACTTTCGCATATGTACTGCTACAACAGTGAATACTTCGAGAACTTGTTTTCAAATGTACCAAATTTTCCGATAGGTATTAGTATAGTGAGCAGTTATATCTGCATGGAACGTACTTCTCCCATAAGATTTACAATTACAGCTTGTATTAGAAGAGTGGAAGATCTTGGGTGTAATTTATCTTCACTTACTTTATGTTAAATGTCTTTGGTCGTTCCGTTACGTTGAGAATATTTGCTGTCTATCTAACATCTCATTAAAAGTAACCAGACTGCATGTAGTTCATTCAAGGGTGAGATTTAGTACAAAGAGGAGTAACTTTAGGGCACTACTACCAGTGTCGTAACTTCCTATGCACGAACGAGTAAAAAAAAGTTAGAGTTCTGATTTCAATGATAAATAAAGTACAAAATGGCTATGAGCACTATGGGACTTAACATCTGTGGTCATCAGTCCCCTAGAACTTAGAACTACTTAAACCTAACTAACCTAAGGACATCGCACACATCCATGCCCGAGGCAGGATTCGAACCTGCGACCGTAGCGGTCACGCGGTTCCAGACTGAAGCGCCTAGAACCGCACGGCCACAACGGCCGGCAAATAAAGTACAAAGAAGATGATTAGAAGAAAGGAGAATGACATGCTAAACACCATAATAAGGAACATCACTTTAGCAAAAAGATAAAATAATTCTAGGGAAAAAGATTAGACAAGAGCATGAAAGATATCAGAAGTAGACTGGCAGTGAAAGATTTTCAACGAAAAACCCTGCTAGTGTTAGTGGTACGGAAACTGAATGTGCTTTTGGACTACTGCATTGTATGGAAGTAAACGTGGCCCATTGAAAATCCAGAAAAGGAGAAACTGAAAGAACTGGAAATGTCATGCTACTGCAGAATGTCAAAAGTTAATTGCACAGGTGCAGTAAGAAACAGAGGTGTGCTAGTATGAATAGTTGAGAAAAGAAGTTTCTGGATGGTCCTTAACAAAAGAATGGTAAGGTTAGTGAGACATTTGCTACGATATCCAGGAATAGCTAACTTGGTTCTGGAAGAGGCAGCAGAGTGGAAAAGTAGTAGAGTCAGAAAAAGACTAGGATATGCAAAACACATTGTAGACGATTATGTGTAGTAGCTACGCAGAATGGAAAATATTAGCAGAAGATAGTGAAAGATGGATGACAACGTCAAACCATTCAAAAAGACCGATGTCTAAAAAAAACTGAGCAAGGTCGAGTAGGACTTGCACCCTGAGAGTTCTGTACAAATGTTACTAAGTATATAGACAGCTCATCCATCCTGGGAACCGATAATCTCGACGAATTTTGCCTGTTATGGATATCGATACTGGCAAGACATCAGTCCCAAGAATTTGAAGACCATATCAAAATCTCTACAGTGGCTCCTGAGACAAGTCCGGACATACAAAGAAAAAGCGAACAAGGGAGTTCAATTTACATGTGCATAGAGACAAGATTTAATGAATTATTTTATATTTACTTACTAACACATGGCTACAACTCACATTTTATGTTTGTGTTCAGTATTGTGCTTTTGATTGATGCAATGTGAGATATGATGACAGAAGTTAATTTTATTTGATGCACTTACCATTTAAAATTTTTTGCATGTATTTCATTACTTGTGTGTAAAACTCGCTTCTTGACAAATTTCTTGATTCTAGATCAACGGAAAGTACCCTGTAGATACTGATGATTGAGTTTGCAAGTATCAGAATAATATATCATAAATGGCCGTATCTCTATATTGCATGAATTTAGGAGCTTAATATGTTTTACCGCCACAGGACTATGCATTCTAGCATGTTACATAAATTTGGACTTGATAAGTCTATTCCTCCCCTCCTCCCCCCCCCCCCCCTCGCCCAACCCCCATGAACCATGGACCTTGCCGTTGGTCGGGAGGTTTGCGTGCCTCAGCGATACAGATACCTGTACCGTAGGTGCAACCACGACAGAGGGGTATCTGTTGAGAGGCCAGACAAACGTGTGGATCCTGAAGAGGGGCAGAAGCCTTTTCAGTAGTTGCAGGGGCAACAGTCTGGATGATTGACTAATCTGGCCTTGTAACACTAACCAAAGTGGCCTTGCTGTGCTGATACTGCGAACGGCTGAAAGCAAGAGGAAACTACAGCTGTAATTTTTCCCGAGGGCTTGCAGCTTTACTGAATGGCATGGAGAGCTGCATAAAATCAGTCTCTGGTCTGAAGACCACAACAACAACAAAGTCTATCCCTTCATGAGAAAAAGGGGGTTTATTAGGCGGACAGACAAACAAATATAATAGACAAAATATTTTTTCGTGTGACATAATTACAAGTTAACATTTTTCGGGTTTTTTCATTTACTTTTTATGATTCTAGGTCAATGGGAAGTACCGTATAGGTTTTGATGACTGAGTTCGCGAGTGTCAAAATATTTGACACAAACGGCCGTACATTGTGATTGCAACTTAGAAGCTTAAATTCTTTTACGCCACTACGCGATCATAGACCTTAATATTTAACAAATGTTTCAACTTAGTACCTCTGTTGGTTCCTGAGAAAAGGTGTTCTTATAACGGTAAGACACACAGACAGACAGAGTTTTTCCCGACTGAGGTACGGAATCCTAAAAGTGACTGATTTGCTCATTACCATAGAAATCATCAGAACCGACAAACGCTCACTAACGCATCACGAATTATTTAACAGTGCCGGTGGTCTGCTGTGTGCAGGAATTGCGGCTCTGTCCATCAGCATGTGCTAGTTGTCCTTAGTGGCTGCGGCACTATTACAGCTAATTACTGTGTGCGCTAAATTGAAGGTTGCCAGCTTTTAGCTTGATGAGTTGGAGCTACACAGTGGCTGGCAATTCGCAGCCAGCCGTATGACCTGTGAACTCGTCGCTCCTGGCATGGTCGCCACTCACATACTCACTCTTGCACACTACAGCCAGCATCACAGAAACAATAAATCTGTTGAAATAGCGCTACGCGGTTGCATGTAATGGGACTCTGCTTGGATGACGATTTGTTTTCACGGCACCTCAATATGGATTTTAGAAGTCAGTGTTTTAGTACAGGGTAAGATTTGTTAATTTAAATAAAATTAGCGTTGATAAAATAACAGAAATCTGTCACATACATTTATGACTGGTTCAGATCCCATCAAAAACTTTCAGATTTTCATTAGTCTTCTTTTCTGAGTATTTTGATGCGAGATACCAGTGATAGCTATCATTTCTTTAATCTCAATTACATGAATGTCAACAACAGTAAAACCAGTTTTGTGGTGTGTAGTGTAATAAATTAACTGATGCTGACAGAATTAAGTTATAAGTGAGACACTAAATTCGTTCCTCGAGTTTTGTTGTTTGTACAGAAAACTAACTGACCGCGGCCAAAGTGGAGAGCACACGCAATGGAGACTCACAATAGCATAAAAAGAGTTTCCAAGAAAGAGACGTTTTCATTATCGATAAACTCTTCCAGACTCTCGTGGCTCTACACACACATTACTTATAGTTCTTAACGAGGTACTTTGAGACCTGACTGCGCCACTGAACTGGAATTCAAAGATTCCTCGCTAAACACCCTGCAGACTGTACCAAAGACGAACTATGTTGGTAGTAATCGATAAGTAGGTTCAGAAATGTATCAATGCAGTAAACGTGAGGTAAGTAACACGCAAAAAATCTAGCAGTGAAAGTTGTACATGATGGAGTGGCTATCGGTATTCTTTTATCGCCCATAGGCGCCAATTTATGTATGGAGGACTTGGACGTAGGACGCTGAGGGCTTCAGGTTTGCAACCAGCGTGCCTCTAGAGATACGTAGAAGATACCTATTTTGTGTGGCCTAAGGGATGTGTTGTTCTCAACAGATTTTTGGACCACTTCAATTGTCTTCATCCCGCCATTAATTTACTATGGAGGTCGAACGTGGTCGGAGGTTTCCATTTTTGGATATCATGTTTTACAAAAAACGAGACGGTAGTCTGTGTCATAGTGTTCCCCGAAAACCGACACACAACAGTTGATATCTGCATGCCAAGAGTTGCCACCTACCGTGCCAACATAATGACAGCCTTAGGACTCTGGTACGCAGAGTCTATTCCATTTTCGACTCAGACCCATGAACTTGCACATTTGACGGCTGTGTTAAGGAAAATGGATACTCTCAAAAACAGGTTCGTGAGGCTGTGGCGTTTTGACTATCGCAGAAGTGCATTAAATGGAGCAAAGATCTGTGGCCTCTATTCCTTATGCTCGGGAGCGTGTGGTTTAAGACTGGAAGAATTTTAAACAATTTTAACATTAAGAGTGTGTTCCATCCACTTTCCAGGAGTAGGGCACTATTCGGGTCTGTGAAAGATGATGTGGGTCTTAGGAAGCCTGGCATATATAAAATTCATTGTCAATGTGGGAAGGCTTACATAGGCCGTTCGATTCGCACAATTCAGGTGTGTGGAACTTCGCTGTCGTACGAGCCTTCAACAGCCGGAAAAATCGACGGTAGCAGAACATTGCCAAAACGAGGGACATGGTATGAAATTTGACGAGACTGTGATAGTTGCCATCACTTCTGGTTTTTAGAACACTGTATATAAAGAGGCAATTGAAATTAGAATGGCAGACGATCTGATTAATAGAAACAATAGTTGACCTCTCAGCAGGACATGGAACACTGCACTACCCCGCATTAAAACACAGCGTTCTTCAATGTGGCCAGCCCGAGCGACTGAGGGGTTGTGCATCATCTCGCATATTCGGAGATCGTACGCTAAAATAAAGAGTTAGGCATCGTATTACCTCGTCCTCATTCGTCTCACAAAATGAGTACGATGAGAAATTAGATCCCATACGGACCCTTATCGACAGTAGTTCTTTCCACACATCACTCCGGAATGGAGCAGGGAAAAAGTGAATTGACAGGGCTACTACAAGTATCCTCCGCCATACACCGTAAGCTTGTTTGTGGAGCGTAGGTGTACATGTACACTTTAAGACGAAAATGTAGCCGGCCGCGGTGGTATCGCGGTTCTAGGCGCTCAGTCCGGAACCGCGCGACTGCTACGGTCGCAGGTTCGAATTCTGCCTCGGGCATGGATGTGTGTGATGTTCTTGGGTTAGTTAGGTTTAAGTAGTTCTAAGTTCTAGGGGACTGATGACCACAGATGTTCAGTCCCGTAGTGCTCAGAGCCATTTGAACCTTTTGAACGAAAGTGTAACGCGCCACGAAGAAATTACCCGAACGTGGCGGAAATCGGTATATTACCGCTCCATTCGGATAACTACTTCATGAAGCGTTTTTTAGCGTATTTACTCGCTCGGCATCTACATTGCCTCATAAAAAAGAATAGGGGCACTCAGAAGATGAGGAAACGAGAGGTTGAGGGGCTGTGTGCCGTTATTTCAATGATTGCATAATCGAGACAAATTTTCAAAGACAGTAGCAGAGTGAGCCCAGTTATCAATATGGCGCCACGTCCCCTCTTTTAGTTTAAGAAGGATGTCATAAAGCCGTTGCATCCTCTCCTGAGGCACATTGGCCCACAAAAATTGTAACTGGTACTCCATTTCCTGGATCCTGGCATAGGGACGGATATGACGTCCAAACTGGTCCTACAGATGTTTCTATCTGACAGGTCTGCGGATGTTCCTGGCCACGAGAGTACCTCAACATCATAGAGATACGCGACATGGATGATCTAGTCTCCGACCAATGGCGCGAGATGGCAGACAGTGTTGCAGGGAGTCTATTACTTGTTCTCTGATGTCAGGCACATGTGTGATGGAGTTACGATGTAGTTGCTGTTGAATACGGCATTCCTATCTTGTGGTTGTCAGATATGGTCCACCTTAATCTTGACGACATATATGCCGGCCCTCAAATTCCCATGCAGTCTAACATCGAGCCGCTTTTACGTGCAAATGCCCCAAAAATCTGGATATTGGACGATTCGGGTATCTGTCCGAAAGGAGATCCACAATGAGGCCCCCTTCCAACATTGACAGTTACTGATAACTCCCCCACATAAGTACATGGCATCTCTGTGTCAGTCAGCGTGTAACACTGCTCACGACCCTTACATATCTTACAAATCTGGTAACAACAATAAACAGGAAAAACGCTATTGCACTTTGATGGCTGTTCTACCTATTACAGACAATTGCAACTATAAATCGGTTACGTACCCTCCAATGACGTCTATGAGTACGAAGTTACTTTGACATCCGACCGCACTTTCTGAGTGCTTCCCTTTTTAGGTCAGAAGGCATGTTTTGTATGTGGTTTCTTAGTTGCCTCGCTCTGCTTCTGCTTATACCTACAGATGGTACAATCTCTTTATGATTTAATGCATCTGCTACTCTTTTCAACGTATTCGTAAACGTTCGCGGTTCTTCATTCTTCAAGATATTTTGAAGGAACTGGTCTCTACTGTCGCCTTCCACACCACGTAAATTGAGTCATGTTCTTAGTTGGTGTTATTCAGACAGTATGTTTTATTCTTTCTGGTCTTCGGTCCTAATGTAGCTTCTGCACAGCCGAGGCAGTAGTTCTGAAGGGTAGATTCGAATCTTACATAAATTTGTGTTTGCTTCTTCCACGTCTTTTTCGCCCTGCTTAGCAAAGTTTCATTTCTCAGTGGATGAGTGACAGTGAGTCAAAAGCGTTTAGGACGTTACAAAAATTGATGCACATGTTCCTTTCCGGATTCTTACCCTGACAGGCTACATAATTTTCAGCACTCGTTTGTCACACTACATTCCGAAACTTCGAGCCTCATTTCCGGTTTGCTCACAATACTATATTGTCAAAGCTAACTGTGGTTTCTTTTTAGAGCCTTCAGTCCAAAGTTTTGTTTGATGCAGCTCACCAAGCAAGACTACACTGTGCAAACCTCTTCACCTTGAAAGTTGTCACTTTTGAAAGTTAATAGCCTCCTTGTGTTTGCTGCTGGATGCTAAAATCAACATACTTCGATCACGTTCCAGCTGTTTGCCACCTTTAAGAGAACGCTATTGCTGCTGAGTCCCGCTGAAAACTGATGGCGATGATGCAAATCGTCGTCCTATACAGGTCTCCGTACCGTAGACTGGGCTAGTGGCGCCGCTCTCAGTATAACACCGGCGACAACGTTACATCAGTCCCTTATATGCTACTCTTCCCACACAGACTCGGATAAATCGAGAGGCGGAGTATTTACCGTGAGTTCTGCGGTTACGCCAAAGGGCTTCCAGTAAACTCTAGCTGAGGGAATTTCACCGACTGAATTGTAATTGGTTTCAAGCGGCTCTAAGTTCTCGCCGCCAAGCGAAATTCACTTACGGCCTGAGCTAATGTTTATAACTGCTCTTCTTGATATCTTCACCGTGCATCTGTTCTATTGTTCTTCTAAGTGCTCATCAAATAACAGCCTGTTGTCAGCACACTATTAGTTTACTTAAGATTCCAAGAATGGGCCTAGGGGTACTTCCCATCACTTTCTTTTTAGTTAACTGTGCAACATCTTTTGTTAGCATTTGTGTTTTTTATACACTCCTGGAAATGGAAAAAAGAACACATTGACACCGGTGTGTCAGACCCACCATACTTGCTCCGGACACTGCGAGAGGGCTGTACAAGCAATGATCACACGCACGGCACAGCGGACACACCAGGAACCGCGGTGTTGGCCGTCGAATGGCGCTAGCTGCGCAGCATTTGTGCGCCGCCGCCGTCAGTGTCAGCCAGTTTGCCGTGGCATACGGAGCTCCATCGCAGTCTTTAACACTGGTAGCATGCCGCGACAGCGTGGACGTGAACCGTATGTGCAGTTGACGGACTTTGAGCGAGGGCGTATAGTGGGCATGCGGGAGGCCGGGTGGACGTACCGCCGAATTGCTCAACACGTGGGGCGTGAGGTCTCCACAGTACATCGATGTTGTCGCCAGTGGTCGGCGGAAGGTGCACGTGCCCGTCGACCTGGGACCGGACCGCAGCGACGCACGGATGCACGCCAAGACCGTAGGATCCTACGCAGTGCCGTAGGGGACCGCACCGCCACTTCCCAGCGAATTAGGGACACTGTTGCTCCTGGGGTATCGGCGAGGACCATTCGCAACCGTCTCCATGAAGCTGGGCTACGGTCCCGCACACCGTTAGGCCGTCTTCCGCTCACGCCCCAACATCGTGCAGCCCGCCTCCAGTGGTGTCGCGACAGGCGTGAATGGAGGGACGAATGGAGACGTGTCGTCTTCAGCGATGAGAGTCGCTTCTGCCTTGGTGCCAATGATGGTCGTATGCGTGTTTGGCGCCGTGCAGGTGAGCGCCACAATCAGGACTGCATACGACCGAGGCACACAGGGCCAACACCCGGCATCGTGGTGTGGGGAGCGATCTCCTACACTGGCCGTACACCACTGGTGATCGTCGAGGGGACACTGAATAGTGCACGGTACATCCAAACCGTCATCGAACCCATCGTTCTACCATTCCTAGACCGGCAAGGGAACTTGCTGTTCCAACAGGACAATGCACGTCCGCATGTATCCCGTGCCACCCAACGTGCTCTAGAAGGTGTAAGTCAACTACCCTGGCCAGCAAGATCTCTGGATCTGTCCCCCATTGAGCATGTTTGGGACTGGATGAAGCGTCGTCTCACGCGGTCTGCACGTCCAGCACGAACGCTGGTCCAACTGAGGCACCAGGTGGAAATGGCATGGCAAGCCGTTCCACAGGACTACATCCAGCATCTCTACGATCGTCTCCATGGGAGAATAGCAGCCTGCATTGCTGCGAAAGGTGGATATACACTGTACTAGTGCCGACATTGTGCATGCTCTGTTGCCTGTGTCTATGTGCCTGTGGGTCTGTCAGTGTGATCATGTGATGTATCTGACCCCAGGAATGTGTCAATAAAGTTTCCCCTTCCTGGGACAATGAATTCACGGTGTTCTTATTTCAATTTCCAGGAGTGTATTTCTGGAGGTGCATAGCAATATAAAATGTGCTACTGACATCTATCTTTTTTTTCCTTTAACCTGTGACGAGCGAGACTTGTTACTGAATAATACCTGTAAAGAACCAACGGTACTTTGATTTTATCCATAATGGATGTGATATGGTTTTTAAAATGTATCTCAGTCACATTTCACAGTGCAAAAACACTAGACGTGCTTCACAGAAGCAAGCGACAGTCAGAATTCCTCTATATTATAAAAGCGATACCGTAAGAATGAACACATAAATAAAAGTATTAAAAATTCGTGATCTCTTCCACTTTAACCGCATGTTTCTAAAATGTGCTTCAACATCATTCGTCCTGTTTATAGCATAAACCAAAATAAATCGGCATGCGCAGTTCGTGAACGTAGGAAGTCGAATCCTAGGTGATGGGTGGTCTGCAACTATCTCTGGTGACGCAACGGCCTAAGTACTGCTCAAGGAGCAAACGCGATAGGGCTAGAAGTTTGCTTTGCGATTTCTAATGGAAAAATTTTTGGCAGTCGTAAACGGACACACATTCTACATTTCACAGCTGTGGAAGAAGTGAGAGCGGTGGATTAAAATTATAAGCACTTTTAACAGTATGAATGTAACATAGCTCAGTGGCGATTACTTAAAAATTTGCTTCAGCTTTAAGCTTTTGTGAAATCTTCAATCTTCGAACTTGATGTTACGTCAAAAATTCAACTTTTTTGACACGTGGCACAGTAAAACAAACATTCGAGCCAAAAAAATGAAAGAAAACACACGGCTCTACACAGAAATCCACATTTACTAGGTAATTTTAAGTAACTAAGCAAAGAAGGGAAAGCAGAAAGGTGGAAGGAGTATATAGAGGGTCTATACAAGGGCGATGTACTTGAGGACAATATTATGGAAATGGAAGAGGATGTAGATGAAGATGAAATGGGAGATATGATACTGCGTGAAGAGTTTGACAGAGCACTGAAAGACCTGAGTCGAAACAAGGCACCCGGAGTAGACAACATTCCATTAGAACTACTGACGGCCTTGGAAGAGCCAGTCCTGACAAAACTCTACCATCTGGTGAGCAAGATGTATGAAACAGGCGAAATACCCTCAGACTTCAAGAAGAATATAATAATTCCAATCCCAAAGAAAGCAGGTGTTGACAGATGTGAAAATTACCGAACTATCAGTTTAATAAGTCACAGCTGCAAAATACTAACACGAATTCTTTACAGACGAATGGAAAAACTAGTAGAAGCCAACCTCGGGGAAGATCAGTTTGGATTCCGTAGAAACACTGGAACACGTGAGGCAATACTGACCTTACGATTTATCTTAGAAGAAAGATTAAGAAAAGGCAAACTTACGTTTCTAGCATTTGTAGACTTAGAGAAAGATTTTGACAATGTTAACTGGAATACTCTCTTTCAAATTCTGAAGGTGGCAGGGGTAAAATACAGAGAGCGAAAGGCTATTTACAATTTGTACAGAAACCAGATGGCAGTTATAAGAGTGGAGGGACATGAAAGGGAAGCAGTGGTTGGGAAGGGAGTAAGATAGGGTTGTAGCCTCTCCCCGATGTTATTCCATCTGTATATTGAGCAAGCAGTAAAGGAAACAAAAGAAAAATTCGGAGTAGGTATTAAAATTCATGGAGAAGAAATAAAAACTTTGAGATTCGCCGATGACATTGTAATTCTGTCAGAGACAGGAAAGGACTTGGAAGTGCAGTTGAATGGAATGGACAGTGTCTTGAAAGGAGGATATAAGATGAACATCAACAAAAGAAAAACGAGGATAATGGAATGTAGTCGAATTAAGTCGGGTGATGCTTAGGGAATTAGATTAGGAAATGAGACACTTAAAGTAGTAAAGGAGTTTTGCTATTTGGGGAGCAAAATAACTGGTGATGGTCGAAGTAGAGAGGATATAAAATGTAGACTGGCAATGGCAAGAAAAGCGTTTCTGAAGAAGAGAAATTTGTTAACATCGAGTATAGATTTAAGTGTCAGGAAGTCCTTTCTGAAAGTATTTCTATGGAGTGTAGCCATGTATGGAAGTGAAACATGGACGATAAATGGTTTGGACAAGAAGAGAATAGAAGCTTTCGAAATGTGGTGCTACAGAAGAATGCTGAAGATTAGATGGGTAGATCACATAACTAATGAGGAAGTATTGAATAGGATTGGGGAGAAGAGAACTTTGTGGCACAACTTGACCAGAAGAAGGGATCGGTTGGTAGGACATGTTCTGAGGCATCAAGGGATCACCAATTTAGTATTGGAGGGCAGCGTGGAGGGTAAAAATCGTAGAGGGAGACCAAGAGATGAATACACTAAGCAGATTCAGAAGGATGTAGGTTGCAGTAGGTACTGGGAGATGAAAAAGCTTGCACAGGATAGAGTAGCATGGAGAGCTGCATCAAACCAGTCTCAGGACTGAAGACCACAACAACACAACAACGACAATGTCTAATGTTGGGTACAAGACGGTTGTTCCTTATTTTATAGTAATTATTTGTGTGAGTATTCCCAAAATGTGACATGTTTTTGAATTGTTTTCTTTCACATCTTCACCACAAGCGCATGTCTTTGTGAAGCGAGAACAGTCGACTGTCATTTCCAGTAGCAGTTTGAACACTTCCGCATGATTTTTGCTTCTCACAAACAAAAATTCAAAGTCATCAAATACAACTGAAACGATTTGTATACTTTAAGACAAACTGCAATATAAGGGCGATCAAAAATTTTCGTTCGAAAGCCATGCAGTCAAGAATCGGTACGTCAACTAGTCAAAACCACCGTGAGCATTGAGGCAGTCGTCTCACAGATGCACGAGGTTGAAGATACTTGTTTGCTAAAACACGGTGTCCTGCTGCGTGAAGAAGTCCGTAACTGCCTGATGCACATCCTCAAAAATGGTTCAAAAGGCTCTGAGCACTATGGGACTTAACTTCTGAGGTCATCAGTCCTCTAGAACTTAGAACTACTTAAACCTAATCAACCTAAGGACGTCACACACATCCACGCCCGAGGCAGGATTTGAACCTGCGACCGTAGTGGTCGCGTGATTCTAGACTGTAGCGCCTAGAACCGCTCGGCCACCCCGGCCGGTGATGCACATTCTCGTCCAGCATTAATCGTCGACTCTTCAAGGCCTATTTTAAGGCACTGACGGAGTGATAATCGCATGGAGAATGGTCTGCTCCAGGGTGTCTCCCACTTGAATTAGCCTAACTTCTGCGTTAGGGAATTTGCTATACCGGATCATGCGTTATCGTAAAGGAGCAGCACTCCTCCTCGCAGTTGGTTCACGTCAGCCATGCTGCCCCTTACACAATCTTCAGTCTCCGATTGATGTCTGCAGGCGTTTATCCTTCGACAGTCAAGAAAAGAACAACACGTTAGTCGTGTTTGGAAGCATTTTGTAATAACATCACTACAGTTCCCGTTTCTGGATTTATTTCACGCACGTCAGAAAGACACGCATACCACACTAATTCGTCGGCTACATGTCGGTGATTATATACCAGTGTCGGAGTCACGATGCGTTGCATATACACTGCAGCAACGCCCTCTAACGGAAACTGTTTCGATCGCCCTTATAATATCACACCCAAAAGTATTTTGGACTTGACTACTTAACATTCCGTCGACAACGTAAATGTTGTCGCGATTAGAATGTGTTTTAATTATGTAAAATCTTTGCTGCTATAGAATACATCGTCGTGTTAGACATCGGAAAAGAGGTTAAAGGAGCTGTGAACAATGCTACTCACGAATTCTTTGTGTCATTAAGTCCGTATGTAAGATACAAACCATCCAATTGGAGAAATTGGGATTAAACACTTTCGCTATGTTGTACTGTTCTGAAGTCTCTATCGAAATCCGTATATTGATCCTCAAGCTTGTAATGGTACTTGAATTACGTAACCATTACGGCACCTCACCTCAACCTCTCGATACCAGCAATATTCTACTGTGTTTCTGTAAAGTAATTAACATATTTCTGAGACAACATTCAGATTTGATTTCATTAATATAGAGGTACTTTGATACATCGATATGTTTATATTGCAATGATATTATTCTATATGTGAATTCTTTCTTTTGTCACTATGATTTTTGACGTACTTGTAACTCTGATTTTTGGGCGCGTAAGCGGTTATTAGAGAAAGTCAGGTCTTGGTCGTCATGTCGAAAAGACGCAAATTGTAGTCAGTTTATAAAATGTGAACTTTAACAGTGAGGAAGATATTTTCAAGTATGTTTTATATTGTGAAGTGATATTGCAACAAAAATAATAAAAAAGAAGCGTAACTTAAATTTGGAGAGCTGATTACTTTTTTACATCACCATTGTGCTAACTTGCAAAAGTTTAATCTTCAAGAATGGTTTATGAAACACATCTATGAATCTTTTGAATATCGCAGAATAACACCTAGGCCTCTTTGCATCCGAGCTTGGAATCATCACTACCTAGATTTTCGACGATTGAGCCATGAGTTCACAACGAGACCAGCGTGGAAAACATGAAAAGATGAGTGCCCAGTTTATCCATTATTTCATGAAATGACTTTATTAACTGTGCTCTAATGACACCTGCCACATAATACAACTTTGTTGTTGCCCGAAAATGCAATATTTAGCAGCGTGAGCAACACTACAATCATAACTAATTTTTGACCTTTGTTGTGTTAAGGTTGTTAGAGGCTATAATTCAAAACGTTTAAAAAATTGTGAGAATAGTACTTCTGAAGGCTTTCCGACGCTTTATTTAGTGCAAAATGACACTTTAAAAGAATTTGGAAGTCGAAATTCTTTACAATTATTTCAGTAGACGTTGTTGGGGATAATAATGAAATATGCCCATCCGTTTAAGAGAAAACAGCGGACATTCATGCATTCGGGACAGGCAATCCCTTACACACGTGTGTTAGGCACACAAATATTATATTAAGTTCTGTCATATTACGAGTTTCGGCCGTAATTATGTTTTCATTTAAGAAGGGCAACCTCATGCGGTATTTCGTGAAGTGTAAAGGCATTTAATTGGAAATAAACATTCTCAAAGTACAACGTAACGAGTTCCGAATTAGTTTTGGAAGAGCTGACACATAACCTCATTCGATGTTAGTCGTTGTTTACAAACACAGTCCCTTATTGTAGCTGCAATGTGGGTATTAGATGTAGTAACTAAACCGAGAAAAAATTCACACGAGCAACCCTTATTCATGGCCGGAGTAACGAATTAGTTGAGAAGCATGCAATAGAAAATCTGGATGTAAAGACAGCACGTTATATACGACAGTGCCGGCCGTTCGTCGGCGCCATAACGGCTGTCAAGTGGTCTTTGTCTTTTACGACTGCACCATCTCGCATTTTATCGGCGCGACTGATTGTAACGACCTGTCATTGGCGCCGTAATCACGGAGGAGCACGCTGTGTCGGGATTTAACATATGAGGCAGGCTCGCCTGTGTGCGTGGCTGTGGGTGTGCTCTTCCATTAGCTGGGCGTGGCCAGGGTTCGGCAGCTGGCGCGGCTACGACGCCGTAAAAGTTTACGCGCGCCCCGTCATGCAGCCAATTTATGGGCACGCCACTTGCTCGGCGCCTACCAGAGGCGAGACGCAACCCTGCGATACGCTCGGCCTGAGACCTTTGTGGGCCCGGCTGCGCAAGTAGCTGGCGACTGTGGAGAGTAGGGATGGGAAAAACCGACCGGTTGAAACCGATACCAGTATTTAAGTTCTGAATAACCGGCATTTTTCGGTATTTGTTTGGTCTCGGTTTTTAACCCCCGGCGCAAACAGAAGGGTGTAATAAGCTTAACGTGTGTATCTGCGAGGGAATCCTAGCTCCGAAACAAAAAGGTCCAATTTCAACGCAGTTCGTTTTTTCATTTGAAAGATAGTTTAATCGGGATGGTTCTTAGTTACGTTCCATAAAAGACTGTCCAGTCGTTTAAATTTCGTCAGCTAAATAAAGTAAAGATGTTTTCCACCAGTGCGCTGTCTTGATATATGCTACATAATACGTAAGAGTGACATCAAGTTATGTAGTACCAGATTGTAGAGCACAAAAAGGTCTTAAACGTATGTTCTCCCAGACTTTTATTATCTTTTACGGTTCAACGAATGTGACGATTTTTGTTTTTTGAAGTCGTCCGTTTCAGCACCTACAAAGCAGAAAAAGGGTCATTCTGAATCAGTTGTAAAAGATAAACACATGATCTCGCAGACTTACTTCTATTTCTTTCTGAGGTGTACAATTCAGTACTGAATCAAATGAGTTTTGCCTTAATTGTTCCGGCAGCTTGTTACAAGCGAGCGCAATAGCAGCCAACTTTCTTCCGACTTCATTTAGAATTACCGTCACTGCTTTTTGCTTACGTTATAAAAATTAGTTAAATATGTACTAAAACACTATCAATGAATATATGAATGAATTAAGAAAAGAAAAGCGTAAATCGCTCGCTCGCTCCCCCCCCCCCCCCCCCCTTTATGCTGAATGGTACCTTCAGCTTTCACAATTAATCTGTGGGATAGTATGCAAAACCCCCATGGTATAGTGACAGCGATTATCAGCATCAGAAGGCCGGAATGTGTGTGTCCAGATAATTGGCAATAATGTTTTGAGACCAGTCTTCCTTCCATTTCGCCTAACAGGCCGGGACTATTGGCATTTCTTGTGGAATACTCTGCCTGCCCTTCCAGAAGCAGCGCCATTGATGATTCAAAGGGATATGTGGCTGCTACATGATGTTGCTCCAGCCCACTTTGCCGTTAACGTCTCGATGCGTCTCAGTCGTGTATTACCTGGTCGATTGGTCAGACGAGGGGGTTCAGTTGCATGGCCTGCTCATTCACCGGATCTCAACCCGTGAGATTTCTGGTTTTGGAGCCATATCAAAAGTACGTGTATGCATAGTCCAGCCCAGATGTGGGGAGACTGAAGTAGGATTTTCGTCCTGATTTGACAGTGTTTGGATGCAGCCGGGCTGCTGTGAACGTGTCTACATCTACATTTATACTCCGCAAGCCACCTAACAGTGTGTGGCGGAGGGCACTTTACGTGCCACTGTCATTACCTTCCTTTCCTGTTCCACTCGCGTATGGTTCGCGGGAAGAACGACTGCCGGAAAGCCTCCGTGCCCGCTCGAATCTCCCTAATTCTACATTCGTGATCTCCTCGGGAGGTATAAGTAGGGGGAAGCAATATATTCGATACCTCATCCAGAAACGCACCCTCTCGAAACCTGGCGAGCAAGCTACATCGCGATGCAGAGCGCCTCTCTTGCAGAGTCTGCCACTTGAGTTTGCTAAACATCTCCGTAACGCTATCACGGTTACCAAATAACCCTGTGACGAAACGCGCCGCTCATCTTTGGATCTTCTCTATCTCCTCCGTCAACCCGATCTGGTACGGATCCCACACTGATGAGCAATACTCAAGTATAGGTCGAAGGAGTGTTTTGTAAGCCACCTGTTGATGGACTACATATTCTTAGGACTCTCCCAATGAATCTCAACCTGGTACCCGCCTTACCAACAATTAATTTTATATGATCATTCCACTTCAAATCGTTCCGCACGCATACTCCCAGATATTTTACAGAAGTAACTGCTACCAGTGTTTGTTCCGCTATCATATAATCATAAAATAAAGGATCCTTCTTTCTACATATTCGCAATACATTACATTTGTCTATGTTAAGGGTCAGTTGACACTCCCTGCACCAAGTGCCTATCAGCTGCAGATCTTCCTACATTTCGCTGCAATTTTCTAATGCTGCAACTTCTCTGTATACTACAGCATCATCCGCGAAAAGCCGCACGGAACTTCCGACACTATTTACTAGGTCATTTATATATTTTGTGAAAAGCTATGGTCCCGTAACACTCCCCTGTGGCACACCAGAAGTTACTTTAACGTCTGTAGACGTCTCTCCATTGATAACAACATGCTGTGTTCTGTTTGGTAAAAACTCTTCAATCCAGTCGCACAGCTGGTCTGATATTCCGTAGGCTCTTACTTTGTTTATCAGGCGACAGTGCGGAACTGTATCGAACGCCTTCCGGAAGTCAAGGAAAATGGCATCTACCTGAGAGCCTGTATCTAATATTTTCTGGGTCTCATGAACAAATAAAGCGAGTTGGGTCTCACACGATCGCTGTTTCCGGAATCCACGTTGATTCCTACAGAGTAGATTCTGGGTTTCCAGAAATGACATGATACGCGAGCAAAAAACATGTTCTAAAATTCTACAACAGATCGACGTCAGAGATATAGTTCTATAGTTTTGCGCATCTGCTCGACGACCCTTCTTGAAGACTGGGACTACTTGTACTCATTTCCAATCATTTGGAACCTTCCGTTCCTCTAGAGACTTCCGCTAGACGGCTGTTAGAAGGGGGGCAAGTTCTTTCGCGTTCTCTGTGTAGAATCGAATTGGTATCCCGTCAGGTCCAGTGGACTTTCCTCTGTTGAGTGATTTCAGTTGCTTTTCTATTCCTTGGACACTTATTTCGATGTCAGCCATTTTTTCGTTTGTGCGAGGATTTAGAGAAGGACCTGCAGTGCGATCTTCCTCTGTGAAGCAGCTTTGGAAAAAGGTGTTTAGTATTTCAGCTTTACGCGTGTCATCCTCTGTTTCAATGCCATCATCATCCCAGAGTGTCTGGAATGCTGTTTCGAGCCACTTACCGATTTAACGTAAGACCAGAACATCCTAGGATTTTCTGTCAAATCGGTACATAGAATTTTAGTTTCGAATTCACTGAACGCTTACGCATAGCCCTCCTTACGCTAACTTTGACATCGTTTAGCTTCTGTTTGTCTGAGAGGTTTTGGCTGCGTTTAAACTTGCAGTGAAGATCTCTTTGATTTCGCAATAGCTTCCTAACTTTGTTGTTGAACCACGGTGGGTTTTTCCCGTCCCTCTCAGTGTAACTCGGCACGTACCTGCCATGGTGCACACGCGCGTGCGTTGAGGCACATGGAAAACATTTTCAACGCACACTGTAACTGTGGCTGCGTAGTACTGCCGTATTAGATCGCAGCCTCTGTAGCAATGTATGATTGAGAAAATTACTCTAGCTGTCCAAGAAGAAGCTCTGACAGTTACTTGAACTCTGTCAATACAATGTCATCTTTAGTGGTTGTTGTCATTCTTGATTCTAACAATATACAAGCGTGCAAAGCACGTTACTTGGATATGATGGAAAACTGCTGGAGAATTTGTCTGTTTTTAATGTCTACAGATTACTGAGCAGTAGTTATCGACCCTTTTGGACTTTTGTGGTGAGCACCTTAGTGTATAGATTATATGAACAGTTAGTCAGGACTATCCACAATGCCAAAGGATTCCTTGTACTATGTGTTTAAGTCTGATTTAACGCCCTATTTTATTTAAAGAGTTTATCAGTTCCAATTTGGTTAACTGACATTGCTAAAATTGTTTAAATAGTTTGAGCCCATTTGGCAATCTGCCAAATTTTAAGTCAATACATTGAAATACCTTGCAAACATCATATCGGACCAAAAAAAGTGAGACTTGCAAAACAACGATACCACACTCGACCCGCCACCCAACCCCGTGCGTGGGCGGCTGTGGGAACTTTGAAATCTTCCAGGGGTCCCCCGTTTTTTAATGTAGATTACGATTCTTTAGCAAAATCTATATACGTTTTGTCTGAAGCATATTCTTCGTTTCGCCACAAATGGTTCTGTAATCAGAGGAATAGAAATGGGTACACAATCATTTTTTACATGCTACTCAATAGCACTTGAATGTCCAATGGCGTATGGGACCCCACCTCCATGCTGCGAGGGTAGGAAAGGCCAGACATCATAACTCTTAATTGGAAACACCATTCTCTACGTTGTATTCCTCCGACATATAGAATACGGGACTACTCGACGCACCACCGTGGCCATGTAGCGAAGTTAGCGAACTACGACGTAGCTAACAGGCAGTACTATGCGACCAGAGCTCACGTACCGTGCAGACGTAGAACGGATAGCAGCTCTAAACATTACAATACTTGTGCCGTGTATATTGCCTGCACACCTGTCTGCCGTTTGGAGAACAGTCGTGCAAGTGGAAGATGAATGTAGCAACCATAAACCACTCTGTCTATAGGCCACAAGTAGCCCATCGGGACCATCCGACCGCCGTGTCATCATCAGGGGAGGATGTGGATAGGAGGGGCGTGGGGTCAGCACACCGCTCTCCCAGGCGTCATGATGGTATTCTTGACTGAAGTCGCTACTATTCGGTCGAGTAGTCCTCAATTGGCATCACGAGGCTGAGTGCACCCCGAAAAATGGCAACAGTGCACGGCGGCCCGGATGGTCGCCCATCCAAGTGCCGACCAGGCTCGACAGCGCTTAACTTCGGTGATCTCATGGGAACCGGTGTATCCACTGCAGCAAGGCCGTTGCCTATGCAACATCTTTGCGAATGTAAAATCAGTCTTTGGTGAAACAATAGTTTTACGTTATTTCAGTTTCACATAACTAAAATCTCAAAATTTTACTGAGCCCACTGAAGATTTCAAAGTCCCCCAGCCACCCACGCCCGTGGTACGTTAGAGGTGGCTGGTTGAATGTGGTACAATTGGATGTCCCACTCTGAGACAAATAAATCAGAATTATAAATTTTTCGATCCAATATTTCAATTTCTTCAGACACATATACTCTGCTTAATATATAGGGTGTGTTGTGTGAGAACAGTATCAGCCTGCCAGATGAAACTGCTTTGAAGGGCAGCCTATATGTTAGGGGCAAGAAGGCAGTATTCTGGGCTCCAGAATGTTGGCTGGCCAGCATGACAGACGTGTGTTGGAGCAGTATCAGCCTGCTTTATAGATATGCTTTGCATTTCATCTTGTATATTGAGGGCCAATAAATGATCTTCAGGTGTCTGACGTGTAGCCCATTTTGCATGACAGATGTGATGTGGCAGTGGTATTGGCCTGCTTTACTGAATTGTATTCTGTGGCATAATGTGCTGGAGAGTATGGCTGGGGACAGGTTGAAATGAATAAAGGAAGAGGTTGACAGAGTGAGCGGGAGCAGGAAATGGGTGGAGAGGGTGGAGGATGGGGAGCAGCATGAGGCAAGTGGAAGTTGTAGAGGGGTAATAGGCAGGCGGAATAGGAAGAGGGGGGGGGGGGCGGTGGTAACAGAAAGATAAAGTGGTAGGAGGATGATGTTAGCAAAAGCAGGTGGGTGAAATGGACAAAGAGAGAGGGAGGAGTAAATGAAGAGAATAGAGTGCGAGGAGAAGACAGACAGATAGAGGTGGGAGAATCAGGTGGACAGCCAGGGGAAGGAAGAGGTGGACCTAATGAGGGGGAAGGGAAGATGTGTTCAACAGATGTGTCGAACACATACGCTGGCAAAGCCACAGGGGAAACATTAGTTTATCAGTATTATTTGCACTCGTTTTCTGTTATTTATTTTTTACTCAGCTTGAAAATAAGTTCACTTTTACTATCTTGTGTTTTAGTTTAAGCCTTGTGGGGATTGTTTTTCAAGTTTTAAATGTACATTCGTTTATGGGGCAAATGAGATTTATTTGCTTTCTACATAGAGTGTTCAAATATTTCTCTGGTTTATCTAAAGGGTATATATTTAATTGTTTTATAGCTGTTCATTGAGTGTCCTGACCTCCTGTGTTGATAGCTCTTCATTGATGAGTGATGCCTGACGCTTTTGGAACATATGTTGGCTGAAATCATTTCTATGTGTTCTAGTAATGCCTGAATTCATGTTGTACTTTACAGAAATTATTTTTCCTCTATGCAAGGTAATTCTGTCAAACTTCAAATGGCTCTGAGCACTATGCGACTGAACTTCTGAGGTCATCAGTCGCCCAGAACTTAGAACTAATTAAACCTAACTAACCTAAGGATGACACACATCCATGCCTGAGGCAGGATTCGAACCTGCGACCGTAGCGGTTGCTAGGCTCCAGACCGTAGCGCCTAGAACCGCACGGCCACTCCGGCCGGCTGTGAAACTTCAACTGAACGTTTATAAGACTGAATATATATTGCTTATTTTCTAAATAAATTTGAGATTGTTAAATTTCATAATTGCGCAAATAAATTTATCTTTTCTGGTTGAAGTGTTACCCTGCCCAGCTCCTCTTGCTAAACTAATCTGATATCGGCATGGAAACTTTTCACAAAAGTAGCCTAAAAAGTATTAAAATGCTACAGGCTTTATGTAAGTTTCGATTTGGGGCATTATAATCACTCTGGTCGTAATTTACGCTTACAAATATACATGATATTCGATAATACCCGAATATTCAACAAGTCTTGTAGCGATGAAAACTTGCCTATTTCCTCTATGTCCGCGTGATTGCCTCAACCGCCACCTTCCGTGCAGAGGAATACACTGTGAGAATCACTTCTGAACTGTCATCAGAGGTTTCGAATCAATCTCCCACGCGTAATCAATGTTACTCACTTGATTCTTTGTCTGACGTACTTCATAGCGGCCAAAGCCTTTACTCCAGACAGAAGGGTCCAAATGGTGCTTTGTCATAGTGGCATAATGTTTTGAGTTTCCACAAGACATTTTCAAATATCATCCATGGGATTTTCGTAATTTATATTTGGAATTCCACTCACTAGTGTAAGGCGACACGCCGTATTATTTGTTGATTTACCCTTAATTATTACCAACGGCCTTGCTGCAGTGATAACACCGGTTCCCTTCAGATCACCGATCTAAGAGCTGTAGGGCTTGGCTTGCACTTGGATGGGTGACAGTCTGGGTCTGCTTTACGTGTGTGGTAAAGTAACTAAAATCTGTGTGGCCGGCCGCGGTGGCCGTGCGGTTCTGGCGCTGCAGTCCGGAACCGCGGGACTGCTACGGTCGCAGGTTCGAATCCTGCCTCGGGCACGGGTGTGTGTGATGTCCTTAGGTTAGTTATGTTTAAGTAGTTCTAAGTTCTAGGGGACTTATGACCTAAGATGATGAGTCCCATAGTGCTCAGAGCCATTTGAACCATTTGAAAATCTTTGTGTAAGCAGACAGTTTATATTCAGATTCATTGGAAGTAAACATTTCCTACTGGTAGAAGATGACACTATAAAACAGTAAAGAACACAGATGATTATATTTGTTTCTTCTTCCCTTACAATCCAGGACGGTAAAAACAAATATATTTCATTCGGTCATGGCTACTTCCTTGTGGCATAGTAAAATGACCCTTTTCTAGATCGGTGTTCGTATGTTCACATATATCATGCGATGCAAGATTTTAGGACATACATGAGTTACAAAAATTGGCGTTGGTACTAACAGAAAAAGATGCAGACACAGGCGAAATTAAGAGCTCTTAACTCTGGTGATCTGTAGAAAGCACTGTAGCAAGGCCGTTGGCAATAATCAAGCATATATCAACAAATAACACGGTATGGCGCCTTTACAGTAGCGTGCGGAATTCCAAATATAAATTACGAAAATGCCATGGATGATTTTGTGAAAATCTCTTGTGGAATTATAGAAAGGCGCCAATTAGACTCTCCTTTCTGAGGAAGAGGCTTTGACGCTATGAAGCAAGTTACAAAACGCACTAAGTCTCAGTAACGTTTATTACCCGTTTAAGATTGATTCGAAGGCTCTGGTGACAGTTCAGAAGTGATTATAATAGTGTATTCCTCTGTACGGGAAATGGTGGTCCAGACAATCACACGAACGTGTTGGAAAGAGACAAGTTTCATCGCTCCAAGACACATTGAATATTCGGGTATTATCGAACATCATTTACATTTGTAAGCGTAATTTACGACCAGAGCTTTGTCCTATACCAAAATGGCGAGTTACGATCTTCGGCCATTCAGTAAGCAAATATTTCGTAGAATAAGAAAGATAACCAGTACATCCAAGAAATAATGAAATATGTGGTCGTATCTATTTAAAATTATTATTCGTCAGTACGCCATTTTACAAATGGCTAGCATACTCTTGATGTTATGCCCATAACGCTTTAGACTTGCCTCTTTCTTACGGAACTGGAAAGTGCAGTCCTCTGTATCGAGTGGAAAAATGCATTACCGAAATGCAAGCCAGATTACACTAAAAGCAAATGAAATTGCTAGCCTCACTTGGATGCGCACGAACATTGCATTCTCCGGCAGAACGCCCAGGAAAAGGAAACAAAAAGTCGAAATTCGCCGGCTGTGAGAGGGAAACGCAAGTACTGCACGCTTGTACTCTCAGACCTTCCATATTCTCCCACAAGCCAATCGTAGGTTTGTCCGATATGCAGACCAGAATTACACTCTCTAAGGGAGGTCGCAAAATTCCTCCAATTCTCTAGTTTCGCATCCAATTTTAATTCAGCTCCCAACTCTGATGTCTGCTGCTAAGCAATCTACGCGCTGGGTATTCGCTTCTACTACTCTGTAAAATATTTCCTGTTCTCTGCCACGCTCTCGACTAAACCATCGCGGAAACATCCGCAGGAAATTTCACCGACATAACACAGATTTCTCTGCGTACGTGGTTCAGGGTTTCCAGTGTCCGTACCAGGGTACAATTGTGCTATTGAGTTCCCTTCCAAAAACCCACAATGTTTGCATAGGCGCAGTGGTTGCACTTAAGCAGCTAATTGTTGACGTGCAGTCATATACTTGCATCTTCGGACTTTAGCTGACATGCAGCTATGCAACTGCATCGCCAATTTATTTTCAAAGAGAGTTCACTTGTTGTTGTAGACGTTGTTGTTTGTCGGTCTAGACTGATATGATGCAAGTCTCCAGGCTAGCCTAGCTTCTGTCTTTTTGAATCTCCACTACTATTGTGCCATTTGAACCTGCTTTACGTACTGAAACCTTGGTCCTCTTCTACTATTTTGAACATCCAAGTATCTCCCCATCGCCGGCCGGAGTGGCCGAACGGTTCTAGGCGCTGCAGTCTGGAACCGCGCGACCGCTACGGTCGCAGGTTCGAATCCTGCCGCGGGCATGGATGTGTGTGATGTCCTTAGGTTAGTTAGGTTTAAGTAGTTCGAAGTTCTAGGGGACTGATGACCTCAGCAGTTAAGTCCCATAGTGCTCAGAGACATTTGAACAATTTATCTCCCCATCACCACTATTACAATTTCTTGATATATGAACACGTGTTCTATCAAACCATCCGTTCTTTTGGTCAACTTGTATCATGAACCCTTATTCAACCAGATTCAATGCCAATTAATTAACTATTTGATCTATCTGAGTCATCTTCAGCATTGACCTTTAGCAACCCATTTCAAAAAGTTACATGCTCTTTTTTGTTGTACTGTCACAATGTACATAGCTGCGTCTTGTAGGAATAAACTTCATCAACCCAGTGTTTCGTGAAGTATCTTAATCTGGGGCTCCGACTAACAGCAAACACAACCTTTTTGTAGACGATGTAGTTCAAAAATGGTTCAAATGTCTCTGAGCACTATGGGACTTAACATCTGAGGTCATCAGTCCCCTAGAACTTTGAACTACTTAAACCTAACTAACCTAAGGACATCACACACGTCCATGCCCGAGGCAGGATTCGAACCTGCGACCGTAGCGGTCGCGCGGTTCCAGACTGAAGCGCCTTTAACCGCGTGGCCACACTGGCCGGCAGACGATGTAGTCATATAATGTAGTACTGCTTAAAAAAAATCTGCACAAATATTCCGTCAGATTTATTGTGCAGGACCAACAGCTACAACTAAATAACCATTCCACAAATCATTGTACAGTGGATGGCGAGGGACAGATCGTACCAACATAAAGAGTTTTCTTTCGTACTTCTTTCGTGAGTTGAGTGAGAGAAAAATGACTACATAACGCACCCTGCCGACCGTTCTACATGTCAGGCACCATTAACAGCAGTAATTATTTACATTTCCGCCGATGGTGCGGAAGTGTACGAAGTTACGTTCCACCATGTCTTCAGGGTACTCATTGCTTTTGTCATGCCGTGTAGATTGAGCAGTAGGGACGAGAGACTACGTCCGTGTCTTATATCTTTTCTAATCAGCAGTCTTCGTTCTGTTTCCATACAGCTCAAATTCACTGACCAGTCACACTAATGTGACCACCTGTCAAAAGAGTGACTAACCACCTTTTGCAGTGCGGAGCGTTCCGAGACGTACAGGACGAACGTCAGTGAGTTTCTACGAGGCACCGACAGGATGTGGAGCCATGCCGACTCCAGTGCTGTGGACATCTGCTTTAGATTTCCTGATTTAGGATCCATATCGAAAACAGCCCGATCGAGGTGGTCCCACAGATTCCAGATTGGGTTTAAATATGGGGAGAATGGCGTCCACGGGAGTAAAGTAAACTCGTTCTGGTGCTCTTCGAACCGCGCACGTATACTGCAAGCTCCGTGATGCGTTGCACTATCCAGTTGGTAGATGCCATCCTATAAACCAAAAACAAACTGCAGGTAGAGGTGGACTTCGTCCCCTAGGATGGATGCATAGTAGTGCTGATCCACTGTGCCTTCAAGAACGACTAAAACATCCCCCAGACCATAAACACTTCCTCCTCAGTCGTGGACCCCTTCGACGATTGCTGCAGGGTGTTTTCTTTCAGATGTTTCAAGCCGTACACGCCAACGGCTATCTGTCCGATGGAGCATGAAACATGATTCTTCTGAAAGGGTCACCTGTTGCCAGTCAGTGGACGTCCAGTTAAGTGAGACCTGGTATAGTCAAGGGAAGGCCGGATGCGGTTACGATTGAGGACGGGCCCTAATCAGTTGCTATTGGTTGCCTTTTACAGTTACACACGCTATTTATTTTAAACCAGTAATTCCAAACTCAACAATAAATAAAAATACCACACGTTATTAATGAAGGAATAAACAACTGTGTAAATAATAGTGTTTTCAGTGAATTACAATCTAACAAATCACCATTAAATACAGATAAAGTAGATAATGTTTTAAAATCAAGCCATTGTGATCTGGGCAGAAGGCCTTACACGCCAGAAATGGCAATAAATTAAGAATTGCATAAAACTCTCTACAGTTTACAAGTTACAGGTTTTGAAATATTAAAGGCAAGTCGCCACAAACACAGCAGAAGGCATCAGACGCCAGGAATGGCAGTAAATAAGGTTTAAAGGCTTACTGCTAAAATACAAATACCAAATTATAACTTTAAGGCAAATGACCACAATTACGCCTGAAGGCCTTACACGCCGTAATTAACGTACACCGTGCATATCAGAATGACGCTACTGAAAACCGGCACCGAGGCAACTGTGGTACACCACGGTTCATAGACTGCAGAGGTGGACGACGCCTGCTGGCGAATAGACGTGCAACTGTTCCGTCCACTGAACGTCTCTGCACAAGGGCCTGCACAGCAGGCGCCTGCATCACACATCTATGCTGACTACTGTTTATCGGCGACGAACACAGGAATTTGCAGGTCAATACCATAATGAGCCATGCTGCGGCTCGCGTTGGTGCTGTTTGTAGATTTCCGCCTACTATGCCTATTTTCATTCACTGCTTTCATATGGCATATTTTGGGGCAATTCGTCATTACGAGAGAAAGTATTCAAAAATAACAGCGAAGCGCGTAGCTACAACACTAGAAAGGATAATATTCACTATTCTGTATTAAATCTCACTTTGACACAGAAAGGGATGAATTATGCTGCCACAAAAATCTTTGGTCATTTCCCAAATAGCATTAAAAGTCTGACAGATAGTCAATCAACACTTAAAAGCAAATTAAAAGAATTTCTGAATGACAACTCCTTCTACTCAATAGATGAATTCTTACATATGAAATAGTAACTGTAAAAAATTAATGAATTAACTAATTATTTTGTGGAAAGAAAACTTATGTTAAAGTGACACGTTCCACATAATTACGAAATGACGTATTCATGATCTATGGAACAAGGATTAATGTATGTATGTATGTATGGAGAGAAAAACGTAAGTACAATGAAGGTAACTGCGAAGAAAGCATGGGTAACAGAAGAAATACTTCAGTTGATTGAAGAAACAAGTACAAAAATGTTCAGCCAAATTCGGGGATACATAAACAAAATTCACTTAGGGATGAAGTAAATGCGAAGAGCAGCTATGGCGAGGTTGCTGCACAAAAAATGTTAAGAAATCGAAAGAGAAATGAATGTCGGAAAGACTGACTCAACATACAGAAAAGTCAAAACAATCTACAATGAAAACCAAGGGCGGTAACATTAAGAGTGCAATGAGCATTCGACTGTCAAATGCACAGGAGAGAGTGGATAGGTGGGAAGACTACAATGAGGAGTGCTGTATGTGTGGGAGGTCTTATCTGATGTGATATAAGAGGAAATAGGAGCCGATAAGGAAGAGAGACTAGATCGAGTACTTTAAATAGAATTTAGGACAGCCTTGAAAGAATCAATTAAGGCAGAAGGGATAAATAACATTCCTTCGGAATTTCGAAAATCATGGGGGAAAGTGGTAACAGAACGATTACTCACGTTGGTGTGTAGAAAATATGAAACTGGCGGAAAAACATCACCCACATAATTCCGACGATTGTAAGAGCTGACACGTGAGAGAATTATCGCACAATCCGCTTAACATTTACGCATTCAAGTTGCTGACAATAGTAATATACGGAAGAATGGAAATGAAAATTGAGGATGCGTTAGATGACAATCACTTTGGCTTAAGAAAAGATAAAGGCACCAGAGAGGCAGTTATGACATTACGATTGACAATGGAAGCGAGACTAAAGAAAAATCAAGAAATGTTCATAGGCTTTGTCGGCGCGGAGAAGCGTTCGCAAATGTAAAATTGTGAGCCATTAGGAAAGACGGGTAATACACAATATGTACAAGAATCAAGAGGGAACAGTAAGAGTGAAATACCAGGAACGAAGTACACGAATTAGAAAGTGTGTAAGTCAGGGTTGCAGTCTTTCACCCATGTTATTCATTCTATACGTTGAAGATGCAATGACGGAAATAAAAGAAAAATTCCAGAATGGACTTAAAATTCAAGGTGAAAGGATATCAGCCGGCCGTTGTGGTCTAGCGGTTCTAGGCGCGCAGTCCGGAACCGCACGACCGCTACGGTCGCAGGTTCGAATCCCGCCTCGTGCATGGATGTGTGTGATGTCCTTAGGTTAGTTAGGTTTAAGTAGTTCTAAGTACTAGGGGACTGATGACCGCAGTAGTTAAGTCCCATAGTGCTCAGAGCCATTTGAGCCAAAGGATATCAGTATTCAGATACGCTGATGACATTGCTATCCTCAATGAAAGTGAAGATGAAATACACAATTTATTGAATGGAATAAACAGTCTAATGAGTACAGAATATGGATTGAGAGCAAATTGAAGAAATACGAAAGTAATGAGAAGTATCAATAATGGAAACAGCGAGGAACTTAGGGCCATTATTGATGATCACGAAGTAAATGAGGGTAAGGAATTCTGCTACCTAGACAGCAAAATAATCCATGACAGACGGAGCAAGGAGGATATAAAAAGCAGACTGGCACTGGCAAAAAGGCCATTTCTGACGAAGAGAAGTCTCCTGGTATATGTGAGTGCACGCTTTCTCCGCGAATTTCATATATGAAGTCTTCACGGGGAGTCAGCCGAGTAGCGTCGTCGTCTCGTAGCAACGTTCCGATGGAACGCGTCTCCATCATCTTCAGGCGAAGTGTCGGGATATCACTCACTCTCATCTAATGCTTTCCCCTCTTTGGGGAAGTGTGTGGGGCAGTTTGTAGCCATTCGGCTTTTACTCCTCTATGTACTTGTGAGTGTGATTTTATATGTTATTTTTTGGTCTCTGTGAAATGTGATGAATGTTCTTTATGTGTCTGGTACTTGCCTGAGGTTGGCGTGATGATTGGCAGTTTGTGGGAGGGACCGGGATTGGGGATTGGATATTGGGATTTTCTCTTCGACGTAATCGTGGAAGATCATCATTGGGCGTTTGTGCTTATCGCGGGATATGTCATACCGACCTAGGGATTGGATGAGGACGGTTCCTGATCTGGAAGAACCCTCTTAGAAGGCCCTTGCCAGATCTTGGAAACGCTCTCTCAGGAGTGGGATTTCAGCTGCGGCGTGCAGATCATCGGTAGGTAATCCAGGGGGTAGATGCAGTGCCCTCCTGAGGGCGCGGTTCTGCAGCCTCTGGAGTTTGTCCAGGTGCTGCTTCGCCGCTTATCCAAAGACAGGGCATGCATATTCCATTACAGGACGGATCAGGGCCTGGTACACGTTCACTCCTACAGAGCAATGAAGGGAGCTGGTTGAGTTAAGGGTTGGGTACAGGATGGACATTACGGCGCAGACTTTCCTGTGGACTTCGTCTGTGTGGGGTTTCCACGTAAGACGAGAGTCCAAAGTTACGCCAAGGTACTTGGCGGTTCTGCGCCAGGGGAGTTGGGTTCCGTTTAGGTGAAGGTGGAGGGGGGAGGAGGGGGGGGGGGGGCTTGCGGAGGTTCGCGCCTTCCGAGCATCCGGGTAATCAGCATAGCCTGTGTCTTTTCAGAGTTGATGGTGATGCGCCAGTGATAGGCCCAAGTTTCTGTGTCGTCTAAAACTCTTTGTAGCATACGGGCGACCAGGTCCTTGTTCGCATTTCTCTTGTAGAAGGCTGTGTCGTCTGCATACTGTGCGGTGTGCACCAAGGGGGCCGTTGATGTGTCTGCAGTGTATAGGCTGTACAAAACGGGCCCTGTGGCACCCCAGCACGTATACGCCTTTTGTTGGAGGTGGCAGTTTTTACTTTGACAGAGAAAGTTCTATCCGTGAGATAGCTTTTGATCTGCTTAACTATGCTCCCGGGGAACCCTTGTGTGTATAACTTGTAGAGTTGCCCTGTATCCCATACTGTGTCAAAGGCTTTGGCTACGTCCAGTAGTACTATCCCGAAGTAGTCTCTGTGGTTGAAGCCCTCTGTGGGTGCTTCAACCACTCTCATGATCTGTTGTGGGGCAGAGTGGTTCTGCCGGAATCCGAGTTGGAAATCCGGCAGAAGTTACTCTCTGGAAATATGTTCCTGTATGGGTATCAGCAGGAGGCGCTCATAGATCTTGCTGAGAGTTAGCAAGAGGCATATCGGCCTACAGTGCTGCGGGAATAGAGTCTTTCCCTCAGAGAAGAACTCTCCGTTCCACCAATGAGCACGGACGGAGCAGAGACGGACGCCGGGACACGAACCCCGCACACGCGTCCCCACCACCACCACCACCACCACCACGACCACCACCACCACCAGCCGCTCCAGACGCATCGGGCGATTCCGCGGGCGCGTGGTTGGCCGGCGGCGGGAAGCGGAGAGCGGTCCAGCAGAAACATCAGCCTGCGACCGACGATATCCCGACACATCCCCTGAAGATGATGGAGACGCATTCCTTCGAAACGTTGCTACGAGACGACGACGATACTCTGCTCAAAACCCGTGAAAGCTTCATATAAGTCCCATGGTATCTTAATTTGAGGAAGAAATTTCTAAGAATGTATGTCTGAAACATGGGAAAACCGAAACAGAAGAGAATAGAAGCCTTTGAGATGTGGTGCAGCAGAAAAATGTTGAATATTAGATGAACTGGTAAGGAATGTAAAGGTTTCCCGGAGAACCGGCGAGGAAAGAAATATACGGAAAACACTGACAAGAAGAAGGGAGAAGATGATAAGACATGTGTTAAGATATCAGGGAATAGATTCCACTGTACTAGAGGGAGCTGTAGAGGGCAAAAACTGTAGAGAAAGACAGAGATTGGAATACATCCAGCAAATAACTGAGAACGTAGGTCGCAAGTGCTACTCTGAGATAAAAAAAAGTTAAAACGTACACCATCTTACATTGTCGAAAGTTTTTTCTTGGTCGAGAAATCATATGAGCGTCTTGCAAGATCCCCTCGCTTCTAAACAGATATTGTTATTATTTAGCTTAGCCACGAGTCCGTAGAGGGTGGTATATGTGACGTACAATATAACTGGTCAACATTTGCGAGTGTGAGTCGGACCTTACTTGGTCCGCCTTGGTGGGTCGTGTTGTCGTATTTCGTCCTACCTGTGCGCGGTGCAGCTGTCGTAAATGCCGTCTCGTGCAGATTCTTCATTGGCGCATTGGATGTCTATAAGTGAAAGCTAATTATCTGAAATTGCTGTCGATCAACTTTGGGGCATCTATTTACTCGAACATACAGAATCCCGCAATATCACTTCTACTCCTATTAGATCAACATTTCCGCCCGGAATTTGCGAGTGTGAGTCGGACCTTCCTTGATCCGCCTTTGTGTAGTGATGAAGAGTAGGCTGAAGTTCACGACATTAGTCAGGAAGAATCAATACGCAACGAAGTGGGATACGGAAGTACTAAGGAATGACGAGATACGTTTGAAGTTCTCTAACGCTATAGATACAGCAATAAGGAATAGTGCAGTAGGCAGTACAGTTGAAGAGGAATGGACATCTCCAAAAAGGGCCATCACTGAAGTTGCGAAGGAAAACATAGGTATAAAGAAGGTAGCTGCGAAGAAACCATGGGTAACAAAAGAAATACTTCAGCTGATTGATGAAAGGAGGAAGTACAAACATGTTCCGGCAAAATCAGGAATACAGAAATACAAGTCGCTGAGGAATGAAATAAATAGGAAGTGCAGGGAAGCTAAGACGGAATGGCTGCAGGAAAAATGTGAAGACATCGAAAAAGACATGATTGTCGGAAGGACACACTCAGCATACAGGAAAGTCAAAACAACCTTTGGTGACATTAAAAGCAACGGTGGTAACATTAAGAGTGCAACGGGAATTCCACTGTTAAATGCAGAGGAGAGAGCAGATAGGTGGAAAGAATACATTGAAAGCCTCTATGAGGGTGAAGATTTTTCTGATGTGATAGAAGAAGAAACAGGACTCGATTTAGAAGAGATAGGGGATCCAGTATTAGAATCGGAATTTAAAAGAGCTTTGGAGGACTTACGGTCAAATAAGGCAGAAGGGATAGATAACATTCCATCAGAATTTCTAAAATCATTGGGGAAAGTGGCAACAAAACGACTATTCACGTTGGTGTGTAGGATATATAAGTCTGGCGATATACCATCTGACTTTCGGAAAAGCATCATCCACACAATTCCGAAGACGGCAAGAGCTGACAAGTGCGAGAATTATCGCACAATCAGCTTAACAGCTCATGCATCGAGGTTGCTTACAAGAATAATATACAGAAGAATTGAAAAGAAAATTGAGAATGCGCTAGGTGACGATCAGTTTGGCTTTAGGAAAAGTAAAGGGACGAGAGAGGCAATTCTGAAGTTACGGCTAATAATGGAAGCATGGCTAAAGAAAAATCAAGACACTTTCATAGGATTTGTCGACCTAAAAAAAGCGTTCGACAATATAAAATGGTGCAAGCTGTTCGAGATTCTGAAAAAAGTAGGGGTAAGCTATAGGGAGAGACGGGTCATATACAATATGTACAACAACCAAGAGGGAATAATAAGAGTGGACGATCAAGAACGAAGTGCTCGTATTAAGAAGGGAGTAAGAGAAGGCTGTAGCCTTTCGCCCCTACTCTTCGATCTGTACATCGAGGAAGCAATGATGGAAATAAAAGAAAGGTTCAGGAGTGGAATTAAAATACAAGGTGAAAGGATATCAATGATACGATTCGCTGATGACATTGCTATCCTGAGTGAAAGTGAAGAAGAATAAATGATCTGCTGAACGGAATGAACAGTCTAATGAGTACACAGTATGGGTTGAGAGTAAATCGGAGAAAGACGAAGGTAATGGGAAGTAGTAGAAATGACAACAGCGAGAAACTTAACATCAGGATTGATGGTCACGAAGTCAATGAAGTTAAGGAATTCTGCTACCTAGGCAGTAAAATAACCAATGACGGACGGAGCAAGGAGGACATCAAAAACAGACTCGCTATGGCAAAAAAGGCATTCCTGGCTAAGAGAAGTCTACTAATATCAAATACCGGCCTTAATTTGAGGAAGAAATTTCTGAGGATGTACGTCTGGAGTACATCATTGTATGGTAGTGAAACATGGACTGTGGGAAAACCGGAACAGAAGAGAATCGAAGCACTTGAGATGTGGTGCTATAGACGAATGTTGAAAATTAGGTGGACTGATAAGGTAAGGAATGAGGAGGTTCTACGCAGAATCGGAGAGGAAAGGAATATGTGGAAAACACTGATAAGGAGAAGGGACAGGATGATAGTACATCTGCTAAGACACGAGGGAATGACTTCCATGGTACTAGAGGGAGCGGTAGAGGGCAAAAACTGTAGAGGAAGACAGAGATTGGAATACGTCAAGCAAATAATTGAGGACGTAGGTTGCAAGTGCTACTCTGAGATGAAGAGGTTAGCACAGGAAAGGAATTCGTGGCGGGCCGCATCAAACCAGTCAGTAGACTGATGACAAAAAAGAAAACAAAAAAAGTTCAATAATGAAACGCTCATGTCACAAACTACGCGTAACCGAGAGCATGGCTACCATCGAACAAGACCGGAAGAGCTCTTAACGCCGACTGCCGACTTCTGCGCGCAGTCCGTATCTCTTACTAGTTTCGTCACAATTCGTGGATTTCCGATCAAGTTCGTACTTACTAAGATATGCATTTGTTAATGAACGGGTGTGAATTTTAACGAGGCAAAATTATGATAAACTGTTTTAAACATCCAGAGGCTCCTCCTAGTATTCGTATTGTCATAAATGACTAATTATTAGATATAAATAAACAAAATCGGTGGCTTTGGCGCCAACATGGCGGTACTTCTCGTCATATGTATTTCCCAGGCTGACGCTTGTTGCTACTGTCCAGCGCCGAGCCCCACCCCACAACGCGCGACAAAAATGGCTCTGAGCACTATGGGACTTAACATCTATGGTCATCAGTCCCCTAAAACTTAGAACTACTTAAACCTAACTAACCTAAGGACATCACACAACACTCAGTCATCACGAGGCAGAGAAAATCCCTGACCCCGCCGGGAATCGAACCCGGGCGCGGGAAGCGAGAACACTACAGCGCGACCACGATCTGCGGACTCTACGCGCGACATATAATCGCTTCGTCACCTAGCCAGCCAGCGTGGGAAATGTTCTCCGAATGGCCGGCTACGGACTACAGCACTTCCTAATTATCGTGAGTCCATCAATGAGAGACAATAATTTATTAATACTGGTAAAAATGTCTTCCTCACGTAAGAGGCACCCTAGAGTCTCTCAGGATATCTTTTTTAATTTCTTTTTCCAAACACAACGTCATAGCTGTCCTTATGGTGAGTTTAGCTTTCCAAAAGCCAAACTGGCAATCATTTAGCATACCATACTATTTAGCTTTCCTGAAGCGGAACTGACAATCGTCTAACAGACTATACTCTCCCGCAACTGGAGCTTGTGGTCCACCTCTAATGATCTCGTCGTTGACCGGATTTTAAACCCTAAGCTTCCTTGCTTCCATTAGTAAGATTATTGAACAACAGCAGGTATCGCAAATGGAGTGGGTGGGTGCACGCCCAGAAGGGGTAGTGAGCGTTCCGCTCCGCGGCGAAGGACAACGCCTCCAGTGAAGAGAGAGCGAGTGGGGTTACGGAGGCCGCTGCCACAAGCCGGCAAACACTTTGCAGCGTGGGCGGAGGGGAATGGGGCGGGGGTGGAGGGGAGTGGTGGTAGACAGCGCCAGCCGATCTCGATGAACATAAATCGATAGCGGGCGCAGCGGGTGGGGGTGAGGTGTGAGGGTACACAGCGGCCAGCCGGCAGGCACTCCAATCAGCAGGGGCAACATTTGCCCGCCGCCATCGAGGGCCTGCCTCGATAGGGGAGGCGCCGCTGTCGATGCAGAGCAGAGGGCCGCTTTCTTCCGCAGCCGGCACGCGCGCCGCGGTAATCGCGCGGGCCAATCTCCTGGCGCGCCGCCTCCGCTCCGCCCCGCACCACCGAGCTTACAAATGTTTGCCTCCGCCCGCACTTTGCGGAAACGAGTTTGTGAACAGACAAGAGAGCGATTCGACCGCACGCAGGTCTCATAAACAGCGGTATCGCGGCGTAAATCTCGTCACAAAGGGCAGCAGAGTTCTTCGAAACCCTTCACGTTGCGTAGTTGCAGTCACGGTTCGTCAGAACAGCATACACCCGTCGATTGTCCAGTCTACCGTATCTTCCTTCGCCGTCGGCGTTGTCGTGGTTACCGAGAGACACCGTTATACCAAGAGGAAAGGCGCGTCGATCTTAGAGCATGAGATATGATGACCTTAAGCCATTGACAACACACAACGGTCACGGTAGCACCTGATTCCAGAATAGCTGCAGTAGTTAAGATCTACGAATTATCACCTGTTGACCAGGTCCCCAAAACTTAACTCGTAACGAGATCCCTTCAAAGCAAATTGTCATAACGATCGTCTATAAAGGCTTCGTACAACGAGAATAAATGTTACGGTTTATAGAATAATAACAGATACGACCAAACTGTCTTGTCTCTCCAGCTATATTTAACATAACTTCGTTCACAGTTTCATTTCGCATTCACCACTCATTTACCGAAACCCTTTGATGAACAGTTTTGGTTGCTTAACACCAACAGTCAATGATAATGATACAGCTTTTCTCCTTTTTATAAATTGAAGCCCGCTCTCCGTGATATAATAAAAAAAACCGGTCTCAATACCGCGTCCCTCATGAGATGCGAATAGACTTATCCCGGAACTGGAATTGACCGCCCTGTAGGTGTACTCAATTTAATGACCACACTTCACTGTCCGCTATTTCGCGTAACTGAATGTCCATTTGTTAGTCTGATTATACACTGTAGCTATTTAAAATTCGCCCCTATATTTTTCACAACGCACAATTAGCACTTCGTTACTTGTTGTTTTTTTTTTTTTTCTTCTAAGAGTAAACGGAAAAAAAAGACGCCGTATCATCGGCTTAGTCGATATAAAGCAGAACACCATAATATGCCCAATTCTACCTCTTCTTATAGGATCGGCTACCTTACTCATTAATTTATTACATATTATTTCCAGTAACGCTAAACAGGTATCGCCGTTGTATTTTAATTGTATTCGAAAGCATGTTACTACTATTATGACCGACCAAATCGTAACAAATCGCGCGGCGTGCGTTTTTAACGATAACTTTACGCTATTCAAGTTCCGTTACAGCTGTCTTGACTCGTAATGTTACACGGCCCCCCAGACTGTGATGTCTTGAAGAGGGTTCCAGACAGAACAGGCTTATTTTTTTGTGTACTGTGACAGGAGAGGGTATTTGTTTCGGCGAATACACTCGCTCTCAGATTCACTCAACAAGTCAGTACATACATTCTACAATATTTAAGTAGAGTTAATGGGCCTAGACAAAATGCCCTTAACTAAATTCCACATTTGTTTATAGGTTGTCTTAGAAACACTTCACACTAATCACTTCATATTCACACCACATTTTTTTTCTTGGATGAAGCCCTCAGTTCTTCAACCGACTGTGCAAGGTAGGGATAACAGCCGGGTTCGACGATTGGCATCCTAGGCCAAAACCCTTATCAGGCCACTTGTTTAATCAGAGAGGATTTGGTCCTTTTCTTTTCCTCTTAATTCCACTTTTAAATCATCCATCCTCGCTGTTCGGTGAGAGGATAAATCGTATTTCAGCGTCGTCATTGTTGCTGATACCAAGAAGGTGTCTCATGGAAATCGTCGGTACATTCTTTAATTTTCTTTGTAAGTTAGTATAAGTACGTATTTATCCATTGGTGCTTTTATTTAGTCCACTGAGTGTAGTCTTGGTATCATTCAGTGTTTCTTGAATCTATATTTTGCTCATTATTGATAATACTTCTTCAGGTCTATGTGAGGGAACAAGCCTTTAATTACATCAGTATCACAATCTGCCAGGAGGTAGCTCCCTTCATGAGGTATTTTCATTATTTTGTATGGACCTGTATATAAATATTGCCATTTCTTATTCAGTCTTTTCCTGGTTGATGCTTTTGGGTGATTTCTCAATAAAATTTCTTCCCCTACATCATATGTGACTACTTTCTTCACATTTTCATCAAAACGGGTTTTTCTCAATTGTGCTTGATGCTTCAGGTTTTCGTAGACCTTCTTCACCATATCTTCTTTCTTGGTAATCTTTTGTTCTATCGCAGGTAATTTCTTCATCCATTCTGGCACAATACTTTCACTAAATACTATTTGGTTAGGTGAATAACCTGTCGATAAGTGTGGTAAGTCATTATACACTTTCTCAATTTCATAAATCCAATCGATCCATTTATAATGTTGTTTGTGTATGTACGTCCGTAAAAATCGGTTCAACTCTCGGAAGATTCTCGCAACCGGATTTCCACAAGGGTAAAATCTTGAGATGTAAATGTGCTGGATTCATTGTTCTTTCATAGTCTCTCCCCATACTTTGCTTGTATAATAAGCAGCGTTGTCTGTCAAGACCATTATAGGTTTGCCAAGCTCAGTTATATAGTTGTTGATAAATTTGTATAACATGGGTCGAACGTGGAGATTTTTCAAAGGATATAATTTCACATATTTTGAAAAGAGATCATAGAAAGCCAATACATATTTGAACCGTCCACGTGTCGTGGGACATGGCCCACAGACATCACATGACACCAACATTAAAGGTTGTTGTGGGATGATAGGATGTAATTCTATCTTCCGACAATAGTTTATGGGTTTCGCCTTGTGACATATTTTGCACTTCTTAATAATATTTGTAGCTATACGTCCCAAATTTGGATGATAGCAGTATTGTGCTATTTTGGCTGTACATTTAGCGGAACCAAAATGACCCCAATTCAAGTGAGTGTACCATACTAGTGATTCTAAATATTTATTTGGAACACAAACTTTCCAGACATAGAATAGTTATTGTGTATGTTAACAATGATTGCATAACATGTCTCCATAAACAGTCAACCCATTACATTATACTGAATAACTAACCCACACAAAAGTTAATATCACTTGATCATTGATACAGCAAATGTCATCATGTAAAAACACTAAGTTTATCTTAAATAATTAATATGAAGTACGAAAAATAGTGGCCAACTTACGTATTTTGGATCTCCTTACATAAAAATTACCGAGTGAAACCTATTTGTTCACTAGGACCTTTTTCACTCAGTATTCACGTAAACACTCCTATTTTAGACGAAAACCAATGTAATTCCTAATAATTCATGTTATTTACTTATTTATGCAAATTAGAGAAGTCAATTGACAAACTTCTAAAAAACGGCCTTTTTGTAACAAAGAATTATTCTGTCAAGTCAACAAATCTGTCTATCATTTTAATAACCTGTTAAATTATGTCACTCATTATAAATTAATAACTTTTCTGTACAAATTACGATAACAGATGTACATGTGACTTATAATCTATATCTCTTTTTGGTAGTTTTTTGACAAGGTTATAAATACAAGCAGCAAGAAGGGTCGGGAGCGGAGTCTGAATGTCACTTTGGTAAAGTGTATGTGTGTTATTGTTCGAGGTGGATAAACATTGCAAAGAACATGTAAAAGAAATGATACTGTGTGTTGTGTCGTTGTCTTTGGTGGACAGTGGAATTAAGATGGCCAGCAGAGTGGTAAATATTTGAAGTTTAATTATTTGTTGGTTTCGCTCATTATTTATCATAAAAAGCACATCAAAAACGCGGGACCTCACCTTTTTACCCCTAGACAACCATATTTAGAGCCAGCATCAGCATCGAGACACAGCAGCGATCCAGCAAGCAGCAGCGATTGCATTTTAATGGCGCCAACCTAACATAAAGTGCTAAAAAGCTCCGTAAACGGGAGCGAAATAGTGCGATTATAGCAATATCTACGACTAGGCGACCATTATATGGTGCAGGCACTTTCGCTGTGGTCAGACAAGTCTGAATGATGAAGAACAGAGTGGCAGATCATCTCTCTGTGAATAGCTGGTAATATCAATAGGTGTTCATGCCCTGGTGCTGGAAGATCAGCGTATCACAACCGATGCGATACTGGAATAATAGAAAAGCTGCCATGGATCAGTTTACAACATTTTGCGAAATCCTGCTTCTCCGAGTTGGTATGCTTCCTGAATCAGACCTGGTCCTAATCCAGACACAGCCTTAAGATCTAATGCTGGTGAGCAATGCACAACGGATTTAAAAATGGGAAGAATATGGGAGCCCTAGTTTTGAAACTTATGGTGGGGAATAAAAATTTTTATTATTAAATTTACTGATAAGGGAATTATTCACTGACGGAATAAGAGTTAGATCCAGCTTTGAAAAATAAAATAAAATAAACTTGTGGATCTTAATTAATCGCCAAATGTATAGATTTTGTAAAATGTTACTTTACAACGCTGAACAAAAAGTTTCGCTAGAAGCTACTGTGTGGCAAAACTATAGGAAGAGCGTGGAATTAGTTACTTGTGTATTATAGCTGAGTACCGAATGGTTGTCTTACCAATTAATTACCTACAGTGGGTGATCGTTTGATAGATGAAGTGGTGTATGGGCCATGGTTCTCAGCGTCTTCTGATGGACCGCAGGTATATATCCTAATTACTGATGGGATTCTAATATCCGAAACCGTAATATGAAACTCCTGCGTTTATCCTCACTATATTTTGTGTCACCATGTGAGCTGAGCAGTCTTGAAGTGACACCCTGTTAACCAGGTCAGTATCCGCTGACGATCTGCTACTCAGGACTGCCGATAGAAGAGGATCCAGCGTTGCACATGAAACATCTTGCCGTTACTTTCCCTACAAAAACTTTCGAAAGCCAATAATCTGCCAAACGGGGTTCTAACGTTCATTTGACATCAGAGAGCAGTTGACCAATCTGTGCCCTCTGTTAAAAAGGTAGCCTCGCTACACAGCCTGCGAGAAAAGAGAAAGGCTGACTGAGAGGATAGTTCCTTACACTCCCAGCACTTTCCACACTATTGCTCTGCGTTGACTGTTTTCGGAATAACAGCCACAGTCAGTAAATCTTGTCACAGGAGAAAATCCGGCACCATCGTACTGTTCCCTGAAGGGAAGGCTCTTTTGTGGTCCTGATTTATAACGTACAATTCCTGGACAGACCGCGGACCATGGCCTGCTTACCTGGCTACAATTCCCAGTGGGACACTAGAGCGTTGCTTCCGCCAAGCCGCCCTGACCACGTCCTCAGCGTCCAAAACGTTTCTGGCTCACTTCCAGATTCTGAAGGGAATGTTGTCAGCACCAAATCGTTTGGATTCTTGACTGAAAAATGAAATTTGGTTTGATCAAATACTGTAATGCAAATAAATCTTTCCAAATATTTATCTTATATCCGCACCCACGTAAGTTACGAGGGCAGTTCAATAAGTAATGCAACACATTTTTTTTCTCGGCCAATTTTGGTTGAAAAAACCGGAAATTTCTTGTGGAATATTTTCAAACATTCCCGCTTCGTCTCGTATAGTTTCATTGACTTCCGACAGGTGGCAGCGCTGTACGGAGCTGTTAAAATGGCGTCTGTAACGGATGTGTGTTGCAAACAACGGGCAGTGATCGAGTTTCTTTTGGCAGAAAACCAGGGCATCTCAGATATTCATAGGTGCTTGCAGAATGTCTACGGTGATCTGGCAGTGGACAAAAGCACGGTGAGTCGTTGGGCAAAGCGTGTGTCATCATCGCCGCAAGGTCAAGCAAGACTGTCTGATCTCCCGCGTGCGGGCCGGCCGTGCACAGCTGTGACTCCTGCAATGGCGGAGCGTGCGAACACACTCGTTCGAGATGATCGACGGATCACCATCAAACAACTCAGTGCTCAACTTGACATCTCTGTTGGTAGTGCTGTCACAATTGTTCACCAGTTGGGATATTCAAAGGTTTGTTCCCGCTGGGTCCCTCGTTGTCTAACCGAACACCATAAAGAGCAAAGGAGAACCATCTGTGCGGAATTGCTTGCTCGTCATGTGGCTGAGGGTGACAATTTCTTGTCAAAGATTGTTACAGGCGATGAAACATGGGTTCATCACTTCGAACCTGAAACAAAACGGCAATCAATGGAGTGGCGCCACACCCACTCCCCTACCAAGAAAAAGTTTAAAGCCATACCCTCAGCCGGTAAAGTCATGGTTACAGTCTTCTGGGACGCTGAAGGGGTTATTCTGTTCGATGTCCTTCCCCCATGGTCAAACGATCAACTCTGAAGTGTATTGTGCTACTCTTCAGAAATTGAAGAAACGACTTCAGCGTGTTCGTAGGCACAAAAATCTGAACGAACTTCTCCTTCTTCATGACAACGCAAGACCTCACACAAGTCTTTGCACCCTAGAGGAGCTCACAAAACTTCAGTGGACTGTTCTTCCTCATGCACCCTACAGCCCCGATCTCGCACCGTCGGATTTCCATATGTTTGGCCCAATGAAGGACGCAATCCGTGGGACGAACTACGCGGATGATGAAGAAGTTATTGATGCAGTACGACGTTGGCTCCGACATCGACCAGTGGAATGGTACCGTGCAGGCATACAGGCCCTCATTTCAAGGTGGCGTAAGGCCGTAGCATTGAATGGAGATTACGTTGAAAAATAGTGTTGTGTAGCTAAAAGATTGGGAAATAACCTGGTGTATTTCAATGCTGAATAAAACAACCTCTGTTTCAGAAAAAAAATGTGCTGCATTACTTATTGAACTGCCCTCGTACTACTTTCTGATTTCATTGTGGCACTGAATAATTATGAAGGATTAATAATTATTACTTTCCGGTTTTCAGTCTTGCACAACATTTTGATCACACGAAGGTTGCCTGTCGCCATCTCCTAAGTACCGTGACTGCTCACACACATTCAAATAGCCCGCCGGACCAAGGCTACAGAGGAACATGTTTCAGCTGTTTCAAGCAAATTCCTGTGAATTCGTTACCCACCTAATCAATATGGACAGATGTTGTGTGTATCTCTACGAAGACAAGACAAAGGAGTAAAGCAACACGTGGATTTTTTCACCACCGAAAAAGGCAAAGAGCCAACCATCCCCGCGCTACGTGACGTCGACTGGTTGTAAGCACTGTCACGGTGTGGTAACAGCCACAATGCAGACGTTGACGTGCGTGCAAATGCGACAGCCCGCGTCACGAGACCAACGCCATCGGCACACGGTACAATCTGGTTAACTTGATTTTGCTCTCTCAGCGCTCTCCAGCAGCAGTTTTCGGCTTCGCTTGGCTCACGAACAAACACTTTGTTCGCGAATTGGACACGCATAAGCCCTATTGAAAAGTGCCTTTCCTCCCTCGGCCATATGCTAGTCACGTTGTTCTGTCTGTGGTATGCATAAATAAAAACTTCAGTATGGGTGAACATGTAATAAGACAGAAAGGAGAGATACATGACCATTCACTGAAGTTATCAGCTTATAAATGTGCACCAAACTGATCAAACTCACTTCTGACAGACAGTGCGCTTATATTAAAATAACGTCAAGTATTACAGAAATTATTCTATTGATTTCGCAAGGAAGTCCCTCAACCTATTAGAAAACTTGAAGGTGAAAACAAAATTTCGAGAGCAGAGGATCGAACCCTTTATCGAACTAGCCTCTGCTCCATAAGGAGTCGTCTGTACTCACTACCCTACACTGTATCTATTTAGTTATTGTACTTTACATTTTATGTTACAGCCTTTTAAACGCTTTCATTGCTGAAATGTTATTAATTGTAATTTACTTACAACAAATCTTAATAAGAACTACACGTTTTTCATGAATCTTCGAAGTCTGGGTGCCTTAACTCTTACTTTCGCAACAGGAATTATAAAGCGAAAATTCTTTAACGACGAATATGACGTTTTTCTTACAACAAATCATACCAAGACCTTTTCGTTCTCGATATATTCAGTGTGATAGTGCTTAGAAATAGAACATATGCCAAAGGGTGAGGTATAACATAAAAACAACCGAAATGGTCTTCTGTTGAAGACGACAAAATCAATACGGCGTCTTGCTCTCTGCGGACCTCATGCTTTCTGCTTGTGACGTAGGGAGCTTTCTCGCTTCCTGTTCGTTCTACTTTACGTGACATGTTGCCGAAATGTTGCCGAACTTATTTTATGTGCCTCGTGACGCAATAGCCCCTCAATGTGAAATTGCAGGAAGTGACGTCACAAAACTCGTAGAGCGCCACGTCAACGCCAGCTAACTCGCCCCCTGTGCCGACGGCTCTACTGAAGCGGGAGTGTAAGCCTAGTCGTAATTATTGTTAGTATGAGAAGCCAGTGCACGAACTTGCTGCTGTAAAGCAGCTCTGACAAAGCTAAATGACTGATTGTCGGGATCAGACGGCATTTAAGGAAATTCTGTTTTGCAAGACGAAAATTAATTAATGCGAAGTACACAATTGCAAATGTATTCCATAAGAAGAGGAGCGATATCTGGAACATGTTTCAAGCTATAGTCCATGCTTCAAATGAGAAATGTGCAAGTTTCGCCCATTGCAAACAAAATGGTTGTATTCTCGTTTATTCCACCTCTACTATGAGAAAATTCGTGTGCTACGTCAAACGATAACTGCCTACAGAGAGCTGTCATGTCCCTGTGACAAAAAAGCGGGCTATTTCTATATTCATTTGGTCGTGGCAGCTTAAGTTCATGGGCTAAATGCGAGTTGTGCAACTCACCAGTTCTTCCTGTAATTTATTTGAATAATCAATCACCATTTAGAGATTTCACTTCGTCCTCATACCATGTTTTCTGGAATTGTTGTTACACACTCGGTAACGCCTAGAAAGTGTGTATATGTCAACGGAATTACTAGGAATTCTCTCAATGTATATTAAATATTAAAATGAATTTACAGTAGTTTTCGAAAAAGTTCAGGGTGTTTTAGAAGTGAGGACAATTTTCAAGTATATGACAGGAATGATGATTCGAAACAAAGAAGTCAAGTACAAAAATGCTCTAAAATGCATACCTTAAAGGTTATGAGCAGTTGTTCATTAGAAGAGTTGAGCTTGAAAGTAGCGAAGATGAGAATGTGCTCATAGCACTTAAGGTATGCGATTTAGAGCCCATATTCACTTGACTTTTTTTTAATGATTTTTCCTGTCGTATCCTGAATATTCACTGTCACTTCTGAAACACACTGCCATAGCCGACCGCTTGTTATGTTGGGACGTAACTTACTACCGTCATTAAGGCAGGTCGCACATTTTGTGACATCTCAACTTGCACCAGAGAATGGCTGTAAAGTCGAAATCATGATTCAGTGAACCAAATTAATAGGAATTTACTGTTTAATGGCGGAAAGTTATTTAAAAACGTTTGCAGGAATTCTGCGAGTCATTGGTTACACTTACGAGCTAGTGTACTCGCGCTCCTTTCTGAGTGAGTCGAGTTCGCTTATACCAGGCTTCAGACTCAGGTGATGAATGAGCTGTGAAAGGGACTCACGGGTCGAGTCTACGGGCACACTGAGGGGGCGAGTTCGGAGTGACGTCACAGGACTCGCTGGCGAGTGTAAAGCAATAAAACGGATGTCATTTCTGAACTCTAACCAGCGCGTCCTGTATCGTCCTAAGCGCACTCTCATTCTGCTAATCTACGAAAGATAATCTATAGGTGACAGTAAAAGTTAGTATTTTGTAATATCCTGAAAGATTTGTTTTTCAGTGTTTACTATGTTTTTTATTGCTGCGTAATTCTCATCTTATCTTAATTCCTTTGTAGCTCTGCTACACTGAAGAGCCGAAGGAACTGGTGCACCTGCCCAATATCGTATAGGACCCCCGCGAGCAGACAGAAGAGCCGGAACACGATGTGGCGTGAACTCGACTAATGTCTGAGGAACTGTTGGAGGGAACTGACACCACGAATCCCTAAGAACACGAGGGGGGTGGAGACTCATACTGAACAGCACGTTCCAAGGCATCCCAGATATGCTCAATAATGTCCATGTCTAGGGAGTCTGGTGGCAAGTGGAAGTGTTTAAACCCGGATGAGTGTTGCTGGAGCCACTATGTAGCAATTCTGAACGTGTGGGGTGTCCTTTTGTCCTGCTGGAATTGCTCAGCTCCTTCGTAATGCACAATGACAGGCGATCAGACATGATGCTTACGTACGTGTCAACTGTCAGAGTCGTATCTAGACGTATTAGGGGTCCCATATCACGACAACTGCACACGCCCCACACCATACAGAGCGTCCACCAGCCTGAACAGTCCCCAGTTGACATTCAGGGTCCATGGATTCATGACGTTGTCTCCGTAACCGTACACATCCATCCGCTCGATGCAATTTGACACGAGACTCGTCCGAACAGGCAAGAAGTTTCCAGTCATCAACAGTCGAATGTCGGTGTTGATGGGCCCACTGCGATGCGGAAAGCTTTGTGTCGTGCAGTCATCAAGGGTACATGAGTGGGCCTTCGGCTCCGAAAGGCCGTATCGGTGATGTTTCGTTGAATGATTCGCGCTATGACACTGGTTCATGGCCCAGCACTGAAATCTGCAGCAATTTTCGGAAGGGTTGCACTTCTGTCACGTTGGACAGTTCTCTTCAATCGTCGTAGGTCCGTTCTTGCAGATTTTTTTCCGTCCGCAGCGATGTCAGTGATTTGATATTCCCGGCAAACTCGTGATGTGTTCGTACGGAAAATTTCCACTTCATCGCTACCTCGGAGATGCGGTGTCCCATCGTTAGTGCGCCAACTGTAACACCACATTCAAACTCGCATAAATCTTGATAACCTGCCATTGTAGGAGCAGTAACCGAACTAAGAACTGCGTCAGACACTTGTCTTACATAGGCATTGCCGACCGCAGTGCGATAATCTGCCTGTTTACATATCTCTGTTTAAATACGCCCCCTGTAACAGTTTCTTTGGCGCTTCGTTGTATTTCTACGTAATGATACGTTCCTTAAAGATGTCTGTCACCACAGTGAATGAGACGTTGTATAATTAAGTAATTAATACTTGATAATTGCCTGTAAGAGTCAGAACAACAGAAAAACCCCACGCAGCAATTAACAATAAGCACTGCTTATTTGACTAATTATAAGCTGCAAGAGCTCGTTGTTTCAAACACGGTTTCTCCATTATCTCCCCGTAGTGGAAGTAAAAATATTATAGGCTTGGCTTATTTAATTAATAGGTGACACAGTAGTACCTAAATTCTGAGTTCCAGTGCTTTCTACTACTTCTGCGTAGAATGAGAATTTATATCAAAGCGAAGAGTCAAATAACACTCAGAAGCGATGGTACATTTTTTGTAGAATTATAGTTGAAGTGAAACAATGAATGAACTCTTTTTTTAAAACATGTGATTAAGCTGTAGGTTACGTTTTTCAATGGAATCACGATTTTTAACAGGAGAGACAACGTACACCTCATGCACTACAGATACATGAAAATTAAGTCCTTAACTAAGATTCAAGAGGAAAAAAATCACTTGTATCGAATAAACGCTTCACGGCTCTAGAAGCAAACAAATGGCAGCACTATTTACTCGTTGACGTTGATGAAAAGTTACAAATTTCTGGCCGTACTTACTGATAAAAGTTTCGGGCAGAAAAAAAACTATGTAAAAATAGTACTGCTACAAAAATAATGGGATACTTAGTGCATATAGAACTCAGTATAAATATGTTACATATTTCCAGTCACTACAGTAGTGATGATTATAAGGAAACAATAGCTTCGCAACACTTAGCTGTCTTAATGTATTTGTTCAGCGAACAACTCTTCGGAGTCACTCGTAAGTTAGGCAAGAAGTATTCATTGTACAAATGAAATTACGATTACGATAGGTGTTGAAATGAATACGTCTTTTGGATCTGTTTTAAAGTGATTTGTAATATTATTCGCAAACTGAGTACAATTATTGACTGATGAAATCTGTTGTCAGCAGACTGTTTGGGTCTCATCGTAAAAGAGACATTCAAAAACACAATTTTAGAAGGAAAAATGCTGAGCCCCACCCACTAGTGAATATAGCTTCTACACAGAAAATAGTGAGTTACATGAGTGTAACACTCTTTGACAATCTGCGCAAAACTATATCGCAGTCAAATGGCACTCCGGAAAGAACAGTGACGCAAAAAAAAGGAATACTTGAAAAAATTAAACTTAAAAATTAATCCTATACAACTTATACTGGAATAATGTAAGTTTCCTTTAAATTTTAAGTAGGATTTGTTGGCAATTAATTCCATTGTATTTCTCGTGAAAAGTTGGGACACTTCCGCTTCAATTTTCAGTGACCAGCTAAAGTTTGCCGTTTTTCGACTTAGGTCGCGTTTCTTGACCGGGTAAATATTTATACAACCGATATTATGATAATATTTACACAACCGATATTATGATCTACTTAGATTTTTTCTGAAAAGCTAGTTTTCCTCCTAAACTGAATGCCGTAGATTGTTATAAGTACGTAGGTATCTTCAGTGGTGTATATGGATACATTATGCAGAATGAGTAGGGGATAGCGTTTGTAGTAAAGAAATATCGAAACGTCATGCATGTAGCTGAAGTTTTACTACATGAGCAGCGGAAAGGTCATTGGCAGAAACTTTCATCCCTTCATTATTTTGTAGGACGCGTCAAGGAGAAAAAATTTCGAAAAGATGCGAAATTATGTGTTAATTTAGTTGGAAGTCACAAAGTGCTCTCATTCTCAAATATAGAATGAATATAATCTGCGTAATTTGTGCACCGTAAGTTACATTGTTTCAAGACTTGTACCCAGTTTCTAACTTTAGTGCATGACTTATTATGCTAAACTTTTAACGTAAGATTATACCGCTTAATGAATAGATTACGACAGTATTTTAAAATCGGTCAATAATTATATGAAATACTAAAATCAAAATTTTGTTGCCTCTGGAAGCCGTTAGATAGGCACCCGCAACTGCGGCTGAGTGATCGTTTTACCTGCTTACTAATACGGAAATGAACCGTAGACGAGTTCCTTAATAAACACACCTTTGCCAAGTAGGAATTAAGAGAAAACGTAGAGATGATCGAAGGAAGGGCTTTGTACTTCGTCATCAGTTTGTTTGGACAGCTGCAGTGGGTCAACAAATTTCTATGGGAGAGGATATGGGTACGGTTTACTCTCGAGTTTGCGAATGTCTGCGTTAGTGTAAGAGTCAAGAAACACTTGATTTTCTCCTCCTTCTACCTCTCGTAATGAACACGAAGGAAAATGTGGAGAAGTACTCGAATATGCAGAGCAAGACCGACAATCTCTTGCCTAGAGCACCATCGGCGACGGGATGTTAAAACAGGAAAAATGAGTTTGGTACGCCAATTATCCTCTGCCGTCAACGATGCGACGATTTGCTGCGTATGGGCGCAGACATTGATCTACCTAGGCAGCAACACAGCGGTATCCTCACAAACATTTTGGTAGAGGATTGTGCATCCTTCTGAGTGACTTTTATGACATACGTAAGATGTATGGAAAGTTTGAGGGAAACACGGATAATCGGTATGCATGCGACAGCATGGACTACCTAATACGTTCCAAAACGCCACTCATATAAACAGGATTTTTAGAGGCTCGTACATCTGGTTGTGTTGGTGAGACCAAGGTAGGGTGAAGTGTTTTTAACAGACATTGAGCTAGGGACTACTTCTACACCGAAGGATCGTCTTATTGTAACTGTCGCACATTACAAGGTCAAAATTTTAATATTACACACTTCCTCTAGCTAGGGAATATGGAGCAAATTGGTTTTAATATTACACACTTCCTCTAGCTTGGGCAAACGGAGCAATTTTTTTTTCCGTTACGTGTGTCCCACGGTGCGCCTTAAGAGGCTTATTGCGACACCAATATGTTCACGGATGGTTCCTAAGATTCACACGTAGTACCTGAGAAAAAACGAAAAACATGGTTTTGGAGCGGCGTATTCCAAGACGGTTGCCCATAGACAATGGCTGAAATTTTTGCGATTTGTTCCTAAGACCCTAATCTTGAACAACATTGAAAATTTTCTTGATATCTTTGTGTCTCCGATATACGGAGGTTCGTAGTTACACTATTTGTACGCGTAAACTACGCACGTTATATCCAGTGTGAAGTGGAAACGTAGTTTATGAAGTGATGTAGCAAGAGAAATATCCTGCAGAGTGTCTCCGTTATCATCAGAAGTGTTCTGGGAACCCCATATTGTAGTACTGAAGTACATGCAACATCTTTAGAAAGCACTCCGTCTTCAGGCCACGAGTGGCCTACCGGTACCATCTGACCGCCGTGTCATCCTCGGTGGAGGATGCGGATAGGACGGGCGTGGGGTCAGCACACCGATCTCCCGGTCGTAAGATGGTATTCTTGACCGAAGCCGCTACTATTCTGTCGAGTAGCTCCTCAATTGGCATCAAGAGGCTGAGTGCACCCCGATAAATGGCAACAGCGCATGGCGGCCTGGATGGTCACCTATCCAAGTGCCGACCACGCCCGACACCGATTTACTTCGGTGATCTCACGGGAACCGGTGTATCCACTGCGGCAAGGCCGTTGCCTATGCAACATCTTTGCGAATGTAAAATCAGTCTTTGGTGAAACAATAGTTTTACGTTATTTCAGTTTCACATAACTAAAATCTCAAAATTTTACTGAGCCATAAAGTTCTTTTGATACATGTGACAAACTCCGCGTCCAGCAGGGACAAGAAGGGAGCCACAGAAAAATTGTTCCCGTAGGAGCACAAAAAAGGCTAAAGTGCTCCTGTTAATTAAAAAACTGACTGAGAAGTGGGGTACCAGCAATTCCGTTCTACCTTCCTCGGCACCTTTAAAAATTTTCCCAAACATTTTGGCGTGCAAACGTATTTGAGCTTTTTTATGCTTAGCGAGAAGGAGATAATGGCAGCGGGAAAGAGATGGAAAAGCGATAAATTCTGGAAGATAGTAGACAGTGATTGCGATATAGAAAGATCGAAGGAGACAATGGCATTGTGAGAGAAAGAGTAGGACACAGCAGCAGTAGAACACAGACGACAGAACAGCGGCGGGAGAAGAGTGACGATGACAGTGATAGTGATAGTGACAGAGGAAGAAAGAGAAGGAGAAGTGGAAGTTGGTGAGAGCTAGTAATAATGAGAGGGTTTATAACAATAACAACGAGAAGGAGAGAGATAATGAGTGAGAAGAGACAGCAGTAATCTGAAGGAATGAATGAGATAGTCGGAGTAAGAGACAGCAAGGGGAAGAGAGTGACAGTGAGGGGAGACAGTAGTAGTAGGACAGAACGAAGGGGACTGTAGCTGTGAAACATGAGACGTTGTCAGAGACATAAAGAGATAATGACAATGACTTGAACTGAACGAGTCAGTGAGATTGGACCAGTTAAGATAGTGTAAGTAGGCTGTTTATGTTTTCTTATTGGCAACGTTACGTAGCGCTCTGTATGAAAATAGCTGGCTGTGCTGTGTGCAGTATGTGGCTAGTTTGCATTGTTGTCTGCCATTGTAGTGTTGGGCAGCTGGATGTTACCAGCACGTAGCGTTGCGCAGTTGGAGGTGAGCCGCCAGCAGTGGTGGACGTGGGGAGAGAGATGGCAGTGTTTTGAAATTTGTAAGACTGGATGTCATGAACTGCTATATATGACTATAAAGGTAAATACATTGTTTGTTCTCTATCAAAATCTTTCATTTGCTAACTATGCCTATCAGTAGTTAGTGCCTTCCGTAGTATGAAACTTTTATTTAGCTGGCAGTAGTGGTGCTCGCTGTATTGCAGTAGTTCGAGTAACCAAGATTTCTGTGAGGTAAGTGATTTGTGAAACGTATAGGTTAATGTTAGTCAGGGCCATTCTTTTGTAGAAATTTTTGAAAGCCAGATTGCGTTGCACTAAAAAATATTGTGTGTCAGTTTAAGCCCAGTCATGTATAAATTGATTCAAAGGGGACGTTTCATATGTCGACCCTTAGCCGAGGATAACTCACTGGAATCTTCTGATTTTGTCTTGTAGTTTGTGTAATTAGTGTAGCTTTTGTTTATTGCTAGCGCGTAATTGTAGAGAGAATCTCCTTTGTAGTTGCAGTCTTTCATTGTTGTACAGTAAAACAGTTGTGGCATGCATGTAAATTTGCACCAAGTATTTCGCAGCTGCGCTTGCAATTAACTAGATTTTTTTTTCAGTGCTATGTTAATGTGTTCTCTTATTTTTGCTCTTCAAATTGTGCTTTTCTGAGTTATCGTGTGAAATATTGTGACAATAATGGCGTGTGAAAAACGTAACACTAGGCTCCAAAGTAAACTGAGAAATAATAGTGACGACGAGCGTAGCTTATCAGCACCACTGTGTAATGAATTAACAGACATTCAAAGTAGTAATTTGGTAACTGTGCATAGGGAAATGGAGCGGGCGGCAAATAATGGCGTAGACAGTGAAACAAATACTGAACAGTGAAGCATTATCGATCGATCGGTCGGCAACAGCTCGCCTCAAGAATCCGAAATGACAGGACATAATCTTGCAAATATTGTAGATTCAGGTTTTGCGTCCTCAGCTTTTTCTCAAATAAATCAAGACACATTTTCTGCTTTTCAAAATGCGAATATTGCCGGTTCAAATGCACTGCCGAATAGCACTGAGGAACATGTTTCAGACACCAGTGCATTGTTATTACAGTTAATGCAACAAATGGGACAAAGGCTACAAAAGTTAGACACAATGGAACAAAATCTTCAAAAGTTAGACACAACGCTTGAACAAAATCAGAAACAAATGGGAAAAAATCTTCAAAAGTTAGACACAATGGAACAACACCAGAGACAAACACAGCAACAGTTAGACGCAATGGAACAAAATCTTCACACGACGATTGAACAAAAACGTGAAGATTTAACTACTGAGTTACATAAAAACGAATCGAAATGTCAAAAAGTCTGTAACGACGTAAAAACACAAATTTGTGAGCATTTCCAACCTATTTTTTCGCGTCATGAAAATGCATTACAGAATCACGAAGCACCCATAAAAGAACTGCAAACTATTGTTCACGAAAATCACGACACCTTCCAAGCTAAAATTGACTCAGTTGCATCTACCGATTCGGTTACGCAACTTGCAAAAACTCAGGAAAACTTAAAAGACACAGTAGATACGATTTCAACACAAATGGACACTCTGAAACTTGGTTCAGAAAAACACACAGAGGAAATAATTTCACTAACGGATAAAGTAGCCGAACTTTCAGATCAGTTCACTAACTTATCTACAAAGGTAAATGATGATCTGAATGACACAAGACCTGTAGCCTTCACGGACACTGAAGAGTATGAACAAATTAGAAAATTCAAACAAAATCAAAATCAAATCAATACACAGTACAAAAGAGAAATCCGGGAAGTACAAGATCAGTTGGCACAAGTAATACAATAATTACATATTTCAGAGGACACTCGCGCTCCAGTACTGGAAGAGGGACATAGAAATACGGAACAACCACAAAATAATAACACAGGACACTTCGGAAATTATGAAATAAATTGGCAAGGCGCATTGGATTTTGAGATGGAACCGCCGAAACGAAGTAACAATGAGCGATGTGCGACTCGCCGACACGATGATTTTGACTATACGCTGTTCATTACTACACGTAAATTCAAAACATTTAAGAATTCTGACAACGACATTCACCCACAAGCATGGCTTCATCAATTCTCTCATTGTTTTCCTCCCAACTGGTCATTGGAGCACAGGTTAGAATTTATGTGTGGCTATTTAGAGAATGAGCCAGCTGTAAGAATGCTATCGGTCATTCATGATTGCCACAGTGAAGGAGAATTTTATCATGCCTTCCTCTCAGCGTATTGGTCTCAAGCTACACAAGACCGAGTAAAACATAGCATCATAATGATGAAACGTTTCGAACAATCTGAATTTTCCAGTCTTATGAAATATTTTGAAGACAGGATGCATAAGAATCAGTATCTTTCAAACCCATACAGCCCCTCAGAACTCATCAGCATTTGCTTAATCAAATTGCCTGAACATTTACGACATATTATTTCAGCAGGACGTTGCAAAGACGACATTGAAGCTTTTCAGGGACTGTTACAAGAACTGGAAATTGACGCTGACAATCGCGGAACACGAAAACAGGAGTACAACAAATACAGGTCACATCTGTCACAATTCCGCAATGACAGAAATAATACACGACAAGGCTGTTCTTACAATGTAAATTGTGACCAAAACAGACACCACCCGTATGACAACCGTTGGCAGAGTAGTAATAATTACAAGGAAAGATCACCTCTCCGCAGTAATGACTATCACAGAGACAATCAGAGAAACACACAATATGGGAACCAAAATAATTATTATCAAGGGAGAAAGAATAACTTTAGATGCAACGGTCCAGTGCGTAGTTGCGATTCAGGGAGAAATTCTCCACCACGTGACCGACAAGAAAGAAACTATGGAATCTACCGACATGACGACAGACGATATGATCGTAACGACAGACCTGAATTGCATCAGAACTGGCGGGATTCAAACAGAGCAGGGCCCTCTCGACAAGGTGAATTTGTAGAAGTTAGATCTCCAAATCCCAATGACGACGTGCGCCAACAAAGACACAGACAATGACTCGCACCACAGGCAGCCACGTGCACCGGCTGGCTCAGAGAAAAATAACATAGACGCTAACCTTGAGAAAAATTTTAGCATTCTTTACCGACATATACCGCATGATAATTGCGTTCAACATGATTTGCTGCGTACTGAGTAAAGGTAAAGGATTACACCACATTTCACGTGTAAAACCGTTTATTGAGAGATAATCTGTTTCTTTACTTAGTCTTTGCGATAAAATTTTTCACTTTACATTACTAGGATGCTTTGTCAGACTTAGAATCTGTTAACATGCAACAATGTTTGAAGTTAAATATCCAGTCACGAACCAAGAGAACGTATTTAAACAGAAATTACGAATGCATTGTTATAGTGAACAGAGGACACGGTGTTATTGTGTGTGTACATTCTTGCTTGTTAATTGCACGATTACATAACGAATATAAGGCTTACATACTTAGAACATATACTGCTAATGAGATTTTAATGCAACATTTTGGTTTACTTGAAAAGATATTCTTTATTTGAAGTACATTCTGTGAGATTAAAGATGACTTAGTATTTGGTTTCTTTGACAGCCACACGATTATATCACGACGCTACTAATGTGTGACACAATTTACATTGTTGCTTTTGCGGTGTATCTGTTTTATATCTGTACAGTTTTTATGTATTATTCTGGAAAGTAAAACATGTTTTAGTAGTAACTTTTGTGGTATAGCTACAATGAGACAGCCTATTCCGTAGCACAACAATACGTTAGAGTACAGTACTTTCTTCATCACAGCAATAAGCATAATAACTACGATATCTATACGCAAACCATTTCACTTTTGTTTATGATGATGTGAGTACATTGACTTCAGCAGAACTTTGCTTACAGAGGGCGATAACTACGACACTTCCACAGAATTATCTTACAGCAAGACGCACATTTAGCGCTACAGGACACACATTTGAGTGATTAATTTTGTACTTGAACCATTTATTTTTCAAGATTTTTGGATTACAAAGAAAGTTTTCCGTGATACATTTCATTCCATTGCTGTAATCTGTAACACCTGAGGGTATAATTACATTAATCCTCAGGGGGGTACACGCCTACTTTATGTACCATGTGTTTGGCAAGCACAAGGAGCCCTAGCTAATATGGTATTTGCTTGTATGACTTTACACATCGGTACCATATTTCTCTAACACATAAATTACACAGCTATCTGATCATTTAACTGAGAGACAAACATTTTTTTTACTACATCAGTGACAGATGTTTACGTAATTACACAGATGGAAAACTTCACACTTATGAAACTGTATTTTGTCTGTGCTTCGTGAATTGTTGATATCTTTCAGAACCATTGTGATACTATGAGAGCTTTGAATGTCGTATTTGGTATGGGATCATGAGTTTTAAAGTACGTTTGAGGTAGATGACACTTTTGACATGAGCAGAGAATTTTTTTAGGTTTTGAAATTACTGAAGGAAGCTACGACGATTTTGAGATTTGGCTGAGGTTTTATGATGTTATGATGACGATGTGTATTACGCTGTTGCGGTATATTTTTGATCAATAAGCTGATGCTATATGAGGAATTTGATTATGCTACGTATTTATTATGATGAAATATTGAAGAAGTGTCGACGAATATGTATATGTGTAAAAAGGTAAGGAATAACGAGTAGTGGTTAGGGACTCTGACTTGTGCAAAAGGATGTTGGAAACCAAGAATCGTACTTTAAGCGTTATGAAATGTGTGTAAATGCGTGAATGTACCACAATGCCAACGAAACTTTTTTGGACACTGTTATATTTACAGATTTGTAACGCAAATTCTAGACCTGTGAAATTTTTTATATGAGACTGTCACTGTATTGCAATCTGATGTCGTAAATATTTCAGTAAGAAAGCCAAGTGACCTTGACGTAATGCGTCTTGAGTGGCCAGCTGTGTCAGCCGCCTGGAGAAAAAGCCATTATTGTGTGCCTTTTCAGAGGCACAGGTAAAAAAAAAAGGGGGGGTCTTTATCCTCGCTATTGACATTCCTTTGTAGAAAGCATCGCAAATACGACACGCTCAAACTTGAAAACATATGATAACACTGTGGAGCTCTTAATTTATGATATATACTGAAATGCCTAATGAAATGACGAGAAATATTTTTATGTCTATACACCTGATTATGACTACTGTCTTTCTAGTTGAGAGATTTTTTTTACTACCTTATGAAATGCCATATGGCTAATGAATGATGTTTCATGCCTTCCTTTGTACATATTTGCTCATTTTCTTTAATATCTGGTTTCTAGCTGGCTGCAGCATTCGTTATTATAAAATTTAACATATGTACTAATATCACTATTTTCTGTCTACAGACCCAGTAAAGAATACGTTTCTCATATACTTTCTTAGAAAAGAAAGCACAAATAGACATTTCCCTTCACAGGTATTGTATAAATAATTTTTTAAATGACTTGGTAACTTTCTTGCAGAGTAAGTTTTTGTGATGCATCACTCTAGTGTTAAGATGTGACATAGGTATTAGACATGGCCATTTTTAGTGTAATATTTTTTCTGCTTGAGCTATGTCATATTTAGATATAAGTTATTGCATTTGCTGCTGCTGTTTGCCAGGCATAGTGCTACTAAATTTCACTTTACATTACTCTGTTAAGCCAGTTTTACTACGAATTTATTTTTCTTGTTTGCTGCGCATTGCCTTACATTAGTTGTAATATTGCATTTGCTTTCCTAATTTATGCTGCTTGCTTTGCCATTTGTATTTTTTATCATTGCTGTTTGTGTTAATTGTTTTGTGCTGCTGCATTGCCTCGTTCCTTAGTTTAGCATCTGAGCTCAGCAGATTTAAGCTAGCTTAAGATGGGGTAGGCCATATAAGAGAACAAGTTGTAATGAATTGGAAGAAATGCATTGAGAAGCTATAAGAAAATGGTTTGGCCAAAAAAGTATTTTGAAAGAGGATATGAACCAAAAAAGTAGGGTTTAGGGACAACAGGTTTAGGTAGGATTTTCTTGGAAATAAATGATGAGGTAAGATAATGGAAAATAAATAATGAGGTAAGAAATGTGTGAACATATAAATACAGAAAGCATGCTTGGATAGAACTTTATTGGTGGAAACAAATGTTGAAATAAGAGGAAAGATATATGGAATGAAGTTTTGGGGTGGACTGCAATACCAAATGTCACACTGAAAACAAACCCTGTCCTGTATTTTTGTGTTATTACACTATGTGAATTTGTGTTTTTCCTGTCTTAATGTGTTTAGCTGATATGAGTTATGTTGTGGAATTTTTCTAATAATATGTTATTTTCTTTGTAAAGATGTTTAGACATTATTTATTCTTTTCTGTTTTAATGCGCATGTGTGAAGTTGATGTTCAAAAGTTATTCTGATCTTTTATGTATGAACTTATGTCATAATTCCTGTAACACTGATGTATATGTTATTTCGATTCTTTTGTAAAGCCTGTACTACAAATGTTATCTGTATTGTTAAATTCTTTAATGATGTGTTTTGTACCTTTGTAATTGTATTCTTATGTTATAAAATTGTAATTGACACCAGTTCATCATATTATTAACTTGTAAGTTCCATTTCACTGCACACGTTTCTGTTGGTCATAGTATATGGACAATATGTGAGAAGTAGGGACTGTTGGTGTTTGCACATGTGTTAATAATTCAGCAAGGGACTGGATAACAGCATTGCTGGTTCTAAGGACAATTCCAAAAACTTTGTGGGTGCACAAGTGGTGGTTATAGACTTGCTATATTGTCCGCAAGACTCTTCAATGGTGATTGTGCACCTGCACAGTCACAACAGATGGCTGCTGGCCATCTCTACAAGGACTACAGTGGGTCTACACCTTTGCTGACTCACCAGTACCATTATTTCTACAAGGACTACAGTGGGTCTGCACCTCTGGTGGCCCACCAATACCGTAATCTCTACCAGGACTACAGTACGTCTACTCTGTGATGACCTACCTACCAATATTCTTCGAAACTTCGAATGACTCTGCTGTGGGTTTGCTCTGTTTTGACCCATTACCTGTCAGCATGTCAAGAGTCAGCATTGTCTTTCTGTTGGAAGGACCACACTACATCTTCAAGACTGCATGGAAATCCACTGCTTCCGTGTGCATTTTCTTTCACTGCTCAGACTTTGAGAAAAACACTGCAATTTTACTGTGATGAACTATCTGGACTGTCTGTATGGACTGTGAGAAAATTTTAGCTTTTGACCAACATTGTATCAATAAGTGTGTGCATTTGATATCTTTGTTATTGTAATTATGAAAAATTTTATCAAGTCATTATTGGCCACTGCCCAAAACAATTTATAAAATTTTTTGTGGGGAGCATGGGGGCTATGTAAGTAGCCTGTTTATGTTTTCTTATTGGCAACGTTATGTAGCGCTCTGTATGAAAATCACTGGCTGTGCTGTGTGCAGTCTGTGGCTAGTTTGCATTGTTGTCTGCCATTGTAGTGTTGGGCAGCTGGATGTTAACAGCGCATAGTGTTGCGCAGTTGGAGGTGAGCCACCAGCAGTGGTGGACGTGGGGAGAGAGATGGCGGAGTTTTGAAATTTGTAAGACTGGATATCATGAACTGCTATATATATTATGACTATTAAGGTAAATACATTGTTTGTTCTCCATCAAAATCTTTCATTTGCTAACTATGCCTATCAGTAGTTAGTGCCCTCCGTAGTTTGAATCTTTTATTTAGCTGGCAGTAGTGGCGCTAGCTGTATTGCAGTAGTTCGAGTAACCAAGATTTTTGTGAGGTAAGTGATTTGTGAAACGAATAGGTTAATGTTAGTCAGGGCCATTCTTTTGTAGAGAATTTTGAAAGTCAGATTGCGTTGCGCTAAAAAATATTGTGTGTCAGTTTAAGCCCAGTCATGTATAAATTGATTCAAAGGGGACGTTTCAACGGGTACAAGTGTCATACGCCGATGGACTACTGGCTGTGAGAAAACTGCAGTAAGGGGAGGTTATGGGAGAGGTCGCACGTTAAGCAGAGCACGAATACGTTCGCATGCCAAAATTTTTAGGAAAAATTTTAAAGCGCTGAGGAAGGCAGAATGAGGCAGCTGGTATCTCACTTTTTAGCCAGTGTTTTAGGAAACTGGATTACATTCGCCTTCTTTCTGCTCTGACAGAAGCATTTCCTAGCCGGTATACAGTATGCACTACAATCGCTGTGTGTAGGCAACAAGGAGAGGCGTAGAATAATCGCTCGTTGAACGCTGGCCGCCCCCGAAGAGAGTCGACTCCAAGAGTCAAAGTTTCTCTGGCGTCCTTTCAGTACGTCTCCCCACATCATCGCACATGTGGTCGATAGGTTTTAAGTCGTATTGTTGTGTTATTAATGTGTTCGACAGTGGGAACGTAGATTAGTTAGAGCCGATGTCAGATGTGGGACCCGTTTTCTTTCTACAGACTAACAAACATTAGTTCAAAGCAGTGGCAAAATAACTGACGAGACTACTTTATTTGTGAGACTTCCTGATAAACCCCCAGGACAGGACAGGTAGTTTAAGTTGCAGAAAGGGGCCAAAATACGCGGCTGTCAGTTACACTCGACCATACATCCTTTTATTTGATCAAACACTACAAAAGCCAAGAATTAAAAAAAAAAAAAAAAAAAAAAAAAACACAACTTCAGTTTTGGAACTTAATTAGCGGCTGAATGCGCCGTACAATCTCATGCCTTAAGGGCAAGACCACTTTAATTTAAAAACGGCTGAAAGCCAATAACTTAAAACTCAACCAAAATCAGAAATTTGAAGGGCAAAGCCTTACCTTAAAACAGTTCCTTAATTAGTCTGAAGGCCCAAAGAATCTGACACTTTAAGAGCAAACAACTTAAATTCATAATCGGCTGTAGGTCCACCACTTAAGACTCAATAACATTAATTTTAAAAATACCAAAGGTTTTACGTAAAACAGTTCTTAAGTTAGGCTGAAGGCCCAAACCATCTGACGCCTTAAGGGCAAAACAACCTTAATCTAAAAATGGGCTACAAGTCATACAACATGAACAAACAAGAAAAGGTAGTACACCCAAGGGCTCTCAGAAGTTCCGAGGGTCGGCTTGGAATTCAAACACTAACGCTCGCATAGGTGAGACAGGCAGTCGGCCCAACCATTGTCAATCCGACGGCAACCCAACCGACAGACAGTCAACGGACCCACCGACAAGCAAACCTCCACTTCACCCGGCCAGCACACAACAGGGAGTTCAATGGAACAACGCAGAACGTATTGGCGCCCACAACCAATTATACATTGAGCTGTCAAACTACACACTGTGCTGGACAGCAACAACACGATGAGGAATATAAACTGCCTGAATTTCCGTCAACGGCCAGGGCAGGTAACCGGAACTTTAACGGCCACAAGGCAGAAGATTCTACTGGTGCACTTCAGTTCAAAATAACCAAGTACAGTTAAACTCCACCGGAGGGTGGCTAAAATTTGCCAACTTGGAACCACACGTTGTTGCTCGCCGGAATTTCTCAACAGCCAACAACGAACTCCGAAGGACACAATGTGAACAGTCGTGACTTGGTAGATTAAGTCAAAACTCAACCTTCATGTCCAGGATCGGTGAGCCACGAATCTCATAGCAATGACAACAGCACCATACACTCCGACACCACAAAGAGGCCCCCAGTGGGCTCCGTGAAACTACGCGCTGCGGAGATTTCCTCCCTGCTCGACGCCTACCGACCAACTCCCCAGGCCCGGAAACGGTGAAAGGACCAGATATACGTCGACCAATGAGACGGCAAACCGAACGACCAACCAACGGTCGTCCCGCTCCATCTCCCTTCTTCAGACAGTTCATGTGTGTCGCCAGCGGTCGGCGAGCACTGGCTGTCGGCGCCTCACCGGAGCTCCGTCCCCGACTTCACTGCTGCTGCGTCCCGACTGCATTGCTGGTCCGTCCCGCAATGACTGCCAGACACACGACGACCCGGAAATACGAGGGCAGTTCAATAAGTAATGCAACACATTTTTTTTCTCGGCCAATTTTGGTTGAAAAAACCGGAAATTTCTTGTGGAATATTTTCAAACATTCCCGCTTCGTCTCGTATAGTTTCATTGACTTCCGATAGGTGGCAGCGCTGTACGGAGCTGTTAAAATGGCGTCTGTAACGGATGTGCGTTGCAAACAACGGGCAGTGATCGAGTTTCTTTTGGCAGAAAACCAGGGCATCTTAGATATTCATAGGCGCTTGCAGAATGTCTACGGTGATCTGGCAGTGGACAAAAGCACGGTGAGTCGTTGGGCAAAGCGTGTGTCATCATCGCCGCAAGGTCAAGCAAGACTGCCTGATCTCCCGCGTGCGGGCCGGCCGTGCACAGCTGTGACTCCTGCAATGGCGGAGCGTGCGAACACACTCGTTCGAGATGATCGACGGATCACCATCAAACAACTCAGTGCTCAACTTGACATCTCTGTTGGTAGTGCTGTCACAATTGTTCACCAGTTGGGATATTCAAAGGTTTGTTCCCGCTGGGTCCCTCGTTGTCTAACCGAACACCATAAAGAGCAAAGGAGAACCATCTGTGCGGAATTGCTTGCTCGTCATGTGGCTGAGGGTGACAATTTCTTGTCAAAGATTGTTACAGGCGATGAAACATGGGTTCATCACTTCGAACCTGAAACAAAACGGCAATCAATGGAGTGGCGCCACACCCACTCCCCTACCAAGAAAAAGCTTAAAGCCATACCCTCAGCCGGTAAAGTCATGGTTACAGTCTTCTGGGACGCTGAAGGGGGTTATTCTGTTCGATGTCCTTCCCCATGGTCAAACGATCAACTCTGATGTGTATTGTGCTACTCTTCAGAAATTGAAGAAACGACTTCAGCGTGTTCGTAGGCACAAAAATCAGAATTAACTTCTCCTTCTTCATGACAACGCAAGACCTCACACAAGGCTTCGCACCCGAAAGGAGCTCACAAAACTTCAGTGGACTGTTCTTCCTCATGCACCCTACAGCCCCGATCTCGCACCGTCGGATTTCCATATGTTTGGCCCGATGAAGGACGCAATCCGTGGGACGCACTACGCGGATGATGAAGAAGTTATTGATGCAGTACGACGCTGGCTCCGACATCGACCAGTGGAATGGTACCGTGCAGGCATACAGGCCCTCATTTCAAGGTGGCGTAAGGCCGTAGCATTGAATGGAGATTACGTTGAAAAATAGTGTTGTGTAGCTAAAAGATTGGGGAATAACCTGGTGTATTTCAATGCTGAATAAAACAGCCCCTGTTTCAGAAAAAAAAATGTGTTGCCTTACTTATTGAACTGCCCTCGTACTATCGGTCGTTCCAGAGATGGTACGACAGTGCACTTATCGATACGCTCTGCTGCCGCCGCTACGGGCAAGTAAGGCACAAGTTAGTGACGCTAGAAAATGGAACAAGAAAACGAGGCGGCAGTACCGTAATAGAAGATGACAAACAATAAATGGGATAAACGTGAGCCGTGCACTGCTCAATTTGGTTCAAATTTTCACCACTGGTGGATTTAGAGCGAGGGGATTTAGTCAATCACAACGAGTAAACTAAATGCTCAGTAGAAAATCTTGGTGCCCATGAACTGCAAATAAGCAATAAACTTTTCCGTTTTTTTCAAAGAGAAAAATAACTGTTTCATGCAATAGACTCTCTCCCGCCTGTATTAAATAAAAATCCTGTTTGCTTACTCAGCCAGCAGAGCTGTACATCGTATCTCGATTATTGTGCGAAGACCTAGGTAAGGGAAGGGTTACAATTCTAGCTGTGAACAGTGCTTACAGCTGTAATTACTATTAAGTTCTAGTGGAACAATGATTTTGGTACCGTAGCTTTTAATGTAACTATATGCTTCGCCGTTATATAAGATCTGTAAATCCACAGCCGGCCGCGGTGGCCGAGCGTTTCTAGGCGCTTCAGTCCAGAACCGCGTGACTGTTACGGTCGCAGGTTCGATTCCTGCCTCGGGCATGGATGTGTGTGATGTCTTTAGGTTAGTTAGATATAAGTCGTTCTAAGTTGTAGGGGACTGACCTCCGAGCCATTTGAACCATTTTGTAAATCCACTGAACGCAGCTTGAAAACTTATCCGAAAACAGCAAGTGTATCGTAATATTAGAGCGAATTGTCTAGATGTATATGTAGACGAAAACTACATTCACAGCTTAAACATTTGATACCAAGCAGGACAAAAAAATTATTTTTTCTGAGGTATATGAATCATAGCACTCCAGACTTTAATAGCTCATTGTAATCGGATTTGCAGTTTCCTGAAGAAATTCTTTTCATAGGTAGCAACAAAAAATATTTACTTCAATTAACTCCGAACCATATAATTACATAAAAAACTACACAAGAAATTTAATTTTTCCAACTAAAATTGTTGTATTATCTGAATCATAATAATTAATAGTAATTAAGGTTCCGAGTATAGCGTGTAGCCAGAAACTAGAAACCCTCAGAAGATATTTTGAAGAAAGCTAATGCGTATGAACTGATCTTGTGTAAGCGTCAACTAGAAGATAAATAAATTGAAATAACGTTGCGAAATTTACCCTACCGCCGGCAAACAATTAAGAGCAGGATATAGTACGGCAGTTGTATGCACTAAGTCTTCACGAAGGCATTGTAGTTCAAACAACATTTGATTTTTTTTCTTGTATCCATAGCATTATTATACTATTTCTGGAGCTTTGCGGTCGCAGAAACAGATGTTATTCATACTGAAACATTGTTTACCAGTGGGAGTTCAAAAATGGCCTGAGCACCATGGGACTTAACATCTGTGGTCATCAGTCCCCTAGAACTTAGAACTACTTAAACCTAACTAACCTAAGGACATCACACACATCCATGCCCGAGGCAGGATTCGAACCTGCGACCGTACCAGTGGGTGTTGCTCGGTCACAAACGCAAAGGGTAAATATGTAGAAAATGAGACAGAGGCTAAAACGATACGAAAGGTGAGGGGAAGTGCATTATGTTCGAAGAATTGGAGGGAATGAGCGAATACTGGTGTGTTGGAAAGCTGTCCTTGAGGAAGTGATTACAGTTTAACTTCCTCAGTCCTGAGCTAATATTGAATGAAAAGTTTATATTGGTCGTCAGTACATAGTTTTGAGACAAAAATAGGATTAAATTTAAATTTAAAAAATTAGTGTGATTGCTCAAAATTTTAGTACATGTTTAAAGTGAATACTGTTTGTGCTGGAAAATAGCTGAAATATGCGCAATGCTCAGAAAACACATTATTTATCGCCTAAAAATTATGAAAACATTGCAGCTGAGTGTGAAAGTATAAGTCGTTGCTATCACCTGCTGGGAACATGCAGAAACGAAAAGCTATGACTCACTGAAAGAACACGGCGTGAAAACCGAGGGTGAATAAAAAAGTAATTCACACTTAAAAGTAATAGAAACCATAAACAAATTGACAACACGTCTATGACAATGTAAGTTCACTTTGCCACATAGTGTCCAATATACTGTAAACATTTCTCGGAAGGGGTAACCAACTTTTCGACTCTGGATGCGTGCAAATCACCTCCTGCGCTAAGTAACCACCTGGATGCAGCTGCTTTCGCCTCCTCATCGTTTCGGAATCGTCATACACCGAGATCCTTTCTCATCTTGCTAATCACGTGATAACCGCATGGCGTCACGTCTGGACTCTGTGGAGGATGTTGCCAAACCTCTCACTTGAATGGCTGCAGCAGTTCTGACGTTTGGCGGGACGAGTACAGTGTTGGGTTATTGTGCAACAAAATCATACCGCTTTTCTTTAATTGCTTTACGCAACTGGTGCGACGTTTGATAATACGAAGCAAAGTTGATTGTTTTGCCTTTTTGCGTAAATTCCACGTACACCACACCCTTCATGTCGATGAACACCGTCGCCATCACCTTTCCTGCTGAAGGTTGGACCTTGGTTTCATTTCATTGTGGTGATGTGGTGTGTACAAGTTCCACTGATGTGCTCTTTGTTTCAAGAGTGAATTGATGGAGCCGTGTTTCATCCTCTGTGATGATTCACCGCAGAAACTCGTTGCCCTCCACAGCATACCGTTCCAAAAATGTCAGTGCCAATTGGAAACGTTGACCTTGTGAACATCGGTGAGCAGCCGTGGGACCCATAAGGCACACAGTTTACGATATCCAAGATACTGGTGAACACTGGAGAATACACTGCCAGACGAAATTTTTAGCGTGCTGGCAACTTCCTGTAGCGTTACGCGTCGAGCCTCCCTAAAGATCATATCCGCAAGATCAACATTTGCAACGGTACTGGGCGCTGCGGGCCTGCCTTCGCGGTATTTGTGAGATCCGTGCGTCCGGCGTCAAATTCCTTACACTACTTAACAACACGTGGGCGAGAGATCGCACGCTCACATATTCGGCAGTGAATGTGCGTGCAGTTGCGCCGTTTAGCCCATAGAAATCTGATAGTTGCTCGCATCTCTAATTTTGAAGTAAACATCCAGTTGACGAGCCATTGAGCCTGCACACACAACGTGGCCGGGTACCACACCACTCTGAGACGCCCGCTAAACCCGATGGGCAGAACAGGTGATTAGGACTGTGGAAAGGGCCAAATAAGGTGTCGGTCGGGTTCACTCAAAATTGTAATTTATTGCAATTTAATAACACCTTTAAACCAAAACGGCACAGAGCCGAACCTTTGGAACTACGAGTTTCAAAAAGGTAATTATTTCACGACTGAAGGCCTCCAAACAAGAAATCTTAAAGCAACAAGATAGATCTCAAGTGGAAAAAAACATGCAGTTAAAATTACAAATAAAATAATTAACATACATGGATACATAGTGAGACAGAGAGCCTCAACGCAATGGTGAAGAGACAAACATAAACAAAATGCAATACAAACAGCTGATGGCCCATAATAAAATTTTCAAGATTTTACCATAACATTTCAAAGGGAGAAGGCAGCAATTTTTTTTAGAATAAGGATTTAAGTGGTTGAAGCCTACAATTAATTTTCCAAAATTCAAAAAAATACATAAAATCCAGTAAAAGCAAGAATTTTTTAAATCATTGGCTATGGTAGATTGTAAACAAACAATTAAACACCGGTGAGAAGGACAATAAAGGAAACGGCACTCAGAAGCCTCCAGGGAGGTCGGTCTGCCTCGTTCACTTAGGTGAGACAGGTGGTGAGCCCAACTACACTTGATCCGTCGGAACCCAACCAGTTGACAGCCACGGACCGACCTACAAAACGACTTTCTTCCCACCAATCGGTACATGAAAACTGAAACACCAAAAATTACGAACGTTATTATCCACAGTGAAATATGTATCAAGCTGTCAAAACTACACACCATCTTGGACAGCGACAACAGGTGGGGAGAGGACGCTGCCTGAAATTACGTTAGTGGCCAGGGCAGGTAACCGGAACACAAACGGCCACTAGGCAAAAAATTCCGCTGGTGCACTTGAAATGTAGTCAACCAATATGGTTAATTCTACCGCATGGCGGCTAAATTTCAGCAATAGAAACACTCGGTGTTTCTCACAGGAAAACCTCCCCGGAACAGCGAGCCACCGAAACCCGAACCACTCAACATGAATGGACGTGGCTTGGGAAGTTGAACCCACAACTCGGTGAACAACGAAGCTCGCAGCGATCGGACAGCTCCACACACGCTCTCACACCGCGCAGGGACCGCCAGCGGACCCAGCCAAATACACCGCGCGAACTTCCCTGGTCCACAGCAACCGACCGACTCCCTCAGAATGTCGACAACATCTAAAATAGTCGTCAGTGAAAATAACGCCAACTACACACATAACCTGACAAACACTTGCGCGAAGACCTGAATGATACCCAACAGTAACTAAGCACGCACGAAGTCAAATCGGGAGTCGATACACACACACACACACACACACACACACACACACACACACACACACACACACACACACCGAGCCAACCCGACTCATGAACGATTGGCGAGGCAAAACGCGTCGTCCGCTAGGACGACCGACTGACGATCCACCAAGGCCATGGCCCGGCTCAAGTCATGCGTGGCGGCAATGGTCGGGCGAGCCAACCCGACTGCACTAGTGCCACTGGCAGGTCCGGACTGCGCTACAGACGCGTTCCAACTGACTGGCAGCCCGAACTCGCAACCCGAACTGCCTTATGAGAAACAACGACCGGAAAGTAATAGCAGTCGAGCAAAGATACTACGAGAGGAGATATATCGATACGCGCTACTAACGCCGCTCACGGTCAGGCAAAGCAGCAACTCAGTGACAGTAGTAATTTAATTTAACGTAGTGAGGTGGAAGTACGTTAAAAATAGGGTGTAAAATACATGATGTCGGGAACACGAGGCAAGCACGGCTCACACCCGTCCTATCGAACGTATCAGCAGCTAACTGTTGCGTGCTTCACACTGGCCACGGTCACGACACACGGCGTGCTCTCGCGGCGAGCTAATGTAACTTACTTTTTTTATTCGCCCTCGTACATGCTACAGTCAGTCATAGGTACTTTAGTTTGTTCTCTGACAAGGACACCTTGTGTGCGAGGTCGCAGGTTCACTCTTTAGTAAGACTCATTTGAAAGTGTTGTGTTAACAGTCATGACAGGAAAAATATTAACTGCTAATGACTCACCATGTGCATCAGGAGGGGCAGAAAATTAGTGTCCGGAAGGTGCAGAGATCAATCTTCTATGGGATGTATCTATTACACTTCACAAAATGGACATCGTGGACATTCAAGAAACGTACAGAAAAATCATTAACTTGCACCATGAACACCGAATTAAAAATGGCGCACTACAGTGATCACAAAGGTTGACACCATTAAGATCGAAGGCGAACTCTTTGGGAGTTAGAAACCGAGTAGGATATTCACCGAACTATCCACTCTTAAGGAATGCATATAGAATGATATTGGTGTAACGGGATGATGTGAAATTATGGAATGTGATGGCACACAACCGAATTCGAAACAGTCTGTCATGGAGCTTATCGTGAAACTGGCTATCCTTTAAGCCATAGCTGCAGATAGTGAGATAATACGTTTTATAGGTATGGAAAAACAAATATCCAGAGGCTGCATTTTTCGAGTAGCTATGAATTGCAATGTCACAAACTTTTCAGAGGGATACTTTGCTGTAAAGGAGTATGATTTTTATTCACAGACCAGGAACCAGACAGGATACAGTTACTTTGACCAGCTATTGGCCGAAAGCAGTGCTCATAGCGCAGGTGTAGTTCTCTTACGCCCATTTTCCCATTCTTGCTTGCTGTGATGCAAATCTTCCCTACCCCTTTGCAAGATCACGTTCACATGAAAGAATCGTAGGGGGCAGAGCACTTCCGATTTCTCGCAGGACTATAAATAGCTTTCCAGCCAATATACCATCCAGATCAACAGTCGGCATAAATGTTCAAAAATGCGGTAAGGCATTAATGTTAACTGATCTCGAGAGAACTCTCTTGGTACCTCTAATTTCCAGGTTTCCGTTCATACGCATTTCCTCTTCAAAATAAATTCCTTACTAAACGATGGGTAAGCTTCGTTTATCTCATCTACAAATTTTCGTGCCGATTTCGCAGTTTGTTAGGTATTGTCCAGTCGACGATTTGTTTGAAATTTCGTAATCATACGTCTTTCAGTCCTGTAGCATTGTTTCAAGTTATGCGACCATGCACTGCTTCCGTTGAAATGACTTTAATCTATGTCGTGCATAATTTGATGTGCATAACGTAGTAGGTCACTATTATGCAAATCCCGTAAAAACTATCGAGTATCCTAGAAACGCGCGAACACCAGTTTTTGTAACAAGTGTGTCTTGTCCTCCCTTGTATATCCGTAGTCTTTCTTACGTAATACACGATCGTAGTACTGTGGACTTTTTCGAAACATGTTCATAATTATTTTTGTACTATGCTAGGAATGATTATGTTTAGTTCCGGCTCCTTGGACAATAACTACCCTTTACTAGGTTTTACTGGAGGCGGGATTTCTGCAAATGGTTCAAATGACTCTGAGCACCCCGCGCCCGGGTTCCTGGGTTCGATTCCCGGCGGGGTCAGGGATTTTCTCTGCCTCGTGATGACTGGGTGTTGTGTGATGTCCTCAGGTTAGTTAGGTTTAAGTAGTTCTGAGTTCTAGGGGACTGATGACCGTAGATGTTAAGTCCCATAGTGCTCAGAGCCATTTGAACTCTGAGCACTATGCGACTTAACTTCTGAGCTCATCAGTCACCTAAAAGAACTAATTAAACCTAACTAACCTAAGGACATCACACACATCCATGCCCGAGGCAGGATTCGAACCTGCGACCGCAGTGGTCGCTCGGTTCCAGACTGTAGCGCCTAGAACCGCACGGCCAGTCCGGCCGGCGGTATTTCTGGCTCCTGGCACGACAAGAATGATGAACTACATGGCTCGACGCCTGTTTCAGTATCACTTTTATCTCTTAAGCACTTATCGTCGTCATTGTACTCCTCGTCGAGCGTATAGACCACACATTCCGCTAATTTATCTTGCAGAAATGCTAATATTTCATATTCCACTTCTTTCTCACTCTGCGAAATTCGTTGGGTTCTTTCTGACGAAATGTCAACTTCAACAACTGTTTTGTAAATGTAATAGAATGTCTTTTTTGTATCGTTGCCGTTGGTCCGTTCTGCATCAACATCACCAGCACTGTAGCATTGCTGTGAGTTACTCGTCGACTAAGCAGTTCAACTGTGCTCCCTAACTTCATGCCGTGCTCACAGTTGGATACCTCCTGTCTCACCCTGTGTTCACATTACCAGTAACTCATGTGGTTGCATGGTAGACAATATGTGGGTGTAGAGTGCCGTAAACGTCACTGGTCCTTTGGGACCTCGCACTCGAGGGATTCTCTGTGAACTAGAAAAACAATTAATGTAGTACGTTTGCTATGATAACAAAGAATTTCTTATAAATGAAGGTAAGAACACGTCAGAGTAATATACTTGAAGTGTCGAGACGTTGGTGGTCCTATATGTTATGCCGCAGAATGTCTACCGAAGGCGCAGATTAAATTAAAGCTGTGGTTGGGGCCGCGAGGCGCCCGGGCGCAGCTGGCCGGGCAGTGCGCTGGACCGTGAGTCGATGTGCCGGCTCGCTTTCCGGCTGGACACGTCGCTGCTGATTTCGTCCAGCAGTTATAAGTGGAGCGTGCTCTCCGCGTTCCACTGTCGGGACGACTCGTTTCATACCATAGCTGCCGCCAAATGCTGTGCATTTAACAACTACACTGAAGAACCAAAGAAATTGATGCACTTGCCTAATATCGTGTAGGGCCCCCACGAGCACGCAGAAGGGCCGTAACACCGTCTGAAATGGACTCGGTTAATGTCTGAAGTAGTGCTGGAGGGAAATGATTCCATGAATGCTGCAGAGCTGTCCATAAATCCGTAAGAGTAAGAGGGTTGGAGAGCTCTTCTGTACAGCACGTTGCAAGACATCCCAGATATGCTAAACGATATTCATGTCTGGGGAGTTTGGTGGCCAGCGGAAGTGTTTAAACTCAGAAGAGTTGAGCCGTGCGTGGCTCGTGTTCGTGCCATCTCTTATTTAACACACTGTTTTACCGTACTGCTGCCTCGTTATGTTAATTTTCAGTTACTGGTGTCACTGAGTTGCTGCCTTGCCTGCCCGTGAGCGGCAGCAGCAGCGCTTATCGATATAGGCCATGGCGTATTATCTTTGCTGGACTGCTATGACATCTTGGTCGTCGTGTGTCGTGCAAGGAGTTGGAACGCGCCAGCAGTGGAGTCCGGACCAAGCAGTCGGACGGTTGGGACGCGGCAGAAGTTCGGTCGGGTTGGAGCGGCAACGAGGTTCGGATAGCCATGACTCGCCCGACCGTTGCCGGCACACATGGCTGGGGACGGTCTTGGTTGATCTTCGGTTGGTCGTCTTACCAGACGACGTGTAATTGCTCGCCCATCACTTACGGGTTGGTGGTTTCTGTCTCAACTCGTGGTTCGTCCTGATGATTCCGCAGTCACTGCTTTTAGCATTTGTCGCGTTCTTCGCCCAAGTGTTTGTGAAATAATGTGTAGCCTGTGATGTTCACTGTCCAGTTATTTTAGTGCTGTCTCCGTGCTGATGTGTAGCGGTTGGTCGGTTGGCGCAGTCGAGTTGTAGCACCGGTGGGGCATGCAGCGCCAGGGAGTCGTGGATAGGCATCACTCGCCGATGATTGCCGACACACGTGATTTGAGTTGGGGACGACTTTCGTTGATCGTCCGTCTGTCGTCTTGTCGGACGACGTATATTTGGCCGGCGATCGCTTACGGGTTGGCTGTGGGCGCTAACTCGTCATTCGTCCTTGTTTTGCTCAGTCACTGCCATTAGCATTGTCTAGTTCTTCGTGCAAGTGTTCGTTGTCGGCGTACTGGCTCTGAATTGCTCGGTTGGCGTGGAGTAGCGAGGAAGGACAGGATAGCCATCACTCGCCCGGCGATTGCCGACACACACGTTTGAGTGGCAACGACCGTGATTGACCGTTTGGTCGGTCATCTGATTAGACGACATGTATTTGGGTCATCCACCGCTTATGGGTTGTCTGTGATCCGTTCTGTTTTTTGTTCCAGTTTCCACTGTTAGCATCGTTTGACTTTTGGTGCAAGTGTGGAGCGGAACTGATCTTGATTATTGGTCTGTGGACTGTCTGTCGGATGGGTTCCCAGCGAATTGAAAATGGTTGGGCCGACTGGCTGTCTCACGTAAGTGAGCGTTAGTGTTTGAATTCCAGGCCGACCCTCGAACATTTGAGGGCCCTTGGGTGTACTGCCCGCTTTTTAATTTGTTCTCGTTGTTTGTACCTGTATGGCTTCAAGCCGATTTTTTTAAAATTAGTTTTGCTCTTGCGGCCTTCAGCCTAATTTAAAGAATTGTTTCACGTAAGGCCTTGGCATTTAAAAAAAATTAATGTTGTTGAATTTTAAGTCTTGGACCTTCTGCTGATTTTGAGTTTGAGTTGTTTGCTCTTAAGACCTTCAGCCTAAATTAAAGAACTGTTTCACGTAAGGCCTTTGGTACGTGAAAAAAAAATGTTAAGCAGTTTTAAGTGTTAGGCTTTCAGCTGATTTGAATTTAACTTGTTTACGTCAGCTTAAATAAAAACTGTTTTAAGATAAAGTTTGCCTTTTAAATTTCTGATTATGCTTGCGTTTTAAGTCATTGGCCTTCAGCCGTTTTTAAATTGAAGTGACTTTCAGCCGCTAATTAAGTCCCAAAGATTAAAGCTGTGCTGTTTAAAAAATTTTGTTTTGGGCTCTTGTAATGTTCGATCAAATAATGAAATTACATGTTCGAGTGTAACTGACAGCCCCTTAGATAGGCCCCGTTCTACAATTTATACTATTTGTCCTGTCCTGCGGGATAGCAGCGTGTCTCAAGAGTGTTCCTGGAGTAATTGTGGAAGTGTGGGGCGTCGCATTGTCCTGCTGGAATTGCCCAAGTCCGTCGAAACGCAAAATGAACACAAATGAATGCAGGTGATCAGACAGGATGCTTACGTACGTAACACCCGTCACAGTCGTATCTAGACGTATCAGGAGTCCCATATCACTCCAACTGCACACGCCCCACACCATTGCAGAGCCTCCACCATCTAGCACAGTCCCCTGCTTACATGCAGGGTCCATGGTTCATGAGATTGTCTCCATACCCGTACACGTCCATCCGCTCGATACAATTTGAAACGAGACTCGTCCGACGAGGAAACACGTTTCCAGCCATCAACAGTCCAATGTCGGTGCTGACGGGCCCAGGCGAGGCGTAAAGCTTTGTGTGAACCCATATTGGTAATGTTTCGTTGAATGGTTTGCAGGATGATACTTGTTAATGGCCCAGCATTGAAATCTCCAGAAATTTGCGGAAGAGTTGCACTTCTGTCACGTTGAATTATTCTCTTCAGTCGTCGTTGGTCGCGTTCTTGCGGAATTTTTTTCCGGCAGCAGCGATGTAAAAGATCTGACGTTTTACCAGGTTCCTCGTATTCACGGTGCACTCGTGAAATGATCGCACGGCAAAATCTCCTCTTCATCGCTATCTCGGAGATGCTGTGTCCCATCACTCGTCTGATGACTGTAACACCCAGTTCAAACTCAGTTAAATCTTCATAACCTACCACTGCAGCAGTAGTAACCTATCTAACAACTGCGCCAGACGTTTGTCGTCTTATATAGGCGTTGCCGACGGCAGCGCCGTTTTCTGCCTGTTTATATATCTGTGTATTTCAATGCACATGTCTATACCAGTTTCTTTAGCGCTATAGTGTAGAGACTTCACAACCTTCAAAATATCCAAAAACTGTAAAACGATGGAAAAACTGTCTTCCATCTGTACTCGTTTCTCATTATCAGAAGTGACAAATGTTTCGCTGGTTCAGAATCTATGCTAAGTGGATATTGCTAGTTTACAGATATACGCAACTTTCTTAGTGCATTTATTTATTTATTTACTTATTTCCGCATTTAGTTCCCCTAGCAAGTTTAGGTTCTTCAGGCCCCTACATATACTTGGCCAGGACATCCTTAGTGATTCAACAATACCATATGCACAGTACATGATCAGTACATGATGCTGATGTCGATGATTATGTTTCATTATGACATTATTACATGATGTTAAGGTATTGATGATTATTATTATTATGACTACAACAAGAACAAAGAGATGATGATAAACATTACATCATGGTGATAACGATGATGATGACCATTATATGACGATGTTGATGATGATGGCTATTGTGTAACGATGATGACCATTACATTTTCGTGATGATTACTAGATGATGATGACAATTAATAGTATTAAGATGGTGGCGATGACGATAGTATGGTGATGACGACAATAATAGTGATAGTAATGACACAACAATGTGCTGTTGCTAGAGGAATGAGAGATGATAAGATAGATTCTCGACAAAAACAGAACGGAAGATGACTACAAACTAATCTTCGGGAAAACAAAAAAGCGCCACGAATTGCCTACAACAAAACATATCCAAAATATTGGAACATACATGCAGTTACTGAAAACTATTCCCAGAATTCAACAAGTCGAAAGAGATATTGAAATATCTCACATAAATTCGACGAAGTATTTGGACAGAAACTCGTCGAGACTAATAACTGACAGGAATAATATAGCCCGAAGGAAAAAAGAGAATTCACGGAGAATAAAGTGAAAACTGCATGAGAACAGAAAATAGATTCGTAAAGCTCTGCATGATACGATAGTGTTCAGTCGCACCTAATAATGATAGTAATAATAATAATAATAATAATAATAATAATAACCCCCGTGGAGGCCCGGGAAAAGAATTGGCCTCCGGTATGTTCTGCCAGTCGTAAAAGGCGACGAAAAGAACAGACCACTAATAGGCCTAACCCCCCCTTTTAGTGTGATTAGTTGGTTCAGGACAGAACTAAAGAAGCCTCGGACAAGCGCCGTCATGGTCGGGGACGACGCTTGAACCCTATGCCCGCCCACAATGGTAACGACACTGCTAGCCAACTGGAAAATGATTTAAATCCAAATAGAGGTGTTTTGCAGGATATGCTTCCTGCAACCACCCTAGAAGGAAAACAAAGACAGAGGATGAGATGGTCAGATGAAGTTAATCGACACCTCATGTTCTGTTATTACCAAGCAACAACCCTAGGAACCACCACAACTGGAAACAGATCACAAGTATACACAACATTTATTACCAGATACCCAGAATTAAAATTTTTAACAGAACAACGACTAGCTGATCAGATCCGTGTAATAATCAAAAATAACAGGATACCCCAGTCAGAATTAGAAACCATCAAACAACAAGTACAACAAATACTGGAACAAAATAATGTGCAATTAGAAGAAGAAGAAGAAAATACAGTAATGGACTCGAACGTCCCAGAGAAAACAAAGAACAAAACACGTCAATTAAACAATCACAGGAAAACGAAATCTTAAGACAGCCACCAGAACAAGCACAAATAGAACACGAAGTGACACAGATGTTAGATATAGAAGAAAAATTTCAGTTGACATATGTAGAATACAAAGACACAAATACAGACATTAGACCATTCTTGCATAGACGGCCAAATAACCCACAAGTCGAAACAACAATAAAAACTATCAATAGAATCATACACAACAAAATACATGAAAACACAACTATGGAAGAGTTACAACTACTGGTTTATATAGGAGCACTCACTACACTAAATATACACACTAGGCAGAGATCAGAACCAACCAACACACAGAAGAAACCCACAAAACCAGCATGGCAACACAGGCTACAGATCAGAATAGAAAAACTGAGAAAAGACATCAGACAGCTAACACAATTTATAGGAAATGAAATGTCAGAAAAAAAACGAAAAACGTTAGGTAAAATCTCACAACAAGAAGCGATAGAGCAATTAGATGAAAAGAAGCAGAAATTACAAGCATTGACTTAGAAGATACAAAAAAAGTGAAAATAGAAGGAAACAAAACCAAACATTCAACACAAACCAAAAGAAATTTTACCAGACAATAGATAACATACACATTAAAATAGACAATCCACCAAACATAACAGACATGGAACACTTCTGGAGCAACATATGGTCAAACCCGGTACAACATAACAGGCATGCATGGTGGATACAAGCAGAAACAGATACATACAAGATGATACCACAAATGCCTGAAGTGATAATTTTGCAACATGAAGTCACCAAAGCAATTAATTCTACTCACAATTGGAAAGCCCCTGGAAAAGATAAAATAGCAAATTTCTGGCTAAAGAAATTCACCTCAACACGTTCACATCTAACTAAATTATTTAACAGTTACATTGCAGACCCATACACATTCCCTGATACACTTACACATGGAATAACTTATCTGAAACCTAAAGATCAAGCAGACGCAGCAAACCCAGCTAAATATCGCCCCATAACGTGCCTACCAACAATATACAAAATATTAACTTCAGTCATTACACAGAAATTAATGACACATACAACACAGAACAAAATTATAAATGAAGAACAAAAAGACTTGCAAAGGAGCACGAGGATGTAAAGAGCAACTGATAATAGATGCAGAGGTGATATATCAAGCTAAAACTAAACAAAGGTCGCTACACTATGCATACATTGATTACCAAAATGTTTTTGATAGTGTACCCCATTCATGGTTACTACAAATATTGGAAATATACAAAGTAGATTCTAAATTGATACAGTTACTAAACATAGTAATGAAAAATTGGAAAACCACACTTAATATCCAAACAAATTCAAACAATATCACATCACAGCCAATACAGATTAAGCGTGGAATATACCAAGGAGACTCATTAAGTCCTTTCTGGTTCTGCCTTGCTCTGAACCCACTATCCAACCTGCTAAATAATACAAATTATGGATACAATATTACTGGAACATACCCACACAAAATCACACATTTGCTAACATGGATGATCTAAAACTACTGGCAGAAACAAATCAACAACTCAACCAATTACTAAAGATGACAGAAGTATTCAGCAATCACATAAATATGGCTTTTGGAACAGACAAATGTAAGAAAAATAGCATAATCAAGGGAAAACACACGAAACAGGAAGATTACGTATTGGATAACCACAGCGACTGCATAGAAGCGACGGAAAAAACAGATGCTTATAATTATCTAGGATACAGACAAAAAATAGGAATAGATAATACAAATATTAAAGAAGAACTAAAAAAAATATAGACAAAGACTAACAAAACTACTGAAAACAGAATTGACAGCAAGAAACAAGACAAAAGCTACAAATACTTATGCTATAACAATATTGACCTACTCATTTGGAGTAGTGAAATGGAGTAACACAGACCTAGAAGCACTCAATACACTTACACGATCACAATGCCACAAATATAGAATACATCACATACATTCAGCAACTGAAAGATTCACATTAAGCAGAAAGGAAGGAGGAAGGGGATTTATCGACATAAAAAACATACATTGTGGACAGGTAGACAATTTAAGAAAATTCTTTATAGAACGAGCAGAAACTAGCAAAATACACAAAGCAATCACTCATATAAATACATCGGCTACACCACTGCAATTTCATAACCACTTCTACAACCCTTTAGATCACATAACATCAACAGATACGAAGAAAGTAAATTGGAAAAAGAAAACACTACATGGCAAGCACCCGTATCATCTAACACAGCCACACATCGATCAAGACGCATCGAACACATGGCTAAGAAAAGGCAATATATACAGTGAGATGGAAGGATTCATGATTGCAATACAGGATCAAACAATAAACACCAGATATTACACTAAGCATATTATTAAAGATCCCAATACCACAACAGATAAATGCAGACTTTGCAAACAACAAATAGAAACAGTAGATCACATCACAAGCGGGTGTACAATACTAGCAAATACAGAATACCCCAGAAGACATGACAATGTAGCAAAAATAATACATCAACAGCTTGCCTTACAACATAAACTTATAAAACAACACGTTCCCACATACAAGTATGCACCACAAAATATACTGGAGAATGATGAATACAAATTATACTGGAACAGAACCATTACAACAGATAAAACAACACCACATAACAAACCTGACATCATACTCACCAATAAAAAGAAGAAATTAACACAACTAATCGAAATATCCATACCCAATACAACAAATATACAAAAGAAAACAGGAGAAAAAATTGGAAAATACATCCAACTGGCTGAGGAAGTCAAGGACATGTGGCATCAGGATTAAGTTGACATACCAATTATACTATCAACTACAGGAATCACACCACACAATATCCACCAGTACATCAATGCAATACAGCTACATCCAAACTTATATATACAACTACAGAAATCCATAATTGTTGATACATGTTCAATTACCTGAAAGTTCCTAAATGCTATATCATATACCGTACAGTTAAAAGGAAGTCACACTTGACGAAGGTCCGCGTCACTTTCCATTTTTAACCAAACCTAAGGTCTGAGAAAAATAGAAATAATAATAATAATAATAATAATAATAATAATAAGTAGTTGAGTGGTAGGAGCAAGAACGAGATATAATAGGGTAAAGTTGTTAGGTAAAATAGGTGAAAGAAGAACGAAATAGATAGAGATGGATAAAGTGTTGCCAATGTGACAATACTGGTTCACTCTTGAGCAGAAAGTAAGCAACTGGTATATGCTAAAAGAGGAAAGACAACCAAGTGAGGACCAAGTCTTAGAAACAAATAATTTGAAATGCAGAGAAGAGGTAGGATCTGCGAACACAACTATCAAAATGATCAATATGGTTTCTAATAGTAATAATAATAATAATAGCCCGCATCTCGTGGTCGTGTGGTAGCGTTCTCGCTTCCCACGCCCGGGTTCCCGGGTTCGATTCCCGGCGGGGTCAGGGATTTTCTCTGCCTCGTGATGGCTGGGTGTTGTGTGCTGTTCTTAGGTTAGTTAGGTTTAAGTAGTTCTAAGTTCTAGGGGACTGATGACCATAGATGTTAAGTCCCATAGTGCTCAGAGCCATTTGAACCAATAATAATAATAATAATATGTTCCTTATACCTGTTGTTATCTTAAAAGAATCGCTCAGAAAAAAGACGCATCACGAAGGAATTATCCAAATAGGACGGAAACTGGTAGATGAGATGTGCGTATACAGATAAACAAATTTCATAAAAACTGAATGATTTATTCAGAAAAAAGAGTTTCACAAATTGAGAAATTAAATAACCCGCTGGTCCATCTGTGGCTCTTATGCAGGCAGTTATTCGGCTAGGCATTGATCGACAGAGTTGGTGGATGCCTTCCGGAGGATATAGTGCAGAATGCTGTCCAACTGGCGGTTTAAATCGTCAAAATCCTTAGCTATTTAGAGGGGCCTGCCGGTAATGCTCTGCACATTTCCGATTGTAGAGAGATCCGGCGACCTTGCTGGCAGAGGTAGGATTTGGCAAGCGCGAAGACGAGCAGTTGGAACTCTCGCCGTGTGAGAGAGGGCGCTATCTTGCTGAAATGTAGGCGCACGATAGTTTGCCATGAAGAGCAACAAAATGTATGGTCATCGACGTAACGCTGTGTTGTAAGGGCGCTGTGAATTACAACCAAAGGGGTCCTGCTATGAAATGAAATGTCAGTCCATATCATCACTCCTGGTTGTCGCTCCGTATGGCAGGCAACATTCAGGTTGGTGTTTAACCGCTGTCTGGGGCGACTCCAAGGCTCATGTTCGCTGGTCATCGGGACAGTCAAAGCAGGACTCATCACTGAAGACAGTTCCACTCCAGTCAATGAGATTCCAGGCGAATATTCGGCTGGAGGCGCCCCAGACAGTGATGCAATACCACGCTTATTGTTGCACGCCATACCGCCTGACTACAAGTAGTGATGGTGTGGAGTGCCATTTTATTTCACTGCATGATCCCTGTGGTTGTCACCCGCGGCACCCTTATTGCACAGCAAAGTTATCCGTAAACCGGTTTTTGGACTGGAAACAGTCATACGTCATATTCAACTGCAGGAGTTAACTTATTAACACACACGTCTTTCAGCTTTTATCAACGTTTTACCACTAAGGTGATATTGGCCATATAAATACAAACAAAAATTTTGAGCAATGTTTTTTTTTATTTATTCAGCTACAGGAGTGTAACTTATTAGCACACACATCTTTGAGCTTTTATCAACATTAGGTCCATAGATCCATTTTACCACTGGGGTGATATTGGCCTTATCAGTACAAACAACTACTTTGAGCAATGATTTTTTATTATTGTTCAGTCCAAAAACAAAGACATGGCGACTCTGGTGGTCCCAAACCAGAAAGCTATTACCTCTTTACGGGTAAAATGTAGTTTCCCGAGGGGTAAAAACAAAAGGGTTCGATTGTGTTTCGGTCATGGCACAAAACTGTTAGGATGGTGCATAAGTTTGTAGCGTTTTGGTTTGCATATTCCTATTCCGGTTGCTTTGGATTTGTTTATCGATTATCATTCTTTATCTTTATTCACTGTTTATATTTATGTTTACATATTGTCATTTTGTGCTTTGAAAATAGTGAGCAAAGCTGTGGACTCTATCAAAAGGAGTACACAGTGGAGAAATCTGAATATTTCCCACATATTCTTCTGTTTGAGTTCAATACTGGGGTGAAAGCAGTGACGGTAGCCAGAAACACTTGCACCATGTATTGGGATAATGCCATTCGACGGAGCACGGCAAGAAAGTGGTTTTCTCGTTTTAAGGAGGATCGTTTTGAAATTGGTCACTCTCCATGTTCAGGAATCAGCGATTGATGAACATCTTTTAAGAACATTAAACCATAATGATCCACGTCATTGTACTCGATAACTGTCCAATATAATGCACAGTGATCATTCCACCACCATCGTGCGATGTTTGCATGCAGTGAGGAAGGTTCAAAACTCGGATACTAGGGATACTAGCTGCTGCTTCCCAATATATTTATTCCGTAATGAAGTCTGTCATTAAAAATGTATCGCTTTTTCAAACCAACAGCTCAATCCATGGAATCAATACTAGAAATAAGAATAATCTTCACAACAATTTAAAATCACTTACTCTTGTACAAAAAGGTGTGCATTATTCAGGAACACACATTTTCAATAACTTCCCAGCAGCCATAAAAAGCTTAACAACCAATGAAATTCAGTTTAAGAGAAGCCTAAAGGATTTATTGGTGGCCAACTCCTTCTACTCCGTTGATGAATTTCTCAGTAGAACCAACTGATATATATATATATATATATATATATATATATATATATATATATATATATATATTCGGGTCTAAGGGTGCCGCATACTCTAGGCCAAAATCACAAAAAATCTGCATGTGGCCATATGTGGATCTCTGCTTGCTCGTCATAAACTGGCTCGTAAACAACAGCAACTATTCGTATCCTGTATCGTTATTGGTGATGAGAAATGACGTCGATATGCTAACATAAGGAAAAGAAGGGAATGGTTGGGGCCAAACAAAGCAGCAACTCCCAGTACAAAGACCTGCGCGCATCCTCAAAAGATAATGTTATGCATCTGGTGGAACAGCGGCCGTATGGTGTGCTACGATCTGCTTCCCCGAGGTGTAAACATCACTGCTGACGTTTACTGTTAACGACAACAGTCCAAGAACAACACCAGAAGACTGCGTGAAGCCATTTAACAAAGAAATTCGCTAAACAATTGTGCAATTGAGAAGTTATTTTATTTTACTTTAGCTACCAGCCTCGGCAATTAATTATCCCCTCTTCAGACCCCTAAAGCACCTTTCAAAAATAATTGATATTGATATTCTAGGGTCATATATTTCTGGATATTGTGAATTTTCAAGTGCTTCCTTGGAAGACTTGACTTCCGTCTGTATGCCAATATCGATTATTTCTGAGAGATGCATATGGGGCCTCAAGGTGGTACAATGACTTGCCAAAACTAGTAGCGAAAATAACATAAAATAGCTTCTCAATTGTATGGGTGTTTCGCGAATTTCTTTATTAAATATTGGTCCCATGTTCTCAATGGAGCAACAGATATTGCATAATGTGGTTATAGTCGATGATAACACCCGTCCGCAGTCTGCTATTCCGCACCCATCTTATTCACATGATCTTGTGCCCTCTGATTTTCACCTTTACCGTTCTCTATCGAACAACCTTCAAAGAACTTCCTTTCCGGATGAAAATGCGCTCTGAACATGGATCATCGAGTTTTTCACCTCAAATCTACGTGAAATCTGTAGTCACGGAATGTAAAAGTTACGCCAGTGTCGACAGACTGTTGTAAATTTTGAAGGAGAATATATTATTGCTGACTGAAGTCTGTTATGTCTATCTGTTAAACTTACGGGAAAACGCAAAGAACTTATACACCAATCTAATACGGAATGTTGGTTACAAACTAAAAGAGGTCTTTCATTTTGTAGCAACTAGTTTGAAATAGATCGTGTGGTCACAATTGATCTCGGGTATGTAAAAACAACGGTGATTTCTACATAATTGTATTAGAATAGAATTAGGATGATTCGCACCATTTGGTACAGCGACCGGCAAACTGGAGCGACCACGCAGGACAATCCAGGCCGGGTCAGCCCCGCCCCCGCACGATGGTTTTTCCTCGCTGGTCCGGCGCCGCCCACCGCCCACGCTCTGGACGGTGGCGCAACACGCTTTGTGTCCTAGCAGGGCAGCTGGTGCTAATCAACCGTCCTTGTAGTGCCGGCAATGCAAAGTCAATTGCTCGCGTCGTTCAGGGGGGGCGTGGTGGGGGTGGGGGTGGCTGGAATGAGGGGCGCGCGCTCAAATTACTCGCTGTGCCTGTGACGTCAGCGCCGAAGCATGTGGGCACTCTACTAACACGGCCAGTCCAGGCTGGAGCGCCGGTACCCAACTTCTAACCCGCTGTCCAGTAATAGAGTTCGAGGCGTGTAACGCGAGCACCCTTCCAAAATTTTCCACTAAATTATCCACTCTTTCGACCATAGTGCACCATAGTCCATTCGTTTCAGAAACTGTGACAACAACACTGTCGATAGGTGCCCAGGTAGAGTTGCACTCTGCAGAACTACATTTCGGTAGTTTTGATACAGTACATAAATGACGTAGTAAATGGTAGGGTTGCAGGTAGTGTTTCTGGCATTAATAGAGAAAAAAATATAAATGAATGTGTCAGAGAAACTGATTGCCGACGACTTCCCTTTGTTTTTAGTTAGTTTTGCACATAATGAAAACCGCACATCGTACAGTGTTAGTCCATTCGGTATTATATAAATTGCGTTTCATAAGCAATAAAAATTAATTGATCCCATAACTTTTGCGTCTTTATGCAAACAAAGCAATTACTTCGTATAATTATTATTGTTATTTTGTACTCAATACAAGGTCGTTTACTGGCCCAAAGTTATTTATGAATAACAGAAAGATGTTTTATATAACCTCCATGAAGCACTGAAGCGATGTGTGATACGTTTTGGTTTTGCCTTTTCTTTTTCGAGAAAATTGCACTTTCTAGCGGTGTATGATAAATCTATATCGTTTTTTACATTTTTACTACAGCATCCCTCTCTTTCACGTTATAAATCAACAAATTTCGAAAAAAAAAATAAACAGAATTAAACATTGACAGTTTCATTTTTGCTGTAAGTATTGTTTATTTTTTATTGCATAGGTTGAACGGCCCCTTATATATCGTCACTGAGTTTTTTGACGATTCACCGCTTCCCGATTTTAAGCGGAGTCTAGTTAAGACATTAATCACATTCGCTGAATAGGTCAGGAAGCCACTACACGCAGCAAGCGGCTACACGGGTAGCAGGGGTTGTGTGGCGTGGACTGGGCGGTTTTTTAGGTTAGATGGCCTCGGGCAAGTACAGAAAGGGCAGCAGCCTCAAAGGGTGCGGGGCAAAGTCAGGAAATGCGGGGGCCAAGCAGCAATCGGTATTGTAATTGTAAACTGTCGAAGCTGCATTGGTAAAGTACCGGAACTTCAAGCGCTGATAGAAAGCACCGAAGCTGAAATCGTTATAGGTACATAAAGCTGGCTGAAGCCATAGATAAATTCAGCCGAAATTTTTAAAAAGGCACAGACGGTGATTAGAAAGGATAGAGTGCATACAACCGGTAGTGGCGTGTTTGTCACTGTTAGTAGTAGTTTATTCTGTAGTGAAGTAGAAGTGGATAGTTCCTGTGAATTATTATGTGTGGAGGTTACACTCAACAATCGAGCTAGGTTAATAATTGGCTCCTATTGCCGACCTCCCGACTCAGCAGCATTAGTGGCAGAACAACTGAGAGAAAATTTGAAATACATTTCACATACATTTTCTCAGCATGTTATAGTCTTAGGTGGAGATTTCAATTTACCAGATATAGACTGGGACACTCAGAAGTTTAGGACGGGTGGTAGGGACAGAGCATCGAGTGATATTATACTGAGAGCACTATCCGAAAATTACCTCGAGCAATTAAACAGAGAACCGACTCGTGGAGATAACATCTTGGACCTACTGATAACAAACAGACCCGAACTTTTCGACTCTGTAAGTGCAGAACAGGGAATCAGTGATCATAAGGCCGTTGCAGCTACCTGAATGTGGAAGTTAATAGGAATATAAAAAAAGGGAGGAAGGTTTATCTGTTTAGCAAGAATGATAGAAGGCAGATTTCAGACTACCTAACAGATCAAAACGAAAATTTCTGTTCTGACACTGACAATGTTGAGTGTTTATGGAAAAGTTCAAGGCAATCGTAAAATGCATTTTAGACTGTACGTGCCGAGTAAAACTGTGAGGGATGGGAAAAACCCACCGTGGTTCAACAACAAAGTTAGGAAACTACTGCGAAAGCAAAGAGAGCTTCACTCCAAGTGTAAACGCAGCCAAAACCTCTCAGACAAACAGAAGCTAAACGATGTCAAAGTTAGCGTAAGGAGGGCTATGCGTGAAGCGTTCAGTGAATTCGAAAGTAAAATTCTATGTACCGACTTGACAGAAAATCCTAGGAAGTTCTGGTCTTACGTTAAATCAGTAAGTGGCTCGAAACAGCATATCCAGACACTCTGGGATGATGATGGCATTGAAACAGACGATGACACGCGTAAAGCTGAAATACTAAACACCTTTTTCAAAAGCTGTTTCACAGAGGAAGACCGCACTGCAGTTCCTTCTCTAAATCCTCGCAGAAACGAAAAAATGGCTGACATCGAAATAAGTGTCCAAGGAATAGAAAAGCAACTGGAATCACTCAACAGAGGAAAGTCCACTGGACCTGACGGGATACCAATTCGATTCTACACAGACTACGCGAAAGAACTCGCCCCCCTTCTAACAGCCGTGTACCGCAAGTCTCTAGAGGAACGGAAGGTTCCAAATGATTGGAAAAGAGCACAGGTAGTCCCAGTCTTCAAGAAGGGTCGTCGAGCAGATGCGCAAAACTATAGACCTATATCTCTGACGTCGATCTGTTGTAGAATTTTAGAACATGTTTTTTGCTCGCGTGTCATGTCGTTTTTGGAAACCCAGAATCTACTCTGTAGGAATCAACATGGATTCCGGAAACAGCGATCGTGTGAGACCCAACTCGCTTTATTTGTTCATGAGACCCAGAAAATACTAGATACAGGCTCCTAGGTAGATGCTATTTTTCTTGACTTCCGGAAGGCGTTCGATACAGTTCCGCACTGTCGGCTGATAAACAAAGTAAGAGCCTACGGAATATCAGACCAGCTGTGTGGGTGGATTGAAGAGTTTTTAGCAAACAGAACACAGCATGTTGTTATCAATGGAGAGACGTCTACAAACGTTAAAGTAACCTCTGGCGTGCCACAGGGGAGTGTTATGGGACCATTGCTTTTCACAACATATATATATATATATATATATATATATATATATATATATATATATATATATATGACCTACTAGATAGTGTCGGAAGTTCCATGCGGCTTTTCGCGGATGATGCTGTAACATACAGAGAAGTTGCAGCATTAGAAAATTGTAGCGAAATGAAGGAAGATCTGCAGCGGATAGGCACTTGGTGCAGGGAGTGGCAACTGACCCTTAACATAGACAAATGTCCTTTATTGTATGATTTTATGATAGCGGAACAAACACTGGTAGCAGTTACTTCTGTAAAATATCTGGGAGTATGCGTGCGGAACGATTTGAAGTGGAATGATCAAATAAAATTAATTGTTGGTAAGGCGGGTACCAGGTTGAGATTCATTGGGAGAGTCCTTAGAAAATGCAGTTCATCAACAAAGGAGGTGGCTTACAAAACACTCATTCGACTTATACTTGAGTAATGCTCGTCAGTGTGGGATCCGTACCAGATCAGGTTTACGGAGGAGCGCGTTTCGTCACAGGGTTATTTAGTAACAGTGATAGCGTTACGAAGATGTTTAGCAAACTCAAGTGGCAGACTCTGCAAGAGAGGCGCTCTGCATCGCGGTGTAGCTTGCTCGCCAGGTTTCGAGAGGGTGCGTTTCTGGATGAGGTATCGAATATATTGCTTCCCCCTACTTATACCTCCCGAGGAAATCACGAATGTAAAATTAGAGAGATTCGAGCGCGCACGGAGGCTTTCAGACAGTCGTTCTTCCCGCGAACCATACGCGACTGGAACAGAAAAGGGGGGTAATGACAGTGGCACGTAAAGTGCCCTCCGCCGCACACCGTTGGGTTGCTTGTGGAGTATAAATGTAGGTGTAGATGTAGAAATAGAGTGATCGAAGTAAGGTAACTCCTGATAGGTATACAACACACCTGACGTACGGTTAGGGGGTTTACGATCTGAACCGGCCAAGGCTACTAGGAAAGCTACCGTAATCAGCACTTGCTTATGAGTCTACGGTGGCCTTCAGTACTTCTACAACTGTACGCCCAGGTTTATGGCGTATTACCTGACTTCTTGAAGGCATTCGATACGTTTCCACACTGACGTTTAATGAAGAAAATACATGTTTTCCGAACGTCGGGCCAGATTTTAGACGGGTTCGGAACTTTCTAAGAGACAGAATTGAATACATTATTTTTAACGGAATGAGATCGATAGATGTAGTTTTTGCAGCATACCGAAAAAGTGTTAGAGGAACCTTTAGTTTCACAATATTTATGCCAGGAATCCATCCGATGAGTCGTCAGGTGTATTTTGTGTGATAATTCTGCAAACATTTTGCAATTTCGTTTTCGCAATGTTTAGGTGAAGTCATCGAAAAAAATGATGTTTATCACATGTTTCATGCGCTTCCCACTGTCGAAGGTAAACATCTGTTCATTTTCCATTACAAACAAAATAATCTTTGAAGCGGAATTTTATATGCCTGTTAGATAGATCAGACCCATATTAGTCTATTACGATGTTCATTTTAGAGGCAGCAAAACAGGAAGAAAAGCCAGTACTCCAATAGCGATTCGCACTGACTGTTACAACCACGCAGCAGCGGTGCTCAGTGGCTGCAGGAGTATCCCTTCTTCTTCGTGTTTTACTGTTCCTGATAATGATATTTGGTTTGTGGGGAGCTCAGTGGCGCGGGCATCAGCGTCCGTACAAAGTCCCAATTTTTACACAGTCCAATTTAGCCGCTGTTACGAATGATAATGATGATCATGATCATGAAATGATGAGGAGTCCCTGACCAGAGAAAATCCCCAAACCGGCCGGGAATCGAACCCGGGACCAAGTGATCCAGAGGCAGCAACGCTAGCCACTAGACCACGAGCTGCGGACTTTAGTGTCCCTGCAGACAAACATCGATAAAACGAATATCACCCCACACCACTTTGCAAGCGCTTGATCGAACAGGCACGCAATATTTCGCTTTAAATTTAGCTTTCCGTCGTCGCTAGTTGTCGAATAAAACACGTTGTAAGTGGTGTTTGCGCTGTATCCAGCTACACACTGAAAAACGAGAGCGCAAACATCTGCCGAAACACTAGAGAAAATTGGCCTAACGGCTCTTACAAGGGACGCCCCGTATATATGATATCGTGCATAATGTCGGAAGCTCTATTAGGCTTTTTGCAGAAAGACCTACATGTAATGGTTGATTGGTGTAAGTTATTGTGCATAATTCGGCGAAGACCTCCTCCACTGAGTTTTTGCGGTAATAATGAAAAATCGCTTTAAACTATAACATCAATAAAATACCTAGCAGTAACCGTCTGGGGCATCCAAAGTGAAATGACCACGTGAAACGAGTTGAACGAAGCACAGATACGACACTGAGATTTACTGGAACAATGGTGAGGAAATACAATTCATCCACGAAAGAAATGGAATATAAAACATGTTGTTCGAACCGTTCTTCAGTACTGTTCATTAGTCACTGACACTTGCCATGTTGGATTAACGAAACAGACAACCTCCAAAGAAGGCTGGCACGTTTCTTCATGGATTCGTCTGGGCATTTACCTAGATGCTCAGCATACTCGAGTAACTGACGCTAGAAGAGCGTTATTGCTGAAATTCCGAGAGCATACGTTCGAAGAATTGTTGGGGAACATATTACACAGCCCAGTCATATGACCACCTCCAGTATTAGACGTCAACGTGCAACAGTTACTCACAGACGGCAGATCGCTGCACTAGCAGCGCAGAGTATATAAAAGGTGTCGCGGGAACGCTGAAAACAGTGCTATCGTTGCCCTTATGAGGGAAATGGAGCGATTAACTGACGTCCAAAAGGGCATGATCACTGGCTATAGGAACAAGGATGGAAGCATCCCGAAACTGCTAAGTTATAAATTGCTCACGTGTTGTTATGGTTAAAGTAAACCGTGCATGGTAAAATGGAGCTGGCCAAAACCGGCGTCGGGGCATCTGTGGTGCAGTATGGACAATAGAATACACGGGCGAACGACAGTTGCAGAGATGTGTACGGGCGAATAGACGTGCAGTTGTCGAACAACTGACCACCCAGACGAACCAAGGGACTACCAGCGGTGTCTGCTCAACGACTGCTTAGCCAGTACCTCGGCCAGCACCGTCTCACTATCGATATAGCAAACGTTGCTGCATCTTTTACAGAATTGACATTAGTGGCCAGCGTACTTTTAGCTGATCTTAAATCTTTAACCTTTACAGTTTATATCTCATGACGAATAATGAGACTTATGTGAGGCTACGATATAATATAATTCACTTTCTAGTTATCTCCAACATGTTATATCGACAGAGGCCGTTGGTCCTCGCCTATTGTAATCTCTGACAGCACTGTAGACTACCACATCGTAATAGGACGCCGTTTCCACGGCAACCCTCAATGTATGTTTGCGAGTAACGTCTCTCCGTGGATTTAACAACCTTTGGTCCATCTTCGCAGAATAGGCGTTAGAGGGCAGCATACTTTTAGCTGATCTTAAACCAAGTAGCCTTTGTAGTTTATATTTCATGACGAATAATCATTTATAATGATGTTACGATGTAATTTTACTATAAAGCACTTTTTAATCTACTTCTTGTGATTACCTAATCATAGACGTCTTTCTGATTGGCTAGCAATGGTGTCACACCCAGGACGGTGGGCGTGATCATGCCTATTTAATTACCGTTCTCTCCTTGTCCGATTAGCAGTTATTCCAGCGTCGATGGTCGGCGCAACTTGCTCCACGGAGTCTGGGTATATATATTTATTAGTCCTACATTTTGTTATATATACGTACTATTAAAACGACCCCTCTGTCTGGTAATATGCTTTTTTCAGAGCCTGAAGATGGTTCTTGAGTAGAATCGATACCGGTCACTCAAATAAAAATAAAAAGTTGTGATCAAGACTGTATTTAATCTTTAAATTTTATTTTTAAAGATCGCTGATAATGTTTTCAAAAGTTTTATGTTTAGCCAGTGTTGCTTGAAATATTACTGTATCTCATTGCTACCTATCAGAACCCCTCGGAGAACCTTAAAGATAAACACCAGTCCTAATTGCCCAATTGTAAAGTTACCTGTTTCCAAATTACATACAGAAATAACCACTATTTCAGTATACATATAACTCGAAAACGATGCTTTGCTGATTAACATTGTTCTTATGTGAAAAACACAATATAAATGTGAAATAAATACTGGAACTAATCGAAAGAAATGTAGCACATGGTCAGGATGTACCAGTAAACCTATCATTATAAAATTACTTTTTTTTTTTTTTTTTTTTTTTAATTTTACTATGGGACTCAACTGCTGAGGTCATTAGTCCCCTAGAACTTAGAACTAGTTAAACCTAACTAACCTAAGGACATCACAAACATCCATGCCCGAGGCAGGATTCGAACCTGCGACAGTAGCGGTCTTGCGGTTCTAGACTGCAGCGCCTTTAACCGCACGGCCACTTCGGCCGGCTAAAATTACTTCAACAATTTAAATAGAACATATAAATAAAGCACGTTAATTGAATCTCCGATATATGTTAGCACTAAAAAGTTGATTTGTTATAAACAAATTTAGAAATGTAATTGTTACCTGTAACGTAATCAGTCAGAAAATGTTATATTAACTCGTAACTAAGTTGAAAATAGGTTCACCTTGTTCAGCACTGAGATTGTAAATTTTTAGCAATGTGTAGCTCATATTCGGTTTAACTTTTAATTGTGATTTTACATAAAATTGTAATTTTCATTGTAGGTAATTGTTAACAAAAGTATAAATAGAGACCACGCAGGCGCCTTGGAGCACTCGTTTTTTGGCTAGGGTTGCGAGCAAATGTATCGTAGGCTCACCCGTTTGTTGATTGTTGTGAACTCTGTGTCGTTTGATGTCAGCTTTGGGTACATCTGATGTAACCGGTACAGTTCACCAGGCTCGGACACCAGAGTCCTGGAAATAAATTGGTATTAAAGCTGCACTGTATTTTGGAATTTATTATGGAGTCTTCCGTAATCCTTTTCATAGGCTGCACAGCGACGAGACATGAATCCAGGAATTTTACAAAACCCCGAGAACTAAACAGCTCTCAATGTTGGTAGAATTGACGTGAAAACAACAGCGCATTGCCTGGGCATTTCACTCAAAACATTTGCAACGCGGAGGTGCGAAAATACAAACATCTCACGCAGCGTATGGGCATGCACAGGACGTGCCTGGGTCAAGCACCTATGCTGACTGCTTTTCATTGGCAACGAAGGCTAGAATTTACACTCCAATGCCGCAACTAGATGTCCACTAAGTGGCAACAGGCGACTTTTTACAGATGAATCACGTTGTATGCTCCCTCGGACATATGGCCGTTGGAGTGTACCGCCCTGCAACAATGGTCGGAAGGTTCCAGGCCGGAAGATGGAGCGGTATGGAATTGTAAATGTTTTCTTTAATTCCCTGACTAATCTTGTCACACAGGTATATACCAGCAGGACAATGTAACGTGTCACACAGCTCGCAATGTACGTGTATCGTTCAAAGAGCACCATGATGAGTCTTATGTTCTCTCTGGCCACCAAGCTCCCAGGCTCTAAACCCAGTCGAGAATCTGTGGGATCACCTCAACTGAGCTGTTAGCGCCGTGGATCTTCAAGCGATAAATCTGGCTCAGCTGGCTACGGATTGGAGTCATCTTGGCTCACATCCCTGTCGGCAGCTTGCAGAACCTCAATGAGTCTCTTCCTGAACGTCCGTGTTGCAAAAGATGGTTATTCAGGCTTTTGACTGGTGGTCACATCAGTGTCGCTGGACCGTGTATATAAGTCCTCTCTTGCAGAGAATTTGCTTGTCTCTGACTATTAACCGAAGAAATTGGAAGAAACAGTTATTCTACTTTTAGAGGTAAAAGGCTCGAAGTTAGATTTGTTAAAAGAACTTGAAATACTCAAACAATTAACTGAAAGAGATGGCAACATCTTGAATGATCAGCTGCATCAGGCAAGTATGACCTCCTTCGACGGCTTAAAGCCGCTACTCACAGCCTCATATTGTGTGTTTACCGATCTCCACTGCTTTCGGTGCGCATGTCATTTTCCTCAAAACATTTCTCTATATGGCAATTTATACCGTTTGTTACTTGTTTGACTATTTTTACACGCATGTAGCATTATTCTCAGCATTTTTGACATGTTCTTTGTAATGTTTTCCTCTGTTTTAGCAGTTAGCTTTCAACAAATTTTATTTCAACGTCTACTTCTCTCCTCCCTTACAGTATTTGTTACTTTTAATAGAACTATTTGCTACATGGGCGGCGAAATGTCGTTTAAATACTCTGTTATAGACTACTATTTGTAAACTACACTCATTCTCACAAGTTAAGGATAATGTTGATACATGGTGAAACAACGCTCGGGTGAACGGTTTGCGGGTTTAAATCACGTCGAGGTATGACCATGTGGTGCATTTGACCTGCGGCCGTCGCACGGTGGCGCTGGCAGCAGTCCAGATACGCAGAGGTGTGTTGGTGCATGTCAGAGTGCTGTTCAGCGAGTAAGTGTGCAGACGTTTACAGACGTACTAAAGGTGACTGTGTGTGGCTGGTCAAACACAGCAGGTCGTATCATGGGCCCTCCGTGTGCCACAAAGTGTGATCTCAAGATTATGGCAACGATTCCAGTAGACAGGAAACGTGTCCAGGCACTAAAGTACAGTACAGGGGTGCAGTGGGTCCCACCTTCCTCCTAATGGATGATAACACACGGCCCCACCGAGCTGCCATCGTGGAGGAGTACCTTGAAACTGAAGATATCAGACGAATGGAGTGGCCTGCCTGTTCTCCAGACCTAAATCCCATCGAGCACGTCTGGGATGCTCTCGGTCGACGTATCGCTGCACGTCTTCAAACGCTTACGACACTTCAGGAGTTCCGACAGGCACTGGTGCAAGAATGGGAGGCTATACCCCAGCAGCTGCTCGACCACCTGATCCAGAGTATGCCAACCCGTTGTGCGGCCTGTGTACGTGTGCATAGTGATCATATTCCATACTGAATTCGGGGTACATATGCAGGAAGCTGTGGTGTTTTGTAGCACATGTGTTTCGGGACGGTTATCTCAACTTATCACCAATACCGTGGACTTACAGATCTGTGTTGTGTGTGTTCCCTATGTGCACCACATTCTGCAATTATCCTTAATTTATGAGCATTAGTGTAGTTTAATGCTACGTGGAAATTTGTCCGTTTTAGTAACTACGTTTTAATAGATGTTAATACATTTATTAATATGTATTTACTAAAACGGACAAACTTTCTTTACAGTATTTACTACTTTTATTAGCACTTTTTACAACTTGGTCGGTCAAATGTAGATGGAATGTTACTCTGTTATAAGAGTGTTTTCAGATTCCATTTTCACATGTACTTTTATATCTGTTTGATTTATGAGATTAACAGTAGCCATACAGAAGATACGATTTTCTTTTCTGCTTTAACTTACATCGGCTATTCAAAGCAATCTAGAAGCATTTTTTTGTTGGCATATTTAGCGCCGTCTGCATGTACCTTTCCTTAGTGCTGGTACCTCTAAATTTGGGCAGTTGACGCTGATATCTGTCATGTGCATACTGTTGTAATCTATATACCATCACTGTGTTGTAATGTATATAAGTCAACTTTTACGCCGACAAAACCCTTATGTTAATGGGCCACCATAGTTGACATTTGTCTTCACACCTGAAACACTGTGTTGCTTTATCCTTAATGTATGGCTTGTGGTTATTTATGTTCGTAAGGCGAATGTCTCATATGACAAGGGTCATTTGGCTTTAATCAATGTACTTTATCGGCATGTGGTGTAACAAGTGCGTATGCTCATCTTAATAATAATGGCTCTGAGCACTATGGGACTCAACTGCTGAGGTCATTAGTCCCCTAGAACTTAGAACTAGTTAAACCTAACTAACCTAAGGACATCACAAACATCCATGCCCGAGGCAGGATTCGAACCTGCGACCGTAGCGGTCTTGCGGTTCCAGACTGCAGCGCCTTTAACCGCACGGCCACTTCGGCCGGCCATGCTCATCTTACAATTTTTGTCTACGGATGTTACTCCTTTATTCTATTTAAAATATAAACCTAGATCGAAAATTCCAGTAAACCTTTATTTGCAACTGGTTGGCTGATTCTTTCAGTCCCTGCAGGTTTACTGTTCTACAGTTGCTGAATTGCAGCCATGTTTAAGATTTTATTATTAACTTATTTAACATGACAAGATTATAACCGTCGGACCTACTCCTACATCAATTCTGAGCAGCTCTCTCAGGTTGTTTGCAGATGATGCTGTCATTTACTATCTTGTAAAGGCATCAGATGATAAAAAACAACTGGAAACTTATTTTGACACGGTATCTGTATGATGCTAATAGTGGCAATTGGCTCCAAATGATGAAAAATACGGCGTCATCCACACGAATACTAAAGGAATCTCGCTAAATTTCGGTTACACGATGAATCACAGAAATCAAAAGACAGTACATTGGACTAACTATTTAGTTATTACAATTCCGAATACCTTAAGTTGGAATGATCACAAATATAATGTTGTGGGGAAAGAGAATCAAAGACTGTGGTTTATTGGCAGAACACTTAGAAAAAGCAACAGGGTTACTAAGGAAACTACCTACACCACGCTTGTCGGTCCTCTTCTGGAATATTGCGGTGTGATGTGGGAACCACATGAGACAGAGTTGATAGAGGACATCGAAAAAGTCGAAAGAAGTGCAGCTCGTTTTGTATTATCGCGAAATAGAGGAGAGAGCACCACGGATGTGATACGCGAATTTGGGGTGGCCATCATTAACGCAAAGGCGTTTTTCGTCGCGGCAGGATCTTCTCACGAAATTTCAATTACCAACTTTCTCCTCCGAAAACGAAATTATTGTGATGGCGTCCACCTACATTGGGCGAAATGATCATCATAAGAAAGTAAGAGAAATGAACGCAAGCACAGAAAGTTTTAAGTGTTCGTTTTTCCCGCCCGCTGTTCTAGAGTGGAACGGTACAGACACAGCTTGAAGGCGGTCCGATGAACGCTCTGCCAGTAACTTATTGGTGAATTACGGTATAATCATGTAGACGTAAATGTACATTTGGTTTTTCTGAGTTCGCAGTTTCTCTCGAACCTCTTACAACATTTCGTAATGTACCACTAAAGTCAGCTAGCAGTTGTTCATCTTCAAAAATGTTCAAATGTGTGTGAAATCTTATGGGACTTAACTGCTAAGGTCATCAGTCCCTAAGCTTACACACTACTTAACCTAAATTATTCTAAGGACAAACACACACACCCATGCCCGAGGGAGGACTCGAACCTCCGCCGGGACCAGCCGCACAGTCCATGACTGCAGCGCCTTAGACCGCACGGCTATTCCCACGCGGCTTGTTCATCTTCCTATCTCACTTCTACTTCGTGGTTTCGCCTAGAAACCCTTCCTTTGATTCGGTATTAAAGTATCTTATTGTCAGGGGCGACGTTCCCCACGATTCTTATCAGAACTTGCGTATCCATCAAATCAGGATCCTTTACTGACGACTTTTGTCAATGTTTAAATGCTACAGACCTGTTTTATTATTGCTATTTTTGCAACATTTGCCGAAAGTCCCTACATTTGGTGAGTACTGGTTTGTTGCGTCGATGTCTTCCAGGTGTACGATTGTCAAGAACGCAGTGAGGCGAAACCTAATCGCTGGCCCATTATTTCGGCGCATGGGTGGCCGTCGCCACCAGGTGATGAATCACGTTGTCCAAACTTTGAAGCAGCTACTCACTTGCATCCGGCTGCACCGTAGGGAACTTTACTCTCAAGTTACAACGGCTGTTTAACCGAGGAAGTTGTAACGCTCTGGATATTTTCGTACCATTTGCTTCTAACTGACACGTGAAGATGTTCAGCAAGCGTACGAGAGTGGTCTGATAAATCTGTTAATTTTCTACGAGATAGAGAGAACTTTTAGACAAATGCAACACGCAGTTGGTTGTTGGCAGTCCTGTTTAAAGATCACACACCTCAAGTTACACTGACAAGGAAAGTATATGAGTTCGAACAAACAAATCCGTATGAAATTTTTGTTGCAGGATCCTTACGTACCTCTCAGTGTGCTGGTGATTATCATTTTTTTCCCAAGACTCTGAAAACGCGCCCCAGATGTCACTTCAGATGTCACTATAGAAGCCAGATGTAGTGCAGATATCTCAACTATAAATTCAAACGAGGATCTTCAGTCAGATTCTCAAAGTTATATGAATGATAACCAAACCCAAAGGGAGAAAGAGCAAGTTGATCGCATGTCCTAACTGCACAATATGAATGATAACCAAACCCAAAGGGAGAAAGAGCAAGTTGATCGCATGTCCTAACTGCACGTTCTATAACATCAGTGCTGAACGACCACACCCAAGACACTCTTGAAGCCGTCCAGCGGTTCACCAATATCGTAACAAGCGTTCTGCCACGCTTAACGAAGCATTGATCTATATACTCCCGCAGGTAATTGATAGCAAATTATAGAATTTATCTTTGCGATTCATAATTCGTCATGGAAGTTTGGCTGCATGCTCCTTGATCGTAGTTTCAGATAGTCTCTTTCAGATAGTCTGTTATTCTCTTGGCGCATATTTTATTCTAGTTTAGCACCCGCTGCTTCGCTCGGGTAGACTATTATTCAGCACATATTTTTTTATTTTTCAATTAAATTTTTGTGTTGTTCACAAATTGCAAAGCCTTCTAAGCTTTTCACGCTAATTGAGGTCATATAAGCATGGTCTTTTCCGAATGTACATCTGACCAAAGAGCTTTTCTGGTGACAGGAGACTAAACGTTTCGTTAATCAAGCCTTTTGCGTTCTTGTGGGGATATTTTCGTAGCAACTTTCGTCCCCTAACAAATATTTATTTATTTCTAATCAAGAAGTCAAATTCAAATTATCATAAATATAGCTTCAAAAATTGTTCTATGGTAACGAAATGTATTGTTAAAAAGTATCATCCCCTATTGCCCTCTCTTAGCGGTAGGATTTCCAGAGACACTGAAACACGTATTTTTTTTATTTTTAACCGAGAAGTCAAATTTAAATATTCATAGATTTAGCCTTAAAATTATTCCACAACATAATACTTTCATTAAAATCTCGTACCCTACCTTTAAAAGCTACTCTAGTAATTCCTTAATAGTAATATATTTTCAAAAAGCTTTCCCATACTGTTTCACCCATAGGGTTAAATTTCCAAAAATATTGTCAAAAAGTCAGACATTTTTCGATGCCACGATGCGCATCTTCGAAAGAGTTTATGAAATTATATTCGTTCATGTACTGCGCGTTTTTTCCGGTTATTTACATACAGCCTTCCACAGCTAGAAACCGTAGCGTCTACACCTGGCGAGTTTCCCGCTACTACGACATTGTAGGCGTTAGGTTTCGTCTGCTGCTCACAGACCCCGCATTTTTAAAAAGAGTCACATTTCTTTTTACCATATGACAGTTCTCTTTTATTCCCATTACTGGCTTGGGGTGTTTTACAACATTACTGTAAACTTTGACAAGGTAGTCTTTTGCCTCTTTCTTTTATGGCTATTGCTAACAACGGCCCGCATCTCGTGGTCGTGCGGTAGCGTTCTCGCTTCCCAAGCCCGGGTTCCCGGGTTCGATTCCCGGCGGGGTCAGGGATTTTCTCTGCCTCGTGATGGCTGGGTGTTGTGTGCTGTCCTTAGGTTAGTTAGGTTTAAGTAGTTCTAAGTTCTAGGGGACTGATGACCATAGATGTTAAGTCCCATAGCGCTCAGAGCCATTTGAACCATTTTTTTGCTAACAACGCCCTAGGTACAAATTGCAACAATTGGTAATGTTCAGTATTTTAGTGTTACACAAGCACCTGGCCCATTCTCCTGGATGTAATTTTATGCGTTTGACTCCTCATTTTATGAGATGATTATGTGTATGAGTTAAATTTTGTATTTCGTACTATGGAGCCAGTACTGTTTCTTTGTCATCCCCCTCCGCCTCAAAACGCAATTTAGGATCTGTAACTTATATGTTGTAAGATTAATGAAGTTTTACGTAGTTTTTTTGTTTCAGAATGTTTGTATATGACCATTATATTTGTACAGGTTTTTTGTAATTTTTTTAGACTCTCTGAAGATGCCTTTCAATACAGGCGAAACGCGTCACAAATTAAGAATAAATCCATTCCTATTGCAACCACGACTAAAGTCTCTCTGTAACATTATCACAAGTGCCACAGAGTTTGGGAACGGAGTGGAAGCCGGCCGCTGTGGCCTAGTGGTCCTAGGAGCTTCAGTACGGAACCGCGCTGCTGCTACGGCCGCAGGTTCGAATCCTGCCTCGGGCATGGATGTGTGTGATGTCCTTAGGTTCGTAAGGTTTAAGTAGTTCTAAGTCTAGGGGACTGATGACCTCAGATGTTAAGTCCCATGGTGCTTAGAGCCATTTGAACCATTTGAACGAAGTGGAATGATTTCTGTATAAAGAAATTACTAAAAGTTTCAGAAAAATTGGACGGTTTATTCAACAGAAAGCGCATAAATATTGAGCAAGTCAATGTGTTGGTCCAGCTCTGGTCCTTTTGCAAGCAGTTATTCAGCATGTCACTGATTGATTGAGTTGCTGGATGTCCTGAGGAATAATTTGCCAAATTCCGTCCAGTTGCGTCACATCGTCAAAATCTTGACCAGTTGGTGACAGATCCGGCGACCTTGCTGGCCAAGGTATGGTTCGGCAAGCACGAAAATGAACTGTAGATACTCTCGTGTGCGGTTGAGCATTATCTTGCTGAAATGGAATTTCGTAGAGCAAACTACTTAGGTCATCAGTCCCTATGTTTACACACTAGCTAATGTAACGTAAACTAACTTACGCTATGGACAACACGCACACACACGTGCCTGAGGGAGGACTCAAACCTCCGACGGGGGAAGCCGTACGGACCGAGACACGGCGCCTCAGGTTGCTGAAATGTCTGTCCAGGATTACGTACTATGGACGCCAATAAAACGGGGCGTAGCATATCGTCGACGTACCACTATGCTGTAAGATCGCCGCGGATGACAGCCAAAGGGGTCCCGTTATGAAATAAAATGGCATCCTAGACTATGACCCTTGGTTGTCGGGTCGTATGGCGGATGACAGCCAGGTTAGTAACCCACTACTGCCCGGGCCGTTTCCAGACACGTCTTCGGCCTGGAATCTCATTGACTGGAGGATAACTGTCTTCAGTTTTGAGTCCCGCTATGAACTGAACCACAAGACCAACGAAGATGTATCTCGAGACTCCTGGCACGATAATGTCCAGCCGGACAAGATAGTTTCTACAGTTTATCTTAGTTCTTGCCGAACCATATATGAAGCAGCAAGGCCGCCGAATCTATCGCCAGCTGAGAACGTTTGGAGCATTACAGGCAGCCCCCCCCCCCCACCTCACAACGAGCTCGGGATTTGAACCATCTTACTCTCCAGTTGGACAGAATTTGGCACAATATCCCTCTTGAGGACATCCAACGACTCTGTCAGTCAATGCTAAACCGACTAAGTGCTTGCATGAGGGCTGGAGTTGGACCAGTGCGTTATTGACTTGCTCTAATTGTGAAGCTCTATCTCTTGAATAAGTAATACAGCTTTTCTAAAATTGTACTCGTCTGTTTTTCTGTACATCTACGTCACTTCTACGGATTTACGTCCCATTGTAGCGAGCGGAGGCAAGATTTCAAATCTGTAATTGAAATCGAGAGTAATTGCACGAGCATTCCAGGTTTGACACGTACCGAACATAGTTACGAGCCAATACGTTATACCCACTGTCCAATGCGAAACTGAATGCCACCTAGAAGCATTGCGGGGACGTGACACGGTAGACCATAGACGAATTCCCTATCCCCCTTGCAGCTACCATCGGGCCCGCAGATGACGAAATTAATTGATATGAGCGAGTTTGGCGAGGGGCAGATTTTTATCGATCAGCGCCTGGGAGCGAACATCTCGGAAGCAGCAAAGACAATCTGCTGTTAGTGCATGTGTGGAAAGTGGATGAAGGACTTAGAAACAAGTAAGTGAGAAAGTTTTCGGCGTCCACATCTCGTCACCAGACCTGGAGGACGGAGGACAGAGATCAGTGCTGCTTCGGAGCGCGCACCTTTCAGCGCATTTTGCTGAATATGAGACTCTACAGCATACGGCCCCTACGTGTTCCCATGGTGACCCAACAACATTCCCAATTACTATTGCAGGCGACACTGGGTCATCGAGTCTGGTCCCTGAATCAATGGAAACTTGGAGCCTGGTGACATGAAACTCGTTTTTTACATCAAATCCTCTTCTTTTTACATCAAATCGATGGTCGTGCCCGGATACGCCGTCATCCAGGCGAATGGATGCTCGATACACGCACCATGCCACGGAAGCAGGCCGGAGGTGGTAGTATTATGCTATGTGAGACATTCACCTTTGCTTGGAAAGGACCTGTGGTAGAAAGACAACTGGAGACCACGTGAACATTACTGCAGACCACCTGCATCCCTTCATGCTTGATGTCTTTCCCGACAGTGAAAGGATCTTTCTGCGGGATAAAACCCATGTAGGCCAGAATCGTGTTACAGCGGTTCAAGGAGCATAGCAGTAATCTGACGCTGTGATCTTCGCTACCAGTTCACCTATTCACGACTCAATGAGTCACATCTCGGACGCTATAGGGAGCCTGATTCATTCCAGGAAGCAACCACGGTCCCGTGATTTACGGGGAATGACTTGCCTGTGCATGAACATCAGGTCCTGCATATCGCCGTAAACCTACGAAGGACTTGCCTGATCCGTACCAAGCAGAATCACAGTAGTATGGTTTTCCAAAGGTCGACCAAAACGCTGTTAAGAAACGGTCATAATATCCTGGATGATTTGAGGGTTGTGACACTGATTAGACTGTTGGCATCTCTTTCGACAAAAAAATGATCTTAGGAGTTAGATAATTTCGTGTTCAAAGGATTATTTGCAGGATTTTTATCGAAAGCTTATGGAACATGTCAGTTTACAGGCTATATCTTACGAGTACCTCATTAAACCTGCTATTTACATATTAATCAAAAACACACTTGCTTAAATTTAATAAGAATACCCGTATTAGTCTCTAATAATCTCGTTGTAACTTATGATACGCGTAAATTCAGTTTCTTTTCTTTTTTAGCTACACTTCCTGTTAGCTTTTAAGTAAAAAATTTGTCTATGAAATACAATGAGGTTCCCCGAACAACTAATTTTGGGATCAGTTTAAAATTTATCTTGCTGCCTGTAAAACATTGTCATACGACGTTAATGGGGGGGAAATGCAAAATAATATAAGATTTTTTCGTCACAAACAATTTATAAGAAGGGAAAAATTTGCAAAACTTTGTTTCTTTAACAGCTCAATAATATGTTCATTCTAATTAAAATTTTCATACTTATCAATGGTACACATTCGAGCGTATTTACTAAGCCCTGCACAAGTTGTACGTTAAGTGTTTGTGCTATGTAGAACTGAATATACTGCTTAAACTTTGCCCATAACTCCTCTACGCCCATCTTACTGGAACTGAGTGATGTCAGTTCACTAGCAATTATTTTTCTGCGCTTTCTGGCAGAAACACTCTCCTGGCCCTCTTAACTGATGTATTAACTTCCGTAATCATAGTTGCTATGATGACATCATGATCGCCAATCCCCGTTTCTGTACTGACGTTGTAGATAAGGTTCGGACTGTTTGTAGCGCTAAGGTCTAATGTATTTCCATTGCGTGTGAGCTGCCGAACAATCTGCTCGAAACAGTTTTGAGAAAACGCGTTCAAAAGTACTTCGCATGATTTTCTGCATGTACCCCCTACAATGAATCCATCATCATCACAGTCTATACACGGTAGTTTGAAGCTGACTCCAACCATTGACGTTTGATCTGGGTATTTATGCGCTACTGACCGTAGACTAAGTGGACTGCCGAATAAAAAATATAGAATGCTATTTAAAAAAACGTACTGCTGCTCGTATCTTCGAAAAATAACAAAGGTACAAAGAAGGCAGTCGTGCAGGTTAATATCCCTCTACTAAGTAAACATTTGTCTGATTTTTTTTATTTCGCTTTAGGGCGAAATGTTATTCGATAAGGTCAATATAAATGGGACACCTGTAAGCAGGGTGTTTCAAGGTTAATGGCTTACACGCATACAGTTGAAATCACACGATACTAGAAGCAAACAAGTCTGATAAACATAGCTATGGGAAGTTTTTCATCCTCAACACCGTGAAACAAATCTCTTATGCTGCAAGCTCTTTGCTTTCCATATTTTGGGATGAAAGTGCTATGGACCGAAACAAGAAATAAATGTACAATGAAATGCATACTTTAAGAACAATGAGCAGTTGATCGGTAGAAGAGATATGTTTCGTAGAAGCACAGATGAGCTAGTACTCATAGCTGGTAAACTGTAAGTTTTAGAGCCCTTTTACCCTGACTTTTTTGGTTCTGGTATCATGTACTTTCAACTATACGCATTTACGCCATTAATTATGATACATTCTCTATATAAATCTCTTCCATGTAACATACATCAAGGAGAGTTAGTACATTTTGCAGAAGATATAGGCGTTAAACGAATAAGTTTGCTAGATGTTCCACACATAATCTGAACGATTATTTTATCGGAATCATCTGCAAGCAGTCGGATTACAGTACATGAATACGTGATTGGTGTTGACTTTAACGAACACTTTAGTTCTTAGTCCTACTCGTGCAACCACACTTAAAAACAAGTTCTTTTATATACAACCTACCAGTTTTTAAATACAAATTCGTCCTTGATACAGAAGGAGTTGTCGATGATTTCAGGCTATATTTAAAACTTCCTTTGATACTGTCAGACGTGTTATGTTGTTGCACAAATGACAAGAAACTTTTGTTGCAACGTATTGAAATCTTTTCTGAACCACTGAAGGATTTCAGAGACAGTTACATCGAAAGAAATAGAAGGAATTGTTAACAATGTTTTGCAGAGAGTTGTTAAATTGTGTTCTGAGAGTAAACTGTCCCTTGACTTTAGAACAAAACGCAGTATATTCAGTTCTACATAGCACAAACACTTAACGTACAACTTGTGCAGGACTTAGTAAATACGCTCGAATGTGTACCATTGATAAGTATGAAAATTTTAATTAGAATGAACATATTATTGAGCTGTTAAAGAAACAAAGTTTTGCAAATTTTTCCCTTCTTATAAATTGTTTGTGACGAAAAAATCTTATATTATTTTGCATTTCCCCCCCATTAACGTCGTATGACAATGTTTTACAGGCAGCAAGATAAATTTTAAACTGATCCCAAAATTAGTTGTTCGGGGAACCTCATTGTATTTCATAGACAAATTTTTTACTTAAAAGCTAACAGGAAGTGTAGCTAAAAAAGAAAAGAAACTGAATTTACGCGTATCATAAGTTACAACGAGATTATTAGAGACTAATACGGGTATTCTTATTAAATTTAAGCAAGTGTGTTTTTGATTAATATGTAAATAGCAGGTTTAATGAGGTACTCGTAAGATATAGCCTGTAAACTGACATGTTCCATAAGCTTTCGATAAAAATCCTGCAAATAATCCTTTGAACACGAAATTATCTAACTCCTAAGATCATTTTTTTGTCGAAAGAGATGCCAACAGTCTAATCAGTGTCACAACCCTCAAATCATCCAGGATATTATGACCGTTTCTTAACAGCGTTTTGGTCGACCTTTGGAAAACCATACTACTGTGATTCTGCTTGGTACGGATCAGGCAAGTCCTTCGTAGGTTTACGGCGATATGCAGGACCTGATGTTCATGCACAGGCAAGTCATTCCCCGTAAATCACGGGACCGTGGTTGCTTCCTGGAATGAATCAGGCTCCCTATAGCGTCCGAGATGTGACTCATTGAGTCGTGAATAGGTGAACTGGTAGCGAAGATCACAGCGTCAGATTACTGCTATGCTCCTTGAACCACTGTAACACGATTCTGGCCTACATGGGTTTTATCCCGCAGAAAGATCCTTTCACTGTCGGGAAAGACATCAAGCATGAAGGGATGCAGATGGTCTGCAGTAATGTTCACGTGGTCTCCAGTTGTCTTGGTGCCTTTCTACCACAGGTCCTTTCCAAGCAAAGGTGAATGTCTCACATAGCATAATACTACCACCTCCGGCCTGCTTACGCGGCATGGTGCGTGTATCGAGCATCCATTCACCTGGATGACGACGTAGCTGGGCGCGACCATCGATTTGATGTAAAAAAAAAAAAGAGGATTTGATGTAAAAAACGAGTTTCATGTCACCATGCTCCAAGTTTCCATTGATTCAGGGACCAGACTCTATGACCCAGTGTCGCCTGCAATAGTAATTGGGAATGTTGTTGGGTCACCATGGGAACACGTAGGGGTCGTATGCTGTAGAGTCTCATATTCAGCAAAATGCGCTGAAGGGTGCGCGCTCCGAAGCAGCACTGATCTCTGTCCTCCGTCCTCCATGTCTGGTGACGAGATGTGGACGCCGAAAACTTTCTCACTTACTTGTTTCTAAGTCCTTCATCCACTTAACACACATGCGCTAACAGCAGATTGTCTTTGCTGCTTCCGAGATGTTCGCTCCCAGGCGCTGATCGATAAACGTAATGTACTTTGTGGATAGCCCTCGTACAACAGATCGACGTCAGAGATATAGGCCCATTGTTTTGCGCATCTGCTCGACGACCCTTCTTGAAGACTGGGACTACCTGTGCTCTTTTCCAATCATTTGGAACCTTAAGTTCCTCTAGAGACTCGCGGTACACGGCAGTTAGAGGGGGGGGGGGGGGGGGGGGCAAGTTCTTTCGCGTACTCTGTGTAGAATCGAACTGGTATCCCGTCAGGTCCAGTGGACTTTCCTCTGTTGAGTGATTTCAGTTGCTTTTCTATTCCTTGGACACTTATTACGGTGTCAGCCATTTTTTCGTTTGTGCGAGGATTTAGAGAAGGAACTGCAGTGCGGTCTTCCTCTGTGAAACAGCTTTGGAAAAAGGTGTTTAGTATTTCAGCTTTATGCGTGTCATCCTCTGTTTCAATGCCATCATCATCCCGGAGTGTCTGGATATGCTGTTTCGAGCCACTTACTGATTTAACGTAAGACCAGAACTTCCTAGGATTTTCTGTCAAGTCGGTACATAGAATTTTAGTTTCGAATTCACTGAACGCTTCACGCATAGCCCTCCGTACGCTAACTTTGACATCGTGTAGCTTCTGCTTGTCTGAGAGGTTTTGGCTGCGTTTAAACTTGGAGTGAAGCTCTCTTTGCTTTCGCTCCAGGCAAGTACGGTAGCACCGCTGTTGTTCCCCATATATATATATATATATATATATATATATATATATATATATATAAATGATTTAGCAGACCGGGTGGTGGGCAGCAATCTGTGGTTGTCTGCTGATGATGCTGTGGCATACGGCAGGGTAAGAAGATAAAAGGTGACTTAAACAAAATTTCTGGATCTGGCCTTCTTACGCCACCCGCTTAGTGGATTATAAGATTGAAATTTTTGTAAATGTACATAACAGTTTTATGAATTTTAACCGTATAAAATAAACAATTACATCGTTGTATTCGTCTTGTCTTCAGACTAAATAACTGCTGTTCTTGTAAGCGTTAAGTGTGAACTGACTTGTCAATGTAATTAGTTTTCGTGTCACGTTTACAAAAGACGTTGTTCTTTCATTAACATCATGCCCACGTTGAAATTAATAATTTTAACGAAATGTCCGGCTATACTGCTGACATAATAGCCAAACCGATAGAGAGCAAAAAAGTCGATATTGGGAACGGGTCATGTAGTCGGAAATTTGTGTACAGTGGTAGGAGGAGGTGCCACGAGCAACTGCTAGTAATCCCGACTGATGAGGGCTGAGTGTGGAGATGGTTGTGTATTTGAGGATCACTGTGGTACATTCGTATTGAACAACCCGAAAACCGTGGCCTTCAGTGAAAAAGTATCACAATACAAAATTTAAGTACATCAAATATCATAAAATTCCGCCACTGCCGGTCCCAAGCCCGGGGCCTCATCTCGCAAGTGACGAGGAAGGAGGAGGGGGAGGAGTAACACCTCGTAAACAAACCTGGGTCCATCTGGCTCCGGATGGTAGCACCTTGCCTAGGGTTACAGGTGAAGCCCAGTCAACGGTCTCAAAGGCGGAAGAGGAATCCTAACTCCCAACGACAGAGAGAGCGGAAGAACCTAATGGAGAAAACAAAACCCGAACCCACTTTGCGTCTGTCTTGCAGCAGGCGGCGAAGTGGTCAGCGTCTGTTCACCAGTGGTGCGGCTGAAAGTCATATTCTGGAACTAACCCTTCCAGTCTTAACATTCTGAGTTCACTCAATGAGTCTACTCAACCCCACCTGATTCCAGGTACAATCATCATGGAGCATGTTGATAATCACAATATTACCCCAGGTGGTCAATCCACCGCCGGTATTATTGGCGCAACTGGTCTTTCGGATTCTGGGGCGGCCAGGTAAAAATGCAGTGTGATCCAGCAGAGGAAGTCGGAGTCGTCTGGCCAACTTAAAACGAAAACAAATACATTTTTTCAACTCTTAACATAGAAATACTTTTGCATCCAGGTAAACTTCATAAGTTTGGAGATACATTGAAAGAAAAGAAGGTTCAAATTTTGACACTTCAAGTAACACGAATAACGGGCAATAACAACATGGATTTCGGCAATTATCGTCTTTTTAAAAGGAAAACTAATGAAAGAATACTTAATAATGAGCCACATCTGGAAGTTCCTTTTGCAGTCTCCAAAATTATTTTGAACTCGATAACGGACGTAAAACACATTAATAATAGACTAATGACAATTTCTCTTAAAAGTGCAAATAAAGTATACAGTCATTGAGGATAACATGGAAAACCTGATGAAGTTAATGAAGCTTGGCACACATTAGAAAGCATCGTCTCGAAAATTCCCTCAAACCATGCTAAAATTTTAATGGGTGATTTTAATGCTCAATCAGGTAAAGCGGAAAAATATAAGCAAGGCTGAGTGGATTTCCTGCGCATAAATGGACAAACAAAAATGGCTAAAGCCTTGTTGAAACAAGCAAAAATTTTAACCTTAAAATCATGTCAACATATTTTAAAAAGAACCCTTCTAAACAAAAAACCTGGCGGTCACCCAGTACATTTATTGGGGAATTTTAAATCGATCAAGTAGCAATTTTATACCCCAACTACAAATAAATTTTAAATGTCCAAGTTAGGAAAGGGGCTAATATTGATTCTGACCATTATTTAACGCGAATAAAAGTAAAACTTTAGCCTCAGAAACTCTTCAAAACAACAAATGTTATATCAAAATTTGACACTGCTAAAATAACCCCAAGTCTAACAAGTGAACTTGACAAAAAACACTCCAACAATTGGCAAAGTCTAAAAGAAAAGTTCATCCAAACAGCACAAAATTTAATTCCACTTCGAAAGAAACAAAAACATCCTTGGTGGAAAGCGGATTGAGAAGCAGCTGTTAAGTCTAAGCATAAGGCATTCAAAAATTGTAATAGTAACAAAACTGAAAAAAAGCACAACGCCTTTCTAACTGTGAGAAAAGAAACATTTAAATTAAACCGACAGACTAAAATAAACTACGAAAATGCGCAACCTTTGCAAATCTAAAACGATTTCCAAAAGAACAATACAAGAAACTTTTATAAAACATTCAAAACAAAACTAACTGGTTACCAATATCAAAGTCTTTGCTTCAAAAATGAAAATGGCAGTTTGGCTCTTAACAACCAGGAAAATTGTAAGATACTTGCTAATTACTTTGAAAAACTATTGAACTGTCCAGAACCAGCGAACAAATTCCAACTATAGAAAATTAATAACATCAACTCTAACTCTAAAGCACCTGACGAAATCGAAATAACTAAACAAATTAAGAGACTTAAAAACAATAAAGCATCCAGAGAAGACGGTATAATCGCAGAACTACTAAAAATCAGTTGGCCCTAACACTATAGAAGACATCACTCAACTAATAGGACATATCTGGCAAACTGAGAAAATATCTGAGGACTGCAAAACTGCCCTAATTCATCCATTGCATAAAAAAGGGGATAGGCCAAACTTTAATAATTACCTCTTCCCAGTCACATACAAAATTCTCTAGCAGTATTTAACTGAGCACAAGAACAGCTAGAACCTAAAATCTGTGAATACCATTCAGGCTTTAGACCAAACAGATCCTGCCCGAAACATATTCTTGCTTTAAATCTAATACTCAGACACCAAAGGATTTCTAGTAACAATATTGTATGTACATTTGAGGATTTTAAAAAGGCTTACGACTCAGTTGATCGTGAACCTCATTTCCAAATTTTAAAGAAACAAGGGCTAGATAATAAAACTCTAACACTGATTAATGAAACGTCAAGCGACACTAGATCAAAAGTTAAATGCATGGGAGAGATTCCTGAACCATTTGAAATAAAGAGTGGTGTTAGACAGGGAGATGGACTCTCTCCACTACTTTTTAACGGTGTTTTGGAAAAGGTAATTACAGAATGGCGAGAGAAAAAGTCGATTCAAAATATAGACCAATCAATAAATTTAGGGAGAAGTGATATTAGAGTAAACTGCCTCGCCTTTGCAGATGATCTGGCAGTTTTAACTAGGGATGTTGGCACAGCTCAAAAACAAATTGAAATTCTTAAAGAAGTCTCGGAAACCATAGGAGTACAAATACCATTAGAAAAAACCGAATACATGACATGCAACAAACAAGCACAAAAGTTTTTGAACACAAAATATGGAAAAATAAAAATCGCATCTCATTTTAAATAATTGGGGGAAATCATACCAGAATACGGTATGGAAAAAGCTGCAAATGAAGTTCGCTGTCAAAAGATGGCAACTGCATTCAGATTAACACAAAATATTCATCGAAAAAAATCACATTCTGGGGTCAGTAAACTTAGACATTACAGCACTGTAAGCAAACCTGAATGTCTTTATGGAGCAGAAATTTAATTTTAAATAGGCTGAGGGATATTGGAGAAATTCGAAAGAAAGAAAGATGATTAGGAAAATATTAGGCCCCATAATTACTAATGGAGAAACTTGTAGGCTGAGGAGTAATAAGGAAGTAGAAGAATACACAGATATACATGGTGACATGAGAAAATGAAGACTTAAATTTTATGGCCACATTAAAAGAATGCCACCCACTAGGTTGACACAACAAATAGTAGAATTCTAGGAAAACAGAAGTAAGGACGAAAGTGAGCCAATGAAATAAATTGCTGGGATTAATGAGGATCTTAAAGCAGCTGGTATAACTGAGGCAGCCTTACAGATAGGAAAACATTAAGATAAAAGATATTTGATTGGAAAGTTGGTCAGAGGGAAATTAGAAAACATACTGTCTGAGATGGAAGAATGAGACTTCATTCTGAAAGGATGAAACAAATTTGGGCACAAAGAAAGCTAACCATCAAACGTGACATTGATGGATTGTACTTTGCATGGTGCTGCTGGGCCCATACATGATCAAAAATAACAAATTTCCTAAAAAAAGGTCGTGTTCTTTCTTTCTTTGGGACTGATAGTTTGCATGTGTAGTGAGTGACAGAACATAAACATCTCACTTGTGGTTTATGAAAGCAAGGTATAACATTACAGTCTGCATAAACCTTCAGGGAAGATGAATCAACCAGTGTATAAAGCAGACTGTGCGCATGTATTTCTAGGATATACTCCTAAGACACTGGATCGATTTCAACTAAATCTGGCACAGAAATAGAAGACCTACAAAGAATCAGCACTGTCTTGTTTATGGCCTCCTAGCTCCAGTAGGAGTACAGATATGGCCCCATGGCATATAGGCTGTCCTGCACTGCAGGCAGGTTGCCTGGAAACAGTATCAGGCTGCCAATTAACCTGCTTTGCAGGGCACCTGATACGTTAGGTTGCCCTGCATGACAGACGTATTACGTTGACGAGTATTGACCTACTTCATCTGCCTACTCCCCATAGCAGCTTGTATGTCAGGGGGAAATAAATGATTTTCAAGCCCCTGATATGTATCTTTCCCTGCACGGCAGGTGGGTTGTGGGAGTAATGTGGCCTGTTATATTGGAGAGGACCGAGGGGGAGATGCATTAGGCAGGTGGAAGGTGTAAAAGCGTAGTGGGAAAATGAAAAAGGAAGAGGGCGAGACTGAGGAGGAAAGATAGAGGCGGAGGAGGGTATGGTCAGAAGGAGGGGATGAAGATATTGTCAGAGAGAAGAGGTGGAGCAAATGGACAAAGAGAAGGGAAGGAGATGAGGAATGGGAAGGAGATGATTGACAGATGAAGGTGGAAGGATAAGGTGGACAGACAGAGGAAGGAAGAAGTGGACACACGGAAAGGGAGGAGAAGGTATGCTCAATGTATGTGACGAACGCATATGCTGGCGAATCTCTGGTGTTGAGTACAGTAAACTAAATAGGTGTAATGCTGCTCAGGGACAAGAACTATACAGACAGCCTACATCCAACTACAAAGTAGGAAAAGTAACGATGATGCAATTTTTAATCAAGGACTGACTTCGACGAAGTTGCATGTACCTGCTGCTCGGAGACAAAGAGGTTGCTACAGGAAAGGAATTTCTGGCGGGCAGAATCAAAACAGATGGAAAATAGGTGAACCACAAAAAAGAACCTTTAATAAACATAATCCATCCTCGAACTTAGCTGTTTCGTCTCTCTCTTTTCGTATTAATGTTCTTCTGTTCCCCCTACAATTTCAGTTTCTTTTCAGATTCCGCTACGCATTTGTGTGCATATTATTTGTGAAGCACCCGTCTTTCAGCCGGCGATGTGTCGTTTTTCGAGCGAAGTAAGATGCCATTCCATGATAGCAGTCAATTATAAACCAACAAGAACAGTAAGTGCTTCTAAAACAGCTATCAGTTTACTAAGGGCTAATGCGTTTCTGAAGGATGATGAGAATCGTCGAGGCCCAGAGGTAGGCACGGAATACAGCGATACCAGGAATCCCTACGGCTTCTGCGATAATTAGAAGGCCTCGTTTCGCTCGGTAAGTGAAGCTTTCTTCCTTTTACCACTGACGAGAGTTGTCCTGACTCGTTAAAGAAATAAGACCCATTTTCCATCACGGAAGCTCAGCTTCTCATCCAGATGAAGCGGAGGGAACGTAATAGACTGGCGAGACGACTCCAGGAGTAATTGCGCGGCACTTCAGACGACAATTCGCGGCGATCGAACGATCCCGTTGAGAGTTTTACCGCACCGCGCGATTAATTTCGGAACGTCAAGGCAGTTCTGTCACCTAACTGCCTCGTTACGCCCCAAAAGGGAGACACCCTTTCGTCACGAGTTTCGATCCATGTTTATGGACCTTAGATCAGACATTTCAACATATGACGTCATTACTAAAGTACTTAACCGGCTAGTTTCTTCTCCAAAGGCATTAGGAAATTAGAGAATATAAAAAAAATGTTAACAGCTAAATCCTAACACTCACTTTACTCATTTCTGTGTTTTCATTCAGATTTCAAACAACTCGGAAGTTTTCATGATGCATAACTCTTATACGGGAAAATTTTAGGTTAGGCTTTACAAGACTGTTACTGATATCTATACAAACAAGTTTGTTACCTGTCAAAATTTATTTTATTTCCTCTGCACCTTGCAGAGGTTTGTAGGTCTGTCAATAGGCGGATTTAAGTGATTAACTATATATATTCCTTACATATGTGTTGGGTTGAGGACAAGACGAAAACAAAACACTTCAGTACATCGCTCATAGTTAAGTGGGAACCTTTGATTGTAAATGTGGCAAAAATACAAATGTAAAAGTAAAAATAATTGCAGTGATCTCAGGGTCCTTTTTCTGTCATGACACGCTCCTTGCCAACACCGAATTAAGCAAAGAATTTGTCTCGAATCTGTAAGTGCAAAGAAAATATCAAATAATAATTTTATCAATGGGGGCAAAAACTAAATGCTATTTTGGAACAATCTCAGAGACTGTGGAGGTCTTTGGTTGCAACGATTATCAGAAATATACATATACATATCTCGAGTGCTCACGGACTGTTTTCTGTTGGGTTCACATTACGTACACATTTCATACATTATTAAGAGGCCATATATCGATGTACACTATTTAAAACACAATCCACGTGTTACAGAAACCGTTTCTTAGATACAACATGCTACACATGTAAACTTAACAATCCGAAACTTGCCATAATCTGTGCTGTCTCTCTGTCACTTTGGCTTTCCGTCTATCAACCCTGCCCTCCCCCCCCCTCCACCCCCCCCCCCACCCCCCCAAACACACAGACACAGACACACACACACATATACACAATGTTTACAAACATACACACAACAGATCAAGGTCAGTTCGCAAAATTGTTATATAAATTTGCCACTTCAGCAATATAATTCCATACTTGAGTCCATATATAAGGAACTATGATCTATGTTGTTGAAATAAATCAACAAACATCATCTGTTCTCAGACAGCACCATATCATTTTCAGATATTAGTTTCGAAAGGAAAAAAGGTGACAACATAAAAATCACCTAAGTGTGACACGAACAGTACCATCAAAGCTAGCATAAATATCAAACTGCCCTTCGCGGGGCCAGACATGTGAGCATTTATTTTGTTTCGATGCTGTTTGTAATATCTTTGTGATATTTTTGTAATGTCACACTCACGAAAGGTTTATGTTGTCGTCTTTTTTGCTTTCCCATCTTAGTTCTGAAGGTTATCTGCCGGACAGATTGAAACTGGCAATCATTATTAAAAGAAACAGTGGTCCAGATAGTGGTGTTTCAATCATTATTATTTTCTATGTCCTTCACAATTAATGTTTCTAACACACTACCTCTGCTTACTTAAATGTATATAATATATACTGCATGTAGTCTAACATGAGGTTGTTATTTATTAAAAAATTCCGGCAGGAGCCGCTATTTTGTGAAGTAGCCAGTTTGCTATTTGTCTGAAACGCAGGAATGAAAAGCAAGCCAGTATGCGATCTAGTTAGCCCACAAAATCGATTAAAAACAGGGATATAGCAGTTAGAATTTTCAGTAACACAAGCTGAATAAACTTTTAATGTGATTAATGCCGCGCATATCGCCAAAATTTGTATCAATATTAATCCAAACCTTTTGCATTAACATACAGAAACTCGAATCGTCAGTTAGCGACTCGTTAGAAAAGAATACATTATTGTAATAAGGAAAAGAGCAAACTTCTCATTTTATGAAGCGAGAATCAATTGGCAGTGGTCCACGAGGAATGCTTAGTATTCTGGGATATAACAGAAGCGATCAGTTGAAGCAAATCTGTCTAGTAAAGATGAGTTTTAAGGTGCTTCCACTAAGAGTTAGGAGCACTTGTTCAGAAGAAGAGATGTGTATCGCAGTAGCGACGATGAAAACGTGCTCACAGCTGTTAGGCCCATGTTTGCTATACTTTCTTTCATATTTTGGTGCACACAGCCACCTCTCAAAATAGCAAAGTGCTTGTTGAAGAAAAGATTTGTCTCACAGCATGGAAGACGAGTAAGTGCTCATGGCTCTTAAAGTATGCATTTTAGAGCTTCTGTCTCAGCTGATCGTTCCTCTCGTATTCCTGAATACTGATGATTCCTCCTGGAGCACCCTGTGTAACGAGTAACAATCGCTTCACTTAAATATCTGACGTGCTCATGGAGAAATGACTGACTGTGGGCTACGTACATAGGTAAACAAGCAGAAGAGAACTGAGAGTCTACACACACACACACACACACACACACACGAGTCACTAGTAACCTGTACTAGCCTATTGTGACAGCCCAAAGCTGGCCCCTATTGGTACACATGCCCCACTACAATGCCTAACCATCATGTGTCCAGGTAAACAAAGTAAACGTTGATTCATTACAGTTAACTTAACGGGCAATGTGTCGGAAACAATATTAAAAACACTGTGGCCACATATTTACCGGAAAAGATAGCACAGAGATATCCATGAAAAGAAGGCACACTTACCAGATGCAGAAGTATGAAACCAGAATTTTCCTATAGGTGGTGTTAGCCGTCAGTGTAGATCCCTTGAGACCGCATCTGCAGCGCCATCTGCTTCCTGTAACGATTGATGACACACAGGAACCCAAATCCCATATATTGATATCTGTTTCAGACCCGTAAACATGTCGAGTTTTATGCCTACGAACTACGATTTGCGCACAGCATTCGTTTTCTGTTATCATTTGAAGAAAACTGCTACAGAACCTCATCGAATGCTTGTCGAAGCTTTCGGTGAACATGCTCTTGGGTAAACACAGCGTTTGGAGTGGTTCAAAAAATTCAAAAGTGATGATTTTGACGTGAGAAACGACGAGTGCGTTAAACCACCGAAAAAGTTCGAAGACAACGAACTGCAGGCCTTATTGTATGAAGATGATACTCAAACTCAACAGGGCCGCGCGGAACAACTGAATGTGGCGCTGAATGTCGTTGAGAGCTATGGGAAAGATGCAGAAAGTGGGAAAATGGGTTCCGTATGAACTGAATGAAAGACAGCAAGCAGTTAGAAAGACCGCTTGTAAAACGCTTCTTGCAAGATACGAAAGAAAGTCTTTTCTCTGTAGAATAATGACAGGTGATAAAAAATGGATATGCTTTGGGAATCCTAAGCGTCGTAAATCATGCTTGAATCCAGGCAAACAATCGACATCTATTGCAAGACCAAATCGCTTTGGAAAGTTGACAATGCTATGTGTTTGTTGGGATCAGAAGTGTCTCATCTACCATGAACTCCTAAACCTGGTGAAACCGTTAACACTGATCGCTACCAACAGCAAATGGTCGACTTAAATCGAGCATTACGTGAAAGACGACAGGAGTATGGAAAAAAGGCAACAAAATGTCGTATTGCTCCATGATAACGCCCCACCACACACAGAAAAACGGGTCAGGGAAACAATGGAGGTGTTCAGCTGGAAATTACTAGGGCATGCAGATCATTCTCCAGACTTGGCTCTTTCCGATTATCATCTGTTTGCATCACTGGGACACGCTCTCAATGAACAACGCTTCAAATCGTATGAAAATGTACGAAAATAGCTCGCTGACTGGTTCGCTTCAAAAGAGGAACTGTTTTGTGTGTATGTGTGTGTGTGTGTGTGTGTGTGTGTGTGTGTGGCATTCATAGCCTGCCGAAGAGATGGGAGAATTATATAATTAGCGCTGGAGATTATTTTGAATAAAATACGGTTTATCAGTTTCAAACAAGAGACGTGTATCTATTGCAAACAAATTCCAGTTTCATACTTCTACACCTGGTATAGTCATAAATCTCTCTCGACAAAGGAAACGTAATGGCTTCATTGGAGCCATTAATGGGGCGATCTATTGGAAATAACAGTAAAAAACATATGAGACACTCGAGAAGTTGCCTGTCACCTCTTGTCGAACCCGACAAAACAAGCACTTGCTAAAATGGATTAATCCAAATGGCCATATGTCAGAAGAAATGATCAAACGATTTTCTAAAACACGTCTTCGGGTGTCACCACACAAGATGCTGCCCCTCGCAGAACTTTCCGCCCAAGCAAGCAGGTTTCGCATCAAACACCGAGTGGCCATCCCCTCGGTTACAGATCTCGTTAACCTATTTGGTCAACGATCTCAGTTGGAGGCCACAGACCTAGTGCCTAGACGCTTTACAAATTGACAGGATTACAAAAGCTTTGTGCAAATCTTAGTTTTGCGGTTGAATTTCTGGGTGATGGCGCATAGCGTCCATCTTAAGGCTACCTCTTAAGACTGCCCTTCCATTACGTATACTTTCAGAGGCACCTCCACATCATGGGCTTCAGAGATTCCCCACCTTGCCTGTGCGACTCAACATCTGAAACATCTGAAAAAAGCTGATTTAAATCGTTTATTCTTTTCTGTGATTATTACTGTGACCAGCAAGTCACTTTGCGTACGAGACTAAGCTGAAACATCAGTTTTCCACTAGTATCACATCAATCTCAAGACAAAGAAGTGAGTAGGCAAAATTGTTCTGCTGGTGCTGGCTGGGCCACGAGCAACCAAGTTGCCAGTTCTATCACAGGATGGAGCTGCCTTTCCACAATGTATGAATTGGATAACCAAATCCTTTTACGAAATCTACACATATTACTTCACTGTTGGGTCAAAATTCAGCTCATGAGCCACAGTTTTATGTACGCACACACATAATTACAAGAGCAGCCACAACTTTCATAATAACAGCCTTAAGTTAAAATTTATTGAATAAGTTTTATGCGGTTCAGATTGTAAAGCAGATTTAAGAAATACTAGCTACAATATTTAGATGACCACGCAAGAGTCTATTGCTGCCATCTCAAAAATAAATTTTATGGAAGTACGATTGAATCCATATAAATCGTTTCTTATAGTTTCACTATAGGTTAAGAAAAACCGAAGAAAAATTTGAAGCAGGAATTAAAGTATTGCAATTCTGAAACTTCCTGGCAGATTAAAACTGTGTGCCAATCCGAGCCTCAAACTCGGGACCTTTGTCTTTCGCAGGAAGTGCTCTACCAGCTGAGCGACCCAAGCCTGACTCACTACCCGCCCCCACAGCTTCAATTCTGCCAGTACCTAGCCTCCTACTTTCCAAACTTCACAGGAGCTCCTCTGTGAAACTTGCAGAACTAGCACTCCTGGAAGAAAGGATATCCTTTCTCCCAGGAGTTTTAATTCTGCAAGGTTCGCAGAAGAGTTTCAGGGTAGTTTGAAAGGTAGGAGGCGAGGTACTGTCAGAATTGGGGCTGTGAGGACAGGTAGTGAGTGGTGCTTGGGTAGCTCAGTTGGTAGAGCACTTGCCCGAGAAAGGCAAAGGTCCCAAGTTCGAGTTTCCATCCGGTACACAGTTTTAATCTATCAGGAAGTTTCAAATTAGCCCACACTCTGCTGTAGAGTGAAAATCTCATTCTGGAAGCATTGCAATTCTGTCACAGACAGCAAAGGACTCTGTAGAGCAGTTAAACGGAATGGACAGCTCTTGAAAGGAGGATATAAGATGAACATCAACCCAAGAATAAAAGGGATAATGGAATGTAAAGGAATTAAACCAGATGTTGCTGTTGAAATTAGATTAGCAAACGAGACACTTAGAATAGATCATTTTTGCTATTAGAGCAGCAATTACTGATGATGGCCGAAGTAGAGAGGATATAAAATGTAGACTCCTAATGGCATGAAAAGCGTTTATGAAGAAGAGAAATTTCTTGACATAAAATATAGATTTAAGTGTTGGGAAGTCCTTTTTGGAGGTATTTGCCTGGACTGTAACCATCTATGAAAGTGAAACATGGACGATAAACAGTTTAGACAAGAAGAGAATAGAAGCTTTTGAAATGTGATGTTACAGAAGAATGCTGAATCAGGGGTAGATCTGGTAAATAATGAGGAGCTACTGAATAAAATTTGGGAGAAAAGAAATCTGTGGCGTAACTTTACTAGAAGCAGGGATCAGCTGATAGGATACATTCTGAGACATCAAGGGGCCATCAATTTAGCACTGGATGAAAGTGTGGGACGTAAAAGTCGCAGAGGAAGACCAAGAAATGAATACAGTAATCAGAATCAAAAGGATGTAAGTCGCAGTGATTATTCGTTCGCAGTAATTATTTGGAGATGAAGAGACATGCACAGAATAGAGTAGCATGGAGAGCGGTCTCTATGCTGTTCATTTTTGGAACGCAGCCTACGACCAGCTTAAACTCAGAAGTGATGACACTTTCTGCAAGACCTGACCATCATTTTGCAGGATAATGGTCAAACACGCACAGTACAAGCTATTACTGATTTGTTTGACTGATGGGGCTGCTAAGCGCTATACCACCTACTGCGCTTCCCTGACTTAAGCCCTCGAAAGTTCAGCTCGATTTCTAAATTGAAGGAAACACTTCACGGCACTCTCTTCAGAACTGCTACAAATTCGCCTGGCATTAGACCGCGCCGCTCGAACTGTCAACACAACTGGCACTGCTAAGAGTGTCCTACGATTTCCACATTGCTGGCAACGGGTTATACACAACGCTGGTGACTAGTTTGAAGCTCAGTAAAGCTTTGAAACACGTATCTATTTTGTACGAGCTGTAAATAAATAGTTGCCATTATTCAAATTCCCACCCTTGTATGTGATACTGGCAGTGACCGAAAAATAAATACATTAAGCGATCTAAAGAGCTTTAGTCCCAACTTACAGAATAGTCCAGGTTTTTTTTAAAGAGATAGTTAACTAAACATATAGTTGAGACTATTTCTACGGACACATTCTGTGCCACGTGCTCTGTAGCCTCAGAGCTTTTTTATTATTAGTCAACGGAAGTACCACTTCTGAAAAACAGTGCAGGGTGCTTTTTATGAACACCAAATGCTGTAAAAAGTCTTAAAAAGGGCCGGCCGGGGTGGCCAAGCGGTTAAAGGTGCTACAGTCTGGAACCGCGCGACCGATACGGTCGCAGGTTCGAATCCTGCCTTGGTCTTGGATGTGTGGGATGTCCTTAGGTTAGTTAGGTTTAAGTAGTTCTAAGCTCTAGGGGACTGATGCCCTTAGAAGTTAAGTCCCATAGTGCTCAGAGTCTTGAACCATTTTTAAAAAGGCGCTGCTGTGACAGTTCCAGTGAATGTGTTGTTAAATATATATTTCATTTTACCTACACGTTTATTTGACGTGACACAGTGTATCCTTTTGTAAAAGTCTGATTAATGTGTCTGGGATCCTAACTGTACCATGTAAGTGCATCTACCAGTCTACTACGCATTTTAAAAACACATTAGTAATTATGATAACGGATCAGCAGCAAGACTAACGAATAAAGATATTTGTCGCAACTGAGGAATCTTTCTGACATTAGCTGTATTAAGTATGAGACATTACATATTGGTGACACATGGAAATCTGTGCTGGACCGGGTCTCGAAACCGGAATTCCCGGTTGTTGTGAGCAGTCGCCTTAACAAATTCGGCTATCCGAGCACACTTCCAGGGTCGACTCAAATATCCATATCCCACACATAAAAATTAGTACTAACCTATAAACATTACCCTCTTGAAACAGCACTCTCTATTAGGAGATCAAACTGCACAGTAAACAGCCCAAGGAAATGAGAAAAAGTGGTAACAAAAAGTACTTCTACAAAAAGGCGCTTAAAGGATACTTCTCAAGTAATACGTGTTATACAGTGAATCATTATTTAAATGACACAAAGTAGTAGTTCGTAGAAGAAATGTTAAAGTTGATAAAAATTTAAAAAGTAAGTTATGTGTCATTTCACAATATACTTTCAGAGCACGAAACATATTTCTACAGAACTGGTTGTCTAGTATCTAATATGGAAAAGGTTAACCTACTTTCATCTTCTTGCACTCAACATCCTTGTTATGACAAGATAATGGCTCGGTTTTCCAAACAGAAAAATGGGAACACATAAATAATGAAATGAATACTCAGGGGGCTCATGGTGCTGATGTCAGCCGAAAATATTGTGTGTGTGTGTGTGTGTGTGTGTGTGTGTGTGTGAGAGAGAGAGAGAGAGAGAGAGAGAGAGAGAGAGAGAGAGAGAGAGAGAGAGAGCAATGAAAGCAGTATGTGGAGCTACTCATTATGAGACGTAAATAAATAGAACAATATTAGATGTGTAATTAGTTACGAGATGTGATGAACAGTAATGCCTCTGAATGCTGTATGTCAAAACTGTTACAGTTTTTTAAGTAAAAGAACGTTATTAACATTCTGCATCTTTATTCTTCGTGTCTACGTATTTATTTCTCAACATAGTCACCCTGCAGAGAAACAGATTTCTTCCAACGAGAGACAAATTTGTTGTACCGTCACTGTAGCATGTTTGATTTTGTTGACGGAGTCACCTCACCTCGGCTTGCACCACTTAACCGCCACTGAAGTGAAGTCGTCGAAGATGTTCTGTAAGTTTTGGAAACAGACGAAAATTGGATGGGGCCGAGTCGGGACTGTACGGAGGATGGCCAATGACAGCGAAAGCAAAGCGTCAGATTTTTGGAGATGTCGCAGCGTTCATGCGTTATTAGACATTGTTATGCTAAAGGAGAGGGTGTTCAAAAGTGTGGACGAAATCTTCGAATTCTAAAGTCGATTACAGCACGCTGTTTCTCACGGTCCAACATAGTTATGTTACACCATTCGGAGTCCTCTAGTGCAAAGGGCTGCAATTACATAGACATGAAGGATAAAGGTTGTTTAATTAAAAAAGGTCTAGAGTTTTCACGTAAAAAATTCAGAAGCATTACTTTTCGGTACGCTCCCGTTGACATTTATGTACTTGTATACCTGCATGTTAACTTTTAGTTATGTTTTACTTTAGTATTAACCGGAAGTGCAATATCATTGCAAAATAATCTGTGAACGAATAAACAACTAACTTTAAAGGCCCTTTAGGCAGGGTGTCTGTACGTTCGCCGAATCGTTGACCTCTCGGAAAATGGACCCGTGAAAAGTAATCTATTTATTGCAACATTGCGCCTGTTGTCGCTGGAGACGTCCGCCTTAGCTCAAAATACTGCGAGCTATGTCTTAGTTTAGACCTGCACTGCAGTGGCTTCGGCAGGGCACAGATGCTAAAGAGCGGGGGTCCCGCACTCCGACAGCAAGGCCCCACTGTGTCCTGTGTTACCTGCCTTCACGACTATTATTACATGAGCTCAAAAGGACGGGGGTGGGAGGGGAGGCGGGGTCCGGCAAAATTTCACCAAATAACAATTATTGGGACGGGGATTGAGCAATGAAAATCTCACATAATATACATCATTTTAACGGGAACATTTTGCATTATATAATAAATCCCGAGCATAGACAATGTTAAAGCGCCCACCAATCTTTATGGCATCTCGGAACCAACCTTATTCCTTGACGCTTGTGCAAGCCCGAGATTCGCCGATTTAAAATAAGTGCCGGACAAGTGTTAGATTTCATTCGTTGAGTTCTATGCCGCGGCTGTCGAAATCAATTCGTGACAGTCAATGAGTCACTCACGATATTCTGCAACATATATAAAGCCGATTTGATTATGTTCAAAATGAATGTACATCAGAACTTTTACAATGCGTATGTTAAGCAGCACGCTGGCAAGTAGAAATAAACATACCAGCAAGAAGATACTTGTTTGTGGAAGAAAGCTAAGCTGAAGTTTACCGATAAGAATTTTCTTGAAGACCACATAAATCAAGAAACTTAAAAGCTACGCAATCATACGGTTCAAAGAAATGTACAGACAAGGATGTCTCTCATCTTCAAAGTAAAGGTTCAATGCTATTTAATGTATATAACATATCAATAAAATTATTTTTTTCAGGGATCCGTCAAAACGATAAACACTTTTGCTGGATACAGGTTCCGCCTTTTATGCAAAACACTCTTTCTTGCTACTCAAACATGTTCCGGCATCTCCGTGCCATCATCAGTGGAGTTTGTTTATTGAACAACTTGGTTTTACATTATATGCTTTTGCAGGATCATCTGTATTACGTCCTGCACTGCTAGCTTGTCATTTTTTGTCGTGACTTATCCTTCTTTTTTCGCTTTCAGAGGGCACTACACACACCTCTATTAAATGCACCTTGCGTAATTTAGGTTTTGCAAACGCCTCTTCACTTCGCAAAACGCATTGTACATGATATTGTTGTGTGGTCTAGTTCCATCGGCGTTAAAAAAAAAGCGTCGCGTAATTACTGGATTCCTCCTTCTCTCGGACACAGGGCATCCGTTAGTTGTAAGGAATCCACAGGCCGTCCGTGGTGGACGAGCGGTTCTAGGCGCTACAATCTGGAACCGCGCGACGGCTACAGTCGCAGGTTCGGATCCTGCCTCGGGTTAGTTAGGTTTAAGTACTTCTAAGTTCTAGGGGACTGATGACCTCAGATGATAAGTCCCATAGTGCTCAGAGCCATTTGAACCATTTGAATCCACAGTCCTTTACCCAGCGTAACTGCTTGCTTTATCGCACCATTGTCTTGAGTGATAAGAAATGAGGACGTTCCCCGCTGACTCGGCGAGGAAAGGAACATGTGGAAGAAACTGACAACAGTGACAAGAAGAAGGGACAGGATGACAGAAATTTTATAAAGACATCAAGGAATAAAATCAATAAAATCTTTAGTAGTTGGAGCAGTTGTAGAGGGTAAAAACTGTAGTGGAAGACAGAGATTGGAATATATTCAACTAATAATTGAGATTTGGTGCAAGCGATGCTTTGAGATGAAAAGGTCTGGGCAAACGAGAGTAATTCATCAGAGGCCGCATCCAAGCAGACAAAAATTTGGCAAGCGCAAGTAGGACTCGCCCACTGAGTGTTCCGTACAAAACTTCATTACTTCTGTAGACAGTTCATCCCGTCAGGGAATCGCGAATCTCCACAACTTTAGCCTGTTATCGGTATTGATACTGATAAGATATCGATCCCGCGAATTCCAAGACAGTATCAAAATCTCTACCGTAGTTCTTGTGATTAGGCCAGACATATAAAAAGAAGCGAGCAGGGGACTGCAGTTTATGTACGTAGAGAGAGAAGAGTTAGTGAAATATTTTTTTTATTTTCTTATTAAAACATGATAACTATTTACGTTTTATGTTTGCATGCAGTAGCACAGTACCTCTCTATTACGCTTTTGAAGGATGATGGATGCAATGTAAGTTCTAATAACAAAAACATATTATTGTGATATAATTACAAGTTACCAATTTTCGGATTTTTTCCCTTTACTTGCATTGTGAAACTCTCACTCTTGCCAAATTTCATGATTCTATGCCAACGAGCAGTCTCCTATGGGTTTTGATGAGTGTGTTTGCGAGTATCAAAATATTTGAGGGAATCGACTTAGAAGCCTGGCGTTATTCCACCGCCAAGGGACCATAGATCTCAGTATGTAACAAATTTCTACTTTATACGTCTACCCGTTCCTGAGAACAAGTGTTCTTAACAGTTGGACAGACAACAGACGGACAACAATGCGATCCCATAGGTGATCTGTTTGTACGGATTGAGGCACGGAAGCCTAAAAGTGACGTATAGTTTGTTGCGGACAAAGTGCTGTGTCATTGGTATTAGTTGTGGCTTCCCTGATGGCTGTTGAAAGGCAGCGGCTGAGCGTTCGCCTTCGCCGTGGGCAGACCCTCAGTAATGATTACGGAGGACTTTTTTTTATACGTGGTTAAGGTAATAGGAGAATTCTGTCGATATCGTATCAGTGAATATTAAGGCAGTGTTCGCGTCCACCGCGGCTGTCAACCTGAACCGCAGTGTTTTAGCACAGCAGTGTTGATTATGTATGTGTCATCACATTGGGCATCAGGATCAGTATTTCATTTTGGCGTATGTCCATATTAACCGTCATTAGTTTGTGAGATGAAGGAGTGACTGCTTCATAGTTCATCAGCGATTTTGACTATAATAAAATCTGAGCCCACATCTCATGGTCGTGCGGTAGCGTTCTCGCTTCCCACGCCCGGGTTCCCGGGTTCGATTCCCGGCGGGGTCAGGGATTTTCTCTGCCTCGTGATGGCTGGGTGTTGTGTGCTGTCCTTAGGTTAGTTAGGTTTAAGTAGTTCTAAGTTCTAGGGGACTGATGACCGTAGCAGTTAAGTCCCATAGTGCTCAGAGCCATTTTTTATAATAAAATCTGAGTTCAGCTCAGTTCATCAGCTTTACCAGCTACATACCTGAATATATCACCCTATTAGCCACGATAACGAAGTAATTCTAGACTGCTTTCGTTTTTCCAGTTTACAGAGGCGAAAGTCTATTTGAGGGTGTCACAAGCTGTCGTTATCACACTGGTTAATTGGCAACTCCAGTTGAATTAGAATGTATTTTTTTACGAAATGTCACAGCCCCAGTATCAACTAGTTTGTTACTTACTAAAACTCGAGTCCCGTAAATTGTAAACACTATTCTCACGGGCAGATGATCTAGTTGTTGACATACCAGATGATACTGGCTTACATTAACCCGATATATATTCTACATACAAAAAAAAAGACGACCACGAAGGAATTAACCTCGTTGGTCCACATTTGGCCCTTACTCAAACTGCTATTCGCGTTTTCATTGTTGGATGTCGTCCTGAGGGATATTGTCCCAAAATTTGTTCAGTTGGTGCATTAGATCGTCAAAATCCCAAGCTGGTTCAGGGCGCTGACCACAATACTCCAAACGTTCTGAATCTGTGAGAGATCCGGCGATTTGTTATGAAACGATATGGCATCCCTGACCATCATTCTTCGTTGTCAGGCGTGTAGCGGGCGACAGTCAGCTTGGTTTCCCACAACTAAACAAAGCGTCTGCAGACAGTTGTTCTTCCTGGAGTCTCACTGTCTGGAGTAGAATTATCATCGGTCATGAGTCCCACTCCGAACTGAGCCTCGATGACCAGCGGAGATGTGTCTGGTGACGCCCCAGAATGTGGTGAGGTACCAAACTGAATGTCGCCAACCATACGACCCGACAACCAGTAATTATGGTCTGGGGTGCCATTGCTTTTCATAGAAGGTCCTCTCCGGTTTACCATTCGCGGCACCCTTAACAACACAACAGTACGTCGACGTTACTCTACGCCCTGATTTATTGCCTTTCATGGCAACTTATCCTCGGCAATATCCGACCACACACGGCGAGAGTTTCTGCTGTTCGTATTCGTGCTTGCCAAACTCTACCTTGGCCAGCAAAGCCACCGGATCTCTCCCAGATTAAGAACGTTTGGATCATTACGCGAAGGGCCCTCCAACCAGATCGGGATTTTGGACATCTAACGCGCCAGTTGGTCAGAATTTAGCACGATATCCCTCAGGAGGACACCCAACAATTCTATCAATCAATGTCAAGCTTAATAACAGCTTGCATAAGGGCCAGCGGTGGACAACGCGTTATTGACTTTCTCAATTTGTGTAGTTCTTTCTCTTGAACGACTCCTCCAAATATTCTGAAATTGTAGTCATTTGTCTGTCTGTATACAGCTACCGATATCCGTCCAATTCTGGTAACCCTTTTCTGGAGCGTCGTTCTTTTTCACTTAGTTTGTATACCGTTACTGCTTACAATACATATAAATAATTTAGTGGATAGCAACTAACTCCACGACGCCGTTCGCAGGTGATACAGTTGTCTACAGAAAGATAGCAAAGGTAGATGAAGTATGATAGGGCATCTAGAAGTGATCAATGACTGGTGCAATGACTTACTACTAATTTTGAAAGTAACTAAACTTAACATATGGTGCATGAATAGGCGAGTGTGTGCACCACTGTCTGAATACGTTTTTATTCCAAATCACTGTAAACAGTAAAACCGATCAAATACCTAACTGTAACTGAAGTGGAATGACCACATATAATAAACTGCAGGGAAAGCAGATGTCAAGCTCCATTCGAAGAATCATAAGAAAGTGTAACTTGTCCACAAAAGTATTGCTAATCAAACTCTTACCAGGTTCGATTAATAGAAGCGAGAAAGATAAGATCTAGAAAGACCGGTACGTCTTGTCATTGGATTGTTTACTCGGAGCGAGAGCTCCGGAAATGACAGACCCTACACAAGGGGCATTGTGCGTCACGGAGATTTAGTCCTGTAATTGTGAGAGTACTTTTAGGGAATAGTGCGGCTACGTATTGCATCAGCCCACATACGACTCGGAAAATGTTCACCATGAGGAAATCAGCGAAGTTAGAACTCTTACGGAAGATACCGAGAAACACGTTTCACACTTGGCTTTCGCGAATAGAACAGGGTAAAGTGGAAGCGATATTAGTACCAGAAATACCTTCACTCATTCACATACGGCGAAATATAGGTGGAGACGTACCTTAAGGAAAAGCCTTGGTGTTTTGAAATCTATCCCAAATTGTTATAAAAGCACAAAACACAATATTTGCAAATAGTCGTCCTACCGACGTCGGAAGTTCCTGTCGCTATTTCGCAGTGTTTGCAAATTAAAACCCGCATTCCTTTTTTATTCTTTATCCAACACATTTCAACAGCTACATCGCATCTGCTGCGAGTCCCTTTTTATTTCTATGAAATAATATACACTTACAAACCTTCACGTATGTATTTTATTTTTGTTGAAAGAACAAATAAACAGTATTTTTTTTATGGCAACGGCAGACGACATGTTGGAAAAATATGAAACGAATAAAAATAGCCCAACATGTACAATACCGGAATAAAGTTAAAAATGTTTCAGGTGAGCAATCGTAAAAAATGAAAATGTAGTAGTTTATAGGCTTAAAATAGAGAACCTACCAAAATTTACAGAAACAAAACGAGGCCCACTGAAGAACACACACATGTGTTTCGACAAAAAACATAAAGAGGAACACGTTGCGACTGGAGATAAAGTAATAAAAAGAGAATAAATAGTTTATATTCACTGTGGCCAGGCACTTAGCAGCTGACTTCAACAAGCTGTAAGATAACGAGAATGACTTCTTCGCCATTTGGACCCGCATGGGTACAGGAAAACGCATTGCGTTGTACATTCCATTTACTAGTAGGTGTGAGTAAAGTAAACTCTTGTCATTTTCCACCATTTGGTTGGACGATACGATCTGCTGTTAGCGCACAAAGTATATGTACAAAAATTAAGGACTTTCACATGATGTGTCATTGCCAAGTAACACAGCTTGATGAAACTTAGACTACATATAGAAAGAACTGCTACAATATAGTACAAAAGGAACCTGTAAGAGAGAAAGAGAAATGATACTTTCAGTCAATGACAATAATTACACTATGGTCACCTCGATTTATGATCGTGACCTGGACATCACAAAAGGCGGGATATGGATATTAATAGGGTGTGTGATCACCACGGACAACTACGCAAGATCTGCAACAAGCTCCCATGATGGCTACAAGGTTGAGGTTTGGTAAGGAGTTCTTGTGATAGGAGTTCCATTGTTTCACCATAGCAGTTGGTAACTGCTGAATGATCGGTGGTACACTTGGACGTGTTGCAACGCGTCTCGCAAACGCACTCCACATGTGCTCCATGAGGTTTAAGTCGGAGGAACGGGCAGGCCACTCCATTCGTCGAATATATTCTCGTTCCAAGAGCTCCTACACCTGCACTCTGTCATTTAGTAGCCCTTTTGTATCCATAAAAATAAAGTCAGGATCGAATGCAGACTTGAAGAGGCGCACATGGAGAAGCAATGCAATGTGACAGTATCGTTGGCCAGTGAGCGCACCGTGTTCAAAGATTTGGAGATCAGTACGCCCATGCAAAACATTATGCCTCCCCATACCATAACACATGCACCACCAAAATGATCGCGTTCGACAATGTTCCTGGGCGCATTATGTATTCCACCTCTAGCCGTACGACTGTACGTCCAGAATCACTACTCAGTCTGAATCCGCTCTTATCGGAGAAGAGCACGCAATGGAGTCCTCGTTAGTCCAGTCCCTACGCTCTTGGCGCTATCGCAAAAGGTGCTGCCGCCGTGATGGTGCCAAAGGTAACGCAACGCACTTGTCGTCGGGCAAAGAGGCTAACCCTACGCAGTTGCCGGACCATTGTGGAACGTTAGATTGTGTACCATGCAATCCTGTTAAATGTGGCTCCAATTACATCCGCTGTTTGACGTGCGTCCTTCCTTGCCTGTTGCACAGTATAGCGGCCACTTGCTGCTATAGTTGACCATGGTCGCCCACCTCCTCTCTCTCTGGCAGCAGTGCCAGTGGTGACGAATTCTCCCCATGCACGTGAAACAATGCTGTGAGCAATACCAATCTTGTCATACTTTGCCCTTCTACCGGCTTTCCGATGATTCTTCCCCCTGTGAAGTAATCCAGATATTGTCTCCAGGCCACGTTGAAGAACGCCGCCACACTCCACACTCACTGTCTTTTCTCGATCCTTCAACTGCCTTGTGTTGCTATAGTCGCACTTACCTCAATGAAATATTGTCTCCAAATATTGTAGAAAACCCAAGGAGATTCTGGTCGTATGTAAAGCACACCAGTGGCAAAAAACAGTCAATACCGTCAATGCGCGATAGCGATGGAAATGTTGCCGAAGATGGTGCCAGTAAAGCGGAGTTACTAAATACAGTTTTCCGTAATTCCTTCACGAAAGAAGACGAAGTAAATATTCCAGAATTCGAAACCAGAACAGCTGTTAGCATGAGTGACATAGAAGTAGATATCTTAGGCGTAGCGAAACAACTCAAATCGCTTAAGAAAGGCAAGTCTTCCGGTCCAGATGGTATACCAGTCAGGTTCCTCTCAGAGTATGCAGACAAAATGGTTCAAATGGCTCTGAGCGCTATGGGACTCAACATCTGAGGTCATCAGTCCCCTAGAACTTAAAACTACTTAAACCTAAGTAACCTAAGGACATCACACACATCCATGCCCGAGGCAGGATTCGAACCTGCGACCGTAGCGGTTGCGCGGTTCCAGACTGAAGCGCCTAGAACCGCTCGGCCACACCGGTCGGCTGTATGCAGACACAATAGCGCCTTTCTTAGCAATCATATACAACCGCTCACATGATGAAAGGTCTGTTCCTGAAGACTGTAAAGTAGCACAGGTCACACTAATATTCAAGAAAGGAAATAGAAGTAACCCATTGAATTACAAATCCATATCACTGACTTCAATTTGCAGTAGGATTTTAGAGCATATACTGTACTCAAACATTATGAATCACCTTGAAGAAAATGACTTATTGATACATATCCAACACGGAGTCAGAAAATATCGTTCTTGTGCAAAACAGTTAGCTCTTTATTCCCATGAAGTAATGAGTGCTGTCGACAAGGGATCTCAGATCGATTCCATATTCCTAGATTTTGAGAAGGCTTTTGATACCGTTCCTCACAAGCGACTATTAATCATATTGAATGCGTATGGAGTATCGTGTCAATTGTGTGACTGGATTCGTTATTTCCTCTCAGAGAGGTCATAGTTCGTAGTGATAGACGGTAAATCATAGAGTAGAACAGAAGTGATATCTGGTGTTCCGCAAGGTAGTGTCATAGGCCCTCTGCTGTTCCTGATTTACATAAATGAGCTAGGTGATAATCTGAGCAGCCCCCTTAGATAGTTTGCAGATGACGCTGTAATTTACCATCTAGTAAAATCATCAGACGATCAGTTCCGATTACAAAATGATCTAGAGAGAATTTCTGTGTGGTACGAAAAGTGGCAATTAGCACTAAACAAAGAAAAGTGCAAGGTCATCCACATGGGTACTAAAAGAAATCCGATAAATTTTGGGCATACGATAAATCGCACAAATCCAAGGGCTGCCAATTCGATAAATACCTAGGAAATACAATACGAGCAACTTAAATTGGTAAGACCACATAGATAATATTGTGGGGAAGGCGAAACAAAGACTGCACTTCGTTGGCAGAACACTTAGAAGATGTGACAAACCCACTAAAGGGACAGCGTACGTTACACTTGTCCGTTCTCTGCTGGAAATACTGCTACATGATGTGGGATCCATACCAGGAAGGATTGACGGAGGACATCGAAAAAGTGCAAAGAATGGCAGCTTGATTCGTGTTATCGTGCAATAGGAGTGAGAGTGTCACTGATATAATACGCGAGTTTGGGTGGCAGTCACTGAAACATAGGCGATTTTCTTTGCGGCGAGATCCATTTACGAAATTTCAATCACCAATTTTCTCTTCCTAATGCGTAAATATTTTGTTGACACCCACCTACGTAGGGAGAAATGATCATCATAATAAAATAGAAATCAGAGCTCGAACGGAAATATTTAGCTTTTCTTTTTTCCCACGCGCCATTCGAGAGTGGAATGGTAGAGAAGTAATATGAAAATGATTCGATGAACCCTCTGCCAGGCACTTAAGTGTGTATTGCAGAGTAACCATGTAGATGTAGATAGCATGTGACGTCCAGCGTTCTGCGCACAACTAGGAAACTTCTGTCATCATGCTGTCGCACTGTCATTTACTTTCATCGAATAGTTAATGTATTACGTTACTTCACCTACCTCCTCCTTTAGTTTATCGCGGCAGTGTATACAGGGAGAGTCACCTAACGTTACCGCTGGATATATTTCGTAAACCACATCAAATACTGACGAACCGATTCCACAGACCGAACGTGAGGAGAGGGGCTAGTGTAATTGTTTAATACAAACCATAAGAAATTCACGGAAGTATGTTTTTTAACACAAACCTACGTTTTTTAAATGGAACCCCGTTAGTTTTGTTAGCACATCTGAACATATAAACAAATAAGTAATCAGTGCCGTTTGTTTCATTGTAAAATGTTAATTACATCTGGAGATATTGTAACCTAAAGTTGACGCTTGAGTACCACTCCTCCGCTGTTCGATCGTGTGTATCGGAGAGCACCGAATTACGTAGGAACCCAAAGGCAACGGTGATGGATCTTAGGTACAGAAGAGACTGGAACAGCACATTACGTCCACATACTAACACCTTTTTATTGGTCTTTTTCACTGACGCACATGTACATTACCATGAGGGGTGACATACACGTACACACGTGGTTTCCGTTTTCAATTACGGAGTGTAATAGAGTGTGTCCCGACATGTCAGGTCAATAGATGTTCAATGTGGTGGCCATCATTTGCTGCACACAATTGCAATCTCTGGCGTAATGAATGTCGTACACGCCGCAGTACATCTGGTGTAATGTCGCCGCAGGCTGCCACAATACGTTGTTTCATATCCTCTGGGGTTGTAGGCACATCACGGCACACATTCCCCTTCAACGTACCCCACAGAAAGAAGTCCAGAGGTGTAAGATCAGGAGAACTGGCTGGCCAGTTTATGCGTCCTCCACGTCCTATGAAACGCCCGTCGAACATCCTGTCAAGGGTCAGCCTAGTGTTAACTACGGAATGTGCAGGTGCACCATCATGTTGGTACCACATACGTCGACGCGTTTCCAGTGGGACATTTTCGAGCAACGTTGGCAGATCATTCTGTAGAAACGCGATGTATGTTGCAGTGCTCTCCGATACACACGATCGAACAGCGGAGGAGCGGTACTCAAGCGTCAACTTTAGGCTACAGTATCTCCAGATGTAATTATCATTTTACAATGAAACAAACGGCACTGATTACGTATTTGTTTATATGTTCAGATGCGCTAACAAAACTAACGGGGTTCCATTTAAAAAGACGTAGGTTTGCGTTAAAAAACATACTTCCGTGCATTTTTGTATGGTTTGTATTAAACAATTACACTAGCCCCTCTCCTCACGTTCGGTCTCTGGAATCGGTTCGTCAGTATTTGATGTGGTTTACGAAATATATCCAGCGGTAACGTTAGGTGACTCACCCTGTATACTGTATTACTAAACTGATAAAGGCCACGTTGCCAAAGTTAACAGTTAAGTCTGAGCGGAAATTTGGCATGTTTTTAATCGTTGGCCGTGGATCCAAGCATCAGGATAAACTGGACAACCACATTTCTTATATGATTTACGGCTTAGAACACAAGTCCACCTAGCTATCATGGTGCGTGGTCTAATGAATATGGATTTTTTTTTGTGATGAAAAAGTTTTGGTTTGATAAATCCTTCCATATTGTTCAAAAATTTGGTTTCCAAATCGTCTTAGTGCATTCATTTATTCCACGTTTTCGTATACAAACTGATTAATGTGTTCATCAAAAAATTCTCACGACGCGTTTCTTAGTAATTATCTACTAACGGAGATGCTACCTTTTCTTGGGTCGTCAACTTCTGCTGAAGATAGGCGATTTCTACTGTCCACAATTTCCTGACTAATAGCTGAAATCGTTTATTGCCACGAAAAAGAGTGCGGATGTGAAACTCTGTTCGTTTCGTGGGTACTGTAGTAGTGGTATCAAGGAGAGAAATGCTTGCAATGTTGATAAGTCTGCCCATTCATCACCTGTCTCTAAAGTGCGCTGGCCCGAGTTCAGAGGAAACTATTTTGCTCAAAAGTCATCTTATTGTGATGATTCCGGTGCGGAAGATGGTTATTAGCTCATCCTTCGACGATCCGTTTTCTCTGAAGTGGTCTGAGTCTTCCAAAGATAATGAGAGGACTAATACAGCTTGTTATCATATTTAAGAATGAAGTGGAATCCACTGCAACACCGAAAAGCCTTTAACGGCGCAGCCATTGCCAACTACGATACTCGTAACTTCGCTTCTGAAGGGCATTGACCTATTCCCTTCACACCAGCTAGAGGTCAAAGCGTTTCCACTTTGTCTTAGGGCTGCGACCCTTCTATCGGCCATCTATACCGCTTACTGCCTCCACGCTCCTTCCGCTGCCACCCTATAAGGCCAACGGAAGTTCGCTATCTTTGCCGAAGAAGTCGATTGTGCTTTAAAAGGCTATTCTGCCCGTTACTTAAAATGTTCATACAGTTTCATGAAAACTTTTTATAAAAGAAACTTCATTCACAAGTATGAGTCTAAAGCCTGAAACAGCTGACGTAGCCGCTTGTCGTTAGGGACGGAGGGAGGGAGAGAGAGAGAGAGAGAGAGAGAGAGAGAGAGAGAGAGAGAGAAGGTGTCTTATCGATGAAAAAGACAGGTTTAATGTTGAATGATCAGCCACAAACACTTTTAAAATGTTTTATTTTACTGCCATAAAGGATTTCAGTCTACCATGCCCCTCATTGCAAGGCTAATGTTTTCAGTTGCGTACATGATTCGGACAGCAGCATGTCGTCTGTTGCAGCACTGCAAGTATTAGAGTACTTGCTGCCAATTAATAAGTTGTTTCATCAATAAAAACGCGCTGAAATGCTAGCATTTATTGAAACACAATGTGGAACAGTTTAATTGCCTTACGTAAGCTCCAGTGATTGGTTTGTTGTGGTCCGTATGGTTTTCCATACAATGCTGTTGTATTGCAAACAGTACAGCTACTGTAAATAAACCACTGTGGCACACTTCACAATATTCTTAATGTCAGTGTTGAGCGTCACCCAAGTCCTACACGGTTGATGTTCTTGATTACAATGCAAAGGTTATCCATTAAGCGAAGATAAGAAGGTATCATTCACTTTCTATTGAACAAGGTTGCAAGCTGAGCAAAGAGATAAGTGGGATGTGCAACATGTTTTTAGCATTATAGGCCGGCCGAAGTGGCCGTGCGGTTAAAGGCGCTGCAGTCTGGAACCGCAAGACCGCTACGGTCGCAGGTTCGAATCCTGCCTCGGGCATGGATGTTTGTGATGTCCTTAGGTTTAACTAGTTCTGGGGGACTAATGACCTCAGAAGTTGAGTCCCATAGTGCTCAGAGCCATTTTTTTTAGCATTATAGCAAAAATTGTTTTCGTTATGTGTATACGTGTATATACACACTGAAGCGCCAAACAAACTGGTATAGTCATGCGTACTCAAATACAGAGAATATGTAAACAGGTAGAATACGGCGCTGCAGTCGGGAACGAGTACATAAGACAACAAGTGTCTGGTGCAGTTGTTGGAGCGATTACTGCTGCTACAATGGCAGATTATCAAGATTTAAGCCAGTTTGAACGGGATTTCAAAAACCACACTGGGCATACGTATTCAAATACAGCGATATGTAAAGAGTCAGAATACGGTGCTGCGATCGGCAACGTCTATATAAGACAACAAGTATCTGGCGAAGTTGTTAAATCGGTTTCTGTTGCTACAATGGCAGAATATCATGATTTAACTAAGTTCTAACATGGCGTTATAGTCGCCGCACGAGCGATGGGGCACAGCATTTCCGAGGTAGTGATTAAGTGGGGATTTTCCTGTACGACCAATTCACGAAATATACCGTGAATATCAGGAATCTGGTAAAACATCAAATCTCCGACATCGCTGTGGCCGGGAAAAGATCCTGCAAGAACGGGACCGACGGCGACTGAAGAGAATAATTCAACGTGACAGAAGTGCAACCCTTCTGCAAATTGCTGCAGATTTCATTGCTGGACCATCAACAAGTATCATCCAGTCAACCATTCATCGAAACAACATCCATATAGGCTTTCGGAACAGAAGGCCTACTTGTGTACCCTTGATGGCTGCACGACACAAAGCTTCACGCCTCGCCTGGGCTCATCTACACAGACATTGGACTGTTGATGACTGGAAGCATGTTTCCTGGTCGGACGAGTCTCGTTTCAAATTGTATCGAGTGGATGGACGTGTGCGGGTATGGAGACAACCTCATGAATCCATGGACCCTGAATGTTAGCTTGGGGCTGTTCAAACTAGTGGAGGCTCTGTAACGGTGTGGGGCGTGTGCAGTTGGAATGATATGGGAGCCCTGATACGTTTAGATACGACTCTGACAGGTGACACGTCAGTAAGCATCCTGTATGATCACCTGGATTCCGATAGGCTGTTCCATCAGGACAATGCGACACCCCATACGTCCAGCATTGCTACAGAGTGGCTCCAGGAACACTCTTCTGAGTTTAAACTCTTTCGCTGGCCACCAAACTCACCAGAAATGAACATTATAAGCATATCTGAGATGCCCTGCAACGTGCTCCTCAGAAGAGATCTCCACCCCATCGTATTCTTACGGATCTATGGACAGCCCTGCAGGATACATGATATCAATTCCCTCCAGCACTACTTCAGACATTAGTCGAGTACATACCCCGTCAAGTTGCGGCACTTCTGCTTGCTCAAGGGGGCCCTACACGAATATAGTTACATCGTATTGTGTTTAAGAAAGTGATATTTTTTTCTTAGGCTTCTCTGCTACTCTGTGTTGTTGATATGGTGCCTGTTACTCTTTTTCTGCAGCAGTTATTGAGATGCAATGAATTTCAGTTTATTACATGGGAAGTTGTACAACTTACAACTTTCTGACAGTTAGGGGTCTTTGCAGTGTTCAATTTCTTCGGATAGCCCAAGGAAATTATTTAGGAATTGTTTATTAGGAGCTCCAGTTGCTCATTTTGAAAGTATTGGGGTCAACTGAAGGTGTGACTATACATTATAGTTCCTCTAAGAGCTCCATGCTCCATGCTCATTTTGAAAGTATTGGGGTCAACTGAAGGTGTGACTATACATTATAGTTCCTCTAAGAGCTCCATTTTCTTGCCTCCGTTAGTGGTATGTAATATTTGTAAATTATCATTAATTTTAGAAACAGGATAAGTAGTTAATTACTTGTGATTTGTAGACATTATTTTTAGGTATAGGTTTGATAGTACTGGTTTCTTTCTCTTTACAAGAGTGGATTTTTATGTGTATGGTTTTACATGGAACTGAAACAAGCCACTTTGTACTGAGTAGGGTGGCATGAACAACTACTTATTATTACATTTGTCGTAGTTGATTTTGTAGGAATTTCGAAGGCATGCTTTCGATTTAACTTCTTTAGTCTAAGATCTTGAAAACTAACATCATAATGTGTCTGACTCATCACTACAGATGTAACAATAAATAATTCCTTGTATCACCTTACAAAGCACAAATGGCTTATTTCAGATCCATGTTTAACTTTATACATATTATTCTCCTCAGTTCATCTGACAAGGAGAAAGAAACCAATATTCTGAAACCTGTAGCTAAAAATAATGGCTATAAGCAACAAATAATTGACCAGCTACATAATAAAATTAAAGTTAGTAAATCACCTGTAGCTCTAACAAAGGCGATATTTAAAGTTAAATTTGTGGGTGAACTACCTGACCCATTTGAAATAAAAACTGGTGTTAGATAAGTGGATGGTTTATCTCCTTTACTGTTTGAAAGCCGTGTAGAAAAAATTGTAAAAATCTGGTGTTTGAAGCTAAAGAATTACAAAATTGAACCAATAGTTCTACGAAGGGAAACAAATGGAATTAAGGTGGGTGTTTTTTGCAGATGATTTTGGAATACATTCAAAAAATCTGACAGATGCAGTTATTCAGATAAATCTGGAAGAAACAGCAAATAGAACTGGTCTCAAAATTTCCGCTCAAAAAGCAAAACTCATGACGAATGTAAAAAATGCACCAAAACTGTTAGAAACACAAACAGTTAAAAATAGAACGAGTAAGTAAAATTAAATATCTTGAAGAAACTATGCAACAGAATGGACTAGAAAAATTTACAGTAGATGTAAGAGTTAACAAAATGGAGATAGCATGTAATTTGTTAAAGAATATTTACAGCAAAAATGCATATCTAAAAAAAAACTAAAGCACAATACAACAGCGGTACGGCCAGTGTGTTTTACATGTAAATGTCTAACAGTAAACTATTGGCTGGGTGAACCAGAGGAACTTGAAAGACGGATAGTTAGAAAAATAATGGGTGCAGTACAAACAGCAGATGGCAGGGAAACGAGAAGCAGTGAGGAGATGTAAAAAAATGAAGAGAAAATATCAAAAGTAATGGCTAGAAGAAGATTTCTTATTTTGCACACCACTGCCAAATAAATGAGAACAGGCCAACGAAACAAATAATCCTGTATTTCTGGAAGGAGAACGCGACAACTGCATGGATTACATAAATAAGGAAAGATCTAGAAAGAAACAACATCAAAGAATCGGAAGTAACATATAGAAATTTTTTAAGTATAGGATATTCAGAAGTCTCTCAATGAGGAAGAAATAAATCAGGAACAACTTGGACAGAATAAAGGAAGAGATAACGTGAGGTGAAGGTGAAGGAGCATTGGAAAAATTGAAAACAGCAAGGAAAGAAGAGGAAAAAAATGGCTCTGAGCATTATGGGACTTAACTTCGGAGGTCATCAGTCCCCTAGAACTTAGAACTACTTAAACCTAACTAACCTAAGGACAACACAAACATCCATGCCCGAGGCAGGATTCGAACCTGCGACCGTAGCGGTCGCGCGGTTCCAGACTGTAGCGCCTAGAACCACTCGGCCACTCTGGCCGGCGAAAGAAGAGGAACTGAAGTTTTTACATGATCCTAGTTAGTCAACACGGAAATAAAAGAAAATCACCTACCGCAAATTCAAACTTCCAGCAGAAAAGGAATTGTTTGCATTTATTCTCTCTCTAGGCACTACCTCCTACCAAGTTGCCATTTTTTTCTGGACAGGAGATCAAATACGTTTCTGCACCAATAACACTGTGCAGCATAACAATAGCCACAGAATACTCAATGCCAGCAGCCAAACAAGCTGTTACTGATTTGTATAGATCCTCGTTGCAGTGAAAGAGTGTACCAACGGATCTACGACAACGTGATGTCTTCTGTGTAAGGGACACATCTACGGAAGTGAAATATCTGAAATACCTATAAGATGCTACAAAGATTATGCGAAAGAACTCGCTTCCCTTGAAGCAGCAGTTTATCGTAGGTCGCTGGAGAAACGAAGGGTACCTAGCGACTGGAAAATGCGCCGTTTTAGAAAGGGCCGTAGGACAGATGCGCATAGTTATTGTTGAGGTCAATATGAAGTATAGTTGCGGAAAGTGTTTTATGCTCATGAATTATGATGTTTTCGGAGAAAAAGAACTCTCCTCTACAAATATCAACATGGATTACGCAAACAGTGGTCTTCCTCCATGCCATCCATACCGCTGTTGACAGCGGCGCTGAGGTAGATGACGTGTTCCTTGTCTTAAAGAAGACACTTGACAAAAATGGTTCAAATGGCTCTGAGCACTATGGGACTCAACATCTTAGGTCATAAGTCCCCTAGAACTTAGAACTACTTAAACCTAACTAGCCTAAGGACATCACACACACCCATGCCCGAGGCAGGATTCTAACCTGCGACCGTAGCGGTCACGCGGTTCCAGACTGAAGCGCCTAGACGCTTGACACCGTCCTACACTGCCGTCAGTGAAAAAATATGAGGTTATCAAGTATCGGACCAGATCTGCGACGGGATCAAAGCCTTCCTTAAAGATAGAATTCAAACACCGCTCTTAACGAAACACAATTGACAAATGTAAAGATAAATTCCAGAGCACCACAAGGAAGTGTTGTAGGACCGCTATTGTTTACAACTCATATAAATGATCTAGAATAAACTGTCAGGTGTTCTTTAGGAATGTACGCAGATGATATGGTTATGTATTAAGTAGCAGCGTCAGAAAACAGTAACGATCTTCAGCATGACCCAGAGAGGAGTGGGAATGGTGCAGGCTTGCAAATGTAATATATCGCGAATACACAGAAAAACAAATCCACTATTGTGCAACTGCACTATTGAATTAGTACCTACTGTAAACGGCATCCACACCAAAATATCTGAGAGCAACACTATGAAGCGACCTCAAGTGGAGTGACCATATAAAACAAAGTGTACTAAAAGCAGATTCCAGACTGAGATTCATAGCAGGAATCTTAATAAAATGTAAGTCATCCACTAAGGAAGCGGATTACAAGGGGATTCTTCGACCGATTCTTAAGTATTGTTCATCAGTCTGGGCTCCTTACCAGGTAGGACTGACAGAGGAGACAAAGAAGATCCAACTAAGACCGGCTCGTTTCGTCACGGAACAGATTAGTTGGCGAGAGAACGTTAAGAGATGCTCGACAAATGCAGTGGCAGAAACTAGAAGACATGCGTTGCACATCACGAAGTGGTTTTCTGTTCAAATTTCGAGAGACCTCTTTCCGGGAAGACTCAGACAACATGTTACTCACTTCCATATACATCAAGAAATGACATCGACGAGAAATTCTAGAAATTAGAGCCACTACAGAAGCTTACCGGCAAGCATCCTTCCCACGCACCATTCGCGATTGGAACAAGGTAGGCGTGGATCAGCGGTTCCAGAAGTAACCTTCGTCACATACCGTTAGGTGGTTTGGAAAGTGTGATGCAAATCTAGACAGAAGATACAAGGTTAGAGGAAAGAGCATTCGCAACTTATGCATGATGTGTACATGTCCACCTGCAACGCCTACGAGAAATGTCTGGTTGTTACAACCTGGCCACATAGCCACGTTTGTGGCAGTAATGACAAGAGTATATGTTGCAAATTGGAGGTTGCGTGTAGGGCTAATGACCCTATACTGTACAAAAATATATATTACTGAAATTCAACAGAATCCTCGGAAACTATATAGAAAACACGTATCACGCCACCGGTAAATGAAACGGATAAAGGAGCTGACAACAGCATCATGGAATGTGAGGACAACGCTTCAGCCTGGAAAAATGAAAGAAATAATGCTGTTATCTATTCAGCTAGGCGAAAAGGGAGACCTAGAAGAAGATGGATTGACGACGTGATAGTGGGTCACACCAGTGTGGGAGTCCGGAGGTGGAAAACAGCAGCAAACAACCGAGAAATATGGGGGAACGTCGTTCAAGAAACCAAGGCTCACCATGGGCTGTAGCGCTACCAAAGAAGGATAAGAGGAAGATGTTGCATAAATTTTTTTTTCTCAGATACATAAAATCTTCGGCTGAATACCGGTTTCAGCAGCTGCCAATCCGGCCCCCTTGAGGGGAAGTGAAATAGCAACAAAGAAAACAAGTGCACATACGCAGTTGGTACTCGCCAACAATAATCAGCAGCGCACACCTTACAATGTCGAGCAACTGACGCGATCAAAAATTGTGGGATGCACCGAACGTGAGCCGATGCCAGATCTGAGAGTCATGTATTGAATTTTTTAGACCTTATCAGTAATCCCCTACACCCGATACCTTGAAGAATCGAGCTCCTTTGTGTTTAATCAGTTCCAGATGTCTGATTACTCTAAAAATGAGGTAATGTGTTAAATATTTGACATTAAGCATGTAAACCTTTTCCTAATTAATCACGCAAAATCCTAGTTATTATGGATTTGTCGGTTTCGGATTGTTCACCCACAGACTAATGACAAAGTCAGAATCATAACTGGTAAACAAAAACTGTGATCACCCTTTTGTATACTACATACTAGGTGAGCATAGCCTGGGTAATTTGTGCCCCGTTTTAAGAAAAGTTACTTTTTCACGCATCTCAATGTTTATGACGTATCTCCTGAACTGTATGCCGTATAAAGATATGTTTTTGCACGTACATTCAGTGGCATGTGTGGATAGTGTCTGTAAAACATCTTGCGAATAGAGCTGGCAACAAAGAAGTAATGAACAGAAACACCATTTGTGGTGCTGAAGTTTTATTGCATGAACTGCGAAAATGTAGTAAGCGACAACCTTTTTTTTCATTATTTTATGCGGAGTGTCAACGAGCAAGCATTTCGAAAATGTTTGAAAATAGGTGTAAAATTTGCGGGAAGTCGTTCAGTGCCCACATTCTCAAATGCTGGACGAATGTACTGCATCAAAGCATATACACGATCGCTAACTTTAATTCCTGAATTGTTGTGTTAAACATTTAACGTCAGAGTAAACCTCTTAATGAGTATATTATGAAAGCATTCTAAAATTTTTAAATTCGTAACTGTCTGGAATACTGAGCACCAAATATTTTTGGCGCCGGAAACTGATAGCCAACCTGCAATCCAGCTCGGGTGATTGGCAGGGATGGGAGAAACAGATCGGTTAAGACCGGTACCTTTATAATAGTTCTGAATAGCCGGTACATTCCGATAGGTTTCGGTTATAGGGGTTGGATTTTTTACCAATAATCAGGAAAAAACCGCTATATGAATTTACCATAGCAGTGGCTCTAAAATCTTTGTTTTTCAAAAAAACTAATATTTATTTGTAAAATTTTCATTGCTTTTGGTTCAAATGGCTCTGAGCACTATGGGACTCAACTGCTGAGGTTATTAGTCCCCTAGAACTTAGAACTAGTTAAACCTAACTAACCTAAGGACATCACAAACATCCATGCCCGAGGCAGGATTCGAACCTGCGACCGTAGCGGTCTTGCGGTTCCAGACTGCAGCGCCTTTAACCGCACGGCCACTTCGGCCGGCTTCATTGCTTTTGGGTTATAATATAAAATAGAAAACATGCTTGTCCCACCTGTCCTGTTCGGTAGTTTCTCGCTGTCGCCGCCGGGCATCGGTTGCATTACGGAATGGCACCATCCCTAATCTGGAAGTATTGTAAGAAGTGCGGCAGCAATGAAGTAAAAGGCTCCATTCGCTTTTAATATTAGAAAAGGGATGATTCACAAAAAACTTGTGACATCGCTCAACGGAAAAACCTAAAAATTAACAATTAATTAATAGTTGATATTAAAAATAGAAACTAGAATATCTGCTGCCTTTGTCCGCATAATATGCCTTTACTTGCTTGTAGCACTTGGAAACGCACAACATAACGCGAAAAATAATTCTTCGATCTCAGTTTACAACCCTTGGCACTAACTATTTGCAGTGCACAAATAATGGTATAATCCTCAATTATCTGATCTTTTTAGCAGTGTCAGTGGGAGAATACTCGTGATTTTTTATAATGTTGAGCCCCTTATAACTTTTCGAATAAAGCAGCGAAAAGTGGGTGGAGTAAGTTCTCTGTTATTTGCCTATTTTATTTAATATTTTTATTATACGTATCTTGAAACTTAGAGTGCAAAAGCCGGAGTGTGTCTTAGAATTTTTATCTCTTTATTCCATATCTACGTTTACTACGGGAAATAATACCAAGAAAAAACGGAAAATCGGTTATTTCGGAATCCGGTTATTTGAGTGGCTCTAACAATGAAGTAGCTGAGAAAAACCGGTTATAACCGAAATCTGGTTGTTTCAGATATAAACGCCATTCCTCTGCATGCGTGGCTGACGTACAGTACACGGTACGTGAGCTAGACACGTGGCGGCATTTTCGGTCGAGACACGTGGCGGCATTTCGGTCGAGTTCTCAGATGGCTATGCCCACGATAGAACGGCCCCAAGCTGATGGGAAACGTGCAGAGGTGGATCGCCTAGTTTAGTCTAGTCTAGTCTTGTCTGCCCGGGGCAGAGAGACCTCAATCCTCCTTAGGTGTCGCGAGATGAGCCATTCTGTATGCAGGCCGCCATCAAACACGCCGAAATTGCTTCTTGCGCTAGCTGCAGCCACAGTTCCATTGGCTCGCAGAAACCCCATCTCGCTACGTTAGCAGTTGGAACCGAACACTCTTTCCGGACGATACATTGCAGTGGTTGCATTTCACACTCAGCAGATGCATTTGTCATCATCTCCTTATTTCGCCTTTATCCGGTACCTACACGTGGTCGGCATGGTGATCATCGGATTTGGCATCGCTAATGTTAAAGGGTGGCCGGATGCCCTTTCAATCGCCACTTCTTTACCAAACCCCAGGACGGAATTTGTGCACAACCACTGTCTGTGCGTAGTGTTGTCCATTTGAAAGTGTACGAGCGTTTTCTAAATTATTTGTGAATCGTGTAACTAATGCGGGTCTTGGGAACTAGCCCAGTATTTGCTTTGTTGGAGGCCTAAAAACCATATATCCTCAGCAAATCACAATTTGGGTTCCAGAAGGGTTGCTCTACTGAGAATGCCATTTACTTGTTCACTCACGACATTTTACAAGCACTAAATAATAAAATAGCGGCGCTTAGTAATTTTTTCGACCAATCTAAGCTAAATTGAAATATAGCTCAATTGAAATCTTATGTGATTGACGGTATAGCCAACAAACGGGTAATGCCATTTGACCGGAAGAATATAGAAAGTTGTACTTAGTAATTAACCAACATAGTCTGGGGTCACATAATCGTGACTGAGGAAAAACGACGTATGTGGTCACTCAAGACTCAGTCATAGGTCCACTACTGTTCCTCGTATATGTAAAGACCTTCCGTCTAATATACAAAACCAGAATCAGTCTTTTTGGGGGTAAAACTAGTATTGTAATCAATCCAAACATACATACAGAAACAGTAGAAACGTTGAACAAAGTTCTACTCTTCGTATAACCCTCAGTTTTAAAAAGGCACAACATATTCAGTTCCGCACATCTAAGGATATTGCATCAAAATAAGTAACACATGGCTAGGAAATAGCAAACAGAGTGGAAACTTCAAAATTCTTAGGTATCCGTATTGATGAGAATTTAAATTGAAAAAAGGACATTTTGGACCCCCTAAAAGAACTTCGCCATTAGAATCCTTCCAATTCTTGGGGAGAGACAGATCAGTAAGTGGGCATATTTTGTACTTTTTCATTCAATAATGTCATATGGAATAGTGTTCCGGGGTTACTCATCTTCAAGAAAAAGTCATCATTGCGCAAGAACAATATGTGGTACTCACCCGCGATAATTTCGTAGACATCTGTTTAAGGGGTTGGGCTTTCTAATACTCCTTCACAGTATTCCTTCATGACGTTTATTGTACGTAGTCCAGTAGAGTTCAAAAGGAACCATGAAGTACATAATTATAATACCAGAGGGAAAAATGACATACATTACCCCGAATTAAGGCTGTCTTTAGCATAAACAGGGATCCACCAACTCTGCAACAAAATTTTTGATCACTTACCCAGGGGTATAAAATGTCCGACAGCATGGTAGAAACTGAAGACAAATTGAGAAAGTTTCTCCTTGACTACTTCTTCTATTCCGTAAAAGAATTTCAATTACTGTGCATCTTTCTTTAAAAACTTAGAATTGTTCGGAATGTAACCTTACGAACACATTAATTTGCGAAGTGTATGTAAAATTACTCGTTCTTTATCATTACGATGTATCGTGCAAAAGATACATGGAACTAACTAACCAAATAGCTCCAGGCTGGCCGACACAGCGGTCGTCTTCGTTAATCCACGGGGCGAATTTGATCCAGTGCCGGCGTGCCTGCTCGAATCTCGAAAACGGCGCGCTAACACTCTCGGTATTCCGGACGGGCAGAGGTTTCTGACCGACGACAGAATCTGGAAAGACAGGACATTAAGTGACCTAGTTGATGACTTCGGAAGCCCCGTCAGGCTGTTAGCGGATGATGCTCTTGTATAAAAAGAAGTCGCGACATTAGGAAATGGTAGCGAGATGTAGAAAGACACCCAAAAGATCTACCCTTCGTGCATGGATTGGTTGTTAATCTGCAACATAAACAAATATAACATATTATGCGTAAGTAAGTGGGAAGAAGACCCATTATTTTATGACTACTCTACGCTAAACAAGCATTGGAAGTAGTCACATCGTTAGAATATTTGGCAGTACACATACCTAGCGATTTAGAGTGAAACGACCAGGTAAAACTAAGGCAAAATAGCAGACTAAGATGAAGGAGTTTGGAGGAAGGATAGTCCACACGCGGAGGGAAAGGCTTACAATCGTTTGTCCAATACTCGAACATTGGTCGTCAGTCTCGGATCTACACGAGAAAGGATCGATACAGGAAATTAAAAACATCCAAAAATAGAGCAGCGTGTTTCATCACATGTTCGTTTAGCTAGTGCCATCAAGATGCTTATTCTGTGCCAGTGGCAGACGTTACAGGAAAGGCGTTGTGAAGGAAGCTGCAGTTTACTTTTAAAATTCAGCTTTCTTTCCTAGAAAACTCAGCAAATCCAGCAAACGTTTATCATGAAAGTAAAAATAGAAATATTTGAGCTCTGACGTATTCTTATCAACAGTTGTTTTTCCAGCGTACCATTGGTGACTGGAACACCCAAGGAGGAAAGCGACTGTGGAACACTAACTACCCTCCTCCGGCACACACCAGAAGGTGACATGAGGAATGTAAACGTAGATGTAAGTAGTTAGAGTAAAATTTCATTTCAAAGGAACCGTTCGGGCATTTGTCTCGAGACATTTTGGGAAACGATGAGAATCTACACTATCGAGTCACATTCGAGTGACCATCGCCTATGTTCGACGTCAATTTTCAAGAACCACTCAGATAGCAGGTGGCAGCACTAGCATTGGAGTGTGTATAATGCGTGTCGGGCATATGCGGGAAACATTGTAGTCGTTGCCGTAACGCGGGAATGGAGCTATTTATCTGGTGTCCAAAAGGGCATCATCATTGGCCCTTTGGCCAAGAATGGAAACATTTCCGGCTATGTTTGTAAACTATTCACCTGATGCTGTGGTTTAAATATACCGTGCAAAGCAAAATAGCTCTATGCAAAACTAGCGTCTAGGCTACTGTGGGCCATCACAGGCCATAGATGACAGGGGGAACGTGGGCTGCGGACATGTGCACGAGCGAAAAGAAACTGAGCTCCAAAAGTGTCTCCTCAGTCACTGTTCAGTGAACGTTGCTGTATATGGGTCCTCGCAGCAGGCACCTGTTTCATGCATCTGTGCTATCTGTTGTTCAGCAACGACGAAGGCTGGAATTTCCGCGCCAATACCGCAGCCGGGTGAATCGTGTTTAATGCACCATCGGACAAATGACAGGATCTGCTACAACCGTCGGAAGGATCAAGGCCGGAGGAGATAGCGTTATGACCTAGGAAATTTTTTCGTGGCATTCCCTGGGTGATCTCTTTATTCTGCAAAGCTCAGTGTCAGTACATATTTGTTCTTGGGGACCATGTCGATCCGTCCTTACATGCAGTTTCTTTTTCTTTGGCATGATGACATCTACCAGCAGGACAATGCAATGTGTCATATGGCACATGGTTTGAAGAGCACCAGGATGACTTTACCGTACTGCACTGCCCAGCAAACTCCCTGGGTTTAAACACACTCTAAAATCTGTGGCACCACCTCAGCTGGCCTGTTCACGCCATGGATCCTCAACTGAGAAACCTAACGTACCGGTCCGTACCTTTCAGAACCTCACTGACGTGCACACTGAAAAAGATGGTTATTCAGGCTTCTGACAGGTGATCACAATAACGTGACTGGACAGGTGTAAATTTGAACCACTGCCTTCCAAAAACCGAGCTAAGTGTCTCACCATTGCGCCAGTTTCTCAGATTTTATTGCTAAAATAGTGTCTATTTTTGCGTTGCTAACAAAATGTTCTTATCCGGTTTGTTTCTGCTTTCAGTTGAGTACATTACGTCGTATAGCTACAGTAGTGGAGGGAATGTTGAGAGTGGAAAGTATGTGGTAGATATAGGGGCGTAAATCCTTAATAATACTGTACACTCTGATAATTTGTCATGGGACACGTATGAGGGGCAGTCAAATGAAAAGTGAATCCCCACCACAACAAGGCCATGGAATTTTTCCATTCAAAATTAATCACCATACGAGTCTAGACATTTATCCAAATGGGAGACAATACGAAAAATTCCTGTTTCTTAGAATGCTTTCGGCCGGTGCCGGATTCACAACCGCACCCTCTCCTGCACTTCCTCGTCCGACTGAAACGTACTTCAAAGCATGTCTTTCTTCAGATCACCAAAGATGTAAAAGCCGCACGGTGAAAGATCCGGTCCGTATAGAGGATGTAGCAGTGTTTCCCAACCAAATCGCTGAAGTGTACCCTTCATCCATTTGGCAGTATGGGGACAGGCGTCATCGTGCATGAGGATGATTCGGTCTGACGGCATTCCTGGGCGTTTTTGAATTCATGGCGCGTCGCATTGTCTTCACAGCGCTGTGCATTGATTGTGGCTCCAAGCTCGAGGAACTCGAGGAGCTGAGGGTCCCTGCAGTCAAAGAAGATCATAGTGACCGAACAACTTCGGGTTACCTTCGCGGGGGAGATGTACGATGTTTCTCAGTCAAAGAAGATCATCATGACCGAACAACTTTGGGTTTCCTTGGCGGGGGAGATGTATGATGTTTCTGAGTCAAAGAAGATCATCATGAGCGAACAACTTTGGGTTTCCTTGGCGGGGGAAATGTACGATGTTTCTACTGTTAGCCTTGCCGTTTGGCCTCGGGACGTCGGAAAGCTGTCGGGCGGAGTGTTCTCGCTACACCTTAACGCACGCCCCCACACTTCCGATCGGACGAAGGTTGCGCTGCAACATCCTTTGTACAACCTTGATCTTTCACCGTGTGATTTCCACATCTTTGGTGACCTGAAAAAATACTTGGGTGGAGGTCGGTTTCAATTGGACGAGGAAGTGCAAGAGTGGGTGCGGTTGTGGATCCATTTACCGACCGTATTCTACGAAAAAGAAGTGATTGTATCGTCTCCCAGGGGACAAATTTCTTAACGCGTGCTGCGATGACATTTGAATGATAGTTCCACGGTCCAGCTGTGGCTAGTATTCGGTTTTTATCTAACATCCCTTTACGTGTCCCAATGCTAGTGAAAGGATTAACAAACGGTACAGGAGAAAGTACCACCCGCCACTCGGCCTGCTCAGCAGCAGACGTGGCGCTACGCGTCCCTCGCAAGGCCGGTGCACGGAGACCGGAGCACGTCACCGATCGATGGCGGCGCTGGCAAAGTCTGCCGCCTCGCGCCTCATTAATTTCCGTTATTTATACGCGTATAGGCCGCTCCACAATAGGCGGCGCAGCGCAGAGCGCGGATTAATATGGCGTCGCCCCATTCTGCACACGTCACCTGGCGCCCCGCCACCGCCACCGGCTGACGCAACGCGCCGCTCCCCTGGCGGGCCTATTCCTTCGGCCTCCTTCCACGCCTGCCCCTCACCATCCCACTGGAGACTTCACATGACGTTTTGTGCTATCGCGATACAGAGGCGAGAGTGTCGAGGATATCACACGCGATTTGGAGTGCCAATCTTCTAAACTAAGGCATGATTTTTTTTTTCACGAAAATATTCTGTTGACTTCACCCTACAAAGGGATAAATGATCATCGTAATAACACAAGAGAAATCTTAACTCGCACGGAAAGATTTAAGTGTTCGTTTCTCTCACTTGATGTTCCAGAGTGGAACGCTAGAGAAATAGTGTGAAAGTGAACCCTCGAGTGCGAATTGCAGAGTATTCATGTAGGTGTAGATGTAGCACTAGAGAACATATCGATGTGCCATAAAGATGACCGGTTTTGATTAATTCGTCCTTATTCGCTTTAGGTCTTTTGCACCATACAATCACTTTCTGTGGACACATTTACAAAAAAAAAACTAGTTGATTACCTGGCGTTGCCCTTCTCTTCCTTCTGCGTACATCTCCTCTGCCTTCCTCACTCTCGTTCTCCCCCTCTCTCTGTCCTCTTCTTGCATCCACCACTCTCTATCTCCTCTTTCTTTCTCCTTTCTCGGGCCTTTGTCCCGCTCCAATGCGGGGTAGCTTTGTTATGACGGATTTGGCCGTGTTAATTGCAGAGGGTGGCCGCATGCCTTTCCTGCCACCACCCCGAACCCCCCGGGACGGAAGTAGTGTACCCCAGCTGTCTGTGTCTAGTGTAAGTCGTGAAATAGTGCGAATGGTTTCAAATGTCAGTGAGTCGTACAACTGAGGCGAAACTTGGGGACCAGCCCAGTATTCACGTAGCAGGATGTGGAAAACCGCCTAGAAACCACATCCAGGCTGGCCGGCATACCGGCCCTTGACGCTAATCCGCCAGGCGGATTCAATCCAAGGCCGGCGCGACTATCCGAGTCCAGGAAGCAGTGCATTAGCGCTCTCAGCTACCCTGGCGGGTCTCTCTCTATCTCCTCCTGTCTCTCTAATTCCCTCTCTGTCTGTCTGCTCTTCTGCAACCTCTGTTGTCCATCTGCTCCCTCTCTCTTTGTATCATCCCTCTCTTAGTTCATGTCCTCACTCACTTTATCTTCTCTTCCCCTCTCCTTCTGTCTATGTCCTCTTCACTTTCCCCCCCTTTTCCTTCTCCCCATCTCTCTCTCCACCTCTACATCCAACCTCAACTCCTCCTCACCCCTGTCCATCTCCTACTCTTCATTTTCACTGCCCATTTCCACCTTCCCCTCTCACTGTCCATGTGCTCCTCTCTCAAATCTGGGTACATATCCTACTTCCCCCTTTCTGTCTGTCTATCTCTTCCTCCCTCTTCCCATCTCCACAGTATCACTCCTACTCCAATAGGAAGTTGTTGGTTCTTAGACCCAAAGTATTTCTTTTCAGATAGTAAGAACATTAGTGTAACAAGTTCGGTTGAAATCGATGTAGGGGTTTAGGAGTGGTTTCCACCCGCAACCATAGCCACATGTACACAGGACACTTATTTCACATATATTTAATACACTGCACATATATTTGTACACACATTTCGGCTGTATCTCTAGCGAATTTCGCCCTGCAGTTTCGTTGTCACGCACCTCAATGGTCATGACGTCATATCTCTTGCACTATGTGTCGTGCAGTGACATAATTCTGTAAGTACATTCAGTGGGCTATGTAGAAACTGTCTGTGATTTGCTTTGCGAATGGAAATAGTAGCAGAAGATGTAATAAATTTAAATGTCATGCATAATGCGGTAGTTTTTCGTGCATCTCAGTGTTCACAACGTCGTATCTCCTGAACTATGTATCGTACAATGATATAATTTTGCAAGTACGTCCAGCAGTGAATGTGAACACGATCTTCAGAATATGTCACGAATGTAGTTGGTAGTAAAGAAGTAATAAATAAAAAGTCATGTCTGGTGCGGCAGTTTTACTGCACGAACAGCGGAAATGTAATAAGTGATATAACGTTTTCCCTTTCATCATTTTGTAGGTGTTGTCATCGAGAAAACTTTCGTAATAGTTTGAATTTATGTGCTCTGATTCGCAAATACTTGATGAATTAAGTCGGGGTACTAGCGCGTTACAGGCCGCATTTCTTTTACACTCTCATCCTTTGATAGGCAGGTGGTTCTTACTCCCACAGCGATTCTTTCCAGGTCACAAGTGATATGCGTACCAAGTTTTTTCTACAAATCGGTCCACTGGTTTAGTAGGAGATGTGTAACATGGATATACATTTAAGCACATACTTACGAGGGCGTGCTGAAAAGTTATGACTCCGAATTTTAATTGAAAACTCTTAAAGATTTTTAAACAAAACAAATGTTGTTTACGTTCTACACATTTATTCTTCATGACTACATATTTACAACCCTCTGTCACTAGAGGGCCCAGGATTGCAGCAAGTAACATGGCGGTGTGACGTAACTATGTACCGAGCGAGGTGGCGCAGTGGTTATTGCACTGGACTCGCATTCGGGAGAACGACGGCTCAAACCCGTGTCCGCCCGTACTGATTCAGGTTTTCCGTGATTTCCCTACATCGCTTGAGGCAAACGCCGCTATGTTTCCTTTGAAAGGGCACGGCCGACTTCCTTCCTCACCCTTCCTTAATCCCATGGGACCGATGACCTCGATGTTTGGTCCCCTCCTCCAAATCAACCGCCAACCGTAACTATATCGGTGTGTAAGAGACAGCTTGCTGTAATCGACTTTCTAGCCGCAGAAAACGTGCCTCACGTGAAGCACCCTCTCTTTCAGGATGACAAGGGCAGACTACACACGAGTGCTGCAACAATCCAGTGCCTGAGTTCACTGACAGCCTCTACACAGTCCTGACCATATAATTCAAAATTTGTTCGTTAGCTGCTTTGTTTCTCCTGTAATGACGCTATTTGTTGAAGTTTTAATATGTGTTTTTACTACATGTCTGCTCAAGACCTTAATATTTGCAAAGAAGACGGTCACACAGTGACTGAAACCGATCTATGATGATAATAAATGATTTCAAACCTCTTGCGACATATGCTACCAATTTTCTTATTTATACAGGGTGAAAAGTATTTAAACCGACAAACTCTGGGAGGTTGTACAGGACATCAAAACAAATATTTTTCCCTAATGTCATTTTTTCCTATGCGGAGTATTTAAACCGGTAGAGGAAGATTTCTCTGGCGGCAAATTAATTAAATCAACAAACACTTTTCCACTTTTTATGACCAAGAGACAACACATTAACACAACCAAATTTCAATTACAGTAGATTTTCAAAAATGCCTAAATTGATCTCCATCGACGCACACGACGACTGATATGTGCCGGCGCCCCGTCATGTTGGAACCACATGCGTTGTCATGTAGGGAGCGGGACGTCTTCCAGGAATTCTGGCAATGCTCTGGCGAGAAAATTGTAATACTGCCTGCCATTTAATGGCCTAGGTAGCAGATACGGCCCAGTTAAACAGTCCTCAACAACACCGACCCCCAAATTAACGAAGAACCGCATTTGATGAGCGCTAGTAACTGTGGCATGTGGGTTATCAAAAAAATGGTTCAAATGGCTCTGAGCACTATGGGACTCAACTGCTGAGGTCATTAGTCCCCTAGAACTTAGAACTAGTTAAACCTAACTAACCTAAGGACATCACAAACATCCATGCCCGAGGCAGGATTCGAACCTGCGACCGTAGCGGTCTTGCGGTTCCAGACTGCACATGTGGGTTATCCTCACTCGAAACATGCGAATTGTGCATGTTGAAGACTCCATCACACCAGAACGTTGCTTCATTGGTAAACAACACGGAGTATGGAAATGTAGGATGCATTTCACACTGTTCCAGATATCACTGCGAAAAGTGTGCTCTGGGCGGATAATCAACTGGCTCCAGGTTGTGGACACGCTGTAAGTGAAATCGACGTAACAATTGCTCTCTAAGGAATGTTCTTACATTCGTCTGTTCGTCCTCATGTCACTTGCAATTGCACGAGTGCTGATTGAAGGATCCCGCTCCACATGCTGCAAGACAGCTTTCTCAAATTGCAGCGTTCTTATCGTGCGACGGCGTCCCTGTCCAGGTAATCTGCTAAATGACCCGGTCTCTCGCAGACGTTGGTACACAGCAGGAAAGGTCGTATGATGCGGGATATGGCGATTAGGATATTGTTGTTGATAAACCCGCTGTGCAGCTCGCCCGTTGTGGTGCGCTACGTATTACGCACCAACCATATCAGTGTACTCACTCCAGGTGTATCGCTCCATTAGTAAACAGAGACAATGCACTACTACGCTGGTGGACAACAGTTGCCTACAACTGAAGATCGTAATACGGCCTCTAACAACTGAAGAGCGTAATACGGCTTCCACTGGTTTAAATAATCCTCATAAGAAAAAATGACATTAGGGAAAAATATTTGTTTTGGTGTCCCCTACAACCTCCCAGAGTTTGTCGGTTTAAATACTTTTCACCCTGTATTACTAACATTGGTTGTAAATCACAATGATCTCTTTTTTCATGATTCCCAAAACAAACCTAAAAACAGTTTTCCTATCGAAATAAGCGATCAAAGTAACTTGAGGGAGGCAACTACATTCACATAAACGACCGTGTTTTAATTAATATCAGCTCACTAAAACATGAATAAGAACACATCGGTTCATATCAAGGTATGTTAACGTAGTAAAATGTAATTCCTGATCCGTACTCCCTAATTCAATGCTGTCTTTTAATACACAGAATAACATTCGACTGCATTTTTATTTTGACTAATACATAACAAATTTTTATATTGTATTTTTTTATCCTTCTAGCTTAATTTGACACAGTTTAATGAAAATGCAAACGAACTGAAAATCTGGAATGGATTCCCAATTATATTGTGACCAATAATCCTTACCTACCTCTAAACTTTAAAGAATCTATCTCCCACGTATAAAAGAGGTTCAAAAGTCTGATTAGTTTGCAAGTGAGTTAGTTAATGTACTAAAAATTTTATGGTTGAAGACGGAAAATCCTAATTATGTTGGTTTTATTAGTTTCGGATTATTCATCCAAATACTCCTGAAAAAATGAAAAGCAAACCTGGTTAGCTAAGGAAGTGATAACTCCTTTAGACGTTCGCGAAAGATCTCTTTGGTCGATAATGCATAGTGTCAAAGAATTAGTTTTAAGCTCGACTATAGCAAAAGTAAGTTATAAAACCAAAGTCATGAAATTGTAACTTAACAACGTAATTTCGTGCTAATAATATGGAGTTCATTTTCAATACACTTAATGGGTGTGAATGTTTGATGTTAGACTCTTACAGCATGAACAATGAACTTAAAATTTCTGATAAACTGTTTTCATTTCATTATTTTGTGGGTCTGTAAGGTAGAAAAAGTTTAGCGTTGGTTTTAAATTATGTTTAAAGTTGGTTGGATGTCGCTACGTGTTTGGACCTCTCATCGTATGAGAGTACGTCCAGCATTTGCGAACATGGTAATTTTGGTGGTCCAGTTGTTACGGTGGGAGGAGGCAAAATGTTGCATAGGTGTACTGATATTCAGATGTTAGAACACGACAAACTCAGCGGTCAACGTTACTGTGACGCTGTACTTCTCCCTCATATGCGTCTTTTCAGAGATAGATTCGGTCCTGATTTCATTTTTATGGATCACAATGCGCGACCGCATCGAATCAGGCAGCAGCAACCGGCCGATACAGACGCAGAAACATGAAAGTAACCGACTTTGTGACTTTTACAAGTTTCTAACCACGAAGAATTGTATAATTTCATATGCGTGATTTTATGGTTTAGTTTCTTGAGCTTATGCGTGTTAATCTAATGTCTAATAGCCACAATTCTCACATTTCCCTTTGCGTCGGAAAGTAAACCGATTTTGTGACATATTACAAGTTCCTAATCAGGGACGAATTATTTAGTCTCACCTAAGTGCTTCGGTAGTTCGGTTTTCAAATCCCTGCGTATTAATGTAATTTATTAGACAGTTCCTGCGTTTCTTTCAGGGTATTCACTAGACTTCCCTAGCGCGAGTCGATAGTCGTTTGTTCGTATGTTTTGATAGCTAGTGACCGCTTGTTGGCGTTAGTCAGCCAGTCAGGCAGCAGTAGCCGGCCGAGACAGACGCAGCAACAGGGAAGTAACCGATTTTGTGGCTTTTACGAGTTACTAACCAGGAGCGAATTGTATAACTTCATCTGTGTGCTTTGATAGTTTAGTTTCTTGATTTTCTGTGTATTAATTTAATATTAATAGTCACAGCTCTCGCGTTTTCGTTTCTGTTGTGACATATTGCAAGTTCCCAATCAGGGGCGAATTATTTAGTCTTACTCCAGTGCTTCGGTAGTCCGGTTCTTTAATCTCTGCGTATTAATGTAATTTACTGGGCACAGTTCCTGCATTTTCGTCACGGTCTACAGTACAGTTCCGCGGCAAGTGCCGATAGTCAATTTTGCCGGCCGGTGTGGCCGAGCGGTTCTAGACGCTTCAGTCTGGAACCGCGCGACCGCTACGGTCGCACGTTCGAATCCTGCCTCGGGTATGGATGTGTGTGATGTCCTTAGGTTAGTTAGGTTTAAGTAGTTCTAAGTTCTAGGGGACTGATGACTTGAGATGTAAAGTCCCATAGTGCTCAGAGCCATTTGAACCATTTTGATAATTTGTCTCGGTAGTTTAGTTTTCCACGATCTTTAGTATGGATAGGGACGGCGAGTAATCCGATCGGTCATCACTGGTGGCCTGCCCAGTTACTGCTAGCACTGAGTCTGACCCCTCCCCTGTGGTAAAGGGGGAGATCGGCCCAGGGCGTGGCAGGCGGCGAAAGACTTCCCAGAAGGCCTCCCTGGTTAGTCTGACAAACAGGTCTCAGGTGATGTCTGTCGCTGACACTGTCGCTCAACCAGATGCAATCGCGTGTCCTGTTTCAGAGGAAACCTCTCAGCCTGCAAGATCCAGGCAGTAACACAGGGTGGGATTATTGATAGTTGGCAACTCGAACGTTAGGCGCGTTATGGGGCCCTTTAGGGATATGGTTGCCAAGATGGGGACGAAAGCCAATGTGCACTCCATGTGCATACCGGGTGAAGTCATTCCAGACGTGGAACGTGTCCTTCCGGTTTCCGTGAAGAGCACTGGGGGCAGCCAACTCCAGGTGGGGGCTCATGTCGGTACCAATGATGTATGTCGCTTTGGATCGGAAGAGATTCTCTCTAGTTTCGAGCGCCTAACGGAAGTGGTAAAGGCTGCCGGCTTGCCTGCGAGATGAAAGCATAGCTGACCATTTCCAGCATAGTCGACAGGACCGATCGCGGGCCTGTAGTACAGAGCCGAGTGGAGGGTCTGTATCAGAGGCTTAGCCGGTTCTGCGACCGTGTAGGCTGCTGATTACTCGACATACGCCATAGGGTGGTTGGGTTTCGGGTTCCGCTGAATAGGTCAAGAGTCCACTACATGCAACAGCTGGCTACACGAGTAGCGGAGGCTGTGTGGCATGTACTGGGCGATTTTTTAGGTTAGAGGGTTTCGAGAAAACACAAAAAGGGCTTCAGTCACAAAGGGTGCAGGCCGAACACGGTAAGAACGTAGATACAGGAACCATCGGTATAACAGTTGCAAATTGTCGTAACTGTGTTGGGAAAGTACCAGAGTTCCAATAGCTAATAGCAATCACTGATGCTGAAATCGTTATAGGCACTGAAAGCTGATTAAAGCCGGAGATCTGCCGAAATTTTTGCGAAGATCCTAACGTTGTTCCGAAAGGATAGGATAAACACAGTTGGCGGTGGTGTGTTTGTTACTGTTAGAAATAGTTATCTTCTCGCGAAATTGAAGTCGATAGTTCCTGTGAATTAGTATGGGCTGAGGTCATTGTTGGCAACAGGAATAAAATAATAATTGGATCCTTTTAAGGACCCTTCCAATTCAGATGATACAATTGCTGGAAGGTTCAAAGAAAACTTGAGCTCGATTTCAAACACGTAACCGGCTCACACAATTATAGTTGGTGGAGTCTTTAATTTACACTCGATATGTTGGCGAAAACACATGTTTAATTTCGGAGGTACGCATTAAACATCATCCGAAATTGTGCTAAACGCATTCTCTGAAAATTATTTCAGACAGTTACTTCATGGGCCCATGCGAATAGTAAACGGTTGTGTAAACGCATCTGACCCGTCAGCAATACATATTCCTGAGCTAATAACGAGCATCAAAACGGATGCGGGGATTAGTGAACACCGGGTCGTCGTAGCGAGACTGAATATTGTAACCCCCAAATCCTCCAAAAATAAACGAAATATATAGCTATTCAAAAAGACAGATAACAATGCACTTGACGCCTTCCTGAGAGACAGTCTGCACTACTTCCAAATTAACAACGTAGGTGTAGACCAGATGTGTCTTGAATAAAAAGAAACAGTATTGGCAGCAGTTGAGAGAATTATACCAAGTAAATTAACAAACGACGGAGCTGTTCCCCCTTGGTACAGAAAACGGCTCAGAATACCGTTGCAGAAACAACAAATAAACATGCCAAATTTAATCGAAGGCAAAATCTCCAAGATTGGCGATCTTTTACAGAAGCTCGAAATTTAGTGCGGACTTCAATGCGAAATACTTATAATAGTTTCCACAACTAAAGTTTGTCTCGAAACCTGGCAGAAAATCCAGAGAGATTCTGGTTGTATGTGAAGTATGACAATGCCTTCCTTGCGCGATAGCAATGGAGATACTACCTAAGACAGTGCTGCCAAAGCAAAATTACTAAACACAGCCTTCCGAAATTCCGCCATAAAGAAGGCGAATAAATATTCCAGAATTCGATTCGAGAACAGGCGCCAACACGAGTAACGTAGAAGTAGATATCTTCGGAGTAGTGAAGCAACTTAAATCGCTTAATAAAAGCAAGTCCTCTGGTCCAGACTGTATACCAATTAGGTTCCTTTCAGAGTATGCTGATGCAGTACCTCCATACTGAAGAATCAGAAACAACTGTTCGCTTGATGAAAGATCCATACCCAAAGAGTGGAAAGTTGCACAGGTCACACCAATATTCAAGGAAAGTAGTAGGAGTAATCAACTAAATCACAGGCCCATATCATTAAAGTCGATATCCAAGATTTTGGAACATAGATTGCGTACGAACATTATGAATTACTTCGTAGAACATGGTCTGTTGACACACAGTCAGCAGGGTTTAGAAAACATCGTTCTTGTGAAACACAACTAGCTGTTTACTCGCACGAAGTGCTGAGTGCTATTGACAAGGAATTTTAAATGGATTCCGTATTTCTGGATTTCCAGAAGGCTTTTGACACTGTACCACACAAGCAAGCGGCTTGTAGTGGAACTGCGTGTTTTAGAATGTCTCAGTTACGTGACTCGAGTTCTGATATCCTGTCAGAAAGGTCACAGTCTTGGTAATTCACTGAAAGTCATCGAGTAAAACAGAAGTGATTTCTGATGTTCCCCAAGATAGTGTTATAGGCCCTTTGCTGTTCCCTTATCTATATAAACGATTTGGAAGACAATCCGAGCAGCCGTCGTAGATTGTTTGCAGATGACGCTGTCGTTTATCGACTAATGAAGTCATCAGAAGATCATACCAAGCTGCAAAACGATTTAGAAAAGATATCTGAACGGTGCGAAAAGTGGCAATTGACCCTAAATAAAGAAATGCGTGAGCTCATCCTCATGATTGCTAAAAGGAATCCGTTAAACTTCGGTTACACGAGAAATCAGGCAAATGTAATGGCTGTCAATCCAACCTAGGAATTACAATTACAGACAACTTAAATTGGAAGGAACACATAGAAATTGTTGTGGGGAAGGATAACGAAAGACTGCGTTTTATTGGCAGGACACTTAGAAAATGTAACAGAACTACTAAAGAGACCGCCTACACTACACTCGTCCGTCCTGTTTTAGTATACTGCTGCGTGGTATGGGATCCTTACCGTATAGGATTGATAGAGTATATGAAAAAGTTCAGAGAAGGGCAGCACTTTTTGTATTATCGTGAAATAGGGGAGAGAGTGTCACTGAAATGATACAGGATATGGGACAGACATCATTAAAACAAAAACGTGTTTCATTGCGGAGGAATCCTCTCACGAAATTTCAATCATCAACTTTCTCCTCCGAATACGAATATATTTTGCTGACGCCGACCTACATAGGGAGAAACGATAATCATCATAAAATAAGGGAAATCAGAGATCCTACGGAAAGATAAAGGTGTTCGCTCTTTCCGTGTGCTATACGAGATTGGAATAATAGAGAATTATGAAGATGGTTCGATGAACGCTGTGCGAGGCACTTAAATGTGATTTGCAGGGTATCCATGTAGATGCAGAACAGCACAGGTGGGGTAGTTCATGGAACGAGAAGATATTCGGCGAATGGAATGGCCTGCACGTTCCCCAGAAATTAAATCCCATCGGGCACTTGTCAGATGCTTTGGGAGATGTATAGCAAAATGGTTCAAATGGCTCTGAGCACTATAGGACTTAACATCTGAGGTCATCAGTCCCCTAGAACTTAGAACTACTTAAACCTAACTAACCTAAGGACATCACACACATCCATGCCCGAGGCAGGTTTCGAACCTGCGACCGTGGCAGCAGCGCGGTTCCGGACTGAAGCGCCTAGAACCAGTCGGCCACAGCGGCCGGTGACGTATTGCAGCACGACCACATTCGACAAAGACTGTCCAGCAGTTAATACGCTGGTGGAGGAATGATACGCTCTACTTCCAGAACTCCTTAGCTACGGTCGCAGGTTCGAATCCTGCCTCGGGCATGGACGTGTGTGATGTCTTTAGGTTAGTTAGGTTTAAGTAGTTCTGTGTCAAGCGGACTGATGACCTTAGATGTTAAGTTCCATAATGCTCAGAGCCATTTGAACCACTTTAACCAGATCTCCTTACCTATCTTGTAACCGGTATCGAAGCATCTTGCAAAACATACATTGCTGTCCATCGTGATCACACACCACACTAGCAACCATGTCCGGTTTCAATGTCCAGGGTACTATCATGAAATGTGGTGAATATAGTGTAACTATTTCCTTAAAGTAAATGTGTGTCATTGCGCATTTCTTTCAGTTACATTCTGCACTATCCCGTAACAATTCCTTCAAAGTATGGTCTAGGATTCATCAGGCTATGTTATTTGGCAGTGACACATAATGCGAAAGTTACTTTTATCCTTACCTTTGCACGTCATGTATATGTACGCTAGTAATACAAGAAACACGCAACCTTGGCCCGGGCACAACCAAGTCATTATCTGCAGAAGCTCCAACCAGTCAGGAATATTTGCAATAGGTGATACAACGTTTGCCAAACGTTAGGTGCGACACATCAACCGATTTAGTAGGTCACACGGGCGGTACAAGCCTGTTGATAAGAACGGGCAATTACGCTTCACACATATTCCCACTGGCACTGGCGTAATTACGTCTGCTTGCCATGCCTTGTTAATTCATCGACACCTCGCAGCGGTTTAATCTAGTGCGCGTAGGTCAAGCCACAACGCAGTTTGACATGATGCTACTGCTCGAAAAGGAGGCTGGTGACAGTGGCAACAACTATGCCCAGAGGAACTGAACTTTTTTCTTATTCCGTACAAATTTCTGACAATGTATTTAGTTAATTATACAATTCGTGTTATTTATGGTTTCACTACAAAAAATATTAGGTCTTTTAAAATTAACGGACACTGATGACTGGAATCTCCAGAATTAGCAACACATTGTGCCAATATATAGAAAATCAAAATGCGTATGCCGATCAGAAATTAGGCAAGTGCAAGTAGGATTGCCTGCTGAGTGTCCCGAACAAACCTAATAATTATATATGTATAGATCCAGAAGATTTATTTTATTTACTTACTAAAACTTGACCACAACTGTTAATTTACGTTTCCATGATTTTTCTATTATGCTTTCAACGGATAAGAAGGCGTTGTAAGTTTTATTGACAAAAAACTTTTATGTGATAAAATTACAGTTGTCCTTTGTTTTTACTGTGAAGCCTTGCTTATTGCCAAATTTCATGGTTCCATAGCAATGGGAAGTATACCATAGGTTTTCATGAGTGAGTTACGAAGTATAAAAATACGTGATGGCCGCATCTTTGATTTCATGGACACAGAAGTTCAATTTTTTGTACATCGCCAAGGGACCGTAGTCATTACTTTGTGACATAATTTTCGACTTGATACGTCTATACTTCCCTCAGAAAAAAGCGTTCTTAACAATCAGACACACAAACAGACGGATAAAATAAAGTGAAATAATTACAAATTAACAATTTTCGAATTTTTTCCTTCACTTTCTGAAACTTTCACTGTTGCCAAATTTCATGACTGTAGGTAAACGGGAAATACCCTAGACGTTCTGATGAGTAACTTTGCGAGAATCAGAATACGTGACATAAATGTCTGTTTATTTTTATTTCATTGATTTAGAAGCTTAAGTGTGTTCCACCGCCAAGGGACCGTAGACATTAGTGTGTGGCATATATTTAAGCTTGATACACGTATCTCTTCCTGAGAAAAAGTAATCTAAGAGGCTAACTGACAGGTAGGCAGGCAGACAGACAACAAATCGATCCTATATGGGTTCCGTTTTTACCGATTGAGGTAAGGAACACTAAACATGGCTATAACTATTTAATGCAAAGTAACATATCGATAAGAATTGCAGAGAGTGCAAAAGGAAGTTGAAAATTTCGATCGTTGCCCCACGGCAGTCAGTCGGAAGCAGGAGCATGCGCAGTGATGCATAACTGAAAAGTTCCATATTCTAAGTGACAATGACGGGTACGTACGGAAGGATTTCTGCCTGTTAGAATGTAGCAGTTGCCGTCACGTCATCAAAGTGCAGAGAGGATTACCTCAGAGATACAAATCAAGCACATACAAATGCCATATACATCGTAAATATCATCGGCCAGTTGAAGAATTAAAATATTTGTTGAAAATGAAACCGTAAGTAATTCAAATTTTACAGGAATTCAAACAGGAGTACACGTCGAATATACGAATTATGCTACGGAAATGTTAGATGCCGTTGAGCAAGAAACATTTGCTTAGACGTCTGACTTTTAGCGTTGAGGCAACCTTCCACACATGCGAATGTGGTGTAGAGAAAAGCCGTCGTGAGTAATCGAACATCACCTTCACTCACCGAAAGTTATTCTGTTCTGTATGATCTCAGCACAAAATTCACGGTCCTGTTTTCTCAATCAAGCTAACAGTTTAAACAGACGTTTACTTGGACATCTTTGAGCAATGGCTGACACCACAGCTTTTATACGGATTCCACGGATTACATCCTACAGCAAGGTAGTGTACTCCCACATCTGTGTGTGGAGAGACGCACATTTTTACGTCAACGTCATCCAGACAACTGCCGGCCGAAGTGGCCGTGCGGTTAAAGGCGCTGCAGTTTGGAACCGCAAGACCGCTACGGTCGCAGGTTCGAATCCTGCCTCGGGCATGGATGTTTGTGACGTCCTTAGGTTAGTTAGGTTTAACTAGTTCTAAGTTCTAGGGGACTAATGACCTCAGCAGTTGTCCCATAGTGCTCAGAGCCATTTGAACCATTTCATCCAGACAATAGTAGCGGTCTTGTTTGATAGGATGACCCCGTGTTCTACTCTTAGCTACTTAACTCTCCTGTCCTTAAACCCTTGGGTTTTTTTCAGTGGTTTTATGCGAAAGACCTTGTGTATTCGCCTCCTTTGCTGAAAACAATTCCAGAACTCAAAATACGCATTTCTAACGTGCTCCCTTCGGTAGTTCTACATACACTATGTCATCAAAAGTATCCGGACACCTGGCTCAAAATGACTTAAAAGTTCGTGGCGCCTTCCATCGGTAATGCTGGAATTCAGTACGGTGTTAGCCCACCCTTACCCTTGATGACAGCATCCACTCGCGCAGGCATACGTTCAGTCAGGTGCTGGAAGCTTTCTTGGGAAATGGCAGCCCATTCTTCACGGAGTGCTGCACTGAGGAGAGGTATCGATGTCAGTCGGTGAGGCCTGGCACGAAGTCGGCGTTCCAAAACATCCCAAAGGTGTTCTATGGGATTCGGGTCAGGACTCTGTGCAGGCTAGTCCATTACAGGGATGTTACTGTCGTGTAACCACTCCGCCACAGGCCGTGCATTATGAACAAGTGCCCGATCATGTTGAAAGATGCAGTCGCCATCCCCAAATTGCTCTTCAACAGTGGGAAGCAAGAAGGTACTTAAAACATCAATGTAGGCCTGTGCTGTGATAGTTCCACGCAAAACAACAAGGGGTGCAATCCCCGCCCATGAAAAACACGACCACACCATAACACCACCGCCTCCGAATTTTACTGTTGGCACAACGCACACTGTCAGATGACGTTCACCGGGCATTCGCTATACTCACACCCTGCCATAGGATCGCCACATTGTGTACCGTGATTCGTCACTCCGCACAACGTTTTTCCACTGTTCAATCGTCCAATCTTTACGCTCCTTACACCAAGCGAGGCGTCGTTTGGCATTTACCGGCGTGATGTGTGGCTTATGAGCAGCCGCTCGACCATGAAATCCGAGCTTTTTCACCTCCCGCATAACTGTCATAGTACTTGCAGTGGATCCTGATGCAGTTTGGAATTCCTCTGTGATGGTCTGGATAGATATCTGTCTACTACACATTACGACCCTCTTCAACTGTCGGCAGTCTCTGTCAGTCAACAGATGAGGTCGGTCTGTACCTTTTTGTGCTAACGTGTCCCTACACTTTTTTCACTTCTCTATCACATCGGAAATAGTGGACCTACGGATGTTTAGGAGTTGTAAATCTCGCGTACAGACGTATGACGGAAACAGTCGATCACCTGCCCACGTCCGAAGTCCGTGAGTACCACGGAGCGCCTCATTCTCCTTTCTCACGATGTCTAATGACTACTGAGGTCGCTGATATGGAGTACCTGGCAGTAGGTGGCAACACAATTCACCTAATAAGAAAAACGTTTTTGGGGGCGTCCGGACACTTTTGATCACATAGTGTGTATGCTTCATAATGTCCAGCGTGAAATCGGTTATTGCTTCGATGTCTGTTTTTCATGTCACCAAGATGACTCATATAGCACATATGTAAAGCATGTAAAAGTACTGAACTTTCTGTTAGTTGCTCTTTCATTCTTATCGATGCATCGCTATGTATGAAATACACTGCTTGATGTTGAAAATAAAGTCAAAAGATGACATAGTCGAATGTCAATGTAACTTCGCACTTGCACTCACGATCGGTGGTTATTTAATGTTTTGGAGAGGGCTATCTCCATTGTCCGTGGAGCCATCGGGTACAATTTCCGGTGACGGCCGGTGGTGGTTGAGGGTCATGGACATCCTGTGTCATTACGTATTACCTCTCATGGGTGAGTTTCGTGGTGTCGTTTCTCAACAGTAAAATGCTTGTCCACACATGACATGTCTATGGAATGCTACGTGATTTTGTGGCTCACCCGCGCCTATCATCGTCACCAGAGCTGTCTTCCGATATAACATGTGTGCCTAGTTCGGACATCAACTTAATTCCAGTACCAGTATCCAGGTACGGCCATATAAAACAGCTGTGGGCCAGCTTGCCTCAGGATTGAATATAACGGTTTTATGGCAGCCTTTCCAACCGAATCATTGTGTACATCCAGGCAAGAGTAGGTGCCACGCCATACTGATGAGAGGTGTCATACTATCAAGGTTTTTGTAAATATGACTCGACTTTGTAGTCACTGAGGTAGTTTCACACGCCGTGTCGAAGCGCAAAGCTTCATTCCGTTTCCCCGTCTCCTTACGTGTCCTTTAAATTTTACTGAGACAGTGGACTTGAAGCCGTTCGTAATCCCGATATTCATTTGCCCTGTATGACTTATATTAATGTACCGTTACCAATACACAATAAAAATACACAACAGGATAAAAATTATGTGAAGAATTAGCAACAAAAATCGAATGAGCGTACCGAAAATGTAATTGTGAAGCGTAGAATTATTCGTAATGTTTTTTTAAAAATTCAATTAAAATTTTAAAAAGGTTTCGATAGAAAAACCTCTAAAAAGTAAGAAAAAAGTTATATATACGGCCCTTTAATTTTAATTTCAGTAATAATATTTTGACGCGAGCGTCATCACATAGGGGGAACGCTAAGTAAATAAAAAATGAGAGGTTAATAGCAACTTTTCTTTCGCGAACAGCGTACTTTCATTATTCCTGGATATAAAACTGTTCTGTTCGGCGTCATCTCTTCTAGTCTCGTGCAATTCGCTTCCACGACTCAAAACAGTTACTGATGCTATAGTGACTTATTATCTAAGCGAAAACCAATCCGTCTTTAATTAGCTTAAGACTGTTAAAGAAAGAGCGAGGTGGAGAAGTGGTTAGCACACTGGACTCGCATTCGGGTGGATGACGTTTCAAATCCGCGTCCGGCTATCCTGATTTAGGTTTACTGTGATTTCGCTGAATCTTTTCAGGAAAATGCCGGGGCGGTTCCTTTGAAAGGGCATGGCCGACTTCCTTCCCCATCCTCCAATCCGATGGGACCGATGACCTCCCTGTTTGGTACTTTACCCCAAATCAATCAACCAACCATTCACATCATATTTTTACGAACTTGGTCTCATGTATTACGAGGTCTATGTCCGGCACTGGCCTGATGACAACGTACTGACACCCGCTTCGTCAGACCGTGAGAAAGAGTCGCGATGCCTGACCAAACGAGTCGACCCGAGCGGGCAGTCGCCTTAGGCCAGGCATCGTCGACGGTTGCGTCTGTATCGCCAATTTTTTGGAGTGTACTATTTAAGACTTAGACTCTAAAACAAGATATTTTTGTTTTGATATTTATCTATGTTGCCTAGGTACCTTACTTGTATTTAAATTTTTGTACGTAATCGTTTTTAGATGTACGCTGTTCTTTCTTATTTACTTAGCGGTTCTCCGACTCGACGGCGTTTAGACCAAAATATTGCTACTGACATTAAACTGAAAGGGGCAATACAGAATTTTTTTTTAATTTTTCAAGTTTGTGTCGGACTTCTTTTTAATTTGTCTTTCACGCTTTTTGAACTTTATATTTTACTAGTAGACACAGTACGACAGACACCCTATCTCCATTTCACACAAATACTTCCTGGAACAAAACATGAAATGCGTAGCGAGATCTTTTTCACTTATGTGACTTATGTGTCTCTTTTTTAAATTCATATATATTCATTGACTACGTTTTAGTACATATTTAGCTAATTTAGGTAACATAAGCAATTCTAAATGACGTCGGAAGAAAGCAGGCTGCCGTTGCGCTCTATTGCAATAGGCTGCCTAAGCTATTAGGGCAAAATCGTTTGATTTAGTACAGAATAGCAGACCTCACAAAGAGCTACAGAAAAGTCTGCGAGAGCATATGTTTACTTGTTACAGTCGAGTCATAATCATCATATTTTTGCTTCGTGGTGCTGAAACGGGCAACTTCAAAAGACGAAAATCATCATTATTGGTCAACCGTAAACATATGTTCTCAGTGACTATTATTTAAATGTTTTTGTAACTCTACAATCTGGTAGTACGTAGCTTGTTCTAACTCTTATGGATTATATAAGGAGAGCGCGCTGGCGGAAAACATTTTTACATAATTTAGCTAATGAAATTTAAACGGTTAAACAGCCTTTCATGGAACATACCTAAGAAACATCCAGATTAGACCATCTTTCAAATAAATAGCTCTGCATTAAAATCGGACGTATCGTTTGACAAATACGATGCCACAGGCAGATACACAGATGGACAGGTTAAAATATGCCTCTGCTTGGGTCGGGGGTTAAAAATGGTAATGATATATACGATAGATGCGTCCTGGTAAATTTCAGTAAAGACTAGAACAGTGTTATAAACACAATGTTATAGTTAGGTATGAATTCTCAAGGTGTGAAAAAGGGTTTAATTTTTTATTGTTTCTTTTAAACAAAACGACAGAAGTGCATTGTTGCCTTCAATCGATGGTGACACACAAAGAGATACTATAAAACTGTGAATCCCACGCACTTCCGTCCCCCCATAATCCAACCCAGAATCTGCGCCATCTCGGTATCAGAAAGAGTCCAACTAAAGAGTCGTGGTATAAGTTTCTCTTGTATCATTGCCTCGCACTGTTCGGTTCGCCATCCGAAGATACGGCTGACGATCGCTTAAGGCGGTGTCGCCAGATGGACGTTCCATTCAGCAACAAGTGGCTCCCCGAGACAGCCTGACAGGCCATTCACGGCACTGACAGACTAATCCCGCAGAGCCTGAGCAGCCGTCTGCGGCCCACAGACGCTGGCCGGCGCACAATGGTGGCCAGCTGCCGGCCCGCTATTGGTTACCTGCTGTGCAAGACGCCACCCTCCCTGCCAGACACCGACCCGAGGTATCAATTCCATCGTCATTTCCTCCTCTCATGACGGAGATCCGTAGGGGGTGGGAGTCGGAGACGGGGGAGGGTTGGGGGGGGGGGGGGGCGGGAAGGGGGGGAGGAGAGGGCCGAACTTGAGGTACAGACTTTACTAGCGCATTTCTGACTCGACTAGAACTTCTACCATCACCGGACGCAACGAGAAATAATGCGACTTTAGCAGGTGCTACAGAACTTCGGTTTGTAAGGCAATTCACGGTAAACTGTACTCTTTTTCCTTCCGCGGCGGTGGTTTTGGCTCTGTTTTTAAGTCATAATGGATGCGACCCGTTCCATAAATTTGCTGAAGTTATCTCTGTAGATTCCCCAGATTCCAGATTATCAAGTTGCAGAAACGAGAAATGGAGATTTCATCACAAAACAAATATGATCCCATTTACTCATGCATTGCTGCACAATTTGATCACAACAGTAGTTTGCCATTCGTCTGTGTGATGTCCTTATGTTAGTTAGGTTTAAGTAGTTCTAAGTTCTAGGGGACTGATGGCCTCAGATGTTAAGTCCCATAGTGCTCAAAGCCAAAATTCGTCCAAAATTCGTCTGTGGACAAAGAAGCTCCGTCTATGGATGTTAAGACTACTTTTATAGCAGAGAGTCTGTAGTAAGATTTAAAAGACATTGGCCTGCTACATTGGAGGTTCGTTATTTCCGAGTTCATACATGAACCCAAATTATTCACTCAAAAAGAAGAAATACAACGTTATGCGCTAGAAGGGAGTAAAGTGCAAAACTTCAAGATCGGAATCATGATGTTGCGAGGTGCTGGGGCTAGCAGTGTATTTAACGCTAAATTCTTCTCGAACCTTCATATGGAAATGATGCTCTAAGCCCCCCCTTTTCTAACTCCTATTTTTGCTGTTGCACATGGATTAAGAAGAAACGCGAACTGACTGTAATCGACCCTGCAAGTGGAGTTGAAAAGAGTTTGGCACCTGCAATAATTTAATTTGATAGACATTAATTAAATAAAGGATAGTTTCAGTAACGTAGTGAGAAATGAAAGGGTTGCTCTACCGATTAACAGAATGAAAGTTCTGTCCAAAATAACAATTTGATTTATTATGACTAAACTCAAAATCATAAACAAAACACATGAAACATTTACAATACATCAAAATGGATCAAATTGGATAAATAAATGCTGTGAAGGTGAAGTTGTCCATAAACTAGATTGTGACATTTATGACGAAGTGGTATATGGAGCCAATCCCTTGCAACTCAAATCTTAAGAGAAACACACGACCAACCCAACATTAATTGCTGCTACAGTAGTGAGAACTCAGACAATGAACACCCAAGACGGAACAAAGTTAGAAAAAGACGAACAGGCGCGCTCTGCTGAGCTCTGATTATCACAGTGCAAATTCCCTAATCTGCCATTCCTGCGGACATACATTACCAAGTTGTCTTCTTAACTGCAAGGACACGATCTGGCGTACCGGAAGTGATGGCTGGTTGCTTCGACGTCCCGTCGTGGTGATGATAATGTCGCGAGTATAGCCCGAAACAAACTGTCCTGATCTGGTTGTTCCAGACTAAAGACTTCCTACCAATACATATGCACCTCTGAGGGAGACGAAGAAGGCTCGCCACACAATCACTGACGGTACAGTGATTGATTTTAACAAGCGAAGTCACACAGTAACTCCGATACAGTCAACTTTAGCCAAAACTGCCCAAGACAGACAACATAGGCCACTTATACGCAGAACGCTCAATTGCGAACTGTGATCGGAAAGTTACGTTGAAGACGAAACTTCAGCAACTTCGTTAAACAGTTACAATCAAATAAAAGTATATTAGACAGCCAACGGAAGGCAGGCTGTCCAGAGCAGCGAGAGCTCTGTCTTGTAATCTACTCCGACTGGAAGGCAAGCCGACTACTACAAGAGCACCAGTACAAACCGAACACAGAACATTCCCGCCCCCACGACAGTGGCCGTGGTTAAACGTTCCAATCAGCAACTCGAAAACCAGCGGAAAATTCCACTCTATTGCCGAAGCACTACCATTCCACCAATGGAGATTCTTGGCGCCAATTTCTGCGCCGATTTTGCTACGTCACGGAGCTATGCCCTAAGCAAGCCAATCGCAGTTACGATTTTGCAGAAAACGCGGGAATTTGCCCGCCAAGACTGCCTGGGTACACAAGTCATTCCCATGCCTCACTGGTAGCCCGCCAGAAAGTGTTTTCGCTAAGTTTCTGCAAAGTAACGGAACCTCTAGCCCAGCCGCTCCTTCAGGCCCCTGCGGGCGTGTCTCCGCCGCTACGATGACAATGTCGGCGTCTGGAAAGCATTCACTTGACTCCCTCACACCCGTCGGCTTAACCCTTTCAAGATCAGCAGAGCCCGCCTGTCACCAGACCACCTGGGTGACTAGAGACACTGTGTGGAAAGTCCACGTGTGAAGGAATAGCAACTTTTCACCGCATGCAATTAGAGAGGAAAATCGAATTACTCAGATAAGATAGAAATATGAGAGGGGGCTTCTGCCACTTCTCAATGTGTCTATGAGTTAGAACCTTTCCAAATTCTACAGATTGACACGTTCAGTTCTAATGGTTCGAAAAATGGTTCAAATGGCTCTGAGCAAAAAAAAAATGGTTCAGATGGCTCTGAGCCCTATGCGACTTAACTCTGAGGTCATCAGTCGCCTAGAACTAATTAAACCTAACTAACCTAAGAACATCCCACACATCTATGCCCGAGGCAGGATTCAAACCTGTGACCGCCGCAGTCGTGTGGTTCCAAACTGAGCGCCTAGAACCGCTCGGCCACCGCAGCCGGCACACATCCAGTTATACATTGGCAAATACTACAGCCCAATGGCATGACTTCATAATAACGTGTCACACTATTAAGAGTCGGTTACCGGACCGGCCGAGGTAAGGATTGATTTGAAATGTTTCCCACATTCATCTCATCCAATGCTGGTGTTGGGTTAAACTTCACACTGATAAACAAAAAAATTAGGGCGGGTCATGAGTCGTGCTTGGGTAGGTCAGTTGGTAAAGCAGTTGTCTGAGAAAGGCAAAGGTTCCGAGTTCGAGTCTCGGTCCGCCAAACAAACAAAAATTGCCAGGAGTTTCATACCAGCGCACACTCCGCTGAATAGCGAAAATTACATACCCACAGAAATGTAGCTCTCTTAACACATTTGAGTCTATTTTATTATGACAATCAGCGTTAATAACTGAGAGACAAGCCCATAATGAATCAGTCAATTAATATGTTCAAATGTTAAGTGTTTTTTTTTTTTTAATGTACTACAGATGGCACCAAAAGGTTTAACATTTTCCTGTTTGTCCTCTCTGACGAATATTAATCAGTGAAAATTTTTGCGGGTTATTTCAACATTTACGTAACACTCCTAAAGCCACCTAACACTGTGTGGTGGATGGTAGTTCCGGTGCCACTAACTGATCCTCCCTTCACAATCCCACTCCCGAATGGCATGTCGGAAGAATAATTGTCGGTAAGGCTCTGTATTAGCATTAACTTTTCATATTTCTCATCGTAGTAATTTCGCGAGATGTATGTGGCAGGATGTAATATGTTGTCCGGCTCATCCCAGAAAGTGCTCACTCGAAATCTGAATAGTAAAAGCCACAGAGATGCCGAATGCTTCTTTTGCAACATATGCCACTGAATTTTGTTGAGCATCTCAGTGACGCTCTCGCATCGACCAGTCGATCCTATGACGAAACGCGCCGCTCTTCATTGAATATTTTCCAGCTGTCTTCCTACCTGGTAAGAATCCCAGAAAGAAGAACAGTACTCAAGAATCGGTCGAGCAAGCACCTTATACGATACTTTCTTCTTGAACGAGTTATATTTCTTTAAAATTCTTCCTATGAATATCGTCTGACTTCCGCTGTGTGCTAAATGTAGTCACTCCACTTAAGGTCGCTCTGGATAGTTACTCCTAGATATTGTATGGTATATACTGTTTCCAACAATTTATCATCAGTAATATAGATTTGTAATAGTGGATTTCTTTTCTTATTTATGCACAATATGTTACATTTATTTACGTACAGTGTCAATTGTTCAGTGTCAATCCTCTGCAAGTCATTCTGCAAATCGATACTGTCTTCTGGCGTTGCTACTTTCTTACAGACAGTTACATCACCTGCGAACAGTCAAAGAGCCTCCGACGCTTTCTACTAGACCATTTACACACATCAAGAAATGTTTCGCATAACCTCGGTTCCGAGAGTTCCGGAACCTGCACACCAACAGGTACCTGTAATACCCAGTAGCACGTCCTCTTGCATTTATGCATGCCTGTATTCGTTGTGGTAAACTATCCACAAGTTCATCAAGCAACTGTTGATCCTCAACGGCGATTCGGCGTGGATCCCTCAGAGTGGTTGGTGGGTCACGTCGCCCATAAACAGCCCTTTTCAATCTATTCCAGGCATGTTCGATAGGGCTCATCTCTGAGGAACATGCTGGCCACTCTAGTCGAGCGACGTCGTTATCCTGAAGGAAGTCATTCACAAGATGTGCACTATGGTGGCGCTAATTGTCTTCCATGAAGACGAATGTCTCGCCAAAATGCTGCCGACATGGTTGCGCATTCGGCCGGAGGATGGCATTCACGTATCGTACAGCCGTTACGCTGCCTTCCATGACCACCAGTGGCGTACGTCGGCCCCACATAATGCCACCCCAAAACAGCAGGGAAACCTAAATCTTGTTGCACTCGCTGGACAGTGTGTCTAAGGCCTCGAAACACGTCTCCGACGACTGTCTGGTTGAAGGCATACGCGACACTCGTCAGTGAAAATAACGTGATACCATTCCTGAGCGGTCCATTCGGCATGTTGTTGGGCCCATCTGCACCGCGCTGCATTGTGTCGTGGTTGCGAGGATGAACCCTGCCATGTGCGTCTGGAGTGAAGTTGCGCGCCATGCAGCCTATTGTGCACAGTTTGAATCATAACACGACATCCTGCGGCTGCACCAAAAGCATTATTCAACATAGTGGCGTTGCTGTCAGGGTTCTTCCGAGCCTTAATCCATAGGTAGCGGTCATTCACTGCATTAGTAGCCCTTAGACGGCCTGAGCGAGGCAGTTACTGTCTCTCTGTATCTGCTCCATGTCTGAACGATATCGCCTTGGTTCACTCCGAGACGCCTGGACACATCCCTTGTTGAGAGCCCTTCCTGCCACAAAGTAACAATGCAGACGCGATCGAACCGTGGTATTGAGCGCCTAGGCATGATTGAACTACAGACAACATGAGCCGTGTACCTTCTTCCTAGTGTGGAACTGGTCGGCTGTCGGACTCCCTCCGTCTAATAGACACTGCTCATGCATGGTTGTTTACATCTTCGGGCACGTTTAGTGACATCTATGAATAGTGGAAGTTACTGTGTCTGTGATACGATATGCACAGTCAACGTCTATCTTCAGGAGTTCTGGGAACCGGGTGATGGAAGACTTTTTTTGATGTGTGTATATACACTGTAAGCACTTCCTTGGAGCACTTTGCAAATTACCTTTACATCTATCTACAAGTATGTGTTGCACCCAATCGTAAATCTGGTTCGATACTCGGTAAGCTCTATTTTTTTTTCATTAAAAGGCAGTACAGGGTGCTGTCAAATGCTTCCTGAAATGGAGGAACACGGCATCAACCCGAGCGCTAGGGATATGATGGAGGAACAGAGTGAGCTGAGTTTCGCAAGATCTCTGTTTGCGCTATCTGTATTTATTTCTATAGAACAGATTTTGTTGATATCTTACATAATTTCATCAGTCCATCTCCAGGCTTCCTGCACCAGGCGCCGAATGCTTATGTATTTATTGAATGAGAAGCTCACTCTGGAGCCCTGACTGCCTGCCACCGCCGCCCGAGCCTGCCTTTTCGTCCCGGATCTTGCAACACGGCCATCCAGAAGAAGACGCGGCCCAGACGAAGTGACTGACCAGCGGACTTTTAATATTTCAGTGTTTGTTTTAATTCAGCTTCACTGGACGTAGAACGTTTTCTCATTGGAAACTTTGACTCAGGCTAGTCCCTTCTGGACTTTGTCTCTGCACTAAGTGTGCCAAGAACCAAAATCAGAACCTTTGTTTTCTCTAATATCATGCCTTACTCTTGATGTACTGTATGGTATTCAAAGCATCAGAGTTTATTTTGTTTGTGGCTATTTCTAGACATGTTTCCAAGAAGAGAATAATTTGAATTAATTCAAATAAACTTACTGTTCGTTGAATACGTCCGTCATTGCTTTATGACGTCCTGCAGTGTACACTTTAACTGGTAACGAGGGTGGGACCGAAGTGAACTGCCTGCTCAGGTCCAGCGCGCTGACCTAAGCGCCAGGATGCAGTCAGTCTTGCTTCCTGTCAGGTGGCCCGAGTAGGAAAGAGCTCTGTGGAGCCATCGACTCCTGGTGGGACTTTAGCTGCCATCTAGTGACAATGTGCATCGTGGCAACCCTATAGTGTTGACTGGTAAAAAAGCCGGCTGCCCGTTTAACTTGGATGTGATGTGGGTAACAGGCGGCGTAGGTGTAAGCCCACGATATTGCAGATTATGTCTTCTGCCTAGTAATTCCATATTAGGTATCACAAGAAGAATGCCACAGAACTCCAAGTTACCCTTTTGGAGGCTACTGCGGGAGGAGAGACATTGTCGAATCAGACATGACCGATTTGGACTGAAGGCATTCATTATGAACAGTATAATACTACCGACACCTTGGTGTGTCAATAATATGAGCAAGACAGCATCTAGAATGCAACCTGGATCAGTAGGATTGGGTGATGGTCAACTGTGAGTGTAGGGTTTGTTGGCCGCCTGGTGACACAGATAAATGCATGGGCGAGTAGATATCATTGCACGTCTCCTGTATGCAGCCGTACAGGTTCATCGGGGAGATGAATCAGTTACGTTCAGCGCTATAATGTTGTTCAACTATCGGGTACCTGATGGCGGTTGATTTGGTATATTTGAATTGCTGGTACGATTTTCCAACCTGTCGTCCAGCCCTATAATCAACATTTCGGTGATGGTTCTCCTTCCAAGACGATAATGTATGAGCCCAATAATAAATTAGGGCCTCTGCAGAGTAGTTCAAGACAGGATTATGTGGACAACACTTACAAGAAGGAATGACAGCGACATTGTTAAGAGATCAAGCTATAGCTCCCATAGTATTAAAGGAATGTCAGGTGATACTTTGTTGTCACATACGTAGCTGTCACGTGATTTTTTTTTCTTTGCGTTTTTCACTTCTCCACCTTATTAGAAACGCAATGGGAATTATTTCGAATTTATGTGACGATATGATACATAAGAGCCAAAAGTTCTTTTGCCTCCCTATCCGTAATGGAGTGAGATGCTTTTACCAGATGGAGAAGGCGTGCTCTTTTAACGATGCAATAAAACAGAGCGCAGGCGACGGTTCCAACGTTTGCCAGAAAAGACAGTGTGGAGAGTGGACCTCTTACACAAAGAAATGCAAACGGAAATGATATTTGTTTCATGGCAACAGGCTGTGGTCCAATTCTGGTGACATCAGAGGTTTTAAAGACTCACAAAGCAGTTGAACTAGCTCATCAAACCGAACTGTTTATATGTAAACACGCAACAGTCGTTTCGTGAGGTCATCAAACCTCTAGCTAAGATCACGGAGTCGTACAGGTGAAAATTACGGAGCTTGTAGTGAGGAAGAGTTGGCACTGTTTGCTTTATTTACCACTAAGGCTCACAGCTTTTCTGCTTTCAGTCTTTCTTCTTTCCTGCTGTAGCTGTTTTTCAGGATTTGGATTTCTATGGCCTCTCTGCTCATCTTAGCGAAGTAATGATCAGATGTTGCTAAGACCACAGCGTCATAGAAACGAATTTTTGGTTCCTTGGTCCTAGTGCACCATCTGCTCCAGCTGATTTATCTGTCCTAATTAGGTGACAATTTATCTCGTGTATTTTAAGGAATGTGTTAACAGAAAAGGATTCAAACTAGACAAGGTGTGGGCCTTAGTGTTACATAAAGCAAACTCTTCCTCACTACCAGCTGCTCAACACACGTCGTTGTTACTCTGTGATATTCGGCAGCGGCGGAGCGATTGAAAACGGGCCCTGGACGAACTTGTGACGTCACACTAGTTGCCTTTCCCGACATACATCGTGAACACTCGTCTGCATCCGAGATCAGATGGTAGATCAGAACGACAATGAATAGGTACCCAATAAAATCCTTAACTTGGTCTATGTAACCGAGAGCGTGAATCTGTTTAAATGCGCAGCAGTGATGTAATAAAGTGGTTTCGAATAGTAACTCCATCCAAGCTAGAGGCGGTCGCTGCAGCTCGTAAGATATATACTGTCACGTGCTGCGACGTACTCTATACAGCTCGTATATCTCGCTGGCTCAGACAAGCGGCTTGGTTACTTCACGAACTGACCCTTGCGTGGATTCATATAAACAGTTGGACTTGGTGAGTTTGAGACTGATGTATGAATCGTTAATGTCCCACAAGCATTAGAAGACAACCCATTAATATGATAATTATGCCTTGGACCAAAGTCTAATGTCGATGAAACAAAATAAAGAATATTGTAAATACCAGCTCTAAAAGCCTGCTTTATTTGATTAAACTGAAATGACTTTCACATGGCAATGGAAGACTCAATTTTTTGCGTGGATGTTATAGAAGTGAACTGGTTCAAAACCAAAGAAACCTCTTTTTGTTTTGTAAGTTAAGAATGGGTGAAATTGTTACTGACAATGTATCAGTTGAAACAAATTGTTTTGCTGGTTTATTTCTTTAATGAACAGTTAATCATTTGAAATATACATTTTGATATGTTCAGTGATTTTTGAAAGTTCATTTTTAACACAGGTCTCTACAGAATCAACACGCCAAGGAAACGGAAATTTTTAATAAATGTTTCTTCTATCAATACATTTTGAACACTGGTAAATAAAGCACGATCTGCTACCAGCCAAGTACCCCAAGTACCACAAGTACGAGGGCATGCTGAAAGTAACGCCACCGAACTTTTTTATGAGTAAACTCTTTAAACGTTTGAAATGAAACTAATGTCATTAACATTCAACATCCTTGTTCTTCGTGTCTAGATATTCATTTCTCAACATAGTCACCCTGGAGACGAACAGATTTCTCCCAACGAGAGACCAGTTTGCTGATACCGTCACTGTAAAATGTCTGACTTTGTTGACGGAATCACAACCTCACCTCTGCTTACGCTATCAAAGTGAAGTCCTCGGTCTTTGAAGTTTGGGAAACACATGAAAATCGGAATGGGCCAGGTCAGTACTGTATGCAGAGTGGTCGATGACTGTGAACCCAAAGCGTCGGATTGTTGCAAATGTAGCAGCGCTCGTGTGTAGTCTCACATTGCCATTCTGAAGGAGTGTGTACTTCAGGTGTGGGCGAACTCCTCGAATTCGGAACTCGATTACAGCAAGCTGTTTCTCACGCACCGACGTAGTTACGTCTCACACTGCTATGTTAACTGCTACAATTCGGAACCTCTAGCGCCAGAGGGTTGCAAATATATTGACAGGAAGAATAAAGACGTAGAATGTAAATAACCTTTTATACTTAAAAAGTTTTGAGAGTTTTCTCATAAAAAATTTGGAGGAAAACTTTTCAGCACGTCCTCATACGTATGGGCCATTATCTAATATAGAGCGAGAGTAAGGTTTCAGGAAGCCACCGTGGAGTGTCTCCAGGTGATTCTGTCTTTCCATAGCGACGATGGATAGGCCTACTAGGTAAAGACGAGAAGTAGTAATAATTTATCAGTTTAATAGGAACAGACTCGATATGGGACCACAGAGCGCACGAACTGCAGAGGAAGTCAGAAACTGGATAGTATCCAACAAATAACCGAAAATGTAGAGTAGTAAGTGTTACTCTCAGATCAAGACGATGGCACAGGAGAGGAAGTTGTGGCAGACTGCAAAAATGAATCAGTGACTAATGACCTCACAAAAATTCACGACCACACTCTTCTCATCTTGCAACGGCTTCCGCCAGAAGTATGGGATCTACCTAATGGAATAGCCTGTCGTATCTGCTGATACGAAACCGATTTAGTATGCTTGGGATCACCTAAAGAATTCAGTGCGTCGCGCAGCAACCCCCACCCCCTCCCACCAACACACTGGATGATCTCAGGAGCACCACTGCGTGAATTGGGACAGGCTCGAGCACCAAGAGCGACCACCTTATTGACAGCACTCCTTGGAAAATCCAAGCTCTTAACAATGTTTGAGGTGATCTCATCCTGTCCCCAATCATACTCATTGGCACACGTGGTCCTTGCAGTACACATTAAATACAGGGGACTGAAAATAATTTGTTTCTCACTGACTAACAGGCTGTGATGTGAATCAAGTCAATAATGCAGGCCAACACAACACACTTTAGATGCAGGTCAGCCTACATGTTGGGGCCTAGAAAATTTTCTTGCTCTTGACATGTAGGCTGCCCCGCAAAGCAAGTTGATATGCCAGGCCAGGGATGGAAATCACATGTTCGCCCATATCTATGATCCTGTTGGAACTAGGATGTTATAAATCCCACAGTACTGATATGTTTGTGTGTGTGTGTGTGTGTGTGTGTGTGTGTGTGTGTGTAAGAGAGAGAGAAAGAGAGAGAGAGAGAAAATTTTATGAAAATGAAGTACAGAAAGTTTAAAAATAATGGGTCTAAGCCAATGGACCAGGAACACAATAAATAAAGACAGAGTACAGAAGTTAGAATCTGCATACAAATATACGTAAAACTACTACAACAAGAAATTAATATCCATCCAAGCGAAGATTAGACGTTATAATTCAGTTGTTAAGACCCAAACAACATATGGATCACAGAGCCTTACATTGAATAAGAAAGGCGAAGAGAACTAGAAGACAGAGAGGAGAAAATACTAAGAAAAATTCTAGGCCCTGAGAAAACAACGAAAATATGGAGGTTAAAAGAAGAAATGAAGATCTTCATAAAAATACAGAAAAAAATCACAGACACAATGATTACTAGACGGATAAAATTGCATGGACTTTTAAAAAGAATGGAAGAAATACGGATTAAAAAGAAGAAACTTTAGTTACATTAATAAACTGAAGAAAACTGTCGGATTGATAGAAGCACTGAAGAAAGATGCAAACAAAAGACGTATTGCAGAAAATATGTCACAGGAATTGCTTCAGGCTACTGATCGAATAGGTAATAATGCACTGAATCTAAATGGAGGAAAATGAAGTTTTTAACACAGCTTGACCAGAAGAAAGGATTTGGAACATTCTGAAGCATCGAGGAATAGTTAGTATGGTAACAGAGGGAAGTGTGATGGGTAAAACGTAGAGGGAGACTGAGGGTCAATTACAGCAAACAGATTCAAATAGATGTAGAGTGCAGTAATTATGTACAGCTGAATAAGGTTGTACAGAATTTACTAGCGTAGAGAGCTGCTCCAAATCAGTCTTTGAACTGAAGACTAAAACAACGTCTAATCATTCATTCCCGATCCCCATTAACCTATGCCCACACACAATCGTAGATGCCAGATTGCAATCTATTGGAAGAATCCTGAGTAAGTGTAGTCCAAGGACAAAAAATAAATAAGGATACGCTCGGGGAACTCAATTAGCAGAGGTTACAACGGGAGCGTTCTGCATCACGATATTGTTTACTGTTCAAATTCCGACAGCATACTTTCCTAGAAAAGTCAAGCAATATATTGTTCGGTCTTACGCATATCTTTCGAAAATACCGTCAAGATAAAATCAGAGAGATCAGAGCTCACGTGGGAGCGTATCGACAGTCGTGCATCCCCCCCCCCTCCCCCCTCCCCCTGCAGACCATTCGCAACTGGAATAGGTAAGAGTGGACCACCTTTTGTAGGGTGAACCACTATGAGACTTTGAGACTTTCAGAACGAGAGCACTGAGACTCTGGAATGTCCCGACAGGGGCCGGTGCCATGCTGACTCCTGTGCCATGGGCAGCTGCACCAGATTTTTCAGTTGAAGATCCATGGCATGAACAGCCCGAATGAGGTGATCCAAAAGATTTTCTATTGGGCTTAATTCTGCGAAATTTGGTGGCCAAGGGAGCATGGTAAACTCATTCTGCTGCTCTTCAAACCAAGCACGTACACTGCGAGCTGAATGACATGTTACATTTACTTGCTGGTGGACACCATAGTGCTGAGGTAAAACACACTGCATATAGGGATGGACATGGTTCCATGCTTCCTAAGGATAGATGCTTACTTGTCTTGATCCATTATGCCTTCCAGAATTACGAGATGATCGATGGAGCGCCACAAAAACATTCCACCGTCCCCCAACCTTGACCCTTCAGAAGATTTTTGCAGGGAGTCTGCCATCTATCTGATGGAGTATAAAAAGACCATGTGTCGCCACTCAGTAAACGTCGAGTTGCGGTACTGGCGTGCAGATTCCATCCTTCGTCACTAATGATCAGCTGTCAGCTTCGGTACATGAAGCAACAGCGTGCTGGAAACGACGTTGGTGGTCCCTTGGTCCATATGGGCGATCAATTTGTTCACCCATACACATCGCCACAGCCGTTATTCACATCTGCCATCTATGGCCTACGGTGTACCACAGTTGCCTTGGCACCAGTTTTGGATATAACCATTTAGCTGTGCGCAGTGTGCTTTACTCATGGTGGTATACCGAACAGTTTAGAAACTTAGCCATTACGGAAATGCTTCCACCCTTGGCCCAAAAGCCAATGATCATGCCCTTTTGGACGTCAGATAAAGAGCTACGTTTTCATATCACGAAAGCGACTGTGCTATTTTCCACGTCCCGTCGACAGGCTTTTTACTGGATGATTTTTTACACCATGTACAGACTCTGGGGATTAAATGATGAAGGCAGACGGAACAAAAGAAGTATAATGAGTTTTTGTCCAGTAACGCATGGGTTCCATGCTGGAGACAATTTATTCAGTCGTACTTTTTTTACAGACACTGCAGTCTACCGGCCGCTGTGGCCGAGCAGTTCTAGGCGCTTCAGTCCGGAATTGCGCTGCTGCTATGGTCACAGGTTCGAATCCTGTCTTGGGCATGGATGTGTATGATATCCTTAGGTTAGTTAGGTTTAAGTAGTTCTAAGTTCTAGGTGATTGATGACCTCAGATGTTAAGTCCCATAGCGCTCAGAGCCATTTGAACTACTGCAGACTAATACGCACTGTACCATGCAGCCACAGTTACAGTATGCTCGGTTTCCTACTAGACGGTGGTACTGTTCCTCATGCTTCATGCCCTAGTGCCCTCTCCTGTCATAGTGATTGGTTATGTTGTGTCCGTTTCGCTTCTCTTGCTGAATCATCATGTAGTTGATATGATACAGCATTGTACACAAGGGTTCTGTATTCGACTCAAGAGCCTAGCAACATGGTGTTTACGTACGGGAAGGGAAACAGAAGGGGCGGCGTGCCCAAGGTTGTATCAGGAGACCTATCCCCACTGACAACTACCACAGCATTCAATGTTTGCAACATCATTTCGCCGTCTGTCTCAAACCGGGTCGTTTCAAGAAGCAGGTAATCATGAAGGTTTTATGCGAAATGTTCGGATACCAGGCTTGGAGGAATATGTGATTAACACTCGGAAGGCGACCGCCATGTCGATACCAGACTGTTGGCCCTGTAGTGCAGGGTAAGGCAGACGACCAAGTGGGACATTCTCCATGACAATTGTTACTACACTTACCAGATGTGGTGTGTACAGGGCTTACTAGTGACATATTTTCCACATAAAGAGCAGATTTGTCTTCACTAGCCAACCTTGATCCCAGGATTTGTGTCATACATTCTATTCACACATGAGGCCAACTTAAGTAAAGTGGTATCTTCAACTTTCATAACAGTCATCTGTGTGATAGTATGCAGAACACCATCATATGGTGGCAGTGCATCATCAGCATCAGTGCAGCCAGAATGTGTAGGGCAGGATTATTGGCGACCGTATTTTGGGACCATTCTTCCTTCCAAGTCGACTAACAGGTCATAACTATCAGTATTTCTGGCGGGTGATTTTGCCTAACCTGCTGGAAGAAGTGCCACTGATGATTCAAAAAAAAAAGATGGTTCAAATAGCTCTGAGCACTATGGGACTTAACATCTATGGTCATCAGTCCCCTAGAACTTAGAACCACTTAAACCTAACTAACCTAAGGACATCACACAACACCCAGTCATCACGAGGCAGTGAAAATCCCTGACCCCGCCAGGAATCGAACCCGGGAACTGATGATTCGAAGGGTTATGTGGCTGCTACACGGTGGTGCTCCAGCCCACTTTGCCATTAACATCCGAATGGATCTCAATTGTGTCTTCCCTGGTCGATGGATCGGATGAAGGAGTCAAGCTGCATGGCCTGCTTATTCACCGAATCTCAGACTGTGCGATTTGTGGTTATGGGGCCACCTCAAAAGTATCGTGTATGCAGAGCTCATTCAAGATATGGAGACACTGGAGCACTGTATTGATGCTGCGTTTGACGCTGTTCAGAAGCAGCCTGGCCGATGTGAATGTGTGAGACAGTACACGCTTTGGTGTGTACACACATGCATCGAAGCACATGGAAGCCATCTTCAACACATACTGTAACCGTGGCTGCATGGTATAGCACGTGTTAGACCGCGGTCTGTGTAACCATGTATGATCGAATAAATGGTCTCTAGCATGGAAACCATGCTTTCCTGGACATTAGTTTCTGGTTATGGGGCAATCTCAAAAGTACCGTGTATGCAGAGCTCATTCAAGATTTGGAGACAGTGGAGGAGCATATCCATGCTGACACTGTTCGGATGCAGCCTGGCCGATATGAACGTGTGAGACAGAACACGATTTGGCGTGTACACACATGCATCGAAGCACGTGGAAACCATCTTCAACACATATTGTAATCGTGGCTGCATGGCATAGCGCGTGTTAGACTGCAATCTCTGTAACAATGCATGAGCGAATAAATGGTCTCTAGCATGGAAACCATGCATTCCTAGACATAAGTTCATTCTGTATCCTCTCATCTATCTCTAGAGTTCGTACATGCTGGAAAAATCACGCTGCTTGCACTCCATTGTTAGTGTTGCCACTTGCCACCTATGAATGGTTGACGTCGAACATATGCGATGGTCACATTAATGTGGCAGTGCCCTGTAGGTGTTGATATGCAGGTGGTGCAAAAGCTTTTATGAGGAGTTTAGTCGCAGAAAGCTAAGGTGCGGCGCCTTTGGGGAGGGAATGAGAGGCGTCAGCGGTGACTGGGTGGGACAGCGGCCTGTGTGGCGACGACAGCTGCGGGCGGAAGGCGCGGTGAGCCGGCCCCGGCCCCGGCCCTCGCCAGTAATCAGCGAGCCGCGGGAACAAAGGCGCCGCGCAACCCGCCCTGGGGGGCCGTCTTCCCCAGTCTCAGCCTCCACAAACAGCGGCTGCCACGACTCGCGGTTGCCGCGGAACGGCCACGGGCGGGTTCAGACCAAAGGCTCTATACCCACACAGCACATGTTGTTCAACCTGTCAGAAGCGCTCTTCAAACTTACTGGGAAATCTGTCGTGGGTGAGTTAATTGTCAAGCGTTTGAATTGAAACTACACTACTGGCCATTAAAATTGCTACACCACGAAGATGACGTGCTACAGACCCGAAATTTAACCGACAGCAAGAAGCTGCTGTGATAAGCAAATGATTAGCTTTTCACAGCGTTCACGCAAGGTTGGCGCCGGGGCGACACCTACAACGTGCTGACATGAGGAAAGTTTCCAACCGATTTCTCATACACAAACAGCAGTTGACCGGCGTTGCCTGGTGAAATGTTGTTGTGATGCCTCGTGTAAGGAGGAGAAATGCGTACCATCACGTTTCCGTAAGGTCGGATTGTAGCCTATCGCGATTGCGGTTTATCGTATTGCGACATTGCTGCTCGCGTTGGTCGAGATCCAATGACTGTTAGCAGATTATGTAATCGGCGGGTTCAGGAGGGTAATACGGAACGCCGTGCTGGATCCCAACGGCCTCGTATCACTGGCAGTCGAGATGACAGGCATCTTATCCGCATGGCTGTAATGGATCGTGCAGCCACGTCTCGATCCCTGAGTCAACAGACGGGGACGTTTGCAAGACAACAACCATCTGCACGACCAGTGCGACGACATTTGCAGCAGCATGGACTATCAGCTCGGAGACCACGGCTGCGGTTACCCTTGACGCTGCTGCATCACAGACAGGAGCGCCTGCGATGGTGTACTCAACGACGAAACTGGGTGCACGAATGGAAAAACGTCATTTTTTCAGATGAATCCAGGTTCTGTTTACAGCATCATGATGGTCGCATCCGTGTTTGGCGACATCGCGGTGAACGCACATTGCAAGCGTGTATTCGTCATCGCCATACCGGCGTATCATCCAACGTAATGGTATGGGGTGCCGTTGGTTACACGTCTCGGTCACCTCTTGTTCGCATTGACGGCACTTTGAACAGTGGACGTTACATTTCGGATGTCTTATACCGGTGGTTCTACCCTTCATTCGATCCCTGCGAAACCCTACATTTCAGCAGGATAATGCACGACCGCATGTTGCAGTTCCTGTGCGGGTCTTTCTGGATACAGAAAATGGTCGACTGCTGCCCTGGCCAGCACATTCTCCAGATCTCTCACCAATTGAAAGCGTCTGGTCAATGGTGGCCGAGCAACTGGCTCGTCTCAATACGCCAGTCACTACTCTCGATGAACTGTGGTATCGTGCTGAAGCTGCATGGGCAGCTGTACCTGTATACGCCATCCAAGCTCTGTTTAACTCAATGCCCAGGAGTTTCGAGGCCGTTATTACGGCCAGAGGTGGTTTTTCTGAATACTAATTTCTCAGGATCTATGCACCCAAATTGCGTGAAAATGTATTCACATGTCAGTTCTAGTATAATATATTTGTCCAGTGAATACCCGTTTATCATCTGCATTTCTTATTGGTGTAGCAATGTTGTCCATATGTTGTGCAGGAAAATCCACTGCACTCAGCTGTGGTGTGATTTCACAAGCTCCTTCATACTCACTCGTTCCGTTGGTCTTTGGGGAGATGGCACCTCGCGGGCATGTGAGATGTATAGTGACAACCGCACATTATAATGGCCTTCTTGTGCAACACGTCATTTCAACTATGCAGGAACGCAACTATGCCCACACCATTGTTTTCATGCAAGATGGGGCGACACCTCTTCTTGTTTGTCCATTGAAAGATCTGCTCACACTTAGGCCATTTCGAGGAGTTTGGCCTTCCACAACCTCCGACCAAAATTTTTATGTCTTCTCGCTGTGGAGACATGTGTAATATCGTATCTATCACTTATGAATCCGTACTCTTCGTGACCTGAAAGATAGCATACGATGACATATTGCTGTGAATACGCCGGATATGCCACTGTCTACCAAGCCGTATTACGCGTGTTGTTGAGTCGGGAGACCATACTGTGCACATGTTGTAAATTGTGACCATATCCCAATAAACTTCCCAGAACCAACGTTATTAGGTGACTGATCCATCCTTCCCCTTTTCCTCCATCCACGCCACATTCTGACTGCTTATAGCGCCGTATGTCCACCTCATGGCAGAAAGTGGTATTTTTATTATTCAGTATACTCCGCCAGCGCACCAATTAATAAACAGACCAACGATGTTTCAGCGCCCTGCGATGTGTACAGCATGCACTCTGAACATCATCAGTTTAATTATAACCACCTAGCACATCTACACTCAGCAAACCACTGTGAAGTACTTGGCAGAGCGTACGCCCCATTGTACCACTTATTAGCAATTTCCCCCTTTCATTCACGTATGAAGCACGGGACGAATGTCTAAATGCCACTGTACGTCTGTAACAGATCTAATGTAGTCCTCACGAACCATAGAGGAGCCGTATGTATGAGATTGTTGTACATTCCTAGAGACATCATTCAAAACCGGTTCTTGAGACTGTAAGCACGTTTTCTTGGGATGTTTCACATCATCAGCAGTTTGCCAGTCCAGTTCTCTCAACAGCTCTGTGACACTGTCCCGTAGGTCAGACAAACCTGTGACTGTTAGTGCTGCCCTTCTCTGTATATGTTCAATATCTTTCCTTAGCACTATTTGATACTGGTCACACACACACATGAGCAGTATTGTAAACTGTTTCGCATGAGTGATTTTTAAGCAATCCCCTTTGTAAACTGATCTCATTTCCTTAGTATTCTACCAATAAGCCGCAGTCAGTCAACTATTTTATCCACGACTGCGCCTGTGTGACCGTGACTCAGTATTTGTATGCGTTTACCTATCCACCTGTGACTCGCTGATATTATAGTCATAGGATAACACGTTTCTTAGTTTTGTGAAGTGTACAGTTTTCCACAACTGTATATTTAGGGCAAGTTGTCAATCTTTCAGTCACTTTGAAGTCTTATCAGTGAATGACTAAATATTTTTTGCAAATTCGTTCAGACTGTAACTGCATCATCTGCGAAAACTCTGAGGCTACTATTAATTTTATCCACAAGATCATTAGTATACAACAGTAACGGCAAGGGACCTGTCACACTTCGCTAGGTCCCATCCGAAGTTACATCTACATCTGTCGACGACTCTCCATCCAATATAGCGTGCTGCCTCCTCCCTATCAAAAAATCCTCGGCCCAGTTGCAAATTTCGCCTGATGCTCCACACGATCGTACTTTTGATAATAGAAATTGAAGTAGTTCTGCATCAGACACTTTTCGGAAGTCGAGAAGTACTGGATGTACCAGACCGCTTCGATGTAAAGGAGCTCGTCATGCGAGAAAAGTGTGAGCTGCATGTCACATGACCGATGTTTTCGGAATCCATGCCAACTGGCCCCGCAACACGAGGCAGCTGAAGGAACGGGAAAATACAGCGTGTGTCAGACAACGAGAATCTGCCGTGCAGCCTGTGGCATTTTTCACGGCAACATCGCCAGGGGACAAAATTTGAATAACTTCAGACGTGGAAGGGTCATAGGGAAACAGGAAGAAGGACAACGTGTGACGATTGAAGTTCAGAATGTTGGTACTGCTCATAGCACTTTTTCAAGCGCATGGAGAGCGTTCAGAACTACAGGCATCGCTCCAAAAGGAGAGGGGGTGGTCGAGCACGGTCAACTGGGGCACCAGATGGCCGCCACATTGTTCAGCAGAAAAGAGGGGACCCACACCGGACAGCAAATTCAGTCTGAATAGTGATTCGGGACTAACCCGCATACGCAGAGAAGTGCCAATACGTAATGCGCCAGGGAACGTTGTCGAACATGATCGTTTGGTGGTCCAAGTATTGCAGTGTGGGGAGCATAATGTTGCATTGGTGTGCTGATCTCCAAACCTTTGGTCACATTACCCTCACCGTTCAACCTTATTGTGACACTACACTCGTTCCCCATGTACGTCTTTTCAGAAGTGTTTTCGGTCCTCCCTTCATTTTTATGGATGGCTATATGCGACTGCATCAAACAGTGCAGGTTTAGGGCCTATTGGAACCGGAGAATGATCGAAATGGACTGGGCTGCTCCTTCCCTCAGTTAAGTCTCATCGAGTATGAGTAGGTTGCAAAGCATGCACTACAATCTGTGATGATCACATACCCTGGTAAGAACCATGTCATGCCTTTTGTAATGTCCAGTCGACCATCATGAGTCACAGTACACCAGTGCATTTATTGTCTTTGAATTAAAGTGTCGTTTCTGCGTGGTTCCTTCAAGTTCAAATGGTTCAAATGGCTCTGAGCACTATGGGACTTAACATCTGAGGTCAACAGTCCTCTAGAACTTAGAACTAATTAAACCTAACTAACCTAAGGACATCACACACATCCATGCCCGAGGCAGGATTCGAATCTGCGACCGTAGCGCTTGCGCGGTTCCAGACTAAAGCGCCTAGAACCGCTCGGCCACACCGGCCGGCGATTCTTTCAGATACCTCTGTACTATACTGTAGTAGTTCTACATCATCATTTCATCGAGTAATGTTACATGTGAGTGACACTTCATGGGGACGTTACTCTCGCCTTAAGTTGTATGCATCAATGAATATAGTGAATAGTAATGGTCCGATAACACTCTCTTGCGGAACGACGGAAGCTACTCCGTTAAGAATGACGTATTCCATTTGCTATGAATAGTTCAGTAGGAACACACGGTTTCTTTGGTATCGTAGTCGAGAGCTAATCTCTCTCAATAATTTTCACCTTCTCCCCCACCCCTCCCTCTCCACACAATCGCACACACCCATACGTACAGACACACACACACAGACACACACAGATAGACACACACACACACACACACACACACACACACACACACACACACACAGAAGTACACAGACACACAGACAGACACACACACACAGACGCATGCGCATACAGACGCAGATGCACACAGACGCAGACGCACACAGACGCAGACGCGCACAGACTGACACATACACACACACAGACACACAGACGCACACAGACACACAGACGTACACAGACACACAGACGTACACAGACACACACATGTACACAGACACAGACACACACACACACACACACACACACACACACACACACACATACACACACACACACAGACGCACACAGACGCACAGACACACACAGACACACACACAGACGCGGACGCACACGGACGCGGACGCACACGGACGCGGACGCACACGGACGCGGACGCACACGGACGCGGACGCACACAGACGCAGGCGCACACAGACGCAGATGCGCGCACAGACATGCGCGCACAGACAGACACACACACACACACACACACACACACACACACACAGACAGACAGACAGACAGACAGACAGACACACACACACACACACACACACACACACACACACACACACACAGATAGACACACACACACACACACACACACACACACACACACACACACACACACACACACACAGAAGTACACAGACACACACACAGACACACACACACAGACGCATACGCATACAGACGCAGATGCACACAGACGCAGACGCACACATGCACAGACGCGCACAGACTGACACATACACACACACAGACACACAGACGCACACAGGCACACAGACGTACACACACACACACACACACACGCACACACACACAGACGCACACACACACACAGACGCGGACGCACACGGACGCGGACGCACACAAGCGCAGGCGCACACAGACGCAGATGCGCGCACAGACAGACACACACAGACAGACAGACACACACACACACACACACACACACACACACACACACAGAGACAGACAGTCACACACACAGACAGACACACACACAGACAGACACACACTTCTTTTACCCAAAAACCTGTCTCCTCTCCACTTCAAATCAGTACCTGCTCATTAATTACCCTATCTGGTCACCTAATCTCTAGTTTTCTTCTATAGTGCCACATTTCTAAAGCTTCTAGTCTCTTCTTGCGTTAATGAACTATCTTCGGCGTTTCATTTCCTTGCAATGCTACACTCCAGGTAAATATTTTCAGAAAAGACTTCTTTTCGCTTAAATTTATATTCAGTGTTAATAAATTGCAGTTTTTCAGAAACTCTTCGCTTCCTATTGTCAGTGTGCGTTTTATATACTCTCTTCCTCTGCTATAATCAGTTACTTTGTTGTTCAAATAAAAAAAGTCATCTACTACCTCTTGAGTCTCATTTCCTAGTCTAATTCATCGTATCTAATTCAACTATGTTCCTTACCCTTTTTAGGTTCTTATCTATGTTTATCTTGTAATATATTTTCAAGGCATTATTTATTTTGCTCATCTCTTCTAATTCCTGTACCTTCTCAATCATAGATAGTGTTGTGGCAAACTGTCGTACGAGAAAATTCAAAGTTTTCAATATGCACCACACCTCATCTTTACTACAGCGACTGCTGCACGATTTCTTTCAACTCAGGATGTTATCCCTATCCGCCATTCAGGACCTTTTTATCACCATGACTATTTTCCTGCTACATCAGAAGGCAAAACGTATCTAGCAAGGTTCTCAAATCACATTTGTCAATCTAATAATGATCTTTGCCACCCAGTAATAATTCTTTTAAATACAGGATATTCTTCCTTAGTGGCTGGAAAAAAAATCATCATTCTTATTTTATTTCAAAACCAAAAATGTTTCTGAAAGCACTTCAGTTTCAAGCACAAAATACCTTGAGAAAATAATAAAAATGCCGAATTTTTAATTTATTGGGCTCAAATTCTACACATCCTGTTTTACTTACATTACTGCTTTTGCTTAATTTACATTGACTCTGGTTGAATAAGAGTAAAAGCACAAAATATGGATTATCCTTGAAAATAAGGAGCATACTTAAAAATAACATTCATTATTTTTCTGTTATGAGTTGTAATAATTTTTCTGCCTTGTAGCTATCGTTTGTAGAGTGTTGGAAGACAGACACAAATTACTATTAAATGACGCAATAATAAATTAAAAGTTACGCAGCTAAGGATTTGTGGGATTTGAAACATTCTCTGTCGAATGATATTAAAAATTTACATTTTATGACACAAGAACTTTTGATAGTTGTTACTGTAAAATGTGGCATTGAACGCTTAGAACTCTTGGTTTGCACATAGGTACATACGGAGTGGGAAACTCCTGGTGGAACGCCAAAAGATCTCACTTCTTTCTCTTCTCTTGTAGGTAGTAACGTCTGCGTGACAGAGAGCTATAAAAATAAATCATAAGCAGTGGAGAGCATGGTTGACATAATGTGTTCAGAAATGCTATGATAAAATTAACAGGCGAAACTCAGCTGTTCGTCCATGAGATTCACAGCTCCGTAGACATCTTCCGCCCAGGTTGATTCCGCGTTCTTTGAGTTCAGGAAGGCTTTTGACACAGCTCCGAACTATCGTTAAGTGAGGAATATAGGAGCTTATCGGGTGAAAGTCCAGATTTGTTTCTGGATACTGGGCTTTCTTACATTGAGATCAAAAGATCGAAAGATAAGTTCGGGAGCACCCGAAAGGAGAATGATAGGACCGTTACCGTTTAAAATATGTACAAGTGATCTCGCGAATAAGGCTGCCAACTGGATGTGAATATTCGCAGATGATAGGGCTGTCTGCAAGCAGGGACGAAAGCGAGAAGACTAGCGATTTGTGGAAGATTGATGAAGGGTACGAGGACTGCCCATAAAAACGGGTTTTTCCGGGACTCCGGATTCTATTGGTAATAGAAAGGTAGGGTCAAGTATTTTTAGATCGCCTTTGGACTAGGGACCATTTGTATATCCAACAGTAGGATTATCTTTTCGTAACTATGCTGCAGTACAGGGAACATTATACACGTCCTCGAGCTTAGGCAAATGGAGCAAATCGGTTGGTTCTTTTTGCATTAGTTATGGCCTATTGTGCTACTTAATACGCTTATGGAGACATCATTTAGTTCATTGACGGTTTCTGCAAAAATCCGAAAACCATGAAGGCCCTCGGGTACCAAAACCAAGCCGTGGATTCTGAGACGGCTATGCACGTCAAATGGCTACTATTTTTACGGAAATTTCCTAAGAGCCCGATCTCGAACAAAATTGTAAAATTTTATTGATATATGCATCTGTTTTGGAGATTCAGAGGTTCAAAGTTACCCTGCTTGTACACGTACAATACGCACGTAGAATCCGGTCTGAGAAGAAAACGTAGTTTATAAAGTGACGTAGCGAGGATAAATACGCTGTAAAGTGTCATCGTCGTCATAAGAAAGGTTGTGGAAACCCCTTTTTATAGTAATGAAGAACACGAAAATTTTTGCGCGTAAAATCTGTCTGGGGTGTAAAATCAGTTATGCATTATTTCAGTTTCAAATAAGTAAACTATTAAAATTTTATTCCATAGAGGTCTTTTTCTATGAGTGACGTGCCCCGCTGTGGCAGGGAAGAGGAGGGAAACAATGGAAAAATGGTCATATCGGAACACAAAAAAGGTGAATGTGCACTTGTTTATTAAGAGTCTGTCTGTAAAGTGAGGTACCAACTGCCTCATTCTATCTACCTCAGCACCCTTAACAATGTTCCCAAAAATCTTGGCGTACAAACATATTCGAGCTTTTTTATGGTCAAGAGAAGCAAACAGTGTCAGTGGGAAACAGACGGAAATGTAAAAAATGCTGGTAAATAGTAGACAGTGGTTGTGTTATAGAAAGAGCGAAGGAGACAACGGCAGTGTGTGAGAAAGAGGACACAGTGCCAATGGGACATAGTTGACAGTGACAGAACGGTGGTAGGAAAAGAGTAAAGGAGACAGTGCCAGTGGGACTCGAACAAGGAGAAGGAGAAAGTGGAAGTGGGTGAGGGACAGAGTGTATGACAATGACGATGAGGAAGAGAGCGATAGTGACACTGAGAAGAGACATCAGCAGTGAGAAGGAAGGAATGAGGCAGTGGCTGTAAGAGGGAGACAGTGACAGAGAGAGGAAACAGTAGCAGTAGGACAGACTGAAGGACTGTGGCTGTCAGACAGGAGGCAGTGGCAGTTGAGGACACACAAAGAGATAATGACAATGAGTTGGGCTGAAAGTGAGAAAGGGCATGTGGGAGCGGAAGGGAATTAGTGACTTAGTGTGTGGACTAGTGGATACGGGAGAATTACGGTTGGTGAGTTTGTGGAAGTGAGACATGAGGTGCATGTTAAAAAGAGCGCGAATATGTTCGCAAGCAAAAATTTTTGGGAAAGATTTAATAGTGCTAAGGAAGGTAGAATGAGGCAGCTGGTACCCCACTATTCAGTCAGTCTTTTAAAACAGGGGCATATTAGCCTTTCTTGTACTCCAATAGGAGCATTTTTCTGTTGCTCGTAGAATACCTCAGACTAACCACCCGGAGCTAACAAAAGTGGAACGACCACGTAAAATTAAAAAGTACGAAAAGTAGATTACAGATTGAGATGCGCAGGAAGAATCTTAAGGAAATTTAATTCATTGACGAAAGAAGTGGCTTGAAAAATACTTGCTCGACCGATTCTTGAGTATTGCTCATCCGTCCGGAAATCTTATCAGGTTGCATTGATAGATGAGATACATAAAATCCGAAGAAGGGCGGCGCTTTTCGCCACAGGATCCGTTCAGTCGGCGAAAGAATATTAAAGGGATCAGGAATGCTCAACGAACTCCAGTGGCAGATGTTATAAGACGACCGTTGTGAGTCTTGGAGAGGTTTAATATTGCAATTCGGAGATGTTACATTCAGGGAAGAGTCAAGTAACTTATTACTTCTTCCCATACACGGCTCGCGAAATGGCTACAGCGAGAAAATTTGAGAAAGAAGAGCTAATACGGAGGCTTACCGGAGATCATTCGTCCCATTTGTGAATGGAAGAAAGAAAAAGAGGAGGGCCGAGACGGAAGTCTTAGTGGTAACGGAAGTTCGCTTTGTCACGTTCAGTCGCATACGGAATATGGATGCAGACGTAGAAGTACGAGAAAAGAGCCAATGCACCAGGTGTAATAAGGGAAATATGTTGAATTTTGCAAACAAAGTGGCTACGTTATTTATATATGGTCTACTAAACGTTCTTTATAGGATAAGGTACAAGTGTTGTTAAACTCGTCCAGTGCTTCAGAATATGGCTAACAGCAATGGTGAACAGTAGGCCTACGGATGCATTGGTGCAGAACTTTGTCGATAAACCGCACAGAATGTACATTTGCATCTACATGACCACTCTAATGTTCGCACTGCAGTACATGACAGGGTTCATAGAACCACTTTTACGCTATTTCTCTACCGTTCCACTCTGCAACAGAGCGCGGGAGAAACGAACAGTTCTTAGAAATTTCGATGCCAGCCCTGATTTCTCTTATTTTCTTATCATATTTAGGTTGGCGTCAACAAGAAGGAGAAAGTTCAAATGGTTCAAATGGCTCTGAGCACTATGGGACTTAACATCTATGGTCATCAGTCCCCTAGAACTTAGAACTACTTAAACCTAACTAACCTAAGGACAGCACACAACACCCAGCCATCACGAGGCAGAGAAAATCCCTGACCCCGCCGGAAATCGAACCCGGGAACCCGGGCGTGGGAAGCGAGAACGCTACCGCACGACCACGAGATGCGGGCAAGGAGAAAGTTGATTATTGAAATTTATTGTGAAGATCTCGCCGGCAACAAAAACGTCTTACTTTTAATGATTGGCATACAACACGCGTCTCATATCTGACACTCTCTCTCCTATTTCACGGCAATATTAAACGAGCTGCCCTTCTATGAGTTTTTTCGATGTCTGTGAATCGTATCAGCTAAGGAACCTATACCACAGAGCAATGCTCTAGCAGAGGACTGAGAAGCATAGTGTAGGCAGTCTATTTAGTGTATCTCCTAAGTATTGCGCCTATAATGTGGAGTCTTTGCTACGCCTTGCCCTCCATAATAGCTATATAATCATTCCAGTTTAAGTTAATGGTAACTGTTATCCCAAGGTATTTTGTTGAATTGACTGCATTAAGACCTGTGTGACTGAAATGCAACGGATTATTTTTGGTAATCATGTGGATGACCTCTCACTTTTCCTTCTTTAGACTCAATTGACACATTTCGCACCACGCAGATATCTCATCTAAGTGATTTCGCAAGTGGTTTTAATCTTCTGACGACTTTACTAGACAGTAAATGACAGAATCATCGGCAAATAAGTAAGATGGCTGCTCAGATTGGCTCCTAAATCATTCATATAGATTAGGAACAGTAGAGTAACTGTAACACGTCCTTGGGGACACCACATATTACTTCTGGTTTACTCGATGACTTTCCGTCAGTTACTACGAACTGTGACCTCTCTGACAGGAAATCACGAATCCATACACTTACCTAGCACGATACCTCATAGGCAAGGAGTTTCGTTAAAAGCGACTTGTGAGAAACGGCATCAAAAGCCTTCTGGCAACTTAGAAATATGGAATCAATTTCAGATCCCCTCTCCATCGCAGATATTACTTCATGAGAATAATGATCTAGTTGTTTTGCACAAGAACGATATTTTATGAATTCGTTTTTCTCGAGGTAATTCATAATTTCCAAAATCCTACTGCAAATCGACGTCAGTGATATGGAGTCCGTAACTCACCACATAACTCGTATTTCCTTATATGAGTACTGGCGTGACCTGAGTAACTTTCCAGTCTCTAGCGGTTGTATACGATTGCTAAGTATGGAGCTTTTACATCAGCATACTCTGAAAGGAATCTACACTACTGGCCATTAAAATTGCTGCACCAAGAAGAAATGCAGATGATAAACGGTTATTCACTGGACAAGTATATTACACTAGAACTGACATGTGATTACATTTTCACGCAATTCGGGTGCATAGATCCTGAGAAATTAGTACCCAGAACAACCACCTCTGGCCGTAATAACGGCCTTAATACGCCTGGGCATTGAGTCAAACAGAGCTTGGATGGCGTGTACATGTACAGCTGCCCATGCAGCTTCTACACGATACCACAGTTCATCAAGAGTAGTGACTGGCGTATTGTAACGAGCCAGTTGCTCGGCCACCATTGACCAGACGTTTTCAATTGGTGAGAGATCTGGAGAATGTGCTGGCCAGGTCAGCAGTCGACCATTTTCTGTATCCAGAAAACCGAGCGAGATGGCGCAGTGGTTAGCACACTGGACTCGCATTCGGGAGTACGACGGGTCAATCCCGTCTCCGGCCATCCTGATTTAGGTTTTCCGTGATTTCCCTAAATCGTTTCAGGCAAATGCCGGGATGGTTCCTTTGAAAGGGCACGGCCAATTTCCTTCCCAATCCTTCCCTAACCCGAGACTGCGCTCCGTCTCTAATGACCTCGTTGTCGACGGGACGTTAAACACTAACCACCACCACCATCTATATCCAGAAAGGCCCGTACAGGACCTGCAACATGCGGTCGTACAATATCCTGCTGAAATGTAGGGTTTCGCAGGGATCGAATGAAGGGTAGAGCCACGGGTCATAAGACATATGAAATGTAACGTCCACTGTTCAAAGTGTCGTCAATGGGAACAAGAGGTGACCGAGACGTGTAACCAATGGCACCCCATACCATCACGTCGGGTGATACGCCAGTATGGCGATGACGAACACACGCTTCCAATGTGCGTTCACCGCGATGTCGCCAAACACGGATGCGACCATCATGTATATAAGTCCGAAGGAATAGCCACTATGGCGACTACAGCCGTTACGAAATACCTGACATGTATTCGCAGTTTTGGTTGCAAATACGCACAACCATCAGCTTTGTAAGGGAGGGAAGACAGTGAAAACTTGTGGCAGACTGAGACACGAAACCGGATTTTCCGCTTTACATGAGCGGTCTTCTTACATGCTTTGGTTATCCGTGCACAAATCACGGCCAGACCCAAACTTCCGTATGTCTTCGTTCCTGAGTCACGCATGCATATCCGAAGAAACACTGCATCGTTCATTTTAACACTACAGGCACTAGAATATCGTAGTGATCCGCCGATACAGGGCACCGACTTTCAATTAAAAATGTTCTCCTCTGTACGGGAATTATCATATGTATACAAGTACAGGTTGTGACGAAAGTGCGGCGACATACGGAAGTTTGGGGCTGATGTGACCCTTGTACGGATAGCCAAAGCGGTTAAGACGACCGCCAGCGTCAAGCGGGGAATTCGGGTTCGAGTCCTGGTGTGTCACAGATTTTCACTGTCGTCGTTCCCTTATAAAGCTGATGGTTGTTGTATTCTCAACTGCGAATAATTTGTACAGTTCACGTATTTCATAGATTTGTCGTACTTGAAACGAAATGCTGTAATCGGTCTTTGAAAGTGGACTAATTCCTATCAGAAGTCAGAGCACTCGTTTTTAAACCGAGGGGGTGATAGAGAATGAGGTCACACTACCAGACGACATGTGACTGACGTTTCTGATCTTCATCTTAGTCAAAAACCAAGCACTGCAAGAAACCATTGTACAGGGGAGGAGCTTCTCCCCAGAAAACTCGGTACTGCGGTTTTTTGCGTTTTCTTGAGAAGCAGTCCAGTGCTGTTTCTCTCCCTGTTCTCTGAATTGTAACGTGATAATATGGCAGTCAAAAAGAATAAAGGGAGATTAGGATTTGATTTCCCGTCGAGTCAATTACAACAGTTATAAAATAAGTATATTTTATGAATATCCCTTGAATCTGCACTATTCATATTCATTATTTTTTATGTATTTTAGAGGTGACATGTTTGGTTTTATCTTCAGTATTTCTTCAAAGAATATATCCTTACCGTAAATTTGTAACTATGTGATGCGATTGCGCATATCAGACCTTATGTTATGTTATGTTATATTATGTTAACCGGAGACCTAGAAACGACGGAGAGGCTCCGTCCCCGCCGCAGCCGCAGTCGTCCGCAACCCCACGACGACTACCGCAGTCCACTTCACCCCTCCGTCGCCCCACACCGAACCAAGGGTTATTGTGCGGTTTGGCCCCCGGTAGACCCCCAGGGAACGTCTCACACCAGACGAGTGTAACCCCTATGTTTGCGTGGTAGAGTAATGGTGGTGTACGCGTACGTGGAGAACTTGTTTGCGCAGCAATCGCCGACATAGTGTAGCTGAGGCGGAATATCGGGCACCAGCCCGCATTTGCGGAGGCAGATGGAAAACCGCCTAAAAACCATCCACAGACTGGCCGGCTCACCGAACCTCCGCCGGGCGGATTCGTGCCGGGGACCAGGCGCTCCTTCCCGCCAGGAAAGCCGTGCGTTAGACTGCACAGCCAACCGGGCGGGCACCTTATGTTATACTGAAGCGCCAAACAAAATGGTATAGGCAAGCGTATTTTAATACAGAGATATACAAACAGGCAGTATACGGCGCTGCGATCGGCAACACCTATATAAGGCGCATCTGTTAGATCGGTTACTGCTGCTACAATGACAGGTTATCAAGATTTAAGAGAGTTTGAACGTGGTGCTACAGTCGACGTACTAGCGATGGAACACAGCATCTCCGAGGTAGCGAATAAGTGGTGTTTCGACGTACGACCATTTCACTATTTACCGTGAATATCAGGAATCCGGTAAAACATCATATCTCCAACATCGCTAGTGCCGGAAAAAGATCCTGCAAGAATGGGATAATTGGAAATTTGTGGTAAGGTGTTATGTGACCAAACTGCTGAGGTAATGGGTCCCTAAGCTTTCGCACTACTTAATCTAACTTAAATTAACTTATGCTAAGGACAACACACACACCCATGCCCGAGGGAGAACTCGAACCTCCGACGAGGAGAGTCGCACTGACTGTGACAAGGCTCCCCTGACCGAGCGGCTACCACGCGCCAAGAATGGGACCGACGACGAATGAAGACGATCGATTAACGTGACAGAAGTGTAACCCTTCCGCAAATTGCTACAGATTACAATGCTGGGCCATCAACCAGCGTCAGCGTGCGAAGCATTCAACGAAACATCATCGATATCGGCTTTCGGATCCGTAGGCCTCCTGGTGTACCCTTGATGAAAGCACGTCAGAAAGATCACGCCTCGTCTGTGCCCTCAACAGTGAAATTGGACTGTTGATGACTGGAAACATATTGCCTGGTCGGTCAAGTGAAATATATATAGTGCGAATGGACGTATACGGGTATGGAGACAACCTCATGAATCATGGATCCTGCATGTCAACAGGGGACTGTTAAAGCAGGTGGTGGCTCTGTAATGGTGTGGGGCGCGTGCAGTTGGAGCGATATGGGACCCCTGATACGTCTATATACGACTCTGACAGATGACACGTACGTATGCATCCTGTCTCACCACCTGCATCTATTCATGTCCATGGTGTATTCCTACAAGTTGTGGCACTTCTGCGTGCTTGCGAGGACCCTACACGATATTAGGCATTTGTACCAATTTATTTGGCTCCTGAGTGTATGATGAATGATGGTAAGCTCTTAAGGTCACATGACTTTCTGCATCTAACTTCCAAGATTCGTTGAGTTCAAGTAACTTCCGCAGCTCGAACTGTCCTAGACTATGTCCTGAATCAGAATTGTGTTTGAGAAGCACATCGTAAAATAAATCATATTAATAATATCTTTCTTAAGGCCTTCCCTACATAACAGCTTTACCGTCGAATTTTGTTATTGTAGCTCCACGATATTTTTCCGTAACAACTGTCCATCATAGCTAAATAATATAGCAATTGTTTTTAAAATTTCAGAAACCGTACGCAAGTAAATATTGCACTGGCACTGTTACGAAAAATCTATGAACAGAAGTCTGTGTCAAAAATCTATGGACACCAGTCATTGAATGCTGGCACCTGTTTTGACTGGATCGATGGTGGGAATCCTCCTATCCGTCTGTCAGGTGCCTGAGGATGGTGTAATATGTAGACAAAACTGGTGCTCAACATAAATAGTAATCTGGAAATTTAGACTGCTGAAAGGTGTTTTGATTCGACATTCTATACTGAACAGCCGAGATCCCAAAACCATATTCCAAAGATGGACGTACAGACAAATCAATACACACTCTTAGCCACCTGTCTCCATGCCACATTTTCTAGAAATCGGTTCAGCGGTTTGGCCGTGAAAACGTAGCAGACAGAGTTATTTTCGCATTTATAATATTAGTATGTATGACGCAAGGAAAACTTCTCAGACAAGACTGTAGAAAATTCTGACCAAATAGCGTTACGTGTGTAAGGCTTTAAAGACCATATAGAAAATTACGAAAATAAATTATAAGCATTTTGATTTCGGTAACTAGCTAATATGAAGAAACGCTTTCAGCCGAAAAAATGAGTCGTAACAAGAGTTGAACGTCGTTTTTCACTCTAATTGCAGATGTAAAAACTCTGTTCTATACAATACACCCACACGTAAAGTTAGGAACAGTACTGAAGTTGATGGAAAATTATAGCAGTAATTAACTGCATTGTTTTCCTTAATTTTCGTTTGAACGTGTTTTGATTAGTTACACTCAGCAGAACAGACGTGCAAAATGCACAAATAATGACAATGAAACATGTTTTCGAATACAGCATATAAAAATTATGGATTTCACAATGAATTTCAGTTAACTATACTTAATACGCAATGTTTCAATTCATTTGACAAATATGCTTTGCTTAATTTGGTTCAGCGCAGGTACAAAACAATGATGTCAATAATAACAGCGCCGATGAGTAATTTAAATGCACCCACACCCAAGTGCATAGACACTACAATAGTAGCTCACCTATCTGCAGCTGATAAGGTATGTTTAAATTTATGATAAGAATATGTGTTCCTTCATTTAACAGCACACAGCACTGACAGAAAGATTAAGGATAACAACAAAAAAAACATTGATGGCTGACAAAATAAATGCGTAATTTGTACTCTACTAAGCTGCCTATGAAAATGTTAATACATCCAATTCATAGAAAATTTCTTTTTTATTTCAAAGAAAATAAATTATATAAATACAGTCTGTTACATAAATAACATATAATAATAATGTGCAATTTTTCTGTTGGTAAGATTTCTGATAGATTATCTGGTATTACGGAATGGAGGTTATACAAGTTTAACCTTTCGTATACCGAACGAGTAATAAATTATTTGCATCTCTTCGGTGATAACATTTCTGACAGATTTTGGCTTGTATTACCGACTAAAGGTACCTCCGAGGACAAAGAATTCAAACAAATTACTGAAGGATAGTAGATGTGTTCAACAGTGGGAAATTTGCACGTTCGAATACGCACTTCTATTGGAAACCTGTATTTTCCCAAATATGTGGAAGGTAAGAAGGTGCAGAAGGAAACTAGAGTGTTGAATAATTCAAGTTCTATAAAAAGGACTACTTTGTAGTTCAGTTCAGACTAGCATAGAAAGTTTTGCCTCCAGTCTTGGTATAAGATAATGTTCAGACGACCCCGAGACCAGTGAGGTCTTCGATTGGAAACAATGCCATTTAAACAAATCACTACCCTAATCAACGCTGCTGTCGACAAAATTTTGTTTAAAGACTGATGGATGACACACTTACACTTGTAAATAATTGCCATTAATAGCATTTTCATTATCTGACGTCATGAATATGGGTGTAATTCTCTGGTAACATTCACTACCAGTAGGACTACAGGAGTGTGTTTGGAGTTGGGGTAAAGGTGAATAAAATAAGATGCTGCATAAATAACGTGAAACATATCAGCAATGAACAATATTTAGATTTTTATTTCCTTGCTAAATGCAAGGCATTGCATACCGATATAGCACACCAGTGAAACAATTCTGTGTAGCCACAGCACGAGAGCAGTTACTAATAATAGAGAAAGTAGATGGACTTTGTACCACAGTAACACTACTCGCTCAACAGCATAAAATCTCCCATACAGGAAATCTTAACTGGAACTGCTATTGAACATTAGCATAGTAAAAACTCCTTGCTCTAAAGCTGTTGTGCCACTAACTTCAGTTGCCACTTTTCAGAGGCTCGCCGGCTGGTGTGGCCGAGCGGTTCTAGGCGCTACAGCCTGGAACCGCGCGGCCGCTACGGTCGCAGGTTCGAATCCTGCTTCGGGCATGGATGTGTGTGATGTCCTTAGGTTAGTTAGGTTTAATTGGAAGTGACTGATGACCTCAGATGTTAAGTCCCATAGTGCTCAGAGCCATTTGAACCATTTTTTTTTTTCAGAATCTCAGAAGATGTTAAGCAAATACTGGAAGTGCAAGACGCAGAAAACATCGAAAAACCTTGATACGTTTTGTAGGTCAAGGAGTTACTGAATTATTGGACAAAGAAAGTAACATAGTGAAACAATTCCAAGAATGACATACATTGGGGCCTTCAGAAGTTGGAATCTCCTGATAAACCTAAGTTCAATAAAAATACAATTAAAATAGTTTGGATGTAAATTAATTTTAAAATAAAATGCTGTTTCGATGTTCCAGGTTGCAGAGGGACGCAGTACGCATCACTGAACTTTTATCGTCAGTGTACAAGCAGAAAACCTAACGTCGAATTTAGACCCCGATACAGCATAAATCTCTCTTTACTCAGTTCATTGAGACATCTAGACAACAGGAGAAATGCTCGCAACAGGACTTAGAGCCAGACAGACAGAAAGTCATAGGACAGAAATAAGTTCCACATACACAGAAATACGTGCAATATATGGATGCTGCCGTCTATAATAACTAAAAGCATATTTTCTTGAATTAACGAGTGCGTCTTACGGGTTGATCTGATTTTTCATACTTTGATAATATTCAAAGCCAGTATATTGACTGTACCTCTTTCAACGTTATAGTCTCAAAAAGAGCACCAGTTGTCAGGTTTGAATGTATGTTAGAGTACCAGTTTCTCCAAAGAAACTCATTTAGTTCTTCTTGTGTTAAATCGTGGTTGGTTAGATGTGCTATAAATAACGTAACAGAAAACTGACGTTAAATTACTGCACAATTATTTTTAGGGGGAAAATAACAGCCAGTTGTAGACACACTTTTTATTGTCTAGAATCACTTTCCATTTTTCGCAACATTCTGCTTTCTTGTCTGAATCACTTCCATCACGTTTTGACTTTCTGATATCTTGACTACACAGTAAACAACAATATCACTTGGAAACAAATTACCAGGGCTGATCTGGATGTCTTCTGTATCGTTTGTACTGACTAGGATAGCAGCGTGCCTATGTGCTTATCATGCTTCCTTGGGGGATCATACACATGAATTTGGTTTCACTAGATGACTGATCGTCAGTAACGATTAGAGTTGTAACCTTTCGGAAAGGTACTCCTCAGTCACGTATTTTGATTATATGGCGCTTCTGAGGAACGTTAAGGCCTTATGGAAATCTAGAACCATGAATCACCTTGAGATCCCCTGTCCATAAAGCTCATTATTTCGTGTGAATAAAGAGCCGATTCTATTTCAGAAGATCAATTTTTCTGAATCCGTGATGGTTATATATCAACATATTGTCTTCTTCGATGTATGTCATAACGTTGAAACACAGTATACGTTACAAAGTTATACGACAAATTGACGTAAATAATATTGCTCTGTAATTCTGCGGGTCACTTTTATTGCCTTTCTTCCGTATTGATCTGACCTCTGTCTGCCGCTTTCCAGCATTTACGTACGGATCTTTCGCTAAGACTGCTATTAATAATATCCACATGGAAGTTAAGTTGCTTAGGGGTCAGGAAAATTACTGAATGAAGTTACGTTGTGTAGAAATGTAATTCCTAAACGATTTTTCAGCGGAGATTACAACGTTAAGCGGGTGAGGAAATTTTATTGGGCCTTTTGTGAACGGGTTTAACTTTCATCAGCTAACTCTCTTAACTCATTTAATAAATCCAATCAAAGTCTTATCTGGCTGTGTAGAGCACTGTGAAATCGGTAGAAATGTCAGCTCGTTTACCGTGAGCAAAGAGACAAACTGCGATTCATGTTAAACAGAGAATCTGCAAGTTCTCTTGAGAATGTTTCTTTATTGAATTTTAAATCCGTTCTCCGAGGCGAAGCATGGTGATGAAGTCAGATTTTCCAGACTTCAGATTTCATAGCCAGCATTGTTGTTAAGACTGAATAAGATGTATGGGTACGAGGGTTGTCGTGTTGCAACATCATCGTGCTGCAACAATACAGCTGCACTCAACAGTCCTCCTAGTTTACCTCAAATGATAGGTCGAATATGATTTAGTAGCAGATCTGAGTATGCATTACTCGTCATTTTAACTCCTTTTCCACGTAACGCTGCAAAATTGCTCCTTATGCATCCTAAAAGAGAGCCAGCATAGCTTATTTCTGCCTACTGCTGAAGGCGGTAGTATTTTAGTTCCGACGAAGACATACGACGCCATTCTTTGCTCGAAATTTTCGTTACAGGTTGGTTATAGTGCACCCTTGTATCATCTTCCGTAACAATTCTGTAGCTCTGCCACTGCGGCGATATCTTTGTTCTCCACTTCGCGCTATGCGTGGACCGATCGCGGACGCCTTCCACAGAAGTTACGGCGCTTGCAAACTTTCTACGCCACTCGTACACTTGCTGGGCGGAACACTCAAATCACCGTATTGTGCTTTCGTCCTGAAATGCATATACACTGATTCAACAGCGTTACTCTCCAAAAAGGTATCTCAGGTCGCTGTTCCAATGCGGTGCAAGTCGACACTCCTTGCAGAGACACAGTTTCGTTTTCTGTGATGCAACAACAGGTTGCCAACTGTTGATCATGTGTCGAGCGTAACACATATCTCACGAGACTTCCTGAAAACGTGACGTCACATTGACGCAATATCGATAATCAATGCAGTAGGCGCCATGTTCAGTTTCGCATATTTAGCGGTTTCGTATTAGAACTAGTAGTATACCGATTCAAGGCAACAGCAGATTGGAAATGAGTCATAAACATGTCAGCCTTATCATTAAGTGTCAGTTAACACATCAATGACGTAAGTCTTAAAGAGATACCATCACAGCCAAGACAGGTTGGTTAAAAACATGAACAAGGTAACAGGTAATGTAGTGGTTTTTGAACTCGAAGGATGTAGGGATTCACCCCGCTACATGCTTCTTCTTCATCTAAGCGTTTTTAGTACATTCTGAGACTTTTTTATGAATTTAATATTCAAGGGTTTTTGCATTTCCATCAGATTAGAGAATGAAGAATGAAGCAAATATTTGACGATTTTAGAGTGTGCAGTTAGGCAGGGACCTAAGAGGGCAACTGCGAAATCGGTAATACAACGTTTAGGAACTTTTTTGCACTTATAAGATTTTCCTTTGATTTTTGCATGAAAACAGCCTCGGTTGCAAAAATGTTTTTATTAATAAGAATTACGCGTTCGCCCTTGCAAAGCAACACTATACTATCTGTAGACAATAGCACAAAGAAATTATTATGACAAAACGGCAAACAGAATGAGGCGTGGTTCTAAACTGTTCCGCCACGTGTGCAAGGGGCAGAAATATATGGATCAACTCACGTAGAAATGTAGTAGGATAAGCATCATCAGTCAGTTTCTCCTGAAGCGTATTAAACAAGAATAAACTGCGTCGAGTTGTAACACTGGGCCGTGAAATGGCAGATGCGTGAAGGACCTAAACGGGAAGTAAAAGTACAAAAGTCAAATTAAACAAGATTAATGGTGCGTGGTGGGAGAAATTGAAATATAAAATGGACAAAATGCTAGACCAATTAGGTACCTTACGTGTTCCAGAGCAGGCTCAGCTAAGGTATAAACAGCACAGAACCACGCCTACAACGTATCGATGTAGAGCAGGAAACGGTCGTCTAAGCAGGTCCGTCACCGTAAGAACAAAACTGACTATGAGGTGTGCGATCGGATATGCAGCGCCATTGTCATGGGTGTAGCTAGACGGGGCAAAGGCTCCAATGTTAACACATTACTCTAATTGCATTGTTTAATGTCAACAATGTAAAAATTTATTAAAATATATACGATATCACTTAAAAAGAGGGCAAATCACATTGTGGTTAAAAAACTATAAAGAACTAACGGAAACTTGTTAATAACAGTTGGACATAAGGGCTACGTAAAAGTACATAGAAAATATAATAGCCGAGCGGGATAGCCGCCCGGGCGGTCTGAAGTGCCTTGCCAGGTTCGCGAGGATGGATGTGTGTGTTGTCCTTAGCGTAAGTTAGTTAAAAGTTGGATTAAGTAGTATGTAAGCCTAGGGACCGATGACCTCAGCAGTTTGGTCCCATACGAAGTTAACCGCCACCCATCCCACCCAAAATACACTACTGGCCATTAAAATTTCTGAACCAGGAAGATATGCACATGATAAACGGGTATTCATTGGACAAATATATTATACTAGAACTGACATGTGATTACATTTTCACGCAGTTTGGGTGCGTAGATCCCGAGAAATTAGTACCCAGAACAGCCACCTCTGGCCGTAATAACGGCCTTGATACACTTGGGAATTGAGTAAAACAGAGCTTGGATTGCGTGTACAGCTCCAGCTGTCCATGCAGCTTCAACACGATACCACAGTTCATCAAGAGTAGTGACAGGCGTATTGTGACGAGCCAGTTGCTCGGCCACCATTAACCAGACGTTTTCAGTTGGTGAGAGATCTGGAGAATGTGCTGGACAGGGCAAGCGTCGAAGATTTTCTGTATCCAGAAAGGCCCGAACAGGACCTGCAACATGCGGTCGTGAATTATCCTGCTGAAATGTAGGGTTTCGCAGGGATCGAATGAAGGGCAGAGCCGTGGGTCGTAACACATCTGAAATGTAACGTCCACTGCTCAAAGAGCCGTCAATGCGAACAAGAGGTGACCGAGACGTGTAACCAATAGCACCCCATACCATCACGCCGGGTGATACCTCAGTATGGCGATGACGAATACATGCTTCCAAGGTGTGTTCGCAGCGATGTCGCCAAACGCGGATGCGACCATCATGATGCTGTAAACAGAACCTGGCTTCATCAGAAAAAATGACGTTTTGCCATTCGTGCACCCAGGTTCGTCATTGACTACACCATCGCAGGCACTCCTCTCTATGATGCAGCGTCAAGGGTAACCGCAGCCATAGTCTCCGAGCTGATAGCCCATGCTGCTGCAAACGTCATCGAACTGTTCGTGCAGATGGTTGTTGTTTTCCAAACGTCACCATCTGTTGAGTCAGGTATCGAGACAAGGCTGCACGATCCATTACAGCCATGCGGTTAAGATGCCTGTCATCTCGACTGCTAGTGATACGGGGCCGTCGGGATCCAGCACGGCGTTCCGTATTACCCTCCTGAACTCACCGAGTCCATATTTTGCTAGCAGTCATTGGATATCGGCCAACGCAAGCATCAATGTCGCGATACGATAAACCGCAATCGCGATAGGCTACAATCCGACCTTTATCAAAGTCGGAAACATGATGGTACACATTTCTCCTCCTTACACGAGGCATCACAACAACGTTTCACCAGGTCAACTGCTGTTTGTGTATGAGAAATCGGTTGGAAACATTCCTCATGTCAGCACGTTGTGTGAATGCTCTGAAAAGCTAATAATTTGCATATCACAGCATCTCCTTCCTGTCGGTTAAATTTCGCGTCTGTAGCACGTCATCTTCGTGGTGTAGCAATTTTAAAATGGCCAGAAGTGTATAATAGCAAAAGATGAATCAGTTTCACTTCAAAGAATGCTCATAACAGCAAGGTAAACAAAAGCACAGCAACGTTAATAAACTAAGTGCAATGAATAAGGGAGTCTCATTGCGTAGCCGAAGAAACAACCTGTGACGTGTGTGCCACAAATTCCTGAGCGGCATAGCCAATGCATTAATCTATAAATTGCAATAGTCTGTAAAAGGGTTCAAGAGAACCTTAAATAAAACTACATGTAAGTGAAACAACAGTAGCTAGCATACCAAATATCCTTTAAGTATGCATGATGTTTATGTTTACGTAGCATCAGACATCCAAAATGGAGTGAAACCAATATTAGTAGTCATTTGCATCACTCTCGTAAACCACACGTATCAGTTTAAAAGATCCATCCTAACATTAAACGTGCTCGCTTTGGTGAAGCAATAGTAAACGTAAATATCCGAGGGTTGGAACTTGAATAGTGGCAACTATTTATTTACAGCTCGTTCAAAATAGATACGTGTATCAAAGTTTTACTGACCTTCAAAGTAGTCACCAGCATAGTGTATAACCGTTGCCAGCGATGTGAAAGTCGTATGATACTCTTAGCAGTGCCAGTTGTGTTGACAGTTCGAGCGGCGCAGTCTGTTGCCCGATTAATTTGTATCAGTTCTGAAATGAATGCCGTGAAGTGTTTCCTTCAGTTTAGAAATCGAGTTGAACTTACGACGGCTTAAGTCAGGGGAGTGCAGTAGGTGGTATAGCACTTAGCAGCCCCATCAGTCGCCTGCCTGAGTGGCCGTGCGGTTCTAGGCGCTATAGTCTGGAGCCGGGCGACCGCTACGGTCGCAGGTTCGAATCCTGCCTCGTGCATGGATGTGTGTGATGTCCTTAGGTTAGTTAGGTTTAATTAGTTCTAAGTTCTAGGCGACTGATGTCCTCAGAAGTTAAGTCGCATAGTGCTCAGAACCATTTGAACCATTTTTGAACCCCATCAGTCAAACAAATCGGTAATAGCTTACACTGTACGTGCTTGAGCATTGTCCTGCAAAATGATGGCCAGGTCCTGTAGAAAGTATCACCACTTCTGTCTCTATGCTGTTCATTTTTGGAACACTACCAATGAATAGCTTGGAGACAGAAATGATGACACTTTCTGCAGGACCTGACTATCATTTTGCAGGACAATTCTCAAGCACGTACAGTGCAAGCTATTACTGATTTGTTTGTCTGATGCGGCTGCTAAGTGCTGTACCACCTACTGCACTCCCCTCACTCAAGCCCTCGTGGTTCAGCTCGATTACTAAACTGAAGGAAACACTTCACGGCAATACGCTTCACAACTACTACAAATTCCTCGGCAATAGACCGCGCCGCTCGAACTGTCAACACAACTGATACTGCTAAGAGTGTCCTACGACTTCCACGTCGCTGACAATGGGTCATACACAATGTTGGTGACTACTTTGAAGGTCAGTAAAACTTTGAAACACATACCTATTTTGCACGAGCTATAAATAAATAGTTGCCACTATTAAAGTTCCAACCCTCGTAGATGGTAGGTCAGGTTGTATAGTTATCTATACTTCTCGTTCCCTACCCCTAAAATAAGAACGGGCTGTTGGAGTCATAGAGTCAGGGGCACTCCAGCAAAATGCACTGTCTGATCAGAAGATGCTATGCGGAGTGTGCCGCTAGATGTCACAAGAGGTAGACCAACCAGTATAAAAAACGAGGCGTGGAGTATTAGGTTGTCAGAAGGGAAGCAATAACAGCATAATGGGTCTGTTAGAAGACCTCCATGACTTGGAACCTGGGTTAGTCGTTGGATGTCACCGGAGTAACATATCCATCACGAACATTTCAACCCATTTTATGCTGTCCTAGCTGCCTGACGTTGATGTGATTATGAAGTGGAACAGCGATGGAGCAACCATAGTTGTTGTTGCTTCATCACTGCCATGACAAGGCAGACGTCATGCGCTGACAGGCAATGACAGTCGAGCACTGAAGAGTGTGGGTGTAAATATTACATGAAATCAGGGCAAGGAATCACTCGTGAATTTCAAAGTACTACCAATAGCCCAGCTAGCATACCACTGGACATTAAAAACAATGGGAAACAATGGTCGAGCAGCTCCTCATGAGATATACATTTGTGCCGTCAATGCTAAGCGACCTAGTACGTCATCATATCGCTCAGTATCTGTTAACCCAATTTTTAGCATTTTTTACTGCACCCAGATTTGAGATGCGCCAAGTTTCTCGAGAATTCTCCCTGTCTGTGGTCAATTCCATACCACATACTGCTCCACAAGCAGTTTGAGGAACGTTTCCTTCATTTATACAAGGTACTCTAGAAATTTTGCGACGAATTTCCCGGGGTTAGAGTATGTTGAGAAACAAATCGAAGGTAAGAACCTGTGTCCGGGAAGTCATCCAGTGACGCTACTGAGCGTCGTACGTAGTTATAGGCTTCGGCGCCTGCCAGTAGGCCACCCCTTCAGCAGCAAATGTGACTTCGTACTCTGACACGCCTTAGGCGGAAGATCTTGCAATGTTGTTTGCCATACAGGCATCGCGACTGATTGCCACGGCGCCAGTGAAGAAGATGGGGCTAACTATTGTGTAGAAAGGTCTTGTCTCCTACGAATGCGCCGCTCTGCTGCCTCAGTGGACGACGGTTTTCACTGGATGGTGTGGTCGAACCGCTACGGTCGCAGGTTCGAATCCTGCCTCAGGCATGGATGTGTGTGTTGTCCTTAGGTTAGTTAGGTTTAAGGAGTTCTAGGGGACTGATTGTACGCGAGTTGGGATGGAAGTCATTAAAGCAAAGACGTTTTTCGTCGCGACGAGATCTATTTACGAAATTTCAGTCACCAACTTTCTTTTTCCAATGCGAAAATATTTTGTTGAGCCCAACCTACACAGGTAGGGATGATCATCAAAATAAAATAAGAGAAATCAGAGCTCGAACAGAAAGGTTTAGGTGTTCGTTTTTGCCGCGCGCTGTTCGGGAATGGAATGGTAGAGAGATAGTACGCGGCCTGTTCAGAAAGTAAGCTCCGATTGATTGCCAAATTGAAACCACAGTGAACATCAGAAATGTTTTACTTGTAACAATTAGCTACACCTTTCAGCTACTTCTCTACATAGTCGCCGTTCTGAGTTAGACTTTTGTCATAGCGTTGTCCCAACTTTTCAATAGCCTCATCATAGAAGGCAGCCGCCACTGCTTTCCGCCAATTCTCCACGCTGGCCTACACCTCGTTGTCTGTGTCAAAATGTTGTCTTCAAAGACAGCGGTTCATGTGACCAGAGATGAAACTCAGGGGGAGACAATTGCGGACTGTATTGTGGGTAATCTCACATTTCCATTTGAAAACGATGCAGGAGCATCTTCATTGCCCCTGCAGAATGCGGCTGAGAATTGTCTTGAAGAAGAAACAGCACGACAGTTATGTAATGTTAGCTGCATAGCTTCTGGCGAAATTTCTCACCAGGCCCTCGTACTTGGCGGCAGACACTATTTTCTAGACATCTTTACGCACTCACTGCGAGCTCAGAAATGAGAAGAGCGACGTGATGCTAACTGGGGTTATACTAGAGACACTACCCAACACATCTGTGCAAAGCTTTATCGGATTTTCATAGTCGTTTCCATTTCGCGACCGATCGGAGCTTACTTTCTGAACGCCCCTCGTATGATTGTGGTTCGATGAACCCTCTGCCAAGCACTTAAATGTGAATTGCAGAGTGGTAGAGTTGATGTAGATGTAAATGACCTCCAATGTTAAGTCCCATAGTGCTCACAAGGGAACCTCCCCATCGCACCCCCTTCAGATTTAGTTATAAGTTGGCACAGTGGACAGGCCTTGAAAAACCGAACACAGATCAATCGAGAAAACAGGAAGATGTTGTGTGGAACCACGAAAAAAAATAAGTAAAATATGCAAACTGAGTAGTCCATGCGCAAGATAGGCAACATCAAGGATAATGTGAGCTCAGGAGCGCAGTGCTCCAGGGGTTAATTTGATCTTTGAAAAACAAAAACAAATACGATCGAGTGACGAACATCACTACCTGGTTTAGACTTGGATTTTTTCTAAAATGTCAAGGAACCTGTAATTAATTTTAGTTTGTTTTATTACTTTTAAATGTCAGTTGAAAATTATGTACTACTATGGAATGTTATGACCAATAAATTGGGAAAAAAAGTGATTAGCGTGAGCAGCTGCTGAACGAGAGGTCCTTGATTCAAGTCTTCCCTCGAGTGAAAAATTTTCTTTCTTTATTTTCGCAAAGCTATGATCTGTCCTTTCATTCATTGACGTCTCTGTTCACTGTAATAAGTTTAGTGTCTGTGTTTTGCGACCGCACCGCAAAACCGTGCGGTTAGTAGACGAAAGGACGTACCTATCCAATGGGAACCGAAAACATTTGATCGCAAGGTCATTGGTCAACCGATTCCTCCACAGGAAAACACGTCTGATATATTCAATACGACACTGGTGGCGGCATGTGCGTCACATGACAGGAATATGTTGTCGACCCACCTAACGTGTACACTTGGCGAATGGGTAAAAAGATTCTTCTACCTTGCCCTATTTAGGTTTTCTTGTGAATATGATAATCACTCCCAAAAAATTGATGAATACATAAGAGTTTGTCACATAAACTGCAACAAAAAAATGCAACTGTTTCACAGTCGCACAGTTTTCCCTGTGCTCTATCAAAACATTGGTTCTCAACGTTTTCAAATTTTTTCTTGTGTAGACCGTAAAATCCTACATATGTCCAAGCAAATCTGAACATGTCCTGGGATTTCGGAGAGCGAAGTTGATTATGTGTGAGTACCTGAACTTTGATAATGACACACGATCACTTAAACAATACTGCTCTGTGTACCTGTGCAGCTTCGCAAAATAATTGTCTGAAAATAAAAAAATTACCCTTTTTACGCGAGGGAAGACTTAAAAGCAATGACCTCTCCTTCCGCAGCTGCTCACGCTAACCACGGGACCACGGCGCTCCTGTGCTCACACTATCCTTGTTGCCTCTCATGCGCATGCACTACTCAGTTTGTATATTTTGCTTTTTTTTCGTAGTTTCATACAACTTCTTCCTGTTTTCTCGATTGATCTGTGTTCAGTTTTTCAAGGCCTATCCACTGTGCCAACTTATAACTAAACCTGGGGGGGGGGGGGGGGGGGGGAGGGGGGGTGCATGGGGAGGTTCCCTTGTCAGAGCTGTTTAAACCATTTGAACGACGATTTTGGAGAAGGGTTTCCATTAGCTATTTATTTTCCCCTGGAACCCTGCAAAATCTCCTATGTTTTTTCGTAGAAAGGAGTGAAAAAATGCAAATGTGGACCTCTTTCTTCGCTAAAGTAACCTAATTCTAATTTCTTCATTATTTCAGACTACTTACGTAATGTAGATTGGTAACTATATCATCACTTTTACTATTATGCTTGCACCAGTTTCGATATTAATCAAGTTTTTCTTGTCCTTTCTCCTACCTTCCTTCACTTTCGTCTTAGATTTTTTAACGTTACCAGTCTTTTGTATTACGTTAACTTCTCATTCATTCAGTGCGCCAACTCTTTGGCCTGTTCCTTACTTTCGACGTGGAAGGCTACGTCTTCTGTGAAATATTACATTTTAATTTATCTCGTAAACTATTCTTTCATTACATTGTTTCTTGAATAGACATGTTGAAAAATAACAAATATAAGCCTCAACCCATCATTGTCCGCTATTAACTCAAAATTGTCTTCTTCCTACTTACAATAATGCACACAGAACTAACTACAAGAAATTCGCGATTATTGCTGAGGAATTAAATGTACATTTTAGAACAGCGAGCACTATTATAGAAAGAATCCGGCTTACAGGAGCGTAGCCGTACACAGAAAGCTATAAGAGAAACTCGTTTAAAGTTAAATGGCTCTGAGCACTATGGGACTCAACTGCTGAGGTCATTAGTCCCCTAGAACTTAGAACTAGTTAAACCTAACTAACCTAAGGACATCACAAACAACCATGCCCGAGGCAGGATTCGAACCTGCGACTGTAGCGGTCTTACGGTTCCAGACTGCAGCGCCTTTAACCGCACGGCCACTTCGGCCGGCGTTTAAAGTTACAAAGGATTGTTTCTATACAGACGAGTCTGCATCGATTCCACGGCACAGCATGTGATGAAATAAAATAGTTGTGGGAGGAAGTAATGGAGCAGAAGATCAAATAGGCTCCTTGTAAGAAAGAATTCGATGCTTCCAGCTTCACCAGAGCACTAGAAAAATGCAATAACGGTGGATGATTACCTGGGAGAAACGTTACAGGTAGGACCCAAAGAGGAGTTACCAACCACTAACCAAGGAGGGATTGTGCAGTAATATAAAAATGTTGAGTGAAGGCCCAAAACGTTAGCAAACTCCCACGTAACAAACCGGAAAATCAAAAATAAATAAATAAATAAATAAACAGAGGGATAAGGTCATAGGTGGACAGTATAACTAATGTGACTGTGTAGTTTATGCTTTACATCTCTTCATTGGTTTTCAGATTCACTGAAGGAATTTTCACCAAAATGCTCGTGTTTATCAACTTCAAATTTTTTTACCTTGTGCAATTAGCAGAAATACTACTTTTAGAGATAACTGTTTAAGATATAATTACTCGTGTAACGTCTCTGTGAATCAGTAATCTTAATTGTTTTTGAATGACAACGACGACGCGAAAAAACGATTTCACAAACTCTAAAATATTAACGATTCCATTTTTCTTCTCAGTAATTTGATGACCGGCCTGGTCTTTGTCAGTTATCACATCCTATTATTATTTACATTATAAAGCAGTTTCTATTCGAACTGTAAAAGAAATGTGATCGTCAATGCGGCTTGACAGTAGGAGTTACGGCTTTCATCAGTGACGCCGGCAAAGACCCAGTATAGCAAATTAATAACTTATTCATTCGCTAATGGCTTACTACATTTCATAGCTAAAAGCGACTGTGTTCGGGCGGCTTAAGAAAGCGCTAGGAGGCAACCAATTCAGAAGCAATGAAGAGACGATAAGCCGCGATGCACAAGAGACTGCATTCACAAGTGAAAGAATTCTTGTCACGAGGTATCCATGAACTTCCGTAGTGGTGGAATCCGAGAACTACTTGTCACTGCAATTACGTCGAAAAGTTAGCCGGCCGCGGTGGTCTAGCGGTTCTAGGCGCGCAGTCCGGAACCGCGCGACTGCTACGGTCGCAGGTTCGAATCCTGCCTCGGGCATGGATGTGTGTGATGTCCTTAGGTTAGTTAGGTTTAAGTAGTTCTAAGTTCTAGGGGACTGATGACCACAGTAGTTAAGTCCCATAGTGCTCAGAGCCATTTGAACCATTTTTTTGAAAAGTTAGATGTATCTGTAACTTTTTGCATTGCCCCATTTTTATAACACACCGTCCAGTCACACTAATGTGACCATTGACTGTATTTGATGTGAACGTGCAATACACACTCACAGTTAGCAGATGGCAGCACTCGCAGTGGAGGGTATACGGGATTTTCCGTAAGAGAGTGCAAAAATGTAAGAGGACATAGAGAATGCTCCACTGAACAATTTTAGGTAGGGAACCAGGGATCGGAGAAGCCAGCTTAATGAGATATGCAAGTAAACTTGTATACCGTTTTGTCTAGCTTTACCGTTTTGCGGCTTATTTACAACTAACATGCGAACAAGTTTACATGTACTGTTCTGTTTATTTACGTGTACATTCTTTATTTCCTCCAAGGAAACCAGGAGGATGAGCCTGATTCCCAGGAACTCTAGGTGCAAGCTTCGCTTACTTTACTTGTTCATAAGGTCCCTCTGTGGTTCAGTACAAACAGGATGACAATTATTGGACTATATGACATAAAATCGTCATAACTTCTGAACGGTTTGCGTCAGGACGTCCAAACTGCGCTGTTGGCAGCGGGGAATGATAGGAATTATTATGCGCATGCGGTTTGGTTTAGCGACGAAGCCATTTTCATTTGGATGGGTTCGAATAAGCAAAATTGGCGCGTTTGAGATTTGGGTAACTGGGAGTCCGCATTTCGCGATAGAGGATCTCTGCACCCTCAACGGGTGACTGTGTGGTATGCAATGTCCAGTCACAGAATAATCGGTGCAATATTCCTTGGTGGCACGGTGATTACCGAACGGTGCGTGAAGATTTTGGAAGATCCGAAGTGACCCCGCTTCCGACAAGATCTGTTTCATGCAAGGCGGAGATCGATCCCCTCGAAGCAGGAGAGTGTTTGATGTCCTGGAGGAACACTTTGGCGACCGCATTCTGGCTCTGGGGTACCCAGAAGCCTCTGGCATGGGCCTCGATTGGCCGCCATATTCTCCAGAGCTAACCACATGTGACTCCTTTTTGTGGGGTTGTATCAAAAGACAAGGTATACAGCAATAAACCCAAAACCATGGCCGAGCTGAATACAGCCATTCAGGAGGTCATCCGATACTTCCGCTGGTCATGCGTAATTTGGCTATTCGCCTGCGCCGCATCTTCGTCAATGACGGTAGGCATATCGAACATGTCATAACCTAAATCTGAAAATCAGAAGTGACGTTTACATTTTGAATAAAGTTTGTGCATGCCGTGGTTTGTAACTAATTTATGTTCTTTCATATAGTTCCATAATTGTCACCATGTACATTGTCCCACGACAGAACGTGCTATAAATCAACAAAAGACCTGTTCACTACTCAGTGCTATACAGAGACGTACAATACAATACGATGGAGCCACGAAGCTCCCAGAACGATGAAGATGGTGCTTGCGGAAAGAAAGATTACAGTTTAACGTCCCGTCGATGGTGAGGTCATTGGAGACGGAAAACAAGCTCTGATTGTTTCAAGGATGGGGAAGGAAATCAGCCGTGCTCCTTCAAAAGACCCATTCGAGCATTTGCCTGAAGCAATTTGAGGAAATCACGAAAACCTAAATCTGGATTACCAGGCGGGGATCTGAGGCCTCGTCGTCTCTTTCGGAAATCTTTTTGTCAGCCTCGCCTCCTACAACGAGATAGTGAAGATTTTCCCAAGAACATTTACTTTGAACCCCACATAACTTTCATAACTTTGATCACCACGGTAATTCGATGACTGTTGCACTGGATAACACTTTAATTTTTATTTCCCCCAACCCATCCTTCCCCCTCCTTCCCCTCTTGGCGATTTTCCCCTTGCCGTAACCCTATTCCACACCATAAAAAATCTACATCTACGTACATACTCCGCAAGCCACCGAAAGGCGTGTGATGGAGGATATCATGTACTACCTTTGCGGTTCCACCTGCTAATACAGCAAGGGGAAAACGACTCTCTGTATACCTCCGTATAAGCCCTAATTTTCCTTACCTTATCTTACTGGTCCTTACGCTGAGTGTACGTTGTCGGCATTAGATTCGCTCTGCAGTCAGTTTCAAATGCCGGTTCTCCAAATTTTGTCAGTAGAATTCCTCAAAAAGAACTTCGATTTCCCTCCAGTGATTTCCATTTGACTTCCCGAAACATCTTCGTAATACTCGCCTGTTGTTCGAACCTACCCGTAACAAATCTAACAGCCCGTCTCTGAATTGCTTCAGTGCCTTTCATTAATCCGACCTGGTACGGATCCCAAACACTTGAGCATTACTCAAGAATGGGTGGCACTAGTGTCCTTTACAGATGAATCATACATTCCTAAAACTCAAAATATTCCTAATAAATCAAAGTTGACCACTCGCTGTCACTACTACAAACCTTACGTGCTCGTTCCGTTTCATATTGTTTTACAGCGTAACGCCTATATATTTAATAGAAGTGACTGTGTCAAGAAGCACATAGTAATGATATATAACGATCGTACTGACTAGTTACACAAACACTCCACTAACAATCGTGTTAAGTGCTGTCGCCACGTGGTAACGACGATAGACTCAAATTTGCTGAGAACAGGATACATATATCCACAGGTCCTTGTAGATTTGAGTATTTCGTGTTGACCTTTAATCGTTAATGCAAGGTCGTCGAACAAAAATCGTTCAAATGGCTCTAAGGACTATGGGACTTAACATCTGAGGTCATCAGTCTCCTAGACTTAGAACTACTAGAACTACTTAAGGGGCTCCAGATCAAAATCATGAAAAGTTCAATTTTTACTTTTTTGCGTTTTCTGAATCTGCATACTATTACCTTTTAATAGATACATAATTTATTCAACTGCGAAGACTACAACTATTTTTAAATTTTTTTTGAAATGTGTTCTACATGGGCGTGACCCACTGTGGCGCTGTTAAACTGCTGCAAATGGTGTTATTATTAACGTCTGTGTTCATCGGGGACATTTTAGTGATGTGAGATAAAGTATGTGTTGTAGCTAACCTGTGATGGTTCAATATATATCGCTGGTGTGATTGTCGATTGTTTCATGTTTATTTACTCTGTCGTTATCTCGAAAATATTCGTAATTAATTCTGTTTCTTGAGTCTCTGTTTTGTTGAAGTATAATAATGAGTAAAAGTAAAGTTATTAGAAATCCTCTGAAGGCTTTTAAGAAAAGGAGAAATGTTGGAAAGCCAAAGGTATGTGTTATTACTGTAAACACTAAAGACGATAACCAAGTGAGTGGACCTAACCTCTCAAGTACACCTGCCCATAGCAGTCAAAGTGGGAAAGAAAATACTTCACAGAAGAAGCTTGGTTCAATGAGTGAAAACTATGAGTGTTTTATGGGCGAATCGGATGTGAATGAAATATTTGATATGTCGGTTCTCAAAGGAATTTTTTCAAACTGTATAAGATGTATTCATTGTAGTGAAGTTGGTCTGGAACTCTCCATAATAAAGCACGTAGGAATTGCTAGTGAAATACAACTGAAATGCGATAAGTGTTCATACATGACCACCTTTTGGAACAGTTCAAAAATGGTTCAAATGGCTCTGAACACTATGGGACTTAACATCTGTGGTCATCAGTCCCCTAGAACTTAGAACTACTTAAACCTAACTAACCTAAGGACATCACACACATCCATGCCCGAGGCAGGATTCGAACCTGCGACCGCAGCAGTCGCGCGGTTCCGGACTGAGCGCCTAGAACCGCGAGACCACCGCGTCCGGCTTTGGAACAGTGTTGCAGTAACTGCAACTGAAGAAAATGGTAGCAAAATCTACGAACACAACAACGAGCGATGCTTGCTTTAGACAAGGAACGCCTTCGGGCTGCAGACAGGGCTGCAAAGAGTTTAGAAATACAAGCAAGAGTAAACAGGAGGAGGAACAAGAGGAAGCTGGAGGAGGAGTTTGGAGAGGATGAAGATAATCCATCCTATGGACCTGGAATGCACTAAAAAGATAATCCAATCTTTGTCGCTCGATTCCCAAAACTTTCATTTTCTCATACTAATTACATGTTTTCTAAGGATCTTCCAAACATATTTGTTTCAAACTTTCAGTAAATGTTACACAGTACCGTCTGCATAATTTAACACAGCCTTTTTCCAAAAAACTGTATATTTTTGAATATATAAATAAAAAATTGCAAAAAAATGTTGTGAATTTTCACTACAATTGAAAAAAAAATCATCTTTAATAACTGAACTAAAATTTTGTAAAATCCCTGTGTTAAGTTGCAGCCCATATTCCAATAAATAATCTGTAAAAAGTTCAACTTCCTACCTCAAATACTTTGTGAGGAAAGATGTAATTTATATGCGTTATTTTAACATTGCAAGTATAGAGCGTTCCGGAGCCCCTTAAACCTAACTAACCTAAGGACATCACACACATCCATGCCCGAGGCAGGATTCGAGCCTGCGACCGCAGCAGCAGCACGGTTCCAGATTGAGGCGCCTAGAAGCACTCGGCCACAGCGGACGGCCAGTCGTTAAACATATCACAGCTGATTTCCTTTCCCTGTTCCAGCTTGTGCTACATCTCCAATGACGTCTGACACGACACCACGTTGAACACTAACCTTCCTTCATTCAGTCTGGCTGCGACGCTGTTGACCACGTATTACTCTGTTTGTGATTTTCCCCTTTGCCAAAGCTTTTGGGTACTTGTTTTTGGAATTCAATAAACTTTGAGATTTCATTTCCATCATAGTCCCTACCTATGTCTGATAATGGCTACACATACGATGATAAAAAAAATCGCATCACAAAGAAGGAGATGTGCGACATATACTTAAATTAGTAGGTGTCTTTCTACTTCTATAAGATGATATTTATTCAGATTTGACCAGTCACATAAGAGTGGCGATAGTAACACCACTATGAGGGTGCAAATCAGGTTTGCTTTACATGTACGCTGTAACGGTCGTGAGTGTTAGTTACCTTTGAGTTTGGACATCGTGAGTTTATGTTGGTCAAGAGCGCCTTTAAGCACAAAGACGCCGTTATCAGCACTTTATTGAGTTTGAACGCCGTCATGTAATAGGGATACGAGAACCCGTATGTTCCGTCTCCGATATCACCAGAATACTTGACAGAAATGTAGCCACTGTACCTGATTCCTGGCAGCAGTGTTCACGAGAAAGTACGATGGCGAGAATGCAGGGCTCCAGACACTATCGAGAGGGATGACCTTCCTGTTCGGCGTATAGCTCTGGCGCATCGTACTGCTTCTGCAGCAGGTCTGGCAAGCAGTTGGCATCACAGTGACAACCAACTGTTACAAATCGTTACTTCAAGAACAGCACCGAGCCAGATGTCCTGTAGCGTACATTCCATCGACTCCAAACCACCGCCATTTGCGACTACAGTGGTGTCAAGCGAATGCTCACTGGAGAGCAGGGTGGAGGTCTGTTGTGTTTTCTGATGAAAGTAGGTTCTGCCTCGGTGCCAGTGGTGGCCCGGTGTTCATTAGAAAGGGGCCAGTTGAGGGCGTGATAACAACCTGTCTGTGTGCTAGACACTATGGACCTACACCTGGAGTTTGGATTGCGATTTTGAACGACAACAGGAGCACTCTCGTGGTTATCCTACACACGCTTACAAAATTGTATGTCAATCTGGTGGTCCGACCTGTTGTGGTGCTATTCAAGAGCAACATTTAAGGGGTGTGGTCCCCAACAGGATAACACTCACCCACTTGCCGCTTTTGTTAGCCAACACGCTCTACAGCGTGTCGACCTGTTGCCTTGACATGCTCGATCACCAGATCTGTCTCCAATCGGACACGCATCACACATCATCGGACGCCAACGCCAGCATCATCCACAACCAGTAATAACCGTTCCTGTGATGACGGACCAAGTGCAACAGGCATGGAACACGATCACATAAAATGACATCCGGCACCTGTACAACACAGTACATAGGCATTTATATGCTTGCATTCAACATTCTTGCGGTTACACCGGTTATTAACCTACTAGCGTTCCACACTTGCAATAACCTGTCTCGCAATTACATCAGCCTGTGAAGTCGCAATGTTAATAAATATTTTATCTAGAAAAGCATATTTCCGACGTTTCATCTTTGTTGATGTTGTGAGTCGGCCGGTGTGGCCGAGAGGTTCTAGGCGCTACAGTCTGGAACCGCGCGACCGCTACGGTCGCAGGTTCGAATCCTGCCTCGGGCTTGGATGTGTGTGATGTCCTTAGGTTAGTTAGGTTTAAGTAGTTCTAGGTTCTAGGGGACTGATGACCTCAGATGTTAAGTCCCATAGTGCTCAGAGCCATTTGAAACTTTTTTTTTCCAGAGACTGGCTTGATGCAGCTCTCCATGCTACTCTATCCGGCGCAAGCCTCTTCATCACCGAATAACTACTGCAACCTACATCCTTCGGAATCTGTTCAGTGTATTCATGTCTTTGGTCTTCCTCTACGATTTTTACATTCAACGCTTCCCTCCAATACTAAATTGGTGACCCGTTGATGCCTCAGAACATGTCCTACCTACCGAACCCTTCTTCTAGTCAAGTTGTGCCACAAACTCCTCTTCTCCCCAATTCTATTCAGAACCTCCTCATTGGTTACGTGATCTACTCATCTAATCTTCAGCATTCTTCTGTAGCACTACGTTTCGAAAGCTTCTATTCTCTTCTTGTCTGAACTAGTTATCGTCCATGTTTCACTTCCATAGAAGGCTACAATCCATACAAAAACTTTCAGAAAATACTTCCTGACACTTAAGTCTACGCTTGATGTTACCAAATTTCTCTTCTTCAGAAACGCTTTCCTTGCCTTAGCCATTCTATATTCCATATTCTCCCTACTTCGACAATCATCAGTTATTTTCCTTCTCAAATAGCGAAACGAATTTACTACTTTGTCTCATTTCCTAATCTAATTTCCTCAGCATCACGCGATTTAATTCGACTACATTCCATTATCCTCGTTTTCTTTTTGTTGGCCTTGTATCCTCCTTTCAAGACACTGTCCATTCCGTTCAGCTGCTCTTTCAGATCCTTTGCTGTCTCTGACAGAATTACAAAGTCGTCGGCAAACCTCAAAGTTTTTATTTTTTCTCCATGGATTTTAATTCCTACTCCAATTTTTTCCTTTTCTTCCTTTACTGCTTGCTCAGTATACAGGTTGAATAACATTCATGATAGGCTACAACCTTTTCTCACTCCATTCTCAACCACTGCTTCCCTTTCATGCCCCTCGACTCATAATTGCCATCTGGTTTCTGTACAAATTGTAAACAGCTTATCGCTCCCTGTAGTTTACCCCTGCCACCTTCAGAATTTGACAGAGAGTATTCTAGTCAACACTGTCACCTGATTTTTCTATGTCTACAAATGCTAGAAATGTAGGTTTGCCTTTCCCTAATCTATCTTCTAAGATAAGTCGTAGGGTCAGTATTGCCTCGCGTGTTGCAACATTTCTACGGACGCTCTTTCCTGTCAGTATACATATTAAGACTGAATGTCAAGTACGATAAATAGTTCTAAATGTGGCTCTTAGCTTTCGCTGCTTCACTACTTCCTTTTTTCCTACGAAGATTCCCTGGAGCTCCCTTCTCGATACAGGCTAAAGCTTTCCTCTTGGCGCCTACTCAGGACTTTAATGCGCCTCGCAGTTCCAACACCACGCTCTCCCGGACTCCGTCGCTCCCTTGAGCTCACAGCAGCACCTTAGCACTTTCAACGGACATCTTCTTATTCAACGTTCCAGAGAACTCACATCCACAGTAAAAATCAGTAACAGATCACGATAAATCAAAGGACAAACAAATTTACTAGGAGAGTGGGTAAGACATAATCACAACATGTAGCAGAACTTGTCATAATTGAGCAATCGCCCCTCGTTCACAACGTAGTACGGATATAACTGCTCATGGCCCGACTGATTTACATAACCATAGGATTCTATCACTATTCAGAAAACTGCCTTCACTGCACTCATTTACGTACTGACAATGTTAACTTTCAGTGGCTGTAATCATTTAGGTTATATGTATAGGGGGCGAACTTGAACTCCACTCACAAACTCATAGAACGAACGTTGAAGTGGCAGATATTGAGGTAACCTATCGCAAAATAGAAAATCGACTCAAATCGCTTAGTAGTGGAAGATCATCAGGACCAGATGAAATATATGTAAGACTGCACAAGGATTATGCGAAAGAACGTACTCCCCTTCTATAAGCAGGTTATCGTAGATCGCTAGAGCAACGAATGGTACCTAGTGACTGGAAAAGAAGAAATGTCATTACCGCTTCCAAGGAAGGTCGTGGGACATATGCAAATAATTACAGGCCTATTCTTTGACGCCAATCTGTTGTAGAATTACGGACACATTTTATGCTCAAGAACTACGACGTGTTTGGAGAACAAAAATCTCTGTTTCTCCATGGTATCCGTAGCGTTGTAGACAATGGCGTCATGTAGATACCGAGATCCTTGAGTTCAGGAAGGTGTCTGACACCGTTCCGCACTGCTATTTAGTTAAACAAATACAAGCTTATCGAATATCAGACCAGATTTGCGACTAGATTCAAGGCATAGTTGCATATGGAATTCAAAACAGCGCTCTTAAAGGAACAAAATGGGTAGATGTACAACTAAGTTTCGGAGTACACCAAGATAATGTAATAGGACCGCCGGCCGAAGTGGCCGTGTGGTTAAAGGCGCTGCAGTCTGGAACCGCAAGACCGCTACGGTCCCAGGTTCGGATCCTGCCTCGGGCATGGATGTTTGTGATGTCCTTAGGTTAGTTAGGTTTAACTAGTTCTAAGTTCTAGGGGACTAATGACCTCAGCAGTTGAGTCCCATAGTGCTCAGAGCCATTTGAACCATTTTTTGTAATAGGACCGTTACCGTTTACTGTGTACGAGTAAATGATGTGGTACAAAGCGTCGGAAGCTGTTCAAGCCTCTTCACAGGTGATGCTGTTGTCTACAGGAAAGTAACGAATGACCTGTAGAGGATTCACGAGTGGTGGTGCAGGCTCTGGTAGTTGACCGTGAACGTAAACAAATGCAACATACTGTGCACACGTTGGATATGGAATCCAGTGCTGCACAACACTAACGGTATCTATTGCAAATGTTCAGAGAGATCTTAAATAGAATCACCACATGAAACAAATAGTAGGAAAAGCGGATGCCAGACTGAAATTCACAGGAAGAATCTTATGGGAATGTAAGTCATCCACGAATGAAGTGCCTTAAAAGGCGCTTGTTCGACCAATTCTTGAGTACTGTTCTATATCTACATCTACATGGATACTCCGCAAATCACATTTAAGTGCCTGGCAGAGAGTTCATAGAACCACCTTCATAATTCACTATTATTCCAATCTCGTATAGCGCGCGGAAAGAATGAATACCTATATCATTCCGTACGGGCTCGGATTTCCCTCATTTTATCGTGGTAATCGTTTCTCCCTATGTAGGAAGGTCTCAACAAAATATTTTTGCATTCAGAGAGGAAAGTTGGTGATTGGAATTTCGTGAGAGATTCCGTCGCAACGAAAAACGCCTTTATTTTAATGATGTCCAGCCCAAATCTAGTGTTATTTCTGTGACACTCTCTCCCAAATTTCGCGATAATATAAAACGTGCTGCCTTTCTTTGAGTTTTTCGATGTACTCCGCCAGTCCTACCTGGTAAGGATCCCACAGCCCTCGGCAGTATTCTAAAAGAGGACGGACAAGCGTAGTGTAGGCAGTCTCTTTAGTAGATCTGGTACGTTTTCTAAGTGTCCTGCCAATAAAACGCAGTCTTTGGTTAGCCTTCCCCAACATTTTCTATGTGTTCCCTCCAATTTAAGTTGTTCGTAATTGTAATATTTAGGTATTTAGTTGAATTTACGGCTTTTAGATTAGACTGAATTAATCGTGTAACCGAAGTTTGAGTTCCTTTTAGCACTCATGTGGGTGACCTCACACTTTTCGTTATTTAAGGTCAACTGCCACTTTTCGCACCATTCAGATATCTTTTCTAAATCGTTTTGTAGTTTGTTTTGATTTTCTGATGACTTATTAGTCGATAAACGACAGCGTCATCTACAAACAATCGAAGACGACTGCTCAGATATCGTTTATATAGCTAAGGAACAGCAAAGGGCCTATAACACTACCTTGGGGAACGCCAGAAATCACTTCTGTTTTACTCGATGACTTTCCGTCAATTACTACGAACTAAGACCTCTCTGACAGGAAATCACAAATCCAGTCACATAACTGAGACGATATTCCATAAGCACGCAATTTCACTACGAGCCGCTTGTGTGGTATAGTGTCAAAAGCCTTCCGGAAATCCAGAGCTATGGAATCGATCTGAAATCCCTTGTCAATGGCACTCAACACTTCATGTAAATATAGAGCTAGTTGTGTTTCACAGGAACGATGTCTTCTAAACCCATCTTGACTGTTCGTCAATAGACCGTTTTCTTCGAGGTAATTCGTAATGTTCGAACACAATATGTGTTCCAAAATCCTGGTGCATATCGACGTTAACGATATGGGCCTGCAATTTAGTGGTTCAAATGGCACTGAGCACTATGGGACTTAACTTCTGAGTTCATCAGTCCCCTAGAACATAGAGCTACTTAAACCTAGCTAACCTCAAGACATCACACACATCCATGCCCAAGGCAGGATTCGAACCTGCGACCGTAGCAGTCACGCGGTTCCAGACTGTAGAGCCTAGAACCGCTCGGCCGCTCCGGCCGGATGTAATTTAGTGGATTACTCCTCCTACCTCTCCGGAATATTGGTGTGACCTGTGCAACTTTCCAGTCTTTTGGTACGGATCTTTCGTCGAGTGAACGGTTGTATATGAGTGTTAAGTTTGGAGCTAATGCACCAACATACCCCGAAAGGAACCTAACTGGTATATAATCTGGACCAGAAGACTTGCTTTTATTAAGTGATTTAAATTGATCCACTAATCCGAGGATATTTACTTCTACTGTTCATCAATCGTTACCAATACGACAGACAGAGAGGATCCAAAGAAGAGGGGCGCGATCCGTCAAGGTATCGTTTAGTCGTTGCGAGAGCGGTGCTCTACAAACTCTACTGGCACGCTTTACAAGACAGCCGCTGTGCATCACGGAGAGAGGTACTACTAATTCGAAAAAAAATGGTTCAAATGGCTCTGAGCACTATGGGACTCAACTGCTGTGGTCATCAGTCCCCTAGAACTTAGAACTAGTTAAACATAACTAACCTAAGGACATCACACACATCCATGCCCGAGGCAGGATTCGAACCTGCGACCGTAGCAGCAGCGCGGCTCCGGACTGGAGCGCCTAGAACCGCACGGCCACCGCGGCCGGCTATTAATTCGAGACAGCATCTTCCAGGAAGAGTCGGGCAACATATTACTTCCTCCCACTACATCTGCGAAACGACCACGACGAGAAGATTCGAGGAATTATGACTAATATTGGGGCTTACCGACAATCATTCTTCCAAATCTTCTTTTCTAGAAACTCTGTTGAGAAAATTTAGAGAACCGGCATTTGAAACTCACTGCCGAACAATTCTGCTGCCGCCAACATACATTGCGAATAATGGGCATGAAGATAACATACGAAAAATTAGGGCTCATACGGAGGCATATAGATAGTCCTTTGCCCACGTTCTATTTGCCAGTGGAACAGGAAAGGAAATGAGTAGTAGTGGTACAGGGTACCCTCCGCCACGCACCGTATAGTTGCTCTCGGAGTATCTGTGTAGATGTAGACGTCCCATTGGGGAGTGGAACAGGGAAGGAGGGTCATTTAGTGGTACCGTAAGTTTCCCCCGCCACAAACCGATAGGTGGCTTGAGGAGTACGATATACACGTTGACGTAGATGGAACTTTCAGAGGTTGTTCGGAGATACCTTCTAACAAGGGAACCTCCTCATCGCACCCCCCTCAGATTTAGTTATAAGTTGGCACAATGGATAGGCCTTGAAAAACTGAACACAGATCGATCGAGAAAACAGGAAGAAGTTGTGTGGAACTATGAAAAAATTAAGCAAAATATACAAACTGAGTAGTCCACGTGCAAGATAGGCAACATCTAGGTGAGCCAGAGTTCAGGAGCTCCGTGGTCCCGTGGTTAGCGTGAGCTACTGCGGAACGAGAGGTTCTTCGTTCAAAACTTCCCTAGAGTGAAAATTTTGCTTTCTTTATTTTTCCAAAGTTATGATCTGTCTGTTCGTTCATTGACGTCTCTGTTCAGTGTAATAAGTTTAGTGCCTGTGTTTTGTGGCCGCACCGCAAAACCGTGCGATTAGTAGCCGAAAGGACGTGCCTGTCCAATGGAAACCGAAAACATCTGATTGCAAGGTCATAGGTCAACCGATTCCTCCACAGGAAAACACGTCTGATGTATTCTATACGACACTGGTGACGGCATGTGCGTCACATGACAAGAATATGTTGGCGACCCACCTAATTTGTACACTTGGTGAATGGGTATAACGATTCTTCTACCTTGCCCAATTTAGGTATTCTTGTAGATGTGATAATCACTCCCAAAAAAGCGTGAAAACATAAGAGTTTGTCACATAAACTACAACAAATGAATGCAACAGTTTCACAGTCGCGCAGTTTTGTCTGTGCTCAGTCAAAGATATGTTTTTAACGTTTTTAAAAATTTTTCCGTGTGTAGACCGTCAAATTCTAGATATGTCCAAGCAAATCTGAACATGTCCTGGAATTTTGGAGAGCGAAGTTGATTATATGTGAGTGCTTGAACTTTGATAATTGTCTGAAAATAAAAAATTAAAATTTTCTCCCGCGGGAAGACTTGAACCAAGGACCTACCGTTCCGCAGCTGCACACGTTAACCACGGGACCACGGCGCTCCTAGATGTTGTCTATCTTACACATGGACTACTCAGTTTGTATATTTTGTTTTATTTTTTCATAGTTCCACACAACTTCTTCCTGTTTTCTCGATTTATCTGTGTTCAGTTTTTCAAGGCCTATCCACTGTACCAACTTATAACTAATTCTGAGGGGGGTGCGATGGGGAGGTTCCCTTGTAAGTAGTTTGGGATAAAGAACCCTCGGTCACTGGCGACTCGTTATAGAGTTATTACATTTCGTTTGGTTTTTTGTCCCATTTAGTGTTGCGTCTATATTGCAATGAAAATCGTGAACTACAATGCAAATGTTGACGGTATGCGCTGTGTGTTTTGTTTCCATTCGTTCACGAAACCTCTTGTTGACAACATTAGTACGCATTTTATCTTTCCCATTCAAGTTTGCTTCCAGTACTGCTCGGTTCTGTGTAGAGTTTGTTACCGGCAATGTTATTTGTACTGTGAGAGTGATATACAACTGTGTGGCTAGGTTTAACGACGAAGAGTTGCCCAATATGCACCTCGTGTGTGGGTTCGCTGAATATAGTGGAAGAGCATACAAAGGCTCTATGCTTTGCCGTTCCCACAGCGAAGAAAATCAGGTTGCAGTACTGAGTCTACTCCGGGAGGCGTTGCACTTGTGTGTGTCGTGCGACGTACCTTCTGGCTATTGCGTATTACAGTCTTCTTCACTGTTGTGAAGGTATATTCACAGAACAAAGTGACTGCAGTGACAAAACCAATAAATCATAACACGCCAGTAAGCACCTCAAGATGACGACAGCCTTCTCGCTGAAATATTGTACAGCTTCAGTATCATTATCTGATGCGACGACCGTAAACCAATGAACGAAATCACAATTACGTTATTACTCTGTAACGAGGAAGACTTATATCAAAATACTTACAAGTTGTCCCTGAACAACCACTGAAAGTTAGTTTCACAATTTCTATTACAGGCTTCCACAAGTTTCAAGGTCGGGTTACTTTCAAATTACTCGCTTCACGGTACGAACGGAAAATGAAGAGGGGGCAGGAGTTACCGGTGGCGTTATTAGAAGATTTTCCATTGCCACTCCATCAGCAAATGTGGTAGCAACGCGTAGTTTTCACACAGCGGCCCCCAACATCTCAACCGAACATACGATGAAAGGTGGGTAGTTCGAGGCGGATGAATTCCCTAGCCACCACCATCGCCTTTCGATGTTTGCATATGAAGAGTCTGGTAAGACTTCCGTCGGAAGAAGGTCTCCTTGCACGAGTTCTGACGGCAGCAGAAATTATTCAACACATGCTAATGGTTCCTGGACCGTGTATATGCAAAACATGAGTCACAAATATACCTGTGCAATGACCAATAAGGACACTACCTGGAGCAACTTCTGTAGAGCACACAAGTCGGAACTCATTGCCTCCGCTCTGTGCGTACCAGGAAACGGGATTCTGATATCCAACGCTATTAAAGCTCCGCACCAAGCTCCATTACGCGGGACCGAGAAATGCATCGTTTGCCGCACTTCCCCGTGCGTGAACCGCTGCTACATCACAGGCCGCCCTCGCGCGCGCTCTTCAAACCACGGAGATTGGCCGCCATAACACTCAGCGACTGGTCACCCAGAATACATAGCGATCCCAGCCGCCGTCTCCATTAACTATGGAGCCTTATTTAACGCCGCTGCTGACGTGTACAAGCCAGTTCTCATCGTGCGATGTTCTGCTCTACAACTAGGAAGTGCTACGCTGTGGTGGTCCTGCTGTTCGGTGTTGATTTGGCTGCGCTCTGGGCTTATAATCCGAAGACTACACAGAAACTTGCATTTCAACGTTGCTTAGTATATCAACGGACTTGAGATTTCGGCCGGAATTCTGTATTTCACTTGCACTTCCAGGGGAATGGTATAATCACTATCAATTTACATAATTTCCATAAACTGTTCATCTACAACTTGGCGCTGGGTAAAAGAATTATTTTGTATCAGTTTTGTGTCAAGAAACTGTAGAATGGTGATATATTTATTGTTATTCCTGCTTATAAGAGGAATATTTGAAAGTGACTCGCCGGCCGGGGTAGCCGAGCGGTTCTAGGCGCTACCGTCTGGAACCGCGCGACCGCTACGGTCACAGGTTCGAATCCTACCTCGTTCATGGATGTGTGTGATGTCCTTAGGTTAGTTAGGTTTAAGTGGTTCTAAGCTCTAGGATACTGATGACCTTAGAAGTTAAGTCCCATACTGCTCAGAGCCATTTGATTTTTTTTTTTAAAGTGATTCGACTTTCAAACTTATTTTACATCAAAGACCATACATTTCTGGAGATGGATTGGTTTTCAAAATTTTTTCTAGTATAGCCCCCGGTGTTCTGAGTATAAGTGTAGACATTTTCATTGGTGACTGGTGACTGTATACGGAACAATATTACATCAGCATTTAGTTCATTTACAGTTTAAATTATAGCTATCAATAGTAGTATATTTTTGTCGATTAGTACGCCCAAGTTTCTGTCGCAAGAGCATGCCACTAATATTTATTTTCCCCACACGCAGCGGGTCAGGTGTTGAAAACACTTTGTGTTCTGCCTTACGGCAGGTCTTGTCATGGGGGAAGCCTCGTCAGAGAGGTCCACCGCATGCGCGTCGAGGGGAGTGATTCCATTGGTGGTTTACCGTTGCCTTCCACTGATGATGATGATGAAATGATAACGAGGACAACACAACACCCAGTCCCCGAGCGGAGAAAATCTCCGACCACGCCGAGAATCGAACCCGGGCCCCTTGGCGTGACAGACCACCGCGCTGATCACTCACCTATCGGGGCGGAGCAGGTGTTGAAATGTGGACATAAACCCTGAGAATGGTATGTACTTAGTGGTTAAGTTGCAACTGTGCAGAAGACATCAAGCAGTTAATAACGTTATTTGTTTGTGGGAAAATTGTAAGATGCAGAGAAAGAACAAATAATACACTGAAGTGCGTACATATTAACGTACAGATAACCACAATACCTGCACTTATAACTCTACATGCTTACATACCTGTATATGTGGGGTGTGATGAGTACAAGCGCACACACTTCCATTGGTGATTGAGGGCAGTGTACTGAACAGCATTACATCAGTATCTGCGTCACTTACAGACTATTAATTACACCTACTCCAAGTCTTACATTTTTTGGATGGAGAGTACCTCCATGTTCCAGTGGCGCAAGCAAGCCATTAATGTCTGTTTTTCCCTGGGAAGCAGGGGAGTTACTGAAGTGTGGATGCATGGGTGCAAAAGGATTGTCTGTAGTGACAGGTATAGTCCAATTTGCGGTGCAGTTACGGCCATGCAAAAAATATCAGGTCGTAAAGTTTGTGACGTGTTTGTGGGAAGACTTTTTGATACAAAGAAAAACAAACATCATCACACTTGTGTGTATATATATTTAGGTACCACATATAAATATCTGCATTTATACTCGTTATACTCGGTCGGTCGGCTGGTCGTCGGATGACGACATGTGGTCTGCTGAGCACTGACATCAGTATCAGTCGGGGAAGAGATCGCAGCCAGCAACGGTCGTTGTCGGCGAAAATGGGCTGCCGTTGGATGTCTTGGATCCTCAGGACGAACATCATTTTCCGAGTCGGGATGTGATTGGACCTTGTTGGTTCGTTGGAACTGAGCACCGGCGTAGTCTCCACAGCGCGGAGCCAGGCCGGGGCTGTTGGCGGCGGGCACGTGCTGTTGCATTTGGAGACGCTAGCTGTGTGACCGACTTTTCGCTTTCCTTCGAAGCAGGATCCTCAAGTTGAGTAATTAGTTACCTGTTATTAAAACTCGACTGTTACGATTTGTTCGTTATTTGTGGATTGTTGTTTATTACGATTTGTTCGTTATTTGTGGATTGTTGTTTCCTTAGCCGTTGACGCGTGTGATAACAAGTCGTGTGTTTTGTTGCCTAGAATCTGCAGCCTCCCGTAGTCACTTGGCAGTTGTGACTTGTGTTTTCGGTATTCTTTTAAACTTGTCTTGAGTGGTGTTTGATGCGTTATTCTTGGTGAGGCCGAGTTTGAGGTTATAGGTATCTCAGTTTACTCTTCATCGGGCGATTTTTTCCATTATCTGTGCAGTTGGATCTGATCGTTGGAAATCACTCAGATTGTCGATCGGTCGTGAACCGTCCCCAGGTTGTGTTACCTTCCGATTAAGAGGTTGTCGGTCTGGCTGCCTGTCTCACCTAAGCGTGCGTTAGTGTTATCTTCCCAGGCCGACCCTTGGAACCTTCTGAGCGCCGCTCCTTATGTTATACATAGTGATTTCCTTTTTAGTCTCAAGTACTCTGTGTGGCCTTCAGCCCAGTTTTAGCTTATTAAAATTGCGAGGCTTTTCTTCTTAGACCTTAGGCCCTAAAAGAAAATTGTTTCTTGTTTGGTATGTGGCCTTCAGCCGAGTTTCAGGCATTCAAAATTAAAATTGAAAATTCCATGTACCTAATCCTTAAGCCGTAAATTTGGTACGTGGCCTTCAGCCGAGATTTCAGGCTTTTCAAATCAAAAGTTGAAAAATTTTGTCTTGATCTTAAGCCATAAGAAATATTTTCTAGTTTGTATGTGGCCTTCAGCCGAGTTTTCCAGCTTACATTAAAAACTGGAAATTTCTTTGCCTGGGCTTTAAGCCGTGAGATTGTTTGGGTTTCGTATGTGGCCTGCAGCAGTGTTTTATATGAAGCATTTTAGAATAAAGCCTTTAGCCTCTTTTAGTTGAAATTTAGAAGCTCTTCACTTTAGGTCTTAATCCGTAAAATTGTTTTCTGCATGATGTGTGGCCTCCAGCCGAGTTTTAATATGTTTTAAATAAATAATTCCAAGTCCTTGTCTTGCCCTTAAGTCATAAGATTGTTATTCTTTAGTATGAGCCCTTCATCCGAGTTCTACAAGAAATATTTTAAGATAAGGCTTTCAGCCTTTTCAAATTGAAAGCTCTTCTCCCTAGGCCTTAAACCGTTAAACTGTTTTGTTGATATGCAGTGTTCGGTCGAGTTTTCAGCCCATTTAAATTAAACATTGAAAATTTTTGACTCGGCCTTAAGCCGTAACACTGTTCTTGATTAATGTGTGGCCTTCAGCCGAGTTCTATGGGAAAGATTTTAGCTAAAGCCTTCAGCCTATTTATATTGAAGATTTTTTTTTCTGAAGAAGAGAAACCTCCAGAAAAACTCTTGTACCTCAATTCCTTGCTTAGGCTTTGTGCCTTGGATTTTCGATACGGCCTTCAGCCGATCTAAATTAAATTTAAGGAGGTCTTTCGTTAAAACCTTGAGAGTTTTGATTCCTGGTTGTGTGATTCTGTGTTTTAAGAAATAAAGTTTGTATGTTGAGTGCAACTGATAGTAACTTATTTTGGCCCCTTTGCACAAATATAACCTCATCCGCCCTGTTCTGCTAGCCCAGGGATCTCAATTCCTGTGAATACTTATGAATTAAACGACTATCACTCTAGAGTAATTGAGAACTGCTCTATCGAATGGGCGTGTAAAATTTGGCGTTAAACATCTTTTTGGTTGTAACAGGAATCGAACATACGCTTTCCGTCGACAGTGGGTGTCGAATGTAAGACGTAATCAGCAGCATTTGTTTCGCATGACTCCAGCTACATACTGCAGAAACGAAAATGCAAACATTTTCTGAAAGATAAGAGAAAATGCATCCGAAGTCCTTTGGAGGGACGCTCTATATCCTCACTCCGAGTGCAAGGGGATATTAGCTAGAAACCGCTCCCCTCCTCCTCCCCCCCCACTCGCCGTCATCAACATAAGCACCTCACTACATACTCAGGTGAAACAAGCCATGGAATACCGCCTAACATCGTGTCGGGTCTCCTTTTGTTCTGCGTAGTGCAGCAACTCGGCTTGTCATGGACTCAACAAGTTGTTGGAAGTCTCCTGCAGAAATACTGAGCCGTGCTGCCTCTGTAGTCGTCCATAAGTGCGAAAATGATGCCAGTGCAGACTTTTCTGCACGGACTGACCCCTCAATTACGTCTCATAGATGTTTGATTGGTGGCCAGATACTTCGCACGAATTGTCCAGAATGTTCTTCAAGCCAGTCGCGAACAGTTGTCGCCAGGTGATATGACTCATTGTCGTCAATAAAAATTCCATCGTTGTTTTGGAATTTTAAGTCCATTAAGGGCTGGAAATAGTCTCGAAGTAGCCGAACATAATCGTTTGCAGTCAATGATTGGCTCAGTTGGGTCAGAGTACCCAGTCCATTCCATGTAAACACAGTCCACACTGTTATGGAGCCACCACCGGCTTGCACAGAGCCTCATTGACAACATAGGTTCATGGCTTCTTGAGTTTTGCGTCACACTTGAAGTGTGACCATCAGCTCTTACCAAATCAGGACTCTTATCATCGACCATCTAGGGTCCAAGCGGTATGGCCACGAGCCCAGGACAGGCGCTCCAGGTGATGTGCTCTTAGCGAAGGCACTCGCGTCGGCCGTGTTCTGTCGTAGCCCATTAACGCCAAATTTCGCCGCACTGTCAAAACGGTTATGTTCGTCGTACGTCTGTTAGCACTGACAACGCTAAGCAAACTGCGCCGCTCTTAGTCGTTATGTGATGGTATAGACCCTGCGTCGCCCGTGATGAGAGGTAACGCCTGAAATTTGGTATTCTCGGCACATTCTTGACACTGTGGATCTCGGAATACTGAATCCCATAACGATTTCCAAAATGGAATGTCCCGTGCATGTAGCTGTAACTAAAATTCCGCGTTCGAAGGCTGATAATTCCCGTTGTTTCGTCATAATTACGTCGGAAACCTCTTCACCTTAATCATCTCAATACAAATGAGAGCTCTGAAACTGTACTGCCCTTTTATACCTTATGTACGCGATACTACCGCCAACTGTATATTTGCATTTCGCTAATTCATACCTTTCGTTGCCTCAGTGTAGAATGAAATAGAATTTTTTATGAACGTTTTTTATATTTAAAATTATGATAGTTAAATGATCAGGTTGCCCTCCATTCAGAGGCTGTTGCACGCAGCGACCATTATTTTGATCTGTAAATAATAGATTTCAGCTATCAGTCATCCTTTAGAATTTTTATTGGCAGTTCTAGATTTCAGCTAGCAATTAGCCATTCTCAATGCACTATCCTTTTTTGGTCAATGCATGTAATACCTGTTGGTCTGACTTTGTACACAGTTCATGGAGTACTGAGTTTTCCAGTTTGAATATATACTAGGGTTGGAACTTTAATAGCGGCAACTATTTATTTACAGCTCGTACAAAATAAATAGGTGTTTCAAAGTTTTACTGACCTTCAAAGTAGTAACCAGCGTTGAGTATAACCCGTTACCAGCGATATAGAAGTCGTAGGATACTCTTATCAGTGCCAGTTGTGTTGACAGTTCGAGCGGCGCGGCCTATTTCCCTATGAATTTGTAGCAATTCTGAAGCGAATGGCGTGAAGTTTTTCCTTCAGTTTAGAAATCGAGTTGAACTCACGAGGGCTTAAGGCAGGAGAGTGCGGTAGACGGTATAGCACTTAGCAGCGCCATCAGCCAAACAAATCAGTAACAGCTTGCACTGTACGTGCTTGATCATTGTCCTGCAAAATGATGGTCAGGTCCTGCAGAAAGTGTCATCACTTCTGTCTCTAAGCTAGTCGTAGATTGTGCTCCAGAAATGAGCATCTATTTTGTACGAGCTATAAATAAACAGTTGTCACTATTAATGCTCCAACCCTCATATATTGAAACAGAAATTTAGCTTAGCCGCTGCCTGCTTGCTGTTTGCTGTTATGCTTTCGAGAAATCTGCAACAATCTGGTCAAGACACGAGGTAAGTGGAAATTTTGATTAGGACCAGATAATTATTTTACTTCAGTTGCGCATTTAACATAAAGACAAGTTCCATGTAGATCAGTTACAGTTCAGTTCATATTAGTTTTAGTTCATATTAGGTTCTGATTAGTCAAAGTTTGGGACACGAGTTTAAGTTGGATAACAATTCGTGGAGGCACAGTTTTTGGTAATACGTAGATTTTATGGTGTGAGAGGTACAGTTGGGCTAAATTCCAAGCAGAAACAAAATATGGTGTGGAGGCTACAAAGCTGGCGGACTAACTTCAGGGCGAACAGTTTACAGCGCATATGCTAGTGAAGACTGGTGCAAACAATGACTGGAAACCTGTTCCTTCTTTGAGTCAACTTTTCATGCAGTTAACCCTCACAAATTTCGTGTATTATCGGAGTGTCCTCGTGTCACACGTGGAATGGACAGAGACAGAGCATGTGGCCTTACAATTCCATCATTGATTCATTGTTTTTCAGCGAGTCTACCACCAACAGTGACGTTTACATGGACATGTTCCAGGAGTGTGCTGTGCCACAACTGGAAAATCTACAACCTTACGCCGTATTTCAACAGGTTTGGAAACCTCCCCACAGGTCAGTAAAGGTCAGCAGTTTCTGGATAAGAAATTTCCAGGTACGTGCACTGGACGAGATGTTCTAATTTGGTGACCACCATGGTCACCTGACCTCACACCATCAGATTTTCCCTGGGAGACAGACCTACAAGACCTGAAGATACGCCGTCTCTAATGACCTTGTTATCGACGAGACGTTGAACACTAATCTCCTCCTCCTCCTGAAGATACGCATTCGCACTGCATTTCAAATTGTAGCCCTGGTGTTACTGGAGCGTATATGGAGGGAAATTAAATACCAGCTGGACGTTGTCCGTGGCACTAGTGGGGCCCCACAATGACGTGTATCAAGGAGGAAACAAAAGTTTATGAGTTATCCTGTCACATCTTGAGAACCTATTCTTATTATCTAGTATAGTTTTAATGTTATTAAATGCTGGTGTTGCAAACATAATTAATGGACGCTCTGTATCATGAAGAGGAGACATCAATTTCAAATTTTTTTATATAACAACCCATCGTCCAGATTTGCTGTGCTCTTAAACACAAGTTAGAATTTCTCGTATTCGTATGTCCTTCATATTATATAGTCCCATAATAATTATAGAATCTAACGCAGTGCTTTTCCCAGTAAAAGGCAAGGAGTTATAGGATGAGCCAAGTACACATGCGGGAACGCTCGACTGTTTGCAAGTGGGATTGTAGTACGAAGCCCAGCTGTGATAATGTCAGCAAAGCCTAAAGGAAACAAGAACACACAAAATTTAAAGATGATAGCACACAGCACTGAGAAAATCTCGGATGCATCAGAAAACATTACTACATACAATCTGCGCTACCTCTAGTGCAAGTTATCTTTGCCTGCCCCAGACAACTCACACTTTTGCCGTTCCTCACTGTTCACAACAATTCCAAGGTTAATATCAAGGCAGTTAACAGTAATCGAAGGAGAGATCGATACCAGCCGACCTTGTCTATGACAGATATGCTAGTACTTAAACGATAAATAAAAAGTAACAATGTATGACATGGATTCTGCATTGTAGAAGCATGCCTGCGGACTCATGCGGGATGTCCTTAAGAAGTCGAAATCAGAGAATTATCCAAGAATTGAATTAGATTGCTACACAATTCAAAGTTCACTATTGTTTGCAGATGATGAAGTAATATCACAATAACAGAACTTATCTCTTTCAGTAGTATGTAGCCGATAAAGTTGATGATAATAATTAACAACTAAATAATCGAACATGAGTCAAATTTTGACACTTTCGTGGCTCAAAGTTTTTACGTATGTTAAACAATAAAAAATAATGATCAACATTATACTTTCAGTAACAAAAAGAAAAGTGTTGACCAATCTGGAAAATCACTATAGTGGGGCATATGTGTCTCACTAGGTCGATGTTTTCATTTGAAGCTGGAATTTATGAAGTAATTTATTTTGTTTGTAGAGGGACTCTATCCGAAAGGTAAAAAATAAAAAAGTATAAAATGTCATTACATCGAAATACGTTTATTCTCATGACAATGGAAAACGTGAATTGTCACATACAAATCTTAAACATCAAGCTTGAAGATGGCTTTGATACACCACATATCAGTGTTATTTTTTTATCCTCACATTCTATGAAGCTTACTGGGGTATATACGCTACATTAAATGTAAATGATGTGAAAACCAGCAGAATTGCTCTTGAGCGTCGTAATGATTCAAAAAAATGTGATTCTTGAGTTTCTCCCGGCGTATTTGATAATCAAAATATCCACGGGTGTACTGCCGGTCTACAGCGTCCAACGGGCACAATATTTCGGCGATCATACATGTCGCCATCATCAGGTGAACTGACGGACTGAGCTCCTGTGAACGTGCCGGCACGGAGATCCGTACGCTATGGCTGCTCAGGGGGAACTGAGTTCGGTCGCGGCGGCGGCCGATTTAAATACCCTCCGCCAGCGGCGCGCTTACTCCGCCGTCCGCGCCCCGCGCCACATCGCGCGGTGGAACAGATTGCGACGGCGCCTGAGGTGACGTCGGTGTGATGGTTCTGTCCGCCGTGGTCGTCACAACTATACGTTTGCTCGATTTACTCTTGATTAACCCAATAGCTGGTTCCCAAGCCTTGCTAAGACTATAGCCACAGTCACGGTTTATGAGGTCGTCATTGATGCGAATTTCGATGGCCTCTCTAACAACGCTGTCCCAGTATCTCGACGTCTGTACCAGAATCCTCGTGCGTTCATCCTGCATAGCGTGATTTTCCGACAAGCAATGTTCAGTGACCGCCGACTTGCTCGGATACATCAGTCGAGTGTGCCTCTGGTGTTCACGGCATCGATCCCCGACGGTACGCATCGTCTGACCAATATACGACTTGCCACATTGACACGGAATCTGGTACACGCCGGCCTTCCTCAAACCGAGGCCATCTTTGGCGCTCCCCACCAGTGCATGAGTTTTATTCGGAGGACGAAACACAGTTCCGATCCGGTGTTTCTTCAAAATGCGGGCGATTTTCCCCGAGAGTGCGCCTGTATATGGAATAAACGCAGTGCCTACCTCCTCCCTCGTGATTTCATCCATCTCCACAGGTTCTGGTGTAGTGGTTGGGCGGAGAGCACGTTGAATCTGCCACTATGAGTACCCATTTTTTCGAAATATAGTTCTCAGATGTTCCAATTCCTGGGGTAGACTCTCTGCGTTAGAGATGGTGCGCGCCCTATGTACTAGAGTTTTAAGTACCTCATTCCTCTGTGAAGGGTGGTGACAGCTGTCTGCGTGCAAATACAGATCAGTGTGCGTTGTCTTCCGATACACCCCATGACCTAGGGTGCCATCAGCCCTTCTCTTGACCAAGACGTCAAGGAAAGGTAATTTACCCTCCGTTTCAGTCTCCATAGGGAATTTGATGTTGGGGTGTATGGAGTTTAGATGTATAAGGAAGTCAAGGAGTTTATCCATACCATGTGGCCAGATGACGAACGTGTCGTCCACGTAACGGAAAAAGCAAGTAGGTTTCCATTCGGATGACGACAGGGCTTCCTCCTCGAAGTTCTCATGTACAAATTCGCTACCACCGATGAGAGTGGGCTACCCATGGCGACTCCCTCCGTCTGTTCGTAGTATTCTCCATTAAAAAGAAAATACGTGGAAGTTAAGACATGCCTAAAAAGTTCAGTGGTCTTCTCGTAAACTTCTGACTAACCAATTCTAGTGACTCTCTCAGGGGTACTCTCGTGAACAAGGAAACGACGTCAAAACTCACCATGATATCTGACTCATCCAACCCGAAGCTATCAAGGCGTTTAACAAAATCCACGGAGTTACGGATGTGATGAGGGCATTTACCCACATAAGGACTTAATATTCCCGTCAGGTATTTGGCCAACAAATATGTAGGTGCCCTGATGTTGCTGATAATGGGGCGTAATGGTACCCCCTCTTTGTGAACCTTCGGGAGTCCATATAGTCTAGGCGGTACCGGACCTTGGGGTAACAATTTCTTAGCGTCACTCTCCGTTAAATCTGCGTCCTTGAGAAGCGACCTCGTCTTGTTCTCCACCTTCTTTGTAGGGTCAACGCTGATCTTCCGGTAGGAATCGTCATTTAGCAGGCTCTGCATCTTATCAGTGTAGTCATTATGGGAGACAACAACTGTATCATTGCCTTTGTCAGCCGGTAAGACAACAATTTCAGAGCGCTCCCTCAGATTGCGAATGGCCGCCATCTCTTTACTGCTGATATTTGACTTCATCGGCTTGGATTTCGTCAACGCACGACGAGTTTCACGACGTATTTCCTCAGCTGATTCAGGCGGAAGTCGAGCTACAACCTGTTCGACAGCACTAACAATTTCTGCGACCGGAGTGAACTTGGGGGTGGGAGCGAAGTTGAGACCTTTCTGCAAAACCGAGACCGCATCATCACTCAACACCATGCCACTCAAATTGATGACAGTCTTGCACGGAACCTGCAGAGATGGTTTGTCAAGGAGACGTGAGATCTTAGCTGTTTGACGTCCCGTTGCCTTCTTATGGGCGGAATCAGCTGCAACCCAGGTGACGCCATCAATCCAATCCCAGGAAAAAGAAGTGAAATTACTAGCCAGTTGCAAATGTAGTTTGAGTAATTCCTGTGAGATAAACTCAAGGCTCCGGTGGGTGAATTGCACTCTATCACATACCAATGCGAGGCTGGCTCGTTTCTTGATTCTCTTAGCTGCTGCAGAATCGATGTGATGCATAACCTTAGCAAAATTTGGAACAACATTCTCGGAACGACATCTCTTTAGAAAGGCAAGAGTACTTAGTAAACGACATCTACGGTGGCGCAACTTTTCAAATTTCTTCATGCTGCGGTACATCTCCTCCCCGTAAAGGTGTATGATGTGATTCTTGAGTTTCTCCCGGCGTATTTGATAATCAAAATATCCACGGGTGTACTGCCGGTCTACAGTGTCCAACGGGCACAATATTTCGGCGATCATACATGTCACCATCATCAGGTGAACTGACGGACTGAGCTCCTGTGAACGTGCCGGCACGGAGATCCGTAAGCTATGGCTGCTCAGGGGGAACTGGGTTCGGTCGCGGCGGCGGCCGATTTAAATAACCCTCCGCCCGCGGCACGCTCACTCCGCCGTCCGCGCCCCGCGCCGCGGTCGCGCGGTGGAACAGGTTGCGACAGCGTCTGAGGTGACCGGTGTGATGCTTCTGTCCGCCGTGGTCGTCACAACTATACGTGTGCTCGATTTACCCTTGATTAACCCAATAGCTGGTTCCCAAGCCTTGCTAAGATTATAGCCACAGTCACGGTTTATGAGGTCATCATTGGTGCGAATTTCGATGGCCTCTCTAACAACGCTGTCCCAGTATCTCGACGTCCGTACCAGAATCCTCGTGCGTTCATCCTCCATAGCGTGATTTTCCGACAAGCAATGTTCAGCGACCGTCGACTTGCTCGGATACATCAGTCGAGTGTGCCTCTGGTGTTCACGGCATCGATCCCCGACGGTACGCATCGTCTGACCAATATACGACTTGCCACATTGATACGGAACCTGGTACACGCCGGCCGTCCTTAAACCGAGGCCATCTTTGGCGCTCCCCACCAGTGCACGAGTTTTATTCGGAGGACGAAACACAGTTCCGATCCGGTGTTTCTTCAAAATGCGGGTACTTTAGTAGGACATAATGTCCCATAAACCAAGAAGGGTTAAATATCTGGTTTGCGAAGCGAGTTACGATAAAAATACACTTTAAAAACTACATATACTGTAAGGATTATATAGAAAAAAAAGAGAGCAGTTAACTACGAAACCTGAAATGAAACGAAAACCAAATTTCATACAAACTATGGTGTTATCTACCATTGTAGTACAGAAAGCGAGAATTGGATAAGTGAGAAGAAAAATGACAGAAAATACAAACAAAAGAGGTGTGATTCTCAAGGTGAACGAGGGGCAAAAATTTATACAATTAGAAATTAGCAATGTCATAATGAACTGAATGTACGTGCTGTTACAAGAAATAATTACGTCACCTTCGTGTTATTAATTATTTTTATTAGCCAATAATTTCCTTGTTTAATTATCCACTTGATCATCTGCTTATGAACTACTGCCCTAAATCCATCATCCTTTTTTTAAAAAAAATAGAAGTTTCTTTGTTAAAATGCAACATCACATTATTCTTATAAATGTAATTCTAAAATTTGCCGTAGCAGGTATACCTTTCACGAATATAAGCATACCCGAATAGACAAGAGAGGATTTCACTTCGCCTACAAAATCTCGACCTCTACCTGCTATTGCCTTCAGTATTATTGGCAATGCAGGTAAAGGCTTGCAGTATGTGCCTCTTGCGCGTTTATACTAGGACGTCTGTAAGAGGATGGGGGAGAGCGGTTGCAGTGGGGACAGATGCCCCTAGTGATAATTCCTTTAGTTTAAGAATATGAAAAAGAACCTGCAATCGTAGGGTCTGGGTTTTCTATAAGCTAAAACACTTCGAATATTACCGATAAAATTACCCGACAATATCGATTAAACGACATAAGAATGATGCAAAATATAAGTGAATTGTAAAATGAACTAGAGTAATGAAAAAACTTTAGATGAGTTTGGAACTGAACTTACAAAAAGGATAACTAATTTAAAATCGCTACGTTTTCCTCGAATAAATCTAATTTGTTTGAAGATGTGCGAAAATTATTGTATAACCATCTTATAATTAATGCAGTGTATGGTAGTCAGCACGCATAGGTTCTCAAAAGTGAGGCAACGTCACCTGTCGGAAACCACATGCTTGTAGTTAAACAACCTTTATTAAAACGACGATACGTCCGATTTTTGGAGTCCAATCCCCCTGACCCCATCGGGTTCTGCCGGGACGCCTAAATGTTGTGGTTTTTAGAAATCAAGTCCTCAGTCATGTGAAGCTTCAACATGGAACTTTTTATATTTCTACGATTGTAATAGTGTCTATGCTTTATTTCAGTATCGTATCCCCAAGCTAACATACCGTGACGCACCATGTTATGAAATGCATTTACACGGCCTACGTGATGATGAGTACAAGTTCGAGGTTTTTGATAATAGCTGTGCTGAAGCTGGTTTTACTGAACTGAATTTGATTTAGCGATAAGCCCAATGGCTTCACGTGCATTTCATTGACGTGCTTATTGTAGGACGTATAGAACGGGTATAGTTGGATCACGTTGTTCGGACTGTAACCAACTCAGTAATGCCCAACCGTCGCTGTATTGTCAGTTCTGAGCTTTAGAAGAAGTACTAGCGTATTCATAATCCAATGTCGTAAACAATGCCATATAACCTTGTTTTAATTTAAGCAAATTTCAGCAAACACACTTTCATATATTGCTATTTACTTATTTTTAACACAAGCATGCATTCATAATAAAGGCAGGTTGAACAGATTACGATGACTGATTGATGCACGGAATGTGGAGGCGAGTTTTCTGTTGGCCATGTGGGGAAGTGCGAAAGAGAGTATCAATTGAAAATGACCAAACACAAGTTAACACAAGTTGTAAAATACTAGCGCCGCGTCTCCAGGAAGTTTAACGGGCTTCTTTCGGCAAGTTGTTCCAAGTGAACACGAACTTAAACCGTCTGCAGAAGGAGGCACATGGATCTTCCATTTGGTACAAGAGAACCACAGCTTTCGTTCAGGTAATTGTACTTCTAAACTTATTCAGAAATTATACGAATCTAAGTACACTTGTGGCCATACAAAATTCGAATCCATTGTTGTTAACGTGCCCACTCTATATTGTCGGAATCAGATGTAGAGGGATTGTACAAATTGCATCGTATTACTTTTCTTTCTGGTCTATCTGATCTAGGATACACAAAAATCTCCCCTGTATCTGTCCGAAACGTCTTGCCTCTTGAAGGTATATGTGTGAAAATTTTCCAATTTAAAGAGCAGCCTGGAGAAACTGCAGATATTGTTGGAAATTGTCTTTGTGATACCGCCTCAGAAACAATTTGAATGATAAGGTTACTGCATTCTGTAGGGGCAGTGCCAATACAAACTACGGTGGATGGCTCAAAGAGGAACAAACAGTACTTTCCACAAATTATAGGGCTTGGTCGTGACATCATTAATGTAGGATGTGCAGCACACATAGTACATAATGCTGCGTAAAGGCAGCTGTAGATTGTTTACCAGTACGACAATTACAGAGGACTGTTGCATTCCGAGCAGTGAATGGTTGTAAAACTGGTCCCAACTTCGATTCTTATATATGCGGTCACCTTCTCTCTCTACATCTGCTGAAACAACTATAGTCTGCCCATCGATATTTCCTTTAGCTTCAGAAACGAATCTAAAAAGTAGACTCAAGATTGTCGCTGTTTCTCAAATGGACATTATATTTGGTGTAATTCAGATGTAGATACTTTTTTTTAAACACTCACACCTGCTACAAGTTAATAACATAACTGACGCGATAAAGACAATAAGCAGATGAACCACAAATTTATTTCCAACATGTACATACACACCCTTGAGCAACAATTTTTACGGCTTTCCTGAATGCATGTGCATTTTCCGCTCTTTCCAACAAAAAAATGAGTTTTTGCATTGTAGATGGGCGTTAAGGCAGCATAGGATCAAGTAGGTAAAAAGACGAGGGCTAGTGGAAATCCTTGGGTAACAGAAGTAATAATGAATTTAATTGATGAAAGGAGAAAATATAAAAACGCAGTAAATGAAGTAGGCAAAAAGGAATAGAAACGTCTCAAAAATGAGATCGACAGGAAGTGCAAAATGGCTTAGCAGGGATGGCTAAAGAACAAATGTAAGAATGTAGAGGCATATATCACTAGGGGTAAGATAGACACTGCCTACAGGAAAATTAAAGAGACTTTTGGAGAAAACAGAACCACTTGTATGAATATCAAGAGCTCAGATGGAAACCCAGTTCTAAACAAAGAAGGGAAAGCAGAAAGGTGGAAGGAGTTTATAGAAGGTCTATACAAGGGCGATGTACTTGAGGACAATATTATGGAAATGGATGTGGTTGTAGATGAAATGGGAGATACGATACTGCGTGAAGAGTTTGACAGAGCACTGAAAGACCTGAGTCGAAACAAGGCCCCGGGAGTAGACAACACTCCATTGGAACTACTGACGGCCTTGGGAGAGCCAGTCCTGACAAAACTCTACCATCTGGTGAGCAAGATGAATGAGACAGGCGAAATACCCTCAGACTTCAAGAAGAATATAATAATTCCAATCCCAAAGAAAGCAGGTGTTGACAGATGTGAAAATTACAGAACCATCAGTTTAGTAAGTCATAGCTGCAAAATACTAACACGAATTTATTACAGACGAGTGGAAATACTGGTAGAAGCCAACCTCGGGGAAGATCAGTTTGGATTCCGTAGAAATGTTAGAACACGTGAGGCAATACTGACCCTACGACTTATCTTAGAAAATAGATTAAGGACAGGCAAACCTACATTTCTAGCATTTGTAGACTTAGAGAAAGCTTTTGACAATATTGACTGGAATACTCTCTTTCAAATTCTAAAGGTGGCAGGGGTAAAATACAGGGAGCGAAAGGCTATTTACAATTTATACAGAAACCAGATGGCAGTTATAAGAGTCGAGGGGCATGAAAGGGAAGCAGCAGTTGGGAAGGGAGTGAGACAAGGTTGAAGCCTCTCCCCGATGTTATTCAATCTGTATATTGAGCAAGCAGTAAAGGAAACAAAAAAAAAATGGAGTAGGTATTAAAATCCATGGAGAAGAAATAAAAACTTTGAGGTTCGCCGATGACATTGTAATTCTGTCAGAGATAGCAAAGGACTTGGAAGAGCAGTTGAACGGAATGGACAGTGTCTTGAAAGGAGGATATAAGATGAATATCAACAAAAGCAAAACGAGGATAATGGAATGTTGTCAGATTAAGTCGGGTGATGCTGAGGGAATGAGATTAGGAAATGAGACACTTAAAGTACTAAAGGAGTTTTGCTATTTGGGGAGCAAAATAACTGGTGATGGTCGAAGTAGAGAGGATATAAAATGTAGACTGGCAATGGCAAGGAATGCGTTTCTGAAGAAGAGAAATTTAACATCGAGTATAGATTTAAGTGTTAGGAAGTCGGTTCTGAAAATATTTGTGTGGAGTGTAGCCATGCATGGAAGTGAAACATGGACGATAGTTTGTACAAGAAGAGAATAGAAGCTTTCAAAATGTGGTGCTACAGAAGAATGCTAAAGATTAGATGGGTAGATCACATAACTACTGAGGAGGTATTGAATAGAATTGGGGAGGAGATGAGTTTGTGGCACAACTTGACAAGAAGAAGGGATCGGTCGGTAGGACATGTTCTGAGGCATCTAGGGATCACCAATTTAGTATTGGAGGGCAGCGTGGAGGGTAAAAATCGTAGAGGGAGACCAAGAGATGAATACACTAAGCAGATTCAGAAGGATGTAGGTTGCAGTTCGTACTGGGAGATGAAGAAGCTTGCACAGGATAGAGTAGCATGGAGATCTGCATCAAACCAATCTGAGGACTGAAGACCACAATAACAACAACAATGGGCGTTAAACACAAACCTTGCCAAAAGGAAGTAAAACCTTAAAAATGTACAGTAATGCACTAAATTATAGGTTGTGCATGAGACACTACGTAGTTTCCGCATAAACAGATTTTAAAATCAACGTTTGTAGGTTGTGGTAGAGGTTCAAAAGCAAAAACTGTGCGAAATATCATCCACACGACATGTTTAATGGTAAAAACATAGTTGAGGGCACAGTACTCACGACCGGACCAACAGAAAATAACAGTTAATGGTAGGAGAACGAAAAATCTGGAGATCTAAAAACAAGGTTTTACTATACTTATACTCTTAGCTCGTTATGGTTATAACATAGACAAGGTACTTGAAGTGCACTGTCCATTTACAGAAAAAAACAATGAGCATATAACAATGTCCCCAAAATTTCTAAATCACACGTGTGGCGAAAATGTTTTGTCCCTACTGAGATGAAAGCCTGCTGCTGTCCCTGATTTTCTGTATTTTAACCTCTGTTTATTGTTACATACTCGTATATACTCTGTGCAGTCGCATTAATCTTACCATCCGTCAGAAACCTCACTAACGACTTTCTACAGTGCGTATCGCTGCAAGAAGTTGAGTGAGATTGTGGAAGGTATCGACAGGGATGGCCATGGCAACTGCAGTGCGTGGCCAACTGCGCCGGTTAGACGCTTCACGGCGAGAACAGCCCGAAAGAGGTGCTCCAACAGACTCTCGACTGGGTTTAGATCCGGAGAGAGTGGTGGCCAGGGAACACTATAAACCCATTGAAATATGGTAGTCAAGGATGGCAGGATTCGCTTACGATTGTGGACGGGGCCGTAATCAGTTACTATTGGTTCCCTTTTGCAATTACACACATTTATTTTAAAACGGTGATTCCAGACTCAGCAATATATAAAGACATCACACGTTATTAACGAAGGCATAAAAAACTGTGTAACTAATAGTGCTTTCAGTGCGTTACAATTTACCAAATGATCATAAAATACAGACACAATCAATAACGTTTTAAAAACAAGCCAATGTGATCCCATTTAGAATTTTAAGGCAAGTAACCAGGCATGGCTGAAGGCTTTTAATGCCAAGAACGGCAATTATAAAAAAAAATTTGACAAACATACTGTAAAACAGCAAAGCAATAGCAAACGTTAATTTAAAAAGACAGACAACTGATCACCAAACTGGTGAGCCAAAATGATGGAAAACTTGGTAGCGAAACCATTTAAACCTGCTGTTAAGCCAAGAATGGCAATTATATAAAAAAAAATTTAAAAATATACAGTAAAACAGTAAATACGACAGCAAACGTTAATTTAAAAGGACAAGCGACTAACCGACAAACAGGTGAGACAAAATGATGGTAAACTTGGTAGCACAGTCATTTAAACTTGCTGTAACGCCAAGAATGTCAATTATATAAAAAAATTAGAAACGTACAATAAAACAGCAAATTCAATAATAAAACACAAGGGCCAGTCACAGACGGTGCACCAGGAATCGAGCCGCGCGGGATTAGCCTAGCGGTCTCAGGCGCTGCAGTCGTGGACTGTGCGGCTGGTCCCGGCGGAGGTTCGAGTTCTCCTTCGGGCATGGGTGTATGTGTTTGTCCTTAGGATATATTAGCTTAAGTAGTGTGTAAGCTTAGGGACTGATGACCTTAGCAGTTCCGTCCCATAAGATTTCACACACATTTTAACATTTTTGAAACAGGAATCGACCTCTGAGTAGGTCCGGCAAAAACACTTTCGCGTGCGATGACATAGGCAGCCAAGAGTTGCATTCGCTTCACAAGATGGTAACTCGGACTAGTAGCAGTCTAACGAATGACTAATGATAATCTTGCTGAGGCTACCTGACGTCCAGTAAATCAAATGCAAAGATGTAAAAATACGCCAAAGCCGGAACCGGCGGTCTGGACTCCGCCCGCAGAATACTGTGCTTAGAGCGCCTGGAACGAGAAAGCAATCACTACCACCAGAGTAGAAAAATCTCCAACCAACCTACAATCAAGAAAGCTGTCAAAACTAAACACCTCACTGGACAGCTGCGGCAAGGCGAGGAAACGTACACTGCCGTTACATACACTAACCCCCAGGGCAGGTAACTGGGGCGTTAGCGGGCCACGAGGCAGGAAAAATACCGCTGGCTGAACTTAATAAATAGTAACAAACTGAACGCAATATAGACATTAGAAGTCCAGGAAAGCTAATCAGATCTACCTTCCCCAAGCACTCCACTCGCTGCTCTTCGCCACGGCAGCACTATGTGCAGCAACACCAACCCAACTCACTGGAGAATCGCAAGATCACAATGGTGGAGGTTTCTCTTCTTGAATCCAAATGCACTCAACTCAAAACTTGCAGGATCCGGTTTACGACGAGGTCGTGCACCCTCATGGCCAGAGGCCTTTGATCCGGCAGACCATGTGCGCCACCAGCGGTCCCGGCGTGTGCACGCACTGCGCAAACCTGGCTCCTCCTGACTCCCCAACCGAACACGACCCGGAAGAACCACGACGTCGCCCCAAAGATAGGGCCACAGTTACTACATACCGATAACCGCCGCTGCTGCCACTAGCGGACAGACAAAACTTGCGAAACCAAGTGGCGTCAGTCAACACGAGGAGAAGACAAACAACCGCAACAATGTCAACTAAACGATACGGTCTGGCCTCCAACAGAGGACAGAAACCTACAAACAGATCGCGAGCCACAGCACGGCTCACCCATCTCAGTGCACTTCGAACCATGCACACATACCGCGACTGCGGGGCACATTGCATTGGCCTGCTGGTAGATGCCATAGTGCCGAGAAAAAAGCAACTGCATGTACAGATGGGCATGGTCCCCAAGACAGATGTATACTTTTGTTGATCCATTGTTCCTTCCGGAATGACGAGATCACTCACGGAATGTCACGAAAATATTTCCGACACGCTCCCTCATCTGGCCTGGGGCCTTCCGACGACTGTCGAAGGTTGATTGGATTCATGCCGTAGTCGCCCAACGGCCATCTGTCCGATGGAGCATAAATCGTGATTTATCTGTTAACGAATCCTATCACCACTCAGTGTAGAGCCAGTTCGGGTACTGGCATGTCAATTCCAGCATTCGTTGCCAATGAACAGCAGTCAGCATGTGAGCATGAACCACGCACCTACTGCGGGCAGCGCTCACCGAGCAGTCGTTGAGAAGACAGTGTCGGTATCCCCTTCATTCATCTGGGTGGTCAGCTGCTCAAAAGTTGCACATCTGTTCGCCTGTACACATCTCCGCAGCAGTCGATCACTTCTAACGTCTGTGGTCCTTGATGTTCTACAGTAGCCTCGGCGCCGGTTTAGGATAGCACGATTTTCCCTTGCGTGATATACTTTAACCACATCGGCATGCGAACAGTTTAAAAACTTAGCCGTCTCGGAAATCCTTCTACCTTTGACCTGAAAGCTACTGATCACGACCTTTTGGATGCTAGGTAAATATCTCAGTTTCCACATCACAACAACTGTTTCCCGCGTCCCCCAGACGCTCTTTATACACCCACCATTGCTAGTGCTTCCGGCTACTAGCTGCGAGTGCTTCCATAATCTTTGGAGAGCATTCTTTTCAGTTCAACTCGTATTACTACATGAATCAATTTTGTGTGCATATGTGCAGTAAAGTGTAGTAATTCTCCTACCCTCACTCGAACGATAACAGATTTGTGTTTTCTTGATTCTGTTTTTCTCTGGTCTCCTTGCTTTTTCGAGTGTTGTGATGGAGTCATTCACGACCTTTGAAAACGGACGACGTAAAGTGATGGCTTGTGAAGAATTCATGGGCCTAGAATGTCCGTCTGACAGTGAAGGTGGCATTGAATTTCACGATTCGGATGAAGATCCTACTATTACCGTAAATGATCTGAAATCTGCACGACAGTGATAGCGAGACTACTGGAGAGACTACACATAAATCAGATAATTTTTGAGAGATGACGAACTTGTTGCTGATAACCGATACTACAAGCTTCTGAAAATGTCGATAGATACAGAGAAATCGAATCATTTGAAAAAAAAAAATAAACAAACAAACAAAGAGGTTTATTTCATAGTGAACTTGGTGCTGGAGCATCGAGAGACGTCGTAATTCGTCTCGCAAGGGATATTCCAAGCGAACAGAACCAAAAGATCTATTTTGATAGATATTATATCTCTAAGAGTCTAGCTGTATACCTATTCAAGATAGAGATTCAGTGTGTGGGAACAACCCAAGCGGAAAATTTCAAAATGAAAGGGAACTGAAGAAAAAGTACGTGGGTATTCTGTTGAACACATTTTTACCGTTGATAAAGTGGACATGTCCTCCATTCTGTATAAGAAAATTGTATAGTCTCTTTTCTGTCTACTTTTGTCGGCGAGCTGCCAAAACGTGAAGTGAAAAGTGAGCACTCACAGTGATACTACGTCCTGCCGTTGTTTCTATTTACAACTCACATATGGGAAAAGCAGATTTATTAGATAGCAACACTGGCAAACATCATATAAGGATTGGGTCAAAACAATTCTACTTACGTTTGTTTTTCAAAAACTGTTCAAACGGCTCTAAGCACTATGGGACTTAACATCTGAGGTCATCAGTCCCCTAGACTTAGAACTACTTAATCCTAACCAACCTAAGGACATCACACACATCCATGTCTGAGGCAGGATTCGAACCTGCGACCGTAGCAGCCGCGTGGTTCCGGACAAAAGCGCCTAGAACCACTTAGCCACCGCGGCCGGCATTACGTTTGTTTTTCTGTCTGACTGATACAACTATAATAAATTTGTGGATTGTCTACAGAAGCGTACTCACTGAAAAAAGAACAGCAGTCATGTCAATTAACAAGAAGAAGTTTAGAATTTAATTTGCTCAAACTCTTCGTCCTGGAGCGAAAAGCAAGATAGATGAGCTAACATAGATGCAACAGAGGTCAACATGCTTAAATATAATGGATTATTGTTGCTTCCAAAGGATATAAGATTAGACCCTTTTGATCACTGGTCAATGTGGAATGAGAAGAGAACAACGTCAAAGGCTCTAACCGTAAAGGCTGTAACGATTGTCATGTGTGATAAATGCAAAGTAAACTTACATTTGAATAACGACAAAAACTGAATTCTTGTATTCCACAGTATCTAAAGACACACGCTGTCCATCGATTTTCGGAAGTACCATTAATTCTAACGTAGCTGTTGTACATTTGGCGTTTAAAACTGTTTTTATACCAATTTTCTTATTAACGGCGGAAATTTCAAATGGTTTCGCATAAGTTTAAAGTGTCACGTATGAATGTATGTGATAAGTTTCACGCAGTTTTACATAAATGCAAAGTGTAAAAAAATATATGTTTCCCAGAATTAAGAATGGATTATTTTTTCAATATTTTTTTGAAAGCCTTGAACGATTTCAAATTGGTGTTCTAAAAAGTACAGAATGAAAGTCAATAATGCAACACTTTTTCCGACAGCAGGTTCGCTTCATTCAGGATTCCAATACACTGCATTATTCCCCATTGTTTTGGCTACACAACCCGGTTTTTCGACGTACTCTCCGTCGAATGTGATGGTCTTACGCCACGGTACTTAAAGAATCTGTATGCCCTCATGGTACCACTCTACTGGTCAACGCTCGAGCCAAATAAGTGCTGGATCCATAACCACGCCGTCATTCAAGTACTGCTTCTAGCAGAATACATCCTTCAATGGGACAAACAGGCTGAGGACGCTGCTTTCAACTTCTTCCTCGGCGGAGAAGTGGTGCTGCGCTACTCTATGAATTGCCGTTTGGTTTCCGGTTCGAAATGACATCCTGTGACGATGTTCGACAAAAAGAGTGCCGCGATCAGCCTCGTAACGGGCTTGTAGTTCCTTCGTAGCTCCCATGGTCTTCTCCTAGGCGGCGAGGAACCAAGCTGGTAGACACCTTTCGGTACCCCAGCTGGTGGACGAGTGTGCCAGCACTACCGACAGAGAAGTCCAGTTGAGCAGCGAGGTCTTTCATTGTGATCCGTCGGTCATCTCGATTGAGAGTGTCCGCACGTTCCGCAGCTACAGGACTCACGGATGTGCGCAGCCGGCCGCTGGGCGGGAGATCGGACAGATCTGCGGACCTTTCTGCGTCGATAACAGACGCCTTTCCCAACAACTCGCCGTGCTTTTCATCACTACCAGGTCTCCGAAGACATTTTGCAAGCGCCTCTGAGTGTCTGCGAGGCTCTGGCTTTCCGCCAAAAGAAACTCAGAGCCAGCTCTGTCCATGGAACGCACTTCCGTTACAGACGCTATTTTGATGCCTACGTATAGAGTCGACACCAGTCAAAACTTCACGAAACTGTAGCAGCTGAAGCGCAAATATTTCAAGATGTCCCACCACTAATTCCTTAATTTTTGAACCTACACTACTGGCCATTAAAATTCCTACACCAAGAAGATATGCAGATGATAAACGGAAATTAATTGGACAAATATATTATACTAGAAAAGACACGTGATTACATTTTCACAAAATTTGGGTGCATAGATCCTGAGAAATCAGTACGCAGAACAACCACTTCTGGCCGTAATAACGGCCTTGATACGCCTGGGCATTGAGTCAAACAGAGCTTGGATGGCGTGTACAGGTACAGCTGCCCATGCAGCTTCAACACGATATCACAGTTCATCAAGAGTAGTGACTGGCGTATTGTGACGAGCCAGTTGCTCGGCCACCGTTGACCAGACGTTTTCAGTTGGTGAGAGATGTGGAGAATGTGCTGGCCAGGGTAGCAGTCGAACATTTTCTGTACCCAGAAAGGCCCATACAGGACCTGCAGCATGCGGTCGTGCATTATCCTGCTAAAATGTAGGGATTCGCAGGGATCGAATGAAGGGTAGAGCCACGGGTCGTAACACATCTGAAATGTGACGTCCACTGTACCGTCAATGCGCACAAGAGGTGACCGAGACGGGTAACCAATGGCACCCCATACCATCACGCCAGGTGATACTCCAGTATGGCGATGACGAATACACGCTTCCAATGTGCGTTCACCGCAATGTCGCCGAACACGGATGCGACCATCCTGATGCTGTAAACAGAACCTGGATTCATCCGAATAAATGACGTTTTGCCATTCGTGCCCCCAGGTTCGTCGTTGAGTACACCATAGCAGGCGTTCCTGTCTGTGATGCAGCGTCGCGGGTAACCGCAGCCACGGTCTTCGAGCTGATAGTCCATGCTGCTGCAAACGTCGTCGAACTGTTCGTGCAGATGGTTGTTGTCTTGTAAACGTCCCCATCCGTTGACTCAGGGATCGAGATGTGGCTGCACGATCCGTTATAGCCGTGCGGATAAGATGCCTGTCATCTCGACTGCTAGTGATACGAGGCCGTTGTGATCCAGCACGTCGTTCCGTATTATCCTCCAGAACCCACCGATTCCATATTGTGCTAACAGTCATTGGATCTCGACCAACGCGAGCAGCAATGTCACGAACGATAAACCGCAATCGCGATAGGCCACAATCCGACTTCATCAAAGTCGGAAACGTGATGGTACGCATTTCTCCTCCTTACACAACAACGTTTCACGAGGCACCTCCGGTCAACTGCTGTTTGTGTATGAGAAATCGGTTGGAAACTTTCCTCATGTCAGCACGGTGTATGTGTCGCCACCTTCGCCAACTTTTTGTGAATGCTCTGAAAAGCTAATCATTTGCATATCACATTATCTTCTTCCTGTCGCTTAAATGTCGCGTCTGTAAGCCGTCATCTTCGTGGTGTAGCAGTTTTAATGGCCAGTAGTGTAAAATGTCCGACAAATAATGTGTTTGCATTACTTATTGAACGCCCTTCGTCCTTTGCCGCCTCTATAGGATTGGCGGTGGAAGCCAGGAGCATGTCCGGCCGCCGGCCGTATCGACAGGCCTGCCTTGTCGCTGGCGGCGTGCCGTGGCGTGGCCTGCGGTGGCGACGCGATCTGCGCCCACGCAGCGTCCTCCGGGCCAGCACGCCGCGCTGCTTCTACTCTCGTGCCGCATCCGGAACTCCCTCGCCCGAATCGCGCAAAAAAGGGCGCGAAAACCGCTGCCTCTTAATTTCAGAGGATGCCGAATAGAAGCAGTCTTCTTCAGCACTCTGTGTCGCCAACTAGTACGAAAACTACTGAGGTCGATAATCGCGTGCTATCTTATCGCCGGCTGTTATTTGCGACCGGTTGATAGGCGGATGAGTACCGGGGGGCAAATGCAAAATCGCGCACCTCTACTGAACTAGCAACTCCTATGCTTCGAGTCTTCATCAGCATTTATTTATGTTGCGTATGGTGTATACATCACACGAACTGATTAAATGTAAATAGCCTACAATACAAACATGAAGAATACATAAAAAACCTTTGCGTCATACGAAAAGAAAAAAATGCGGTTAAGTGCGAGTGACACTTGCGCATCGAAGGTTCCCGTAAAAACTTTGTTATGTATAATATAGTTCATCTATTCCAATCCGTATGTGGCATACAGCAAACCACTGCTTAACAGTATTGGTTAAAAACAGTCTTGGTTGCAATTTTAATTTTTTTTTATTTTTCAACTACGCGTTTCGGCTTATTTAGAGAATCTTCAGGTTATCTTAATTTGGTATTTCTTAGAAGGATCCTTTAGTCAGTGTAGCCAAAGGGCATCGTCGAATATATCAGACTAACATCGCCTTCGTTAAACTCAGTAAAAACTTTTCTAGATGGACGCGAGTGATACCAAGATCTGCACAACGCGTTCCCGTTCACAGGAGCGAGTAACAGAATCAGTTTACTGAGTTTAACGAAGTCGATGTTAGCCTGATATATTCTACGATGCCGGTCGGAGTGGCCGTGCGGTTCTAGGCGCTACATTCTGGAGCCGCGAGACCGCTACGGTCGCAGGTTCGAATCCTGCCTCGGGCATGGATGTGTGTGGTGTCCCTAGGTTAGTTAGGTTTAAGTAGTTCTAAGTTCTAGGGGACTGACGACCTCAGAAGTTGAGTCCCATAGTGCTCAGAGCCATTTGAACCATTTTTTATTCTACGATGCCCTTTGGCTACACTGACTAAAGGATCCTTCTAAGAAATACCAAATTAAGATAACCTGAAGATGTCTAAATAAGGCGAAACACGTAGTTGAAAAATAAAAAAACTAAAATTGCAACCGAGAATGTTTTTAACCAATACTATTCATCTATTGCGATAATTGACAATTTCAATTTTTGCCTATTTCCGGAATGGATACCGGCAAGATGTTAAAATTTGTGAAATAAATGTCCGTATATTTTGACTGCATTGACGTAAAAGCTTATACTTCTTACATCGCCCAAGGATCCATCCACCTTACTCGCTGACATAAATTTCACCTTGCTACGTCTACCAGTTCCTGAGAGAAGGTGGTCTTAAGAGACGGACAGTCAAACGACAAAAAAGATGTTTTTTGGTGTGATATAATTACAATTTAACAATTTTCCTTTTTTTACTTTATTTGTAATGCGAAAAGTTGTTTTTTGCCAAATTTTATGCTTCTATGACAGAGGGAAGAAACCTATAGGTCTTGATGAGTGAGTTAGCGAGTAGAAAAATATGTGACATAAACGGCTCTATCTTTTCATTGTACTGACATACAAGTTTAATTTTTTTAACACCGGTATGGGACCATAGACCTTACTATGTGACACAAATTTCAACTTGATACGTTTACCCGGTTACTGAGGAGAAGAGTTCAACGGAGAACAAAGTGATCATATTAGGGCTCCGTTTTTACCGAATGAGGTACGGAATCCCAAAAAAGAGTACACATAAAAATGCATAAAACGCATAAAACGACAAACTATGCAGAAACACGATTCAAGCCGAATGTTCATATTACCTTTTCAACAGCAAGCAAAAACTCGGAGCGGTAATCAGTGAAGGCTGTCAGTGGACAATCTTCAACTATATATATAACTGTTTACCTAGCAGCTCCACAACCGCAGCTGGTAGAACCTCTTCCGTATATACAACTAGTCACAAAATCTATATATACATGATTACTCACCATTTCACACTTAAGTGTTTCACAGAGGGTGCATGGAACCACATTCAGAATATTTCTCGACCGTTCGACTTTCGAACAGCACATTGAAGGAAGAAAAACTCCCATCTTCCCGCCGGAGCTCTCATTTCTCTTAATTTATTACGATCGCCGCTTCTTTCTGTGTAGGTGGGATTCAGTGAAGTACTTTCGCGTAAAAAAGGAAGTTCTGCTTGAAATTTCGTGGCAAGATTTCGATGGACTGAGAGACACCTTTTTCTTAATAATTGCCATCCCTAACTCATTTATCATATCCGTAACAGTCTCTGTGCTATAACGCGATAATACAAAACGAGCTGCCACTATCTGAACTTTTGCAATGCCCTCCGTCACTTATATCTGGTATGAATACCATAACACGCGGCAGTACTCCGCAAAAGAACGGACAAACGTAGTGTATGGAGTCCCTTTAGTACATTTGTTGCATGTTGTAAGCTTTCTGCCCTTTAAGCTCAGCTTTGGATCACCTTCCGCACCAACGTTCTCTACGTGATGGTTCCAACTTAAGTTGCTCGTAATTGTAGCCCCTACGTAGTTAGTTGAATCAACAACCAATAAAATTTTGTGATAACCGAAACTTAGTTGAATTTTCGTTAGTTTCATATCGACGAAACACAGTTTTTATTCATCAGGGTCAATTAACACCTTACGACCACGTAGCTGACTTGTCTAAGGCATTTTGCAATTCGTTTTGATTTTATGATAACTTTGCTAGGCGGTAAACGACTCCATCACTTGGAAACATTTAACTGGGCTGCTCAAATTTTCTTCTAAATCAAATAAGTATATCCCCTTGTACACCCTGACCCTGATAATTGTGTAAATGGGCCAGCAGCGCAGTAATTGTGAACTACACGCCGTACCGCATCACCGGAACATTCTTCTTCCCTATTCCTTTGTCTTCTTTCTCCTAGAAGTAGAACAAATTCGACCGCTAGTCGGTGTCTTCAGTGTTCCAGTTCTCCTTTAACCTGAGTGTAAGAATAGCTCCTTCTGTTTCACTCCGATACACAACATGGTACAATCATGGTCACTCAATCGAGTGCAGCATCAAGACGCAATGTCTGTCTGTTACCTAGATATCACTTCTGAGTTCACTGAAAATCATTTCTAACAATCAACGGCGGCAGTTTACCTCAAAAAAATGCTTCAGCAATAGGGACGAGATGATTGTATGTCGTCTGCATTAAAGCAGGAATCTCACTCACAAACACACACACACACACACACACACACACACACACACACATATATATATATATATATATATATATATATATATATATATATATATATATATAAGAAATTCTGTCCCGCAATATACCTTTCACATTTATAGCACTCTAGAATTAAACTATAATATTTGGGTACGTAGCAAGTTACGTATGTGTAACATTCTCACACTCTTGGAAACGAATTTATTTTTTGAAAACGATGCACGTGAGTGGTCAAACAGTTGAATCAGTCGGCGCGGAAGATACCATTTCCCACCAGGAGTGCGTGTAGTGACACGCCACCCTGCTTACGGAATGAAATAACTCTGCAGGCTGTCCCAGATACTAACTCCATGTGTGCTTCCTAGCTCAATGGAAAGCAGTAGCTTTAACAGGACCATTTACAAGTTGAGCTTAAGTCGTTTCACACCGAAGATATTTGCAGCCAGTAACATTACTCGACCATTACCAACTGCTCTGAGCGGCACAAGCTATCTTCCTACGTACAGGATTACTAGATTAGCGCGGCAAGCGCTGCACATCCCTGGCACCAAATATATTTGGTTACCTATCCAATGAAATAAAATGTTAAACAGACGGCGATGTTAAATTTGAAGACTAAACGAAAAAAGTTTCTGTTCCAGAGAAGATTTTCGATTTATGTAACATGCAAAATATTGTGTGTACACATTTCCAATTTACAGCGTGTAGCTCTGTTTAATAAGATTTTATAATATGAATATAAAATGATTCGCACCGCATCATCAAGGTTAATCGTACAAATGATACTTGGAAATTGTAACTTATTGGCGAAAGCAGAAAACGCTTGCTGGAATTGAGCGAAAGACCAGCAAAATTTTCTTTCCGAGGGTGCAACTGAATTTATATTTTGTTCCAGAATCTCACTTTCCAGGTAGCAGACATAGACTCGTCCACCGGAACCTTTGACACCTGCCACACACGGATTGAAATTTCATCCACTTCCGCGAAATAATTCATTCCGAAGGTAGCGTCGTCTCGTTTCAGCCAAGTGAGAAGCTTCTGGAAATTCGCTTCGAGTTTTGTGTGTTGGGAGTAGTGCGGTCGTAAAGACGGGGGAAGGGGAATGGACGAGCCGTCGGTGCAGCACGATGTGGCTCGCACAGCACCGCTCGCCCGCCGCAGCCGAGGCGGTGGACTCGCCGCACACGCGACGCCCCCGGAGCGGCGGCCGGGCAGCGAGGCTACTTACGCGTGGGAGGTATCCTGTGCAGGGCGCAGGCCGAGCCGGTCCGGGCCGGGCAGCACGCGCAGCGCCGCGTAGCACACGTCACGCACGGCACAGGCGGGCCCGGGCGCGCCCGCAGCTCGCGCACTACTGCTGCTGCCGCCTCCGCCGCCGCCGACGCCGCCGCCGCCGACGCCTCCGACGCCGACGCCGACGCTGCCCGCAGACGCCAGCGCCGCCGAGCGGCCAGCCCGGCAAGCGCCGCTGCCGCCGCCGCCGCCGCCGCCGCCGCCGCCGCGCCACGGCGTTCGATACGCCGGCGGCGTGACGTCACGGGCACGGCGGAGTACTCGCGGCTCAGCTCCCTGCCGCGGGTCAGGACTGCCGCTACAACAGACGCCTCCGATGGCTGACTCGAATGTGGAAACAGCGGAAGCGGTTCACTACCAAAAAAGAGTCGACAGGGACCCAAGGAAACAAAAGTCTTATCGCTTTATTAATCCATACGTACATGAATACACTTTCAAGTGATTGTGAAAACTGCTTGTATTTCCCCTCTTACAAGGGGAAGGCCTCAGACACGGCCAACCGGTTCGGCTCAAATTTGGCAGGTCGCTTGTGCAAAACCTAAAACGAAAGACTCCAAGATATTTTGGGTCAACACCCCCGCGATTTTGAGAAAATTGCCCCTGAAGGTTACGACGGTCAATCGACTCAAAATTGGAGGGATCGATAGATAATTGTAAATAGGGCATTTTTCATCATCAAGTATGGGATCCGCAAACGCAAACTTTTCCAGAAATCGAGGAAAGAAACTTTTACAACTGCCACTTCTGTAGCCACATGGTGAAAGCTTTTCACCGACAGCGCCGATAGCGCAACGGCCAGGGTAAAGCCGGCACGGTAGCTCAGTGTGTTCGGTCAGAGAGCTGGTTGGCCTCTGTAATAAAAAAAACTGAGTGGAAGGATCAACAAACGAACTTGAACGGATGTCATGTGACTTCCGCAACGACCAAACCCAACGATCAACAACGAAAAAAAAGAAAAAGTAACTGTCTCGGAATCGGAAAACCTGGGTTCGAATCTCGAAGAAACCTAGCGGATGTTATTCTTTTCGATTGTGTTTTTCCGTATCTCAATTGATAGGGATAGGAGGGTTATTTGCCTACCTTATTATTATCATTCCTTATTGATTTACTTACCTTATTATCCCTCCTATGCCTATCAATTGAGATATGGAAAAATACAAACGAAAAAAAAGAACATCCCATAGGTTTCTTCGAGATTCGGACCCAGGTTCTCCGATTCCCCGCCAGTTACCTTGGCCGTAGCGCTGTCGGTGCTGCCGGCGAAAAGCGTTTACCATGTGGGTACAGAAGCGTAGGTTGTAAAAGTTTCTTGCCTCGATTTCTGGAAAAGTACGCGTTTTCGCACCCCATACCTGATGATGAAAACTGCTCTGTTTACAGTTATCTATCGATCCCGCCAATTTTGAATCGATTGCTCGTCATAACATTTAGGGGTGATTTTCTCAAAAAAGCAGGGGTGTTGACGCAAAATATCTTAGAGTACTTCGTTTTAGGTTGTACACAAGAAACCTGCCAAATTTTAGCCGAATTGGTTGGCCGTGTCTGAGGCCTTTCCCTTGTTAGTCCACTGTTGGCTGAAATATTTATGGACCATTTTGAACAAAATTTTCTAAAAACAGAACCTTTGACTGCAAGCATCAAATAGTGGTTTAGATACGTAGATGACGTCCTGTGTATGTGGACTGGTACTACAAGACAACTCAACACATTCTTGAAAAACCTAAACAGTCAACATAAAAATATCCAGTTAACTATGGAAATTGGCAACAAATCAATAAACTTCATAGATCTCGCCATTAACACCAGTACACACACACATTGTTTCAAAATTTACAGAAAAACAACAACTACAGACACAGTAATACCTTCTTGCTCACAACACCCCATCGCTCACAAACATGCACCTTTCCACTCAATGGTACACCGTCTCATATCTATCTCTATGTCCAGAGATGATTTTAAAGCAGAGTTACATACAACAAAATTTATTGCCACAGCCAATGCCTACAATTCAATTCTTATTGACCACATCTTGCACAGGAAACAAAAATGGAAAATTATACCCCTCCTCTATGCCCCACCTGCTTCCCCATTCACTGTCTGCAAGAAATGGTGTACACTACCATTTCTAGGTCAGGTATCACAGATTGTAGCCAAAGCACTGAAATCCGGCAAATATAGGCTTTCCTGCTATGTCAGGAACACGATAGCCCAGTGTGTTTTTAATAGCAAAGACAAAATCCAGTTATTAGCCAACAGTGGGGTATACAAAATCACCTGTCCTGATTGTGACAAATTTTACATTGGTCAGTCAGGCAGAGCCATATCAACTAGGCTGGCTGAACATGAACGCATCTGTAGGTTGCAGAATTCAGACTCTGCATTTGCTGAGCATGTACTGAGTGAGGGTCACAACTACCAGCCAGTGTCCCATGTACTTCACTTAGCAAACAAAGGCCATAAACTCAACCTGTTGGAAGCCCTGGAAATTAACAAATATCTTGCTCACAGTCCAGATCTCATCCTAAATGACCAGACACAGCTCAACACTTCCCCTCTCCTAAACTTCATATAATCATCTTTGTTGTTCATTACTTCCCACACTCTCTCTTCCTACATATTCCCATTTTCCTGTATTCATTAAGTTGTTTTGTTGGTTGAAGTTGTCTTGGTATTCCACATAGATTGTACTTTCAATAGTTAGGGCTTTGTTTTAACTGGTACTTGTATTACTGTCCATGTTTAACATCCCTTGTAGTTGTCTCATCAAATACTGTTCATATTTTACTTTGCTCATTTATTTAATGAAAACTGGTTCACAGCCACTCCTTTGATAATGATGTTAATGTTAAAATGCAGTACCACCTCACTCTCAAACTGTAGGTTCCCTCAAACACCTCCATTTTCCTGCATTTATTAATATCTGTTTATCTTATTGATATTGCTTAAGTTCCTTATGTATTCCGTATTTACATCGGTAACTGTCTCTTCTGTTAATTGATTGTGTATCAATCTCCATGTTTCATAACTCCTGATGCAGCCTTGTCTAGTACTAATTTTATTTTACTTTATTAGTTTTGTTTATTAGTAGAAACCGTTATGTAGACATGCTATTCCTATTTTGTGCTAAAGGTTTTCCTGTCTACTCAATTGTTTTTTATGAACTGTTCAGTTTTAACTTTTTCATTGCAAAGATTTTACTTACTGCATATTTCTACTTCACTCTAGATGTGTTACTTCTCTTCCAATGTTGTCTGCTAACATTTAACTTCTTTGGTGATTATACTCAGCAAATGTCTGAAGATGGCCTTGTAAGCCGAAAACCGGCTAACAATAAAAGTAATATTGTAGAACAAAAGCAAACTGGTGCTTTTCATTTATTAGTCCAACTACATTACAAGGTGATTCAAAGGAAGGAACATTTTTAATGTTATGTTAGTAGCCGTGAGCTATTGGTAGTACAGAATAACCTACGCCACCTGTCAACGCACCAAGGTTGTTAGGTGCATGATTAAATTCATGCGCTTACAATAATTTCAAGTCGTGAATGATATTATGATCCTGTGAAGAATTACACTTGAAAATGTGGTAATTTCGGGATTTTTTCACTCTGAGCGAGAAATCGTAGCGAAACAAATCAACTCTGCATTCATTATTCGATTACTAACAAGCGATTACGAAGCACGTCCACAACAATGAACTACGGTCACGTTAAAATTATTTAGTTGAGTGTACGAACGTTTTCTGATACACGAGCTTCGCAGGGACGTTGTTGCGCAGTAAGATAATTTTAGCGCCATGTGTCAATTACATTTCGGCCTTAATGCCCAGTGGCAACTAAAGTTGCCAATGAATTTAAAAATTAATGTTGGCAACATCGATAATGCTGTACGCAATTTAACTGTTGGAAGCACTTATGGACACTTTTCTTTGTTGTTTAATATTTGAAGTATCAGTACTCAGTCCATTGTTGTTGCTTACGCATGGATGAGTTTGAAAAACCTCTTCGAATAAAAATGTATGTACGTGACAATATATGAGTATCTTAACTGAATTTTCTTTGCTATCTTCTAATAAATAGTCTTAATTATACGCAGGATTTCTTTGGAGTTTGTAAATTTGTTACAACGGCTGCTATGGACGAGTGGTTCTAGGCGCTTCAGTCTGGAACCGCACAGCTGCTACGGTCACAGGTTCGAATCCTGCCTCGGGTATGGATGTGTGTGTGTGTGTGTGTGTGATGTCCTTAGGTTAGTTAGGTTTAATTAGTTCTAAGTCTAGGTGACTGATGCTTCAGATGTTAAGTCCCATAGTGCTTAGAGCCATTTGAACCATTTTTGTAAATTTGTTTTTAGCATGACTTATGTTGGAAAAATACGTCTGGCATCTTTAGTACCACAGGTCTTTTAGGTGTGACGACAGTTTATGGACTGAGGACGAAGTAATTAATTTTCCTCAAGCAGATCGAAACTTAACAACACGATGAGTTGGCATCATACCTCCATATGAAGCACATGGTGGAGATACGGATGAAGCTTCCGATTCGCCACATACTGAAGTTCAGGAAAACCATGTCGTGTTCTTGCACGTATACCAAGGGCAAAGGCACAAGTTCAGTTCAAGGAAAATGAACATGCAAATGCAAAGGGAAAGAAGAAGGGCATGTCAAGGGAAAATTTTGCAATGAGTGACAGAAGTGAATGAGAAGAAGAAATTGAGAATTCCGCAGGCATTCAAACTACACTTCCTGCTGCAAATACTGAAGAAAATAGGAAGCCCACGTCAAGTCAGAATTTTGCAGTCAATATGGAAAGTCAAGAGCTGAAAGAGGTAGAAGTTGAGGTTTGTGCAGCGACTGCAACCGCATCAACTGTTATAAATACGAAGGGAAAGAGAAACGGGAGCCTAAGTAAAAATTTTGCAGTGAGGGGAGTGAACCAAGGACAAGACGCAGTAGAAGATACTAACGATTCTGCAGAGCCCCCCAACCCCATTGAAACAGTCGAGGACCAAATCACGTATAACGCATATAACCGTTCACCTCAGTTTGGGACGAAATGAAGAAGAGAAGTTGGAAACTAAAAGAAGAGAGTGAGTCCTATGATCCATATTTATTAGATTTTCTTTCAAATACAATAATATCCCTGCTGGATTCATTTAAAAAGTTTCTATACGAGGAATTAGTAAATTTTATTGTTTCTCAAACAAATTTGTATGCTCCACAGAAAGGTAATCAAATCTGAACGTTCTCTATAGTGAGTTATGCACTGTCCTGGGAATACTGATTCTCTCAGGTTATCGTAAATTGTCAAAGAAAAGAATGAAATGGCAGGAGGAACCTCATTGCAAAGTAGCTTCAGTTAGGGAATCTATGAGCGAAACATATTTGAATAAATCTTGCGATATGTACACTTGAATGACAACACAAACGTAAATGAAGGTGGGTTTTATAATGTAAGGCCACTGATCAACTTTCTGAATGAGGATTTCAAGCAAGTCCCCACTGACAATGCAGTGTGTATTAATGAGAGTATTGTACCAAATGACGGGAGGCATGGGGCTAAACAGTCTATCAAAGGCAAGCCAATTAGATTTGGTTTCAGGCTATGGGTTTTGGAAAATCCTTATAGCTACCTTATACTGTACATGCAGAACCTTACTGTGGCACGCATCCAAAAATACCTAAAATTGATCTTGGTCAGGGTGGATATGTAGTGGTTGGTTTGATACAGCATAGAAATATTCCAGGTGGAACAAAAATCTACTTTAACAATTTGTTTACGTCAGTTCCGTACCTGGAAGAACTGTGTAGAAGAAACCTGGTTGACACAGGAACAACACGAGACACAGAGTTGGGAAGCGATTGAACTTTCCATCGAAAAATGAGTTTGGAAAACAAGAAGAAAATGTGTTTCAGTATCTAACAGCCAGATGACAGCAAAGAGATGCAATGACAATACAATAGCCACAGTTCTTTTCAACTGTGATTATGTAGAACCTTTAAGAAGTGTAGAAAGATTTAGCAGAACAGAAAGAAAGAGAGTAACGATAAAGATGTCTTGTACTGTGAAACTTCATAATCGTTTTTTGGGGTGTTTATCTGAATGATCAATTCATAGTTCTATACAAAACAAAAATTAGGATTACAAAATGGTGGTGGTCTCTGTTCGTGTACAGGGATGGTTGCTATATCGGATGTTGGGAAATAATCTGCCGCTTCTTCAGTTTCGAAGGCAAGTTGTTCTTCAAATTTTACCTCTTCATCCATATTGTTTCGAGGGTTTCATAAATTTTGTAAGATCTAGATGAGACTTTATCTAATGATTCAAAACTGTTTTGACAGTTTAAATATCTTTTTTTTAATTAAGGTAAGAATATGTGATAAGAACAGTTCAAAAATAAAAATTTTAATAAACCTGGAAATATGTTTCGTTTGTTACTTCAAGTGCCCATTGGCAACTTTAGTTGCCATCATTGTTTGTGACTGTACAAGCGAAAATTAAATTGAAATTATGTTTTTCATGTAAAACTGTTACAAACCAATAACGTAGAACTACTTTTAACCCGAAAAACGAACTTAATAATTCTGGGCACTAATGGGTTAACACTTATACATTTGACTAACAATGGATTTTGGCAAGGTGCTTCCTGCGGTGTATGATTTCTTATTTCATATCAACGGCTGTGCTGTGAGCTGTTTAACAGCTATTCCCAGCTCTTCATGCTCCAGTTCGGTATGTACATAGTATACCTTGACAAATAACATTAACATTTTGTGTTCGTTTGTGTAATTTATTGTGCGAGCATAATGTCAAGTAGTGATGAAAAGATGTGTGGTGTTTTACGCCAGAGGAAAAGAAGATACAAATAGGTGAACTGCCAAAAAGTGATAAACCTCAGCACCGGCTTCATCAATATGGCACTGCATAGGAGGAGCATCCAGCAATTCGTTCATGGATAGCAAAGGACGCTAATAATTAATGTAAGGCAAAATGCAAACACTGTAAGGACTCTGTAGAAGCTATTTTAACTGTATTGCAGAAAGGCAGCAACCAGAAGAGAATATTAATAAAATGGATAGTCTCAATGAAGAATCATGCGCACCCTTTGCTCAGTTTTTGTCTAAAATATGACAGCATCCGACAAACAAACTACGGAAGCCGAGCTTAAAATTTCTGCTTTCCTAACAGTTCATGACATTCCTTTTAACACAGGTGATGAAGTCTATGACTGAAAGAATGACAACCACACACATTTATCCATCGAAGGAAGTAGATCAAGTTCGTAAGTTTCCAGCACCATCAGACAATTATGCTGAAGTCATATCCACACAAGTGCAAACGGTCCTGGCAGTGACGTTGTTCATTTTAATTTTATCTTGTTAAATAGTTTTCAAGGTTTTTTAGCTATGTAACATAAGCCAATTAATAAGAGACCGAGATGATCGTAGGTGGGCAGAGACTAAAAAATTAAAATTTAAGACATTTTCAGAGGTTGTATGATATTTTTGCAGTGGGTTGCATGATCCGCTTGTAATGACTTGCTAACAGTACTGCAACGCACCTTGCGTTAAGTTATCAGGGATGCTTTGGGTGGTGCACTTCATAAATTTGCGATCAAAACGTGACAGTGTGAAGGGAGCACGTAGAGAATTCCACCGCCACTTTAATTAAGGACGCCACGATCGAGTTTCAGCAGCACACGCACTTAAAACATGGGCACGTAATTTCAATGAAACTGGTTCGACAATGAAAAACAAACCTCCAGGCCCTGTGCGAATCATTCGTACGCAAGGAAATATCCATAATTGTTCGAGATGCTGTCATAAAAGTCCCTGTCCGTCGTCATTCAGCGACTTTACAGTTGCATAGTTCGAGAGTCTGATGAATATTAAGACAGTATTTGCAATTCCATCCATACAAGTAGCAGATCTTCCAGAAACTGAAACCCAAAGATGGTATTATATGACGAAAATACTGTGACTTAGTGCTTCAAAAGATAAGCTTGGAGGGATGCATTTTTTATGTCAGATTCAGTATGTAACTCGCCTTCTTCTTCTTCCTTATCGCACAGAGCAATGTCGAATTAGAGCTCGAAGAGCATGACGGTCACATTTTTAGTACTGTGTAACCTGGTGCTAATACTACCTGTCGATTGTAAGGAAGACATTGGCGGCCATCAATTTGGCTCGGGCGAATAGGTGTACGCGTGGGTGCAATCATGGTTCTGTACGCAACTGGAAATATTTTTCCGTGAAAGCATTGACCGTCTTGTCTCAGAAGGCATACATATACTAACAGTTTACCATCGATCTTTTTCTCTTTTTCTCCTCATTATTTCCTCGTTTTTTCTTGATTTTGTATGACTTTATCTCTCTCAACAGAGCGGAAAAAATTCGGCGAGTTTGTAAATTCCACGTGTTAAAGTAACTTTGTTCTTATAAAAGTAGAAACTGTTTCTCGACGTAATATTCGCTGTGGAAATGTAGGTAACTAGACTGAATTTAGAAATTTCATACAGATTATGAGATAAATTGAGAGCAGGGTTAAAGAAAGCAGTTGTAATAGAGTTTTCACCAATAGAATAAACCTAGGTCTTGCTCGATCACGCCCATTATGATACTATCAGTATGTGCCAAGAGACTTGTTAATTCTACAATTCAGAAACTGGAAATAAAGATGATCACACCACTGACTTTTAGGCGATTGCAAAGTACTGTACTTGTACTTTATTATATACACTGAAGACCCAAAGAAACTGGTACACCTGCCTAATATCGTGTAGGGGCCCGCGAGCACGCAGAAGTACCGCAACATGACGTGGCAGGGACTCGACTAATGTCTGAAGTAGTGCTGGAGGGAACTGACACCATGAATCCTGCACGACTGTCAGGGCTGTCCATAAATCCGTAAGAATACGAGGGGATGAAGACTTCTTCTGAACAGCACGTTGCAAGGCATCCTAGATATGCTAAATAATGTTCAAGTCTTGAGAGTTTCGTAGCCAGCGGAAGTGTTTAAACGCAGAAGAATGTTTCCGGAGCCACTCTGCAGCAATTCTGGACGTGTGGGGTGTCGAGTTGTCCTGCTGGAATTTACCAAGGTCGTCGGACTGCACAATGGACATGAATGGATGCAGGTGATCAGACAGGACGCTTAGATACATGTCAGCTGCAGACTCGTGCCTAGGCGTATCAGGGGTCTCATATCACTCCAACTGCACACGCCTCCACCAGCTTGAACAGTCCCGTGCTGACATGCAGGGTCCATGGATTCACGAGGTTGTCTCCACACCCGTACATGTCCATTCGCTCTATACGATTTGATACGAGACTCGTCCGACCAGGCAACATGTTTCCAGTCATCGACAGTCCAATGTCGGTATTGACGGTTCCAGGCGAGGCGTAAAGCTTTGTCTCGTGCAGTCATCAAGGGTACGCGAATTGTCCTTCGGCTCCGAAAGCCCATATCGATGATGTTCCGTTGAATGGTTTGCTCGCTAACACTTGTTGATGGTCCAGCACTGATATCTGCAGCAATTTGCGGAAGGGTTGCACTTCTGTCACGTTGAGCGATTCTCTTCAGTCGTTTTTGATCCTGTTCTTGCAGTATCTCCTTCCGCCCGCAGCGATAACGGATATTGATGTTTTACCGGATTCCTGATATTCACGGTACGCTCGTGAAATGATCGTATGGGAAAATACCTACTTCATCGCTACCTCGAAGGTGCTGTGTCCCACCGCTCGTGCGCCGACTATAACACCATGTTCAAACTTACTAAAATCTTAATAATCTGCCGTTGTAGCAGCAGAAACCGATTTAACAACTTCGCCAGATGCTTGTTGTCTTATATAGGCGTTGACGACCGCAGCACCGTATTCTGCCTGTTAACATATCTCTGTATTTGAATACGCATGCCCATACCAGTTTCTTTAGCGCTTCAGTGTAGTTTCTGAAATACCTCACTATCTCCGGAAGACGTGGAAAATTGTTGAAGCTATCAAAGTAGCGTATCACATCACCATTCATCTTATAAGACATCCGATGTGAACTTGGTTCAGTTTCGCTCCGCAGGTTAACAATCTTTTAGGTGTTCTGGGGAAGAAATCTCTCATAACCACACTTCGAAAATGTGATATTTCCTGTTCTTTAATATAATATTCAAAGTCAGTATCAGTAAGCGCTCTTGTAAAATTGTTCAAGAAAATATTTTTTTCTATCAAATACTGACCAAGTCCACGTTTCATGTGTGGTCCTAAGTGCATGTCGTTTCCTCCACGAAGTGCTATTGCTTCCATTGTATGATAATGCCTTTGCATTGTAGCACATTAAATTATACCGCTTATTGAAATAAAGTAATGAAAAAAGTGCGCATATCCCTGGAATGAGTATGCTAAAATCTATGAAGTATTTCTTTCTGAAGAACAAGGGAGGTTGACTAAGAATCCTTGCACTTCACTTGACTTCTTCTCTTTCTTGTGTCACAACGCACATAAGAACTCCATGTTTATAGTTCTAGTTTAATTCTGAATAATAATGTTAATTCAGACTTAAATTATGCACTGTTAGATGCAGTGCAGACTTGAAATATCACTTATTATCAGTATTAGCAAATTTTATATTTCAGCTGATAATTTCCGCAGGGAAGCGTTGGTTTGCTGGTGATGTGACGATTACACGACATCCGCGTGCTGTCAGATGCATATTTGATCCTCTCTTTCTGAACATCCAGTCTAATATTGTTTGTAATACGGAATCCGACTACTTTTGTTGAGCACTGCAATATATTTCATCGCATTGCAACATTGTCGTCCATCACATAATTTATCTTTCTTCTACAGCGATTTCTGCTCCTGAAATCAGAAAAACTGAAAACTATAAGGTAACAGAGCACACATTTCAGCTAAGTGGGAAACTTTTTGATCAACCATTTGCTTCAAGATTAAACATAAGTGTTTTTACTCACGCTGTAGCCTTTGTGATATCTCCCCTCTCTGAAAAATTAAATTTCTATCTTGATTCTAGAACTTACTTTATGGGAAGAATTACAGCGTCTGACCCAACTATTTGTGAGTACCTTCAGCTTCATTAACTGGCTTAGCAATGCCTGCCGCTCCACCAGTTAATCCTCCAAGCGGTGATAATCCAGCAAATATTGAAATTTCTTTGGGAATGGGTGTTGTACGCTCTCCCTAGAGAGATGTTGCTTTTGGAGCAACTGTGAAGCAATTTTTCAAGCTATTTTCGTGGCTGTTATGATATTATTGCCCGATCCGTGGCTGTTAAGAGGTTACTAAACTGCTTCAGAGTGTTTTAATTACTCTGTTCAATACATTCTCTGCAATCATCTTTTTCTTCTTCATTTTCATATCGATACTTCTTTTAACTTTAGCTTTCATGGCGCCAGTCACTGCTAAAAACAGCTAATTTATCACTGAGCTTAACGTCTTTTGCAATGGCACCTTGTGATAAAAGAAGACGAATGTGCACTTTTACTTACCAAGAAATAAATTAACAACGGGGAGAAAATCAGCTTACTGCTCATAATGTTGTAATGCGTGATATAAACAGACCGTTCTCTCATGTCACTGCAGCTTCTACCCATAATAACACCAAAACGTGAGCACAGAATAAAGTGTTACTTCGCAGATTAAGAGATATTAAGCAAACTGCTGCTCTTTGTGCGCAGAATGCAGTTGTCTTCCGTTACTAACCTTTTTCAGAAGGGACCCCCGTTAACACTGTTAGATAGTATCTCTGTATTTTGAAGTGGCAGTGATCATTTGTACAAGAATTCCATACTTCTTTCCTTCGTATTTGCAAATTTTTCAGTGACTCTTTGACTGAAGTCAGGAATTACTAAAACGAGGTCTCTTTCAGTAGAGAGTGCTGATAGTCTTTCTTGATCTGTAGTACTCCGCAAGAAGGTTTTGAAGCGTTTCGGCGACAAAACACAAGCTCTGTTTCTGATGTAGTCATTGGAATTATAATTATCGCTTTCAAGAGTTGCACACTTTCGCTAAGTGTATCACAAAGATTATTATCTGTTACCTCGTCCAACAAGCTCAAAACTCCGCACATTTTTTTGAACTCCTTTCTTCCATAAACAACAGAGAATTCCATTCGAAGTTTATTTGTTTCCAAAAAAGGAACAGCGTTCAACAGCAAATTCTGAAAGAAGTTTCTTGAAAACTGGAAGAGTAAATGGTGATTTTCTCTGGTAGAGAAAGAGAAGTTGTAATTAGGTACCCAGTGAACTTAAACCTGCCTTTCGCCTCGTAACTTAGTACATCACATACTTCTTTTGCCTTCCACACTAGATTACACTTCACTCTACACATCTTCAGTTCTCCCTCTTTTATGATACTAGCGCAAATCTGTTAAATTTACATTTACTCCTTCCCTAATTTGTAATTTCAAGCTCAAGTTCTGTCAGCTAATTTTGTGCACAAGCTGGATCAATATTCCTTTTCTATAACTGAGTGTACAAAACATCAGTTTGGGTCATAAACTTAAGAAAAATAATGAGAGCCAGATAATGAACCTTCCATCCTTTAAAATCGTTACCAAGACATAGGCTCGGGCTATTGTGTTTTCATCACACAGTTTTTCCCCATTGCTAATACTATTCATGCACTTGATAATATTTTCCCTACATTCGAAAATTTGTTGACACTCCTTGACTGGAAGTTCCATCGAGAGACCACTGAACGTGGCATTCGTTTTCGTACTGTTTCGTCAAGAATTCTTGTGCTCGACGGAGATATTGAAAATAAGCTGCAAAGTCCCTGGTTTAGTCAAAAATACTCAAATATTTTTGTTTATCGAAGTAGTTTTAAGCGTAATGACATTCAGCTGCCGGGCATACCAATAAATATATGAAACCCTGGAAAACTGCTACCCACATGAGGAAACACTGTTGACTGATGCACCATCATGTGTCTGTGTTGTGAGTTTACGTGGACAGTCCTCGAAGTGATGATTTATCTGTTCTGTGATGTAAGTTGCGAAAAACTGGACAACTTACTTTCCTGATGCTATGAAGTCCCAAAATCTTACAACTAGTCTCCCATTAATTGATTTACCTATACATTGAAAAAATCAGGAAAACGCAAGCTTATCACTGGTTTTGTCAGCTAGTATAGCCAAAAACTCCTCTCTACTTTCCTCGTGGCAGACTTGAAGGAGTTCATTCTGGCTAGATACAGAGATGATTTTGAAAACTGTTCCTTTCTGTAAATGCCATTTTGATACAGAGTCTAATTCAGCACTAAAGCTAATCAAGGCACGAAAAACACCAGGACTGGAAGATGATGCAGTCTCATCATGTCCTCTGAGAGCAAGTTCCAGCGCAGCACATAAACATAATATATTATACAGTTAATAATCAGATTTAATATGCACCTATTATCGGAAACACTTTGCTAGTGTATTGCAATTCATATTCTGTACCCAGTGTCTATTTGGGCAACTATTTACATTGCCTAGACTTGCCAGATTTAAAATGTCATTCACATGGACTAAAGAAAGAGCATGTTTCCCCATTTTGTCATGGTAATGTTAAATGTCACGGACTACAGGTTTAGTACACGAAAGCTCTCCTCTACGTAATAAGCAAGGGAATCAAAATATGGCGTTTCTCAAATCAGAACCACACTACCATTCATGCTTGCTGTACAGTTCGGAGCTAAATTTTCTATTGAATTTACATCTTTTCGTTATAACTGTCTGTGAAATCGTCAGAGAAGGAGTCGTCCTATCTAGCCCCTTGATTTCTAATTTTTCTTCATACTTGTATAAATTGAAAAGTTCAGAGAATAAGGAAATTATCTGAATCATTATTTTACGTATTCATTTGTTATTTGATCCTCTTAAATTCACTGTAGCACACGCGAAAATAAGGAACATAATGCCCCCTAAATAATTCGTTGTCAGCTACACGTGAACTTGTAGGGACGTGGAAAAATCCTGCTTTGGTCGAAGAACAGACAGTCCCGGTTCTCTTCGGAAGAGTTGCGTCCCTGTTTCTGCAGGTGGTATGGCGGCTCAGGTGAGATGTTCATACACCCAATGGCCCACTGGTTCCCAATCCTTATCGACTCTCGAACCCGCTCTACAACATTCTGGCTTCGGGGAACCACTAAGTTTTAGATATACACACTGCCGGCCATTAAAATTGCTACACCACGAAGATGACGTGCTACAGACGCGAAATTTAACCAACAGGAAGGAGATGCTGTAATATGCAAATGATTAGCTTTTCAGAGCATTCACACAAGGTTGGCGCCGGCGGCGACACCTACAACGTGCTCACATGAGGAAAGTTTCCAACCGATTTCTCATACACAAACAGCAGTTGACCGGAGTTGCCTGGTGAAACGTTGTTGTGATGCCTCATGTAAGGAGGAGAAATGCGTACCATCACGTTTCCGACTTTGGTAATGGTCGGATTGCAGCCTATCGCGATTGCGGTTTATCGTATCGTGACATTACTGCTCGCGTTGGTCGAGATCGAATGACTGCTAGCAGAATATGGAATCGGTGGGTTCAGGAGGGTAATACGGAACGCCGTGCTGGATCCCAACGGCCTCGTATCACTAGCAGTCGAAATGACAGGCATCTTATCCGCACGGCTGTAACGGATCGTGCAGCCACGTCTCGATCCCTAAGTCAACAGATGGGGACGTTTGCAAGACAACAACCATCCCCACGAACAGTTCGACGACATTTGCAACAGCATGGGCTATCAGCTCGGAGACCATGGTTGCGGTTACCCTTGACTCTGCATCACAGACAGGAGCGCCTTCGATGGTGTACTCAACGACGAACCTGGGTGTACGAATGGCAAAACGTCATTTTTTCGGATGAATCCAGGTTCTGTTTACAGAGTCATGATGGTCGCATGTTGGGCGACATCGCCGTGAACACACATTAGAAGCGTGTATTTGTCATCGCCATACTGGCGTATCATCCGGCGTGATCGTATGGGGTGCCGTTGGCTACACGTCTCGGTCACCTCTTGTTCGCATTGACGGCACTTTGAACAGTGGACGATACATTTCAGATGTGTTACGACCCGTGGCTCTACCCTTCATTGGATCCCTGCGAAACCCTACTTTTCAGCAGGATAATGCACGACCGCATGTTGCAGGTCCTGTACGGGTCTTTCTGGATACAGAAGATGTTCGACTGCTGCCCTGGCCAGCACATTCTCCAGATCTCTCACCAACTGAAAACGTCTGGTCAATGGTGACCGAGCAACTGGCTCGTCACAATACGCCAGTCACTACTCCTGATGAACTGTGGTATAGTGTTGAAGCTGCATGGGCAGCTGTAGCTGTACACGCTGTCCAAGCTTTGTTTGACTCAATGCCCAGGTGTATCAAGGCCGTTATTACGGCCAGAGGTGGTTGTTCTGGGTACTGATTTCTCAGGATCTATGCACCCAAATTGCGTGAAAATGTAATCACATGTCAGTTCTAGTATAATATATTTGTCCAATGAATACCCGTTTATCATCTGCATTTCTTCTTGGTGTAGCAATTTTAATGGCCAGTGGTGTACATATAGTAAGCATGCACAAAATTTAATTTCAAGCAAAAGTTGTAATAATCTCACATTAACTTGATGCTTACTCCAGCTATGGCTTAAAAGTTACACAACGTGTAGGCCTAGTTGCAACAAAATATACAAGTTTTCATTGTAATTACTCAGCCCTTCCATGGAATTCAGTGAAAAGGCTGTGCTTGCTTTCCACAGGGCAGAGCTTTCAAGTCAATCACGGAAGTTAAATAACGTCTTAGATCACTTTCAGAAAAAAAACTTTCTGTATTTATTTTCTAAATATGCATATAAAGAAAACGACTTTTCGGACAAATACGTGGATGAAAAGCTTAATAAAAACGGTTATGGCTTTATTCGCTAACACTGGCAACTACTTTACACTTAACAAAATAATAATTATTGACAATTATCTACAACTTTTCTATAACTAAAAAACACTAGAGATTTCAATTCATCTTGAAATTTCATTTACACTTAACGTGGATTCTAAAATTGTTGACTCTTCGAAGGGATAGCGATTCCAGTTGTTATTATTGGACGTAGCATGGAAATATTCTCTGAAGGCTTTCCAAGTTCCTTCATACGTTCCTTAACCACAGTCTTGACATTTTCGTCCAAAGAAAGCTTATTTTCCACCAAGAACTCTAAAAGTTATCAAAGAACTCGGTTTGATTCCTATTGAAACACGTTTCCCAAAAATTAAGTTTTTAATGAATGATTCGATACCGTCCTGCACAATACTGTATATTTGAGGCCTGAAGAGATAAGTTTAAACTGTTAATTTTTGAGAAAATGTCTTCCAAAGAAGCTCAAGTCTGAAGCCAGATTTCATCTTCCATGCGCTTTGCTTTGTGAAAGGCATGGCTGGTGAGAAACACGAAACCGAGCGAGGTGGCGCAGTGGTTAGCGCAATGGGCTCGCATTAAGGAGGACGACGGTTCAGTCCCGCCTTTTACCATCGTGACTTACGTTTTGCGTGACTTCCCTAAATCGATTAAGCCAAATTCCGAGATGGTTCCTTTCAAAGGGCAAGGCCGATTTCCTTCGCTGTCCTTCTCCAATCCGAGCTTGTGTACCGTCTCTAATAACCTCGTTGTCGACGAGACGTTAAACACTAATCCCCTCCTTCTGCCGCAGAAAGTAAACTTTGTCTTTAACCTCACATAGTCTGGAAAAAGTCTTACCTCGAGATAGCCACCTAACTTCAGTCTGAGACAATGAACATGTATAAATGGTTCCCATTTTTAACAGACCTCTTCCTAAGATTTCCACAGTTCTTTGAGTTGTCCTACTCCTTTGTCCACATGGTGACTTCAGGCACTACAGGAGATTCAAATTTATAGTCCGAGGTCGTTAACAAGTACGAACAGTTTGGTACTTATATCGATGGCTGCGTTGTTGTCTTCGTGAAGTCTAGAGGTGATTCCACTGCGATGTTCCCGCGGTTTTCTTCGTGTTTGGATGAGACTAACTGGTTTGTAGGGCGATGTGGTATTTTGATTTTTAGAGAGCAAACGTTACATTAGTTTTGCAAATCACTATTTAATTCATTTATTCACATTTAACACTTCTACAATGATATGCAAATAAGACATTGTTTTACACCAAATCTGTATTCCCACCTCCTCTAGCCCACGCTTTCTCTCCAAAGCCCTTTTAACCACCTCTCCCAAAGATCGACCTCCTTTCCGCATGTCCAAAGATAACTGTCTCTTAGTTGTTAAACTCACAGTCAAAGGCTATATTTACATAAAACATTACACGTAAAGAAATTACTGACATACACGAAAATTACTGACATACACGATCTTACGTTCTGTTACAATACCCCCCCCCCCCCCCCCCCACACACAAGTCCGTGAATGGCATGCATGGGATTGTGTGTCACTATGGAATAAAATATGTCTAATGCACACATCATAATAAAATTTCCAGTTCCGAAAGTTAGTAATAAAATTGGTTTGCCAAGTGATCTTAGTTATATATATATACACTTTCCATGATATACAATTTGAAAGTTACATTGGCTGTATTGAGCAATAAGTGTAATGAGCTTATAACTAACAATAAAATATGGCACCTTATATTTAATTGATCATGGTAGCTGCAGAGCCATGTTAAGATGGGTACATAATTATATAGTATATGCATAAACTCAAGTTTACTTCAATACTGACTTAATGCATCTTAGTTAACCACATTCATCTGATTGTCAGTGGTTTCTTTAGAATATATTAAGTGAACTGTGGAATGCGGGCGTCTCTCACAATCTTTTAATATAAGTGCTTCAATAAAATACCTTATGGCATGGATTGTGCCCAAAACAACCATTAAATCTAAAGAAATCATTATTCTAAAATAAACAGGTTCTTTTAACCACATACATAAAATAGACATAATTCAAAATATTGTAATACTTATACACAATGTTAAATGGTTGTCTCTTAGGGGAAATTCATGTATACGTGATGAATGGAACCACATGGTGAATCCAGTGCAAATTCAATTATGTGTGATCAGCACTGTATTTTCAGAGTCAGATTGGTTTACATATTTATGATTTAATGTTTCCTTTATAATGAGATAGCTGAGACATTCCATATGACTGCGACTATAATTGCAGTATCCTCACATTGTACATCTATTTCAGCTTTATAGGTCAAATTATGACAAACTCTACACTTAAATTGTGTAAGATTGTTAGTATTTATACCTTAACTTTACATCATTATTAAGCAGCGTTTCATTTTTATTTACTCTCCTGTGCTCAAATAGCATATTGCCATGAATAGAAATTATTCCAAATTGTGTAACAGGGTATGGGATAAATTCCTAACAGCTCTTCATTCACTTTAACATTAAATTATCTAAACTATTACAAAACATTCTCCCACAATATAAACTTCAAAATTAGTGTCACATAACCTTCAATCCATCACAAGTGTTTCAAAAGTAATACACCAACATCTGTTTCCATAATGCTCTAAATCTCAATACATTCTTAATTTGCATGATTAAATTTCATGACTACCCACTATATTTTTAACACACTATAACATACCTGGTCTTTCAAAGTACATTCTCATAATCTGACAAGTACCTCCAGTTTGCTTTATCCATTAAATAACGTTCCATCTGACATAGCTTACAAATGACAAGGTTTTGTCTTCTTACACACAATCACTATTCATATCTTATTACTTTAAAAGTGTCCACATCATTAACTTTGGTTTCTGTTAAGAGACATTACTATGACATTGTAGAATGGTTCGTAGCCCGACACACTGATCTCGTACCAAATTTAATGAATGGGTATACTAGAGAACAAAGAGAAATTAGTACAGACATAATTCACATTAACACAAAATCTACTTCATACTTTTAGCTGACATAGTCCCACACTTTGAAATGAAGTTTTCCTTGAATGATAAAACAAAAAAGTGATGTAGTTGGGCCAGTCAACTAATTCTTTCCGAGCAGCATTTTACTTATTAATGACTATTTTATGGGTCATGTTTGTAGAGTTTTAACTCTGTAACATTGCGCAGCCCAAATAACTTCTTGGATTTTTGGTAGATTAGCCTATAGGCATTAGGGCGTGGGTTTTCCTTGATTTCAAAGGGGCCTATATAGATGTCAAAAAATTTCTTTATTTCAGAACTCATCAATCTAGATTTTTCCTGTGTTTTTACTAAAACCAGATCTCCTGTCCTGAACTGTACTCCTTTACTTCTTGCATCATGTCTCCGTTTTCTTACCTCTCCTTGTCTTTTCATAGTGTTCCTAACAGCTGTCTCTCTTTCCTGGGGTGTCATAGTTTGACAAGGTGTGAAATCAACATTCTCAGAAATCAGATTTGCAGGTCGTCTATTAAACATTACTTCGTAAGGTGAAAAACCAGTGGATGAATGCTGTAGGCTGTTCATTATATCCTCAAAGTCAGTAACATTTTCAATCCAATTAACATGATTTTTACTACAGTATGTTCTGCAGAGCCTTCCAATTTCCCTCATGTACCTTTCTGCTGGGTTATTTGATGGGTGACAAACCGAAATCAAGATATGTTTTATTCCTGTATCTTCAATAAAATTTTTCCATAATTTAGATGTAAACTGTGACCCATTATCAGACATGATGGCCTGGGGTATACCAACATTTGTGAAATAATGATTCGTCAGCTTGATGATAATTTGTTTACTGGTTGCTCTCTTTAATGTATACAATTTTATAAATTTAGAGAAAACGTCAACTATAACGAAGATGTAACTATACCCTCCCCTTGACCTTGGTAGTGGTCCATATAGATCAATAGCTGTTAATTCAAGGTTTTTATTTGGTAAAATGTTTTGCATCAATCCTTTAGATGTTTGGTTGCTCACTTTTACTCTCTGACAACGATCACAGGTTTCAAGTTTTTTCTTCACTCTCCTACTGATATTATAGAAGTATACATTTTCCTGTATCTTCTGTATACATTTTGTTGCCCCGCAGTGTCCGAAGCTTTCGTGTATGTAACTGATTAACGTGTCAATACATTGCTCAGGCCAACATAGTTTCCAATTGTCTAAGTCAGGTCTAGGTCTCCTAAACAAAATCCCTTTTTGTACTTTATAATACTGATCTACCTTTTCTCCTCCCTTTTTCCCTATATAACTTTTAACCAACTTCCAATTTTCATCATGGTTTTGGTTTCTACGAATATCATTACAGATTTTCAGTGTTTCAGCTTCATCTTTTACACCCTTTAAGTACATAAGTCTGAACTCTTTCTCCTCTTTTCCATAAGTATTTTCAACATCTGCACCTACTGGTAGTCTGGAAAGGGCATCTGCAATGACATATTTACGCTGAATAAATTTGACCTCATAGTCAAACTGTTGAAGGAATAAAACCCACCTTGTTATACGGTCATGATAGAGTCTGCACTCCTGAATGTACGATAGAGCTTTATGGTCAGAGAAAACAATTACCTTGTGCCCTAAAAGATAACTTTTAAACTTATTAAATGCCCAGTGGATGGCAAGTAGTTCCTTCTCTGTGACTGTATATGATTTTTCATACTTTTGTAAAACCCGGCTAGCAAAAGCAATAGAATGGTGTTCTAATTTTCCTTCTACTTCTATGTTTTGAAACAAGTGTGCCCCTAAACCTGTCTCACTACTATCTGTCATTATACAGAATGGTAACGACATAACAGGTCTATACAACATTTGACTTTGGGACAGTTGTTGTTTTATTTCCACGAACGCATCCTGACATTCTTGTGTCCAATCCCAAACAGTATTCTTTTTTAGTAAGTTACATAAGCAGTTTGCATTTGAAGCTTGGGTACTAAGAAATTTTCTATAGAATCCAGTGAGACCAAAAAAGGACTTGAGTTGTTTTTTGTTCTTGGGAGTTGGGAAGTTTACAATGGCCTCAAGTTTATCCTTATCAGGTAAGATTCCCTTTTCTGAAATATTATGCCCCAAAAATTTCAGTTCATTAACTCCAAAACAACATTTTTCCAATTTTACGGTCATTCTCCCTTCCCTCAATTTTGAACAGACTTGTCTCAGAAGGTTTAGATGATCTTCCCAGGTTTTTCCAGTTACAAGAATGTCATCTACATATACTATTAATTTTGAAGACAATTCATCACCTAATACAAAATCCAGTGCTCTGATAAATTCAGCCACCGATACATTCAATCCAAAAGGGACAACACAATATTGGTAACTTTTGCCACCATACAAAAAGGCAGTATACTTCCTAGAATCAAGTTCAAGTGGTATTTGGTGAAAACCAGATGTCAAGTCTAGGCTACTCATAAATTTTACATTATCAAATGTGTGCAGGAGTTCATCCATATTGTCAGGATGGTCATTTTCTCTAATCAAAAACTTATTAAGGTGCCTAGAGTCAAGTACAAGTCTAACCCCACCATTTCTCTTAGACACAACTACTAATGGGTTGTTGTAAGCACTTCTACTCCTTTCTATAATCCCCCAAGTTTCCATTTTTTGGATTTCCCTTTCTACATCTTTTTTCCTGGAGAATGGAATGCCATATGGTTTTAGGAAGAAAGGATGATGATCTCTGAGTTGAAGTCTGCACTGATAGTCTTTTACCTTCCCTGGTCTCTCACTGAATGTATCCTGAAATTCCCATAACACTTCTCTTAGCTGATTTTTCTGACTTTCACTTAGATTTACAGCTTCCTTCAATTTTACTTCGACTAATTCTTCGAAATTTTGTTCATTTATAAGATCAAAGGATGTGTTATCACTTATGGCTTGATTATCTACCTTGCTTACAACAGCTTTGATATGGTTGTAAGAATTACTACAGTTAAGGATGTACATTTCTGTTTTCAAAATACTATTTTTCTCAGGTTCAGTAATTATAACAGTCTTATCTTCCCAAGAGAAGCTTACACCCACTTTTAAGACCCAATCCATGCCAAAAATGATATTTTCTTCTAACCTTGGGACCACAAGGCAACCCTGCTCAAACTCCACATTTTCAATTTGAAACGTTAACAATACTTGACTCTTAACTACCTTACTTTGCCTACCAGTGGCACCTCTGATTTTTACCCCTACAACCGGCATTTCTACAAAGTTCTTACCATCTCTAATTTTATCTCTAAATTTTTCTGAAATTGCGCATATGGGGCTTCCTGTATCAATAAGACAGTGCCCTCCCCACTGATTTACTCTTATTTTAATGTATGGACAGTCTAATTCCTTTTCATCTGCCTTCCCCTCAGGGACTTCATATAATAAATCTTTTTCAATTTCTTTATAATTTCCATCTACTTCCTCCCTTTCAGTCTTCATCAGGTTTACCTGATTTTCAGATTCTAAGTTACTAGTGTCAAGTTTGGCTGCACACAAAATATCTCCCTACTGTTTATGTACCTTTCACTCAGACTCTTTCTTTTACTCTCCCACCAGTGTGGGCATAAAACTCCACTAATTATACTTAGACGATACCAAAACACTTTGCTACTACAACTCTCATTGTACTGGTTCCACAGGAATTCTAAGAATTGGCTTCCTTTACTTTCAATAATATCGCGCAAATCTAATTCTTTCACAATATTTTCACTTTTGTTATCACCACTTTGATTAACCATGAGCTCATCAGGAAAGACATGTAGCAACTGATTTTCAGCTGTCACTTCATTATTCCTATCATATTCCTGTGCTTTATCACCACAACTATCATCAAGTTCCAACACTTCATTATTTATTTCAATAAAAACATTGTACTCACTTACTGGTTTGCTTACCATAGTTTTCACATCAAAAATACTAACATCATCACTACTATCGGTATACTTTACTGCCAGTTTCATCTATTTCTCTCTGTTTTTCACTTTCTATGGTTGATTCTTTTTCCTGTTGCTTAGGTTTATCATCAGCTGATTCACTATTACCTTCTTGTGTGAACAACCCCCCCAATTCTGAACTAAAACATTTGTTACTCTCTTCATTATTAGCTTGCTCTCCCCTTTTTGCCCACCTGTAAAAATCATTTAACATCTCCTCATCCAGAATTGAGTCAGAACTTTGGTCTCTCCTATGTTTATTTTGTGGTGGTCTACTGTGCCACATAGCATCCCAAAATTTTTTATCAAAATTTATATAATTCACTTGGTATTCCTGGTTTTTAACCTGTTTGTTAATGGTACAGTTATTTACAGTATTGGGTTTTGTGTGAAAGTTAGTGGTCCTATTATGTTTAAATCTGTTCGCCCCAAAGCTGTGGACCCTCATTGAGGCGGTCCGGAGTTTTCCGGATGTCTACCTCTATTGTCACTCCTCCAATTTGTATTCATTCTGTTGTTACCTTCCCATCTGTTGTTCCTAGTTACACCATTGCTTTCCCAGTTACTCCCTCTCCAATTACCATTGTACTCTCTTGTTCTATCATATCGGTGTTCATTCTGAAAATCTCTATCGTCCCTTCTAGGGTTCTCTCCACAGTATTCAGAATTCCACCTCCCACTGTAATGGTTTCCGTTACTAAACTGTTGCACATTTCTCTCCATTGCCCTGTCTAATTTGTCTATATATTTTAGAAACTGGTCTAAACAGTCGTCAGGTCCATGCACTAATTCCCACTGTATTCTTTCAGGTAACCTCCTTTTAAGGGCATCAATTTGCGTCATTTCGTCGAAGGGTTTATCTAGATGCACCAATTTCCTAAGTTGATCCCTGCAAAAGTCTTTCATTGAGTGGTTTCTGCCCCTGAAGCTAGGCCCATTTAAAAATTCACTTTTTATTCTACCCTGTTCAGTCTCAGACCAAAACTTATTTAAGAAACTCTTCTTAAAATCATCAAACGTTTTCCACTCATCAAAATGTTGGTTTGCCCAAGACAAAGCTTCTCCCTCAAGAAATTTTTTAACAAATTTAATCTTTAGATTATCAGACATGCCAGTAACAAGGTTGTCAGAGCAGTGTTGTAAAAAATCTACAGGGTGTAAATTATCACAAGGAAAACTTTTTACAGGTGAATTACTCCACACACTTCCACCATTCATACATAAATTTCTAGACACAAAATTATCTTGCATTTCAGTGAATCTCTTGTCTATTACACTTAAATTACATGTTACAGACTCTTGTATCTTATTTAATTCAGCATCTAAGGAGTTAACTTTTGATTCTGTATCTAGACTTAATTTGCCCACCCTCTCCTCCACAGTTCTTTGAGCTGCAGTTAACCTTTCAATCTCTTTCCCTTGACTTGAGCTAACTGTGGCTAACTTATTTTCTAAGGTCACAAACTTATTCTCTATAGCTTCAATTTTGGAGTTCACGCCCTTCAAACTTTCTCCTAATTGAAGTTTTAAATTTGAGATCTCTTCTTTCAGTACATCCCTGTTGCTTTTCATTTTTGCTTCCAGCGCTTCACTGGATGCATTTATTTTCGATTCTAGGAATTCACTATTTGAGTTCATTGCCCTTGTTAATTCGGACTGCATTTGTCCCATTCTGGCAAAGAGTAAACTTACCCAGTCCTGTTGATCCGGTTTTCTTTCGGTTTGTGAGTCATCTGGATCGTCACTTACACCACACACGTTCGAGTCTAACATTTCTCCAACTTCCTTTTTAATTTCTTCTGATAGAGTCATGATGACACCACGTGTTTGGATACAGTTTTCACGAAAAGTTTAAAACAAAGCAGAATTGTACTTATCTTTTCACACCACAACGTCGATCACAGGTCCACCTCTCCGATAAGCCAGCACTTTGTTGGTTCTCACACTACTTTTTCTGGTCCAGGAAACGTGTACAATGTTATTCACGTTTTACGAATTATAAAGTTTGTAATGTTCCGCAAACGAAGCGCAATTAGTCCCATCGCATTTAACTGTAATATCCCGGACGAGCCCCCAAGTTTAACAGACCTCTTCCTAAGATTTCCACAGTTCTTTGAGTTGTCCTACTCCTTTGTCCACATGGTGACTTCAGGCACTACAGGAGATTCAAATTTATAGTCCGAGGTCGTTAACAAGTACGAACAGTTTGGTACTTATATCGATGGCTGCGTTGTCGTCTTCGTGAAGTCTAGAGGTGATTCCACTGCGATGTTCCCGCGGTTTTCTTCGTGTTTGGATGAGACTAACTGGTTTGTAGGGCGATGTGGTATTTTGATTTTTAGAGAGCAAACGTTACATTAGTTTTGAAAATCACTATTTAATTCATTTATTCACATTTAACACTTCTACAATGATATGCAAATAAGACATTGTTTTACACCAAATCTGTATTCCCACCTCCTCTAGCCCACGCTTTCTCTCCAAAGCCCTTTTAACCACCTCTCCCAAAGATCGACCTCCTTTCCGCATGTCCAAAGATAACTGTCTCTTAGTTGTTAAACTCACAGTCAAAGGCTATATTTACATAAAACATTACACGTAAAGAAATTACTGACATACACGAAAATTACTGACATACACGATCTTACGTTCTGTTACACATTTCCTCACAAAGCCATGTAAAGATGCGGGAATTTGTAGGGCGAGCCTTAAAGAATTTACCATTTTCACTGAATCGTCCAGCAAATATTTCAATTCATCGGGCATGCATTTAGAAACAAGAGCGTGTCTATCAAAGCAACAACGTGTCCAAGAAGCGTTCAGCGCTATCAATTTCACTTTGACAACAAACCCAGCCTAACATCCTGTCATAGATTTCGCACCTCTAAACAAATGCCTACACAGCGAGTCCAGTCTACTGAATTTTTACGAAAGTATTCGTCGGTTAAATTAAATATATCTTCTCCTGTAATACTCTCTTTTAAGGGTCTGCAGAATATTAGTTCCTCTTCTGCAGTTTCACCATTAATATAACGGACTAAAAGTAACAGAATGATTAAACTGGAAACATCAGTCGATTCGTCAAGTTGGATCGCAAAAGAAGGACTGGCACGAACTCTTTCCAAAATTTCATTTTCGACACAATTTAACACGTCTTTCTTTCGGCGGTTAATCTTATTGTCGGACAATGGTGCCATAATGACTTTTTTGTGAAATATTCTTCACGCATACGCTGTACTGCATCATTTATACATGGCCGCACTAAATCTTCAGCCACTGAATGAGGTTATGAGGTTCCGCAATTTTAACAGTTCTGTACATAACACGATAACACGCTTCAAGAGCATTCTCATTGCCACAGTTTGCAGCGGATACAAAAGTAGTTAAACCATTTTTCCACTCGTTACCTTTCCATGCAAAAAATCAGCGAATTTGCTTGTGTGAGTGAGTTGTTTGATTTCTAAATGGCTTTTAGAGAAGGTTTCAGACCACTGGTAGCAGGAATGTCGCCACAAACAACACTCTATCACCTACGTATGAAAATCCATACCTAATGTAATTATCATCGTACTTGTCCTTTACACACTGTTCACTTTTGTCAGATTGACTCACATCACTAGAAGCTGAATGATGTATTGACTCAACACTAACTTGCGATTTTGTTAAACTCTGTTTCCCTTTCAAACTTCCACTTTTGAACCAATTCTTCATTTGAATGCGAACGGAATCGATTCTGATACACAACTGACAACTTACTGCCACGTGGAAAGAAGAAGTGGGCTATTGTTGAACTCAAAGACCTGACCGCCAAGTAATCGTTCCGCAGTGGGGTCGCGGTACTGTTTTAGTATTGTTAGAACACAAAGAAGCTGGCAGACTAAATTTCCATTCTAGCGAATGAGATTAATTCCTAACGTTCTTACATAACTGTAAATCAGGCATTCGGTGTGAATAAGCTTTTAATTTATTTGGAAAACGCTATGATAAATGCCCGATGGTACACACATGTAACAAGGGGCATTATAGCATTAATTTAATTTTAAAATATTAACAATAATAATAATTGTTATTATTACGAAAATACCGCAGAAACTAAAGAAACAATAATATGCCTAACTCTAAACCCGTCATTATGGAAAAGAGTTTTGGCGAACTCCTTGAAATATTTTGAACCACAGGTTGGAAAAAAGGTGCAATGCCCCATTTATAAGAACATTATCACCAACTATTGCCTCTGCATCCTGCACCGTCCCCGATATGACACTTTCACCATTTGTAAACGTAGAGCAAACACAGAGCATCGTCAGCACATTTCTGCCCCATTCTGATGCATTCGGTGCGTTGAGCCAGTTCACACGTATTTCAAAAGAAATAAGCGGCACGTTATTACTTCGCTTGTACAGAAAGCTCAAAAAACAGACAAAGCTGAGATAAGGCACTGCAAGTGGGAAGTGCCAGTACGTTAATAACCAAGATAATCGCCAGAATATTTAATGCAAGCGTGCAGACGTGCGTACATTATGATCTGCAGGTCCCGGATGTCAATTCGTGGTATTGAGTTACATTCCTATTGCACTTGGTCGATCAATACTGGCGCAGTTAATGCTCTTTGTGGATGACGCTGGAGTTGACGTTCGACGATGTCCCACATGTGCTCGACTAGAGACAGATCTGGTGATGGGACAGGTCAAAGCAACATGTGAACACTCTGCAGGGCATGTAGGGTTACAATAGCGGTATGTGAGCGAGCGGTATCCTGCTGGAAGGCACCCCCTGGACTGCCATTCATGAATGGTAGCATTGCAGCTCGAATTACAACACTGGCGTACTTTTTTCAGTCAGACTGTGTGGGACTACCACGGTGGTGCTCCTCCTGTCACACGAAATCACACCCGAGACCGTAACCCAGCTGCAGATCCAGTGTGTCTTGCACACAGACAGGTTGATTGCTGGACCTTAACTGGCCGGCTTCTAACCAGCACATTTCCTGTCTTATAGGGTCCAACCCATATGGTCACGAGCCCAGGAGAGGCGCTGCAGGCTGTGTCGTGCTGTTATCAGAGGCCCTCGTGTCAGTCGTCTGCTGCCGCAGCCTATTAATGCCAAATTTCGCCGCACTGTCCTAACGAATACATTCGTCATATACATCATATTGATCTCTACGATTATTTCACACAGTGTTGCTTTTCTATTAGCACTGACGACTGTACGCCAAAATCGCCCCCCGCCCACCATTCGTTAAGCGAAGGCCGACGACCACTGCGCACTGCGTAATGCCTGAAATTCGGGTATTCTCGGCAGCCTCTTGACTCTTTGAATCTTGGAATACTGAATTCCCTAAAGGTTTTCGAAATGGAATGTCCCATGTGTCTAGCTCCAACTGCCATTCCGCGCTCACAGTCTGTTAATACCCGTCGTGTGGCCGTAATCACCTTTTCACATTAATTACCTGCTTAGAAATGACAGTTCTGTCAATGCACTGCCCTTTTACACCTCGTGTATGTGATACTACCGTCTTCTGTATATATACATGTCGCTACCCCATGACTTTTACACCCCTCGGTATATATATATGGACTGGTATGAACAAACAAGTTAAAGTGAAATGCATTTTGGAGACGAACTGAGCAGGTGGTCAATCATATCATAAAACTACCATTTATCAAGAGAATAGCGAGCTTCAGCTCAGAAAGGAATAATGCCAGAACAATACATTATCCCTTTTAATGTAAATAACGCCGGGACCGAGGGTAAGTGGATGCACGTCAATAACAGGGCTAGACTCCGACCCAGCAAGGAAAATAAAAATGCAGTCACCTCTAGCGAGACAGTGATTGACTGAAGCCATATTTGGTGATGTAGCCGTGGCAGTGGGGGAGATCCCCAATATATAAAATCATTTTGAGACCTAAAATTTCTATCTCTCTCTCGTCTCATGGCAGACCCCCAAAAAAATGTATACACACTTTGAAGCATCATAGAAAATTTATTTCCCGTTCTGCAATGTTAAATGTCTGGAAATGGAAAGCTTAAAGTCCAATTGGAAAAATAAATGTACTTTGCAAATGTGATTAATGTTCAAACTGGTGGCCTTCAGCATCAATATATTTCTGAGTATGAGTCACCACCGATTCTGTACATCGTACCAAAGTGTCCAATGAGATTTCTGTTCACACCGCCTGAATCTCATTCCAAGGTGTGTCCAGGTTACGTGGTTTACGTTTGTACACCTTATCTTTTATTGTGCGCCGTAAGAAGAAATCCGGCAGCGTGAGGTCTGGAGAGCATGCAGGAAACTCGACTGGTCCCCTGCGTCCTATCCACTGGCCTGGCACATTGTGATCCAGGTATGCTCGTACGTCTCTATGATAGTGTGGCGGGGCGCCATCTTGTTGGAAATAAAACTCATCGTTACCGTATAATGCACAAATGGCAGGGAATATGGAGTCAGCAAGCATTGTTAGGTACGTTTCTCCAGTAACAGTACCTTCAAAGCAGAAAGGCCCAATGAGTCCCCTTGCAGACAAACCACACCACACATTTACACCAGGCAAATTCATAGCCTTTTCAACTGTAATGTGAGGATTGTCTTCAGTCCAGTACACACAATTGTGCCTACTGACAGTTCCATTGAGTTTGAATTGGGCTTCATCCGACCAAATTATGCTACCCATAAATCCCGGTTCATGTCTCACCATCTCATGAACCCATTCACAAAATTCTAACCTTCGATCTGGATCGTCGTCACTTAGCTGTTGCACCAGCCTTGGAATGTACACACGAAACTTGCCTTTCTTCAGAATGCGTAGCACACTACTAGCACTTACATTACTCTCACGTGCTGCTTGCCTTGAAGATTTTTGAGGCGAACGCTGAAACAGTTCCAAGACCGCAGTTGTGGAATCATCACTTGTAGCTGTACGAGGTCGCCCTGATCGACCTTTATGCACATCACAAACTGTTCCATGAATTTCGAATTTGTCTCATAGATGTGTAATTGTTAACCTTGAAGGTGGTTCTGTATCATACTCACTTCTCCACTGTCTTCGAACCGCAGCTACATTCTCAAACTTCCAGTACCACTTAATTATCTGCTTCTGCACTTCAAAGCTCAAACGCACGTCTGCCACCTGTTGGAGAAACATAACATTACTTTCTCACAGATATTTAACCTTGTAGAACTGGAAATAAATTGTCTATGACAGTTCAAAGTGTGTATACATTTTTTTGACGCCACCTGTATATATATGGTGGTTACAATTAAACTTTATCTAACTTTGTCGAATCATTTGTAATGACAGACAGAAGAGAAATAACTAATAAACAGTTGAAAGAAACACTTAATTTTCACATGACAGGGTTACGTTTCTTAACTATGTAAAAAACCGTAAACTCCATCCACAGGACCTGGCGGACCCAGCAGTACCGACCGGCTACCATGTCATCCTCAGCCATAGGCGTCACCGGATGCTGATATGGAGGGGCATGTGGTTAGCACACCACTCTCCTGGCCGTATGTCAGTTTCCGAGACCGGAGCCACTACTTCTCAATCAAGTAGCTCCTCAGTTTGCCTCACAAGGGCTGAGTGCATCTCATTTGCCAACAGCGCTCGGAGGACCGGATGGTCTCCAATCCTAGTGCTAGCCCAGCCCGACAGTGCTTAACTTTGGTGATCTGATGGGAACCAGTGTTACCACTGTGGTAAGGCCACTGGCCTGTTAATTACGTACCATATTTATTTTCCGGATTGCAAATGTTCCTCAGTGTAATGACAACCTGCCTCCATAACAGCCTGGAAGTGTACAAGGGATTGCTGTCTGTGGTAGCCACATGGTCTGAGGCATCTTGCCATGGTCTGCACAGCTCCCCTCGCCAGAGATTCTATCTCCCTTGGGCATTGATGTGTGTGTTGTCCTTAGCATAAGTTAGTGTAAGTTAGATTAAGTAGTGTGTAAGCCTATGGACTGATGACCTCAGCAGTTTGGTCCCATATGAACTTGCCATAATACATTTCGCAAGGGATTGCTCCACTGTTGTCCAAAACATCTCAGGTGGGATACTGGCTGCCTCCCTCGCTATGCTCTTGCACTGTCTGATATGTCCGACCTTTGTATCTGCACAGTGAGTGTACTAGTGTGCAAACTTAGCTTACCACTTAGCCCACACATGGACAAAACATCTGAACTGTCTTCTCAAGCCCAGGATGTCAAACAGACATTCTAAATAAATACAACCCTAGCATTGTAAGGCAGCTAATATCAGATGTGGATCGTAACAAAAATCATTAGAAATGATGCTGTCATGTACCTAGAATGCATGATTTAATAAAAGTGAAACTTTGGGGTCTACACTAGAAAGACAAAAGAGCTATTCCTCTCTTTATTACACATATAAATTATCATCTGTTGCTTTCAAGAGTTTAGTCATAAACAACAACAATGTTCAATTGCTTTTGACACTCAATAAGAAAATATTTAATTCTTGGACATATTGCAATGATGCACATTAAAATCGTGTTTATCACAGGAAAGAGTGATTATTAAAATCCTCACCAGCTCATTTAAATCTATGTCGTCATAGCTGGGCAATGCACCGAGTTGGTAGAGAATAAATTTACTTTTTGAACCAGTGAAAAAACTCCCATGTACTCCTTGTGAGGGTAGGTTAGTATCCTAGCTTTTGATATTCAATGGTCAAAGTGTACACAAGTTGGAGTGAACAAAATCTAGACTCAACATTTACTGTGGCCTAATGCACAATGTTACTTTACCAAGTGGGATCTGCAATGGCGTTGTCTCCATGCTGGATCTGAAACACTAATTCCCTACTCTGGCCTTGACTGAATTCACTCAGTCGCAACTTTTCTTCATTCCGTAGAATGTTAATCTTTCCCTAGTCGAAATAACGGCTATTGCACACTCGCTATGGGTTGTAGCGACATGCACAACTTCTTTGCCCTAAAAAGTCCCATAGAAATAATTAACTACCGTCTTGCTATCTGTCGCCACGACACGTGATGTGTATCGTCCTCACTTTGCAGAAGGCCAAAGCTCTCAATGCCCTCACTTATTTCCATACACTTGTGCGGTCCACCATGAGACAGTAGAGAGATATAGAAATTTTAGATCATGACATGCTTTTATATAATGGCGATCTCCCCACTGTGTGGCGTCTGCGTCGCCAAGTGTCTAGAGGTGACTACATTTTTATTTTTATTGCTGCGTCACAGCCTAACCCTGTTATTGACGTGCAGTCATGTACCCTCAGCCCTGGCCTTATTTACATTAAAAGGAATAATGTTCTGTTCTGGCCTTATCCCTTTCTGAGCTGTAGCTCACCGTTCTCTTGCTAAATGAGAGTTTTATGATTTGATTAACCTCCTGCTCGGTTAGTCTCCAAAATGCATTTCACTTTAACTGGTTTGCTAATGCCATATTGGTAGACATTGTATTGTTAGATTTGGTACATGAGGTTAACTGCAATTGCCTTTTGTTGATATAATTATTATTTTCTGAGCGTCTCACACTGTATTGCCCTGTCATTATGGATCAAGCTCATGTAAGGTTCATAAAATCCAGACACCTCACATATTTTAAAGACCGCATATTGTGTCCATCATTCTCAACCATGGTAAGGGTAACTTCATCAACAACTTATAGCGCAGTTGGGCGTGGATCTCTCCCAGCAGCAACTCCCAAATTCAAACTCACAATTCAAGTTCTTCAACCGCAGTGTGGACAGAGGACCTCTGCATATTGTTTCCATGCATTGATATTCATGAAGAGCAGCAGCTCTGCTGATGTTTTGATAAAACATCTTTGCGAGAAAATCCCTGCTCGCCTTGTTCAGATTGCTGTTGACTGTGTGGAACTACAAGGTATACTGATCCCTCTATTTTCAACCCAACATTGTCGTACCAGTACTGGCACTTAGTGGCAAGTCATGGCACTAACACTACTAACAAAATAAATACTGTAGCGCACCGTCAGAACATCATATCTTTAATGTTGAGTATCAATACGGTAAATAGTTTTGCTCAAGTAGCCGAACTTGATTATACAGGGTGAGTCAGGAGGAAAGGTACATGTTTTGATGGGTGATAGCATTACTGAGTCTGATCAAAAAACATTATGTGGACATATGTCCTATTCTGAATGGTTTCCGAGACAGAACACTTTTAATGTACATTTATATTTATTTTCTGTATTATTCGTTGTTGTTGTTTGCAAAATACCGCAGTAATATAGAGGAAGTTGAGACGAACATTTTGATTCAGGATGCATGTGATCTATCAAGTCGGAAAGCTACCTCAAACTGGTCTACAAAAACTACCTAAGCTACAGCGCAAGCGAGTCGGCCGAGATTTACAATATTCCCACGATCTCTCCGGGCAAACTTTAGTCCTAGACAAGAAATAAATAGGACCGTTGTTTGTAGCAAATTTAATTTAGTTTAATTGTGTACTGAGACACGTTTTTGTTGGAGTGCGCGGTTTTCGAGCTATTAAAGAAAAACGTACAGAAGTGATATAAAAGGTATTCTATCTCGGAAACCATTCTCAATAGGACGTATGTCCGTATGAAGTTTTTTGTTCAGCATCACTAGTACTATCGCGTCTAAAAAATGGTTCAAATGGCTCTGAGCACTATGGGACTCAACTGCTGAGGTCATTAGTCCCCTAGAACTTAGAACTAGTTAAACCTAACTAACCTAAGGACATCACAAACATCCATGCCCGAGGCAGGATTCGAACCTGCGACCGTAGCGGTCTTGCGGTTCCAGACTGCAGCGCCTTTAACCGCACGGCCACTTCGGCCGGCTACTATCGCGTCTCTCAGCATGTACCTGTCCTCCCGACTCACCTTGTATACAAACAAGGTACGTTCCGAAAGTAAGTTTCCTCGTTATTTCTCACATGGAAAATTCATTGCCGAAAACAAATGCACCACGCCATCATGAACTATACATCTTTCACTATTTTTAGACATATCCACCACAGACATTGCGACATTTGTCGCAGCGTGCAATCAGTTTGAAAAAACCACTCTGATAAACCTCGGTGTCCTGTGATCAAAGGAATTGTTGCACAGCCTGCTCCACCTCGGCACTGGTTTGGAAGTGACGTCCTGAAGGTAGCACTTTCAATGCAGGGAACAGGTGAAAGTTCTATGGGACAAGATAAGGATTGTAGACCATGTGATCTAGTCTCTACCATTCGGAGCGACAATATGAGCCTGTGTGAGCCATGCTTGTGTGGTTTTGCATAGTCGTCCCAGAGTACAACACCTTCTCTCAAAAACTATAGTCTCTTTCATCAAAGGGTGGGCCTGAGTTTGGTGTAGATATCACAGTAGCATGCCGCAGTGATGGTTCCTTGCTGGAGGAAATCAAGGAGAATTACGCTTTTCGCATCCCAGAACACCTTTCCTGCGGAAGGTGACACTTCGAATCTTTTTCTCAATGATAGACTGGGATGCTTCCACGTCATTGAGACAACCTTGAATTCTATCGAGGATGATTTCCATTCTTACATTCTTGTGGTCTGAGGTCAGATTTCTCAGCAACCGTCTTGCAGGGTAGCCCAACACATCATGGAGCATGTGAAGGGCCTGAGCATTGCCAGTACGCAGTGCAGACGGCATGTCTGAACCATTAAGTGCCTGTCTGTTAACACCATGTCGTGTACTCTAGCAAATGTTGATTTCAATCCTGGACCTGGAAAAATACCCACTTCGACCTACACCATCTACACACTGCCTTCCTCCTCTGAACATGCGACACCAGTGACCAATTATTTCAAGTGACCTGACCTCTTCACCATACATGGTCTGTAGGCATTCTTGGATGATGGGTGCAGTAGTCCCACATGCTCATTCATATCAGATAACAGCGCACGCTTCCAAAGGCGACCACACTGGCAGTACACTTCCGTCTGCCATCGTGATGTGCACTCGAATAACGTTAGGCGTATCGATTTACGCTACTGTCTTTTCTTTGGGACTCTGTCCAGGCGCCATCCCCACCCCGCTGATACCCCTTCTGCTGTTGACCAGCAACTGGTGTGAATTCATACAGCGTTTGTTTGTATCACCTGGTGCACCATCTTCTCCTTCTAAAACAGATGTCTCAGCTAACTACTCTGCGACCTCAAATATATGTGGAACAACAAAAGATATTCAAAAACTGTTTTCACCAGCATGAACGCACGGCAGCGGCATAGCAAACCAAATACTATGCGAAATTTTAAAACGTAAACAAATACTATTTTCCACACAAACTTGTGTCTTTTTAATTGGACATACCCTGTTACCTCGTATGCAACCAATAGCATGAAAAATCACAAAAATAAGGCACTGGTTGCATCGCAATATGTCAATTACATAGCGAGAAATTGCGAAGCCAATTCGACGCTTGAAATAAATGAAGCGCACAGCTAGCGCCCATCCACACTCAGGTGTACACAAGGTATAAAAGGGCAGTGCACTGGCGCAGATGTCATATGCACTCAGCTGATTAATATGAAAAGATTTCCGACGAGATTATGGCGACACGACGGGAATCAACAGACTTTGAAACGCGGGGTGGAATTCGAGCTAGACTCATGGGACATTCCACGTCGGTAATCGCCAGGAAATTCAACATTCCGAGGCTCGCAGCGTCAAGAGAGTGGCAAAAATACCAAATTTCAGGTGTCATCTTTCATCACAGACAACAAAGTGGCTGACGGCCTTCACCTAACGACCGACAGCAGTGACGTCTGCGTAAAGTTGTCAGCGCTAACAGACAAGTAACGCTGCGTGAAATATCTGCATAAATAGATGTGGACGTACGAAAAACGTATCCGTTAGGGCAGTGCGGTGAAATTTAGCATTAACGATTATGGTAGCAGAACACCGACGGAAGTGCCTTTGCTAACAGGACGACATCGCCTGCAGCGTCCCACTTGGGCTCGTGGCCATATCGGTTGCAGTCTATGGAAAACCGTAACCTGGTCAGATGAGTCCACATTTCAGCTGGTAGGGTTCGAGTGTGGCGCAAAACTCATGAAGCCGTGGACCCACGTTGTCAACAAGGCACTGTGGAAGCTGGCGGTGGCTCCATAATGGTGAGAGCAGTGATTACACGAAATGGACGAGTCCTCTGGTCCAACTGAATCGATCAGTGACTAGAAATGGCTATGTTCGGTTACTTGGAAACCACTGCAACAATTCATGGACTTCATGTTCTCAAATAACGGTGGAATTCTTATGGAAGGTAGTGCGACATGTCACTGGTTCACAGTCGTTCGCGATTAATCTGAACAACATCCTGGACGATACGAGCGAGTGATTTACCGACCGAGGCTGTCCGATGTAAAGCCCATCGAACGTTTATACACTACTGGCCATTAAAATTGCTACACCAAGAAGAAATGCAGATGATAAACGTGTATTCATTGGACAAATATATTTTACTAGAACTGACATGTGATCAAATTCTCACGCAATTTGGGTGCATAGATCTGAGAAATCAGTACCCAGAACAACCACCTCTGGCCGTAATAACGGCCTAGATATGCCTGGGCATCGAGTCAAACAGAGCTTGGACAATGTGTACAGGTACAGCTGCCCATGCAGCTTCAACACGATATCACTGTTCATCAAGAGCAGTGACTGGCGTATTGTGACGAGCCAGCTGCTCGGCCACCATTGACCAGACGTTTTCAGTTGGTGACAGATCTGGCGAATGTACTGGTCAGGGCAGCAATCGAACATTTTCTGTATCCAGAAAGGCCCGTACAGGACCTGCAACATGCGGTCGTGCATTATCCTGTTGAAATGTAGGGTTTCGCATGGATCGAATGAATGGTAGAGCCACGGGTCGTGACACATCTGAAATGTAACGTCCACTGTTCAAAGTGCCGTCGATGCGAACAAGAGGTGACCGAGACGTGTAATCAATGGCACCCCATACCATCACGCCGGGTGATAGACCAGTACGGCGATGACGAATGCACGCTTCCAATGTGCGTTCACCGCCATGTCGCCAAACACGGATGCGACCATCACGATGCTGTAAACAGAACTCGCATTCGTCGGAAAAAATGACGTTTTGCCATTCGTGCACCCAGGTTCGTTGTTGAGTACACCATCGCAGGCGCTCCTGTCTGTGATGCAGCGTCAAGGGTAACCGCAGAGCCACGGTCCCCGAGCCGATAGTCCATGCTGCTGCATGCACTGTTCGTGCAGATGGTTGTTGCTGTGCAAACGTCCCCATCTGTTGACTTAGGGATCGAGACGTGCCTGCACGATCCGTTACAGCCATGGGGATAATGTTGTGTCTAGACAAGACAGCCTAGACACAATGAGAGGAAGCCGAAAGGCACGCGCTTAAACTCACGCAAACTGGCGTGAGGTCTGAAACAGGATACGTAATGAATACTATAAAGAAAAGTACGTCGCTTCTGGAATACTTAACTTTAATCCACATTTGTAGAACACCGCTCTTGATGATACATTAATAGAATCACAATATCAATTGAATACGGCGCCTTGCTAGGCCGTAGCAAATGTAGCTGAAGACTACGCTAACTATCGTCTCGGCAAATGAGAGCGTATTTATCAGTGATCCCCTTCTGGCAAAGTCGTCTATACAACTGGGGCGAGTGCTAGTACGTCTCTCTAGACCTGCCATGGTGGCGCTCGGTCTGCTATCACTGACAGTGGCGACACGCGGGTCTGACGTATACTACCGGACCGCGGCCGATTTAAAAGCTACCACCTAGCAAGTGTGGTGTCTGGCGGTGACACCACATTCCTCCCCCGCAAATCGGCGAACGGTTGTGTTATAAGGCTTCCGCCCGCCGTGGGGAGGACCCCATGTTGACGTATGCGACGAGGTGGGGAGCCGAACAACAGGCGAGGCTGTGCCACCCGCACCCGGCCATTCGGTCTGAGGGGAGCTAGGAAACGCCTGAAAACCTAGTCCAGGGTGCACTCCAACATGCGATGTACGCGCCCGTAAAGAAACAGGAGGGGCCGAAGGGTCGACCTCCATCGCGTCGGGGTACCCGACGGGCGAAGACGACATCTGGTCCGGAGCGGGCAAGAGTTCCATGTCGGAGGACAGCTGGTCACTGGAAGCGATCGGCGGCGCGTGACCCAGGGAGGCGCATGGCGGTTGCAGCGAAGCGTCCACTGCGGGCGTCGCCGGCGGGAGAACAGGCGGCGACGGCGGTGGCGGCGCGTCGCCATGTGGCAAAATGGAAGGCAGCGTCGGTAACACCTGGGGATGAGGCGAGCCAGTAGATAGGTCCCCAGGGCGCTGACCGGACGGCACCGTCGCTGAAAGCAGACGGGGAGCGGCAGAACCCGTGCGACGACAGAGGCGCAGCTGATTGAGATGCCGACGCACCTCACCAGGAGCCCCCAAAACCAGATACATAGCGCGGCCGAGGCAGCGAAGAATGCGCCCTGCGAGCCAACGCCGTGAACCTCGATAGTTGCGATAGTATACAACGTCGCCTGGAGCAAAAGCAGGAGTCTGCCGCTGCACAAGAACCTGATGCGGCGGATGTAGCAAAGACATCAAGGTCCGATGAGGACGACCGTGGAGCAACTCAGCCGGCGAGAGACCGTCTCGGGGCTGAGAACGATACGAAGACAAAAAGAGCAACAACGCGTCCTCCCGAGAATACGACCCTTTCAACTTCAACATCTGTGACTTGAAAGTCTGGATCAAACGTTCAGCGGCACCGTTTGACTGTGGCGAAAACGGCGCGGATGGCAGATGTTGAATACCATTGGCCTTGCAGAATGACTGAAATTCTGCGGACATGAATTGCGGGCCATTATCGGAATCAATAGTCTGTGGAAGACCTTCAATGCAAAATATAGTGGATAACACTTGGATGGTGGCAGATGACGTCGTGGAAGACATCTGGACACCAAATAGAAAATTACTGAATGAATCGACAACAACCAACCATCGAGCATTCCAGAATGGACCAGCAAAATCTATGTGTAAGCGTTGCCAAGGGGAAGTGGCTTTCGGCTATGCAAAGAATTTCCGCGGTGGTGCGGATTGTTGTTCGGCACACGCCATGCAAGAAGAGCACATTTTCGTAATCGCAGCATCGATTCCGAACGAAGTACATTGCTGACGAGCAAGTTGTTTCGTTCGCACTATACCCCAATGTCCTTGGTGGAGAAGCCGTAAAACAGAGGACTGTAACGAACGTGGGACCACGACCCGGGACTGATCATTATCAGAACGCAACAGCAAAACACCACGTCGTACAAAAAGTCTCTCCTTGTGAGCAAAAAATCGGCGAACCAACGGATCCTCGATCCATGATTTCGACAAGAGCCATTGCGTAGCAACAAAACGCAAAACGGTAGCAAGGACAGGGTCAGCAGCTGTGGCTGTAGCTACACGACGAAAATCGATCGGAAACGTTTCGACCACGTCATCGGTTTCCGAATCAATGAACATGCAAGCAAGTTCGGAGGAATCGAACGCTCTATCCTCAGCAACAGGCAAACGGGACAACGCATCGGCGTTTCCGTGCTTAGCAGTGGACTGATACAAGATATCGTAGCGGTACTGCGAGAGGAAAATAGACCAGCGAATGAATTTCTGCGCTGTACGTGGACACACAGGCTTGTTCGGATGAAAAAGTGACGTCAAGGGTTTGTGGTCTGTGATGATGGTAAAGTGACGACCATACAAGAAATCATGAAACTTTGTAACACCAAATACGAGAGCCAAAGCTTCTTTGTCGATCTGTGAATAATTTCTTTGCGCAGACGAGAGCAATTTGGACGCAAAGGCAATAGGGCGATCATGTGAACCATCTTTGTGCGCAAGCACAGCACCGATCCCGAAATCCGATGCATCTACCATCAACAAAAGGGGTTTCTGGGGATCGAATGGCGCAAGGCAAGTATTTGAAAGCAACGCCGATTTCAACTGGCGAAAGGCGCGTTCGCAGTCCGTCGTCCAGACGAATGGAACACCTTTACGGCGTAAGCGATGAAGCGGAGCTGAAATGGAAGAGGCATGTGGAACAAATTTATTATAATAATTAAGTTTTCCCAACACACTCTCTAGCTGCTTCAAATTCTGCGGCGAAGGCAAGTCCTGTATGGCACGGAGGTGCTCTGGACGGGGATGTATGCCTTGGGCATTGATTACATGTCCCAAATATGGTAAGTCACGAGCAAAAAAGACACATTGTCCTTCCGCAAGCGAAGACCATTGTGTCGCAAGACCTGAAATAATGTTCTGAGATTGGCTAAATGTTCTTCTTCCGTCTTTCTGGAGATCACAATATCGTCCAGATAGTTTGCTGCAGTAGGGACCGAGGCACAAACAGTTTGCAGATATTGCTGAAACAATGCAGGGGCGGATGTACACCCGAGTGGCAGTCTTTTGAATCGGTACAAACCAAGATGCGTATTAACCACCAAAACGCGCTGGAATTCTTTGTCCACTGGTATTTGCAAGTACGCACCTGCGAAGTCCAACTTCGAAAAATATTTACCAGGGCACAGTTTGTCCCTTGTATGTTGCAAGAAGACTGCACTGTCCTAACACTGGGATATGCTGTCCTGAATAACTAGTTAGCTTAACATTTGCGGCACGCGAGGGAGGTGTGCCCAGTTGTTGGTACGTGTCATTATTGATCAATGAAACTGCAGCTCCGGTATCGAGCTGGAATGGGACCACGTTGCCAAGAATATCCAAGTCTACAAAAAGTTTATCGTCCTGCTGACGACAAGAGCGACTGTCTCGTGCAATTTGAACAGACACTGGTACAGAATCACTTGCTAATTGACGTGATTTCCGGCGACGTCGACGCACACATTTTGTGGGACGAACACAGTCACTGTTAGAGAGATTAGCACTGGGCGGAGTGGATTAACTACATGAATTTCCATGGGCGAAGGTTCACGAGCCTGAGTATTCTTGGTTCGATTCCAATTCCTGCGCGAAGCAAAGGGCCTGGAATGGTTGTTAGTGTCCGATCTGAGCTTCTTCTGGCAAACACTCTGAACGTGTCCTTTTTTATTACAGAAAAAGCAAATAGCTTGGCGTGACGGGCAATTCTCCCGCGAATGTCTGGTTGCACACCGCGGGCATGATTTTACCACTGCATTTGCTTGCTTCCGCGGGACACGTGATTGAGAGCTTGGCGGCAGCTGCGCGGACGAGCGCGAGGGCTGTTTACAGTTCCGTGCAGCTCGCCCGGCGGGCCGGTGAACGTGACACACAACTGGCGAAGGTTCAAATGATTCCTGAGCAAAGTCAAGTGTGTCTTGCCTATCCAATATATCTATCACTTGTTCAAGGGAGGGATTGATTAGTTTCAAAATTTGCTCCCGTATACGAACATCAGAAACGTTCTGTGCAATTGCATCACGTACCATAGTATCTGAATAAGGGCATCCACATTCACACTCAAAAGCACAATCCCTAGTAAGGCCTTGCAAGGTTGCAACCCACTCACGATTAGTTTGACCGGCCGTACGTTTTGTACAAAAGAATGTATACCGTTTTGCAACTACATTGACTGATTCCTTGAAATATGCATCTAATGCAAACAAAATTTCTTCGTAGGACAGAGTTGCTACGTCGCGGTGGGGAAATAATTTCACTATCACACGGTATGTCTGCACCCCCACACAAGTGAGGCTGCCGCTCGTTACCTTGAATTCTGTAGGCGGCGAGATGGAATCCAAATTGGCGTGACCACTCCGTCCAGCTCTCCATTGCCGCATCAAATTGACGAAAAGGTGGTGCAACTGCGTGTTGTGGCTGCGGTAGCGGTGGAGCGGCGGAGGCCGCATCATTTTGCATTGCACGTTGACCCTGGGCGAGCTGTCCAAGGGCATCCAATAACGCCTGCGTCTGCTGATTCTGCAAGCGATAAAATTCGGACAGTGCATCTGGAGATTGTGGCGAAGCCATGACACAAGTAAATTAGAGCAATACGACCGTTAAATCGTCGTCGCCAAATGTGTTGTGTCTAGACAAGACAGCCTAGACACAATGAGAGGAAGCCGAAAGGCACGCGCTTAAACTCACGCAAACTGGCGTGAGGTCTGAAACAGGATACGTAATGAATACTATAAAGAAAAGTACGTAGCTTCTGGAATACTTAACTTTAATCCACATTTGTAGAACACCGCTCTTGATGATACATTAATAGAATCTCAATATCAATTGAATACGGCGCCTTGCTAGGTCGTAGCAAATGTAGCTGAAGGCTATGCTAACTATCGTGTCGGCAAATGAGAGCGTATTTATCAGTGATCCCCTTCTGGCAAAGTCGTCTATACAACTGGGGCGAGTGCTAGTACGTCTCTCTAGACCTGCCATGGTGGCGCTCGGTCTGCTATCACTGACAGTGGCGAAACGCGGGTCCGACGTATACTACCGGACCGCGGCCGATTTAAAAGCTACCACCTAGCAAGTGTTGTGTCTGGCGGTGACACCACAGATAAGATGCCTGTCATCTCGACTGCTAGTAATACGAGGCCGTTGTGAACATCACTGCGTTCCGTATTACCCTCGTGAACCCACCGATTCCATATTCTGCTAACAGTCATTGGATCTCGACCAACGCGAGCAGCAGTGTCGCGATACGATAAACCACAATCGCGATTGGGTACAATTCGACCTTTATCAAAGTCGGAAAGGTGATGGTAAGCTTTTCTCCTCTTTACAAGAGACATCACAACCTCTTTTCACCAGGCAACGCCGGTCAACTGCTGTTTGTGTATGAGAAATCGGTTGGAAACTTTCCTCATGTCAGCACGTTGTAGATGTCGTCACCGGCGCCAACGTTGTGTGAATGCTCTGAAAAGCTAATCATTTGCACATCACAGCATCTTCTTCCTGTCCTTTGAACTTCGCGTCTGTAGCACGTCATCTTCCTGGTGTAGCAATTTTAATGGCCAGTAGTGTATAATCGAGAGGTCAGTTCGTGCACGGACTCCTGCAACACCTCCACAGTTATGTACAGCTATAGAGGCAGCATGGCTTAATATTTCTGCAGCAGGCTGCCAAAGACTTGTTGAGTCCATGCCACATCAAGTTACTGCGCTACGCCAAGCAAAAGGCGGTCTGACACGATATTAGGAGGTATTACATAACTGCTGTCGCCTCAGTGTATATCAAAATTCTGTGCACTTCAAACAGCAAGATCGTAATTTGAGGAACAATTCAGCAATCATCTTAACCCAGACATGACTTTTAACGTATTTCCCGAAATTTGTAAACTAGTGTGGAGTGAGAACGCATGTAAATTTCTTATTAGAGGGAAAGATGATGATTTAAATAACAGGCAACATCCTATCAATTTTGATAGTTACCATTGTAATTAATATCACGCGCTACATCTGAGCTGTGGGATAAATTGTTCAGTTTACTTGTAATTCGTTCAGTTGCGACTCGAAGAAAGATTAGTCTTAAAAGTCAGGTATTGAAACTAGACGAAATACTCACAGGAAACTACCCTTGCTGCAAAAAAGGCAAGCTAAAGTTCACTCGTTACTGGAAAGATCATTTAGAACTGTTGCTCAATCGCTAAAGAGACTGTGAAAGCTATTTGGAAAGAAGATAAATCAAGATGAGTGTAATGAAAATAAATCATTTATGAAAGCAAAAGAAGATGAGTACGACATGGAAGATGCTGATGAAAATGAAGTAGAGCCACGACCGAAAATTATGCTGGAGGCTTTGGGTACTCTGGCAATATAACTTTTTTAGTAAGCCAATAAACAGAATGCATGATGCTGTACACGGCGTCAGGTTTGAACAAACAGCAGGAGTGTAGATGACTGGTAACTGGAAAGTAACTATCGAAAGAAAAAATTTAGCATTTCACAATGTAAAATACCAAGGAATGAGGGGGCTGTTATAATCTTATCGTTTAAAAATATATCTCCTAAAACGAGTTACACAGCATGAGTTCTTCAAATTTATGGTAAATTTCTCAAAGCTATCATTCTCAGAAGCAAAGCTATGTCATTAAATTCAAACTCAGGCTGTAAATACATTCAAACAATTAACTTACGTTAAATAAAACTAGTTGATCACTAGTGAGAGACAATGACATACAGTAAGAGAGAGAACGAAAATGTGCTTCATGTTTGTGGCTGGAAGACAGTCTACGTCAATATCGATTGCTGGAGAGGTTCGTGTTACTGATGGCTTAAAACGCAATGAGCAGTAATTCACACGATAGTGAAATAGTATCTACAGAAGAAGAACTTTATGAAGCATTATTAAGGCCTAAAAGTTTATTATGTCTCACGAAGACTCTACGGTGAAGTACTGAGATGTTACATATGGAGACATTTCAACGGTTGAGAGACGCACCCTAAAAGTTCATTTCGCAGATTCAAAAGCAGTCCATGTAATTACTGATTTGAATTTTGCATATCAGATAGCACGGATTGGATTATGGAAACAGATGGTGAGGGATCGTATTCGATTCCCCGAAGAACTGAAAATGTTAGGCAAATACGCTGCCTAAAGAAAAATTAGTACACCTGGAAAGTCGACATCGATTTCAATCCGATACCAGCAGAAGCCACCTGGGTGGTAGCAGATGATCTGATAAACGTTTCAACGTCGTGATGTTTGCTTTGTGGGGCGCTCAACTGCGCGGTCATCAGCGCCCGTACAAAGTTCCAATTGTTACAAATCCAATTTTTACGTAGTCCAATGTAGCCACTGCCACGAATGATGATGATGATGAAATGATGAGGACAACACAAACACCCAGTCCCTAAGCAGAGAAAATCCCCAACCCGGCCGGAAATCGAACCTAGGACCCCGTAATCCAGAGGCAGCAACGCTAGCCACAAGACCACGAGCTGTGGACATTTCAACGTCGTCCGCTAACACTAAGTGTAGTGGCATAGCTAACAGAGCGCCATCTGTGTCTACCCTTTAATAGGGAATTCTCACAGCTAGCAGGCTCAGTGTGGTGCAGGCTCCTGAAGCAAGTAGGTGAACAGGCCACAGAGAAGCACTCGTACCTCGAGTGGCGGGATGGTGCTTTCGAAGATTGCCACTCAAGTTGGACGTGCTGCGTCAGTTGTACGGCGACGCTGATTTCAGTAATCATATGAACATTCTCACACACGTAGACGAGGTTCTGGACATACACACACACACACACACACACACACACACACACATGTCCGCCAGTTTCGTCATATTGTAAGGGCAGCAGTGGCAGATCTTACAGCTACCACAGCACATATAACAAGGAATGTGACGCCAGATAGAACGAACTGTTGCGAACTGGTTATTAGCACTGAGACCACTGCCACGCACACCTCTAGCCAATCTTCCACTAATGCCACAGCATCGATGTGCATGGCTCCACTGCTGCCGTCAGAGAAGCGCTTGAAAAATAGAATGAGGCGCCGTGGCCTTCAGCGATGAAAGCAGATTCTGCCTGCACACAAATAATGGTTGTTTGCGCGTAAGACCTAGCTCTGATGAGCGCTGTCTCGTAGAACGCATTCGTCCAAGATGCACTGGCGCCATCCCAGGCCTTATGGTCTGGGGTGCGATAAGCTACAACTCTCATTCAACTGTGGTGTTTCTGCAGGAGACGCTAACGATCGCTCGGTACATGGAGAATGTTATTTGACCCATTCTTTTGTGGTTCTTGCAACAGGAAAGTTATGTGTTGTTCCAACAGGATAATGCTCACCCACATGCTACCTGTGATACTCAACGTGCTCTACGAGAGGTGCAGCAACTTCCCTGGTCACCAAAATCTCTGGACATGTCTCCAATCGAGCATGTGTGAGATATCATAGGACAAGAAGTGACTCGTGTGACTTGTCAACCAACAACTCTTACAGAACTACGTGAACAGTACGAGCAGTGGTGACATAACGTATCCCAGGACAGTATTCGCCACCTGTACGATTGACTGGATACCAGAGTCAGCGCCTGCTTAACCACCCGTGGAGGCTACACGATTTATTTACACGTGTGCTTCAGCGTGGGCCGATATCCGGTACCTCAGAACCGCTTGAGCTATTGATCTGTAAATTTAATCATTTCGTTTACTCCAGGTGCACTGTTCCAACAATAAATGTTGAGTGAATTAGAAACATCCAAAATGGTATACTAATTTTTTTCCAGCAGTGCAATAGAGGCAGTTTTGTGTCTACAATGTACAGCAAGCATGAGACAGGTATGCAAGCTGACGTGACAGTCTACAAGAGGTAATGCTTCAGCTTTATCTCTTGCAAGGCTATGGTAAGGGCTTGCATCACTGTCACTCCTAAGACACGCGTCCTGCTGCACTGTAATATCATGAACGCTCATTTACAACAACTCTTTTTTTCTTATTTTTGCCCCAGGTTGTGTTCCAGAGAAGTTGGGTCCACTTAATCTGTTTCCCTCCAAGAGATTTAACATGCACATCCACAAAGGTATTGTGTTCCTAGGAATACCTGCAGAAGAGAGGGGTCCTCTTCCCTAGGAAATATGTGTTGTAAACAGTAACAAGATTGAAAAAACATCTTGTTGACTGATGCTCACCAATAATATTTTTCGTGCTGACTCAGCATGGATGTGTACTATAAACGCAGGAAGACTCGCTAAGAAGCTTTCAGCTGATGCTGAACTGTCAGAGCGGCAATGCGCTATGATCATCATTGTCACTATCTTCCCAAAAATGTAAGTACAGCATGCACTGCTACTAACAAGAATCTATACATATGTTTTGCTTATCAGTTACTTGCTGTAATTCATGAAAGCAGTGATTCCATGTGACAGAACTTGGAGAATCTCGGGGATGCACTAGAGTGCGTTATGCACTGTAAGACTGTTGATCATGGAGAAGGAATGGCACCATTTGATACTGAACGTGAAATTCACCACTGTCAATTTTGGAGTAATGGTGCTGGTTCATCTGTAGGTCTGCAAGAGATATGTACCATCAAGTTTCTCGACCATCAGTCCCGCCAAATTCGGCTTCCTGAACAGTAGTAATGTGGGCATAACGTACACAGAAGAGTGAATAACAAGGGTATACTCAGTTTCGAAATTACTGATACGCAGTTGTTTGTGTACATAAAAATTTCAATTTCTGTTCATGAACTACCATGTAGTGGAAGAATAAGAGATTTTGTACATCAGATACCTAAAAGAAGTAGTGGCTCATTGTTTTATTCGCATGAGTGTTTAGTTCTCACGTATTAAGTCATTGGTGAACTAAACACTTTTACAGAAATGAATGAGGGAATAATACAATCGCTTCAGAGAGAGTGCTTTATTGCTTCTGAATACTATGTTGTGTTTGAAGTGCATGATACGTATGAATGACAGAACTGTTCCTGTCCCAATATAAGAAGCTGTTCGATTGCTTTATTAAAGATATTTTATTCATGTTGTACGCAGTTTGCCCACAAAATGTTACTCAGTGACACTTCGATTTCATTAAGGCAGATATAGCAGTGAAAACTTGGTTGTGTCTCAAATATCTGTTCAAATTGCAAGAAGCTACTATGATGACACAAAAAGTATTAAAGATGATGTAGACTACGAATTAAATTTGTATATTTCCAGTGTGTGTGACAGTATAAATTGTTAATATTTTCCTTCAGTACTATATTATAATGATACGGTATTTTTGAGCAATTTTTGAGTGCATGTGTTTGTGTGAGAGAGGTAAGAAATATAAATACTTCGCGTGTGAGAGATCACAGCTGTGTTTAAGGGAGTACAGTATTTTTGACATATGAAATAGGGAGATGTTTGTGTGTATGTTTATGTGTGTGGGTTGATGTGTGCCATTTTCCATATATAATGCATGTTGTTAACCTTGGATTCATTTTAATATTATGTCATAAATACATGTACATATATAAGTAATGCATAGATTTGACCTTGGCATCACTGCATATTACATCAGAGGTATGTATGCGCTCGTAACGTAACTCATGTACCTTGACGCCATTTTTATGCTGGAAATAATTAATGTATTTGACTTTCATGGAAAAAATGAGTATCTTTAATGTGTGGTATCTGTTCTTTTGATCATGTTCAAAAGAATGGACACTGTTTTTCGACTCAGCAGGTTGTACATAAACATGATGTAAGAGAAATTCAGACCACAGTCGCAAATGGGTACTGAAATAAATCCAATGACGACCAGTGAAAATTTATGCCGGGCTGAGACTCGAACCCATATTTGCTACTTTATGCTAGGGCCGCCTGTAGTTGTAAGGAAAATTTTGTTAATGGCAGTAATATAGGAAAAGCCAGAACCGCCCATCAGTACTCGAACAGGGGATTGATAAATGTAGTGCAGGCATTTCCTTTCAGTACAGATTTGCCACATCTTTACATGTCTGTGCAATGAAATGTAGATTTCAGCCTGACATGTGACATTAGCAATGTCGTACAGGGTAATCACAGTATTTAATCCCACTTTTTCTGTGAATGGTAAATGTTATTTAGATATCCATAAATCTTACTAACTTAAAACAAGAGAGATTACTGAACAATTCACTATTGATGAGGGTATATAATCTTCATGTAATGGAGACAGGCTAAGCCATGCATCTGGTTCAGTTTGGTATCTCGCCACCTGTGTTGGCCAGTTAATGTAATAACAATTATTGTTACAGCAGAGAGAGTCTGTCTGTGCCTGTGTATGCAAGAAATTCAGACTGATGCTGTGTGACTGCTATCTGCAATATCTGAGCCTGTGCCTGTTGTGCATGTACCGTATTTAAGTGATATGTATACATAACACTAAATGATGTAGGAACATTTTTTCAAATAGGATTGCACTGCAGTACAAAAGTTGGATGATGTCATGAATCTATACTTTAATAGAGGCATTCTCGAATCTCTAAAATACACACACATACACAGGCACACATACACACACACACACACACACACACACACATATATATATATATATATATATATATATATATATATGTGTGTGTGTGTGTGTGTGTGTGTGTGTGTGTGTGTGTGTGTGTGCGATTGGACCCATACGGATCACGCAAAGCTTTTCCGATTCAATTTTTTAATTCTCCAAACTTCTCTCATTCTTTCCCCATGAATTCTCTTTCTTTTCTCTGTCCATTTTGTCCCCTGTCTCTTGCAAACTTCATTCTCGGGTTGTACTTTCCAACTATTGATTTTTTGCCCGTATACATTTCTGTTTATAACTTCTGAAGAATTTATTTGTGCATTTGCTAGATCTGTTTTGGTTTCTTGTGTCCAGGGTATGGTTTTCAATTTTTCAATGTATATTAAAATTTTGTGGGAGAGACTTGGTGTTGGGAGTCTGTGGATATGACCGTAAAATTTTAGTCTTCTTTTCCGGATGTCTGCGGCGAGGTTAGATAATTTTTCTGTAGTTTTCCGAGAGTGTAACCTGTATCCATCTTCCGTTCTTTTTGGGCCAAGAATCTTTCTGATAATTTTGCGTTCCTCTTTCAGGATGCCTTCCAGGTCGCCTTTTCTATGGAGTGTGAGTGTTTCGCTGGCATATAGTGCTTCGGGCTTGATTACTGTATTGTAGTGTCGTATTTTTGAGTGAATGGAGAGACACTTTTTACTGTAGATGTTGTGGGTTTTCCAGTATGCTCTTTTCAGTTTTTGCAGTCGAACTTTTTGTGCAGTTTTCTCTCCCCCTGTGGGTTCTAGGACCTCGCCTAAGTATTTAAAGAATGGAACTCTCTCAATTTGTCCATATTTTGTAGTCAGTTTTTGAGTTTCAAATTTTGAGCAGATGAATTTGGTTTTTTGGAAGGAAATTTGTAGCCCAACTTTTTCGGCGCATTCTTTGAGAATGTCTATCTGTTTAATTGCTGTGGTCTCGTTTTCTGCTAGAATGGCCACGTCGTCTGCAAATGCCAAGCATGAAATTTTAATACTATCTTTAGATCTTCCTAGTTGTATAGGCTTCCAGTAATTTTGATTCTTCAGTTCTTTTTCCCATTCTCGGATGACTTTGTCTAAGACAAGGTTGAAGAGGAGTGGAGACAAGCCGTCACCTTGTCTGACGCCGGTTTTGATCAGGAAGGGCTCTGATATTTCACCCAGGAATTTTATCTTAGAAGTTGTGTTTGTGAGCGTTTCTTTGATAAGGTTTAGGGTTTTCGAATCGAGTCCTAGCTCCTCAAGGATAATAAAGAGAGATTGCCTATCGATTGAATCATAAGCCTTTGCGAAATCAACAAAGGAACAAATGATCGGACTGTTTCTGACTGCTTTGTATTTTAGTGTTGTCTTCAAATTGAAATTTTGTTCTGCACAGGATCGGTGAGGGCGAAAGCCAGCTTGGTATTCACCAATACTGTGTTCGAGTTGTTCTTGTGTTCGTTGAAGAAGACAAGCTGAGAGGTGTTTATAAGTGACTTGGAGAAGGGAGATTCCTCGATAGTTGTTTATATCTGCTATGTCTCCCTTTTTATGCAGTGGATGAATTAGGGCGTATTTCCAATCTTCTGGTAGTTTTCCTGTCTGCCAAATGTCTGTGATGATTTGAGTGAGTTCTTTGAGAGAATTTGGTCCAAGATTTTTAAGTAGTTCTGCAGTGATATTATCTTCTCCGGATGCCTTGTTGTTTTTCAGTCTATGAATATGTCTTTGGATCTCCTCTAGTGTAGGTGGTGGGGATTCTGGATTTGTGTAGATAGCAGTTTCTTGAGGGAATCTTGAAGAAGGTTCAGGGCAATTGAGGAGTCCGGAAAAGTATCTTGCCAGCTCCTCACAATTTTCCAGATTTGTGAGCGCTAGTTTTCCATCTCGTTTTCTGAAACATAGATTTCCTGAGCCGTATCCATTGATTCTCCCAGCAAAGGTCTTATAGAAGTCTCGTACATTATAGTTACGGAAATTTTCTTCAATAGACTCACACTGTTCCTTGAGGTACTTCCTCTTGACTTGTCTGATTGTTTTTGCCACTTGTCTTCTGGTGTTGTGGAAGTGATCTAGATTTTCTGTGGATTTTTTACTGTTATACTTCAGAAAGGCTTTCTTTCTTTCTTCCAGCGCTTTTTCACATCCAGAGTCCCACCAGGGGTGTTTTGTGTTCTTTTTCAATAGGATCAGTTCTTTTGCCTTCTTTGTAATTTTTGTTAGAAATTTTTCCCAAGAGTCAGCTGGTTCCTTTTCCCACTCCTCCTTCAGATATATATATAGTTTTGTCCCCTTAAAGTTTATGACCAAACTGTGTCAGAGGTCGATAAATGTTCAAATGTATGTGAAATCTTATGGGACCTAACTGCTAAGTTCATCAGTCCCTAAGCTTACATACTGCTTAACCTAAATTATCCTAAGGACAAAACACACACCCATGCCCGAGGGAGGACTCGAACCTCCGCCGGAACCAGCCGCACAGTCCATGACTGCAGCGCCCAGACCGCTCGTCTAATCCCGCGCGGCAGAGCTCTATACATGAGAACTTTGCTAGGACGTAGTTCGTCAAGATGCTGGACTGTTAATAATAATATCTCATTCCCGATAATATTCCAGGCGACTAAGAAGCCAGTTACATAATTATTAGAATGTATTTCAGACTGACAGCTGCTGCTTACCTACAGTGCTCTGCGTGGAGACTTGACGAAAGGTTTATTTATTCTGAGAGTGTAAGGGCAGTGTAATACATTTTCTAAGGTGTGCTTGCGGCAGGTGCTAGCAAGCACGCAGGGGTGTTGGTGTGGGAGTTATTAATAGCCTGCTATCGTGGTAGCAAAAAGGAACTGGCCGAAACATTTTTATAATCACTCCATACTGGACCTTCTTTCAAGCAGACATGGCGTATGCCATGGAAGTGACAAGGACGATGGTGTTTCTCGCTGCTGCAAGAAGTGCTGTCTATATGGCTGGCGTTAGCGTGGCGCATTATTGTTTCTGTCTTATTCAAGTGATTGTGGTAACAGCACACAGTTGGGAAATTGTTTATATGTGGAATATCAGTGTAATTTACCGAAGTTATGACTGTGATTGAATGGTGTTTTTCATGTACATACGTTTCTGCAGAAACATTTCTACATGGATTTTTTTTTATTTCACATCCACAGTAATGCCATATTGTCTGACCCCTCTTAGACAGCCATGTTGATTGTAATATCACAGTGCGTCATAAATTATAACCATTAAGATAAGGATTATGCAATTGTATACAGGCAGCTAAGTTTTGGTGTCATAAATTATAGCCATTAAGATAAGTATGGTGTAAATATATACAGGCAGCTAAGTTTTTATAGTCATATCATAATCTGTCTACACTATACTAAAAGATGAGATTAAATATGCGAGTGACCATGTTTTGGATGCCAAATTCCAACCATTAAGATAAGGGATGGTAGATGGTCATAAATAATTGGAATTAAGATAACGTAGGTCATAATTCAGGCCCAAAAATATCTTGTATAAGAGCACACATCGACTACTGGGTGCACATTGTTTACATAAGGGTCATAAATAACAATCATAAATCGTGTCCTGAATAAACATAAGAAATCTGGCAGCTATGCTGGCTGCACCATCCCTCCTGCCCAATAAGATAATGTCTCTTTGAATTTCCCGCCACTTAGACCTCACCCTGTTAGGCTAGAGGGAAGGGGAAGGGAGAAGGGGTTAGGGATGTTCCTTTTTGCTTTATGCACAAACCTATCACTTCAAAAACCATTATCCAACATTAACTATCCTGAATGATACACGGCTCTATGTTAATAAAGTCTTAGATGACATGGCACTGAACTTGTAGATCAATTGTTGACTTAAGTCTGTCTTCCATCTATGGAGTGAACACACACGCTAATGACGAAATTTTGGAGGTTTGTAAGGGAAGTTTTCTGAGCGTTTGGGTATAAGGTATTCACAGTATCCTCCGGATCATTACCAACTACATTGCCTGAGAAAAAGAAGCGAAGCATCTAGAAGGGGAGAGGTGGGGGGAGGGGGCGAAACGAAATGAAACTTCATATCTTGAGATGGTATTTGTGAGATTGTAAAATCGAGTCACAATCACAAAGAATTTGGCAATATGGGCCTACTTATCAGTATGATGTTGCATTCCCTTTGGCCTGGATTTATGCTGTGATTTGGTTGGGAGAGTTCTCATAAAATCGTTAATCTTCTCCTGAGGCAAGCTGGCCCACAACTTCTGTAACTGGTCCTTGATATCCTTGATAATGATGCTGGGACGGAGTCGACATCCGAGCTGGCCCCCAACATGTTCTGCTGGGGGAGATCTGGGAATCTTGCTGGCCATGGGAGTACCTCAGCATCAGACAGACAGTTGATGTATGTGCCACATGTGAACGACAATTGTCCTTCTTTAAAATGGCATCTCATTATTGCCACATGAGAGGTAATACATGTAAATGCAGTATGTCCGTGACTTACTATTTAGCATGTCACTTCACTTAGTCACTACAGACAGCTCTCCAAGTCATGATGCAATGAGTAACAAAGTTGCACATCTCCAAAACATCGAAAGAATGGGACCTCTCCCCAGGTCACCGTCATATCTACTGATGATGGTCATCCAGGTTATCAGGATAATGCTCACCTGTGATTCATCATTAAACTAAATAATAACTATTCATCAGCAGTCCAAGCTCCCTGGTCATGGTACCGCTCCAAAAGCATCCGTTTGCGCTCTGTTGTTAATGGTAGTCTATGTTTGTGGTGATAATTCTGTAGCCATCTGCTCCTAGTGGACCCTGACCACAATCTATTGGTTATGAGCTGTAGATTAAAACTGAAGAAACTGCAAAAAGGTGGGAATTTAAGGAGATGGGACCTGGATAAACTGATTAACCCAGAGGTTGTACAGAGTTTCAGGGAGAGCATAAGGGAACAATCGACAGGAATGGGGGAAAGAAATACAGTGGAAGAAGAATGGGTAGCTTTGAGAGATGAAATAGTGAAGGCAGCAGAGGATCCAGTAGGTAAAAAGACGAGGGCTAGTAGATATCCTTGAGCAACAAAAGAAATATTGAATTTAATTGATGAAAGGAGAAAATATAAAAATGCAGTAAATGAAGCAGGCAAAAAGGAATACAAGCGTCACAAAAATGAGATCGACAGGAAGTGCAAAATGGCTAAGCAGGGATGGCTAGAGGACAAATGTAAGGATGTACAGGCTTATCTCACTAGGGGTAAGATAGATAGTGCCCACAGGAAAATTAAAGAGACATTTGGAGAAAAGAGGACCACTTATATGAATATCAAGAGCTCAGATGGAAACCCAGTTCTAAGCAAAGAAGGGAAAGGAGAAAGGTGGAAGGAGTATATAGAGGGTCTATACAAGGGCAATGTACTTGAGGACAATATTATGGAAATGGAAGAAGATGCAGATGAAGATGAAATGGGAGATATGATACTGCGTGAAGAGTTTGACAGAGCACGGAAAGACCTGAGTCGAAACAAGGCCCCAGGAGTAAATAACATTCCATTAGAACTACTGACAGCCTTGGGAGAGTCAGTCCTGACAAAACTCTACCATCTGGTGAGCAAGATGTATGAGACAGGTGAAATACCCTCAGACAATGCCAATCCCAAAAAAGCAGGTGTTGGCAGATGTGAAAATTACCGAACTATCAGTTTAATAAGTCAGGGCTGCAAAATACTAACGCGATTTCTTTACAGACGAATTGAAAAAGTTGTAGAAGCCGACCTCAGGGAAGATCAGTTGGGATTCCGTAGAAATATTGGAACACATGAGGCAATACTGACCCTACGACATATCTTGGAAGCTAGATTAAGGAAAGGCAAACCTACATTTTCTAGCATTTGTAGACTTAGAGAAAGCTTTTGACAATGTTGACTGGAAACCTCTCTTTCAGATTCTGAAGGTGGCAGGGGTAAAATACAGGGAGCGAAAGGCTATTTATAATCTGTACAGAAACCAAATGGCAGTTATAAGAGTTGAGGGGCATGAAAGGGAAGCAGTGGTTGGGAAGGGAGTGAGGCAGTGTTGTAGCCTCTCCCCAACGTTATTCAATCTGTATATTGAGCAAGCAGTGAAGGATACAAAAGAAAAGTTTGGAGTAGGTATTAAAATTCATGGAGAAGAAATAAAAACCTTGAGGTTCGCCGACGACAATGTAATTCTGTCAGAGACAGCAAAGGACTTGGAAGAGCAGTTGAACGGAATGGACAGTGTCTTGAAAGGAGGATATAAGATGAACATCAACAAAAGCAAAGCGAGGATAATGGAATGTAGTCGAATTAAGTCGAGAGGTGCTGAGGGTATTAGATTGGGAAATGAGACACTTAAAGTAGTAAAGGAGTTTTGCTATTTGGGGAGCAAAATAACTGATGATGGTCGAAGTAGAGAGGATATAAAACGTAGACTGGTAATGGCAAGGAAAGCGTTTCTGAAGAAGAGAAATTTGTTAACATCGAGTATAGATTTAAGTGTCAGGAAGTCGTTTCTGAAAGTATTTGTATGGAGTGTAGCCATGTATGGAAGTGAAACGTGGACGATAAATAGTTTAGACAAGAAGAGAATAGAAGCTATCGAAATGTGGTGCTACAGAAGAATGCTGAAGATTGGATGGGTAGATCACATAACTAATGAGGCGATATTGAATAGGATTGGGGAGAAGAGAAGTTTGTGGCACAACTTGACTAGAAGAAGGGATCGATTGGTGGGACATGTTCTGCGCCGTCAAGGGATCACCAATTTAGCATTGGAGGGCAGCGTGGAGGGTAAAAATCATAGAGGGAGACCCAGAGATGAATACACCAAGCAGATTTAGAAGGATGTAAGTTGCAGTAGGTACTGGGAGATGAAGAAGCTTGCACAGGATAGAGTAGCATGGAGAGCTGCATCAAACCAGTCTCAGGACTGAAGACCACAACAACAACTGCTCCTAGTCTGTGACCAATGGTGCCAAGTGATCCAGAGTATTGCAGGCAGTCCATTGCTTGTTCTCTGATCGTAGGTGGAAATATGACGGGGTTATGACGTCCATGGTTCATAATACGCAGTCCTCACTTGTGATGATCATAGTCGACCGTAACCCTGACAGCGAGTATTTCTCACATTCCCATGGAGTCCAACATCGAGCCACTGTCATAAATCTGGATATTGCACATTTCCACCTGCCATTCAAAGGAAGATCCACAGTAATAGCCCTTTCAAACACTGTCGGCAGCTGATAATGCTGTCTCATGTGGGTCCGCAGCATCTCTATGGCTTTCGCAGTAATCAGTCATCAGCCCCATTATATACCCTACAAACAACGTTAAAGCACTGCGGTTGCTGATCCACCTCTCATAGAGAAATGTAGCTTTTATCAGTTACGTACCAGGCAATGGTGTCTATGTGTAGCCAGTTACATTGACATATGACTGTGTCTTCTAGGTGCACCACTTTTTTATGAGACAATGTATGTTTTTGTTAAAATACCTTCACAAAAATGAAAACGCATGTAATGTGCCATCATCTTCCATTGTGTTCACTAAAGCCAGGTGTGTACTGACCGTGTGCTCATTAGTAAACTTATCCACACTGCTATCATTTTAATGTACAACTAAAACTGTCTGAAATAAACGAGATGTAAACGAAAACTATTGGATGCAAGCTTGAGAGCAAAGAGTAAAGTGTGTATTAATATTACCAACAGAAACTGCAGAGTGTGAGTGGAATACATCTGTTTCCAAACAGGACACTTAGCACATAATGTTGACATTACACTGGTCTAGATACTGTCAGTGCAATACAGATATAAAGGTAAATGGGAGTAAGAAAACAAATGAAATAACTGTGTAACGAACCACCAGAGACCATGCGTCCCATATACTAAGGGCATCCAATGATTAATGCAACACGTTTCTTTTCTCAGGCATTTTCAGTTGAAAAAATACTGAATTTGTTGTGGGACATCTTGCTATGTTTCCGCGTCACCCCTACAGTTTGACGAAGTTCCAGCAGGTAGTGGCGCTCTACGTAGCCTTCAAAATAGAGACTGTAATGGAGGTGGGTTCCAAGTAGAGAGCTGTCAGTGAGTTTCTTCCGGCGGGAAACCAGAGCATTGCAGATATCCATGGGCACATGCAGAATTTCTACGGCAACATAGCAGTGAACAAGCGAATATGAGCACGGTGGATCACTTTCCGTCATTATTGCAACAAGGTCGCGCAAACCTGTTCGATCTTCCGCCTGTCGGACGTCCGCATACAGCTGTGACCCCCGCAGTGTTAGAGCGTGCACATACACTCATTCGTAGATCACAATCAAACGCCTCACTGCACTACTGGACGTCTCTGTTGGTAGTGCTGACACACCCATTCACCAGTAGGGGTGTGTATGTATTGTGTGTGTATTGAACCCGGGATCTAGAAACGATGGAAAGGCTTCGTCCCACCATAGCGCTCAGTGGTTCACACACCCACAACAAGCCACAGCAGTCCACCCGCCCCACCGCCGTCCCACACCGAACCCACGGTTATTGTGTGGCTTGGCCCACAATGGAACCCCCCCTCCCCCCTGGGAACATCCGAGGGCTATGGCGGGACGAAGCCTCTCCATCGTTTCTAGGTCCCCAGTTCAATACACACACACCCCTACTGGTGAATGGGTGTATCATCACTACCAACAGAGACGTCCAGTAGTGCAGTGAGGCATTTGACTGTGATCTACGAATGAGTGTGTGTGCACGTTCCAACACTGCGGGGGGTCACAGCTGTATGCATACAGCCAACAGGCGGGAGATCCGACAGGTTTGCGCGGCCTTGTTGCAATAATGAAGTAGTGTAACTGAGGCAGAATAATGGGAACCAGTCTGCATTCACCGAGACAGATGGAAAACCGCCTTAAAAACCATCCACAGGCTGGCTGGCACACCGAACCTCGACACTAATCCGCTGGGAGTATCTGTGCCTGGGACTGGCATGCCTTCCTGCTCAGGAAACAGCGCGTAGAAAGCGCGGCTAGCCGACCAGTGGGGGTCTCAAAGGTATGTGGCCACTGTGTTCCTCGCCACCCAACAGAAGATTATAAGGAGCAACGAAGGGTCATCTGTGCGGAGATGTTTGCACGTCAGGAGGCTGATCGTAACCGTTTTTTGTCGAACGTCGTCACAGGCGATGAAATATGGTTTGATCACTTAGAATCGGAAACAAATCAGCTACCCATGGAGTGGCGCCACACCACCTCTCCTTCAAACAAAAATTTCAAAGCCTCACCCTCAGCCGGTAAAGCCACAGCAAAGGTCTTTTAGAACACTGAATGGATTATTCTGTTTGATGCCCTCCCTCGTAGTGCAACGAGAACCTCAGGAAACTGAAAAAACGGCTTCAGCATGTTCGCCGCCACCAAAATGCAAACCAACTTCACATTCTCTATGACCACGCAAGGCATCACTCAAGTCTAAGAACTGTTGTAACCGCGACGAAAATGGTCGTGAGGTTGCCGAGTCGAAAGCATGGCGATACCAAACGGGAGCGGCCTGCGGACAAACAAAACGAACGGGGAAGGACGGACACGAACAACGACGGACACCGAACCGGCGCCGATTAACAATAACACGCAAATAGCAATGGGGTCACAAGCGAAACCTCATGAATCCACAACGTCCACTCGTACACGGAGATTATGTAAACACGCTATCTGTAGGCGAGATGTCGACAGACTAACGCGAATATCAGACTGCCTGCTGGAGGTTATTTATGCAGCAAGGCCTTGGCTCCGATGTCGACCAGTAAAGTGATACCATTCTGGTATACAAGACCTCACCGAAAACTAGGGTTTTGTACCCAAAAGAGTGGGTGATAATATGGCTTACTGGATACAGAATAAAATCAAGCTGTTTTCAGAAAAATATGTTTTGCATTACTAATAGAACAGCTCTCGTACCAAACTACTTCGAAGATATCTCTGAACAATTTCCGAAATTTCGTCGGTGAAGTTCGGGTTCTTCTTTATACATTCTCTCAGTTTTACATTTTAACAGTTTCACTTGTCCATAACAGCCACTTAATGACCAGAATGAGATTTTTACTCTGTAGCGGAGTGTGCGCTGATATGAAACTTCCTGGCAGATTAAAACTGTGTGCCGGACCGAGACTCGAACTCGGGAACTTTGCCTTTCGCAGGCAAGTGCTCTACCAACTGAGCTACCCAAGCACGACTCACGCCCCGTCCTCACAGCTTCACTTCATATCAGCGCACACTCCGCTGCAGAGTGAAAATTTCATTCTGCAAACATCCCCCAGGCTGTGGCTAAGCCATGTCTCCGCAATATCCTTTCTTCCAGAAGTGTTAGTTCTGCAAGGTTCGCAGGAGAGCTTCTGTAAAGTTTGGAAGGTAGGACACGAGGTACTGGCAGAAGTATAACTGTGAGGACGGGGCGTGAGTCGTGCTTGGGTAGCTCAGTTGGTAGCGCACTTGCCCGCGAAAGGCAAAGTTCCCGAGTTCGAGTCTCGGTCCGGCACACAGTTTTAATCTGCCAGGAAGTTTTCACTTAATGACCGTTTAGAAATGATTTTCTAAGCCAGAATTCTTTGTATGATGCAATAGAAGATTATCAGCTTGCCACTGAACGCTCCTCTCCGAAGGACGGCCAACATTTCGCAATCATTTTATCCTGCAGCCTCTTTTCATTCCCAACAGACACGGCAGCAGTACATGGCGCAGACTGACAGTTATTGTGGGAAAATCGCCTCTCTAATAGGCCCCCGCCTGTCGATATTAGTTCAGCAGTAATTAATGACGCCACAGCGGCGCTCGAGAGGGCTATTTGGATTAATGAGCACGTTTGACAGCGGTCGCGTTGTGGCCGCGACACCCAACAAAGCTCGTCTTCAAACAATTGCTTTTTTTTTCTAGTGCGGACGGCGTATAAACACCAATTAAAAAAGCCGGCCACGCTGCCTATCTATGGAATATTATGTGACAATTGTCGACTTAGACTTTAGCGTGGCTTCTTTGTTTGTAGTATACTGTTAAAGATTAAAACTGAACACGACGTAGTTAGCATCGTATTACTAATAGGAAGAAAGGCGAAACGAAATGACAGAGAAATCACTTGGTACTCTCAAGCGACAGAGACGTACAGAAGCAAAGGTTGGCGCTTGGTTGCTCGTTGAAAAAATTCTGAGACAAAATGGAAACAGTGGCAGCTCGAGACTTACCGTGCGTATTATGCGAATTCAAATTCATCAATGTACATGAATATCACCAGGAAGTCAATGTGAAATACATAGATTTTACTTGAAAACACAGTTGTAAATTAAATATATTGGCCTAAAGTAACATAGTAATGAATTAAAGATGATCTGCCTTCTTCCAAGAACATAATTCAGTTTTGTTTCATCCCCAGACCACAGTAAAGGAATCTTCAGTGGGTTTTTCTTGTATTGTTTCTTTTTTTATATTACTTGTGCCCTTCGGTTGCCAACATAAATCAGCCACAGTTCCTAATTAAGCCGGCCAGAGTGGCCGATCGGTTCTAGGCGCTACAGTCTGGAACCGCGCGACCGCTACGATCGCAGGTTCGAATCCTGCCTCGGGCATGGGTGTGTGTGATGTCCTTAGGTTAGTTAAGTTCAAGTAGTTCTAAGTTCTAGGGGACTGATGACCTCAGAAGTTAAGTCCCATAGTGCTCAGAGCCATTTAGTTCCTAATTAATGTACGTAGTATGATTTGGTGGATCTGAATTATTGTATTCCTGATTTGTTGTGGAGCTTCGAGGGATATGCCTGACATGGCGTTGAAATGGAATTTTAAGCTTGTTGCCGTGCTTGTAGAAAACAATAAAAAGAAAATCGATCCTCTTTAACTCATCATTTTCTGTAAACGTTGGAGTAGAGATTAAAATTCAATTATGTTAATGTACGATAGGTATTATCTGTAAATGACATGCCTATTTCATGAGTTCTTGTACACGAAGTCCATTCTTCTGTCTTTCATGAAGGGAAAAAGTAAATAACACCACGTAACAAGAAATCGTTTACATCAATTTAACAGCACTTTCTGAAGATAACAGACCTGCAGAACACAAAAATGACTACGATTCTGCCCGAATAGCGACTGTTGTTTTAAATATATATGATAATCTTTTTTTAAAAAGACCTAGAACAAAAACTGTTCATTAATTTACTTCGATAAATAATTATCAAATAGCACCGAGTATTGTGTGTTTATTTTTAGATTTTTCCCAATTTTCTTTGTCATTGTCATAATTATAAGACAGCATGCACGCTACCACACCTAAACTAACCATCACAACTCATGTATCTTCCCTCGGCCGCCTAAATGAGAAGAGTTTGCTCCTCCTAGCGGGATCTCATATTTATACTCTACCCAGTATCAGACCTTGCAGGGAGCAATTGATCTGAACGGACACAGGGGATAGATGGTAGTAAACGGAACATAAGTAAAAAGTTTCGAAAATAAGATAGAGATATTTTCTGAAATGAGTACAGAACAAGATACTCTTAACAGAGGTCAGCCTCCACTGACATAAAAAAAAAATCCCAGAACAACGTATAGAAAGAGTATTGATCTATATCTACACAAGTTTAACTTGAGGTTCGTTCGAAGAGAGAATATCACCATGAAACCTGATTTTGGCAATAAAAAGGCGGGGTAGCAGATTTCGGGGAACCTTACCGCATGGATTGGTACTGCTGCTCTCCCGGAATACCCACGATCGCCAAATGACCGAAACGGCCATGGAATCCGAACATCGTTAACGGACTGTGCCCGATGTAACGAATCGTTAAAATTCATTCCAATATGGCAGAGTGTACGTATAACCTAGACGTCGTTCATCCAAGAAGACATGGAATCGGCCGTAGCGACGACGCTCATGGGTTTTGTTCTCTTGTAGCAGCTCACTCTAGTATGTCTACGGCTGAAAAAAACACATCTGCCAACTTTCTGGGTGGTGAAGAGGCTAGCTGTCACCTGCGTGGCAATAGAACTGGGCGCTTCCTTTTTCCTCCAGGGGTTGCCTAACTTGCTGAAGCCTCCGCCATTGGAACGGTGGGATTTTCTGTATCTTGTGCGCTTCAAGACCAACAAGCTGCTCTGTTTACACTTGTATCCTTTAACGGCCACCGCCATACTGAAAAAAATATTAAATCTTCTCAAAATGATATCAGCCGCAATCATTATTAAAAGGTTTCTTTCCAGTCCGTCATTTTTTTGTTCTAGTTGGCTGCTGAACTTTTATATAGGTCGAAATAAAATTGGTTTGCAAATTATGGATAGAGCAGCAGTTTGCTCGTTATCAAAAGGTCCAGAATCTGTCACTTGATTTCATATTCATTAATAACTTCTCGACTCATCCTTTGTTTCCGGTTTAGCAAGGCCGCGCGCTCACTCGTTACGGTACTTGATGTTCTTTGGAGGGTTCACAACACGATGTATTGTAAACATTCAAGGGCAAAATTATTCCACTATTTCCTTGATTATTCAAAACTGGTTTTAATTTTATCGTCGTATTATTTTTACAGTTGATTTAGAAGAATGTCAACCAGTAGGATCCGAGTCTTTATGCTGTTTCTGCGGGTATTAGATTGCTCCAAAAGAAACTGAAAATAACATTGTATTAGGCACAAAGTTTTGGGACCCATAAAGCTCAAACCAGTCAAAAGACTAATGACTCAAGAAAAAGGCTTACTTTTCAATGCCGACTGTAGATCTAAATGGTTGTTGGGTCTTTTGTGTCATCTGAAGGCTGTAAGTCTACATTGGAAGCATAGCTTCGTGGGACAAGTAAAGATATGCGTTTCGTAATTCCTCAGATTTTGAGTTCACCTACAAACGTGTCATGAGGATGGCTATTCTTGTATTGTGGCTATATCAAGGTATAAAGTACAAAGAAAAGAACAAATTTATGTTACTCCATAGCCTCACCTATTCCTCCAATGGCACACCGAGAGAAGTTCCAGTATCATCAAGCCATTTACCACACGAACAACGGCTCTGATTTCAGCGACTATGACGAAGACTCAGGACTGGAACCGTATTCACCGAAACTGGAAGGTATGCACGTCTTAACAAAGGCTTTGCAGTTAACGAAATTAAAAGCTGAACTTCTGGCGTCTCGTTTAAAAGAATGTAATTTACTTGATTCTTCTTGCTCATTAGAATGTCTTTGGATGCAGGACGTCAATTAAAACACATTACCTGCATTCACGTACTGATTTCTTCAGTTACAGTTTGGGAGACGTGAGTGAAGTACATCGCGCACATTTTCACCAAAATGTTCGGTCTATGGAAAAAAAGATACCAACGAAAGTAGGATACAGCTATGATTGAGGGACTATATCTGGGGCTTAGTGCGTGGAACGATGGCAGCATTACATAAACGAGAAAGCTGTTCTGGTGCTCATTTTTTAATTCAGTTATCTTCAAACCAAAGAATATTCTTTTGGAACGTCTATTGCGTATTATAAGAACAGCTGCGCTCGTAAACATTAATTTTTAGCGTTCCATGCCTAAATCGGTAAACACGGAACCATAAAGGATCCGACTGTTAAGAACTCTTTTTCTCAGAAACTGGTAGGCTTATCATGTTCAAATTTACATCACACACTGAGGTCTATAGTTCCTTGACGATATAAAACAATTTAAGCTTCTACATCAACGCAATCGAAATATATAGCCATTGACGTCACATATTTTGATACTCGCAAACTAACTCATCAAAACTCGTAGGGTAGTTCCCGTTGGTTGATTGGTTGGTTGTTTCGGGGAAGGAGACCAGACAGCGAGGTCATCGGTCTCATCGGATTAGGGAAGGACGGGGAAGGAATTCGGCCGTGCCCTTTGAAAGGAACCATCCCGGCATTTGCCTGGAGCGATTTAGGGAAATCACCGAAAACCTAAATCAGGATGGCCGGACGCGGGATTGAACGGTCGCCCTCCCGAATGCGAGTTCCCGTTGGTCTAGAATCATGAAATTTGGCAAGAAGCAATGTTCCACATTAAAAGTAAATAAAAAATCAGAATATCGTTAACTGGTAATCACATCGCACAAAAAAATTATTTTGGTAATTTGTTATCTATCTGTCTGTTTGTCTGTTAAGACCCCTTTCTCTTACAAACGGGTAGGTGTATGAAGCTGAAAATTATGGTGTAGTAAGGTCTACTATTTCTTTGCAGTGTAAAACATTTCAGATTATTCTAAGTCAAAGCATTCAAAAGATACGGCTATTTATGCCACATATGCTGATAACCGCAAACTCACTCATCACAAACTATAGGGGACTTCCTCTTGATCTAGAATGGTGAAATTTGGCAAGAAGCAGTGTTTCACAATACATGTAAGAGAAAAAATCAGAAAACTGTTACTTAACAATTATATCATACGAAAAAATGGTTCTTTTGTCATTTGTTGCCCGTTTGTCTGTCTGTCTTTTAAGACCCCTCATTTTCAGGAATGGGTAGAGGGATCAAATTCAAATTTATGTAAAATAATAAGGTTTCTTTTTCCTTGACGTTGTGAAATATTTAAGCCTCTGAGTCAATGGAATCAAATTCTGATACTGGCAAACTCACTCCTCAAAACCCGTATAGTACTTCCCTGTGACCTAGAATCACGGAATTTGGTGAAAAACAAGTTTTGGCAGTACAAATAAAGAAAAAAATTCTGTAAATTTTTAATTTATAACTACACCACATAAAAACACCTTCCCCCCATGAACCATGGACCTTTCCGTTGGTGGGGAGGCTTGCATGCCTCAGAGATACAGATAGCTGTACCGTAAGTGCAACCACAACGGAGAGGTATCTGTTGAGAGGCCAGACAAACGTGTGGTTCCTGAAGAGGGGCAGCAGCCTTCAAAGTAGTTGCAGGGGCAACAGTCTGGATGATTGACTGATCTGGCCTTGTGACACTAACCAAAATGGCCCTGCTGTGCTGGTACTGAAAACGGCTGAAAGCAAGAGGAAACTAAAGACGTAATTTTTCCCGAGGGCATGCAGCTTTACAGTATGGTTAGAGAGCTGCATCAAACCAATCTCTGGCTTGAAGACCACAACAACAACAAAACACCTTTTGCCATAAGAATTTACATTCCATCCATCATCTGTCGAAAGCACAATAGAAAAAATTACAGAACGCAAACATTAAATGCAGTTGTAAGTCATGTTTTAGTAAGCAAATAAAAAACATCGATATCGATGTTCTCGACTCACGGGGTTGATGAACTGTCTACATACAGAATAAAGTTTCTATGGAGGGTTCTGAGCGCGAATCCTACTCGCTCTTCGCAAATTTTTAATATATTGCTCTGTCTGTTGAACACATATGTTACTTATGTCACTCTAGGTTTAGTAAAAGCGCATATTTTTAAATTGGACGCAAAGTACTGAAATTGGGGAAAAATGAGTTTCATATAATTCATTAGCATGGTAAAGTACACTACTGGCCATTAAAATTGCTACACCAAGAAGAAATGCAGATGATAAACGGGTATTCATTGGACAAATATATTATACTACAACTAACATATGATTACATTTTCACCCAATTTTGGCGCATAGATCCTGAGAAATCAGTACCCAGAACAACCACCTCTAGCCGTACTAACGGCCTTGATACGCCTGGGCATTGAGTCAAACAGAGCTTGGATGGAGTGTAAGGTACAACTGCCCACTGTTCAAAGTGCCGTCAATGCGAACAAGAGGTGACCAAGATGTGTAACCAATGGCACCCCATACCATCACGCCGGGAGATACGCCAGTACGGTGATGACGAAAACACGCTTCCAATGTGCGTTCACCGCGATGTCGCCAAACACAGATGCGACCATCATGATGCTGTAAACAGAAACTCGATTCATCCGAATAAATGACGTTTTGCCATTCGCGCACCCAGGTTCGTCGTTGAGTAAACCATCGCAGGCGCTCCTGTCTGTGTTGCAGCGTCATGAGTAACCGCAGCCATGGTCTATGAGCTGATAGTCCATGCTGCTGCAAACGTCGTCGAACTGCTCGTGCAGATGGTTGTTGTCTTGCAAAACGTCCCCATCTGTCGACTCAGGGATCGAGACGTGGCTGCACTATCCGTTACAGCCATGCGGATAAGATGCCTGTCATCTCGACTGCTAGTGAAACGAGGCCGTTGTGATCCAGCACAGCGTTCCGTATTACCCTCCTGAATCCACCGATTACATATTCTGCTAGCAGTCATTGGATCTCGACCAACGCGAGCAGCAATGTCGCGATACGATAAACCGCAATCGCGATATGCTACAATCCGACCTTTATCAAAGTCGGAAACGTGATTGTACGCATTTCTCCTCCTTACACGAGGCATCACAACAACGTTTCACCAAGCAACGCCGGTCAACTGCTGTTTGTGTATGAGAAATCGGTTGGAAACTTTCCTCGTGTCAGCGCGTTGTATGTGTCGCCTTGTGTGAATGTTCTGAAAAGCTAATCGTTTGCATATCACAGCATGTTCTTACTGTCGGTTAAATTTGGCGTCTGTAGGACATCATCTACGTGGTGTAGCAATTTTAGTGGCCAGTAGTGTAATAACTAAATAGAAAAATTAAGATCGACAAAAACTTGGTTAAATTTTGTTATTATGTGTAATCTTTTCACTGAAAGTAGGCATGTTTCGAGTCACGTCCTGTTCTATGGAAAACACTGCTACTGCAGTCAAACTAGTCTTGATCATTATTCTCTTAAATAAGTCTCGAACAGAGCAGAGAAGCATATATCAACCTCGGCGATAGGCACAAATGTCGAGCAGACATGTTTCTTAAAACATTGTTTCAGGTGGTCAATGTCAACGCGAGGTAACTGTAATTTTTAAATTCCATTAACTTTGATTTTGATGAGAATCAAAACCAAATGATGCTAGTGATCTATCGGGCAACTAAAATCGGAATTTTGGACGGTACTGTCGCATTTCCTGAGTAGCGTTCGCAGTGCCGTGTACCTGTTGGGGTGGCCGTCACTCGGGCTGGGGGCCGGTTGCTGCAGAGCTTACGACCAGAGCTGTACACCTGGCAGCGGCGCCTAGCCTATCCTCCGACGCGCTGGCGTGCTTAATCGCCTTAAGTCCGGCGCGCAGATGGCCCTGTCTGCCCACCCGGATTTTGCGACTTGGCAGTCTCTAATACCGCTCTCAACCCAGGAGTGGGAATGAATGGGAAATGGATTTCTCCGTCTAAAAGAAGAGTGTACTTAAAGCAAACAGGCTCTTATTAAATGATTTCCTCATCCTTCACAATCAAAACTGTGTTGTACTTGTAGGTCAACGTTACCTACCAAACCAACCAAAAACATTTTTTTAAAGGCTTCAGTATAAAAGGGGTAATGAAAAGTGCATTAGTTGAATAAATTTTTGAGACTTGCTGTAAATGTCTAGCAGTAATGCAAATTAACATTTAAAAGCTTCCTATTCAGTAAAACTTGTGAAAATTTCAGATTACGATTAAAAGAGTTGAAGGACATGAAAAGTAGCCGTAGTTGCGAACAGTTTGAGACCGGGTTATAGCCTCCCCCCAAGTTATTGAATCTGTATACTGAGCATCAACAAAAATAAAGCAAGGGTAATGGAATGTTGTTGTTGTTGTGGTCTTAAGTCCAGAGACTGGTTTGATGCAGCTCTCCATGCCAATCTATCCTGTACAAGCTTCTTCATCTCCCACTACCTACTGCAACCTACACCCTACTGAATCTGCTTAGTGTATTCATCTCTTGGTCTCCCTCTACCATTTTTACCCACCGCGCTGCGCTCCTGTACTAAATTTGTGATTCCTTCATGCCTCAGAACATGTCCTACCAACCTATCCCTTCTTCTTGTCAAGTTGTGCCACAAGCTCGTCTTCTCCCCAATTCTATTCAATACCTCCTCATTAGTGATGTGATCTACCCATCTAATCTTCAGCATTCTTCTGTAGCACCACACTTTGAAAGCTTCTATTCTCTTCTTATCCAAACTATTTATCGTGCACGTTTAACTTCCATACATCGCAACACACCATACAAATACTTTCAGAAACGACTTCCTGACACTTAAATCTATACTCGATGTTAACAAATTTCTCTTCTTCAGAAACGCTTTCCTTGCCATTACCAATCTACATTTTATATCCTCTCTACTTTGACCATCATCAGTTATTTTGCTCCCCAAATAGGAAAACTCCTTTACTACTTTAAGTGTCTCATTTCCTAATCTAATACCCTCAGAATCATCCTATTTAATTCGAATACATTCCATTATCCTCCGCTACGGTCGCAGGTTCGAATCCTGCCTCGGGCACGGATGTGTGTGATGTCTTTAGGTTAGTTAGGTTTAAGTAGTTCTAAGTTCTAGGGGACTGATGACCTCAGAAGTTAAGTCCCATAGTGCTCAGAGCCATTTTAGCCATTATCCTCGTTTTGCTTTTGTTGATGTTCAATCTATACCCTCCTTTCAAGACACTGTCCATTCTGTTCATCTGGTCTTGCAGGTCCTTTGCTGTCTCTGACAGAATTACAATGTCATCGGCGAACCTCAAAGTTTTTATTTCTTCTCCATGGATTTTAATACCTACTCCGAATTCTTCTTTTTTTTCCTTTACTGCTTGCCCAATATACAGATTGAATAACATCGGGGATAGGCTACAACACTGTCTCACTCCCTTCCCAACCACTGCTTCCCTTTCATGTCCCTCGACTCTTATAACTGCCGTCTGGTTTCTGTACAAATGGTAAATAGCCTTTCGCTCCCTGTATTTTACCCCTGCCACCTTCAGAATTAGAAAAAGAGTATTCCTGTCAACATTGTCAAAAGCCTTCTCTAAGTCTACAAATGCTAGAAACGTAGGTTTTCCTTTCCTTAACCTATTTTCTAACATAAGTCGTAGAGTCAGTATTGCCTCACGTGTTCCAATATTTCTACGGAATCCAAACTCATCTTCCTCGAGGTCGGCTTCTACCAGTTTTTCCATTCGTTTGTAAGGAATTCGTGTTAGTATTTTGCAGCCGTGGCTTATTAAACTGATAGTTCAGTAATTTTCACATCTGCCAACACCTGCTTTCTTTGGGATTGGAACTATTATATTCTTCTTGAAGTCTGAGGGTATTTCGCCTGTCTCATACATCTTTCTCATCAGATGGTAGAGTTTTGTCAGGGTTGGCTCTCCCAAGGCTATCAATAGTTCTACTGGAATGTTGTCTACTCCCGGGGCCTTGTTTCAGCTGAGGTCTTTCAGTGCTCTGTCAAACTCTTCACGCAGTATCATGTCTCCTATTTCATGTTCATCTACATCCTCTTCCATTTCCATAATATTGTCCTCAAGTACATCACCCTTGTACGGACTCTCTATATACTCCTTCTACCTTTCTGCTTTCCCTTCTTTGCTTAGAACTGGGTTTTTATCTGAGCTCTTGATATTCATACGAGTGATTCTGGTTTCTCCAAAAGCCTCTTTACTTTTCCTATAGGCAGTATTTATCTTACCCCTAGTGAGATAAGCCTCTACATCCTTATATTTGTCCTCTAGCTATCCCTGCTTAGCCATTTTGCACTTCCTGTCGATCTCATTTTTGAGACGTTTGTATACCTCTTTGCCAGCTTCATTTACTGCATTCTTTTTATTTTCTCCTTTCATCTATTAAATTCAATATATCTTCTGTTACCCAAGGATTTCTAGCAGCCCTCGTCTTTTTACCTACTTGATCCTCTGCTGCCTTCACTATTTCATCTCTCCAAGCTACCCATTTTTCTTCTACTGTATTTCTTTCTCCCATTCCTGTCAATCGTTCCCTAATGTTCTCCCTGAAACTCTCTACTACCTCTGCTTCTGTCAGCTTATCCAGACCCCATCTCCTTAAATTCCGACCTTTTTGCAGTTTCTTCCGTTTTAATCTATAGTTCATAACCAATAGATTGTGGTCAGAGTCCACATCTACCCCTGGAAATGTCTTACAATTTAAAACCTGGTTCCTAAATCTCTGTCTTGCCATTATGTAATCTACCTGAAATCTTCGAGTATCTCCAGGCTTCTTCCATGTATACAACCTTCTCTTATGATTCTTGAGCCAAGTGTTAGCTATGATTAAGTTATGCTCTGTGGAAAATGGAATGCAGCTGAATTAAATCAGCTGATGCTAAGGGAATCGGGCTAGAAAATGAGACTTAGGAGACGAGTTTTGCTATGGGCAACGAAACAACTGACCATGCCTAAAGTAAAATGTACAAGGGAAGATCAAAACCTTTCTGCTCAGAACCATACATTCCAGAATCGGTATGCCAACCGGCCACAATCGCCGCGATCACTGAGGCAATCGTTCCACCGATGCACCAGGGTGAAGATACCTGTTTGGTAAAACACTGTGCCCTGCTGCGTGAAAATGTCCGTACCTGCATGCTGCACGTCCTTGTAAGACAGAAATCGCCGACCTTTCAAGAACTTTCTTCAGGGACAGAAGATGTGATAATCGTATGGGTGCCGTTTCCCTGTGATGGAGACACCAGGTTCCTTGAAATCAATAAGAGGTGTGAAGTGTCTTGTACTGCAGTATCAAGGGAGATGATGTTATATGGAGGCTGGTATCGTCTTTCTACAACACAACTGCACACATGTATTAACAGGGTTCCTTATTTACATGAACACTAAGCTGCTTATCTTAAGGGAGTCCATGTGTTGTGGTACAAGCTCTTCCGCGATAGTGCACATTAGGCTCACTGCCGGTGAAGTAAAAGTCCCGCTACGCGATGAATGACAGGCGCCAAACTGGAGTGCGAGTTGGTGCGCCAGTGACTGAGCGGCTGAGCTAGTGACTCAGCTACTGACCGACACTGAGCCCTTTAGTCTGTGGCGGCAATCTACACTACTGGCCATTAAAATTACTACTTCACGAAGATGACATGCTACAGACGCGAAATTTAACCGACAAGAAGAAGATGCTGTGATATGCAAATTATCAGCTTTTCAGAGCATTCACACAAGGTTGGCGCCAGTGGCGACACCTACAATGTGCTGACATGAGGAACGTTTCCAACCGATTTCTCATACACAAACAGCAGTTGACCGCGTACCATCACGTTTCCGACTTTGATAAAGGTTGGATTGTAGCCTATCGCGATTGCGGTTTATCGTATCGCGACATTGCTGCTCGCGATGGTCGAGACCCAATGACTGTTAGCAGAATATGGAATCGGTGGGTTCAGGAGGGTAATACGGAACGCAGTGCTGGATCCCAACGGCACCGTATCACTAGCAGTCGAGATGGCAGGCATCTTATCTGCATGGCTGTAACGGATCGTGCAGCCACGTCTCGATCCCTGAGTCAACAGATGGGGACGTTTGCAAGATAACAACCATCTGCACGAACAGTTCGACGACGTTTGCAGCACCATGGACTATCAGCTCGGAGACCATGGCTGCGGTTACCCTCGACGCTGCATCACAGACACGAGCGCCTGCGATGGTGTACTCAACGACGAACCTGGGTGCACGAATGGCAAAACGTCATTTTTTCGGATGAATCCAGGTTCTGTTTACAGCATTATGATGGTCGCATCCGTGTTTGGCGACATCGTGGTGAACGCACATTGGAAGCGTGTATTCGTCATCGCCGTACTGCCGTATCACCTGGCGTGATGGTATGGGGTGCCATTGGTTTCGCGTCTCGGTCACCTCTTGTTCGCATTGACGGCACTTTAAACAGTGGACGTTACATTTCAAATGTGTTACGACCCGTGGCTCTACCCTTCATTCGATCCCTGTGAAACCCTACATTTCAGCAGGATAATGCACGACCGCATGTTGCAGGTCCTGTACGAGCCTTTCTGGATACAGAAAATGTTCGACTGCTGCCCTGGCCAACACATTCTCCAGATCTCTCACCAGATGAAAACATCTAGTCAATGTTGGCCAAGCATCTGGCTCGTCACAATACGCCAGTCACTACTCTTGATGAACTGTGGTATCGTGTTGAAGCTGCATGGGCAGCTGTACCTGTACACGCCATCCAAGCTCTGTTTGACTCAGTGCCCAGGCGTATCAAGGCCGTTATTATGGCCAGAGGTGGTTGTTCTGGGTACTGATTTCTCAGGATCTAAGCACCCAAATTGCGTGAAAATGTAATCACATGTCAGTTCTAGTATAATATATTTGTCCAATGAATACCCGTTTATCATCTACATTTCTTCTTGGTGTAGCAATTTTAGTGGCCAGTAGATTAAATAATTGCGGTTGGGAGGGCATTGGCGATGTATCGCTTGCGAGTCTGTCTTTGGCCTCTCTCCTGATAAGTGCGCTTGATCCAGCGCCTGCTATCGATCTTCTTGCTACATCTTTGTCGACTGGTTGCTGGCGACAGCTTACGCCACCACAAAGTGGGTCCTTCTAATCACAGAACAGAGTTAGTATCATCATTCCAGCAGATTGCTGGCTCCTGAAATTGTTGGCATGAGGGGATGATGCATGGCACCGTGGCCCCAATCACGTTATTCATTCTCCAATAGATGTCTACCTGTGCTTGTCTTCAGCAACCAAGAAATGAATAACAGTAAGCTAATCCTGTCTGTGCGCACTTGGTAATAACATGGCCATAATTTACGTTTCCACATTTACCGCTCGCACATCGGAAACACACGTATGGCACACTAATCCCTTGCCTTCATGACGGTGCTTAAATGCCCGCATCCGTGTTGCGCTACATTGCATATACTCTGCAACAACGCACTCAAAAGGAAACTTTTTGACCGCTTCTTACACAGGATGTAATGTGTATTAAGTACAAATATTTTTATATGTGCTGCCTTAATATGTGCACACATCCAGGTGGTGGTTGCTTTTTCTCTGAATCGAACAATCTTCCAACAAACACATCACAAACTTCACGACTTGATGTTTTTGGCATGGTCGCAACTGCACCCCCAAGTGGACTACGCCTGTCTGTATGGTTGAACATCTGACCTGCTGTCCAGGGGAAAATAAGCTTTAAAGGCTTGTTCTTGCCACACATACTTGGAGGCACCATACAACCTAAAAACACACGATTTGTATTAGCTACGCTACAATTTTTGGTCTGCAAATGGTGTAAATACTGATGTACAGTTGTTCAGTACACTATGCTCAGTCACCAATAGAAATATCTGCGCTCATGCCCATAATACTCTGAATATAAAATTCAGACTGGCAATAGCAAGAAAAGCTTTTTTCAAAGAGAGGAATTTATTAACATTAAATGTAAATTTAAGTCTTAGGAAGTTTTTTCTGGAAGCATTTTCTGGAGTGTGGCGTTGTACAGAAATGAAACATGGACGATAAACGGTTCAGAGATGAAGAGAATAGAAGCTTTTAAACTGTGGTACTACAGAGGGTAAGCTATCCCCTTTTCTGTGCCATATTTTCCCAATATTTTTAATTTCGTGTTTTATGCTGTGTTCAGAGGAATTATTAATTTTGTTGAAAATGTAAGAACATATAATCATATGTAATGATACAATGCGTGACAGCGCACAGCCAGCAATAACGTTTCACAGAGTACTGTAATAGAGCATTGTGTTCTCTGGAAAATGCGTAACTCTTCCTCACGGCAATGAACTAAGACGACGACTGTCTAAACTTTTGTAGAGTCGATACGTACGGAACACAATCGTGATAATGTGCTCTTACTGGTAGCTCTCTTAACAAGTCGGTAATTAAGAAAATTGCGTACGGTTGTGTACGAGTTTTGAACAGTTACTGTAACTAAGTTTGTTAGGGCTTGGTAATGATTGATTTTCAGAGTTTGCGTGTCCCGCGTTTTTCTTGCATTTTGCTGAACCACAGTTTTCATGTTTAACTGTTCATATCTACGCAGGTGTGCAGAAACGTGAAGGTCACACCACGCTCTGTGCTTTTGGAGCATATAATTTAATCACGTAATTTCATTTCGTAAGCACAACTAATTTACAACCCGTTCACCCTCCACACAGAGTACCGCACTGGCAGAGATGCGGACTCCCTGGTACTTATAATCATGACGCAGAACTCTGAACTGAAAGTGAACAATCAACAATGACAAAAGAGACAACCATCGTCCGAACAGCCCATGGAGGCCCATCAGTTCCGACCGGTCGCCGTAACGTCTTCAGCCCTTGGGCGTCGCCGAATGAGGATACGGAGGAGCATATGAAAGCATTTGCTAATACACTATGATTAGGGCGTTTGAACTTTGATGCACCGTAGTTCAGCTGAACATGTGAGATCACATTCAAGCACAGAAAGGTATTCGGATTGGATTGTCATTTAACAGACCGAGATTGCAGTGGTAATTAATTGAACTTACTGCTGTTCACTAATAATTTCATTTAATATTAAATCACAATATTTCACAGAAATTAAGGAATTTTCATAGTTCCATTTTCAGTTGCATACACAGGTAGATAACATCTGCGTCAGATAATATGAAATATTATTGCAGAAATATAATAAAGAATGCTAAAGATTAGATGGTAGGTCGAATAAACTAATTAGGAGCTACTGAATCTAACTGAGAAATTTATAATGTCACTAAAAGACAGGATTATTCTATAGGACACGTCCTGCAGCATGAAGAAATCATCAGTTTGGTAACAGTGCCGGGGGGGGGGGGGGGGGGGGGGGGGGGAGGTGATGGGCTTGGGGGAGTGTTAGGGGAAAATTATCGTAGGAGGTCAAGATTTGACAACAGTAAGCAACATCAAACCGTTATTTGGACTAGAAAACACAATAACACTATAATAAAGCTATACCTCATTTTCAAGTTTTTTGAATGGAGGTTAAGAAGATTAGAGTTTAACGTTCTGTAATAAGAGCTATATTGGGAGGAGGGTGAGGAAGGAAAGAGGCCTTGTCCTGTTCATAAGGACAATTCCGGCAATTTTTAGCTTAGGGAAATGTCATGACCTCCTAAATCAGGGTGGCCAGAGGATGATTTGAACAGTGTTTTTCCCAAATGTGAGTCACTCAGTAAGGTTTAAAAACTCAGTGCTTAATTCCGTGTTTGTTTAACAATAGACACTGACGGCAATGGAAGAAAGTTACACTAAGAAGCATCATTCCAAGATTTATCAAACTTTGAAGAGATGTTCATCATACAATGCTTTTTTTCCCTTCGATGATATCCTCTGTTTACCATGTCGTTTTACCAGACCAAACTACCTTGTGGGGAATTTAAATAGTGTTTGAATCTATCTCGTCCATGTCACTTTCGTCCATTTTTCTCGGAGGTTACCGAACAACTTAGATACAGATACGTATTGTCGCACCGCTACAGTTGAAATGAGGAATATTAAATATGGCAGCGTCGTGTCGTGCCGTTCTGCTGCAGTGCAGTTCGATACAATGCGGTCTTACCTTTACGGGAATATGAAACGTGCCGTGAGTAATGGGGCTAATGAGCAGAGACATACTTCAGCAGCGTGTGGTATAAAATGAGAATTAGGGTTTGATGATATGCGTACTAGGGTAGTCCCTGTGGTTGTGGTGACCACTGTGGGCAGATGGGGCAGTGGTCAGCAGGAGGCTTGGTCGAATCCCAGCCCAGCACAAATTTTCAAGTTGCCCCATTTATATAGATCAATACCCATTGATAGTTAATGTCTTCAGTACCTTTGCATCTTGTTTCACAACATTACCCGATGTGATGCCTTTGAACCACTGAAGCCCTCTGATATTTTTTGTGGTATGGAAGCAAAAAACTACCTAATAACACATTGAGGAACTTCATGTCGTGCATCAGACATATGCTGAGACAGTTCATGAAAATTTCTGGCTGCAGGGTGGTGTACAAGTACCTGTCTTTCCGTCACATTCTATACATGCAGTATGGGTGAAAAATTTGGGACTTTGCAGCTCAGTCAAGCCTATTGTACAGTCCTCAAGGAGATCATGTTGTGGAGGAGGAGCAGATTGGCGTTTAACGTCCCATCGACAATAAGGTCATTAGAGATGCAGCACAAGCTCGGATTACGGAAGGATGGGTAAGTAAATCGGTCATGGCGTTTCAAAGGAACCATCCCGGCATTTGTCTCAAGTGATATACATTCGGATGACATTTCTCCTATTATCTTAGTTCACAGGAGTGTGGATAACTTACCATAGAACCCTTGTCAAGACCATTCTCCAGAATTTTTCTTAGGTCATTTGTAAACCGTATCACTATTTCCTGAATTCTGTACAAAATTTCGACTTTTTGTAAGAAAGATGATTCCTCATAAGCTCAGTTTCAACGTTTGGCTGCCAAACTGCATAGTCAACACACTAAAAAACGCCCAGTTTTGGCGCTGACATGTAAAAAAACAAGAAAACAGCCACTTTTGACAAGCAATGCTCAGTAGGGGAGAGTGGGGCACTCTGAACCATGGGGCACAATGAATCAGGTAGCATAATTTCAGTATAACGTGGTAAATAATTTTTTCCTCTGTGCGTGTGTTGTCAATACTGCTCTACCGACTGCCATTTGTTTTCTGCAGGATCTAGTTCCCGCCATTAGTGTTGTGCTGCTGAAATGTTAGTTTTGGGACAATGAAGCAATTTTTGGAAACATAGATGGACTGAGTTTTGTTCAATCCTTTGTCACCAAATTTTAGAGAAAGTAAGTCATTGTAACAATATCAATACTGTATTTTAATGATATAGATTTTCAAATATTAACAATGTTCATACATAACCTCACATGAGCTTTGTTTGAAATAAGTACTGTTGGGGCATATTGAACCAAGCTCTACCGGGGCATAATGAGCCATGGTCCATTGTGCCCCAGGGTGGTCCATTGTGCCCCAGGATTCTTTTAATTGTCGAATACAAGCACTCTGTACTTTATTTCGTTAGCAAGGGTAAAAATATATGTGTACGTATTTAAGGCTTGTGGATGTGTCTGGTGAATCTGAGTGCAACTTTGAAGACTTGGACAAATTACCTGAAACAGATGATTTTGTTTTGACCAATTTGAACTGGAAAACAAAACACCGCTTTACTATGTGGGGAAGATTTTGAAACCGAAGGACGATGCAGGAGAATATCAGGTATCATTTTTGAGAAAAGGTGAAAAAATGGGAGGGAAGTTTTATTTTCCTCAGGTAAAGGATAAAGATTTTATTCCAGCTAGCAACATACTTTACATGCTCCTATGACCTGCTACTGATGGTCTGAGAAAGAGACAAAAATCATATTTAAAATCTGGAATCAGCTTCGAGTCCATTGATATTCGCTAACTCCAAAATAATTTACGTGATTGTGTGCCTACAGATTTAATTATATGATTCACACATGGAATATGTGTAAACATTATGTTTGAAGTACATTTACACTTACTTTGTATGCTAAATAGGTTCTTTCAATGAACCTGTTTAAAGTGGTTCATTGTACCCCACATGTGGGGCACAATGAACCATTTACCAAACTTTCTACAAAAGCGTGCAGCTAAAAAACAACTAATGACAATGCAATCATATAAGGCCATTTGATACTTGAAGAATTAAACTGTAACTTCTGTAAATCACTACTCTGTAATAAAATTATTGGATGACTAACACGGGGAAATATTTTTTATGGTTCAATGTGCCCCACTCTCCCCTACTTGCAAGAACAATGCGCCAGGGTCGCTACAGTAAACTCATTTGTCACGAATAGTTATTTGAGACAAGAAAGTCACGCGTGTAAAAGGAGCTTTAGGTCATTTTGTTGCTGCCCTAATGCTACATATTGTCCTCCTGTAGTATTCATTGACTCTTTGAGTGAACTGGAGTTTATTCACGAGTCTTGCTTCACTGATTTGGTGTGTCCTCTTAACTCACATCTCAGTGAGTAACTTTTTCAGTTTTGGGCGAAGGTTGTAGGGGGTCTGCAGGTATCTTTCAGTAACAATACGTTTCCTTTACAGGAGTGGTTCCCAAACTTTCACAGACCATTACCACTGAATGAAATCGCCCCCCCCCCCCCCCCCCCCCAATCAGCATTAGCGCCTATCATATTTAGTTTTTATTGATGTCTTATTGAACAACAAATTAGTGAGACAGTTGGCATTACTTACTTCCTACAACCTCTTTTTTATTAAATGGCGAAGCAATCCTCAGTGCATCATGAACGCTACGTACTGTTCTGGTGTAACCACAAGTGCTGGAATGAAGAGGAAGAATGCAAGACCAGAGAAGGAAGTGAAACAACGCCGGCCAATGGTGTGCCGATTAGGACGGCACCGCGATAGGAGTGCTCCTGCAAGAAGTAAATATAAACACCACTCGTGCCAGCCTCAGCCACTCAGTTTGGCTCCGTATATGTACATTAGTGGACAGTATAGCCACAGTGGTAGACCAGCACTAGCAGATCAGTTACCAGTGACATATGTCAACTTGCAGGAACAATGTGTATAGCAAGGACTCGAATATTACTGTTTGTATGTCGTCCCTCGCTTTTAACAATTGCTGTAAACAAAAGTTAAGTACTGTCAATCTGCTTTATAGAAATAAAACTGATAATATTATTTGCTTGAATTGTTGTATAGCATTCCAAGAATGTAGCATCCCTTTGGCATCCTATATGAGATGAATGGGCAAGACCCAACACATACAACTCCTTTTCAGAAAAGAAACGGTGAGGAAATGGAACAGTATAATCTTGTTATAAAATATGCTTCCTCTGCACCACTCTTCTCCTTAGTGACATTTGCAACGCCCACACCCTTCAACCCCCCCCCCCCCCCCACCTTTCCCCGCCCCCATCCCACTTGCAATCAGCCAAGTTAAGAGTGAAGTGTGCGCTTATTTACCATTTATAAATCACTTGACTATTGGACTCTTTACTTTTGCAATGCCAGAAATTGGAAGAAAAAAATGGCTCTGAGCACTATGGGTCTTGACATCTGAGGTCATCAATCCCCTAGAACTTAGAACTACTTAAACCTAACTAACCTAAGGACATCGCACACATCCATGCCTGAGGCAGGATTCGAACCTGCAACCGTAGCGGTCGCCCGGCACGGTTCCAGACTGAAGCACCTAGAACCGCTCGGCCACATTGGAAATTGGAAGACTTCAGGCTGTCAACCATTTGTGTCTGACCACTGCCACTAATAATAATAATAGTGTAGTCCCTACAGCAGTGTACCAGCCATTACATAGTTATTATTGTGCTGTGCTTTCAATTTGTTTATTTGTTGTTGCAAAGTCAATAGTGAAGCAATGTCTGGTCTTTTGAGGGAACTATCAACAACTTGCAGAGTGCATATTCATGAGATATTCAAGAACATTTGATATACAAAAACATGTTCAAATGTGTGGGAAATGTTATGGGACTTAACTGCTAAGGTCATCAGTCCCTAAGCTTACTCACTACTTAACCTAAATTATCCTAAGGACAAACACACACACCCATGCCTGAAGGAGGACTCGAACCTCCACCGGGACCAGCCTCACAGTCCATGACTGCAGAGCATTAGACCAGTCGGCTATTGATATACATGTTTCAGTTTTACTGTCATAGGCGCGTGGTTTAAAGTACGTGTGTAATGGGTGGACTATGTGAAGGAGATTTTCACACATCTGTAGCACGAGCTGCAACAACCTGTGCCACATATTAATGATAATATTTGGAAGAAAATGTAATTATTGGTAACTTATGGGATCAGTACTAGAAATTTGTGGTAAATACTATGGGACCAAACTGCTGAGGTCATCAGTCCTGGTATCAGTACTGCAGTCTTACAAAATAGTGATTATAGTAATGACTTCTAAAAAATAATTTAGTTTCACATCTGAAGCACAACTGAACCAATTGTTTTGACTCCTCAAAAAGTTTCATTTTACACCTCATTGGGTAATTACTCCCAGGTTGGGAACCACTACTGTACAGTCTGTGGCTGAGTGAGTCATCAGGTTTTCTGTAGACTTCCATATCAAGGAAAGGAAGCACGCTATTCTTTTTCATTTCCACTGTGAGTTGTGTATTGGCATGCTGCTGAGTGAAACAGCTGTAGAAGTTTGAAATTTCTCTACACCATATTACCAGACCAAAGTTTAGCTTCCTCTGCAAAATCTTTGACGTCTTATCTGGCAAATATATTGCCATTAGTAGGTTGTGTTTAATTACTGAATGGTTATATTCTAGTGTAGGGATGATTGCTGCATTTTCCTCTCTTCTGTGCCAACAGCTCAATTTGTTGCAATTCTACGCAGTGGTAAATAGACGCTCTGACAGAAATGCATTTCGCTTTGATTTAGCAGCCCACTGACATCATTCATACCTAACACTTTTTTGTACTTATCATTACTATGGACATAAAAATTGTTTTCCTTCAGAATACTTCCAATTGGACAGTCCCCAAAACAAAGGGACACAAATTTAAAAAAAAAAAAAAAAAGAACAACACAGTACTGATTGCAAAATGCGGAAACTCTTGTTCCTTCTAGAGTAATCAAATGAGCCCTGTTATGTAGCACTTGCTGATACCACAATGTTTCCCACTAAACATCGTAAAGCTAAATGTGCAGGTTGGACAATTATTTGGAGAAAAGCGTTAAGCATTGTGTAATGACGATTACAGGAGAGGGCAAGTGGTCTTACTTTCTATGCTGATGAAAGCTCGTCTGCCCGTTGGGCTTGGAAATCAAGAGAAGAGGAGTCTAGTATTGGCTACAGGAAAGCGTTTAACTAAACTGCGATGGGAGCTGAGGTAAGTCCAAAAAAAAAAATTAATACAGTTTACAACTGCGGCGAAATGAATAAGACACGGTCATGAGAACACATGAATTGTTGTATAACATCAAGGAGCGGCTAAGAATGAGATTTCTTCATCCGGGGAATGGATTGACACATTGCCTGATCGATAACGGTCTGCATGCTGTGTATCTGAGCAAAATTGAATAAACGATGGACAGTTGCACCTGTGGTAGTGTGGGCAATTCGGATCACACTCTTTAAGGCTATGTGCTCTATGACAATGTCATGTATAATGGTCACCAGGCATTAAAGCACAGTTGAGGAATGAAGCGACCTGGCACATCTTAGTTGATACTGCAGCCGCCATATCAGGAAAGTCAAAGGCTGCTTCATGAGGCTTTCAGTCACAAGTCAGCATGTCGCCATTTGTAGCTGGGCATAAGACCATTAATCATTAATTAAGAAAGTTAATTTTTTGAGTAACAGAGTGACCTTTAAGAATTTTGGAAAACATTAATGGCCTATTTATCTTCTGTTAACTTTGAGTCCGTTCATCCCCCACCACCCAAGGAAATCGTGTTCTGAAAAGTTCGCATCATGTAGGTGTGTAGGTACATCAGAGTGCATGCAATTGGTGTAAACAATTGACTGCAAACGAGAATAACCAGGTGTTGGCTCTCTATTGTTGTTTGTTTTTTATTTCTATTATTAAAACATTGATCATCTGAAACTGTTGTAATTTATAAGTGTGCACCAACTATTGACACATGGACGTTGGTAGACAGTTGAGTTAAAACACACACATCATCACAGTTGATAAATGTTTTACAGGAAATACACACATACAATACACAGAATGGCATTAACAACACACTACATTCTTTGCACAGAGATGTTTTTTCTTTTAATTAAAGATAATTACATTCCCCCTCAGTGGGCATCATAAGAGAATACTTTATAAGTTTCACATTTCAAAAACACACTATTAAACATAAAAAGACAAAATTTAACATGCAGGTAGTCCAACATGAGATAATATTTATTTTAATTCTAACATGTCTCTGAGTTTCTCAATTTAAATACCACTATGACCTTTGGTAAAATGTCTGCTGCATTGTCATCAGTTGACACACACCTAAACTTAAGAAAACCATCCAAGGAAGTCTGCCTGACTTTGAGGGAGTGCACTCTGAAATGTTTGGTTCTTTCTGATACACCATTTTTCTTGGTAATCTCAATGGCACTTGTGTTGTCTGCATTGACCTGCATGGGTAGTCTAACAAATCAAAAACACTTGATTTCATTTAAAAATTCTACAAACCATTCTGCTTCCGTACATGTCTCAAACACTGCAATGCATTCAGCTTCTGCTGTGGAGGTGGCTACAATGGATTGCCTTTTAGTCTTCCAGTTAATTTCTGCTGCAGCTAACAAAACTGTGTACCCTGTTAAAGATTTACTATCACCTGTGTCACTTGCTCAGTCAGCATCACTGTATGCACTAGGATCAGAACTGGAGTTGAAACACAAGTTCAAATCTTTAGTTTGCTGCAGGTAACAAAACACCCTTTTTACTCTGGCTCAATGAGAAACACTTGGTTTAAAGTTGAACTGACAAAATCTTTCTGCAATATCAGGTTGAGTACATGTGGATATATACAATAAACATCCCACCACATTTTGGTGTAATGTTTGGTCAAAGGGCTTATTGTTCTCATCTTCACCGAAAAGGTTATCATTATATGGTGTAGCTATGCCCTTGCAGTCATGGATTGTGAACTCTTTAAGTGTTTCCTGAATGAAATTAGTTTGGTTTAATTTCACCTGTCCTTGAGACTGCTCGGTCTTAAATCCTAAAGCAAACAACATGTCATCCATTTTTTAATTCCAATGTGAGCTTTCAAAACATTCTTGTATTTTTCAGTCCTCTTTTCCTCACTTATTACAACAACATCATCAACATGAACCCCAGTGATCAAATGATTAGAGAAGAATACACAAGGATCTTTTTCACATTGTTTCGAACCTAACTTTTTCATCACAGAGCAGAAAAAAAATCATTCTAAACCTTACCTGCTTGGTGAAGCCCATACACACTCTTAATTCAATAAACGCACTTTATTCCCCACATTAAACAACTTTCGTTGCTCCAGGAAAATAGTGCCACTTATGGGGATGTCGAGATAAAAAGTTTCTACATAATTATGTTTAATTTTCCGTCCCTTAAGTACTGAAACTGCTATTAGAATCCTCAAGCTACTTCATCTCTTTACAGGGCTGTAGGTTTCCCAATAATCTACTCTGAATTCCTGGCTGTACCCAGATCTAAAAACCTTGCTTTAAATTTAGTAATCTCATCTTCCCTGTTTCTCTTTGTAGTAAACACCCACACCTACTTCCTATAACATGATCAGCTTTCAATCTGGCAACAAATTACCATGTAATGTAGCAATTTAGGCTATTCATCTCTTATACCATGGCTGTACACCTCTTGTCCCTGTGAATGAGGCTAAAACCTCTTTACTGATTTTGGATCATACGGATTCACTTGACACTTGGTAGCAAAAAACCATGCAAAGAGACAAAGACCATACTTTTTTGGTTTCACCAGATGTGAAGACCATCATAACCCTACTCCCCTATTCTTCATTATTTGCACTAGAAATTTCACTTTCCAACATGGTACTGTACTTCTCATACACATCACCATCTCCACTGCTGGTAACTACACTGCCTTCAGTGCCATATCCATCTTTTTCTCTGACCCTGCATTGGCTCCATTTTCTCGAACAGCTGTTGGCTCAACCACATCATCTGCTACCATTTCTACACTCCTCAGTAATGTGCTGTTGCCATCTGTTGATAGATCAAGAAAGCTCAGCCACACCATATTTTTATTGTCTGCTGTCTCCTCATTGTTGTGTGCTGTGTGGATCAGCTGTTGCTGTCTGCTTTGTGATTACTTCCCTTGGAAGACACATTTCTTTGTTTACTGCAGCCATTAGAGTGAACACTCTCTCATCAAAGGTGATAACTCTTCCCGAAAGGATTTTTCTTTGTCCAAGGCTCCACAGAATCACATCCTTTTGGCCTACTCCAAGAAAAAACACATTCTGCTCATTCCCCAAACTTGTCACATGTTAATATGCTTGTCTGGGCTCTGGGGCCAAGCACTTTGAGCATTTTCAAGTCTTATTTAATAAGTATAGTACAATTGCATTATTAGTAAATGTTCTGCATGTATGGAATTGTGATATTCAGACTTCCTCTCTTACATTTCAATTATAGATGTAGGCAGCTGACTCCAAGGGCACCAGTACATCACAAAAAATTAAGAAAACCCTCCCAACTTGGCTCCACGTCACTTCAATAAAAATACCTAATACTGTTATTAAGTCTTCTCTTATTCAGAATCACATAAAATACATAACACTCATAGCACATCATACTTCAAGCAGTACAACTTAACCATCCTTCAACATATGAGAGAGTAAAACAAAATCGTGTACAAAGAAAAGTGAATGATGTTCTCTGTTTATTTGTCTGCAGCTTACCACACATTCATAATTAATGTCTTTGCTGATGCTTATGGTCGATTGTTGTTTATTTTTTTATTATTTTTTTTAAATAAATTTTAACTTTAACATGTCTGGGGGTCCTACACCATGTACCTACACAATTTCCCCCACACTCTACGTTGACATGGTATGGAGACTTGTATGTACTTATTAATATTTTCATTTGCCAATAGGGGTTGATGCCCTTTATTTGTTGGTTTCTCTTTTATTTAATGGAATGGATATGTCATCTTATCCTAAGTATGTTAAAGTTCTACAAGAAATTGAGAGATTACATACTAACATGATTATTCCTTACATATTTGAATTTAGTGTGCTGACATTAATGTTCAGTTTGCTTTGCGCGCTAGTAGGTTTGGCAGCTAAGCACAAGTCACCAATAGTCAACATGCTAGCTGCTACCATTGCAAGTGCACGCACTCATTTCCTTGGTGTTGGTTTCACATTGGGTGTCACACTTTCACCTGAGTATTACATATTAAAGAATTGCTGTGGTATTTGTCTTCTTTCTGGGTGCAGTGGGTGTGTGCTTATTGTTCAAAGTGCAATGCTATGGCAGAAGATCTCCATTCATATAGCCCTGGCATCATTATTATCCATCGTACTCACATTTTCAGCAGAGAGAACCCTGGCCAACAGCATCCGTCGACAAGGTAAGTATTATCTCGAACAACTATAGTTCATTTACTGACATATCAGGCATTGTGAGACACAATATTCGGAAATTATTTCATTGGAAACATATGTTAATGTCACCACACTTCACCATCCACTTGTTGAAAGACTCCTATAGCCATCTCAAATATTATATAAATTGTTTGTCTTTAAAGTTCATTCCTTCGCATGGAGTTTGGTTTCTAATGAAAATTCATACAGGTGCTGAGTTACAACAATATACACAACATGATAGCTTATACCTATGGCTGACATTACATCCATTACTAATATTACAAAAATAAATTTCATAGCTTTTAAAACATCATAAATTTTTCATTAACTGGGTTCTGTGACTACAGTTGTTTTGCTGGTTTTTACGCATCACATACACAAATTAATTACATAACATATTATTATGGAACAGTACAAGGATATGATACATTTATACTTCATTTTATAGATTGGCTTTTGTCACTTATGGGAGCTCATTTCATCCTTAGGTAGAGGAGGGAGAAAAACATTCAAAGTGGGGCTACAACATTATGCATTGGTGGTCTAACTACACTTGGCGCCACCTCCTTTATTTGGGAGGGAAGAAAGGAAATATTCATCTACTGCTTCAAGGATTGATAAGGAAATTGTAGGGAAGCAGCCTACTCAAGCCTTACAAAATTCACATCAGTCTTTCCACTGTGTGCCAGCCAGTCCGCTGTAACTAGCTCTGACGTCATAAATGTTACACAATCCTTTAAAAATCAAGTAAATAACCTGAAACGTTTCTAGCATGTCAGGAGTAATACTAAATCAATATGTGTTGAATATCAGTTCAATAACTTTAACCATTTTCGAAATTTGGACGTTTTTCTCTAAAAATCATTGGCGCAACAGAAAAGAGCTAGAAACTTAAAAATTTATATTTAGATTCCTTTTGCATAATAATTTAGTAGAAACAGTATTCTGGATCTCACAAATTAAAATTTTAGTTTAAATTCATGATTTTCTGGTTTTTGTCTTATAAATTAAGGAAGCAAGATAGATTAAGTAGGCGAATAAATAAAGCTAGGATGTTTAAATTTAAGTAGAAGGGAGATCCACTATAATCATAAAAATGTGAGAAGTTTCAACAGAATAACTATAAAACTATAGCCATAGCGTATCTCCAAAGAGCAAGTTCAGAGCTCGTCTACTGCGTGTAGTGTTATTAAATTAATTCTCTCGCCCAAAATATTTGACTTAGCCACGTCAGACTTTTATTATGATTACTTACTTGTGTGCTGATTGCACAATTAAATTGAAAGCTTCATTGGCCATCGGCAAAGGAAGCAGTGATTTATTCGATAACTTAAAGTGGTGCATTACCAGCCCAGCGGCTAGTCGGGAGAGCAGATTTGATCAGGCATTCCCTTAGCTGTCCGCACCACAGCTTTATATGTAAGAACGCTGCGCAAGAGGAGGAAGGCCCCAGTTCTCTCCAGACACTGATTAGTGCACCACCTGTGCTGGGAGTCGCGTCGCGTCAGTATCGTTGATATAAACAGTCTCGGATGCAGTAATAAATTCCCCGGGATACACGTAACCATGATATCGTTTTCGAGTGAAGTGTTAATTTTGGGATGACGTTAATGATCTATCTTTAGTTTGCGTATGTCGTATTTTCACGTGCCGCCGCAGGTCAGACATTCTACCATTATTAGCGTGGCATTTGATGAACATTATCATCAAATTATGGCGAACATTCACTTAAACATTTAATTTGAATGGGTATAGTTGCATCAGCGCATTAGACTCTGAACTGCTCTGGTAGTTGGATTGTGTGGATTCTTTTTGGTCTGTGACTTTCAGAATATAGTGAACATTTTAGAGAGAATGGTTTTTGATTATGTATCCCAGACAATCTCCTAATTCCTCAGAGCTATAAGCTGTAGCTATAAATGTATTTCTCAGATGAAGTGGACACTAGGAATTCTAATTACAGGCTTCACGTTTTGCTAATCACTTTCTGGTTCCCAATATTGTAGTTAGAGAGCTAGTGTTGAGAATGGCAAACAACAGCATTAAATAAATAATAGGAACATTTAACAATTATTCCACCCGCCGCCCCACAAAATGTTACTCGTACAATCATGGACTAGGTGCTAAGGAACTTTTATTTTGTGGAAGTGATGTGTACTGACTAATGAATCATATACTATCATGTTGTTTCTTCATGTGCTAGTGCTGTTTGCTTCAATTTACAGGTAGGTTAGAGTTAAATATGGAGAAGTTTCAACCATCATAGACTTATCTTTACCAAATATCTGGAAATGTCATTATTTATGCTTTTATGTGACACAATAAACATTAATTGATTTTTGTAAAATCAGATGCTTAAAAATGCATATTCTGCAGTGAATAGGTACTGGTAAATGTCATGGAGATATACTGCGACATTGCATATTTTCATTTTTCATTTGCCTTATGACCTTTGTATAAATATCCTCATAACTAAACTGTTTACTCGAGATGTGGCCTATTTCTTCATTTGGTACCTGCTACTCTCAACGTAATTCTCTTCTTTCGCACTGTGATGATGGACTGGTTGCTGAAAATAAAACTTAAAACTAACTTAAAACTAATTGAATTGCATTGCTCATGGTCTCTGATACATTTGGTCATTACGTCCATCTGCAGATATTTCCATATTTTGTTTAAATTCATAGACATTCGTTTATTCTGATCATTTACCCTGCAAAGAAAATTATTTGACATTTCTTACAGTATTTTGTCATTTCTTCTTAGCTTACATGTCCCGTATACTTTTTCACAATACTTCCTTTTGCTTTGTATTTAATTAAATCTCTGTGTACATATATTGGTAGGTTCCTTAGGGTTAGACAGTAGATGTAATTTCTTAGTATTTACATTTACTTTGTATTTAAGTTAGGTACTTGTATACCTCACATTCCTATTTGGTTGTGCCTTCTGCCAGTCTGTCACACATGCGCACAGGTCACGGAGACACTTGTTTCTCCTTGTTTTCTCATAGACTAATCTGTACACCCCAGAGTATGGTATTTTGGAAATTATCTATGGTCATGAATAGAGTAATTGTCACTTCTTGTTCAGTTTACCAAATTTTAGCGATTTAGGGTGTGCCTGTAAGAGGACTCATTGGCCTTCAAAAAAATTGAGTAACATGTTTCAGTTCCTAATTATAAGTGTTCTTTCTATACTCGGCCTTGTTTTCTAATGTAATCATGGCTTGTTTGATTTTGTCTTGTAGTGTTATTTCTGCAGTGGATCTTTTTGGTATGGGCGACTCCCACTCATTTGTTTGTTTTGTCCAGAACATTAGTTTGTTAGGTGTGAAACCTGTTGACGAATGTGGAAGGTTATTGACAACTTGCATGAAAGGAGTTACATATTCTACTCATCGGGTGTGATTGTGAGGGGTGTATGTCCTGACAAACTGCTTAAATTCCTTAAAGACTCATTCTACTGGGCTTGCTTCTGCATGAAAAAAGTTTACTAATACGTGTGTTGTGCCCTGTGAGGTCATAAATTGTATGCACTTTTGCCCAATGAAATTGAAGCACTATCAGTTAGTAGTACTTTTGGCTTAGTTATTCTTCTCAAATAGTCTCCCTCAATTATTTTTCTGATATTTGTGGTTGTTGCATTTTAATGGAATACATTTTGATATGTTTTGAGAAAATATCATATAGTGCTACTACGTTTCTTACTCCTCGTTTACTTCTTGGATGTGGACCAGCTATGTCCAGGGATACTACATCTAGGGTTTTTTTGGTGAGTATTGGATGTAGCTCAGTATATTTTGAGACATTGGACTGTTTTGATTTTTGACGTATTGCACACTTTCTTAATACCTGTAGGACTCGCCTTCTCAAATTTGGAAAAAAAGAAATTGTTGCAAGTTTTTCAGTGCATTTGCCTACTCCATGACGCCCCCAAACTTCATGTGTGTGTGTCTTATAAATTCATCGATATAATCTTCAGGAATACACACACACACACACACACACACACACACACACACACACACACACACACACCACTCATCAGGTTTTTCATGCTTTCTATGAAACAAAATGAACTTGTTCTCCTGATACAATTTGCTTACCTTTCCACCTTCATCCTGCTTAAGGTTTGGCATGACTTTACTCCATCTGCATTCTCGCTGTTGTATAATTTTCATTTGCTTCCAGATCTTATGGTAATCAGACTGCTGTGTGTACCTTCCATTAGTAATATCTTGATTCCTGCATCTTGCTCTGTTAATTCACTATATTCCTCTAAACCTTGTGGTAACCTAGACAATTCATCAGCAATAATATTCTGACTTCCTTTAATATAAATGATCTCAAAACTGAGTTCTTGTAAATATAGACACCACCTAGCTGATCTGCAATAGTTGACATGTTAAAAGAAATGACAATGACTCAAAAAATTCAAACTTTTTAAATGCCCATATTACATCTAAACTTTCCAGTTTGACACAGAGTAAGAGTTTTCTGCTTTTGATAATGTTTGACTAGAAAAACTGATGATCTTAAGTACTTCCTTACCTTATTCTTCAGGCCTCTAGAACAAGCACGCCCCCTGCCCCTGAGATGAGGCATCGGTGCATAGACAAAAATCCTTGGATATGTCAGGCTGGCTAAGAATGTTTGCATTTACCTCACACTTATCATCCCACAACCAAGGCCTATTTTTTTTTGTAACAAGTTGAGTAATGATCACTGTTAATCAGTTTCTGTGGTATGAATTTACGAAAAAAAGATTCTAGTCCTAAAAAAGCCTTTAGTATTTTTTATTCCTGGGCAACTGCGTGTGGTGTCAAGTTTTTTCAGATCAATTTTGACACATTTCCTAAAAATTTGACTTGCTCCAGACCAAAACTAGACTTTTTAAATTTGGCTATTACTCCATAATCTGCAAACGTTGATGTACCTGTTCAATCAGTGTGATATATTCTAACCGAGTGGGTGTGGCTATTAGAACGTTGTTTACATAAACAGTGACTTTGCTAAGCACTTCTGATCCTAAGACCTTGTCCAATGCAAATATAAACATGCCTGCACTAACGTTCAGTCCAAAAGGTAGAACACAGAATTCGTAACTTCTGCCACCACAAACTTTCTATCTGGATCTTTATTTGCCAGTAGGAGGTTTTCAGATTGAGTATATTGAAGTATTTTGTACCACAAAACTTTAAAAGCTATTGGTAAAACTTGTCTGGTCTTATGTGTACTGGTACTAAAATCTTATTGATACCTCTAGCAATGAGAACTAATCTTACAGACCCACTTGGTTTACTCACTGGTAATATAGGACTACAGTAGGGTGAAAATGAAGGTTGTATAATCCCCCATTTAATCATATGATTGATCTCTTCCATTACTGCCTCTCGTTTTGCCCATGGAATAGGATACAACATTACACAAAATGTTTAATGTGGACAGAATTCAAATTTATATTCATAGCCTTTGACTACTCCTGGCTCCTTACTGAAAACATTTACATACTTAAATAATAATTTAGAAAGTTTTTGTCATTACATAGTGTATAGTATCTGTGATTCACTTAGTTCCTACTCTACCATTTTGTAACTAACCTCAGTGTTTGCTTCTTGTTAAGTATCAAATTTGTTTGCAAATATACAGTTGAAAAGAAATATTGTACTATTACATTTGACTCTGGTTTGTTTTTTTTACTTCCATCAGGTGTTTTGACTAAATCAATAGAAAAAACCAGATCCTTTACATAAAAGTTGCATTTACCATTACCTATGTCAATCTGTGTTTTGTATGTTCTAAACATGTCCACACCAATAAGACAATTAACTATAAATTTGACAATTATTAGAAAATTGCACTTCACTGTAAAATTTTCAATTTTTGATGCAATAGATGCCTGATGTTTCACCAATTTAATGTTACTGCCTGTAGTAGTTTGTACCTAGCAATTCTTGACAGAAAATGTTGGAAATTTGCCACTCTTCTTCAATTCACAGAAAAATGCATTTAACATTAGCTTGGTAGTTGAACCTGTATCTAAAATTAACTGTGTGTTAATATTAAATATTTTCACATTAATAATTGCTTGTACTTGTTCTTCCTGGATATTATTCATTGTATCTAACTCATGCTGATACACATCATCCTTGATGTCACCTCGTTTGCCAAATCTTATGAAACATGTTTGTAGTTTTTCTTTGCCCTCACTCCCAGAGAGGTCAACAGCCTGGGGCTTAAATATGACCTGTTGGTGTTTCCTGACAGCATAGTGTGACTTAAATCATCATATGGAGTAATTTCAGTTAGCTGCACAGTGTGGATACTTTGCCAATTCATGTTGTTGGCTGCTGTGCCATTATCTTGCTGCTCTAAGGCTGGCTGCAGTACAGCATAAGGCATGGCATGGTTGCCGTATGTCAACCACTGCTGCAGCTGACTGTTTCTGCTCATATTCGGCATATGGCCTTGTGATGCTGGATTGTAATTTGATCATGTATTGAAATTACTCCTGCTGTTTTGAAAATTTAAAAAATCGTTTATTTTTTAAAATTCCTGTTACCATACTCATTAACTCTGGGTATGTAACTTTGTGTACCATCCCTGCTATTTGTTTAGATAATGTTTCAATAACTGATTTACATAACTATGTTGTTGTGCCTGATTTTCTGTTGCTCTATTTGGTACAGGTCTTTCCTTGTATATTAAGTCAGTGGAATCAAGCACTGACAGGAAATATTCAATGGTGTGCTGTGGCATTGTGACTAATTTTTCTCCAATGTCAGATGGTAAATGACTTTCCAAAATTTTTAACATGTCTAACTGTGAGATTGAGTTTGTCCACTAGCGTATCTTGTTCAGGTGCTTTTCTAAGTATCCGTGTAGTCTACTGTATTTGACATTGAATGGTGCAGGGTTGAAAATCTTGTATCTTAGTCTTTTTCTACTGCCTCAGACCAGTATCTGTCAAGGAAAGCTCGTTCAAATAGGATATAAGTGCCCCAATGTTTGGCCACTTCAGTTACCCATAAAAGAACATCACCTTCCATATATCCCATGAAAAATCTGATTTTTTGTGCTTCTATCCAGTTGCAAGGAAATACATGATGAAGGCACTGATAAATACTACCAGTTTCATTCTTTTACCTTCTGTAGTGAATGTAGGAAACTGTCGATGTCTCAGCAAACCTTTGTCTGCAAAAGTGGCTGATAGACACATGGCATTTTCAGTAGTATTTATGTTGTTACTGTAGTTGCCTGTAATTCTGTTTGGTAATTGCTCAGGTGTTGGAGTTGTGAGTAAGTTTACATTTTGCACTCTACAACTGTCACTAGTACCTGCTCTAGGACTCGTAACAATTTGTGGATAAATTCTGAGAGGTTGTAGTTTGTTCACTGTAGCCTGCATATTATTTACATGCATATTTTGAGATTCAGTAATAGTTTCTTCTAAAAGATAACAGATCCTATATTCTACAGCTTGTAGATTAATGTTTGCCTTGTTCACTATTTCATTGTCTTTTTCCTGAATACCCTTTCCTACTACATCTGTGTATAACTTACAATTTGTTACTAACTTCTCTGCAATGGTATTACTCTTATCTAATAAACCTGCTTCAGTTTGACTAATGATATCATTTAGATTTTCATTGATCTTCTCTCTTTCCTTCTTGGCACATGCCAAGTCAACTTCTAATGTTGCTACCCTTAAAGTAAGCTCTTCTACAGCTAGAGGTACACCTTCATAGCCCTTGTTTAGTTTGTTAATGGCAGTGGTTATCTTTTTTATCATCAAACACAACTGGTTTTGTGTGGCTTCAATATTTGTGTTCACATCTGTGATTTTCTTTGTCAGTTGATCTACTAGATCATGATGGTTGTTCAAAGACTCTACCTTCTCTTTTAACTCCATATGTTACTGTTAACTTTAGAAAGAACTTCATGCTTTACTTGTTTTTTTAATATCATTCAATTTTTCATCGATTTCAGTGTGAAGATTTTTGGCTAAGTCATTGAACTTCTGTAAGACTGTCTTTTGCAAATCCTCGAATAGTTTTTGTTCTTGTTTCATTGTATTTAGATCTTGTGTAACAGTGTTTCATTGCTGTTTTACTATGTTCGTATCTTGTGTCAAATTATCAATTTCGGTATTCATGTCTTGTTTCATATCACTGAAATTTGTGTTGATACTACTTAATTTCATGTTTATGTTAGATAGTAACAGCTATAGCAGTGTGTCAGTTGTACTACTGTGGTTGCTGTCAGCTCAACTTTCCAAGTTAATGTTAGTGTTATGAACAAGTGGTGTTTGTAACAAATTGTCAATATTCATATTTGTATTGTTCTCCAATGTTTCATTCATGAGCGGTATATCACTCTGGGCCGGCCACTGTGGCCGAGCAGTTCTAGGCGCTTCAGTCTGGAACTGAGCGACCGCTAAAGTCACAGGTTCGAATCCTGCCTCAGGTATGGATATGTGTGATGTCCATAGGTTAGTTAGGTTTAAGTCATTCTAAGTTCTAGAGGACTAATGACCTCAAATGTTAAGTTCCATAGTGCTCAGAGCCATTTGAACCATTTGAATATTACTCTGGGAGATTCATGACATTGTCTTGTCAGTTGTAAACATTGTGTCATCAAGGTTATCCTGCTGTGGAGCATCGCTATCATTTGTCACACCTGCAACATTCATCTCTGACCTACTTAAACCCTGTGCAGTAGGCATGCATGGCACCTGAAATTCAGTTGTTCGATCTTGCAATTCTATGCCATGTTGGCTGATTGTGTTTTCGCTATTGCTATCAACAATGGACATATATTTTTCTGCCATGTTGTATGAATATACAAAAATAAAAATTTCACAAAAAATATTAAAATTTCATATGCTAATTAATACACTTTATAATTGTAATTTAGGTGATATCAAAGCCTGTTTTGCATCTAGTATGATATGCAAACTATTGCGTCACAGTCCTTTATGTTTTCCTGACAACGAATAGCACACTGAAAAAATCCTGTAAGTTTTCCACCATAAAATTCAAGGAAAGGAATAATGAGGAAAAGGTTTCTGTCTACATCAAAAGAGGTGCTACAAAGCATAACCATGCAAGCAACTTGCATAGCCGTCCTACCTTTGCTGTGCCGAACAAAACAGCTTACTATGAAACATTTTACATAACCTGTGTCCAGTTTTTATTTCCTTCCAAAATGTTCTCCTCTGTTTTTGCCATTTTGCTTTACTTGTTCCCCATTGTGATTCTTGCAAACAGAAAATGCAGACAATTAGTTTTTGTGACTAATAACATAGAAATTTCTTACTATAACAATAGTTAACAAACCCTACTTACAACCGGTGCCCTGTGGTCATGACACTCAGGTTGCCAGTTGTATTATAATAAATAAAAATATATATTAATGGAAAAATGTAAAATATAGTACAATTTTATTATTAGTAATCGTCTGCATGTACGAAACTGTGCAATGTGGACTTCCTCTCTTACATTTCAATTGTAATGCAGGTAGTCAACCCCAAGGACAGCAGTGTTTCTCAAAAAATGAAGAAAATTCTCCCAACTTGGCTCCACTTCACTTCAATAAGAACACTTAATACTGTTGTTAAGTCTTCTTTTATTCGGAATCACATATAACACATAACACTCATATCACATCATACTTTGAGCAATACATCTTAACCATCCTACATACAAGAGAGTAAAAAGTGAATGATGTGTTTTAGTCATTTGTCTGTGCCTTACTGTGCATTCATAATTAATGTCTTTACTGACACTTACGGTTGAATGCTGTTTCATTTATTTAATTTTTTATTTTTAATGAATTTTAATTTTACCATACCCAGGGGGTCTTGCACCATGTACCTACACTGCTTCCACACTTCATATGAGATTTTCCACCAAGTGATCTTGTTGGACATATATTTTGCATGTAGCAGGCCATCATCAGAGCTTTTTCTGAAAAGGAGTTCGACAAACCGCCTTAGAATAATAAACACATCACAATGTATATAAGTGTTTGATTCAGTTGCTCAGCTTTTCCATTGGATGGAGGAGAATAAATTTTGTTTTTCCGGTGTAATATGTCCTCAGTCCCATCGTCTAACTGGAAACTTTTTCAGTTGTCTCTCTGTCTCACTCTGCACACTCCTTAAACTCCACAAAAGAGTCAAACACGTCATTTTTCTGCTTTAGCACTTTCACTGCTGAATATCTTGAGTGACCATCGAGGTAAGTAGCATAGTATGTGCTCCATCTAAGGAGGTCTGTGTAAATCATCCACATCACTATCTATCAGTTTCTGCATATTTTCAGTAGTAGTTTGGCTTGGTTTGAAAGGTCATCTTTTCATTTTTCCTTGCACAGATTCTTCACATTTCCTTTATACTTTGTGACTCCACATACTTTGGATAAGCATTCTTTGTGTCCAAATCTTTGGTGCCACAAAATTTCTGCCTGTATGGCTGTTGCTTCCTTTTCCACTAGCTGATGGGTTTTTTCACTTATGAACATGATTTATTTGAATGTCATGGAATCTAAGTCATTTGAGAAGCTAATAAATTCCTTAAATCCATGCAAAAGTTAAATTTTGAGGAGAACATTGGGCAGATGGATTGTTAATAAGCATATTCGATTATAACAACATGTTAAGTAAGTAGATGTGGCACTTTTTCATTCAAATTCATATTAACCAGCCAATGTGTAGGAATCATTACTTTAAAAAAATTATTTTGGCAACAAATATGATCTTAGATTTTATTTTTATGAACTGTGAACTACATTGGAGGTGTAGCATTAAATAATTTTAGATTTTCTTATGAAGTGTGCAGATTATAAAATGCAATATTTGATTCATCCCTATCTCTCCAGTCCTTTACAGCTCTCATAATTAATTTACTTGGCAAAACCAATTGACTGGCAACTACCACTCACTGCTGGTCAGATAACAACAAATGTTATTTGGGCATGACTATCCACTGTTTAGATCTTGACACAAGAACCCAAATGCGGGCAGTGCTGGTGTGCATACGATTAAAATTTCTCATTGGTAACTAATTGATTAAACTGTTGTTTTTATTTATCTTCAATGTCCTACCTAAAGCTCCCCAATCAAAATACAAAGTGTCACTAAGTCCCTTTACAACTTCAAAATTTTATTACAACAGTAGTTGATGAAATATTTTAACAAAATTTATTTATTGTAATCACTGTTTACTAAAGTTTTTATACGTATAAAAATTTTGTGTTTCAGATACTCTGTTAATGGAAGGAACTGAACTTCTATAAAATGGCAGCTTCTCAAGAGAAGGCTCAATGTGTGTCCTGGTTTATTGAAACAAAATTGGATGTTCAGACTCAATGAAACTTCAGAATGAAGTATGGAAGAGCTCCATCATCGCACCATTCAATCAGTGCATGGCTCAAAAAATTTATGGAGACAGGGACAGTGTTGGATAAAGGGAGGAGCGGGTGACCAAGAACATCCAAGGAAAATATCAATCATGTTTTAAATGCCTTTACTCATTCACCTACGAAGTCCATCAGCACTGCTGCCAGACAGTTGCAAGTATCACATTCAACTGTGGACAAGGTCCTCCACAAGAACTTATGGTTGTATGCTTACAAAGTGCAACTGTTACAGACACTTGAGCTAAATAACAAGCCAAAATGGACAGAGTTGGCAATCAACATGATGAAACGCCTTTCGGAGGATGAAACATTCCTCAAGCAAGTTTTTTCAGTTATGAGCCAAATCTTCATATTTCTGGGACTTTAAACAGACACAATGTGAGAATCTGGGGATCTGAACACCCCCATGTGACTAGGGAGCTTCACTGGGGTAGCCAAAAAGTGAATGTGTGGTGTGGAATCATGTGCAACTGAATTATTGGTCCATTTTTCTTCAACGAGTCAACAATTACTGCAGATGTTTATCTCGACCTTCTGACTGAACATCTAGCACCAAAACTGATTGACTTACAATTAGCTATCATTTTCCAGCAAGATGGTGCATCACCACATTGGGGACTGCATGTTCGTTGGTTCCTCAATGAAACATTTCCAGGCAGATGGATTGGGAAGAATGGGCCATTTCCTTGGCCACCACATTCACCATATATCACTTCCTTAGACTTTCTTTTTATGCGGTGTGTAAAAGGTGTCATGTATCAAACACAGATACAGGACATTACTGACTTGAAGCAACTGATTCATAATGCTATTGCCACCATTGATGACACTATGCTACACCAAACATGTCAAGAAATCAAATACCGTCTTGATGTGCTTCATGCAAGTAAAGGCGCCCATATAGAGGTCTATTAAACACTGTCAAAAAAATTTTTATAAACACTGATTACAATAAAAGAAATGTTGTTAAAATATTTCAACAACTGTCGTTGAAATAAGATTTTGAAGTTGTATGTACACCCTGTATTTTTATTTAACCAGTGGTAATACACTTAATTGACTGGTTCATTTCACTACACCCACAGCATAAAGTTTACTATTATGACTTAACAATTAACTTATAATAAATCTCCTGCAAAGTAATGCTTTGATGTTTAATGAAGTTAAATTTTTTGGTAATGGATTAACGATTAGTAAAGTAAACTTTTCCCTGTTTTGCTGCCATCACAGCAACATTGCAATGCATATTAGGGGCATACTGGTGGTTTAAAAAGATTAGTACAGCCCAATTCACACAGAAATGGTGTGGAGTGAAGCAAGGACGTCCATACCTAGTGGAAAGGGAGGGGGACAAGTGGGGGAGGTGGAGGGGAGGCGACTGCTGGCTCTCAGGGAAAGGAAAAAAATATAGTGTAAACAGATAATTTTCTTCCAAGAAAATGATTTAAAAATTGTTATTATGCAGGTTTTTAACAGGATCAAAACTGAAATGTTTTCATGGCTACTTACAAGCTGCCATTTGTCTTCCAAAACATTAAAAATACTTCATAAACCATCCCCAATCGATTTGCACCCACCCCCAAACCCCCTCCCCCAAGAAACTGTCCTATGGGAGCTCTTGACATAAACACCTGGCAGTGATGGTCATGGCTGTGCTGAGGACAGGACGTGGGCAATTCACTGAAGTGGCGGTGTCAGAGAGACATAGGATGGTCATGTTGTGAATTGATCAGAATGTATCATCTTCATCCGGAAAAGCCCTTCATGAACTTTTGATAGAAATTGCAAATTCTGATGAATGATTGCACTTCCTTAACTGTTTTCAGCTCCCAAAAATCCCTTACAACCTGTACCAACCTCGGATCTGTTCGCACTCCATCCTTACTGATGATATGACCTAAATATTTCAGTTCTTCCAATGCAAAATGACACTTCTCCTGGCTGAACATTAAACGAGCTGCTCTTAACCTCACAAAGACTTCCCTTAATCACTGTCTATGCTGCTCCATAATACTTGAGAACACTATAATGTCATCCAAATAGACAATACACTGCCATGGTTTCAGACCCCTCAATACATTGTTCAGCAACCTCTGAAACATTGCTGGAGCATTTTTCAAACTGAATGGCATTCTGATGTACTGGTAATGGCCTCCCGGAGTAGAGAAAGCAGTTTTTGGACGATCCTCTGGAGCCACCTCTAACTGATGATAACCACTTGTCAAATCCATTGTAGAAAGGTACTGGCACTGTCCTAAGTGATCCAAAGTCTCTGATATGTTTGGAATGAGGTATGAATCTATTACTGTCTTATTATTGAGGTATCAGTAGTCACAAGAGAACCTGTATTTCTTAGTTCTATCTGTAGATCTTTTAGGCACAACAACAATGCCTAACTGCCAGCAACTATTACTATGCTCTATAACACTGTCCTCAAGCTGATGATCAAAGAAATCCTCCACAATTGGCTGCAAATATGTCAGTATTCTGTATGGTTTACAGTAAACAGGTGCTTCGTTCCCTGTTGGTATCCTATGTTGAACTAATGGGGTTGCTGGTAATGGCCCTCACGAACAAAACAAATACTTAAATTCCCCACAACAATTCTTCCATATGCTCTTTTTCTCCTCCTTTCAAATGCTTAACTATGTTACGCAATGCAGTTCTATTGGCAGTCAGTGGTTGATTGCTATGCCTACCCCTCAGACACCAATCTTCATCATCTGGTACTCCTTTTCCCATATTCACATCTACAGTGCTAAAATTATCCACGTTCATGGGGACTACTCGCCAGCCATTTCCCTCTTGTATGCGTACAATACTATGTTCCACAAAACAACCTAATGGATCCAAAAATTCATTATCCTCCAATGGTTCAATAAGACATACTGTATCTACAGGTAGATTCGACTCCACACTTACCCAAAGCGACTTCCCGATGCCATCAGACACACACTAATGTGAATTAAGCCTCAATGCTAATGTATATGATTCAATTGGTTTATTCATTATGTTGAACGCTCCTCGTGACAGCTCTGCATTGACAACAGTTTCCCCTAGGTGAAATAACATTCCACCAAGTTCCACAGTTTGTTGTCCAAGGTCAATTTTGGCTTGATTTTGATGCAAGAAATCTACTCCTAGGATCATGTCGTAGCCCTCGCATACCCATGGTACTGGCTCCATGCATGCACCAAATTGGACTTTCCCTATGCAAAAGTCAACTGTCACTGACCTCAAAGGTATGACCTTCTTATCCCCCACTCCATGCAACCTATAACGTGGTGGGTCTAACTTCCTTCATCCCATTAAACTCTTAGTAGCCACTGATACTTGCTCCCCTGTATCCAACAAAATCTTAAACATTTTAGTTCCTATGGATCTTACCGCTGAACATTCCACCTCTGCATACATATTTGTAGCATTGAAATTAAACGGGAGGTTCGTTAGGTGGGTCTTGGGCCCCCTCTGCCATTTAACGACTGTCCACCTCTACTAACTCCACTTCTCCATCCTCTGCAATGCTGATTTCCACACATTTCTCTATTCCTTGGTGACTGAGTACACTGCCTCTGCATGTGTCCCATACGACCACACTTATAACGTTTTACACCAGCTGTAAACAATGCTTGTCTATCATGTACCCCCATTGCCATGTCTATTTCCTCACATTGAATTGCCAGCTGAATGGCTGAATATAAATCTTTCTGAGTCCCTTCACGCATTTTCTGTGGCATATGTGCCAGTAACCCCCTCAAAAATACATCAAGTACTCTTTGCTCAGCCTCCTGCAACAGAACACCATTTGCTTCATCGCTCTGACCCAGTTTGTAAGTACACTTGTTAATTTCTCTTTTTCTGTCTGCAAATTGCTCTACCATCTCCCCCAGCCTATTCGTCATTGTACTCAACCTCCCTCTGAAGTACTGAGCACTATTCTCGGCACTTCTGTTTCTTGTACCTCTGTAAAAGCCCCTCCTTCAACTGCTTGAACCTTCCTTAAGGCTTCAGAACATATGTCTTCACTCCACCCATTAATCTAATCTTGGCTACATGTAACAACTGCTCATCGGACCAACCATTCATCACAGCTGAAGTTTCCAAGTCCTCTGCAAACACACACACATCCTCAGTTGCCTTGTCAGAAAATGGAATAATCGAACTTGCGGCAGCTGTACCAATCTCCTGCTGTGGCACCCTAGGCAAAAACGACTGATCCGATGTGGTTTCCCACTCACTTCTATATGTTAATTCACTTCTCAACTGCGTATTGTCCGCTGTTAATTGTGCTACCTTTTCCAACAAAATCCATTCCACTTCTGGTTCCAGCACACCTTGCGTCCCTGACTCTATCATTGTGTTGCTTTCGTTCCCAGTTAGTCTCGAAACAAAATATTTAAGTACAAAATAACCTGACTCCCTACAGATCCGTATCATCATATTCACTATCATCATACACCAATAAAAAAGTAATCAAATGCCATGAAAAACAACATCTTACTGACCCATGCCTATGCAAAACATCTAAAATGGCCTGCCAGGAGCCATACTAAAAAACAAAAAAAAAAAAAAAAAACGCCCAACACTCAAAAAGAAAAACTGGTCAACACTCACCACATTTTGTGACTGTAATGCAGGCGGTGGGCTTGAACGTCATACTGTACAGATGACACCCCACTATTCTGACACCGAATGTAGATGGACGTTGAATGAGGATGAGCAGTTAGGATGCGCCATATTAAAACTCGTCCGAGTTTCCCAAGTGATTTATTATTTCCAGCTACAGTGCACCCATTCCTCTCGGTCTGCATCACTGGGTCCCGCAAGGCTGAGGACACCATTTTGCTGACTGTGAAATGGCTTGGCATGGAATGACTGCCTCAGGAACCTGTGCAACACCCTGCTGTGTGTCGGCCTCATATGGCCACAGAGTTGTGACAATGTCAGGATGTGCTGGTAGTCAACTCAGTGGTCTCCATCCCTGCTGCCTCAGTGCCACTCACTGGGAGCTGTAAGGCACCCTGGCATGCTTCCTCACCGGTGTGGTTAAGATCGCAGCGACAACAAGCACCAGCGATCCGGCATCCAAATCTGTGGCCCTTGCCTCAGGATGCCTCCGTCATGTGTTGGGAGTGAACAAGACTGCCCGCAGTAGCGAGCCATGGTGTGGGCCACCACTGGCAGGCTGAAGACCCCACATTGGCCTCAGATGGTTGAACCAGTGACCTGCCATGGACTGGAATGCTGGCGCCTCATTTGCTGCTGCATGTAGACGGTGGTGTGACACACCCCGCCATCCTAGAGAGCTGTCACAAATGAATGCCTCGTTCGTGAACCAGCACCAATTTATATGTGGCTGTTCACCTCTGTTTTGCTAACGCACCACTCTAAGTCATGTATTCATAACACCTGGGTTGGGCCAGTGGGCCCCTTCTGCCTGTAACTTGCACCATGCAATCCACTGCATTTACTCTTTTCAGCAGGTCTACCACCCTGCTGCCTCCATTCTACTTCACAACCACTTGTAGTGTAACTTACTGTTAACAGGCCTGCACCTGGCTGTAACTTGTGCGCTCCAAAATATTGCACCAGAGCTAACCTTTTCCCATCTTAAACGGTGGTGCTGCTACAACAAAGAAGATGTAGGAGGCGATGCTTAGTAATGGGAATTTGAATTTTCAGTTAATTTTATATTTATTTTTAAGAGGATTATCATAAAGTGTCACTACTTATTTTAGTCAAACACACCAGAATTAAGGGCATTGTGGACACAATGTATCTAATTTCAAACCATATTTTCTTTTAATTAAAAAAAGTAGAACAAAAACTTCATTTGAATTATTATACACTCTGAAGAAACGTTTCTTACTTGAAGTTTGTAGAAATTTTAATTATGTTTAAATCAATAAAATTTCTATAAGTGTAAAGACATAGAATTTAGAAAATAAGAATTGTAAAATTTTAAAAAGTCACTGTAAGGGAGATGGATGGCCAAAAGTAAAACAAATTATGTCACTAATGTTGATGCCAATGGACCTTGCTTCAGTTCCCAGTACCACCACATATGTTTTCAAGATAGGTAGATCTGGGACAGGGTTCATTCAGCTCTGTGAGGCCAAATGAGAAGCTTCTTAAACAAATAAACAAAGGTATCATCAGGATTCATCTATTGGTAATAATGGCTAGAGAGACTGATGACATGGTGGTCACATGTTCACAAACATTGAATACTCCTAATACTGCCTTGGAGGCAACAGTCACTTAGTTTGAACAGGTCAAAGGCCTAATCTGTGAGTGGTGTTTATGTTTAAAAATCAGGAAAGGAGAGGGACTTGAACTCTACCCTGCACAATATTTTATCACTAAACCACATATATAGCAACAGAACAGCTCAAACAAAAGAAAACTCTTACAACAGTAACTTCTGTATCCTACAATATTGCCAGTTCTTGTATATATTAGAATTAGGGTTCTGAAGGACAGCTGAGATTAAAACTTCCTTAAGTGAATGACTCAGTCTTAGTCTCTGTGGCAGGTAGTCTATGACAAGGATTTTTGTCAAGGACTATACTCATCAATAATGGTTTTTCCATGACAACAACATGCTATGTAAAAGGCAGCAGTTGTTTAAAATTGTTTTGTAGAGCATTCTTAACAGTTACAGTAAAAGGCTTATCACCTAGATAGCACAGCTTGAATGCAGAAAACATTTGTAGGATGTAGAGGCAAGAAGTGATCATGGCAGATTTATTGTATTAAATTTACACAGTGCAGCTGTCAGGTTAATTCTCTACATAAATTTGAGTTTTGAACAATATCCACCATTATCTTCATCAAGAAAGCAAACATAGCATTACAATATGCACAAGATCTTGTTTGGGCAAACATGGATTCTAGCTCAAGCAACTGGATCTGAATTATAAGAGAGTTAGTGGAAATTAAGAGATACACTCTCTGCAAAGTGTAGGAACATCACATGGTACCAGTAGGTGTATATCTCATATTATACAGAGTGATGGAAACAAAGATGTTGGGGATGATGTTTCATTGTTGGAACAGAAGTAATCTCTGGGTGCATGGGCATTATCAGTTGCTTTCCTGTTGAAGACAACAGTGGATATTGTCAGAAACTTGGATTTCTGCTGAAAATTGACATGACAAGTAAACCAAGAACATGTAACACACTTTTGCTATATGATTATAGAAATCATTTCCATGTGCAGAGTTCCTTAATAACCATGTTATGAATACTCATAGCATATAGCTCTGTGTACCTTTCATAGACTTTCTCATTGGTGGAATGTAAGCCATATTCTCACAGAAACAACTGAATGATAAAAATAAAAGGAAAATAATAATCAATAGAAACAATAATAATAAAGTTTGTGAAACAAAGCAGAAAATTGTTTTCATTCAGTTAATATAAAAGTAAAATATTTTAAAATTATATAATACTTAATAAAAAATGTCAAAACTTTATTTAAAGGTTCTATATTTTTATGGAATATGCAGAGGTTTGTCTCTTTGGCCTTGAAGGTGTTCCCACTATTTTCTTTCATACTGTGTTAGTCATATTTCTGATGCCCATCCTGTTGTCAAATGCCATAGCATGAAATAAATTCAGAAGCGTGAACAAAGATGTTGTACTATTCTCATTTGCTATTGAAAGGAAAAAAGAAAATAAAAATGAGGTTACAGAAAGGAATGGCGCAGACAATTTAGTACTGGGTATCTCATCAGTATATAATGCATTATATCAAAATACTCACATCAAATATATATTCCAGCAAAGAAATTATGAGCCAAAAATCAAGACTGGCTGCTGTTCTGTTTCCAGTGACATCATTTTCATTTTGCAAAAGTAAGAAATGCTTTTTGGTTTGTAGGAATAGTTCGGGGCTCTTTAATTTCATCATATTCTAGGAAACGGTACACAGGAGTCTGTAATACAAATAAAAAGTTGATTTTTTTTTATACAGGACAAAAAAACCACAAAGTTTGGGAGAAATGTTACAAGATGTTTTTGTAAATGATGTTTCAGAAATATATAACATATGTCATGAATCTGCTACTGAAATAGATTTTTTGTGAGGAAATGTATTACAAAAATATTTCAGAAAGCGTTTCATTATATGAATTAGAAACATGGGACACAAATGAGAAGGAGTAGAGGAAACTTGGACTTACACATATGAGTTCCTGAGTTTTCGTTCTGGTAGTTCAAACTAAGCATTTATTCACCCATATTATTGATTTACCTTTACTGATTTCAGAGATCACTATCAGTTGTCTACATCCTTAAAAAATTAATAATCTGCACGGTTAAAATGTTAGTGTCAGCCAGAATTAAATTCTCAATTCAAGTATTCTGAAAAATTACACAATAAATGGCTAACAAGCTAATATTTTTCTTTGTTTTTGAGTATCAAGGGACTTTCAACAACCTGCCTAATGTTTACTAGCCACTTGTTTAAGACTTTTGCACTAAAATAAATAATTCCCTTCTGAACCCTAAAAAGTCATTTACAGTCTATAAGGACATTGTTTCTGGCTCTAATACCACAGTAAAAAATTTCACAGTAAATCCCATACCCATTCTTAATATTAGCCATAAATACCATTAAGGTGTTAATATATTTACACATGAGTGTAAGAATCATAAGAGCTCAAGAACCACTTCTGCAAGATGTTATCCACTTTACAAGTAGTCATACTGTACATTTCTGCAAATACTTGTTTGACTTTAGCTACATTTACCAGATGATTATGCCATAGGACAGTACTGACTGAAAATATTCTAGCATTCTCATATACAGCTCAACACAATAAGATTAACTTCCATGTCCAACGCCAGCAGACATATGTAATCAAGAGTAGCTGGAATGAGGACAGCCAAAAGCTTAATGTCAGGATTGCTGATCACCAAGAAGATGAAGTTAAGGAATTCTAATACCTAGGCAGGAAAACAACCCATGACAGTGTAGTGCCTCGAGAATCCCAGCATAAATTCTAGAGACACTCGGCTTTCTACCGTATCGAACACCCTATATTTGAAGTACGAGCATGAGAGATGGGAAGTGTCTGTCTTGTGCCTGTTTTCTGTATGCACAGGGTGGACACGCGTCGAGAGAATGCTACAAGGTGGAAAGTTGATCAACATGAGCAACTGATTGCTGTGCTTGTCACAGAAGTTACATGCCCAGCACAAGGAGCAAGCGCACCTTACTGCATGACAGTGCTACGTCAGTCATTATTGTGAACAGTTGAACTGTGTAAAAAAAATAAAAGACACTTACTTTTACTTACTCCCTTACTGACTTTCTAGAGCTGCGAGTGATGGACTTGTGAGGACCTTGAGAGGTTTTTGGAACTTTATTTATTGTAGAAGTACATAATAGTTTCTGACAGACCATGAGTCATTGGGCTTATAAAATGTGATTCATTTATGTGAAAACTGTTATGTGGTGTTCTATTTGTGCAAGAGAAATATAGTAGGATTGATTTAATAGTATCCTGAGTGTGCGCAATCATTTTAAGAGTAGAGAAAATTCCTCCAAACAGCATCATATCTTTGGAGAAGAAGTTGGGCAGATCATCGTAGCTGATTATCCTGAAAAGAAGATCAGCAAAGCACCTCCAAGTAAGTTCAATGATGACTAGGACATGTGAGTCTTGCTCACCAGCACCACACTGCTTCCTCTAGTCACTGGAATCTGCCAGAGCAGATGGAGCACGGAGGACATAAAGAGCAGACTAGCAGCAGCAAACAGGGTGTTCCTGGTGAAGAGAAGTCTACTAGTATCAAACATAGGCCCAAATTTGAGGAATAAATTTCTGAGAATGTACATTTGAAGCACAGAACTGTGTTGTTGTTGTGGTCTTCAGTCCAGAGACTGGTTTGATGTAGCTCTCCATGCTACTGTATCCTGTGCGAGCTTGTTCATTTCTGAGTAACTATTGCAACCCACAACCTTCTCAATCTGCTTAGTGTATTCATCTCTTGATCTACCTCTATGATTTTTGCCCTTCATGAATCCCTGCAATACTAAATTGGTGATCCCTTGATGCCTCAGAATGTGTCCTTCCAACCAGTACCTTCTTTTAGACAGGCTGTGCCACAATTTCCTCTTCTCCCCAATTCTGTTCAGTACCTCCTCATTAGTTATGTGACCTAACCATATAATCTTTAGCATTATTCTGTAGCACCACATTTGAAAAACTTCTATTCTCTTCTTGTATAAACTATTTATTGTCCATGTTTTAATTCCATACATGGTTACACTCTATACAAGTTCTTTCAGAAAAGACTTCCTGACATAAATCTATACTCGATTTTAACAAATTTTTATTCTTCAGAAATGTTTTCCTTGCCATAGCCAGTCTACATTTTATATCCTCTCTATGATGGTCAAAATCATCAGTTGTTTTGCTCCCCAAATAGCAAAATTCATCTACTACTTTAAGTGCCTCATTTCCTAATCTAATTCCCTCAGCATCACCTGATTTCATTCCACTACATTCCATTATTATCATTTTACTTTTGTTGATGTTCATCTAATATCCTCCTTTGAAGACACTGTCCATTCCATTCAACTGCACTTCCAGGTACTTTGCTGTTTCTGACAGAATTACAATGTCATCAGCAAACCTCAAAGTTTTTATTCCTTCTCCATAGATTTTAATTCCTACTCCAAATTTTTCTTTTGTTTCCTTTACTGCTTGCTCAATATACACATTGATAAACATATGCGATAGGCTACAACCCAGTCTCAATCCCTTCTCAACCACTGCATCCCTTTCACACCCCCCGGCTCTTATGACTGCATCTGGTTTCTGTACCAATTGTAAACAGCCTTTCACTCCCTGTATTTTACCCCTGCCACCTTCAGCATTTTAGAGAGAGTATTCCAGTCATCATTGTGAAAAGCTTCCTCCAAGTCTACAAATGCTAGAAACATAGGCTGGTCTTTCCTTAATCTATCTTCTAAGATAAGTCATAGGGTCAGTATGGCCTTGCACGTTCCAACATTTCTACAGACTCTAAACTGATCTTTCCCAAGTTTGGCTTCTACCAGTTTTTCCATTCACCTGTAAAGAATTTGTGTTAGTATTTTGCAGTCATAACATATTATACTGATAGTTCTGTAATTTTCACACCTGCAGACGCCTGCTTTCTTTGAGTTGGGATTATTATATTATTCTAGAAATCTGAGGGTATTTCACCTGTCTCTTACATCTTTCTGACCAGATGGTAGAGTTTTGTCAGGGTTGGCTCTACCAAGGCTATCAGTAATTCTAATGGAATGTTGTCTACTCCCGGGCCATTGTTTTGGCTGAGGTCTTTCAGTACTCTGTCAAATTCTTCACGCATCGTCATATCTCCCACCTCATCTTCATCTACGTCCTCTTCCATTTCCATAATATTGCCCTCAAGTACATCGCCCTTGTATAGACTCTCTGTCTACTCCTTCCACCTTTCTGCTTTCTCGTCTTTGCTTAGGACTGGTTTTCCATCTGAGCTCTTGATATTCATACGGGTGGTTCTCTTTTCTCCAAAGGCATCTTTAATTTCATGTAGGCAATATCCATCTTATCCCTTGTGATATATGGCTCTACCTCCTTACATTTGTTCTCTGGTCATCATTGCTTAGCCATTTTGCACTTCCTGTTTATCTCATTTTTGAGATGTTTGTATTCCTTTTTGCCTGCTTCATTTACTGCATTTTTATATTTTCTCCTTTCATCAATTAAATTCAATATTTCTTCTCTTACCCAAGGATTTCTACTAATCCTCATCTTTTTACCTACTTGATCCTCTGTTTCCTTCACTGCTTCATCTCTCAAACCTACCCATTCTTCTTCTACTGTATTTCTTTCCCCCATTCCTGTGAATTGTTCCCTTATGCTCTCCCTGAAACTCTGTACAACCTCTGGTTTAGTCAGTTTATCCAGGTCCCATCTCCTTAAATTCCCACCTTTTTGCAGTTTCTTCAGTTTTAATCTACAGTTCATAACCAATAGATTGTGGTCAGAGACCACATCTGCCCCTGGAAATGTCTTAAAATTTAAAACTTGGTTCCTAAATCTCTGTCTCACCATTATATAATCTATCTAAAAGCTATCAAAGCCTCCAGGCCTCATCCATGTTTATAACCTCCTCTTATGATTCTTAAACGAAGTGTTAGCTATGATTACGTTATGCTCTGCACAAAATTGTACCAGGTGGCTTCCTCTTTCATTCCTTACCCCCAGTCCATATTCATCTACTACTTTTCTTCTCTTCCTTTCCCTGCTATCAAATTCCAGCCCCCCATGACTATTAAATTTTTGTCTCCCTTAACTGTCTGAATACTTTCTTTTATTGCCTCATACATTTCTTCAATCTCTTCATCATCTGCAGAGCTAGCTGGCACATAAACTTGTGCTACTGTGGTAGGCATGGGCTTTGTGTCTATCTTGGCTATAATAACTCATTCACTATGCTGTTTGTAGTAGCTTATCCATACTCCTACTTTTTTATTCATTGTTAAAACTACTCCTGCATTCCCCTGTTTGATTTTGTATTTATAACTCTGTATTCACCTGACCAGAACTCTTGTTCCTCCTGCCACCAGACTTCACTAATTCCTGCTATATCTAACTTTTACCTATCCATTTCCCTTTTTAAATTATCTAACCTACCTGCCCAATTAAGGGATATGACATTCCATGCTCCAATCCATAGAATGCCAGTTTTCTATCTCCCAGTAATGATGTCCTCCTGAGTAGCCCCATTCAGAAATCAGAATGCTGACTATTTTACCTCTGGAATATTTTACCCAAGAGGATGCCATCATCATGTAAGCATACAGTAAAGCTGCATGCCCTCAGGAAAAATTATGGCTGTAGTTACCCCTTGCTTTCAACTGTTCACAGTACCACTACAGCAAGGCCATTTTAGTTAATGTTACAAGGCCAGATCAGTCAATCATCCAGACTGTTGCCCCTGCAACTACTAAAAAGGCTGCTGCCTCTCTTCAGGAACCACACATTTGTCTGGCCTCTCAACAGATATCCCTCCATTGTGGTTGCACCTATGGTATGGCTATCTGTATCACTGTGGCACACAAGCCTCCCCACCAATGGCAAAGTCCATGGTTCATGGAGGGAGGCACAGCAACGCACAGAAGTGAAAATTCTCTTCTTTTCAGGTTTTCCCACAGATCAATTTTCACAGCACTGTACGATAGTGAAAACTGATATGTGGGAAAACCTGAAAAGAAGAGAATTGAGGCATTTGAGATGTGGTGCTCCAGAAGAATGTTGAAAGTTAGGTGGACTGATAAGGTACAGAATGAGAAGGTTCTCCATAGAGTTAAGGAGGAAAGGAATAAATGGAAAACATTGGCAACAAGAAGGGATCGGATGCTAGGACACCTTTTAAGACACTACAGAGTAACTTTGATGGTGTTAGAAAGAGCTGTATGCAATAAAAACTCTAGAGGAAAACAGAGATTGGAATTCATGCAACAGATAATGAAGGATGTAGGTTGCAGATGCTACTCTGACATGAAGAGAGGCAAAGAAGGAGTATTCATGGCAGGCTGCATCGAACAACTCAGAAGACTGATGTTACACAATTGAAAAGTGACAACCATTGGACTGAACATTATTCCAGACCACCAAAGATGTCAGAATACTACTGCCAGAGTTTTTCCCATTGGGTATGTGACAATAGCACCACCACTACGTGTGACAACAAAAGTTTGAATAGGCCACGAAATGTGATCAAAGGTATTAATGTTTATGGTAAATTCTTGTTAAAAGCAGGAACTCTAGGTCCACATTCTAGTCTTGCATGGATTTTCAACTGTTGTGACAACTCATTTCTTTGCAGGGTCAGTATATCTAAACTGTTTCAATGATACATGTCAGTGAACCTTAAGTAATGCCATTCCCATGAATGTATTCATTTCCTATCAATACATTTAATTCATTTCATATTAACACTGAAGCTGTTTGCTGTGAACAAGCTATAAACCCATCCCATTATGCTCCTTCCTGTATCTGTCATAGATGTGTTTCACTCTATCCTCTTAATAGTCATACACATACATAAAAAATCTGGAAGTAATTCTCATTATTATTGAAGTGAGTATATTAGCATTAGTCACATGTAAATTGAGCTGAAATGAAAAACTAAAGAAACCTTTCATTCCATTAACTAATAAGGAGGTTTGTAATGAAAGATGTATTTCAGAGTAGAAAACTTTTGTAATTTGTCTAAAACATTCAGTATTGTATGGAGAACACCCCCAAAGCTGATGATCAGCTTTGATATGATGGATATCATATTGTCCATGTTCTTGTTAAAAGAGAACTAGCCATGAAAAAGCTAATTGTCCTCATTGCTCCACCATGGCAAAATTAGTCAGTTGACTATAGCACTGTATATTTACAAATTTTTTCCTTTATTTGTCACCAAAAGTTTTCATTTCATTCTCCATAAAGGTGCTGTATGCTTTCTGGATGGTGCAGTAAAATTTGCTTCATTGTCATGCATTTATATGCACTTATTGATTTTAAAGTTTGAGAACCATTGAGGATTCTGTTGTCAGCATTCAGATATAAATAGTTGGATCAAGGGAAGTGCCCAATTCCATCCATATGCTTTGAGCCATGACATATGTATGTTATGTTGGATGACATTCTTGGGGTGCTGTGTGTTTTAAGCAGATCATCTTTTTAGATAGTATGTTGTTGTATTTGATGGTGTACACCTGTGGTGGGTGTTCATGAATGAAGATGTTTATCTTATTTATGGTCATTTGGCTATGTGTAATTTTTCTGTGTTGTTGCTGGAAGAGTTTTTGTTTGCTCTATTTCCTTGTAGGTGTTCTGTTTAGGAGTGGTGTTGGGCTGATTGGGGTTGGTTAAAAGGGGGAGGGGGCAGCTTGGGAGATGGGAGCTGTTTGGAAGATTTCATTTCATTTTCATAAGTTGTGTGTGTAGGAGGGGGAGACTGTTAACCTAGGTGTACTTATCAGTGCCTATGACTGGTCAACTATTTTTTATTTGGTTTTTAATGCATTATTTATGGTTTGTTTGTTTTAGTGTAAAGGTTTCTTTATTTTAACTTGCCAAGTAAACCTGGGGTTGCAGGTTTTCAATTTTTGTGTGGGATTTTGGTATCACTGGCTTTGCTTGAGCTGTATAAGTGATGGGAATTTTTTGATATTGCGTTTTAGAATTGCATGTGTAGATTTATGGGTATAGAGGGCTTCATTTAAGCTACATATAGGTCAAGTGAAATGTCCAATTACTGTGGTTTTCATGTTTGTAACATTATGTCACATGTTGAGAATTCCTTATGTTTGATTTTGTGAATAATATTTGTTTTTTAATGACACTGTTTTTGTATTGTTATATAATTAGCTTGGCCCTGCCCTAAACCCCCTACATCCAATGTTTGTCCCTATAATTTCATTTTATTGCTGGAGTGAAATAGTTTTTGTTATTATTTTTGTTTGTGTGAATATGTAACAACATTATGGTTGCCACGCTGTATATGCTGGAAGTAGGTTGTGACAAAGAAGGCTGGAATATTTTTTCTTCCCCTCTTGTTTTACCATGTGCCTCCTCAAAATTCATTTTTTCGTTTTATAATTAAGTACCATTAACATACATGAGTATAATGTGCATTTTCATAAAAGAGAAAAGTTGGACCTCAGTTTTAAAGAATATAACACCAGATCTAATTTTGTGCTTACTGTTACGTATGTAATTGATTTTCTAATTTATTTCAATTATTCCTAATTAGTATCTTTTGATACAGGGCAAAATCAGTAATTGTTTCATAACTTAAATTCTGTTGTTGAGATATAAACAAATATAAATTCTGTAATCATTTTGAACATTTGGAGGATGAAATGCTAGTATTCTTAAAGTATCTATTTGGCTCCAGCCAAAAACATGTTAGCAAAACCAGCCCTTCATTAATTCCAAAGTAATTAACAGCTTTATAAAAAGTATTGTTTACATAACCATATATGTTAATTTCATCATTCAAGCAAATAATTCAGCTTAACCCTTGTAGTAGAAGAAACTGTTAAAAAGAAGCATTTTTTTAATGTATTCGGTTAATTGAATGAGTCAAGCTTTAATTGTAATTTCTGTAAATCAAACTTCAAACATTGTGTAGTTTCAGCACCTATTTCTGTGATGATATATAAGGGCCTGAATTTCGGTCATGAAATAGTCAGTCCGTGGCCGAGTTTCAGACGAGAAAACTGTGCTGGTTAGAACAACAACAATGCTTCAGTTTAACAGTGAAATAAGTGTTACACAAATAGGACATGTGTTAAAGCAATGACAGTGTCTGTTCCATATGTACCTGATTATTCTGAAATATCTGTGAACTTTGTGATTAGGTTTTTCTGCTCATAGATGTTAAATAGTAAACTACTGTGGCAGTATGTGGAGGTTTGCCTGCAAACTATTAATGAGGCTTATCAGAAGTTAGAACAACAGTGCACTGGCCATATAGCTGTGTATTATTAGAGGGTTGTGAAAAGTGAAATTAAAGTACTGTGAAACACAACTGTGCATCTGTCAGCTACATCATTTACACCAGTCAGTGTCCAAACTACAAACACCATTTTTCAGCCAGTGTAACAAAGCAGTACAACACCGAGGAGAGAAAATGAATAAATAAAGCAGGCCAGAACTGCTACAATGTGTGATCACCACTTTGATGATGTCATGGCTCAAAGGAGATGGCTGGAACTCAACACTTTCATAATGTCAAATACTGTAGTTTATGTTGTGAGACTCAAATGTACAGTGTGCTCCCCCTTTATTGTACTTCCACTAAATGAAGCAGTGTGTGTAAAACATTTTAGGGCCCAGATAGATAAAAAATTGAAGTGGTAAAAAGGTCTTTAACGAATTTCCCTCTACCACAAAGCAAGAACTTGGGAATCCCTACCAATTAAACAGAAAATTAAATAATGCTAGTGCCTTACTAGGCACTCTTACAAATTATCTAATTATCTAGATTCATCGGTTGATAATTGCTGCTAGCTACATTTCAAGCAGCAACAATGTCTATCGTAAAATTGCATGAGAAGTAGCAGTGTATTGCAAAAGTCTCTGTCTGTTTCAGAATTATGTGATAATTTTCTTCAAAAATTGTTAGTTTATACATGTGTAAAAATTAAGTTTCCAGTAGGGCATAAATAACAGCTACATAATTTAAAGGAACTAGAGGCAACCCCTTTTTCAAAATAGTGAACTTCCTGCTAATCTAATAGGTAGCATGTGAAGGTATAAGTAAAAATAATATTAAGAAGTACTGTATAATGATGCTGGCAGTTTATTCTTAATATATTGAACATATCAAGTTTTGAAGAGTTGCCACTGTTTTGTTAACATATTTCATGTCTTGTTCTATAACTTGTAGGTTGATTGGATCAACAGAACATGATAAAATATACTTTTCTAAATGCTTCTTCAAAAAATGTTTCCTTTCTCCACTTCACTGGTTTTACAAAACATCTATGTAAATCATAGTATTTTATTGTGAAAGTAATATTTTCTACTTACCACAGGCAATGAAACATCAAGAACTGGGTGGTGGCTTGGGCTCATCACTCTGCTAGGCATTCTAAAATGATCTCCAAGAATTGGTGATTTTACCCTTTTACCATATGTTCCTTTTTCTATGAGGTCCTTTGGCATTTCTCTTAGTGCTTCATTCTCATCTCTTTTCTTATGTGATGCATAATCAACCCATCCACCTCGGAGTACCTGAGGTAAAAGAGAAAGAAATGGTTTTGTGAAAAATGTTTCCCACTCTTCAGAAGTATGTTCTGAATCAAGAGCACCTGTTTTGCTCTCTATGATCTCCTCTGGGATTATAAATGAAGAAAAAACACAAAAACGAGTGCACTGCTACATATGCTATGCAAAAGTTACATAGAAGTTCTTCTGCAATGTTGTAAGTAAAAACACTAAAACCTTTGCAACATTCAAATTCACATTCTAACAGATTCTTGCACATGCAAATTACAACAGTGTGTAGTTATAAAAAATGACCACTACATTTAAGAAATATATTCATAGGTAGCATTTATCACGAGTTTCAGCTCGACAAACCCAAAACAAACTGTAACCATTAGTATTTTATAATTTTATAGGAACATGTGTGATCATTAATGATAAATAGGAAACATTAAAGGTGTCAATAAAGGAAGTAGTATAGGTGATAGCAACAAGTGGAGCAGCCACTTCAAGTGTTTGATCAAAGAAAGCATACTTATTAATTTAATTTTTACTCAGTTGCAAATTCTTTCCAGAGACACAATGTCACTGAACATGTCACAACACTCATAGAACATATTGAAAAAAAAACAACAAAAAATAGTAATAAAATGTAAACATAAAATGGCAGAATGTAAGTTACCTACTCATCATCTTCAGGAAAAGCAATTTCACCTGTATTTCATTTCATTTCATTTTTCATTTCATTTCATTTTATTATCTTCCTGTATATCATTTACATGATGTAGGAATTGTCACAACAAAGTTATCATACTAGTACAAGTACTACAGACATAATAATGGAATATCACTTTCAAGTCATTTTTTAAAAGTACAAGTTTAGACATACAAATTAAAATTTTTGGCAATAAATTTACACACAATCAAAGTACTCATCTACGTCATAGAAAGTTTTGCTTAAAAGGTAATTTTTAAGTTCAGTCTTAAATTTTGCTTCATCTATTATTGCCTTCATGTACACTGGCAGAGCATTGTAGAGTTTTCTTCCAAAATAACTTACATGCTTTTGGGTTTGTGTTGTCCTTACCCTTTCTACATACAAATTCTTACGAGTTCTAGTATTATAATTATGGCAGTCCTCATTTGTACGTAGATTTTTCATATGTGCTCTTGTACACAGAATGCTTTTAAAAATATACAGTGACGGTATTGTGAGTATTTGCAGTTCTTTGAAAAGGGGCCTACAATGAGTTCTTGCAGAGTTATGTGTTATGATTCGTACAGCTCTTTTCTGAAATTTGAAGATATCTGTTAAGCTTGATTTAGTTTTACCCCAGAACACTATGCCATAAGACACGATGGACTGTAAGTAAGCAAAATACACTAGTCTAGTACAGTCTGTGCTGCATACTCTAGATAATATCCTCAATGCAAAACATGCTGAATTGAGCCTGTGGGATAAGTACTTGAGATGGTCTTTCCAGCTTAAGTTTTGATCAATGTGCATGCCCAAAAACTTTGTGGATTGTACACTCTCTATCTTCTTATCCATTAGTTTTAACTGGAGGTCCATATCTTGAGTTGCTTTGCCATACTGTATATAATTTGTTTTACTTAGATTAAGTGTTAACTCATTAGCATTAAACCAATGTTGAATATATTTCAGGACTATATCAGTTGTGGTGGTTAATGATTTTTTATCATCACTTATAATTATGGTAGTGTCATCTGCGAACAACATTATTTTGGTAGAAATATTAGGATTTTTTATGTCATTTATATAAAGCAAGAATAATAAAGGACCGAGAACACTGCCCTGTGGGACACCTATTTCCAATTTCTTTGCATCTGAGACCCACTTGATTTTCTGATTTTTATGCTCTGCGATGATTTCTACCACCTGAGTTCTATCTTGAAGGTAAGATTCAAACCACTGCTTCACAACTCCCCTTACACCTTTTGCCTCCATCTTGTTTAACAGAATTTTGTGATTTACTGTATGAAAAACTATAGATAAATGTAAGTTAATTCCCACTACACATTTTTTAGTGTCAAGACTCCTGACAATCTCTTTGGTATAGGCATGGATAGCTGATTCTGTGCTGTGGCCTGAGCGAAAGCCATGTTGATTGCAGTTTAGAAGTTTGTGAGCATCTAAATAATTTATGAGTCTGGTTTTCATTAATGTCTCTAGAATTTTTGGAAATGATTGGAGAAGGGATATTGGTCTATAATTTTCTACCTTGTATGGATCTCCTTTTTTAAACAGAGGTCTAACCTTAGAGATTTTCAACCTCTCAGGAAACACACCTTCACTGAAAGACAAATTGGCAATATGCACCAGGGGCTTTATAATTTGTTGGGCAACTTTTTTTATTATTGACACAGGCACTTCATCCACACCTGCAGACATTTTTGATTTTAGACTCTTTATCACCTTTAATATTTCATTATCATTTGTGGGAATTAACAACATACTACTGTCTACTTTTGGGGCTGTTAATTTCTCATGTTTAGTAAAGTTTTTACTTAATGACACTGGTACACTTAAAAAGTAATTATTAATGTAATTTGCCAGAGTTTCATCTTTTAACTCAATATTTTCACTATTTTTGAGTACTATTTCCTGATCCTTGAGGCCCTTACCTGTTTCCCATTTCACAATTTCCAAAATAGTTTTTGATTTATTTCCTGATTTTCTTATTAGTTTATCATTACTTAGTAATTTTGCTTTTGTAATTACTTTTCTATATATTTTTTTGTAATTTGCTACATATTCTTTAAACTTGGGGTCAGTCCAACTTTTCAGTCTATAGTTAAGCATTGTCATGGTCCTGGAGGAATTTCTAATACCTTTTGTGATCCAGGAGTTAGCATGTGAATGCCCATATGTGTTTGTTTTGACAAGTTTCTTAGGAAAACACATTTCAAAATTCAACATAAACAGGGAAGAAAAAACATTATATGCAGTGTTTGTGCTAGTTTGTAACAGTACTTCTGCCCATGATTGGTTAGTCAGTGTATTTGTGAAGTGACTGCAACTATTTGTGGAGAAGGTTCTTTTGTACATTTGATATGAACTATTTTTGGTCACAGGGGCTATGGGAAATTTAAGGATAAGTGCATTGTGATCAGATATTCCTAGGTCAACATTTATTACATCTATATTTGTGAAGATATTATCTATGAGACTTTTTGAAGAGTTTGTTATTCTTGTAGGGTTAGTTATATGTGGATACAAATTGAAGCTATGTAAAACATTCAGGAACTGATCTTTGGATGCACCTTCAGTAAATGAGTTGACATTAAAATCTCCACTTATAATTATTGTTGATTTTTTATGATGTAATATTTTGAGCAATGCCTCTAATTTATTTCTAAAAATTTCAGGATCACCACATGGTGATCTCTACACTGACATTATTATTAATTTACTCATTTGCATATTCAACTGTATTGCTGCAGCCTCAAAATGCTTTTCTTCATTCAAGGATTCAGTTACAGTCATATTTTTAACCTTTACTCCAGGTTTTACATAAATGTCTTGTTTCCTTCCTGCAAAAATGGCTTACTAATTTGTATGGGGAAATGCAAATATTTTCTAGTTCATAACTCATGCACCAATGTTCTTGAATGCAAATACAATCTATACTAGCTTCACTGGCTGCAATCTCAAGTTCTAATATTTTATTTGTAATGCATTGTATGTTAAGGCTCATTATTTTTAAATTATTGACATTAGATTGAGAGGAGTTTGTACTCATGTTTCCCAATGTTACCGGCTGTTCCTTGTCAAGGCTGGGTCAGAAACTTGTCTAAATATTGCTCCAGAATGACACATTGATTCAGCTGATAATCCAAGAAGACTTCATCACTGAAATTCACTGAGAAAACCATGTCTCTATTTTACAATATGTTTTATTAGGCAATGGAGGTGGAAGCTATCAGTCATCAGTATGAATGAGAATATGAGCTGTGCTTGGTTTTGAAGGAATGAAACTTACATACATTTACCAACTGTGTGATACATCACATGATAAAATGCTATCAGTGTTAATATACAATGAGCAAATATACAGTCCTGGTCCTCCCATGAACCATGAACTTGTTGGAGTGGGTGTCTTGCAGGAATATCTATGAAAAGACCAAACTAATCTATGTTTCCTGAAGATGGACAACACCTTTTTCAGTAATTTCAGTTTCAATGTTTGGCTGTTCTGGCCTTGTAACTTCAGGTAACACTGTCTTTCTGTACTGGTACTGTGAGTGGGTGAAAGCAAGGGGAAACTACAGCCATTATTTTTCTTTCCAAGCTCTACTGTATGGCTTAATGATGATGGCATCCTTTTGGATAAAATATTCCAGAGGTAAAATAGTTCTCCATCTGGATCTCTGAGTGGTGACTACTCAGGAGGATATTGTCATCAGGACAAATGAAAGTTGTATTCTGTGGGTCAGAGTGTGGAATGTTAGATTACTTTATTGGGTTGGGAGGACAGAGAATTTAAAAAGTTAAAGGGATAGGCTGAAACTTCTTGTTAGGTGAGTAGAGGGTTATCAATACAAAGTCAAAGAGAGGTAATGCAGATGTAGATCTAATAATGAATAATAAAATTGGAAAGCAACTGAACTACTGTAAACAGCACAGTGAGCAAATTACCAATTGCCAAGAGAGGCAACTACACTAGTACAAGTTTATATGGAAACTAGTACTGCAGATGAACAGATTTGGCAGACAGTATCATGAGACAAAAAAATTATGCAGTTGGTTAAAGGAGGTGATGGGGAATGTAATTTAATATTAGTAAAAGGAATAAGAGGAAAAATGGTAGATGGGAAAGGAATAAAAGGGGAAGATGCTTGGTAGAATGTTGTACAGAGCATAATTTAATCATAACTAACACGTTGTTTAAGAATCATGCATGGAGACTGCATATGTGGAAGAGACCAGGGGATACTGAAAGATTTCAGATTGATTATAAAATTGTAACACAGAGATTTTGAAATGAGAATTTAAATGTAACAATGGGAAGGTCAAATTGGAATATCAACAATATTCTGAAAAGGACAGATTGTTACTCACCATAAAGAGTGACCAGAGGTAGCAGTCACGTGTGTGTGAGGCATGCTTGCTTGCATGAGTCCAGCTGGAGTTGCCACAGGTAGCAGTCGTGTGTGTGTGTGTGTGTGTGTGTGTGTGTGTGTGTGTGTGTGTGTGTGTGTGTGTGGGTGGGTGGGTGGGTGGGTGCGCATGCTTGAGAGAACATGTGTGCATTTCTCTTTTCTGAAGATGGCTTTGGCTGAAAGCTATTAAACAAAACACAACATGGGTTTCGAAAATGACAATCTACAATAACAGAATTAGCAACTTTTTTCCATGAACTACTGAACAGGCTGGATGAAGGAAACAAAGTTATAGGGACTATCCTAGATCTATCTAAAGCATTCGATTCTGTGAATCATGCAGTATTGTTATCCAAGTTAGAAAATTATGAGATATGAGGAGTAGCTCTAAAATTACTAAGTTCTTATCTTTGTGATAGAAGACAGTGAACAAAACCAAATTATAAGAATGAAAGTAAGATTCAAACAGTAAAGTCAGCATACAGAACTCTCAATTGTGGAGTTCCCCAAGGAAGTATTCTTGGACCATTCTTGTTTATAGTATATATTAATTCAGCCACAAACTCCAAACTAGTGAACTACACTGATGATACAGCTTTTATTAGCTGGGGCTGTACAGAGGGGGCAGCATTTCAAAGCAACAAAGAGAACTTCGAAATGATCACAGAATATCTAACAGTGAATAAGCTTACACTGAATAAGGACAAGACTATAGTAATAAAGTTCTTGCTACATTTTAATGATACTCATACTAAATCACTTTCTACAGTTGAAACATCTGACAAACATAAGTTTTTAGGCATATTGATTGATGAACATCTCACTTGGAAAGAGCATATTGGCTCCACCTGTAAAAAGGTTTCTAGTAATATTTACTTACTAAAACGTCTTGCAAATATAATAGCTCCCCCTGTCCTTAAACAGGTGTATTTTGGATTAATACGCTCACATCTGCAATATGGGATCAAGGTTTGGGGTGGTGCACTCACTGTCTATATGGATCGCATTTTCAGGCTTCAAAAGAGAGAAGTTAGGATAATTGCTAATATAAGCAAACACCAGCCTTGTAGGGACTATTTCAAAAATTTTAAATTACTGACTGTGTACTCACTGTATGTATTTAAGACCACATGTAAAATAGAATGAGGAAAATAGTGTAAAGAAAAGTGACACCCATAATTACAATACTTGAGCCAAAAGTGATTATACTAGCAAACGGACTAACAAGAAAGCTACAGTCCACAGTCCATATGTAACTGGAAGACAATTCTATAATAAGTTGCCAAAAAATATAAAGCAACTCCAAGGCAATCTTTTCAAGGGCAAGTTGAAAAATTTGTTAATAAAAAGATGTTTATACTCATTAAAAGAATTCTGAGCTGCAGTACTGTTAGTTTATTCTTTTACATACTGCAGTATATTAGTTAGTGGTGGTATTGTTATAATTGGCTAATTGATGTACATAATAATTATATGTATGGAGTGATATACAGGGTGTTACAAAAAGGTATGGCTAAACTTTCAGGAAACATTCCTCACATTCAAATAAAGAAAAGATGTTATGTGGACATGTGTCCGGAAACGCTTAATTTCCATGTTAGAGCTGATTTTAGTTTCATCAGTATGTACTGTACTTCCTTGATTCACCACCAGTTGGCCCAATTGAAGGAAGGTAATGTTGACTTCGGTGCTTGTGTTGACATGCGACTCATTGCTCTACAGTACTGGCATCAAGCACATCAGTACGTAGCATCAACAGGTTAGTGTTCATCACAAACGTGGTTATGCAGTCAGTGCTATGTTTACAAATGCAGAGTTGGCAGATGCCTATTTGATGTATGGATTAGCATGGGGCAATAGCCGTGGCGTGGTTCGTTTGTATCGAGACAGATTTCCAGAACAAAGGTGTCCCGACAGGAAGACGTTCAAAGCAATTGATCGGCGTCTTAGGGAGCACAGAACATTCCAGCTTATGTCTCATGACTGGGGAAGACCTAGAACAACAAGGACACCTGCAATGGATGAGGCAATTCTTCATGTAGTTGACGATAACCCTAATGTCAGCATCAGAGAAGTTGCTGCTGTACAAGGTAATGTTGACCACATCACTGTATGGAGAGTGCTATGGGAGAACCAGTTGTTTCTGTACCATGTACTGCATGTGCAGGCACTATCAGCAGCTGATTGGCCTCCACAGGTACACTTTTTCGAATGGTTCATCCAACAATGTACGTTCTGTTGCTGTGTGTTTCCATTCCATGATTAATGCGATTTGAAGAGAAGTAATAAAATGAGCTCTAACATGGAAAATAAGCGTTTCCAGACACATGCCCACATAACATCTTTTCTTTATTTGTGTGTGAGGAATGTTTCCTGAAAGTTTGGCTGCACCTTTTTGTAACACCCTTATAATGTGCTAATGTGTTTATAACATTATTGCATGGAATGATATACAATGTGCTCCTTGATGTATATATTCATTCTTGGAATGACATGATATTGACATAATTGTACAAAAAAAATTATTATTATTATTCCTATTGTAATAGTCTTTTCATCACATTTGTCTAAAAGTCACCATGTCATCTTTACAGCAAGTAGCAATCTATTCTTTTCACAACATTTTGAATTTAAATGCAAAAAAATTCCAAGGCAGGTGTGGACTCTGATGATCTGAACCAAAGAAATTAAAGAAGAGATAGGAAATTAAGAAGACAGAACCTGAATAAAGTGAAACAACGAGAGGTAGTTGAGAAATTCATAATGAACGATAGCCAATGTGGGGCTGAAGCAGTGAAAATTAATGTAATAGAAGGGGAATGAGAAGCTTTTAGAGATGATCTAGCAATGGCAGCAGAGGATCACATAGGCAAAAAGACAAGAGATAGTAGAAATTCTAAGGTAACACGGGAGATTAAGGGTTTAATTGTAAAGAGGAAATATACAGGAAATGAAAATGGTGAAAGAGGATACAGACATGGAAAAAATGAGACTGACAGAAAATACAAAATGGCTAAGCAGGAATGGCTACAGGACAAATTCATGGGTGTGGAAACATCCATCACTAGGGGCAAGATATATTCTTTCCATAGCAAAAGTAAAGATACTTTTTGCCAAAACAGAAACTGCTGTTTGAGCCATTATGGCAAGTCAGTATTAAGAAAGAAGGGAAAGTTGAAAGTTGGAAGAAATACATGGAGTATCTCTCTAAGAGAAACAAACTTGACAGTAGGAGAAAAGGAAGTAGATGAAGATGAGATGGTAGATGATATGCTATGAGAAGAATTTTACAGGACACTGAAAGACTTATGTTGAAACAAGACCCCTGAAGTATACGAAATCCCTACAGAATTACTGAGATCCTTGGGAAAGCCAGCCATGATGGGACCATTCTACCTGGTGTGCAAGATGTATGAGACAGTGGAAATACCCCCATACTTCAGGAAGACTGTAATAATTCCAATTCAAAAGAAGGCAGATGGTGACTGTTGTGAATATTACCAAACCACCAGTTTAGTAAGCCACAGTGGTGAAACACTGACAAATGATATACAGAAGAATTGAAAAAATTGTAGAAGCCAACCTCAGGACATTTTGGCTTCCAGAGAAATATAGGAGCACACATAGCAACACTGACTCTATGTCTTACCTTAGAAGACAGGCTGGAGAAAGAGAAACCTCACTTATAGCATCTGTAGAATTATAAAAAGCATTTTGCAATGTTAACAATGACTGAAATTTTGAAGATTGCAGGAATAAAACACAAGGAACAAAAGCCCAAGGGTATGAAAAGAAGCCGTAATTGGGAAGATAATGAATCAGGATTGCAACCTATCCTCATTCTTTCTTAATCTGTACATTGAGCAAGCAGTAAGTATACCAAAATAAAGGATAAATTTGGAGGTATAAATGTAGGCTTCCACAGCTGTTGTCACAGTCAATAAAATTCCTCTGCGTTTGTGACCACACTATCACCTATAAAATTCCAACATTTCAGTGACTTCTGCAAGACACCTTCTTCAGGGTATATTGCTAATTGCTGAATGGGTGCTAATATAATTACTTATATACTACAGAGGAATGCTGTCATTGGATATGAGGGCTGAGGATGAATGGTATTAGATGTTCTTCGATTGGTCTTTACTTTAAAAATTGTCATTGGCGGAAATAGGTGTTTTCGCCTTGGAGTTTCCTTCATTGCTTACTATTGGTGGAAATCAGTGAATAGGAAACTGAGTGGTGACTGCAGTGTAGTGCTGTTTACCAACTGCCTAGTATTGGATAGGGCATGTTAGACTCTGTATACTGTAGCACGGGATTAGCCGAGCTGTCTAAGGTGCCTGAAGCCATGGACTGTGCAGCTGGTCCCAGCGGAGGTTCGAGTCCTCCCTCGGGCATGGGTGTGTGTGTTTGTCCTTAGGATAATTTAGATTAAGTAGTGTGTAAGCTTATGGACTGATGACCTTAGCAGTTAAGTCCCATAAGATTTCACACACATTTGAACATTTGAACTCTGTGTACCCTCTGCCACTGTGGCCTATCATGCACCTGTTGCTTTTTGGGAGCTGCCTTTCCATAAAGCTGTCACTGTGGCAGCCAAGACATGGGAGTTGGTACCCATCTTCTCTATTCATGCTATTTCCATATGCTCTCTGATCTTCCTCCTTAAGCTAAACACCTGTTTCACTAGTATGCGGGCATCTCGAAATTCAATCTGCATCCTACTCTGTTCCTAGTGTTCTGCCACCACTGGTTTGCTGTATTGTTTGAGGCAGATATATCTCTCATGTTCAGATAACCTTGTGCTTATTGGACACCCAGTCTTGCCAACATACACCAGTCCACACTTGCACCTGATTTTATAAACTCTGACAGCATGAAACTTGCAAATTGTATCTTTCATTGAGCCCAGAACGTCTTTTATTTTGTTGTTATTACAATAAATCAGGTTAACACCTGCCTGATGGAGAATTTTGCCCAGACTTTCAATTAGCCCTTGTACATATGGTAGCCGGATGGTGTTCCATGCTTCACCCTGTGTTTCCCTATTTCCCTCTTCCTTTGGCGTCATTGTTTTATGTATCATCCTCATGTTGTAGCCATTAGCTCCAAAAATGTACCACAGGTTCTGTAGTTCAGCTTTGAGGTTGTGTTCATCACTGATCCTGTAGGCCCTCTTAGTTAAAATTTGCAGAGCCGATATCTTTAGCGTAGGATGGTAGAGGGAGGATGCATGCAGGTATCTGTCCGTGTTGGTGGGCTTTCTGTTAACTCTGTGTCCAAGCTTCCCATCAGGCTTTGAAGCTGCCACAGTACTTACAGTAGAATATCTTTGGCTTCACTCTGACAACCATGCCTCCATCCTTGCTACCCTCCCTGTTTTCCTTTCCCTGTTGTTTCATAACCTGGGTTGTGAGTAACTGAATCTACTTTCCCTTCTTCCCTTTCTTTCCCCTCTCTCCTCCCTGATGAAGGAACATTTGTTCCAAAAGCTAGGAACGTAAATTTTGGTTCTGTTTTTTGTGTATCTATCGGCTGTACTGAGCTGAGGTAAGTACTGGCCAGCCCCTCTATCTCTTTGTTAGTATTTGTTTCACAACTTTATATGAGATTTTCCATTAATCATTTAGATCACCTATATGGTCAACATCCTTCATCGTTTTGTCCCTTTTGTTAGCTATCACTTACATCTGTCATCTTAACACTTTCTCTTCTTCAGTGTTTTACATATACATGAATAAATATTTTCGTCACCAACTGTGCTAGTTTCATCTTCCTCCTATTATCTTGTTCCGTTTATAGTCCACTTCTCTTTTTTTTTTTGTTTATTGATTTATTTATTTAACATTCCATAGTTTTAACGTTCGTTATTCGCTGTTTTCCAGCCAACAATCACGGCAAACAATCTCTTCCACACCTACCAGTATCACTCATTTCCGTCGATTTTGTGTTGCTGGCGATTTTTTGTGCCATTGGCTATCTTTCTCTGCCACAGGAAAATTCTTTTGGGACATTTCTGCGCCACGCGCGATCTTTTTTGCGGCACGCGCGATCTTTTTTGCGCACTCGCGATCTTTTTTGCGGCACGCGCGATCTCTTTTTTTTTTTTCGCCACTCGCTATCTCTGTTTTTGAGCAACGTGTGTTCTTCTCCCCTGATCTGGACATACTTGCTTGGTCTGGTCAACTTTTTCCGTATTTTTCTTATTTAGTGGTCTTCTTTTGGTATTGTACATTACCAACACAATTTCTTTCTTTCTCGTCCTTCCCTCTGTATTTTATTCCTTCTTATGATTACTATTTTAACTTTAGTTATTTAATTTCCCTACCCACCAGTTACCCACTATGTACCCTAATACTATACCACATTATTTACATTCATTCCGGAAACATGAATTCACCGTAGCCAAACTGCAATCCCACATACTTTTCCTCCGGTCCTGCTTTGCCTTTGGAATTACCCTTAAAGGACTTACCTTAAAAGTTCCCATCTCTGGGTGCAATTCCTCCTTCCACCAGTCTCTCCTGGACTTTCAGAACCTTCAATCCTTAGCCCTTACCCAACTTGTCCTGAATCTCCACACTACTTCATGTAACCACCACTCCCAACAGCTCTTATCTCTCTTCAAAGTCCTCCACCTCTCAAACCCTTCCTTGGAGAATACACTCAGGAACATCATCCTAGAAGCCAGCTGCAAACTTGAAATCCATGCCACACACCACCTGAAAAAACTATCCACAGTGCTAGTGCAACACCTAAGAAGTGGGGTCCCTCTCCCTATCCCTCACAAACACCAACCACAACAGAACCTTCAACAAACCCCCCTCATAGCCAACAAACCTAGTCTAGCCACCCTACTCAATCTCCCCATCCCAGCACATACCCCACACAGACCAAATCTCAACTATAACCACATTCAAATGCCACATATCACCAGTCCCAATTCAGTTCTAAACCTCTCATCCAGATCCCTCTCTCCTCCAGAGACATCTGTTCTATCAAAAGGCTTAACCTTTAGCCCCACGCCTAAATTCAACCACACTGCCCTGGTTAAAGATCTCCTCTCAGTCACCCGGAACCTCAACTGGAAATATCACTTCACTACCCAAACACAGCCCCCGAATACTAGACCCAGTGTTGAATCCTGTCTAGAACAGTTCCAAGCGCCTTCTCAAAGGGATCCTCCTCCCCTCCCCCAAAACCATCCCTTGCAGACATTTCAGGAATTCCTCACATCCAGTGTTGCCTCCCAGTCCTTCTTGAAGACCATCCCAACAACCCCCAACATCACCCCAGCTGAATCCCGTGCCATTAAGGAGCTGAAAATAGACCGCTCTATTGTCATCCTCCCGGCGGATAAAGGCTCCACAACTGTCGTACTTGACCATGTGGAGTATGTGGCAGAAGGACTGCGTCAACTCTCTGACACATCAACCTACAAAGCTGTTACTGAGGATTCCATTCCCTCCATCCAGACTGAGCTGCAGAAAATCCTAAAAATCCAAGGTCCCTCACAAGGCCTCACAACGGCTTCCATAGACTTACTCACTCCACCTGAGCCATGTACCCCTACCTTCTACCTATTACCCAAAATCCACAAAGAGAATCATCCTGTCCGTCCCATTGTGGCAGGCTTCAAAGCCCCAACAGAACGTATCTCAGCTCTGGTAGACCAACACCTCCAACCTATCACCCGCAGACTCCCATCCTACATCAAAGACACAAACCACTTCCTAGAATGCCTCAAATCCATTCCCACTCCTCTCCCACCTGTAACCTTTCTTGTCACCATAGATGCTACATCCCTTTACAAAAACATCGTACATACCCATGGTCTCTCTGCCCTTGAGCACTACCTCTCCCAATGCCCTCCTGAAGATCTTCCAAAAACCTTGTTCCTTATCACACTTACCAACTTCATCCTCACCCATAATTACTTCACTTTTGAAGGCCAGACCTACAAACAAATCAGGGGAACGGCCATGGGAACCAGGATGGCTCCGTCCTATGCCAACCTCTTCATGGGCCGCATGGAGGAGGCTTTCCTGAAGACCCAACAGCTGCTTCCCCTGGCCTGGTATAGGTTTATAGATGACATCTTTGTGGTCTGGACTCATGGTGAAGAAACACTCCTTAATTTCCTCCACAACCTCAACTCCTTTTCGAATCTGAATTTCACCTGGTCCTTCTTCAAAACCCAAGCCACCTTCCTGGATGTTGACCTTCATATTGTTGAAGCTCACATCCACACCTCTGTCCATATTAAACCCACAAACAAACAACAGTACCTTCACTTTGATAGCTGCCATCCATTCCACATCAAATGCTCCCTTCCCTACAGCCTAGGTATTCATGGCAAACGTATCTGCTCCAGTGACGAATCCCTCAACAATTACACCAATAACGTAACCATTGCTTTCCTCTCCTGCAACTATTCTGCAGACCTTGTCCACAAACAGATCTCCTGAGCAATACATTCCTCCCCATCCAAGAACAATGTTCCTATCCCCAGTCCACACAGAAGCATCCCCCTTGCCACCCAATATTATCCTGGCCTCAAAAACATCAACAAATTACTCCGCCAGGGATATGACTTTCTCAAGTCAACCCCTGAAATGAGATCATCCCTTGACAAAAGTCTCCCCACACCACCCAGAGTTGCCTTTCGTCGCCCCCCTAACCTCCGTAACATCCTTGTTAAACCCTACAATATTCCCTGACTACCTTCTCTACCCAGCGGTTCCTACCCCTGTAACCGACCCTGCTGCAAAACCTGCCCCATGCATCCCACCACAACCACCTACTCCAGCCCCGCTACTGGTAAAACATGTACAATTCAAGGCAGGGCCACATGTGAAACTACACATGTCATTTATCAACTAACAAGCCTGCACTGCACAGCCTTTTACATCGGTATGACAACGCTAAACTGGCTGAGCGCATGAACGGACACAGACGAACTGTCCGCCTAGGAGATGTCCAATACCCAGTAGCGGAGCATGCCCTCCAGCATAATTCTAGGGACCTAGGAACCTGCTACACTGTATGTGCCATTTAGCTTCTCCCACCCAACACCAGTCCCTCTGAACTGCGGAGATGGGAACTTGCACTCCAACACATCCTTTCATCCTGCCATCCCCCTGGACTGAACCTACGCTAAACCACCTCACTCCCATTTACTCTTCAGTCTTCTCCTCTTTCCCTTTCCTCTTTAGCCATTCACGCATCTTTTCATCCTACATATTTGTGTTTATCTTTATACTATATACCTCTTTACTTCTGTATGCATCCTCTTGGTTTGAAGCTGGCACAGTACTTACAGTAGAATATCTTTGGCTTCTCTCTGACAACCATGCCTCCATCCTTGCTACCCTCCCTGTTTTCCTTTCCCTGTTGCTTCATAACCTGGGTTGTGAGTAACTGAATCTACTTTCGCTTCTTCCCTTTCTTTCCCCTCTCTCCTCCCTGATGAAGGAACATTTGTTCCGAAAGCTAGGAACGTAAATTTTGGTTCTGTTTTTTGTGTATCTATCGGCTGTACTGAGCTGAGGTAAGTACTGGCCAGCCCCTCTATCTCTTTGTTAGTATTTGTTTCACATCTTTATATGAGATTTTCCATTAATCATTTAGGCTATAGAAATAGCCACACAACCAGACAACATGAATAGAGAAGATGGGTACTGACTCCCAGCACCTTGGCTGCCAGCAGTGACAGCCTTGTGGAAGGACAGCTCTGACAAAGCAACAGGCATGCAGTAGGCCACAGTCATGGAGGGTACTCAGAGTCTGACGTGCCCTAACCTAGACAGTTAGTAAACAGCACTACGCTGTAGTCACAGCTCAATTTCCTATTTGCTAATTTTTACCAATGGCAAGCAATAAAGGAAACTCCAATGGAAAATGCCTATTTCTGCCAATGACAATACGAAATCTAAAGACCAATAAAAGAACACCTAATACCTATATTCCTCACCCTCATGTCCAATGACAGCACTCCTCCACAGTATATAAGTAATAAACCTAGTGCCGATTCAGATGTTAGCAATACACCCCGGTGAAGGCATCCTGAAAAAGTCTCAAAATGTCAGAATTTTATAGTTGACAATGTGGTCACAAACCCAGAAGAATTTTATTGATGATAAATCTGGAAATGGAATCAAAGTTCAGAGAGAAGAAATAAAAACATTATTGTTTGACATTGTAACTCTGTCAGAGATGGAAAATGGCTTGGAAGAGCAACTGGACAGAATGGATAGTGTCTTGAAAAGAGATTACAAGATGAATACCTACAAAATTAAAACATAGGTCATGGAATGTAGTCAAATTAAATTAGATGATGCTGATGGATTAGCAAATGAGACACTATGAGTAGGAGATAACTCTCAGTGTTTAGTTAGAAAAAGAACTGATGATTGACAAAGTGGAAAGGATTCAAAACACAGGCTGTCTACAGCAAGAAAAGCATAAATCATTTTAGAGGTATAGAACTTGTTAACATCCAATACAGATTTAAGTGGTAGGAAGCAGTAACTGCAAATAAGGATATAAAATATCTCCTCAGTTTGAAATAAGAATTTTTGTCAGAAGAAAGAAGAGAAAGTGAGGTATCTGGCGTAGTGCAGCTGTCAGAAACAGCCAGGTTTCCTTCACTGAGAACTGAAGGTTAATTTAAAATTTATTTATCCAAAGAATCAATCTGGAAAAGATTCATTACAATTTCAAAATAACTACATCTTCACTGGCAGGAGAAGGGCTTGAAAATATTTTGAAATTTTTTTAAAGACAAGTGACAGGAATTTGGTAAACATGTAGTCAATAATGTGATTTATTTAAAATGTCTTATTTGTCTATTAATCTGAGGAAGAGAATGACTGAAGTGTGAAATAGTTAGATTATGTGTGATGATGGAACTGTGGCAAAAAGGACCCACAGAAAGCTGCAGCTGAAAGGAACAAAACTATAAATTACATTGAACATTGTAATAGCACAGCAAAACTTAAACACACAAATCTGTCTGTGTCAGATAAATTTTCACCGGATGATCCATTAATTATGTTACATTGTGTCATACACAGACAACTGAGTTCCACTATACAATACAATTTGTGGTTATTTTGTGTTTTATTAGATTGAGATATTGTAGTCCAATGGACTGATGTGTAAATTCATAAATATTGATAAGTAATAATGATAACACTGACAGAGACCCACACTCTTTGTGAGCTAAGTGCTTATGCAAGCATGGAGCTCTGAGTCATGTGGTATTATTTTCCATTTTTGTTCTTCTGTGCTACATCACTTCATCTTTTCTCTTCATCTGTCACAGTTATCTTGTTCTGTCTAGCTGCCTAGTTTATGATTATAAGAGCCACACAACTTACATGGTTATGAAGTTCTGTAGAGTTCAAACAAAAATACTTTCTCTTTATGATTTTATGGTGTGTTGTAGTTATTGTTCTACATATTTGGTAACAAGATGTCATTAGTGGAATATAAATAATTTAAAGAGTGAAAGTTACAGCTCTCAAAGTAGTTGGGTGATGAACCATCAATAGCCACATATATAACATTTCTAGCTTTTAGTCAAATCCTTTTTCAGAGCTATTAAGTTCACTTACATACACACAAATCCATGTGCGTAGGTACACTGTTGCAGTAGGCTGTATTGTGATGGCACTTTTGTTCAAAAGGGGTGAGAGGATGTGTCACATAGAATGGGCTAAGGAAGAAAAGAGGAGGGAAGCGGGAGGAGTGAGGGGGTGTGTAGCGTAGATTGGGTGAGGGAAGAGAGAAGGAAGAAAGTGAAAGGGAGGATTGGAAAAAGCTAGCTAATGGGTGGGAGGGAGAGCTGCAGGGGCATGAGATAGGAATGGGGTACCAGTGTGCCCATTCTAGCCAGAGGCAGGGGAAGTTGAGCACAGCACACAGTGACATAAATGAATGGATTGGGAGGGAGAAATGTAACAAAGGAAGAGGGAGATTATTGTGAGGAGGGTGTGAGTGTGTTATCAGTGACGTTAGGGTCATTGGGCAGGGGTGGATTTGAAGCAGGTGTTACCAAAGATTGGAGTCAGGAGGACTAAAGTATCAAAGAATTTGCAGCAAGGACTACTTCCTTGTAAATCAGAGAAGATTATATTGGGGAAAGATGAAGATGGCATGACTTGTGATGCAACCATTTAAATCTACCATCTTGAGCTCAGTAGCATGTTCTGTCACTGAATGGTCAACTGTGGAATTGTCCACAGTTTGGCAGTAGCTGTTGATTAGGTTGGACAACTGGTTGACAATTATGTCCTAATAAAATGCTGTGCAGAAATTATAGCAATGCTTGTGAATGATATGACTGGTTTCGCTGATGACCCTGCCTCTGATACAATAGAATCCTAAAAAATAAATTGGTCATCCCCCAAGAGACATCACACTAATATCATGTAACACTACCTCTTGTCTTGATAATGAACTCAGTTCAGTAAGGAGGAGAGTTTCTTCAGACATGACATATCCAGCTCAAGGTATTCATCAACAATAAGATCTTACAGACTTGCCAAATTGCAGAGATGTTGATTGTTATGTTTCACTCACTGTTCCCAATAGTCCCAGGCCTTTTCTACAGGACTGATGTCAGGCAACATAGTGAACCACTTGTGAAAAGATGATTGTGTGTTTATCAAACCAGGAATGTACCCTTGCAGCCCTGTGAACACATCATCTTTAAAGACAGGAGACTCCACAGCATGCTCATTGTGAAGATATGCAAGGACATGTAAAGCTTCCTCACCTGCATTGCTGAAATAAACATCCTAGTTCATGGTTAATAATAACTCAGATGGGTGTCTCCATGTCATGGTGCAAAAAAGAACCACCTCCAGCTTGAACTAAACCCTTCACTCACTATGGCCTTTTGTGGGTTACCAGCCCTAAATACATTGCATGCAGTTTTTTCTGCATTGTTTCCTGAGCAACTGGTTAAGATAGACCAGCCTTCACTGTTAGCAGCAAATTCCTATCTAGTTCAAAATCAATTGTCATGACAATACATGACACACCACTACTTGTAGGCACATTGGGGAGCCTGTGCTGATTCACCAACTAATTGAATAACTTATTTCATTGTGTGACCTTGTGCACATTCAAATATAATAGCTTCCTTGTGTCTTTCTGTCATGTCTCCACATTGACCCATTTCACTGTACTGTTTATGAACAACAAAATGTTACTTACACACCAGATAACTGCCATGGCTTATGCCAGTGCTGTAGGGTAATGTAACTGCCTGGTACCCATTGTACACCATCTACAGTGGCCCAAAATGACCAGCATTATCTATTAGAAAGATGAATAACATTTTGTCCTCTGAGCTAACACCTTTTGTATGTAAGGAATAATTAATGATGGAAATTGTGGCTGATGAATTGCTTACACTGGTCAAATATATTCTTATTACATAAAATTTGAGTTATGTGGGCACTTGGGCACTGAATTCAAATACAGTATCAGATTCTGGCTATTGGGCACAGTTATATGGTGACAAAATATCTTCTATCTGTTAAAATCCATTAAAACATTAGATATTGACTATTCTTCTTTGGCTCAACTTAACTATTCTTCAGATTTAATTCATGAAAAACAATTGAAATATGTGCAAGGAATCACCACACATGACCTCCAGTTCAGAAATCTGCCTCCAGGAAATAAAAGTGGTTTGGTAGCACTGCCAATGAGTCATGCTTGAACGTGTACAATCACATTGTGTTTGTTGCCAGTTACATCTCAATATTGAGAATTCTGATAATGGTTAGAGGTGACTGCTTGTTCATGTAAGTTCATAAAGCTTTCTGGATGGAGGAATGTCTCATACCTAAGTAGATATCACAAAGTCTTTTTGTTATATCTGTGGGGAGTTAATTCTGAAGTAGAAAATTTAATCCTCTTATAAAGAAGTGCTATGAACTTTATATTTCAAGTGTAAGGTTGGCACCCAGAACAACAATTACCCCGCCCCCTCCCTCCAGGTCCTGCTATACTGTTACATCCTATTATATAGATACATCACCTCAAAAACAAGGAATACTGTGCAATATCCCAATTTATCCTTCGCTTTATGATCTGTATGTCACAGTCAAGAATTCCCAGTATCAGTGCCTTCTGATAATGTGACAATGAGAAAAGACAAACATGTGGAAGACAGCACAGAAGATATAAATGCTGACACAAAATTTCAAGGCCACTGTGAATAAAATTAGCAAAACTTTTTGTTGCTGAAAGAGTCTGTGAATGTGCCATACAGTTCTGCAGTGACTTTTACAGCTGTCACAATCCTCTTCAGTGACCATCTGTCATTATCATTCAGCACACACTTTTGTCTGTGTTATGGCTTTCCCTACACACAGCATAAATCTTCAACACAGTACCTACTGAAACACCAACACATCACCTACCTTGGGTACAAAAGTATGCACTATATGAGCACCAACAATTTATCCATGTTAAAATTCACTTAGCTTTGATATTATGCACTCAAAACCACACAGAACACTGTTCTGATCACAACTGACATATTCAATGTATTGAGAACATTATATAGCTGCTGTTCATGGTCAAATGCAACAGTGCTTCTTGCAGGCTTGGCTAACACTTGCATTTATGTTCAAGAAGGCATTTCTCTTGGTGTTTCCATATTTTTGTCCAACGTCTGTATGTGGAGATCTCAAGGACATTGCAGTTCTTCATCTGTATCAAATACATTTACATACATACTCAGCAAATCACTGTAAAGTATATGTCAGGTGGTAGCTAGCATGGTGGCATAGAAGTGTATGTTAGGCTTTCTAACCATTCCAACTATGCATGGAAATATAGTTCTGTAAGAAATATGCTAATTAAATAACAAATATGCATGGATTATTGGTAGAATAACTGCTTAAATTACTGTGTTGTAATTAGCAAAAATATTGGAACAAAAGAGTTGCTACTCATCATAAAGCAGAGATGCTGACTCACAAATAAACACAACATGAGCTTTTGGCCAACAAGACCTTTGTCAAAAATAGACCACACACACACACACACACACACACACACACACACACACACACACACACACACATGCAAATGCAGCTCACACAGACATGAGCACAATCTCTGGGAGCTGAAGTCAGATTACAAGCAGCACCACATGATGGGAGAGGCAACCAGTTGAGGCCAGAGTGGTGAGGGGGAGGAGTAAAATGCTGCTAATGGGGGTGTGTAGGATGAGCTGGTAAGAGGGGAGGGCAGCTAGGTGCAGTCAGGAGGTTAGATGGAGGGTGGGGCAGAGACAGTTGGTAACAGAAAAGGAGAGAAGTAAAAATGACTGAGTGAACTGGTGGAATAGAGGGCTGTGCAGTGCTGGAATGGGAACAGTGAAGGGACTAGATGGGTAATGACAATGACTGATGAAGTCTGAGACAATGAGGGTTATAGGAATGTATGATATACTGCAGGGAGAGTTCTCACCTATGCTTTCAGAAATGGTGGTGTCTGTGGGAAGGATCCAGACGTAACAGGCTGTGAAGCAGTCATTGAAATTAAGACGGTCATGTTGGGTGACATACTTAGCAACAGGATGGTCAAGTTGTTTCTTAGCCAAAGTTTGTTGGTGGTCATTCATGCAAACAGACAGCTTTTTGGTTGTCAAGCCCACAAAGAATGAAGAACACTGGTTGCTGCTTACCTTGTAGATCACATGACTCATTTCACAGGTACCACTGCCTTTGATGCAATAAGTGATGCTTGTGACCAGATTTAAGTAGGTGGTGATGGGAGATGCATGGGACAGGTCTTGCATCTAGATCTATTACAGGAATATGAGCCACAAGGCAAGAGGTTGGGAGCAAGAGTAGTGTAGGGATGGTTGAGGACATTCTGTAGGTTTGGTGGGTGGCAGAATACCACTGTGGGAGGTATGGGAAGGAAAGTGGATAGGGCATTTTTCATTCCTCAGCATGATGACAGGTAGTTGAAATCCTGGCAGAGAATGTAAATCAGTTGCTCCAGTCCCAGATGATACTGAGTCACGAGGGGAATGCCCCTCTGTGGCTGTATGGTGGCACATTGGGAGGTAGTGGGTGACTGGAAAAACAAGCAAGGTAGATCTGTTTTTGTACAAGGTTTAGAGGGTAAAGGTGTCAGTGAGACCGTAGGTGTATTTCGAGGTGGACTGCTCGTCACTGCAGATCTGATGGCTATGAGTAGCTAGGCTATATGGAAGGGACTTCTTGGCATGAAATGGATGGCAGCTGTTGAAATTGAGGAATTGCTGGTGGTTGGTAGGTTTGAGATAGACGGAGGTACTGATGTAGCCATCTTTGAAGTGCCTTAAACTCTCTCCACCTCATCCCTGCACACTCCCACTAGCAGCACCTTAAGATCCTCCTCCCCACCCTGCTATCCCTCGCTGTAACTGCCCCAACTTTATCCTAAACCCACACAGTTGCCTCTCCCATCATGCACTGGTGCTCACATTCTGGCTCCAGCTGCCAGATACTGTAGTCATTTGGGCGTGAAATGTGTTTTCATGAGTGTGTGAGTGTTTTTGAATGTGATTGCATGCGTGCGTTGTCTATTTTTGACAAAGGTCTTGGACAAAATCTCATTTTATGACAGTCTCTTTGTTGCGTCTATCGGTGAATCAGCATCTCCGCATTATGGTGAGTAGCAACTATCCTTTTCTAATATCCCATCCAGGATTTTCCATTGTTTGATTTTGCCTTACAGCTTTTCTTTGACAACTATCCAAGTGCAATTTTACTTTGTTACTATTTGTTGATGCATTGCTATACTCAATGTCTGTCAATCTTCCCATATTTCCTTTTTTCTCTTGTTGCCTTACAAACCATATGGCATACTCTACATACAAACCACACTGTATCAACAGTCTCAGCCATGCACAACAGGTAGCTACAAGACCACACTGATTGTTGGTGCAGCATCTTATATCTCACATTACTCCTGCCGATATCACTAATCGTACACCTTCAAATAGATCACTGTCCCTGCGTCACTCTCCCATATTTTTGTGTGTTATTTGCTGCACCTTTCCTGTGCCACACGATCTTGTATCTCATCCTACCAACTCCTCCTGAACCCCTGCCCCTTCTCCTCCACTTATATTTTTTTATTTGATCTCATTGTGACTTCACATCAATTTCAATTGTTTTTCACCTTTCACTATCACTGTATGCCCTTCCCTTATTTCATTTGTTTCATCCTTTTTGTGTTCTATCCCATGTATTTGGGTGCATTTTGGCGAACATTTTTGGACATACTTCTACATTATGTTCACATTTTTTAGCTTTTTTTTTCCAAAAACGTGGAATCTTGCTCCTTCCCTCTGTGTCAATACAGAAGAGTTTCCTTATCCTTATCCAGAACCCAGTCCCAAATACTGTTCCTGTGTTGTTGCTTGGCTCATGGAATCCCCCCAAATGGCTGCCATGCTTCCTTCCACAATGACCTCCATCTGTTCAGATTCTGCCAAACTTTAGCCCACACCAACACAGTCCTGCAAAAGCATATCAATCAAGCTCAAACCTACCAGCAATACCTTCTCTCCATCCATAAAATTCTCCTGCTATGCAATCGCAAATTCCTGGTTCCCATAACACAAACTGAAACTCTTGACCTCCAGGAAATAGGCAACATGCACAATGCTACTTCAAAAACCTCTCTATCCTGCTCACTTCCTACTCCCACCTTCAACTTGCAGTGTCCACCACCTCTACAACAACTTCCAAACCTCTCCCATGTCCCCTCATAGCTGACAAACCCTGTCTTGCATAGCTGCTACATTTACCCCATGCTCCAAAACTCCCTCCTAACACCATACAGAATCCAGAACCTAAACAGACCCAGAACATAGTCATGAACTTCTCCTCCAAAAGCATTAGCCCCACAAAAATATCAGTCCCTTCCAAAGGCCTCACCTTATCCCCTCTTCCAAATTGAATCATGCAGGATTTGTGAAAGACCTTCTGTCTTTCTCCTCATCCCTACTGTGGAAACACTTTTTCATCACCAACCCTACCAACATGAATCAACCAATGATCAATTCTGAACCTGCCTGACTCACTTCCTTCCTCCATCCAACCATGATCCACCCCCACTGATCCCAAATCACCCCATGTTGTGGCATAAGAGAAGTAAAAAGACTGGGTGTATTGTGCAATAGAGGACTGTGTAGTGCTGGAATGGGAGTAAGGAAGTGGCTAGATGGGTAATGACAATGACTAATGAAGGTTGAGGCCAGGAGGGTTCTGGGAGCATAGGACATACTGCAGGGAAGTTGCCACCTGCACCAGTTCAGAAAAGCTCATGTTGGTGGAAAGGATCCAGGTACAGGCTGTGAAGGAGTCACTGAAATTAAAGACATTGTGATGGGTATCATGCTCTGCAAAAGGGTGATCCAGTTGTTTCTTGACCACAGTTTTTTGGTGTTCATTCGTGTCGACAGATAGCTTGTTGGTTTGCATGCCCATGTAGAATGCAGAACAGTGGTCACAGCTTAGCTTGTACATAACATGGCTAGTTTCACAGGTGCCTTTGATGGGATAGCCCACACTGGAGCAGGTGTTGTTGGGAGGATGTATGGGACATGCCATGCATCTAGGGCTATTACAGGGGTATGAGCCATGAGGCAACATGTTGAGAGCAAGGGTTGTGTAGGGATGGATAAGGATATTCTGTATGTCTGGTGAGCACAATACCACTGGGGGAGGGGTGGGGAGGATAGTGAGTAGGACATTTCTCATTTCTGGGCATGATGAGTGGTAGTCAGAACCCTGGCAGAAACTGTAATTTAGTTGCCTCAGTCCTGGGTGGTACTGAGTCGTGAGTCTGTGGCTAGATGGTGGTACTTTTGGAGGTGGTGGGTGACTGGAAACACAAGACAGGGGAGATCCGTTTTTGTGCAAGGCTGAAAGAGTAATTATGGTCTGTAAAGGTGTCAGTGAGACCCTCAGTATAATTCAAGATGGATCGCTTGTCACTGCAGATGTGACAGCTACAAGTGGCTTGTCTGTATTGAAGGGACTTTGTGGTACAGAATTGGTGGCAGCTGTTGAAGTGGATGTATTGCTGGAGGTAAGTGGGTGTGATGCTGGAGGTAAGTAGGTGTGATATGAACAGAAGTACTGATGTAGCCATTTTTGAGGTAGAAGTCAACATTGAGGAAGGTGGCTTGTTTGGTTCAGTGGGACCAGGTGAAGTGAATGGTTAAGAAGGTGTTGAGGCTCTGGAGAAATGGGGACAGGATGTCCTGACACTCAATCCTGTTCACTCAGATGTCATCAATGAATCTGAAGCAGTTGAGGGTTTGTGGTTCTGGATGTATATGAAGGATTCCTCTAAATGACCCATGAATAGGTTGGCATAGGACGGTACCATGCAAGTGCCCAGCTGTACCCCAGATCTATTTGTAGGTAATGCCTGGGAGGAGTAACTGTGAATGAGGATGTAGTTGGTCATGGCAACTAGGAAAGAGGTTGTTGTTTTGGAATCTCTCAGACATTGAGAAAGGTAGTGTTCAGTAGTGATAAGTCATGGGTATTAAGAACTTCAATGTACAGAGAGGTGTCATCAATGGTGATGAGTAGGGCACCATGTGGTAAAGGAATGCAAACTGTGGAGAGTCAGTCTAGGAAATGGTTGGTATCTTTTATATAGGAGGGTAGGATTTGTGTAACAGGCTGAAGGTGTTGATCTACAAGAGCAGAGATTTTCTCAGTGAGGGCTCAATAACACACCACAGAGGGATGATTGGGTGGTTGGGTTTATGGACTTCATGAAGCATGTAGAAGGTAGGAGTGTGGGGAGTGGTAGGAGTGAGGAGAGTGACGGACTACAGCAAGAGGTTCCAGGATAGGTCTAAGGATTTGAGAAGAGACTGGAGATCCTGCTGGATTGCTGGAACCTGGTTGCTATGGCAGAGTTTGTAGGTAGATGAATCTGACAGCTGGTGGAGTCCTTCTGCCAGGTAATACTTGTGGTTCAAAACAAAAGTGGTGGAGCCTTTCTCGTCAGGTAGGTTTATAAGGTCAGGATCAGTTTTTAGGTGATGGATTGTAGGACTTTCTGTGGACGTAAGGTTAGTTTACATGATGAGGAAATAGGGGAATGAGGTTTGAGGTTAAGAAATTCTGGAAAGTTAACAGGGGTGATTTGGGTGCAGTGTGAGTGGATCACGGTTGGATGGAGGAGTGAACTGAGTCAGGCAGGTTCAACATAGGTCTTTGTTGATTCAGGTTAGTAGATTAGTAGCACTGGTAGTGAAAAAGTGTTTCCACTGTATGAACTGGGAGAAAGGCAGAAGGTCTTTAACAAATCCTGCATGATTCCATTTGGAAGTGGGGAAAAGGTGAGGCCTCTGGAAAGAATGGATATTTCTGCTGGGCTAATGCTTTTGGAGGAAAGCTTCACAACTATGTTTTGGATCTGTTTAGGTTCTGTGTGGCGGTGGGAGGGAGTTTTGGAGGCTAGGGTAAATGTAGTAGGTCTGCGAGACAGGGTTTGTCAGTAATGAGGGGACATGGGAGAGGTTTGGTGGTTGTTGTAGAGGGGGTGGACAGTGGTAATCGAAGGTGAGAATAGGAAGTGAGCAGGGTAGAGAGTTTTTTGAGATAGTATTGTGCATGTTGCCCTATTTGCTGCAGGGCAAGAATTTCAATGTGTTTTGTGAGAAACAGGAATTTGAGATGGCACAGCAGGAGAATTTTATGGATGGAGAGAAAATATTGCAGGTTGCTTTGGGCTTGATTGATATGGTTTTGCAGGACTATGTTTGGGAGGACTAAGGTTTGGCAGAATCTGGAATCTGAACAGATGGAGGTCATTGTGGAAGAAAGGGTGTCAGTCACTGGGGGGGGGGGGGGGGGGGAAGTTTATGGGCCTTTCTCTTTTGGTGAACCTGGCACTTCTTACCTTGATACACTAGAGCAATGGCTCTTCCCTCAGTTGTAAGAAGATGGGCCAGAGATCTTCATTTTCCAGCAAGATGGTGCACCACCTCATTGGCATAGCAAAGTATGCGATTGGTTGAACTTCACTGTACCCAAGCACTGGATAGGCCACAAGGGGCTTGCTTTGCATGGCCTCCACGTTCACCCGACCTAACACCATGCAATTTTTTCCTTTGGGGCTTCATCAAGGATCATGTGTACATGCCTCTGCTACCAGCAGACCCCCCTGCATTAAGAAACCAGACTGAAGCAGCTGTTGCTACAATCACTGAAGACACACTTATCAACGTTTGGGAAGAACTTGGCTATAGACTTGATGTGTGCCATGTGACAAATGGTGCTCACATTGAACATTTATATGGTTCTTGGTAAAACTGTTTGAGTTGCTCTTTCATTTGACATATCATTTATAACTGTAAGTTTAAAATAATATATATTATAAAGCATTAAAACGCCAATTTTCATTTATAAACACCCTTTAATTCACGAGCAATGCTCAGAAAATGAATGTCAAATACTGTACATATATCTGATTTATCAGTAACAGAAATTTCTTTACTATGAACTGACTTTATATTGTCAAGCTTGTGCTGTTGGCCAAACACTTCCTTCACAACTGACCATATGGTTTTAATTTTATCCTGTGAATTAGCTATTCTATTTGCATAACACATATTCTTTGCCTTCTTAATAACAGTTTTACACACCTTACAATACTGCTTGTAATGGGCTCCTGTAGCCTTATTGTGACTACTTCTAACATTTTGATATAATTCCTGCTCTGTTTTACATCATATCCCTATCTCAATAGTCAGCCACCTGGTTGCCTATTACTGCTAGTATGCCATTTAGAATGTTCTAATGAAAAGCAACTCTCAAAGAGCATCAGAAATGTGTTGAAGAAAGCATTATATTTATCATCCATGTTATCAGTACTATAAACATCCTGCCACTCTTGTTCCTTGATGAGTTTTGAAAAACTCTCTATTGCTGTTGGATTAACTTTCCTACATAGTTTGTAATTAAATTTGACATTTGTTTGAATACAGAAGCCTTTTAGTGTTAAAATTTGTGCATCATGGTCTGAAAGGCCATTCACCCTTTTACTAACTGAATGCCCATCTAGTAATGACGGATGAATAAAAATATTGTCAATGGTTGTGCTACTGTTCCCTTGCACCCTAGTTGGAAAAAAAAAATGTCTCCATCAGATCATATGAATTTAGGAGATCTACCAACATCCTATTACAATATTTATATTGAAGTCACAACATATAACTAATTTCTGGTACTTCCTTCTGTAATGGATCTGGGAGATGTTATTTTTTTTTACCATATTTGTCGATACCGAATTGTAAATGTTTTCTTATATTTTTGTCAGAATTTATTATAATTTGTCTTATTATATGTTAATTTACTTCTGTTTTTGAGAGTAAAAGCATATTGATTACTATTAGAAAATGTATCGAAGAATAGCAAAGAGACTGATTACAAGTGGAAACTTGTGAATTGTGTAAAATATCTTTGACGTTGGAGTCGTCTTTGACTCTAGTCAGTCGGCAGCTAACTCTTGGTGTGTGTTGATGGAAGAACAATGTGAAGGTCGCCGTCATAGATAATTTTGAATTATGTTACTATTATTTTTGTATTAACTAAAAAGAAGAAACTACATTTGAAGAAACTGTATTTGAAACACCAAAATGAGAGAAACACGTTGAACCACGTCATTCCTGCAGCCGACATAGATGCATTGTGGAATCATACTTAGACAACTGAAGCCAAGACTAATATCACTTTGCAAACGTCTAACGGAAAAGGTACTGTCACGAAATATGGCAAATTTAAGTAAATAAAAAATAGTGACCATATTTTCAACTTGTGTCTTAGCCGGGAAGCCATATTTCACTTCACAGTAAATGAAGAACCCTCTCTAGATTGAGCAGAAATGCTCTGAAGTCAGAGTTAGGGGATCTATAAACTACAACAACTAGAAGTTTAGTTTCACTGAATTCAACTGTCCCTGTACAACATTCAAATATCTGTTCAGTGCAGTGCCATGATATGTCATGGACTCAAATGAAATATTGCTTTTTATGTATATAGCCACTCCCCTACCCCACAAAGAACTCCTTGAAAACCAGCCAGCTAATCTGTATCCTGGAAAATGAAGCCTCAAAATTGTCAAATTATTTAAGTGGTGCTCCAACATACCAATTATTTCAGAGTCAACATCTATAATCAGTTCATTAACTTTATCTCTAATACCTCTTATAATTTGATTAAATATACTAATTGCTTCTCTGTTTGGAAACATGACATCCTCTGAAGGTGAACCCTTAGTTAGAGAGACTTCCTTTAAGCAGGTATACCTGTCTTGACTTCAGTCTAAAAAAGGTGTAGCTCCAACACCAACTACTACAGGAATTTATCCATGAGTGGTCCCACAACCACTCACTACACTGTCACATAAAAGCTTTGCCAGCCTGCCCTTCCCATATCCATTGAGGTGCAGGCCATGCCCAGTGAAAAACCGATCTACTGATAGACCCAACTGGCACCACTGAAATGTGGCCCATGCCCTCTGCCATAAGTGCCCTTTCCAGCCCCATGTTAACGTGCCTAACAGCTGCGTTAAGATGAGGCCAATCATGACGCTGAAACAGTTGCACAAAATACACATTAGTGCCACCAGTTTGAGTTGCTATCTTTACCAGATAACCACCTACATCATATTCCCCGTCCCTATCTAGACTGTTCCCTGCTCCATCCATTGTCACTATCTGATCCTCCTTCATAAAATTCCTACATAACTCCCCTATTCTGTCAGTCACCTGAGCCAACCCTGCACAAGGCTTCACAATGCTGGTGACCTAGTACTCACTCCCCACCACTTCCTGCAACTACTGGCCCACACCTCAACCATGTAAACTACCTAGCAGTAGAACCTTCTTCTTTCTGTTAGACTTTGCAACTAATGTAGGCCTCCTAACTATTGAGGACTGCTGCATATTCCCTACATGTACAGCTACAAGCTAGAGGACAATGTAATTCAGTGGTTCCAAACCAGGGTGGTACTGAGTCACGAGAGGAGTGCTCCTGTATGGCCAGATGGCAGGACATTGGGAGGTGGTGGATTACTGGAAAGATAAGCCATCGGAGATCTGTTTTTGTACAAGGCTGAGAGGGTAACTTTTCTGCATTGACACAGATGGAAGGAGCAACTATCCATGGTGGTGGACAAAATGTGAAAAAATACCTAAATAACATAGGATTATGTCCAAAAATGTTCACAAAAATATGCCCAAATACATGGGAAAAATCACAAATTTATTTAATCTTGTCTTCAGGATCCCTAAATGAGGGATTGATTAGGGGATGAAGAATATCTCTAGATTCTTCACTTAATCTCGGTTAGCAGAACTTTGAAAGTAGGACTTATTGGGATAATTGGCATCTACCATCCAGCATCTGCCAGTTCAGATTTTTCAAGGTTTCTGTCACACTCTCCCATGAGTCAAAAAAACCAGTGACCATTTATGCCACAATTTTTTGTACACATTCAATGTCACCTTTTGGTTCTTTTTGCTATTTGTCCCACACACATGAGCAATAGTTTAAATGTGATGCACATGTGATCTGTAAGTAGTCTACTGTGTAGACTGATCACATTTCCCAGTATCCTGGCCATGAACTAAATTTTGACAAGTGCATTACCTACAACTGAGTCTTTGTGATTATTCCATTTCATATTACATTGGTTCCAATTATGAACTTCTTCATGTTGTGATCAGGTGATACACTTTCCTGCACTTCGAGAAGTGCACAGTTTAACATTTTTGGACTTTTAAAACCAATTACCAACCTCTGCACTACTTCAAAATTTATCAAAATCTAACTGATTATGTGTGGAGTTTTTTTTCAGATAGTACTTAATTAAGATAATTTCATTGTCTGTAAAAATGTGAGGTTACTATTAATTTTGATTGTCAGGCCATTAATAAATAACATGAACAATAACAATACCAACACATCTCTGGGGCACACCCGAAATTACTTCTACTTCTGTCAGTGACACTCCATCATATGTCAGTTCTCAGTCTATTCAGAAATTTCATTCTAGATTCCATGTAATCACACTTTTGGTAACAAAGATTGTTTTACTATCAATTCAAATCCTTTTTGGATGCCAAGTAATACTGCATCCAGTTGACTACTTTCATCTATAGCATTCCGGACATCATCTAAGAGAAGTGGAAGTTGGATTTTGTGTCATCAATGTTTCCAGAATGTTTACTGGGTGCCATGGAGGACATCATTTGGTTTAAGATACCTTACTATGTTTGAGCTCAGAATATGTTCTTGGATTGTACTATAACTGGGAACAGTGAAATTGGATTAGTTGTGTGGATCACTTTTGCTTGCTTTCTTATAGATGGGTCTGTCCTATGTGTTCTTCCAATCACTTGGCACAGATTTTTGGTATAGAGATCTATGGAATTATGGCTAAAATGGGAGCTAATTCACATGCCTAACTGGGATTCAATCAATTTTAGCAATTTTAGCTGTTTTTCGATTCTACTGGCACAAATACCTTAATCAACTATCTATGAAGTGGTGTGAAAAGTAAAATGAGTCAGTACTTGTTTATCTTCCGTAATAAAGGGACATTTTAAGATGTAATTCAGCATTTATGATTTTGCTTTGCTCCCTCAGTTTCATTTTGTGTGGCATTAATGAGTGACAAGACACTAAATTTTTAAGCCACAGCCACAGTTTCCTTGGGATTCAGATTTTTGATAAGGGTCTTCTATGGTAGTTGTTAAAGTCATCATGCATTGCCCCTCTTGACAGTCAATTGCATTTCCTTCAACATCTCTCTGTCTATAGCCTTTTGCTTTATCTACATTTACCATGCAGTAGTCACGTTTTCACTGGCTGTTTCTTTACAGTTACTGTGTACCACTGAGGCTCCCTCCCATTCTGAACATATAATGGTACAGTCTAGTATACATTCTGATCCACTACCTTTTGTAAAGTATCTGACACATGAGAACGACAACATTTGTAATTATTGTTAACTTTCTTGTATTCATAATTTCTGTGTTATACCAGGTTTCAAATGTAATGAGAATTAAGGAACATGTTATTTGATGGCCTAATATTATCATTTTATATAAAATAATGATCCATGGAACATTCCAGAAGACATGAAAATGAGTGCGCTGTTGCCGATAATTTCTAAGAAGCACAGTTTTTTTTATGACTGACATTATAGTATGAACTTTGCACAGTTTAACAATAACATGATTGACAATGCACAAAAATTTTAGACTCTAGAATTGTGAATCAGCTCTATCACACATGGAAAATCACACACAAAAATTCTAGAAGCTGACTTCGTGCATGGATAGTTCTTACTTAACCCAATATGTGACTTTTTCTGCACTAGTATGCCAAAATGATCACTGTAGCATCAGTTTATCACATCCAGAACAACAAAAGTCATACAGCACCAACAGAGCATGTCTTCCACTTGGAGAGTGTAACAGGGCCTCTCAGCATGCAGCTCAAATACACAAAACATTGTTACTTACTACGTAAGTGGACAGCAGAAACAGAAAAACCACTATTATGGAAAAAATGGCCTGCTTGGGCTGAACCTGTGACTGGACTGAAGAATGCGGAGAACACTCCTTTTGGTGACTCCAGAAATGTCTATCTATCTCTGTTGTACATTAAACAGGTCTCACAAATAACTTTGGGAAAGCCATGGACAAAACTTTATGTGCATTCAAGTATTTGTGAGAGAAGTTTCCAAGGATCAGTGAAGGAAAACTCTGAGAAGGAATATTTGTAGGACCACAAATTATGGAATTAATGCCTGATGAACATTTCCTTGACTTGTTGAGTGATGCTTAAGGAATATCATGGCTGTCTTTCAAAAGTGAATGAAATTTTTGGGCAACTATATGGCATAGCATTATTGTGAAATTGTACATCTACAACTGAGATCATACCACCTGATGAAGCATAACATGTCAGTTAAACTATGTTTCTTGAATGATCATATGGACTTCTTCCTGTATAACCTTGGTGCCATTGATGGCAGAGATGGAGGATACTTCCATCAAGATGTTTCTTAAATGGAAAACCACTATCAAGGCACATGCAGTACCAGTAAAGACTGATGGTCCTTACGAATCAACATTTGAGAGGTAGTGCAGGAAAACAGGAAAGAAAATTTTTAAGCATGTTTCTTTACTTTTCTTTACTCTTTTATTACTCATTTCTTTGATTCCTTTGTATACTAAAAGATTTTTTGCTGTTGGCATTTGAAAATGTTGATGGAAGAGCATGTAATTTTGCCAGATTATATAACACATAGGCTGTTGAAAGCATTAAAAAATGCTGGCATATAAATTTCAAAATAAGGTATGTTTCCAGGGATAAATTATATTCCAGAAACAGTATATATTATTCCTTTAACCAAAAAAGAGACTTTTTGTTGATCATCATCATTAGATTATGGAATAGATGATTGACACTAAATGATAAATAGTTTTGTGGATTACTGTGACCTAAGTACTATTCTGATAAAACTGAAGTAAATTCACTATTTAAGTCATGTTGATGATGTTACAATAGTCCACATTATAGGTGAAATATACTTTCTGTTGGTGATAAAAGTAGTGGACACTGTTCTCTTTCCGTGGCTAATCCTCCAGTTTCTTGACAGCACCACACAGCTCAGTTTTAAGGGTCCTAAATCTTCCCTCCTTTTCAGATATTTTTGGCATAGACTCTAGAATATGACAGAAGAGCTCCACTTAGTTCATTGTTTCGAAGCTATGACATTTGTTCCCCCCCCCCCACCCCCTCCTTCCTCCTGCCCTCACTATCCACTCATACCTTGAATGACACTGTCTAGCACCAAGTTGGACGTCAGTCCAGAACCATCTTTCCTATGAAAGCTCAAACATTTTATATACATGTTTATTCATGATTTTTATAAACACACTTAGATTACAAATGTGTAACATGTAATGCTATGTGTATTGTTATAACATGACAAGAAAATAAAATGCAGTTATATGGCGATTTAATAACCTTAGGCAAGTGAAAATTAATGCTTAGAGATACAGACACAAAACACTGTACACATTCTATGTGATAACACAAATAAATTAACTCTGAAAGTAATACCATCAATCACTCAACTAGGCAGGACACTAATATGTGTATAAAAAACAAAACCTTCTTAAATATTACACTTAATATTTATTACATGTGACTTCACCCAAAAGCATGTCACAGCTGCTCAGTCAGTGATATTACTTAAAACTGATTTATCTGCTTGTAGTTTCTGATGTCCTTTTCTCTTCTCTTCAGTTCTCCTCCCCTTGACTTCAATTTATATTTAATACCTCTTTTGACCTCCTATTCAGTTACTACTGCTCCCTACATTCAGTTCTAAATTGCTATTCCCTTCCTGTATATCAAATTTATATACTGCTTTTTCATTTAACTTTCTAGCTCTTCAGTTTCTCTTACTATCTTTCTTTAATTACATTTTCTTCTTTGAGAAGTCTTGATTTCTTTTTTGGAATTAATGTCTACTTTTGTCTCACCTCTGCCACATTCCCATTTTGTTCCCCTCGATGTTTCTGATTTCCTGCTTATACTCTCTGGCATTTATACAGTCTCACCTACTAAAATTTATAAGTAAATAAATGAATTAATCTTTCCCTAATTTTTCAATACTGAATACTACATCTTCTTGTCCTACTCTGTCACCTTTAAATTTGGATTTGAATGTAATGTCATCCAGTTCACTACGATAATTGTTCCTTTTTCAAAAAATGGAACAATGTCCACATCAGAAAGTTAAATTTCTGCAAGCTTTCCTTGGTGTGGGTTACTTCAATATCTTTGGATCTGTAGCAGGTCTCTCTGTTAAACTCACGTGATTTTACTGAAGTACTTACTATTTTTGAAACAAATACATACTGAAATGCTTTGAATAAAAGATTGTGAATTTTTGGTTTAGATTTTTGATTCTTTATCGATATTGGTCATTGTTTTCAAAGTTCTCATTTTGCTTTAGATTCTAAACCTCTAAATTCATATGTAATTTAGTCTGTAAAATGAGAGAAAGACAACCACTCACCTACAGCAGATTGATAATCGGAGCACAGAAATACATAACAAAAAACAGTATCACACTAGCTTTTGAGCAAAAACATTCACGCACACAACTGTACAGGCACCGAAACATAAACTCCTATGGCCACAATAAGACTGTTTATTGGCAGCACGTAATCTAGTTCTCTGTTTACACAATTCTATCAACAAGAAAATTGACTTGACAATACTACAAAGTTATGTACAGACAGAATATCTTGCCAGTAATTTTTGTCAGAAAGCAAAATTTCAGTACTGCCAGGAGACTCATTTGTAAGTGAAACTTTAATACTGGCATTCAGATCTATTACTACCTTCTACAAGGAGGAAAGAAGGATAGGTTGGCGCAGGCCACAGAGGAGAGGATGGGTGCTCAAATCCCAGGGTTAAAGGACACATTTTTGTGAAGACGGGGGGAAACAAAGATAAAGGGAATGGGCAGTCAGAGATAGTATATGGGTGAACACTATGCCACCTGCAGTCCAGAGATAATATAAGGACTAGATGGAAAACAAAATATGGGTAAAGGAAGATAAATGTGTAGTCAAATAAATAGTACAATTAAAAATTTCAAAAGAGATGTGGGAAAAAGAAAAAAAAAGAGGGAGGAAGAGTAATGTAGATAAAAAAAGAAGAAGATAAGGAACTAAATGAATAAATATTTTTAAAAATGTAAATGGAGTTAGAGGATTTTAAGTTAATAGAGATTAAGTCCAGGAAAGTGGCAGGATGTGAGGTTGTGTCAAAGAACAGATTCCCATTTCTAAAGTACAAGGAAGCTAGTGTTGGATGAGATGACCCAAACAGCCTCTTTGGTGTAGCAGGTTGTAAGGAGGGCAATTCCTCAAGCCTTCAGTGACTGCTGGTGCAAAATCTTATTAAAAAATGTATCACAAACCAAAATAAAATTTGTTTATATTTAAAGGCTGCTTGACACCTAATTTAGTGTCTAAACAGCCATGAATGGCAGAAGAACTGAAACTGTGAGTAGCAAAGTAAAATTGGAAATGTTGAATTCTGTTTCCAAATGCTCCTTTAATAATAAAGGCACAGAAGTACTGTCCCAGTTTACTTCTCTCGCCATTGCGAAGGTGAGTGATATAGATGTCAGTGTCAGTGTTATTGAGACATAGCTAAAACAAGGTTCGGAGGTCTGATTGATCCCTGTCAGATTTTAAATCTGAGTTTGCTCCAATTGCAACCATAAGATATTATAGATCCCTAGAAAAAAATTTTGCCCAGTGGCTGCAAGAAAATAAGGGTACTCTCATCTGCAAGAAGGGTATCAGAAATGATCCACAAAACTAGCATCCAGTTTATTGACATTCATATGTTGTAGAATTCTGAAATATTTCTGAGCTCTAACTTACTGAGGTGCCTTGAACTGAATGAGCTCCTCCATGACAACCAATGTGGATTCTGAAAACATCCATCATGCAAAACCTAACTTCTATTTTTCTCATCTGACAACCTGAAAGTCACATATCAAGGCCATCAGTTGGATGCAGTATTACATGACTTCCAAGAAAGTACCACACTAATTTTTTCTAACAAAAATATGATCATGTATGATGTCAAACAAAATTTGTGTGGCTTAAGAACTGAGGGAAGATGCAGCCTGTTAAATCAGATGGATACTTATTGACAGAAGTCAGGTGTACCCCAGGGAAATGTACTGGACTAAACAATTTAATGGTGAGCTTGGACTTTTTGCACATCACAGTTATATGTAATGAAGTACTATATGAAAAAATATCCAATTAAATCTTGATAAGAGTTCAAAGTGGTGCAAAGATTGGCAAGTTGTTTTAAATGAAACACATCACAAAATGTGGAAAAGTAAATTCTTGTGACTACAGTGTCAATAAGTTACAATTGGAATCAATCAAATTATTTGAATTTGTGGGTATAATAAACTGGAAGGATGTGAAATGAAATGATTACAAGATTTAAACCTTAGGTAATGCATGTTACAGATTTTGATTCATTGTCAGGATATTGGAAAAATGCAGTCAGTCTGGAAGAGATACTGCTTACAAAGCACTTGTGCATCACATCTGAAAAATAATGCTATAATCTATGAGGGACATATTAATTGAGACCAAAAGGGGGTACTGAACACACAGAGTGAAGTGTGGCATGAATGATTACAAGTTTGTTTGATTCACATAAAAGCATCATGGAAAAGTTTAAAAACCTGTATGCTTGAGGACAGATCTAGCAAAATGCTATATACAAAATTTTAAGAACCAGTGATAAGCAAAGAATATATATGGCTCCCAAGGGAACCTTGAAGACAGCATTAGGCTAACTGCTGTTTCCACAGAGGCTTTAAAACAGACATTCTTCCCTCGCTGCATATTTTATTGAAATGAGAAGAAATCATAACATGTGGCAAAATGTTAAGTACTCTTAACCATGCACCTCACAGTAGTTTTCAGAGTATGAAATGTACATGTATCCAAGTCTCTTGAGTCCTGCTGCAGAGCATTCTCAGCAGCTGAGCACTTGGTGTCGCCAAAACTGATAGATCTTCTACGAGGGCAGTTCAATAAGTAATGCAACACATTTTTTTCTGAAACAGGGATTGTTTTATTCAGCATTGAAATACACCAGGTTATTCCCCAATCTTTTAGCTACACAACACAATTTTTCAACGTAATCTCCATTCAATGCTACGGCCTTACGCCACCTTGAAATGAGGGCCAGTATGCCTGCACGGTACCATTCCACTGGTCGATGTCGGAGCCAACGTCGTACTGCATCAATAACTTCTTCATCATCCGCGTAGTGCCTCCCATGGATTGCGTCCTTCATTGGGCCAAACATATGGAAATCTGATGGTGCGAGATCGGGGCTGGAGGGTGCATGAGGAAGAACAGTCCACTGAAGTTTTGTGAGCTCCTCTCGGGTGCAAAGACTTGTGTGAGGTCTTGCGTTGTCATGAAGAAGGAGAAGTTCGTTCAGATTTTTGTGCCTACGAACACGCTGAAGTCGTTTCTTCAATTTCTGAAGAGTAGCACAATATACTTCAGAGTTGATCGTTTGACCATGGGGAAGGACATCGAACAGAATAACCCCTTCAGCGTCCCAGAAGACTGTAACCATGACTTTACCGGCTGAGGGTATGGCTTTAAACTTTTTCTTGGTAAGGGAGTGGGTGTGACGCCACTCCATTGATTGCTGTTTTGTTTCAGGTTCGAAGTGATGAACCCATGTTTCATCACCTGTAACGATCTTTGACAAGAAATTGTCACCCTCAGCCACATGATGAGCACGAAATTCCGCACAGATGGTTCTCCTTTGCTCTTTATGGTGTTCGGTTAGACAACGAGGGACCCAGCAGCAACAAACCTTTGAATATCCCAACTGGTGAACGATTGTGACAGCACTACCAACAGAGATGTCAAGTTGAGCACTGAGTTGTTTGATGGTGATCCGTCGATCATCTCGAACGAGTGTGTTCGCACGCTCCGCCATTGCAGGAGTCACAGCTGTGCACGGCCGGCCCGCACGCGGGAGATCAGACAGTCTTGCTTGACCTTGCGGCGATGATGACACACGCTTTGCCCAACAACTCACCATGCTTTTGTCCACTGCCAGATCACTGTAGACATTCTGCAAGCGCCTATGAATATCTGAGATGCCCTGGTTTTCCGCCAAAAGACACTCGATCACTGCCCATTGTTTGCAACGCACATCCGTTACAGATGCCATTTTAACAGCTCCGTACAGCGCTGCCACCTGTTGGAAGTCAATGAAACTATACGAGACGAAGCGGGAATGTTTGAAAATATTCCGCAAGAAATTTCCGGTTTTTTCAACGAAAATTGGCCGAGAAAAAAAAATGTGTTGCATTACTTATTGAACTGCCCTCGTATGTCCACTCACAGGCTCAGCCAGTTTGGTGGTCATCCCTGTTCAAAATGCCAAGCAGTGAACAAATGTAAATTGGTAAACAACATGTAAATTTCCACATGTTGCTCTGCCTTTTATGTTGTTTGGTTTACCAGTTATGCTGCTAGAGTAAGTGGTAGTTGTTTGGTATTAGAGAAAGTTTTACAGTTTAAATGATTGCAGGTGTAGGAATCTTAAAACCCTCAGCTTCACACAATTGCTTTCATAGGTCTCCATATTCCTCCTAACTTACCTACGCCCCTCCCACCACTTTTCACCATTTCCAAAAGTACATAAAACTGGATGAATATTCTATTGTAGCTGGCTTCTAAGCTACTAACAAATCCAGCACCTCCAACCCATCACTCAGAGCTTCACAGCCTACACAAAAGACACCAACCACTTTCTGGAATGTTTCAAATCTGCTCCCTCATACACACAGCCTCTCAACCCTAGAACATTACATATGTAAATGCCTACTGAAAACACTCCATATACACTACTGGCCATTAAAATTGGTACACCAAGAAGAAATGCAGAGGATAAATGGGTATTCACTGGACAAATATATTATACTAGAACTGACATGTGATTACATTTTCACACAATTTGGGTGCATAGATCCTGAGAAATAAGTACCCAGAATAACCACCTCTGGCCATAATAACAGCCATGATATGCCTGGGCATTGAGTTAAACAGAGCTTGGATGGCATGTACAAGTACAGCTGCCCATGCAACTACAACACGATACCACAGTTCATCAAGAGTAGTGACTGGCGTATTGTGACGAGCCAGTTGCTCGGCCACCATTGTTTTCAATTGGTGAGAGATCTGGAGAATGTGCTGTCCGGGACAGCAGTTGAACGTTTTCCGTATCCAGAAAGGCCCGTACAGGACCTGCAACATGCGGCCGTGCATTATCCTGCTGAAATGTAGGGTTTCGCAGGGACTGAATGAAAGGTAGAGCCACAAGTTGTAACACATCTGAAATGTAACATCCACTGTTCAAAGTGCCATCAGTGGGAACAAGAGGTGACCGAGACATGTAACCAATGGCACCCCATACCATACCATAATCCAGCATGGCAGTGACGAATACATGCTTCCAATGTTCGTTCACCATGATGTCGCCAAATCATATCGCATGTGCTCCTGTCTGTGATGCAACATAAAGGGTAACCACAGCCATGGTCTCCAAACTGATAGTCCATGATGCTGCAAATGTCGTCAAACTGTTCATGGAGATGGTTGTTGTCTTGCAAACGTCCCCATCTGTTGACTCAGGGATTGAGACATAGCTGCACGATCTGTTACAGCCATGCAGGTAAGATGCCTGTCATCTCGACTGCTAGTGATGCAAGGCCGTTGGGATCCAGCATGGCGTTTTGTATTACCCTCCTGAACCCACCGATTCCATATTCTGCTAACAGTCATTGAATCTCGACCAATGCGAGGAGCAATGTCGCAATACAATAAACTGCAATCGCGATATGCTACAATCCAATGTTTATCAAAGTCGGAAATGTGATGGTACACATTTCTCCATCTTACATGGGGCATCACAAGAATATTTCACCAGACAACACTGGTAAACTGCTGTTTGTGTATGAGAAATTGGTTGGAAACTTTCCTCATGTCAGCACGTTGTAGATGTCACCACCAGTGCCAACCTTTTGTGAATTCTCTGAAAAGCTAATCATTTGCATATCAAAGCATCTTCTTCCTGTCAGTTAAATTTTGCATCTATAGCATGGTTTCTTCGTGGTGTAACAATTTTAATGGCCAGTAGTGTAGCTTCATTTATTGCTACCCTAAACAATGTGGTGCTTTAGAAGAATGCTGAAGATTAGATGGGTAGAGCACATAACTAAATGAGGAGGTACTGAATAGAATAGGGGAAAAGAGGAGCTTGTGGCACAACTTGACTAGAAGAAGGGATCGGTTGGTAGGACATGTTCTGAGATATCGAGGGATCACCGATTTAGTGTTGGAGGGCAGCGTGGAGGGTAAAAATCGTAGAGGGAGACCAAGAGATGAATACACTAAGCAGATTCAGAAGGATGTAGGCTGCAGTAGGTACTGGGAGATGAAGAAGCTTGCACAGGATAGAGTAGCATGGAGAGCTGCATCAAACCAGTCTCAGGACTAAAGACCACAACAACAACAAACAACCAATTCCATCCCTATGCATAACTACTTCACTTTGAGGACCACACACACAGATAGAATATTGTGGGAACCAGGATGGCCCCATTGAATGCTAACATTTCCATGGACTGCATGGATGAGGTAATCATCAATGCTCAGAAACTGGACTCCTTGGTTTGGTATAGATTTACTGTTAGTGTCATTGGGCCCTGACACAATGCAAACAACAACTCCTTCATTCTATGCAATAGCTTAACTCCTTTTTCCAGCTCAAATTTCCAAATCCAAAACCATGTTCCAAGACACTGATCTCTATTTCACTGAAGCTCACAGCAAAACCTGCCTGCACCATGCCAGATTCCACTCACTCTATAACAAACATTCCCTTCCACACAGCTACTCATCCATGGAAAATGTATCTGCTCCACCATCAAATCCCTCAACACTTACACAAAATAACCTCTCTCTCTCTCTCTACTACCCCATAAATCTTATCCACAATACAAACCTTCCTGGCACTATCCTCCTCTTGTCCTCTGACTAATACAACTCCTACTTCCAAGAACTGCAGAAGCACCCCTTCTTGCCATCCAGGCCACAAATGTGTCAATACTTGGTCCATCAAGGCTAGAACTTTAAAAATAAATCATCCCTACCCACTGTCACCTTCTGTTACCTCATACCCTCCATAACATCCCTGTCAGACAATAAGATGGTTCTAGACCTTAGCCCCACCCCCAGTTTTATACACCTGCAATTGTTCCTTCTCTGAAGCACATCCCAAGCATCCATGACTACACACTAACGTTAAAGGAAGAGCAACATGTGAAATAATACATATTTTTTGCTAACGCTTGTGTGATCATTGCATGGCCTTTTGTTTGAGGATGACCATCACCCAACTGGTTGAATAAATGAACAGACATAGAAGAACTGACTATCTTGAGGCATACCCAGTATCCAAATGCTGATCATGCTCCGCAGCATGGTTCAAGGGCCCTGTGAGCACACTACAGCTCACAGGCTATTTGGACATTAGTTCCCTGAAGTACAGGAATGGGAACTTCCACTCCAACATATCCTCACATTTTGCCACCCTACTGGTTTAAACTACCACTAATATACAACTGTCTTAGTCCTTTTTTAAAATCATTACTATATTTTTTTTAATTTAATCGTTTACTTATTTACTTACTCAGATGCTTTCATTATTAATTGATAATTATTATTTTCATTGCAGTCTCCTCTCTCATCATTTTATCATTTTGTCATTTCCTTTTCAGTTTTTAATTGCACTGTTTCATTTAGTTAATCATTTCTGTTTCCCCATGCATCTTTCAGTTCTCAGTCTGTCACAGTGCTGACCAATATACTATCCTTCACCACTCATTCTTTATTATGCCTATCCTTCATATTTGTTTCCTCTCAGCCTCACAACAGATGGTGTCCCCCATCCTGGGATCTGAGTGATCTGTTGCTCATTTCTAATTTTGCCTCTGTTCTCCTTGAGGAAGGAACTAATAGTTCTTAAAGCTAGGATAATTGTTAATTTTTAAATGTGTCTTTTGGCAATACTGGAATTTATCATCCTGAACATAATTAGTGTGCAGCCATTCTGACTCTTTACAATTTTATATTCAGAATTCCATCATAATTAATCACACAATTTGCAATAGAGAAAAATACTACATACCTTAAGTGTTGTTGAAGAAGCATACTTTCGAACATCAGGAGGCAATATGAAAGCATGTTTAGCTGGTAGCGGTATGTGGGGTAATAACTGATCCCATGGTCTTGGTGTACCCAATACAGCCACATAGCGTCCAGCTAAGGTCCAAATGCGAACAGTATTATCAGCACTCGAGCTTTAAAAACACAAAGATGACAAACTCACATTTGTTTGAATCCAGTACAATACTTTTTAGAAATATTTAATTAGTTGACACTTTCAGTTTATAAGTATCATCATTTGAGAGGCAAAACTAATGGAGACAGCACGGTAATGTAAATTCCTGGCTACAGCCACTGGCTCAGGAACTGTTTGACGGTGTGTGACTGAGTGAATATATACAAAGAGAGTATAGTAGAAACGTTGCAACAAACTTTGAGGGGTTGTAGAGGGTATTTTGAAAAACAAAGCAAGGATAGGAAACCTTACCCAGAAACATCCCCAATGATTCACCAGCTCCTGTGCACCAGGCCTCCTCTTTGGCAGCAAATGTGACTTTGTATGTTGACAGTCCTAGATGGAATGTCTCACATTGTTTGTTATTCAGTGACTGATACTGACTGATGGAGCTAGCTGCTGCATAGGAAGGCCTTGTCTCCTATGAATTTGATGCTCTATTGCCTTGGTGGATGGCAGTTTTGGACATAGGTTTCCATCTGCAGTTTATTTTCCTGCTGAGACCCTCTAAAATCTCCAGTAATTTTCAATATCCAGGAGAAAATTAAACTGCAGATGGAAACCTGTGTCTGAAACCATCATTCATCAAGGCAATAGGGCATAGGACACAAGGTATGTCTACATACCAGTTAGCTCTGTCATCTCCAATGGTGATCATGGCAGTCCCAATCACTGAATAAGAAATACTACTGCAAGATATTCTGCCTACAGTCCGACTGCATACAAAGTCATGTTTTCTGCTGAAGGGGCAGCCTAATGGTAGGTGCCAGCACCTAAAATTTCATTGCTCTATACCATCATTGGGTAACTTTTCTGGTCATGTGTTCCTATCCTCAATTTGTTCCTCAAGACACCCTCTGCACCCTCTGACATTTAACAAAACATCTCTGAGACACCAATGGAGTGGGTGTCACGAAGAACAAACTGAAAGGAGTTGCCAGTGCCTCTATCCTTGATGGTCCTTGTGTATTTGTAGGCTGTAACAATTTTGTGTGTGTGTGTGTGTGTGTGTGTGTGTGTGTGTGTGTGTGTGTGTGTGTGTGTGTGTGTGTAAGAGAGAGAGAGAGAAAGAGAGAGAGGATGTGAAGGTGGATAAGTACTGAAACATCAGATAGCAGCCATCAGCTTTCACATGATGTCATCAAGATAGCAGACAGAATCTTAACACCTTCATCCAATGTAGTGATCATAAGAACACAGATCAATACAATCAAGTAGACAGAAACAACTGCATAGCAAAAAATTTAGTTGAGATTATTCCAAGAAGAATATGAAAGTAGCAGGAGTCTTGAAAGAATTAGATATTGGATGGAAAGAAATAAAATACACAACATAACACCCAAACAAAAAATTATGCAAATTACCATTATGCCAACACTAAATAAATCTCCTGAAAATCTAACAAATTTGGTAGTATCATTTTCATTTAACTTATGTAAGTAAACTGATCTTTATGATACCAGTTAATGAAGAACCTGCAAAACATAGTACTAAAAACTAAAACTCATTTAATTTATGTAGCTAGAACAAAGCCCACAATACCAGGGAACCAAAATTCACTCTAGAAACTGGTATGAAAAAAATCACTTAACCAGAAGTAAGTGTGAATCTATGAGGGTTTTTGCAGCATGGCAGTGCAAAAAAATCTTCACATGTTTCTTGCTGCATAAGACTGCAGTGTGAGAAACATTGCCCATATGATAGTTTGTAGGGGGAGGGGCAGCTAGACCTGGATGTGTGGAGTACCTTTAATTCTTTAGAAGCTGAGTGGCAATTTGTACATAGCCATAAAAAAGTTCCATTTCCGACACTGATAAGAACCCCCATAATACATCTACATCTACATCTACATCTATACTTCGCGAGCCACCTTACGGTGTGTGGTGGAGGGTACTTATTGTACCACTATCTGATCCCCCCTTCCCTGTTCCATTCACGAATTGTGCGTGGGAAGAACGACTGCTTGTAAGTCTCCGTATTTGCTCTAATTTCTCGGATCTTTTCGTTGTGATCATTACGCGAGATATATGTGGGCGGTAGTAATATGTTGCCCATCTCTTCCCGGAATGTGCTCTCTCGTAATTTCGATAATAAACCTCTCCGTATTGCATAACGCCTTTCTTGAAGTGTCCGTCACTGGAGCTTGTTCAGCATCTCCGTAACGCTCTCGCGCTGACTAAATGTCCCCATGACGAATCGCCCTGCTTTTCGCTGGATCATGTCTATCTCTTCTATTAATCCAACCTGGTAAGGGTCCCATACTGATGAGCAATACTCAAGAATCGGACGAACAAGCGTTTTGTAAGCTACTTCTTTCGTCGATGAGTCACATTTTCTTAGAATTCTTCCTATGAATCTCAACCTGGCGCCTGCTTTTCCCACTATTTGTTTTATGTGATCATTCCACTTCAGATCGCTCCGGATAGTAACTCCTAAGTATTTTACGGTCGTTACCGCTTCCAATGATTTACCACCTATGGCATAATCGTACTGGAATGGATTTCTGCCCCTATGTATGCGCATTATATTACATTTATCTACGTTTAGGGAAAGCTGCCAGCTGTCGCACCATGCATTAATCCTCTGCAGGTCCTCCTGGAGTACGTACGAGTCTTCTGATGTTGCTACTTTCTTGTAGACAACCGTGTCATCTGCAAATAGCCTCACGGAGCTACCGATGTTGTCAACTAAGTCATTTATGTATATTGTAAACAATAAAGGTCCTATCACGCTTCCCTGCGGTACTCCCGAAATTACCTCTACATCTGCAGATTTTGAACCGTTAAGAATGACATGTTGTGTTCTTTCTTCTAGAAAATCCTGAATCCAATCACAAACCTGGTCCGATATTCCGTAAGCTCGTATTTTTTTCACTAAACGTAAGTGCGGAACCGTATCAAATGCCTTCCTGAAGTCCAGGAATACGGCATCAATCTGCTCGCCAGTGTCTACGGCACTGTGAATTTCTTGGGCAAATAGGGCGAGCTGAGTTTCACATGATCTCTGTTTGCGGAATCCATGTTGGTTATGATGAAGGAGATTTGTATTATCTAAGAACGTCATAATACGAGAACACAAAACATGTTCCATTATTCTACAACAGATTGATGTAAGCGAAATAGGCCTATAATTATTCGCATCTGATTTATGACCCTTCTTGAAAATGGGAACGACCTGCGCTTTCTTCCAGTCGCTAGGTACTTTACGTTCTTCCAGCGATCTACGATAAATTGCTGATAGAAAGGGGGCAAGTTCTTTAGCATAATCACTGTAGAATCTTAAGGGTATCTCGTCTGGTCTGGATGCTTTTCCGCTACTAAGTGATAGCAGTTGTTTTTCAATTCCGATATCGTTTATTTCAATATTTTCCATTTTGGCGTCCGTGCGACGGCTGAAGTCAGGGACCGTGTTACGATTTTCCGCAGTGAAACAGTTTCGGGACACTGAATTCGGTATTTCTGCCTTTCTTCGGTCGTCCTCTGTTTCGGTGCCATCGTGGTCAACGAGTGACTGAATAGGGGATTTAGATCCGCTTACCGATTTTACGTATGACCAAAACTTTTTAGGGTTCTTGTTTAGATTGTTTGCCAATGTTTTATGTTCGAATTCGTTGAATGCTTCTCTCATTGCTCTCTTTACGCTCTTTTTCGCTTTGTTCAGCTTTTCCTTATCAGCTATGATTCGACTACTCTTAAACCTGTGATGAAGCTTTCTTTGTTTCCGTAGTACCTTTCGTACATGATTGTTATACCACGGTGGATCTTTCCCCTCGCTTTGGACCTTAGTCGGTACGAACTTATCTAAGGCGTACTGGACGATGTTCCTGAATTTTTTCCATTTTTGTTCCACATCCTCTTCCTCAGAAATGAACGTTTGATGGTGGTCACTCAGATATTCTGTGATTTGTGCCCTATCACTCTTGTTAAGCAAATATATTTTCCTTCCTTTCTTGGCATTTCTTATTACACTTGTAGTCATTGATGCAACCACTGACTTATGATCACTGATACCCTCTTCTACGTTCACGGAGTCGAAAAGTTCCGGTCTATTTGTTGCTATGAGGTCTAAAACGACATTTAAATCATTTTCTTGGAATGAAAACACCTGATAATATTAGAGACAGTGTCTGGGAAGTAAGGATGAATGATAAAGTGCTGTAGAACATACAAAATTTATTGAAAATTTAATTTCTTTTACAAACACATTAAGTAATTTCTCTCATACATGTATGAAAATTATCTCCTCCATATGACCACCCAAGGCAATGTGGCAATGAGCTATGCATTCACTGATGTTCTTGATGATATGTTCACACACATCTGGTAGAATGCCATTAATAAATATAAACTCTGTCCACAAGCCCTAGCTGACCCAGCAGTACCAACTGGCCACCGTGTCATCCTCAACCTACAGGTGTCACTGGATATGCATGTGGAGGGGCATGTGGTCAGCACACTGCTCTCTCAGCCATATGGCAGTTTCCAAGTCGAGAGCCACTACTTCTCAGTCAAGTAGCTCCTCAGTTTGCCTCACAAGGGCTGAGTGCACCCCACTTGCCAATAGTGCTCAGCAGGCCATCCAAATGCTAGCCCAGCCCAACAGTGCTTAATGTCAGTGATCGGACGGGAACTGGTGTTACCACTACGGCAAGGCTGTTGGCTGGAATTCCATTAACAACAAATTTAATTTTATCCCTCAATAGGTGTATTGTTTGTGGTTTGTTCATGTAAATTTTTGATTTCACAAATCCCCTCCATATGACCACCCAAGCCCATGTGGCAATGAGATATGCATTCATTAAAGTTCTCAATGATATGTTCACAAACATCTGGCGGAATGCCATTAATAACCAATTTAATTTTATTCCTCAATTGGTGTGTTCTTTGTGGTTTGTTCACGTAAACTTTTGATTTCATAAATCCCCACAAAAAAGGGCACAAGGTGTAAGATCACATGATCTGGCATGACATTCCTGATTGCCATGCAAAGATATAATTTTTTGAGGAAACTTCATTGACCAGAGCAATCATTTCATGGGATATGTGACATATCACACCATCTTGTTGAAACCAGAAATCATCATTTTCGTCAATAAGAGGGAAAGACCAATCAGAAATCATGTTTTGGTAATGGTCACCATTCCCAGTGGTGCCAGCACCCTTGTCATTTTCAAAAAAGTACATGCAAATCACTCTTTCTGCCCAGAAACCACACCACACACTTGTGGGTTGTGGATGCATCTTATCTTTCACTGTAACTCACAGATTTTCACTACCCCAAATTCTGCAGTTCTGCTTGTTGATGTACCCACTGAAGTGGAAGTGTGTCGCATCTGAGAAAATTAATCTTTTTGTGAAGTTCTCATTCTCCACTTGTTGAGCCAAAATCCATTGAGCAAATCAATGTCTCTTTCCACAATCTTATGTAAGTTGAATCTTGTAAGCATGCATTTTCAGATTTTTTGAAAGGGTTTCATGCAGTGAACTTTGTGATAAATTCAGTTGTTAAGCTCATTGGTAAACTGATTTTCTGGGGCTTATGATCACATTGTCACATGTGACTGCAATGTTTTCTTGTGTTCAAACAGAACATGTTCATCCTGGTTTCTTAATGTTTGAAGCAGAACCCATGGTCTCAAACTTCTGGATCAACTTCCGAACTGATGATTCAGTTAGAGCAGTATTACGTCAGAGTGTCACACACAGTTCACGAATGGTTGCCATGGGACTTCTGCTGTTTTTGTAATAACTTTTTATCACTTGGTTACATTGTTCAGTGGTCATCTGTTCCATAATGAAAATGAACATCAGAAAACAATCTCACCACACAAAAGCTATCAGGCAACTATCAGGCAACTAATGAGAAGCATTGCAGATAACAAACATGAAAAAACTATGGCTGCCAGCCATCATATGACAAAATGGAGCAAAATTCATATTCGTCCTTACTCTTCTTGGACACCCGGTATTTTTTTGTTTTGTGGTACCAAAGGAGGGAGGGGTGAGGGGGGGGGATGCCATCATTGAGTATGAGTGCAACATTTTGGAAAAGCTGTTCTCTCCTTCCATCATCTGGCAAAGTGCCAGTGTGTCAGAGTCCATCTCTTTGTATAGGTATCAGCATTGGGCATTAAAATCTCACAACAGTCACTCCACAACAGCCTAACAACAGCCCAGCTGCATCTTTACATAGCTGACAACTCATGTCTGCCTTCCACTGTGATGCAGAGTTCTGTCTCTCCTATCTTGTTGCTTTAAAGGCTGGTTGGAAAGTGGTGCTGAGCACAAAATACATATCACAATTAAAAATATTCATCAACACTGATATCTTGAATGCTTCCTTAACATTGCTGTCCTGTAAATCATTAACTGAGCAGACAACAGTCCCGTAAATCATTAACTGAGCAGACAACAGAAATCTTTGTTGAATCAAATGTGCTTTTCTGTTTAGCAGTTCTTGGTCAGTGCATATTTATTTTCTTGCTTCAGTCTCATGTTGTATACATGTTCCATGCAACATAGGAAACCACAACTCTGCACATGTTTGATATAAGCTCTTCCACATCCACACATGATATTTGCCATTTCCAGGCATACAAAGTCTGAGGTTATCTTTCATACTGACCAGAGGTTCCCTTATTTCTACAAGTGGGTAAAATATGGACTTGATTCCTTTTTTAGATAGGATGTCATGTACCTAGTGCTCACAGGGAGACATCAAACCTAACAGACACATACGTCCTCCTGGAATAGCACATAGTGCTTGTAGACTTGATTTGTTTGCTAATGTTTGCTGGATACTACGGTCGCCTATAAATTTTCTTGTACAGCTGGTCTTTCTATTCAGTCTTTCTATTCAGTCTCCACCTAGCTTGGATCCTCTTACCCAAAGATTTTGTGAATTAGCCAGAGAAAGAGCTCACTTCTCTCTTCAGAAAACGTAAAGCACTGGTAACCAGAGTTCCATCATTTCAATGATATATTACAATATATTTTACAAAGAGCACCAGGTTCCTCCTCCTTTCTGGTCTGTATACAATAGAACATGTCAGGTACATTAATTTTACATAAAATTCATTGCTAATGCAGGGTCTTTGGTAATTCCTTGGCAGTCCACCACAGCACCTTCCATCAGTGACTGCACAGAATAACATGTCCACCACAGCAAGTGATGATTTCCATTCAACACACATGCCCAAGAGAGGTGTAACTCCTAAATATATTCTTGGCTCTGTGTAAACAGAAAGCTAGTGACAGTGTTTTGCTCCACCCTAGTCAAAATAACTTAAAATAATAGCTCTTCTAGAGGTTGAAAATATTATTATCACAGTAATAAAAGAGATTTACAACTGAAGCAGTATTTTCAACCCCTGGTATAATGCTGAGTTGCGGATGTTCTTCCAACAGGATTGTTAATAGTTTTTCTCTCTATACTCATGTCAATATTTGCATTTCTCAAAGAGCCTGAGAGTGCACTATCGCATTTACCCCACCCAGCTAACCACGTGGTCTAATGCAATTCTTCCCGAGCAGGAAGGCATGCCAGTCCCCAGCACAAATCTGCACGGTGGATTAGTGTCGAGGTCCGGACTGCCGACCAGCCTATGGATGGTTTTTAAGGCATTTTTCCATCTACCTCAGTGAATGTTGGCTGGTCCCCCTTAATCCACTTCAGTTGCACTATGTCAGCGATTGCTGCACAAACACTGTCTCCCTGTACACGTACACCATAATTACTCTTCCATGCAAACATTTGGGGTTGCACTTGTCTGGTACGAGACATTCCCCAGGGAATCCACTGGGGGCTGAACTGCACAATAACCCTGAGTTCGGTGTGGGGCGGCAGGGAGGTGGGTGGACTGCTGTTGCCTGTTGTGGAGTTCTGAGCAACTGAGAGCTATGGTGGGGCAAAGCCTCTCCATCATTTCTAGGTCCCCAGTTTAATACAAATACATACCATGGTATTTACTAACAAAATGTCATGTAACACTACAAGGTCTTGCACATTTCTTGTAGAAGCTGCACCAAGAATTTCAGGAATGCAATGTACTACTCTGTCTCATAGTTTTCTCCTTCTTTACTCCTGTCATTTCATCTGTGTGTCTGCAAGTTCCATCTTGGTTTCCTCATTTCTCTAGCTGTTGAAACAAAAGTCTAGTTTAAGTGTTCTGTCTCCATCAATAAGTTGCTGCCACCACATACATTTTTTACTCTGAGCACTGGAATTATCAAAGCAGACTATGATTGAGTAATATAATTTTGATCTCATACTTTTAAGACCTCATATACAAAGTTACACAAAATAGCTATTTTTTTTATAAATGCTCTATTTCATTAAAATGTAATATTCAGTGGACAGTTTTCAAAATACAGGTGATAATAGTACATGTGATGCTTACAATAGTATTTTCCTTGAAAGAATATTCTGTACAAATCAAGCAAAGGTGAAAATTCAGTGAGCAGATAGTTGCTTATTTCTAAATTGGCACAGCTTATGTCAAGGCACTTATTGTCCTCTTCTTAGCAAACATTTTACTTCTTCCAAACATTTAAGTCTCACATGTTATTCATGTGCTCAGTAAAATTCCAATCACAAATAGTGACCATTATCAAAATTTAGTAATATAGTTTTGAAGCCCAGAGTTTTTGGTTCCAAACACGCCAACTTTCACCAGAATTTGTGAAAAGGATAGATTGGTACTCATGAGATGGACGAGAAACTGAGATGCAGACAGCCACAATGAAAACACTGCTACACATTTAAGTTTTTGGCCAAAATAGGAAACACACACGTATACACACAAGCACACAAAACACAGAGACATGATGATTGTCCCTATTCACTGTGGCCAGACTGAGGGCTGCAACAGTAACGGATCAAACCAGTGATTTGGTGTGATTTTCAGGAGGTATGGGCAGAGAGGGGGAATGATAAAAGGGTAGAGGTATGGGAAGGTGTGTTCCAGGTTGTGGCAGCACACAGAGACATGAGGGGGATAGGGCAGGGCTGTTAGGTGCAGTCGGGAGATGTGGCTAAGGGGCAGCGAGGGGGGGAAGCCAAATGGAGAAAAGTCAAGAAGGGAAAAAGACTATAGGGTGAGTTGGTGTAATACACTGAAGCACCAAAGAAACTAGTATAGGCATGCATATTCAAATACAGAGATATTTAAACAGGCAGAATATAGCTCTGTTGTTAGCAATGCCTATATAAGACAAAAAGTGTCTGGCACAGTTGTTAGATTGGTTACTGTTGCTACATTTGCAGGTTATCAAGATTTAAGAGAGTTTGAACGTGGTGTTGTAGTTGGTGCATGAGCGATGGGACATAGCATCTCTGAGGCAGCGATGAAGCTGGGATTTTTCTGTATGACCATTTCACAAGTGTAGTGTGAATATCAGAAAATTGGTAAAATATAAAATCTCTGGCATTGCTGCAGCTGGAAAAAGATCCTGCAAGATTGTGCCCAACAATGACAAGAGAATTGTTCAACGTGACAGAAGTGCAACCCTTCCATAAATTGCTATCAATTTCAATGCTGGGCCAACAAGTGTCAGCATGCAAACCATTCAATGAAACACCATCAATATGAGCTTGTGAAGGCCCACTCATGTATCCTTGATGACTGCATGACAAAAAGCTTTACGCCTTACCTGGGCCTGTCAACACTGACATTGGACTGTTGATGACTGGAAACATGTTGACTGGTCAGATGAGTCTCGTTTCAAATTGTATTAAGCAGATGACCTCATGAATCCATGGACCCTACATGACAGCAGGGATTCATGAAGCTGGTGGAGGCTATGTAATGGTGTGATATGGGATCCACAATATGTCTAGATGTGATTCAGACAGGTGACACGTATGTAAGCATCCTGTCTAATCTCCTGCATCCATTCATGTCCATTTTGCATTCCAAAGCAGTTGGGCAATTCCAGCAAGACACTGCAGCAACCTACACATCTAGAATTGCTACAGAGTGGCTCCAGGAACACTCTTCAGAGTTTAAATGCTTATGCTGGCCACCAAACTCCCCAGACTTGAACATTACTGAGCACATATGGGATTCCTTGCAACATGTTGTTTGGAAGAGATCTCCACCCCCTCATACCCTTGTGGATTTATGGACAACCCTGCAGGATTCTTAGTTTCAGTTCCCTCTAGCAGTACTTCAGACATTAGTTGAGTCCATGCCATGTCATGTTGTGGCACTTCTGCAGGCTCCCAGCGATCCTACATAATATTAGGCAGGTGTACCAGTTTCTTTGGCTGTTCAGTGTATAAGGCTGTGTAATGCTGGAGGTGGGAGCAGGTAAGGGGATAGGTAAGTGAAAGACAGGGACTAGTGAAGATTGAAGCCAGGGGAGTTACAGGAATGTAGAATATGTTTTAGAGGGAGTTCCCATCAGCACAATTCAGAAGAGCCAGTGTTGATAGGAAGGGCCCAGATGGCACAGTCTGTCTAGCAGTTAAAACATCACCCTTAATGTGTGAGAGGAAAGCATTTTAACTACCAATGATGCCAACTGTGAATAAAATATACAGTCTTTTGTTCTATCTATATCTGGACAATGGTAATAGTGAATTCTCAGTCATATCATAAGATCAACGTAACAGTTTGGGCCTCCACCATTCACAAGTATGAAGACAAGTTAAAACTAGAAAATTTCAAGCACAGATAATAAAATCTGGGCTGATATTACCTCTTCAGAGAATGTTGACATGAGGAAGGAATTTCAGATCGGAATGGGAAGATAGTCCCATTTCATAGTGAAGCACATTTTGTTGGGAAGCATGCTCAGAAACTGGGTGGTCCAGCTGTCCCTTGGCCACAATTTGGCACTGGCTGGATCAAATGGCTCTGAGCACTATGGGACTTAACATCTGAGGTTATCAGTCCCATAGAACTTAGAACTACTTGAACCTAACTAACCTAAGGACATCACACATATCTATGCCCCAGGCAGGATTCGAACCTGCGACCGTAGTGGTTGCGTGGTTCCAGACTTAAGTTGGCACTGGCCATTCATGTGGATGGACAGCTTTTCAGTAGTAAAGGAGTAGAAATGGAATTGAGCACATGATGAGAATCAAAACCCTGGCACAGAATGTGATACAATTACTCCATTTCTGGGTGGTACTGAATCCTAAACCACCTGAGGAATGCTCCTTTGTGGCTGTAGTTGGTGGTGTTAGATGACTGGAGAGACAAAGCATGGAAGATGTGTTTCTGTAATTTTGGTCTGTGAAGGCCTCAGTGAGACACTTACTACATTTGGAAAGGGACTGCTCTTCACACACAGATGTGATGACCATGGGTTGCTAGGCTGTATGGAAGGGACTCCTTGGTGTGAAATGGGTGGCAGTTGTCAAAGTGGAGGTATTGCTGGTGATTGTTAGATTTGATGTTGATGGAGGTATAGATGTAGCCATGCTTTAGATGGAGGTTAACGCTGAGAAATGTGGCTTTTTGGGTTGAGGAGGACCAAGTGAAGCAAATAGTTGAGGAGGTCTTGAGGTTTTGGAGGAATATGGATAGGATATCCTCACCCTCAGTCCAGATCACAAACATGTCATCAGTGAATCTGATACAGCTGAAGGGTTTGGGGTTCCATGTGGTTAGGAAGGATTCCTCTAAATTGCCCATGGATAAGTTGGCATAGGATTGCTGTACAGTGGATTCTTTTTAGGTGATGCCTTTTGGAGGAAAGGTTGATGACTTTGTTCCTGCTCTGTTTCGATTCTGGATGATAGTTGGTAGTGAGAGGGAGTTTCTGAGGGTGTGGCAAGGTTTCTTAGCTATGAGACGATGTGGGGGAGGTTTGGAGGCTCTCGTAGAGGTGATGAATAGTGGTAGTCCAAGGTGGGAGTAGGAGGCAAACAATTTGGAGATATTTTGTAGTGGAGTTGTGCTTGTTGCTCTATGTTCAGGAGGGCAAGAATTTCAGTGGGAGTAGCTTGATGGTCAGGCCCTTGGGGGGATTTCCATTAGCTAGGCAACAACACAAGAACAGTATGTATGTGGGACTGGGTTCTGGCTACAAAATGGAGAACATTTCTGAATTGGTGGAGATGGAAGGAGCAAGGATCCATAGCGGAAGATATAAATGCAGGTATGTAGGGTAATGGGTGAATATGTGTGTAGGTCTAAACTGACTAGGTGAGGTTAGTGCTGGAATAAAGGAAGAGAGCGAGAGATGGATGGAGGCAGGGGGTTGGTAAGGTTGAGGTCCAACAAGTTTCTGTGGCATAGGAAGGTGCAGAAAATGAAATAAGAAAATACATGGCAGTAAGGAAGTAAGAGTGATAAATTTGAATGTTTATCTTTTATAACCAGCAGATGTATTTATTCCTAGACCTCATGATTTTGTCGTGTTTTCATGTCACATTAGAGGTGGTAGGGAGCTGGCTGGCGAATGGTAAAATGCTGGGCAAATTAAACTGTATTTCCATAAATAACAATTTAGAATGGTACCTCTTAAACAAAATAATCTCTTCACAGCAAAGTTTAACAATTAACATGGAAGAGACAATGACCTTTACACAAAAAACAACTCAAAATAATTAAGTACAATTTTCAAACTTTTAAAAGCATGTAACACAAGTACATTTACAGCAGTGTACAAAATAAAATGGGTCAAGATAACATTGGCAAATTGTGTCCATGTGCTTCAGATCAAGCTACAATAATAATAATAATAATAATAATAATAATCTTGAACAACTAAGTCAGCAGTATAGGGCCAATCAGGTTGTTACAGAGTAGTTTATTAGAATACAAAAACGCTCAACAAAAATATGTCTATAATGTCAGTCCAAATACACCATTGCACACTGCCAGACTAAAACTTTTTATTTTTCAATACTATTAAATTTCTGGCCCACAGCCTATCATAATAACACATCAACAGTCACCTCTCTCAGTGGTGCTATCAATGTTTTATTGTGACTCGTGTACGACTGTGATGGTGTTATCCTAATGCATTACATTCCTCCATGGCATACTGTCAATGCACAGTATTACTGTTCATTTTTGGAGCATCACCTGTGACCAGCTTTGTGAAAGAAGTGGTGACACTTTCTGCTCAACCCACCCATCATTTTGCACGACAGTACACAGATGCATACAACACAAGCTGTGGCCGCTCTGTTCAGTTTATGGGACTGAGAAGTACTGTACCATCCACCATACTCTGCAGACTTAAGTCCTTGTGACTTTCATTTGATTCCAAAGATGAAGGAACCACTTTGTGGCATTTGCTTCAGAACTGTTCCAAAGATTCGACAGGCAATAGACCGCTTCATTCACACCATCAACAGAACAGGCACTGCTAATGGTATACTATGCCTCCCACATTGCTGGGAATGGGTTCTACACAATGCTGGTGACTACTCTGAAGGACTTTAACAGGTGCAAACACGTAACTCTTTTGTATCAACTGTGAATAAGTAGTTGGCACTATTTAAGTTCCAACCCTCGTACATCTGTCCAGTGTTGTATAAAGAATTAAATAGAACCCTGAGGCTGCTCTTGTTCCCATTTTCTTTTTTTAATTTTTTAATTTTTTAAATTAGTTGTTAACTTAGTTCCACACAGACAAAGACACACAGAACAATACAGTGAAGTCCACTTCTTCGAAGTTCCTTCTTGAATTCAGTGCAGTAATAATTGTGAAATTAAGATTAGCTCCCAAGCAACATACAAACTGCATTAATCCTAGTATCATTAATGTAAGATAATGGGAACTCTAGGTTTGAGTTCCAGTTCAGCACAGATTTACATATGTCACTTTAGGCAATACATGTATACCTATTAAAGTTAAGTTGCATATCTGGAATAAATTCAGATTAAAAATACCATCAAACAAAAATTGCATCAGACTAATATCATAATTAATAAATGCCAATTACATTTTGGACAAACACAGTTTGAAATGTCCATGCCTGATCAACCATACAAGATCCTTGAGGGTACAAATGCTCTTAAATACTCATACAAAAAAATAAAAAGCTTCACCCTTGTATCTGCTACCCCTATGACTGAGTAAGCATAGGAAACACTAAGCTAATTATTACCATAACTAACATGTCATAGAAACAATGATTCATATCACCACATCTCTTTTTGCCTTCTCTCTCTCCACATAAAACCTTATGAACTAACTATGTGTGCTAAATGTGGCATCTACATCGTAATAAAAATAAGTGATTTTCATGAGCAATATATTTAGATTTGTATATAGTAATTATGATGTATTCATAAAAGTTTTTTTTTAATTTCTTATTTGCTTAATAGAGAATTGCGTAATATTCGAAGTTCAGTTATACATTATAATTCAATTCTTAAATATTATTACTTCCCACTCTTCACAATTCGAACTTACTACAGGTAAATCAGCATCTCATTTATTGTTCTTATAACAGTGGTTCAGATTCCTTAAGGATGATTACCATTACACCAACTCACTACAATGTACAACACTGTCTGTGGGTCAACTTACACTCTGCTTCTAGATGTCTTTAATTAATCACTTTTATTATGATCTTTTGCTCTAAACTAAATATAAATATATGTTCCCCTACGGGAATGAATTTGGTTCTCTATAGTATTACTTTAGTTACTAACCTTATGATACGTGCACCTTCTAGTCGGTCAAGGGCAGTCGTGTGTATCTTGCAGATACCACCTGGCGTTAATAAACTTTATGTCTTTTAAAACATTAAATTTTTATCATAAAAGTAATATTAGATATTATTCATGGATTATACAAACAAAAGGAAGGTAAAAAATTTATTTAAAAATAAACTATGGTTCAAAACACTCATTTTCTTCCCACAGCATTTCGAGGTACTGATATTTAGTTTCTGTGTACAAATGTCAATTTTATACAGGATTATGTCTGAAATTTTGGTTACTCAAAATACTAATGGTATTTAAAAGTTGAAGTAAAATCAATGCAGACATTTCTTGAATGATGTAAACGAAACATACCATCTATATATCTCACAGCTGATTATTTATAAGCTGAAATACAACCATTGCAAATATTTCTTGAATGCTGTAAACAAATAAACTTTCCGCATATTTCGCATTTTAAATGGGTGATTCTCGTTTTCTTGCTAACCAAACATGGCCTACATCTTTTCTGCAGATGCTCCTGAGGTTAAGCTTCTTCTCTCTGTTTTTGCTGTTGGTGTTCGTCTTCTGTGTGTGACACATTTAAAAGTTTTGTATGGAGGTCTCATTACTTTAGTACTTCTTCTTTTTACATGTTCCTGCACAAGTAATTTCAAAAGATGTACGAGATATTTTCTTCTCTTGAGATTATTGCTGGTATTTCCTTTCCAGATTGTAAAGGAAATTTATGGCAGTAGCATTCATCATCGAAAAAAACTCCACCAGAGGCCATCACTTTGTGTTTCTTGTGACATTGAAAGACCCCACAAAATTTGTTGACAGTATCAATGCCTTCTTTTGTGTGACTGTAAAAAGTTATAACTACTGGTTTCTTGTTATCACCCATTTCTTCATCGATTTATCCATTGATGTGAAGGCTGGATATCAACAAAACATTCTTGTACTTTTTTGCCACATGGGAAAAGCAAAAAGCAAACAGACTTGTGTGGGGATCTTGGTTTCTGGTTGCTGTGAATTCTGGAGGAACCTGAGGTTTATTTTTATGTAACATGCCAATGTATGAAATTTTTTTTATGCCAATTCCTTTATATTTCTCCCACTGTAGAAAATGGGTGCTGCTAACCTTTTCACAACATTGAATGGTTTATTGCCTATGCTAAATGGACCTTATGGTTAGTTTCCAGCATATATTTCCATATTATATGTATAACATAACCAAGAGTTGCTCAAAGCATGAATTTTTATGCCACATTTCACATTTGCCCTTTTTTTTTTTTTTTGACGACTCCATGGAGTGCTTTGTGCACAATGATCATATATGTTAAATTAAAAGGAAGGTCAGCATTGGCCATAATATTTGATAGCAGAATCGATTTTCGATCATATGGTGATCATCTTCAGTGCTGGCAGTGTCTTAGAACAGCTTGAAATGTGGATTTGTTGCTCTAATCTTTGTTATCTTCTGAGCTGGACTGAGTACTCAGTTTCATATCAGGATCTCCATCTCTTTCCAATACATGCTGTTCTCCATCACTGTCTCTCTTCTCTATAAAGCTGTTGTCCTGACCATCCTCATTGTCGATATCACGCACAGTTGCATTTATCACAGTTTCAGCATCAAAAGGATTGTTTAAGTTGTACATCTCTTTTTCCCCCATAGTACCTAAGAAATAAATATGAAATGAAACAATAAATAATGTGATACAAGCATTGAAGGTCGTGTGTATCTGACACATACAATTCGGTTTAATTTCATTGTTGATTCAAGACATATGTAAATTCCCCATTTACTCTGCTTTAAATGACTAATAATAAGCATTAAACATTTAACAATAAATAATGGAAAATTAAAAGCTAAAAACTTACATGGGGGTTCGCTGATATTCCTCAGAAGCAAAACATGCTGTTTACCATAGTGAGCAGTGGCCAGGACTGAAGTAGGGTGGGGTCAAAAGAGGAGGCTATAAAAAAGGAAAAGGGGGATTTCCCTCCTTTCGGCTTTCCATGAAAAGGTAATGAACATTGTCGCTGCATATCTGACACATACCACATGAATTGGAAGGTTAATACTAGACAACAGCTTTGTAAAGTCTTGTACCAAGGATAAGGGAGAGGATGTTATGATGGGTGGCTGGTATCCTCTTTCTACAACACAAATGCACATTTTGATTAACATGGTTCTTTATTTACCTGAACAGATAGCTGCTACTTAACTTTAATAGAGTCCATGTGTTGTGGTACAAACACTTTTTTAATAATCCTCTTGCAGACAATATCAATAATCTTCCTATGGTTACAGTTCTTGTAGCTATGTACTATTGTAACCTGTGATGTGCTACACCCACTCCACAAATGGACTGACAGATGCCAAACTGGAGTGCAAGTTAGTGTGTCACTGACTGAGCTGGTGAACAAGATGAGCTAGTGACTGAGACCCTCCAGTCCGCGGCAGCGGTCTAAATACTTGCAATCAAGAGGGTGTTGGTGGCATATTACCTGTGAGTGTGTCTCCTGATAAGCACACTTCATCCAGCACCTACTACCTATTTTCACAGGACATCTTTGCTGACCAGTGTGCTGCTGACAGCTTACACTAGCACATTCCTCCCCCCAGAAATGTCACACTGTTGTTGTGTCGGGAGGATGTGAACAACAATAGGGATGGAGGCAGGACACTGAACATCAAGATGGGCTGGGTGCCTTGACTGTGGAGGATGGCATACTCCTGACCATACCCCGCCATCTGGTTCATGAGGCAACAGGACCATCCTACAGAAAACTGCTGCCAGGGCACAAGTCCAGGCCTGAGAGCATGTCTGGAGTGATGATAGTGATGGCGATGACAATTACGGGTCCACATCCATTGGGTTGTTGAGTGGGGATGGTGGGCTCAATGGCACATTGTCCATCTACTCCTCCTGGAATGCCCTGGTGGCACCAGCGGTTGGCTGCGATGGCCACACAGTCCTGTGAGGAAGTAAATCTGGGGGAAGAAAAGCAGCAGAATCATGGGGCAGATGACATGCATGAATTTGGTTCAGGTGGTGGCACTGAAAACCATCAAGGCCTGCAATGAAGTACATAAAAGAGCCAATGCATTAATGGATCATGACAATTTTCCAGTGCACACAGTTTCCATAAACCTGAAAAGAAGAAGATTCATGTGGCACAAAGAGATACTTGTGAACACTGGTGGTGGGTGTAGCAAGTGTAGCAGCATCCAACGGCAACGGTCCTGCAGAATTTCCACTGGTGATGGTCTGTCTCGTGGGTGGGAGCAATAGGAGATGAGAAAGAGTTGCAGCACCTCTTCCTGCGTGTGGATGGTGCAAAGCCTGGCCATCTGTTGTTTAAAAGTGCATATGAAATATTATGCTTCTCTGTTGGACTGGGGGTGAAATGCAGTACTTGTTAGATGACAAATGCCATTTTGTTCGCAAAACTGTTTGAGTCACGTGAAGCGAACTGTGGTTCTTTGTCCAGTACAAGTACTTCTGGAAAACCTTCTATACAAGATATGGAGGAAAATGATTGAATGATGTTATGTGATGTCATAGAAGCCACAAGCACTGCAAATGGGAACTTGCTAAAAGAGTCTACCACCATGACCCAATGTATGTTCCAAAATGGTCCTGCAAACTCAATGTGCACTCATTGCCATGATGATTGAGTCTTAGGTCAAGAGTAGATTGGCTTTCTGTGCATGTGTGACACTGTGATGTTAGCTGTTCAATTTGGGCACCCAGGGCCTGGCAAGTACAGTGTCAGTGTGATAACTGTTTAGTGTGGACAATTCTCAAATGTCCTTGGTGCAGCAGTCACCACACATCCTTTTATAACACTTTGGTAGTAAGTGCACTCAATTGTCCACTGTCATTCTGAATGAGAATCACATCCTATTGGGCTGAAAGTTAGATCAATGTATAAAACATAGGCACACAAGTGAGTCTTGAATACTGTTCAATGAACGAGGCCAAGATGTGCGAATGTAATGCAACAAAACCTTGAAGTCTGGGTCTGTTCCATGGCCTGGCCAATTCTGATGTAGTGCAAGGGAAAAGATTCCAGAATTTCAGAGACAAGCACATTGAATTGGCAACAAGACATGGCAGATGCATCAAAATCAGAGCCTAGGCCTATTGGAAGGTGAGATAGGGTGTCTGCATTGCCATGCTTTGCCGTAGGTTTGTACAGAATGTCATACTGATACTGTGAAATCAACAAAGCTAAACGTTGCAGTTTTTGAGCTGTGAGTGTAGGAACTGGCATTTGAAGGATGAAACAAGGACTGCAAAGGCTTGTGATCTGGCAGGTCACGCATTGCAAGCAAGTGAGATTGGAGGGGGTGCACACCCTGACTGTTTATCACATGACTTAAGTACTGTTGTTCAGTTAAAAAAAAGTCACACTTTTCTAGATGACACATTGAGTCCTGCTTCTGACAACACTCGAAAAAGAGTACGCAAATTGGCAATGTGTTCCTCTGATGTATGACCTGAGATGACAATATCATCAAGGTAGTTTGAACAAAATGGCACTTGTGCAGTCAGCTGTTCCAAGTAATGCTGAAAAATTGCGAGTGCAGAAGTGCTGCTGAATGGCAAATGCAAATACTTAAACAGTCCCAAGTGTTTATTTATAATAAACACTTTCTGTGATTCTGCATCCAATGGAATTTGCAAGTAGGCATCACACTAATCTGTCTTAGGAAACTAACGCACTGCACCAAGCCTGTCCATGAGTTCCTCAGGACAAGGTAACAAATAAGTGTCAAGTACTGTCTATGGGTTGACTGTAGACTTGAAGTCAACTCAAATGCCAATGCAACCAGAAGGCTTAGGCAACAAAACAAGAGAGGACTTACCCAGGCTAGCTTCAATGGGAGCAATTACACAATTACCTTGTAATTCTTTTGGTTCACTGCCTACTTTGTCCCTTAAGGCAATTGGAACAGGGCAGACACAAAAACCTTAGGGTGTGCATTTTCTTTCAATATAACATGTGCTACAAAGTTATTAGCTTTTCCCATTCCTTCTGAAAATAGTTGAGGGGCTAGCTACATTGTCTTTTGGTTCAAACACAGTCTCGGAAAGGACATTGTCTTGTATGCTAAGTCCAAACAAATCAAAGGCATCTAAACCAAATATGTTCTCACTGTCTCTTGATTTCAACACAGTAAAATTCACTGTCCTAATGTAAGATTTGCAAGTGGCAGGCAAACTACACTGTCTGAGTGCTGGAATTTCTTGTAAGCAGTGAGGTGCTTGCTAGATGTAGAAAAGTATAGTGAGTCTAATTGTTTGTATGTGGCATGATTAAGCAAAGTTATTGAGGCGCCTGTGCCTAACTGAAAGTTCACACCATGGGCAGCAGTTTGTAATGGGACAAACAGTTTGTTAGAACTTCATTGCACAGCACTAGGGTGAGAAACAGGCACAACATTAAACTTACTTTTGTCAGAACCTGTTGTAGGTTTTGAAAACACAGTGTTCACTGGATTTGACCAAGCTTTTCTGGTAGCAGGCAAAAGTGACAGTTTTGTGCTGTTGCAAACACAGTGCTTGGACATGGCCTTGGTTTCCACGCGTGTAGCCTGTTGTATTATGTGATGTACAGGCCTGTTTTTTATGATGAGCAAAACATCTACAGCAAGACATCACTAAATTCAGAGGCCTGTTTACATGTCCACATGGCTGTCCATGTGGCTGTGTACATGCTCATTGTTGAGGCTATTTGGGGTGGTTGTGAACAAGGACTGACTCGACCCAACAAATCAAGGCCTGGTCAAACTTATCAGCTGCTATAGCACCTGAATCATATTGCTCTAAGGTTTGCAAGACTTGGGGAAGTGATGGATCAAAGTGCTTTAAGATCTTTAAGATAAGGAGGGAGATGGCAAAACAAGAGGGGAAGTAAAAATATCCCAGGTTATTTTGTCACATCACCCCCTCATTGAATTGAGACTTTGCAAATAGCTAACTTGGCAATTGAAAGACCACATGTGAAGCCAGAAAGTGGGTTAAATGATCTACACACAAAAAAATATTACATACAAATCTTATCAAAACTTCAGTACATATGTTTTTTTCAAATTTGTTCATACATGAACTGGCCATATTAAAATCCCCATACAACATATTTACATACAGTGTACTGTACACTCTCACAAAATATCCATGAGTTATACCTTTAATAGAACCTGGGCATCTTCATCATAAGTGATGTCCTTTTTCAGTAAACAAAGATTCCATTCAAAGATTCGTATCATTTCATACAAGTCCTGTCTTTCCAAAACAAATAAATCCTTATGGGTTGCAAAAAGTTAAATAACACTGCACATTGCAGTGCACTTTTTAGACAGAAAATTTCCCTCGATCAATGTTTTGTATTTTTCACAAGCACTTTCACATTTTTAAAGAGCTTTTACACATTTTCTCACCAAGTTGTCCACACCTTCAACAGTTCCAAGTGGCAGTCACTAAGGAAATGCACTGCAACATTTCCCTTGGAGGTGGTTCTCCTATGCCACAGTACATGAAGAAATTAGATGGAATACCCTACTTCAGTACATTTACTTTTACTTCTAACTTAGTATAAAAAACATTTCACATTAATGGAAAATAATAGTTATTACTTCATAAATAAATACATTACATAGTTCTCATAATATTACAATAATTAGCACTAAAATTGACTGTAGTACAAAAGGTGGTGACTAGTAAAAATTTAAAATCAAGTGCACATAACACCAAAAAACTTTACTCTAAGTCATAACTCAGTCTGAAACTTGTTAAACTTGAAAGACTTTTGTTTCTTTCCCATTTGCAAAATAGCAAAAACTGAAGATGTGGAGTAGCATAGATTTAATAATCATTATGTTGTGTAAAAAGAATAGTCACCATCACATAATGTAATTACTACTCAGATCAAAACCAAGGGGATGGAAGTTGTACTGAATCATTGCCCCACTTCTCTACTCAATTCTGAGCACTACTCTCACTCAACCAGAAAATTAAATCTTCACAGAATCACAAAATGTTACCAAATAATTGAGTCCAAACATTCACATTACTCTAGCACCGTAGTTATAAATTAATCAGCAAACTTATTGTTCTTTGTTTCAGTATTACCACTTTAAGCTTATAATTCCTCAGAACACAAACAGAAGTTTTCAGATAATGTATGGATCCAATGATGCAGCATTATATGACTTGTACCTCCTCACTAAAATTTTGCTCTTTCTGTTAAATTCTCATTCCCAGCTGTAGTGTCATGAATTGCACAATATAAACAGTACACAAGTGTTGTCTAGTTCAAAATTAGATCATCAATACAGTTACACCACATATATTTGTATACATTCATCTTTTTCATTAATCATGTCTGTCAGCTCCATTATTTTTACTTACCTTTCTTATCCTGTTAGCTAGTGGAGTGCATTCTCAAAAAACACCACTACTGCAGATAAAGGCTCCCTAACCATTAAGAACCTAACATTTTATTATTTCATTATTACTTCATTAACTAATAAATAAACACCAACTCTACTTATACAATGCAAAATTGATTTTACTGAAAAACACTCCACAATATTGGATCCTTATGCTAAGGCAAACTTTACTCTCATTACCGATCAGACAAGATTATCACTTAGAAAAACTATTACTTCACTGAATTCCATCAAATTGCTTAAGATTCTAGCCTGAAGGGTGATATATATACAAATCTTGCCTATTCTTTCCACCTACATTAGTCCAGGCAACTATGTTTAAAGTTGCAATTCCTTAATGTTAGAAAAAGCTGTACCATGACACATTTCTATGGGTAGATAGTTATCTCAATATACTGACTGCTCTGGAAACAAATACTTCTATTATACCACAATTAATATGAAGATCTAATATTCAGGATGGATTTTACTGCATATTGCCTCTGCTGCTGCACCAACGAGCTTGTGTGAACTACTGCTAAATGGGTGTGATTATTGGTGCAACCAACCTGAACACCCTCCTCACTGGTGAACCTGAGCTGTAATGGCTTCCGTTTTCGCCATTTTACTGTGTCTGCGACCTCCGCTTTGGTTATTCCTGCATGTGTTACATCGACACAGCATTTGAACAATGACTTCAGCCCAGCGCCTAATGCCGGATTTTGTGATCCACATGCATCATGTTGCGGGTGATGTACACCCACCAGGACTGCAACACAATGCCTCTCACTCGATGATTCCACCGATTTCGCTGGAAGTTTTCAAGCCTGCAGCAATAAGTGAGGTTAGGAGTGTGCATGACTCTGGCTATCAAAAGCCTTTGTTCCCACCACATGTGCCCTCCCTCATCGACTGTTCAGTTACCTCTTAAGGATCTCTGTGCAGTGTGGGACCAATGCCGATTTCCGCAAATGCTTTGTCGGACAACCTACTACCGCCAGGACAATGATTTGCCACGCCGAAATCCGTGCAGTACCACGTGGATACCTGTCGCATGGCCGGAACTGCTTCGTTCACAGGTCAACCTCCTCAGCATCCAACCAAGCCCACACCTGCCTTGGTTCAGCATCAGCACATGCCTTCCTACTTTGATACCTCGGCCTGCAACAGGAACAATAACTTGTTATCTGTGCCTGACATCCACCTCCATCCCACTGCAACGCCTCAGTGTTTTGTGCCACGACATTCACCTTATCCGCACACCGTTTTGAGTGAAGTGACTATGAACAGTTAACATTCACATGTTCCACCCAACATTCGACATCATTTTCCTCACTGTGCTTCTGGACAGCCTGCACCTCTGCAGCCTCCCTGGAACACAGGTGGCCCCGGCTCTGATCATACGTCGAGCTTTCTGCGGACTAACACGCGTCCTCCAACTTTGAATTTATTCTCACCTGTCACCCCTGCGCCGGCTCCAGTCGTGCTTCTGCTACCATTCTCAGCACATCTCGGTGCCTCATCCATGTCGGCCTTCTGCAACACATCAATCCGAACACACCCGCAACATGTTGAGCATCTGCAACCGCAATCAACACATTATGGTGTCTCACCCGTGTCGGCCTTCGGCGTCGCAACAGATCACGCTCAACCACAATGTGTAACATTCACGCTGCCACCCAAACAGCCATTGTTGCCACATCCCCTGGAGGCACACTCTCCTGGAATACTACAGCAACAACAGCTCGATTCAGGCAGTGCCCCGACGAACTCAACTCAACCTGTTCTTCCGAACATTCTACAACGCTTACCGACACTGCTGCCGTTTAATCCCGACAGAGCTACAACCTGGTTCAAAATTGTGGATGAAGTGTTTGACCATTACAAACTCGATGAGTCAACCAGGTTTCTGTGCCTCATCACTCACCTGCACGACCAGGAGGACTTGATTGCTGACCTGGTCGACACCCCGGACTCATCTACCCGCTACACTGTAGCAAAAAACGACAGTTCTACGTTGGCTTGCATGCTCAACTGAGACAGCAATACTGCAAATGCTCCATGTCAAGCAACTAGGCAACGGCAAACCTTCCCAGCTCTGGAGATGGCTACGTGCCCTGGTCAGCGCCAATCTACTCTCTGACACAGCTCTCCTCGTCATCTGGTCAGATAAACTGTCTCCTCACATCCGCTTTGCTCTGGCTCAAAGGTCTCCTGAACCTGTTGAGCAAAGAATGACAATTGCTGACAATCTACATGAGACATCACTGCTCTATTTCGAGAGCCACTGCCTACCTGACAAGCCTCAGGTTTAGGCTCATCGTCCTGCAGCCAGATGCGGCCAGGGCTGTACTGTGCCGACCATTCCGCTCGCTCCGGGAACCAGTAAACAAGCAACTGGGACATAACTGGCTCTGCCCATGGTCACGGCCCCTCCTGCAACTGAACCTGTTGCGACCACCAAACCTTGGCCACTGCCACTCGCAATGAACGTTCCGCAGGAAATGCAACTGCACTACCCATACTGTTACTTCCACACACAGTTTGGTGAGGCGGCACAGAACTGCAGACTACCCTGCTACTTCCCTAATGCCAATCGCAGGTAGGTCTGGGTGCTGCCTCCTGCACACAACATGACAGGTACCCCCCAGCACTCCATTCTGTCCCGGAACGACCGGATAATTGCGGACGACTTTACATTATATACATTTCGTTGGGATACCTTTTCCTAGTGGACACAGGTGCTGATGTTCCACTGCTGCCTACGTCCTTAGTGTCGTCGAACATCCACCCTCGTCATACTTCACTGCAAGCCGTGAATTCACCTAAACTACAATGATTGGGTTCAACTTCCCTTGTCGTCTCATTCTCCACAAACTGCAAACTCGAGTGGACTTTTGTAGTGTGTGAAATTGATGAACCTATACTAGGCATTGACTTCTTGTAACACCACAAACTTTCACTGGACCTAGTGCGAAACACTGTGTTTCATCATCCATCCAAGACTCACTTCCCCTGTGCTCTGTCGAGCAAGCCCCCCATGACACATCGGTCTGGGCTCATCTCATCCGTACATGCTTGCCTCTGTCGACGACATTACAAGAAACCATGCACAAGTGCCTTGTCAAACTTGAACAAGTCACTTGCCTACGCAAGGAAAACTTTGAGCTCTCCCTCCAGCTCCACAAAACACAGCTCAAGCTCATCAATGCACAACAGAAGTTTGACAGGGAGTTGCTCACAGTCTACAAAGGGATCAAGCATTTTAAGACTGACGTTGAGTGACGCCCTTTCTATATTTTAATGGACCACAAACCCCTAGCTGTGGCCATTACAAACCTGCCAGCTGACCCACCTCCTTGCCGCTTCAGATACATGGACTTCATATCTCAGTTCACCACTGATGTCAGACACATAAAGGTTGACCGAGCGAGGTGGCGCAGTGGTTAGCACACTGGACTCGCATTCGGGAGGATGACAGTTCAATCCCGTCTCCGGACATCCTGATATAGGTTTTCCGTGATTTCCCTAAATCATTTCAGGCAAATGCCGGGATGGTTCCTTTGAAAGGGCATGGCCGATTTCCTTCCCCATCCTTCCCTAACCCGAGCTTGTGCTCCGTCTCTAATGACCTTGTTGTCGATGGGACGTTAAAAAAACACTAACCTAACCTAGCACATAAAGGTTGCTGACAATATAGTTGCTGATTTCCTTTCATGAGTCGACGCCATCCATTCGCTGTTAGACCTCTCTGAACTGCCTAACCTCCAACCCGCTGATGAGGAAACACAAAACCTGATTTCAGACTCTACTTCTTCACTACACTTCATCCGCACCACCTTCCCTGGCATTTCTGGTGAGATCTAGTGCGACGACAGTACAGGCACGTTACGCCCCCTAATCTCAACCATGCTCCGTCGAGCTGTCTTCAAAGCATTGCATAATTTAGCCCACCCCGGTGTTCTTGCATCCACCCTCCTCGCAACTGAGCATTTTGTGTGGAGAAATTTCAACAAGGACTGCCAGCAGTGGGCACACTCCTGCATCACATGCCAATGGTGCAAAGTACACAAGCACATTTCACTCCCCCCTCGGCGCCTTTTTGATCTCTGCTGGGCGTTTCCAGCAGATTCATATTGACATTGTCAGCCCTCTCTCCCCCTCTAACGGCTTTCGTTATGTTCTCTTGTCTATCGACTGAACAACTTGCTGGTTCGAGGCTGTCCCCCTCCCAATATTACTGCAGAAACTGTTACTCAAGCTTTTGTTGAGTCATGGGTATCGTGTTTCGGATGTCCAGCTATCATCACGACTGACCAGGGCAGACAATTCGAGTCAGCCCTGTTCAATGGGATTTGTAACATTTGCGGCATCCGGTGCATCCATACTACAGCATATCACCCGCAAAGTAATTGGTTAGTCGAGCACTGGCACCACACTTTCAATGCGTCTCTTCGACGCCATGACTCTCTATGGAGAGAGACCCTTCCGCTTGTGCTACTCGGCATTCGTGCAATCTATAAGGAAGGCCTCAAAGGCACAATAGCCGAGTTTGTATACGGCCAGAACATTGTTCTCCCTGGCGAACTTGTGAGCCCTTCCGCTTCTCTCCCTCTGTCTGACTTACCTTCCTTCATGGACCACATCAGATGCCACTTCATCAACCTCCATATCCTTCCACCCACGAGCCACTCCTGCCCTAAGGTTCACGTCCCAAAATCTCTGGACAAATGTGAGTACGTCATGCTCCGAGATGACACTGTCCGTGCTCCCCTCCAACCCCCATATACCAGCCTGTACTGAGTTCTCCGGCACTCAGCCAACACCTATGATATCCAGATGAAAGATTCTGCTGTTACAGTCCCTCTCAACAGACTTAAGCCTGCTCATGTTGAGCCTTCTTCTACCCCCCTTCAGGCCACGACCATGCCACTCACTGTCATGGCTCACAACGCTCCAACCACTCCCTCCATGTCAGACTTACACACTCGATTGAGTGACTTACAGCTCCAATTGTCATGCTCTCCTCTGACCTCGCCATCTACGCCGGTCTCACACACTCCGTTGAGTGACTTCCAACTCCAATCATCGAGCTCTCCTCCGACCTCGCCCTCTACTCCAGTCTCATGCACTCCGTCAATGATCACATGCTCCCCACATCGAGCTTACTTACGATCATGCCCTCACCAGCAGGCTCTTTGCCAGTTCCTTCAACCTCTCCACCATCACCTGCCTCACCCTGTCGAGGTTTCTCAGGCCCCCCCCCCCCCCCCCCCCCAATATTGAACATGCCCTTGCTCAAGGTGTTTGTGCCTGTCACCCTGGACATAATCCACGACATCTCAATAATACTGCACGATTATACACTGTTCGTCGTGTGTTTCTCTTCATCCAGTGCTCATGACACAACCTCTGCCATTCCCTGCCACCTGGTGAAATGTGTCCCCCTTCCACTCGACGTTGACCTGGACATGCTTCGTGTGTTCACCATGCCCACCAGAGACATTGTCGTTGTCACTCTGTTACACCCACAAACCGCCTGCCTACCTGTTGCTGCACAACCAGCATGCCCAGAATGATTCCTGGCTCACTTCCACAACTTCCAGATTTGGTGGCTGAACCTTCCTTCACAACATCTACCCACACTGCTCCCCAATGACGCTGTCGAGCTGACCGTGGTCTCCGGCTCCTGCGGACCACCCCTGCTGATGCCATAGTCACCCCCCCTCCCACCCCCCCCCCCCCCCCCGACCACTCAACAGAACTCCGGACTGTGGGGGGGGGGGGGGGCCTTATGCGGTGCCAATGAAAGCGACACCAACATCGATACGTGTTCATCTTTGGACTCTAAGCATTATCTTTGGCTGTTCTGCCATGTTCAGTTCTTTGTGATCCTTGTATGTGTTAAGGTTAATAAATGAACTACTGCTAAATGGGTGTGATTATTGCTGCAACCAACCCGAACAACCTCCTCAAGCTGATTACTTCAGATGTTAATTATAGTTTTCAGATAATCTGCACCTTCTCCTCCACATAATGCTAACACCTTTCATATTCAGTTTACCTTACCTTCCTGACAGAAATTCTTTAACCATAGTACGTACCAATTCACTTTCTTCTATCATCTTATGATTCCCTTACTTATAACTAACACAACATAATATATACATAGATAACACTGGATAAAACTTTTTTAAAATATTTCTATATTTAAGTATCCTACTGCACAAAATCACAATAAAGTCAGATATGGAATGGTTTCGATTTACTTATAAACTACAGATAGGATAGGAGAAGAGTTTGACTGCCTCAGTAAAAACAAAAAATGAGACAGCCAGCTGAGGTAAGAATTATTGCCACATAATGAATCCAACACAAAATGTTTAACCCCCTACTTGCTTGTAGGTCTTACTTATGGTTCAATGCAAGCTCGATTGTCCTAACAAAAACAATACTATCCAAGCTTAGAAACATTTTAAGTTGTTGTGGATCAATATTCAAACATCTCATTGGTGGTACATAGGCTTCCAGGTCAATACCATTCTTCAATCCAAAAATCCTCTTAGTCTTTGTGTAAGCCAATTCATAAGAGTTGTCATGGGCAATGTATACCACTCTGAAAGACCGTGATATACATGCAAAAACTTCTTAATCTCCTCATTTACTTTGCTAGATTTTTCTTTGGTTTGGACAAGGACAATGTCACCTATTCTGAATCTAGTCGGATTCACCCATTTGTCATACCTTCTCTTCCTTCTTGCTGCTTTCTTTTTTCCATCATCTCTTTAGCCAATCAGGTCTTTTCATCCTGTGCTACTTCACTTACCTGAGGGGAATCCACATCTTCTCTGATGATGTTGCTGGGTTTCTCATTGAACATAAGCTCACATGGGGCATATCCTATTTATTTGTTCAATAAGTTGTTGATAATATTTTCAAAATGTTGGATATAACCAGCCCAAGCAGTGTGCTTCTTACTACAGTAAGTCCTGCACAGCCTATTAATCTCTTTTGTAACCTTATCTCTTGTTACCTTATGGGAAATAGGCAGAAATCTTTATGTGTTTTATCTTGTGTATTGCCATACAGTGTTCAAACCTCTCTGAAACAAATTGTGGACCATTGTTAGACAAAAGTGATTTTGGTACCCCTACATTGTGAATGCAATCAGTTGTCAACTTCTCGATTATAGTACTAGTATTTGCCTTCTTAATTGGATACAGTTTTACATATTTTGAAGATGTGTCCAAAACAACAAAAATGTATTTACAACCTCCTGTAGATGCAGTCAACACTTCTGGAAGGCTATAAGCTCTTTAGGTTTGCTAGTGAGGACAGAATGCATTAAGCCAGTTGTGTTTACTCTCTGACATTTATCACACCTTTCTAGTCTCTGTTTAACCCTTCTCCACATGTTGTTAAATATCTCTTGTATCTTAGCTACTGTTTTTCTGGTTCCATAATGTCCATAACTCTCATACAAGTAGTCAATAAATTTATCAACATTTTGGTCAGGAAAGCATAACTTACAGTCCTGATCATTCAAATTTTTCCTCCTAAACAACAAAACTTTATGTATAGTATAGAACTGTTTCACCTTTGGCATGTTGTCTGAATTGTAATACTTGCTTAACCAACCTTAAATTTGGATCCTCATTCTGCTCCCTTCTCATTTGCTTGCAAATTTTCCTAATCAGTTTTTCATCCTTCACTCCCTGCAAATAAAACAACCCTACTTGTTCTTCACAGTTCTCACTACTGTCAGTATCCTTCTTCCCTGCTGGCATCCTAGATAATGCAGCCACCACAATATTGTCTTTTCCTTTTACATACCTTACCTCCAAATCAAATTGTTGCAAATACAAAGCCCACCTAGTTAACCCGGTATGTTTCAGCCTGCTCTTCTGAAGGTAGCTCAAAGCCTTATGATCTGTATAGACTACAGTCTTATGTCCAAGCAACCAGTACTCAAAATTTCAAATTCCAAAAATAACTGCCAAAGCCTCTAATCCTGAAATATAATAGTTCATTTCATGTGGCTAGCAAAAGCAATAGTTTTGTGTTCAAACACCATCTCAGTAGGTACTAATTGGAAAATTTCTACTACCAAATCACAAAAACTTGTATCAGTACTCATACAGAAAGGCAGTGAAAAATTTGGATGTCCTAACATCTTACTATTTACTAATTCTTTTTTCAAACTCAGAAATGCCTCTTCACACTTCTCTGTCCAATTCCACACAACACTCTTTTTCAACAAAATACCAAGACAAGGATGGTTAAATGATTGATCTGATACAAATGTTGGGTAGAAGCCAAACAAGCCAAACATAGCTTTAAGATCCTTCTCGTTCTTTGGCTGTGAGAAATCCGCAATAGCAGCAAGCTTTTTTGTATCCAGCTGTATACCTTCTTTGTTAATCCTGTGATCCAAAAATGAAATTTACTTCTTTACAAATTCACATTTACTTTGTTTTAGTTTCATACCTTTCCTACACATAGGTCCCAGTAGTTCATTTAGAATGTTACAGTGCTTGAACCATTCTGCTCTTGCTACAAGGGTATCATCTACATAGACCATTATTTCATTGGTTAATATCTCACCTAGCACCTTATCAATAGCTCTGACAAACACACACACACAGACAAGTGCAGACCAAATGTCACCACACAATACTGGTAACACTTACCTTCATGCAAAATGCTGTAAATGGCCTAGATTCCTTGGCCAAACTGATATTCCAAAAGCCACAAGTCACATCAACAGAAGTCAGAAATTTACATCCCTGGAACTTTCACAAAATTTCATCTATGTTAGCTGGTCTCTCACTCTTCCCCATTAAAAATTTCATTCAACTTCCTGGCATCCAGAACCAACCTGACACCACTGTTGTTCTTTTCTCACTGCTTTCTTTTTTGAAAATGGAATAATATAAGGTTTCTTGAAAAATGTTTCATGATCCTTAAACTTTAATTTGCACTCAAAATTTTTTACCAAACCCAGCCTGTCTGAACATCCTTACAGTTGCTTAGGAGAATACTTTTTAATTTCTCCCTTTGATTATTTATAACTTCAGTCCTCAATTCCCTTTATTATTTCCAACCTTACTCTCTCCTCCTCTTCTTACTCAGTAACCTGTTCAGTGGTCAAAACTCTTAGTGGCAAAACTAATTCAGTTTGCACACACCCGTCCATACCTCCCAAAAATGATACTTTGTATGTACTTCTGTTGTACTTACAACTAAACTTACGACAAGAAAACTCAATATTTACACACTGTTTGCATAAGAAATTAGTCCCAAATATTACATCAGCGTTGAGATTTTTAATTACCATGAAGTTGCACTCCAACAGCTGTCCTGCCAACTCCACAGTTAATAGTGCCTCTTGTTTCACACTCTTTGATAGCTTACCAGTAGCACCAATCATTTTTATTCCAGAAACATGCATCACTACTATACCCTCTGCACTCTAAATAGATTCAAAAAATACCTGTGAAATGCCATTCCAATCACTACCAATGTCCAGTAAACACTTATCATGTATACCTTGTAGAGTTCCTGTTATTAGAGGGTGTCACACTTCCTTCTTACTTAGCATGTTACCTTATACAACAAATCCTCATTAATCATTTCCCTGGAAAAATTCTCATTCTGCTTACCAAAATGTTTATCAGATCTAGTCAAACCACATATAGCATGGTCCTCTTCCCCAGTGCCACTCTCAAGCTCTTGACTCTTCATTAGGCCCAATATTACCCTCTTTTATTCTTTCTTTACTTAACACATTGTCATCATTATCAATTATAAATTCAAATACCACATACTCGACACTACTGGATTCATCACTACTATCATTACAACTACTGTCAGAATCAGACCCACTGTCACTTTCATTGTCCTCAAATAGTTGGCTAATTAGTTGATCCTTGTTTCCAGTATTAGACCACAAAGCAAAACACCTGAATTCCTTATGTTCCCTTAAAACTTTACCATCCATTTTGACACTTTGGACACCCTGAGCAACATCAACTCACTCTGTTTCATCACTTAATTTTATTACAGTAAGTTCCTTCTCTCTTTTTACAGGATAAACATTGCTTCATGCACCATCATTCAACATTTCGCTAGAATTAGCAATGACACTCATCTCACTACTGTCATTTGCATTACCTTTACCTTTTATTACAGCACATTTATACACACATGGCTCTTGATCACTACCTGCTCTAGTGCAAGCCAAAACTGGAGCATTATGTAGTTTAAATGGTTTAATCCAGAATTAAAATGATCTCCTCCATCTCTTTAACTTGAATTTCTCCTACCATTTCCTTGCCCATTCTGGCTATCTTCCACCCAAACATTCCTTGAATTTCTACTGAAATTAGTCCTGTTCATTTTATTTACCTGAAATTCTCTCTCTGATTGATTATTGTCATCAAAATTCCTCCTACGATCTTCCAGTGATGGCTTCACCATCTCCACTTTATCGACATAATTCAAGAAATCACTAATATTACCCCTAGGGGCGGGCACAAGCAATTCTCTAACATACTGAGGCAACTTAGTTTCTAAACATATAATTATTGATTCACTACCTAGCTCTTTGTCCAAATATTTCAGTTTATTTTTCCAAAGATGACAGAAACTTTTCAGTCTCCTTCCTAGAGTCAAATCTCACTCCTCCCAAAATTCTATCAAAATTCTCTGCTGCTTCTCTTTGGACCAATATTTATCTAAAAATGCTTTCTCAAAGCTTTGCCATGAAGTATAAATATCATCTATCTGAGCTACCCATCCATAACCATTCCCTTTTGAAAAACCTCTCACAAATGACATTTTCTCTTTGTCATTCCAAGTTTCAGAAAAATCATTAAATTCCCTAATGATATCCAGTGAATGTTCATCATATGGTTCAAAAGTTATTAAATTTCTTACAACTAACAAATGCAGGACTCTTTGGGACACTACATACTCTATGCATTAGTTTTTGTACCTCTTCCATCTTTTTCTCTATTTCAGCCAATTTTGAATCTACATTTTTATTTACTTTTACCAGTTTCTCTCTACCACTACTTGGTTTATACCTCCATTTCAAAAGCATTTTTAATCTGATCGATTTGGTTCTCAAATTGAACCCTGTTTTCAGCACAAAATTTCCTGGCCGCTTTGACTTCATCTTTACACTGTTTTTCAGAAGCCTCCATCCTCCTATTACAGTCATTCCAAAGCTTCTTTCTCTCTTCTAGCCATTTACTACTCAGTAATGTCAATTTCTCATTAGTATTCTGTTCTACTCTCTTTATCTTTTCATCATAATATTTAACTATCACCTCAACCTTCTTATTTAATTCTGAAAGACTAAAGCTAACTACCTTAACTTCCTTTTTAATTTCTTTCTTCAGTTCATCTTTTAAGTTAGTCATGTCAGTTTTAATACAAGTAATGTCTTTTTTGTACACATACTACTCAAACTATTCATAATTTTCATTAACATCACTTCCATTTTTCCGTCTGCCAGAAACTTTTGCCCCTGCTGCCTTTTGCTACATCCTCCTCCTTAACCTTAATGATCTCACCCATTTCAGTACTGTTTCCATCTATTTCACTCACATCAGCACACAATGTAGATGATGCTTTTATCATTTCATCTACAACAGGACTATCATCCCCATCATTGAAAGTTACATTCACATCTGATTTACAAACACTATCATCTACAGAACCAGTCCCCTGTTGTCCCTTCACACTGTCTTGTTCATTAAGACCACTCATTATGTATCATTTAATATGAAACGGCTTTTGCTATGAATTACCTTACCTTTACTCACTCTTCTTCTGCTGGTGCTGTTCCTGCTGCTGTGATTGTCATCTTGATTCATTGTCTGCAAGGCTGTTGCAAGTTGTAATTCTCCTGGCGAGGGATCTTGTTTATCTCCAGTCAGCTGTGTCCACCTGCATGCTGATTGGGTGCCCCTATACGCGATGGCTGCTTCCATAGAACCCAAGCGCTGATTAGTTGTTGCATCTCCTTCACATACAATCACTGTACTGGAACCCGTTCTAGAATTCACAGTCACAGTTCTCAAGTAACAATGTATTGTGTCCACTTACAATAGTCCTAACCCAGGGTGCCATATGTGACATTCACCTGCTTTATTTCCTCAGTGTCGAACTACTGCGTTGCTATACTGGCTGAAAAATGGGTGTGGAAATTCAACACTGACTACTTTAAATGATATAGCTGGCAGGTGCACATTTTCATTTCACAGTTCTTTACTTTCACTGTTCATAACCCCCAAATATTCACATTTAATATGGCCAGTTAACTATTGTTTAACTTTCAATAAGCCTCATAGGTTGCAGGCAAACATCTACACACTGCTACTATAGTTTACTGTTGAGCATCTACAAAAACGTAACCACACGTTTCACAGTCTTTTAAAGAAATTGAACAGACACTGTCATTGTTTTAACATATGGCCTATTGGTGTAATACTTATTTCACAGTTAACATGATGCACTGTTGTTGATCTAACCAATACAGGTTCTGCGTCTGAAACTCGGCCGTGGACTGACTGTGTCAGGACCAAAAATCAGGTCCTTATATATTATCACAATAATCGGGACTGAAACTACACATTGTTTGATGTTTAATTTACAGAAATCACAATTAAAACTTAACTCATTAAATTAACTGAATTCACTGAAAAATTGCATCTTTTTAACAGTTTCTTCTAATACAAGCATTAAGCTGTATTATTTGTTTAAATCATGAAATTAACAAATATAGTTACACAAACTGGAAATTACTTTGGAATTAATTTAGGGCTGGCTTTGCTAACATGTTTTCGAATAGAGGCAAATAGATCCTTTAGGAATACCATTAATAATAATAATAATAATAATCAAGGACATGTGGCATCAGGATAAAGTTGACATCATACCGATTATACTATCAACTACAGGAGTCATACCACACAATACCCACCAGTACATCAATGCAATACAGCTACGTCCAAACTTATATATACAACTACAGAAATCTGTAATTATTGATACTTGTTCAATTACCCGAAAGTTCCTAAATGCAATGTAACATATACCGTACAGTTAAAAGGAAGTCACGCTTGATCAAGGTCCGCGTCACCTTCCATTTTTAACCAGACGTAATGTCTGTGACAGGAAAGAGAAATAATAATAAAGATTTTATTCTCTTTAGGCCATTACAGCAATTGACAATGTCAAATGAAGTTACAATTTATAATACAATGTGATAAGGTATTGACTACTGAAATATTTTAGCTTATATTACAATAAATGTACAGTGGGTCATCTGTTGGATTACTGCATTTTATTAGTTGTTCTTCCAAATGTTTACAATTATTACAGAATTTTTATTTGTTTGTATGTCAACAATAGAATTTTAGTTATGAAACAATCGCTGATTTCACCCTATAATGAATTACATACATAAAACTATGCACAAAATTAGATATGATGTTATATTCTTTAAAACTGATGGCCAATCTCTCTCTTTTATGAAAATGCAGATTATACTCACGAATGTTAATGGTAATTAATTAAAAGTGAAAAAATGAATTTAAGGAGGCAGATGGCAAAACAAGAAGGGAAGTAAAAATATCCCAGCTTTTTTCATCAAGCCCTCCTGAAATACATGCAAGAACACAACAACAAATTAGCAAATAGAAACTGGTATCCCTGCAAGCTAAAACACAAGAGAAGCCAGCAAAATCTTTGGCCAAATTGATTAACTTTGATCACCAATATGGTTCTTTATTCACATGAACAGACAGCTGTTACTTAACTTTAATAGAGACCATGTGATGTGGTACAAGCTCTTTTGTAATAGTCCTCTTGCAGACAATATTGGTAATCTTGCTATGTTCACAATTCTTATAGCTATGTACTACTGAATCTGCAATGTGCTATACCCACTCAGTGAGTGGACTGACAGATGCCAAACTGGAGTGCGAGTTAGTGCATCAGTAACTGAGCTAGTGAGCCAGATGAGCTAGTGACTGAGACCCTCCAGTCAGCAGTGGCAGCAGCCTAAATACTTCTGGTCAAGAGGATGTTGGCAGGGTGTTGTTTGTGAGAGTGTCTTTGGCCTCTCTCCTGATAGGTGCACTTGATCCAGCACCTACGGCCAATCTTCATGCTACAACTTTGTCGACCAATGTGCTAGTGACAACTTAAGCCAGCACAAGTTTCTTCCATTTATATGAAGGAGGATGTTGTTTCTACCATCAACTATCTCCTAAGAACTAGCTACAACTTACATTAAATGGGTCAGGAATTTATTCAGGCTTCCATTACCTCAAGAGTCAAACACTATTTGACTAGAAATGCTTTGAAAAACTTACGTCCTTTGGAATCTTAACAATTATTCTTGCTAGAAAAGTGTACAAACCCACAATCAACAATTATACTTATCAAAATATGAAAACAAAACAAAAAATTATTGAAATTTTTTACCCCATAAAAATAATTACATAAATATATAATGGCCATAGGTTACTAGCCTAACTGTCATTATTAGAATTTTTTTTCAAAGTGTGATAAAATATTGAAAGATGATTGGCAGCTAGAGGACAAACATGTCATTTACTATAGAGATCCTTTATAATGCAACAATACTTAGCTGCTCATAAAGCCATAAATATTAATAAGCTGAATTCTTCCACTGCACTACATTAACTATGGAAGAGAAAATGTGCTTTTTTATTTAGAAAATTTGTGCTTTTCACACGAAGCAAATCTTCAATCATTTCTTATACAACAGTTATTGCACAATTAGTAACTATCATGTACCACCACACATACTTCCATCAGCCACAATTAATTACTTTCTCTTGCATATTCATATCCCACAAATTGCTACAAAGACCTCTTACTGGGTCACCCTCTCACCTCTACACTTTACCATTATCATTCATCACCTTCCTTACTAGTGCTTACTTCACAAGCCATCCCTCAGCTAGGGCACCTCAGCTCTAACACCCTAGAATGTACTATACAGGGTGAATCACCGAAAACTTTGAGATGTAACAGTCCATTGAACCCATTTAAAGTATATAAGTGCTGTTATTGGCAGGAACATTTAGGATTAACGTAATTAGGTGAAATCTGCAACAAATGGTTGAGTACATTGGTCAAAGTCATTTCTTTGAAACTGAGATGGATTTGTGTTAAAACAATATCTAAATTAGGGACTGTTGTATTTAAATGAAAAATCAACTGAGAGAATCAAAATTGATTAGTATATTAAAATGTAATTAGCAAAAATGTTATAAGTGGTGTGTAAACATAGGTGGTTCTTTAGGTATTTTGTAAATAATAAATAAAAGACCAATTTTGCCACACACAAAGGGAGACCTGGAAACAAATATATTGGTAGGGACATTTTCCAATCCATGTATCATTTGTATTTTATAAAAATAGTAAAAGTATAGTTAATATTTCATATTTGAATATTTTCACACTCCTAAAATATTAAATGCATAAAATTCAGTAAATGTATTTGCTCTATAAGCGCCACTGCAACTGTTGAAATTTGTCATTAATGTAAGACAACAGCTCTAATTGCAATTTTATTAAAAAAAAACCTTTATAACAATACCGAGGAGTGTTCGAATTTACATATAATGGGGCAGCCATTTGGCACGATAGAGCAGTGTCTTATTAATTTCCGTGCAAGAAGCATGTAATGACTTAAGGATGATGTACGTCAGTGTTATAAGCATGTCAGTACAATTATGAAGTGACAGAATAAGTTCTGAAACTTAATGTTTGTATTTATTATTCATGGCATAATAACCATGTGCAGTTGACAACATGAGCCTGAGGCAGCATCAGATATAAAGAAAATGGATGAGTACACCCTACAAAATTGTAAGCTTTGTTAAATAATAATAATTTCACATGTGGTGGAGGAACTGGGATTGGTCATAATTCTGTAAATTAATCTTACATTTTGTTTCAGAAAAAGCTTGTAACTTCATATTGTGCTTAAGGATTGCACAAGGAAAACAATGAGATGGTAATCACCAGCACTACAATACGAAGAACAGAATGATAATCATCAAAACGAACTAAACTGAAGTAATAAAAAAAGGCATAGAATTTTTTGTTATATATTTGAAAATTTTTTCACTAGCTTTGTTAATATGGACAACAACAGGGAGGTTGATGCAAATATTCAGATTAGTGCAAATATTAGTGGGGAGGAAAAAATGATAATTATGCAAATATTTGCTCATCAGTCCATGATGAAGGTAATGTAGTTAATCGAAACAGTGGAATTGGGGAAAACATTGACCACAATAATTTAAGTGAAGGTACACCTCGAAACAGTGGAATTGGGGAAAACATTGACCACAATAATTTAAGTGAAGGTACACCTTTTCATGAGTTCGAATCAAGTGTGTCTGTTTTGGATAGATTAGTTCAACTAATGGAGGAACAGAAAAAGTCGATTGATGAACATAAAATTTCTCTTGATCAAAAACTTGACTTTATTGAAAAGAAATTAGATGGCTATGAGAACCAAATACATGAAACAAAAGATAGCTCAGAAAAATATTGGGTTCAGGTAGACAAAAATACCAAATATGTGTCAGTTGTAGAGGGCGAAATTTCAACTTTAAAACAAGATCAGCAGGATTTTGAAGGAAGGTTAAATTCTGTAGAAAGAAAAGAAGATAGTTTCGAAAAATGAGATGATTGAAATTGATGCTTTGAAAAGACATTTGCCACAAACAGTACAGTGGAGCCTGATGACACTATTGACAAATGTTTTAGATATGATCACAAATTAGACTTAGCCTGGGAAAGAAATGAAAGGTATAATGACAGGCAAGACGACAGTAGTAGTAGAAATAACAGAGCTTTCAATGATCATTCTGAACATAGGGGTAGGACGGGAGATTTTAGAAATGAAAATGATAGGGGAGATTTTAGAAATGAAAATTATAGGGGATAGTACCAAGGGAACAGTAGATTCAGAAATGATGACAGAAAAAATGGGGAAAGAAATGGTAGGCAGAGACCAGAGAACAGAAATTTTGAACCAAGAAATAGGCAGTGGGGACAAGGTCAAGGAAATGATGGTAACAATTTTGATAACACAAGGAATGGTCCAGAAAACTTAAGGCCTGCCTTGTTTGGAGTGAGACAAATAGAAATAGTATTTATAATCAGGCACATTGTGGTGATTACAGAAAGGGAAGGGGTAGAACAAATAGCGCATACCAAAACTATGTACCCAGAAGACAACTTGAAGTGAACAGAAAGAATTTTGATAGGGAATTTTGGGAGAATTTTTTATATGAGAACAAGGATGAACAAAAAATGAAAATAAAATCTGAATTTAAAATAGAGGAAAACATTTTGACAAATTTCTTTGATAGTAGTAATGTAATATAGTTACTGATAGTGATGAGAACAAATCTAATGAGTATGGTTTAGTTAAAATGTTGAGTGATTGTGAAATGCGTGAAAGAACTGATACTGGTGTTGTATGTATGGAAGCTGAAAATCATGTACTTAGAAATGAAAGTGAAGATGACAGTGTTATTTAAGACAAAATTTCAGTAAGCAATACACAGAAAAAGGATGATGATATGGTAGAGCAGAAGGATCATAGTTGTGAAGTTGTTGGTGTATTTGAAGAAGTGTGTGAAGATGTAAATGAATTTAGTGTTGAGAATAATATTAAGGGTGATGATAATATTTATTATGATGATGATGATGAGGTTGATGATACTATATTGCTCACAGAATTGGATGGAATGGTATATGTAGAAGTTAAGGTTGATGATTGTATGCTAAATGATTTTGGAAACTCCTATGTAAGGTTGAGTGATGATTTTGAAACAAGTAGAAAAGTACATGATAGTTTAATTTTGCCAGTAGATATTAGTGATATTGTGTCTGAATGTGTTAATAAAAATGAGAATGAGTATATTTTTGTTATTGCACATTTATTTTTAAAATATGCAAAATTTTATCCTTTAAAATCATAAATGAAATTTGTCACAATGTGTATTTAGGGAAGGAAAGTTGTTTTGAAAATCTAAAACAGTCATCTAATAGAAAAATAATCAGTGGATGTGTAGAAACAGTAGAAGAAAGCCATGATTGTGACAAAGGGGTGAATTTCTGGGATATAGAGGAGGATCTGTTATTTGAAAATGAAGTCAATGAAATTGGTAAAGAATTTGTAAGACCATATATATTGTAGTACAGATTTCTGATTGGATAGGAAACAGTCTTCTGGACACAGGTAGCCCAATTATAAGATTATCAAAGCAGGATAAGGAATAATGAGAATTTCACATAATATCCAGTAATAGGGGTAAGGGTAAAAGGTGCAACAGGAAAAAGTAGTAAATTGATTACCAGACAAGTCTTACTAAAATTTAAGATTAATTATGTGCAATTTGTACAAGGATGTTTAGTGATTGATAACTTGAATGAAAACATGATATTGAGTATGAACTGGATAGTTAAGGCAAAAGTAATTTTATCTTGGCTGAGATGAAAATAACATTTTGTTGAACCAAAGAGTGGAATTCATGGGGAAGCTAGTATTGTAATAGAAGATCAAGGCCAAAGTAATCTGATTAAGGGGTTGCAAGAGACTAACAGTGATGGTTATTGTGAGGAAGGGGAAGAATTTTGTATTAATGATAACAGTGTTGATGCCTATAGTGAACTGGTAGCTAAAAAGTGTCTAAAACTGAAAGCCTTAATGTAGAGAACATAAGAGAACTAGAGGATTTTTTTGTGGGATTATAGTGACACATTTGGTGTAAAACCTGGGAAAGTAAAAGGGTATCAATGTGAACTGAAATTAAAAGTGCATGATCCATTCTTCATGAAACCATATGCTATTCCCATCTGCAAGAGAAAAGAAGTGGAAAGAGAGTTTCAGCAAATGGAAAAGTGGAAAATAATAGACAGAAGTTGTAGTTCATGCAATAACCATTGGTAGTGGGTTCAAAACAAGATGGTGGTATCCAATTAGTTCTTGATTCAAGACATCTAAATAGATACTTAGTGAGAGAAGCTGACCATCCTGAAAGTATAGATGAACTGCTTAACAAGTTTGAAGATGTTAGGTATATGACTAGCCTTGACTTAACTTCTGGGTTTCATCATATTGAACTGGAGAGAGAGTCTAGAAAATACACTGCAGTTTTGTTTAGTGGAAAAAGTTTTCAGTATTGTGTTTTACAATTTGGTTTAAATGTACTTGTAGCAGAATTCATTAGGGTATTAGAGTTTGTTTTGAGTAAAGAACGCTTGGAAAAATTAATCATATATGTGGATGACATTTCAGTATCAAGCAGAACCTGGGAAGAGCATAAACAAATTTCAAAGGAAATTGGAGAGAAAATGAGACAGGGGGTAATGACACTACACCTGGAAAAATGTAAATTTGATACAACCCAATTAAAAATTCTTGGCCATTGTATAAGTGAAAAAGGGATTTTGCCTGATGGAGAAAAAATTGAGGCCATCACAAAATTCCCAAAACCTAGGAATGAAAAATATTTGAAGTCATATTTTGAATTAGAGAACTTTTATTGAAAATGTGTGAAAACACAGGCACTTAATGCACCATTTTTAAATAACCTGTTAAGAAAAAATGCAGTGTGGGATTGGTCCGATGAATGTCAATTAGCTTTTGAGGAAATTAAAAAAGAGTTGATAGAAAGTGAAATCCTTTATAGGCCTGATTTATCATTGGCAATTTGCTTGATGACTGACAGTTGTGATTATGGTTTAGGGGTACATTTGTTCCACAAAAAGGAAATCAGTGGGGAAATAGAACATCATTCTGTAGCATTTGCAGGAAGAATCTTACAGGAACATGACAGAAATTATATGATTATGGGAAAGGAACTTTTGGTAATAGTATGGGGATGCTAAGAATTTAAAGATTATTTGTTTGGGAATGAGGTCAAAGCCTATACAGATCATAAATCATTAACTTACATGCAGGAATGTAAATTGTATCATGGGAGAATTACCAGGTGGTCAATGTTCTTACACCAGTTTAGATATACAGTTCATTTCATAAAAGGAAAGGAAAATGTAATTGCTGATGCCCTGTCAAGAATGCCAGTGGGAAATGCAAATGATAGTGAAAAAGACAGTCAAGGAAAGAATTTCAAAATTATGTACTTTACAGATGAGAAAGAAGAAAATGAAATTGGCAAAATCTGTAATCAACTGAGGAGATACTAAAATGGTGATGATAATTGGAAGCTTGTTAAAAGTTATTTAGAGACGAAAGGTAATGAGAAGGTACAAATGTACTACCAATTCTTCAAAGGTATTCTATTTTATAGACACAACCCAGACAGTGATGTATGGAAGATCTGCTGGCCAGATTCTCACATCAATACTTTAATAAAATATACACATGAAAGTTTCAGACACTGTGGTGTATTGAAATGTATTCAAAAAGTCCAAGAATGTATATATTTTCTCAACATGTCTGGGAGGGTTAGAACTTTACTTACCAGTTGTGATCACTGCCAAAGAACAATAGCTAGTAACAAAACCAACAAGGGTCTTTTACAAAATGTGATACCTCATAAACAGTTGGATTTAGTGGGAATAGATTTGTATGGCCAACTTCCGAGAGCTAAAGGAGGGTTTCAGTATATTTTTGTTATTGCACATTTATTTTTAAAATATGCAAAATTTTATCCTTTAAAGGAAGCAACTAGCAAGAAAATACCAACCAAATTTGTGAAAGATTATTTTATTAAAGTGGGTATACCAAAAGAAATTTTATCAAATGATGGGAGTCAGTTTACTTCAAAGTTTTAAAAGAGATTTGTAGAAGAATATAATAACAGATATATCCTAATTTCATCTTATTCATCAAAATGTAACCCAACTGAGCATTATATGAAGGAAATTGGAAGATTATGTGGAACTTCCTGTCAAAAGGATCACATGCACTGGTTAAATTATATCAATGATTTTGAAGATATTACGAATAGCTTATAACGTACTACCACTGGATACTCTCCTTACAAGATTGCATTTGATCAAAAGCCACCTTACTTCATTAAAGAACTTATAGAGTTTTCAGAATGTAAAAGCATAACAGGAGCTGAAAGAGAGGGAGTAGTTAGAAGAACCATGAATGACTATTATGAAAAAAGAAAGAGATGGCATGACAAACACATAAAAAATGCAGAATTCAAAGTTGGAGATCTAGTTTTGACAAAAAATTACACCAAGTCTAAAGCTCTAAACAATGAAATCAAAAAATTATTTGATATTTATGTAGGACCATTTGAAATTGTTGAAAATCCACATCCAAATGCATACAGACTTGTGTACCCAAAGTCCAAAAGGTTATTTCGAATGTTACACAGCTAAAATTGTACAGACAACCTTAATTACCCATTTAGCATCATGATATTTGTTCTTTGATATTTGACACACCATCAGAAATTTATTCTTACATTACACAGTGAAGATCATAGTGTATACTTTAGCAAACTCTATGATGAGTACTTGAACCCAGTTAAAGTGAAATAACTAATAAAAGGAAATTTGTTTTCATTTCTGTTATCACTGAATATTTGAACATTTTTTTGAATTCTTATAGCCATCATGAATTATGAATTAAACAGTGATTTTAAATAGTTGAGACTACATTCTGTGCACTATATAGACAAGGAAAAATCTGGGGGTGGAAAATCCTCTCAGAAACATTTTTTCAGTAATATAATGGTGCAATTTAACATGTAGGGGATCTATGGTACTTCCCTAGATACACCATGTGGCATATGGTGCCTTGCACCAGCCAATGTCTTCATATTTATTTTCTGGAATTACTCCTCTTCTACTATCCTATCTAGATAGTAAGAGCAATTAGGTTTCTTCTACTATCCTAGGGTATACAGTGAGCAACATGTAAGACACAAGATACACAGTTAAGTGATATCCATTTTTCTTATTAAGAATCAACATGTAGTAGTTTATCACTGTGTACCAGTAAAATGTAACAGAATAAGAAAGATTTTTGTGGTAAGAGGTGGTAAGGTTTTATGCTGATTTTGTAAGCCATTGCTATGAAATCTAAGACAAGAGAATATATGTGATGATTAGCCCAAAGAGGCATTCCACTTTGTCTATTTATTGATCTGAAACTTATAGTGACTTGATATGATATTTGTGTACCATATTTCTATATTTTCATGTTAATATATTAATTATGTTTGATCTGAACAGGATATCAGAGGAACTGCTTGTAAGTTAGTTGGTTATATCTAGCATTTGATATGTGTATAAACCTATACAAAGTTAAATATTTCAATTACTCTGTCTATATTTTACATATGCCTTGTCAATTGCAAGGAGAACATATGTGATGATTAGCCCAAAGAAGCATTCCATTTTGTCCACTTATTGATCTGAAATTTATAGTGACTTGACATGATGTTAGTATACGTTATTTCTATAATTTCATGTTTATGTATTAATTACATGTAATATGTCATTGGACTTATACTTTACATGTGTCTTGTCAATTTGAAGGAGAACATATGTGATGGTTAGCCCAAAGAGGCATTCAACTTTATTGATCTGAAACTTATAGTGATTTGATATGATATTTGTGTACCTTATTTATATACACTCCTGGAAATGGAAAAAAGAACACATTGACACCGGTGTGTCAGACCCACCATACTTGCTCCGGACACTACGAGAGGGCTGTACAAGCAATGATCACATGCACGGCACAGCGGACACACCAGGAACCGCGGTGTTGGCCTTCGAATGGCGCTAGCTGCGCAGCATTTGTGCACCGCCGCCGTCAGTGTCAGCCAGTTTGCCGTGGCATAAGGAGCTCCATCGCAGTCTTTAACACTGGTAGCATGCCGCGACAGCGTGGATGTGAACCGTATGTGCAGTTGACGGACTTTGAGCGAGGGCGTATAGTGGGCATGCGGGAGGCCGGGTGGACGTACCGCCGAATTGTTCAACACGTGGGGCGTGAGGTCTTCACAGTACATCGATGTTGTCGCCAGTGGTCGGCGGAAGGTGCACGTGCCCGTCGACCTGGGACCGGACCGCAGCGATGCACGGATGCACGCCAAGACCGTAGGATCCTACGCAGTGCCGTAGGGGACCGCGCCGCCACTTCCCAGCAAATTAGGGACACTGTTGCTTCTGGGGTATCGGCGAGGACCATTCGCAACCATCTCCATGAAGCTGGGCTACGGTCCCGCACACCGTTAGGCCATCTTCCGCTCACGCCCCAACATCGTGCAGCCCGCCTCCAGTGGTGTCGTGACAGGCGTGAATGGAGGGACGAATGGAGACGTGTCGTCTTCAGCCATGAGAGTCGCTTCTGCCTTGGTGCCAATGATGGTCACATGCGTGTTTGGTGCCGTGCAGGTGAGCACCACAATCAGGACTGCATATGACCGAGGCACACAGGGCCAACACCCGGCATCATGGTGTGGGGAGCGATCTCCTACACTGGCCGTACACCACTGGTGATCGTCGAGGGGACACTGAATAGTGCACGGTACATCCAAACCGTCATCGAACCCATCGTTCTACCATTCCTAGACCGGCAAGGGAACTTGCTGTTCCAACAGGACAATGCACGTCTGCATGTATCCCGTGCCACCCAATGTGCTCTAGAAGGTGTAAGTCAACTACCCTGGCCAGCAAGATCTCCGGATCTGTCCCCCATTGAGCATGTTTGGGACTGGATGAAGCTTCGTCTCACGCGGTCTGCACGTCCAGCACGAACGCTGGTCCAACTGAGGCGCCAGGTGGAAATGGCATGGCAAGCCGTTCCACAGGACTACATCCAGCATCTCTACGATCGTCTCCATGGGAGAATAGCAGCCTGCATTGCTGCGAAAGGTGGATATACACTGTACTAGTGCCGACATTGTGCATGCTCTGTTGCCTGTGTCTATGTACCTGTGGTTCTGTCATTGTGATCATGTGATGTATCTGACCCCAGGAATGTGTCAATAAAGTTTCCCCTTCCTGGGACAATGAATTCACGGTGTTCTTATTTCAATTTCCAGGAGTGTATTTTCTTGTTTATGTATTAATTACTCTGTCTAGCAGAATGCTATTGTTTACTCTTCATCAATCAGTCAATAGGGAGTGTTGGAGTTAATTTTTTGGGACTGGGAACATGAAGCTGTGTCAAGTCCGTTCTGTAGGGAATGCCGAACACACTTCTTGCTCTGGCGCCACAGTGACGTACTGGAATAGTGGGGGTCCTGGTTAGGGGGTATCCTGTCTTTGGTCTCTGTCATCTTTCCTTCTTCAGCTCCAACACTCTGAATCTTCAGTTTCATTTCTTACTTCTTACCAGAGTACCAAGCTATCCTTCCCTCTGTCCACATGCATATGTCTCTATTGCTGAGACCCTTCTCATTTGTCGTGTCAGTTTTTGTCTTTGTGACTAAAGCCTATTGTATAGGAGGATCCAGGAAACGAGTCAGCTTTTCCACATTATTAAATAACCATAGTTTCAAAGATGTCATATGTGTAGATAACGTTTGATATATGTGATGTTTAAAGCTTTACCGGCGTACTGATTGTTCCATAAAAACACGGGAAAACTGCTGGATATCAGTAATGTCCTGCCATGATATTTTGGCGCAGAGTTCTGGCCATCTTCAGGTGAGTGCCACTGTAGTAGTACCGGTGAGTATACGCTGAGCTCCGCTACTTAAAGCCATACTGAGTTGACATTGTGCACGCGCTGCTCAGCGTGTGCGTTCATAACAGCTCCGTGCGCTGTGCCTCGCGCCCTCCATGGTGAAAGCTTGGCGTATCAATATCTTTATGCAGATAACTGCGTTGACTATGAAGTTTTTCTATAATAGGATTCCAAGCAGAGTTTAGCTGATTACCGCTATCTCAAATGATGAGAGTCTTGTTGTCAGACAATCTTATTTCCACAGATTCATTGATAATCGAGCTCCATAAGTTTGATGTATGGGCCAACATTTTTGGGTCATTGTAATTCATGGAATGGTCTGTGGAAATACAATGTTCGGCGATTGCGGACTTTGTGGGTTGGAGAAGGCAAGTATGCCGTTGATATTCCACAATGCGTTCCTGCACAGTTCGTGTTGTTTGCTATATATATGATTTGGCGCATTCACACGGAATTTTGCAAACACAGGCCCAGGTCGTCTTTAACAAATCCCACCAGTGATGAAATTTTGGAAGGAGGGCAAAAGCTCACTTGATACTTTTTCAATATTCTGCCTATCTGTGAAGAAATATTCCCAAGAAATAGTAGATAAGCAGTCGACCTAAAGGCCTCTTCATCTTCCTTGTTCCGTTGTTTGTAGGTCTGCGTCACTCTGTTCACTTGCCTAGGTGGAAAGCCATTCTTCAGAAATACTTTTTGCAGGTGTTCCACAAATAAGATTCATAATTTTTAGGTACTTTTTGTAAAAACAGACAGCATGGAAATGGAAAGTATAACTATGTTTTTCCTCAAAAACAGTAAATTGTTTCTTTGCAAAAGATAAGACAAGTTCTACACCCTTCAAACAAAAATGTGACATATTTCAGTCGTCCTGGAAAAATGTCTTGAGTTAGTGATGTATTACATGTTTTAGATAACACAAGAATTATTATATGGGAACAAATATTTACTACTCTACTGGAAATACCATCAAAATCTGATGAGTTTAATTTTGAGGGAACATATAACTGCCTTAATTTCTGAAGGAGAGATTGTTGATCCATTCATATGGTTGAATTTTATGAGAGTTGCTCTTTTAATGTACTGCTGTGATTTTTCCCTTGAAGTGTTTGTTCACATATTTTCCTCTATATTTAAGACATGATTGTTAAATATATTTACTATCTGTAACTCATCATTTATAGTCCTTCAATTCAGTTCAGTAGTGCTGTTTTCCTGTAATGTGGGTGGCTGTCCTGTCTCTTGTCTCACTACATTCCATATAGCCTTAAATCTGTTGTCAGAATTACTAGTTTCTGACATTATGTGTATGTACCTTGATTTTTAAATACTTTTAATGTAAGGTTGAGTGGTTTCTGTGGAGTACAAATACTGCAAGATCTCTAATGTTTCTTTCCAACAGATACATTTGCCTTTTCCTTTCAGAAGATACTTTAAGCACTGTTCTGATCAATGGTTTTTTGCATGGTTATTTAAAGTCCTTTCAGAAAGATGTTTTAAAATAATTATCAGAATTTATCACAGAATAAATTAAATTTTATTTCAGCATTTTTCATTAGAAAGTTCATACCAGGTCATCTCTTATAAATTATTCTTAAAATCTTCTGCCCTGGGGTCACTAATTACTCTAAATAATTTCCACTAAAGAGTATCCATAGTGTAAGACACTATCTTGTGTATTCCAACTGATAGTGCATCATGATCAGAGAAAGCATTTGTTACTGGGCAAACGGGTTCCACCATAGCAGTCTAAAGTACCATAAATGGGACCTTGTTCCAAGCATTCCCACTGTGAACCAATAGGATACTAATTTAATTTCAAAAAATGAAAATTTTCCAACTCTTAGACTAATCAGTACATAAACTTTTCACAGTGGTTGCACGGTCTGAGGCACCATTTCATGGATTGCACAGCCTCTCCTGCTGAAGGTCTGAGTCCTCCCTCGGGACTAGGTGTGTGTGCTACTCTTAGCAAAAGTTATTTTAAGTTAGTTTAAGTAGTGTGGAAGTCTAGGGACTGATGACCTCAGCAGTTTGGTCCCTTATGAATTCACACACTTTTTAACGTTTTTGAACACAAACTTTTAATTAATATGCAGTGAGACTATACTTCAAAATATCCAGCACATGTGCACATACTACCTAATGAAGACATATGTCATGATAGTAGATGATAACATGAAAGATTTGCAGGTTAGTTGGAGAATGAATGTGTTTTAGGAAAAATGAAAACTTTGGAAAAATTTCCACTTTAACTTGGGGCCCTGTAATAAGCAGTCTCATGGTATACAAAACAGTGTACACCACTCTGAGGGATCAGAAGCTATGGTCAACATAAATCATCACTATTTTCAACATCACACCTTTCTATTTTTTTTTGAATGCTTGCTTTGACACTGCGCTGTATATACACCTTGAAAAATATGGAAATGAAATAGAAGAAACTTCTGACTTTTTATGTTTCTTGAGATAGCTGTACACTGAATAGCCATTTTTTTTTTTTTTTTTTTTTTTTTTTTTTTTTTTTTTTTTTTTTTTTTTTTTTTTTTTTTTTTTTTACCATTCCACAAACTCATTTTACTTCAACATTCAAGAGATAACATTACTAAGACAAGAGAAAAAATGACACACACTGAAGCAATTATTTGAATGGTTTGGAAATCAGTAGACATGGTGTGTATTTGTGGACAAACAAAACATTATAATTTTAGATAAATTGGTTGATTTATTCAAAAGAAAGAGGTTCACAAACTTGACAAGTCAATAAAGGACTGGTCCATTTTTGTCCTTTGTGCAAGCAGCTATCCGGTTCGGCATTGATTGATAGAGTTTTTGGATGTCCTCCTGAGGATATTATGCCAAATTCTGTCCAATTGGTACATTAGGTCATCAAAAACCTGACCAAAGTTTGGGTGAGGCAGCAATAGGCAGAAATGTGAGTAATATTTATAGACCATTCCGAGAGTTCAACCACAGAGAACTTTTAAGCTCTAACAATGATTTCTTTGAAAAATTAATGAGATTTATGAAGGAACAATTGAACCATGAATTAGTGATTTGGGAAGAATCGAAGATCAAATGAAATAGACAAAAAGCTATCTTAGCGTGGACTTGGGAGAGGGGATGGGGGAAGTGGGCCCAAATCGATGCTACAAACAATGCGTCAAAAGAGTTGAAGAATGAGATTTTAAATAACATCTCTCATGTTGCAAATTTAAGAAAAGAACATTTCACTGAGTCAGAGCACAAATAATTCAGTGGTCAGGTAATTTAGTTGAGAATAATTTTGTAAAGGCAAGTTCAACCACATATATGAAGTTGAAAACATATACAACGTAAGAGCTGAACCTTTGCCTGAACAAACAAAATAATTTAAGTTTCACAGCAGAAGATTTGAAAGAAGTGGATGATGTTTGACTGCAATCTTTTATGTCATGAATGAATTAGAAAATTTTCATGATGCTGTACCCAAAGTTCACACAAATGTCAACGAAAGTGGAGGTAAAATTTCTGAACATACATTTAAAGGAATTATCCAAATGGGATGCAAATTGATAGATGTGATATACATGTACAGACAAACAAACAATTACAGTTTCAGAAAAACTGAATCATTTATTTGAGGGAAATAGTTTCAGCAAGCAGTTATTCAGCATGGTATTGATGGAATTGTTGGACATTCTCCTGAAGGCTAAATTTCCAAATTCCATCCAGTTGCTGCATAAAACTGTCAAAATCATGAGCTTGTTGAAGGGCCCTGCCCCTAAGGCTCCAAAAAACTCTCATTTTGGGAGAGACCTGGCGGCCTTGCTGGCTCATGTAGGATTTGGCAAGAAGGAGGAAAAACAGTAGAAACTCTTGCCTTGTGCAGGTGGGCATTACTTTCTCATGTAGGATTTGGCAAGAAAGAGGAAACACAGTAGAAACTTTTGCCTTGTGCAGGTGGGCATTACCTTCTGAAATGTAAGCCCAGGATGGAACAAAACAAGGTACAGAATATAATTGATGTACTGCTGTGCTGTAAGGGTGCTGCAGATGACAACGAAAGGGGTTTTGCTACAAAAATAAATGGCACTCCAGACCATCACTCTGGGTTGTAAGGCCATATGGTGGGTGATGTTCAGTTTGGTATCCCACTACTGTCCCAAGTGTCTCCAGATATGTCTTTGGCCTGGAATCTTGTTGAAGCTCATGGTGAGAGTTTCTAATGCTTGTCTTCTAGTTGGCCAGAAAGGTCACCAGATCTCCTCCCAACTGAGAACATTTCAAGCATCATGGACTATTGCTGCCTCATCAAGACTAAATTGAGTTCCATATTATTGTCTAAAACTGATTCTTGATTGATGCCTTGTTTTTATTTACCATACTGAACAATACTAAAGAAACATTCCAAAAAAAGTCACACTACCTGAACACTGTCTTTGCATCTGAACAAATAATATATAACAATAAATTACTTATCTTCTGGTATCTGTGATGATGTTTCCCCACACATTTCTTCTATTTTCCTGGTTTTTATTGTAGCTTTGCCATATGTAAGTGCTATTGAACACTAATTTTCCCAACATCTGTTGGATCCCAAATCTACGATTTCCTTCCTGGTCACTATGACTGACTATATCCTCACCCACAAGTACTTCTCCTTTTAGCACAACATCTACAAACAAATCTGTGCTACAGCAATGGAACCCACATGGTACCATCCTGTGCCAACCTATTCATGGGCCACCTGGAGGAATCATTTTTAACCACCCAAAATCCTGAACTCCTCACCTGTATCAGATTCATTGATGACATCTTTCTGATCTGGATGAAGGGTGGGGAGATCCTATTTGCATTCCTCCAGAACCTTAACACCTTCTATCCCCATACACTTCATCTTGTCCTCCTCAACCCAATAAGCCACCTTTCTTGATGTTAACTCCCACCTCAATGTTAGCTACATCAGTAACTCTATCCATGTAAAACCTATCAACTTACCAGTACCTCCACTTCAACAGCTGCAGCCAATTCCATACCAAGAATTCTCTTCCACACTTCCCTGCCACCCATGGCCATTGCATCTGTAGTGCTAAGCAGTCCCTCTCCAAATATACCAAGTGTCTCACTGAGGTCTTCACAGAACTGAAATTAGCCTCCCAAGCTTGTATAGAAACAGATCTCAGATGCCTCATCTCTACAGTCACCCACCACCTTCCAAAGTTTCACCATCTAGCTGCAAAGGAGCATTCCACTCTTGACTCAGTACCACCCAGGACTGGAGCAACTGGCTCACATCCTCTGCCAGGGTTTTATCTACCTCTCATCATGAGAAATATCCTCCCCTCTATACTTCCCACCCCTCCCACAGTAGTATTCCACTGACCATCATATCTATGCAAAACCCTTGTCCATTCCTACTAACAAGCTGTCTGCTCACATCAATGGCCACTACCAAACTGTGGCCAAGGGACAGCTATACCTAATTCACCCCTGCTCACAACACCTTGCTGCAAAACTCATATTCCCCTTACAGACCTAGATGCAAGACCTATCCCCTACATTCTCCCACCACTACCTACTCCAGTCCAGTTATCAGCATCACCTACCCCATCAATAGCAAGGCTACCTGTGAAAACAGTCATGCTGTCTATAAGATAACCTGCAACTAATGTGCTGTTTTCTGTGTGGACATGAAAACAAGAAGCTGGCTGTCTGCATGAATTGCCACGGACAGACTGTGACCAAGAGAAAGGTGGACCACTCAGTTGCTGAGCACATTTCCCAAAACAATGTTTTTCGCTTGAATGACTGCTTCATGACCTGTGCCATCTGGATCCTTCCTGCCAACACTATCTTTTCTGAATTACACCAGTGGGAACTCTCTCTGCAACATACCTCACATTCCTGCAAACCTCTTGGCCTCACGCTCAGTTTGTTACTGTCCTTCACCCACGTATACCCTTTCCTGCTCCCACTCCAGCACTACACAGCCTTCTATCCCACCAACAAACCCACAGTCTTTATTTCTCTCCTTTTCTGCTCCCTTCCCCATACCCTTCCCCATCCCCTGTCAAATCTCCTGATTTCACCTAACTGCCCTACCTTCTCTCTACCATACCGCTGAATCCTCCCACAAGTATCACTCTGCTGTCCCCCACCCCCACCCTGCTATGCCTACCTTTTCCTGCTCCAGCCTCTTCCTTACCTCCACCACCCAGGCTGCTTCTCCTGATATGTGCAGTTGCTCACAGTCCGGCCTCAGTGACCTGAGCCAGTGCCATTTGTGTGTGAATTTTGCTTGTGTGAACAGGTGTTTGTGTTGTCAACTTTACAAGGAGGCCTTTCAGCCCAAATCTTACTTGTTTAGCAGTTTTTTTGATCCACTTGTCTGCAGTTCAACATCTCCATTATGTGGTGAGTAGAAATCAATTGCTTTCTATTGTCACGATGAGTAACTATTTTTATATTTTTGCAGTTGCCATTGTCATAATATACAATGAGAACAATATTGTTCCAACTAATCTAAAAGTGACATGTTCAGCAGGAATGAATAACAGATTGTAAGTAACTTATTTTGTAAAAATGTGTTTTTGCATAAATTTTGTAAAATAAGCCCCATTAACAATTAATATAAAAACATGTGAGCTAAGATTTAATCAAAAACACATCACCACTCCAATTACTCACTACAGAATTGACTAAAATCCCAAATAAAGTTGTTCTAATTCCTACTGAATACTATATTACATTGGTTTACATGATGATCATATGTTTCCTCATATTATAAAATTCAGTTAAGACATTTCATTCTGAAGGTCCAGTTCATCTAAGCTATATTAATATAAATTGAAAATCATGACACAATCGAAAATATATGTCCAGGCAACGTAGTTGCAGTATATCAGGATGTATACTGAAGGGATATATCATATAATTCAGTTGGTGAGTCTCAGTCAGTTGCATTACACTGTAAACTTAACTTTCATGTCATTATTATTTATTTCATCGCTATTGATTGGCTGGTTACATTTGAGCGCATTTAATCCATTTTAAATATATCTCTTGTTGTTGTGAAAGCCATAGTCCTGCACCAACTCTGTTTTTCCTGCGGTATTATGCTGTATAGCCCCTGTGAAGACCTATGATAGTTGTATTCAAAAATCAAAAGTGGATATAACAGTGAGAATGAAACTTAGGGTTAAGCCTGGAGGCATGCCCAGTTTCAGTTTTCCATTATGTTCCAAATGAAAGGATGTGGCTCTGAAATGTTTTATGCCTCTGCCTGTGATGCAGTATTGAAATAGTGCAGAGGTAAACTGTGGGCTGTTGTCAATGTCAATCATTTGTGGCAAACCCTCTTTGCAAATAATCTTTGCAAAGATCCACAGTATGATTTTTATGTCAAATACTGAGACATGACAGAAAGACATGATAATAATAATAATAATAATAATAATAATAATAAAGGCCCGGGAAAAGAATCGGCCTCCGGTATGTTCTGCCAGTCGTAAAAGGCGACGAAAAGAACAAACCACTAATAGGGCTAACCCCCCTTTTAGTGTGATTAGTTGGTTCAGGACAGAACTAAAGAAGCCTCGGACAAGCGCCGTCATGGTCGGGGACGACGCTTGAACCCTATGCCCGCCCACAATGGTAACGACACTGCTAGCCAACTGGAAAATGATGTAAATCCAAATAGAGGTGTTTTGCAGGATATGCTTCCTGTAACCACCCTAGAAGGAAAACAAAGACAGAGGATGAGATGGTCAGATGAAGTTAATCGACACCTCATGTTCTGTTATTACCAAGCAACAAACCTAGGAACCAACACAACTGGATACAGATCACAACTATACACAACATTTATTACCAGATACCCAGAATTAAAATTTTTAACAGAACAACGATTAGCTGATCAGATCCGTGTAATAATAAAAAATAACAGGATACCCCAGTCAGAATTAGAAAACATCAAACAACAAGTACAACAAATACTGGAACAAAATAATGTGCAATCAGAAGAAGAAGAAAATACAGTAATGGACTCAAACATCCCAGAGCAAACAAACAAAGAACAACATGCACCAATTAAACAATCAGAGGAAAACAAAATCTTAAGACAGCCACCAGAACAAGCACAAATAGAACACGTAGTGACACAGATGTTAGATATAGAAGAAAAATTTCAGCTAACATATATAGAATATAAAGACACAAATACAGACATTAGACCATTCTTGCGTAGACCACCAAATAACCCACAAGTCGAAACAACAATAAAAACTATCAACACAATCATACACAACAAAATAAATGAAAACACAACTATGGAAGAGTTACAACTACTGGTTTATATAGGAGCACTCACTACACTAAATATACACACTATGCAGAGATCAGAACCACCCAACACACAGAAGGAACCCACAAAACCAGCGTGGCAACACAGGCTACAGATCAAAATAGAAAAACTGAGAAAAGACATCGAACAGCTAACACAATTTATAAGAAATGAAATCTCGGAAAAAAAACGAAAAAAGTTAGGTAAAATCTCACAACAAGAAGCGACAGAGCAATTAGACGAAAAGAAGCAGAAATTACAAGCATTAGCCAAACGACTCAGAAGATACAAAAAAAGTGAAAATAGAAGGAAACAAAACCAAACATTCAACACAAACCAAAAGAAATTTTACCAGACAATGGATAACACACACAATAAAATAAACAATCCACCAAACATAACAGACATGGAACACTTCTGGAGCAACATATGGTCAAACCAGGTACAACATAACAGGCATGCACGGTGGATACAAGCAGAAACAGACACATACAAGATGATACCACAAATGCCTGAAGTGATAATTTTGCAACATGAAGTCACCCAAGCAATTAATTCTACTCACAATTGGAAAGCCCCTGGAAATGACAAAATAGCAAATTTCTGGTTAAAGAAGTTCACCTCAACACATTCACATCTAACTAAATTATTTAACAGTTACATTGCAGACCCATACACATTCCCTGATACACTTACACACGGAATAACATATCTGAAACCTAAAGATCAAGCAGACACAGCGAACCCAGCTAAATATCGCCCCATAACATGCCTACCGACAATATACAAAATATTAACTTCAGTCATTAAACAGAAATTAATGACACATACAACACAAAACAAAATTATAAATGAAGAACAAAAAGGCTGTTGCAAAGGAGCACGAGGATGTAAAGAGCAACTGATAATAGATGCAGAGGTGACATATCAAGCTAAAACTAAACAAAGGTCGCTACACTATGCATACATTGATTACCAAAAAGCTTTTGATAGTGTACCCCACTCATTGTTACTACAAATATTGGAAATATACAAAGTACATCCTAAATTGATACAGTTCCTAAACATAGTAATGAAAAATTGGAAAACCACACTTAATATCCAAACAAATTCAAATAATATCACATCACAGCCAATACAGATTAAGCGTGGAATATACCAAGAAGACTCATTAAGTCCTTTCTGGTTCTGCCTTGCTCTGAACCCACTATCCAACATGCTAAGTAATACAAATTATGGATACAATATTACTGGAACATACCCACACAAAATCACACATTTACTATACATGGATGATCTAAAACTACTGGCAGCAACAAATCAACAACTCAACCAATTACTAAAGATAACAGAAGGATTCAGCAATGATATAAGTATGGCTTTTGGAACAGACAAATGTAAGAAAAATAGCATAGTCAAGGGAAAACATACTAAACAAGAAGATTACATATTGGATAACCACAGCGACTGCATAGAAGCGATGGAAAAAACGGATGCCTATAAATATCTAGGATACAGACAAAAAATAGGAATAGATAATACAAATATCAAAGAAGAACTAAAAGAAAAATATAGACAAAGACTAACAAAAATACTGAAAACAGAATTGACAGCAAGAAACAAGACAAAAGCTATAAATACCTATGCCATACCAATATTGACCTACTCATTTGGAGTAGTGAAATGGAGTAACACAGACCTAGAAGCACTCAATACATTTACACGATCACAATGCCACAAATATAGAATACATCACATACATTCAGCAACAGAAAGATTCACATTAAGCAGAAAGGAAGGAGGAAGGGGATTTATCGACATAAAAAACCTACATTATGGACAGGTAGACAATTTAAGAAAATTCTTTCTAGAACGAGCAGAAACTAGCAAAATACACAAGGCAATCACTCATATAAATACATCGGCTACACCACTGCAATTTCATAACCACTTCTACAACCCTTTAGATCACATAACATCAACAGACATGAAGAAAGTAAATTGGAAAAAGAAAACACTACATGGCAAGCACCCGTATCATCTAACACAGCCACACATCGATCAAGACGCATCCAACACATGGCTAAGAAAAGGCAATATATACAGTGAGACAGAAGGATTCATGATTGCAATACAGGATCAAACAATAAACACTAGGTATTACAGCAAGCATATTATTAAAGATCCCAATACCACAACGGATAAATGCAGACTTTGTAAACAACAAATAGAAACAGTAGATCACATCACAAGCGGATGTACAATACTAGCAAATACAGAATACACCAGAAGACATGACAATGTCGCAAAAATAATACATCAACAGCTTGCCTTACAACATAAACTTTTAAAACAACACGTTCCTACATACAAGTATACACCACAAAATGTACTGGAGAATGATGAATACAAATTATACTGGAACAGAACCATTATAACAGATAAAACAACGCCACATAACAAACCTGACATCATACTCACCAATAAAAAGAAGAAATTAACACAACTAATCGAAATATCCATACCCAATACAACAAATATACAAAAGAAAACAGGAGAAAAAATTGAAAAATACATCCAACTGGCTGAGGAAGTCAAAGACATGTGGCATCAGGATAAAGTTGACATCATACCAATTATACTATCAACTACAGGAGTCATACCACACAATATCCACCAGTACATCAATGCAATACAGCTACATCCAAACATATATATACAGCTACAGAAATCCGTAATTATTGATACATGTTCAATTACCCGAAAGTTCCTAAATGCAATATAACACATACCGTACAGTTAAAAGGAAGTGAAGCTTGATCAAGGTCCGTGTCACTCCATTTTTAACCGGATTTAACGTCTGAGAAAGTGAAGACAATAATAATTTGGCTGATTACAGCAATAGATAAAGTCAAGTGCATGTATTTCTACATAAACTACTACATGGATGTAAATTGGTTTACATAAATTGGATACACATTATAATACAGTATTTTCATGTTCAAAAAATTCATCAATGATGTAAAATGGATTGTTCACTAGTAGCTTGTATAATTTAGCTTTAAAAATATTTACAAGCAGTTCTTTAAAGTCAGAACTTAATCTATTAAACATCTTTAGTCCAAGAACTAGGTGGGAGTTCTGCGATTTTGATAACCTATGATATGGCACATCTACAGATGTTCTGTTTCTAGTATTGTGGCTACGAATATCACTTCTCAGCACAAAATTAGAGACATTGTTTCTAATGTACAATAAAACATTGTAGATGAATAAGTCTACCACTGTAAGACACTGCAATTTAATAAACAGAGGTTTCCAGTGTTTGGTTTTATCGGAATCTGTTATTATTCTTATTACTTTCTTCTGTAAAAGCACAATGTCATTTACATGACAGCTAATACCCCACAGTAAGATTCCATTAGAGATTATGCTTTGGAAGAAGACAAAATATGCTGATCTCACATAGTAATTGGGAACATGTCTTTTTAAATTTCTAATTACATAAATAACTCTTGAAAGACTAGCCAATATATTTTTAATGTGTGGTTTCCATGTCAATTTATTGACAATAGTAACACCTAAAAATTTGACAGTTTCTAGTTCTTGGTAGTTAGGAATCTCTTTGAGGCTAAAGGAAAGTGTCTGGGTTTTGTTTTCATTTAGTAAGAAGCCATTAGCTTTGAACCATAATGAGGATTGAGCATGGGTATTTTCGGTCAGTGTCTTCAGTGTACCTATATCAGAGTTTTTATGTATAAAGGTTGTGTCATCAGCATACAATATTGTGTGAGAATTTATGAACAAGGGCAGGTCATTAATCATTAGTATAAACAGTAAAGGTCCAAGCACCAACCCTTGAGGCACTCTGTACCTAACATTAACCAAATTTGATTTCTCCCTACCAATGCACACAACTTGTTGAAGGTTCTCTAGAAAAGACCTGAACATATTTATACTAATGTCATCAAAACCATAGTAAACTAGCTTGTTCTGCAGATTGTCATGCTCTACACAGTGAAAGGCTCTGCTCAGGTCACAAAATGTAGCCTGGGTGTAGTCCCTAGCCTCGGACACATCTAGTACTAATTTTATGAGGGAGTCCATTGCATCTGTTGTGGATTTACCTTTCCTAAATCCAAACTGTTTATCACTAAATATGTTTAGTTTACACAAGTAGACACTAACTTGCTGATACATAAATGTTTCTAAAATTTTTGAAAAAACTGGGGTTATGGATATAGGTCTGTAACTAGCGGGACAGTTCTTTTCCCCTTTTTTATATATGGGCACAACTCGAGAAATTTTTAGTATGTTGGGGAACTTACTTTCAACTAGGCATTTGTTAATACAAAAAGTTAAGGGATAAATCACACAATCAATAACATCTTTCAACAAATTACACGACATATCATAGTAATCAACACTAACTGAAGGTTTGAAATTTTTCACTGTTTTTAGGATATTATCTGGACTCACTTTTGTGAAAGTGAAGGTGCTTGGGGGAAGCTTTTCAAAGCAGCTGTCCATAATACTAAGTGCATTTTCAGGGGGTTTGTTTATTGAGTTACTAATTTCTTCAATGGACTGAATCCAATATTTATTAAATTCTTCTGGGGTAATGGTGATATCCTCTTTGTGTTTAGTGTGAGCAATGGAGTTTATTACACTCCAGGTCTTTTGGCATTTGACATGTGCTGTTTTGACTTGTGACTGGACACAGCACATGCAAGTCATGACACATGGGAGCACAGCTCAGGAGGAGGTTACACCTGAAGCTGTCTGCTAGCCAGCAGATGACACTTCAGCTTCTCCAATTGGTGGAAATAAAACCCACAAAGTAAGCTGGCAAACAGGGTAATTGGAAATTTGTGGTAAGGTCTTATGGGACCAAACTGCTGAGGTCATTGGTCCCTTAGCCTACACACTACTTAATCTAACTGAAACTAACTTACACTGTGGACAACACACATGCATCCATGCCCGAGGAAGGACTCCAACCTCCGATTGGGGAAGCCACATGGACCGTGACAAGGCACCTCAGACCACGTGGCTACCCTGCGCGGCACTAACAGAGTAGTAAGTAGCCTGGAGAGTTGCTGGGACTGGGTCTTTCCTGGCTGTGTGGCAGTTGGACACTAGTAGTGTGAGGTGGCACCATAGCACTGAGTCAAAGGCAGAAAATTCATTTTGCAGCCAGAAAACAAATAAAATCAAAACTATTGAAGTTACAAAACACGCAAGACACCAAGTGAAACATAAAAATGAGATGAGAAAGTGTGTCTAAATGTGAATTTGTTAAGCAGAATAATACTTAAGATGTTAAAGAAATAAGGTTTGAAAATACCTACTGACTTAAGAAAATATTAACATCTAAATGCCATAGTTAAGTGGGAAAGTTCTGGTAGAATGTAAATAATTTATGAGTAAAAGAGACCACTTACTGAGTTGCCAATAACAAAGTTGACCAACTGGTGGCACAACATGAAGCTGAACTTAATATGCTCAATTTAAGTTGTATCAAGGAAAAAGATAGTGCTTAAACAGTATTAGATATAAATATCAGAATTATTAAACTTTGAGCTGTTTTAGCAAATAAAAGAATATTTGTAACCAGACATGGATAAATTTTGGTACTGAACAAGTTAAAGTGTCAGTTTTATTGTAATACTGACAAATTCATGAGTGACAAATGTAGTACCATATTGTGAAAAATATCAGTGGCTATTAAATTCTTGGATTGTTGTTATAACAGAAACTTACTTCAAAAAGGAGATACGTGAAACCACTACTCACACTGAAGGTGCTGTTCTCATTCACGGGATGAGTTGGTTGATGTTCACAAGCAGCTGGGAATCACCCTGACTGCTGTCAAATGATTGGCAGCTGCTGCAAATCAGTGTGCTGGAAGAGCTTCTGAGAGTTGCATACCTGTGATACTGATACCTGAGGTACCTCAAGTACCGTCCTCTCCTGTGGATTCTGTATCCTCCGCAGATAGTATAGGATGGTTCATTACTCATCCACCTGTGAGTGGTGCATCAATGGTAAATCTAGGTGTCCTGTACAGAGTGGATGAGGACCAGGCAGGACTCAGGGGTTTGTACCAATCCTGCAAACCAACAAGTTTCTTGGTGCTGTCTTTCACTGAAACTGAAAATGAGCCAGGGGGCTCACTTCACTGATTTTGGGGAAGGCTTTTCTATCTGGTGACAAGTGGAAACAAAGACAAAATGCTAGGGGTTGATTAATCATTAGCATGTTGAGCATCCTCCTTAGGGAAATGGCAGCAAGAGACAGGAAAAGACACCACGTGCACTCAGTGTGTATGCCTGGAGGGCCTCATTCAAAATTTTGAAGAGGCTGTTCCATCAGTCATTGAAGGAACAGTGTGCATCATTGAAGGAACAGTGTGCAACCAACTGCAGATTGATGTGTGCTGGTTTGACAGGTGACAGGGCACACCATGCACAAGTGCTGACACCAATCCCCCTAACCAACTAGTTTACCCGAAAAAAAGAAACCACAACCGAGGGACCAGGATTTTTGGTGGTATCAGCAGTGGTTTCACAGATGAAAGCAGTTAACAAAGTGAGTCATCAAATGGATGAACAGGTATGTGACTATCATAACACACATGATCACAGTGCATCAAGATTAAAGACATTAACGGAACCTACAACTTCAAATATAAGGTCAAATTGCTCTCAGAGGAATACAGACAGAGACAATCTACTTACTTTTCTACAAGTTAACATACGTTGTATTAGAAATAAAATTTTAGAATTATAACATTTATGTAACACTGAGCATGTAGATGTTACATGTGTATCTGAGCACTGGTTAACACAAGAACAAGTAAATATGTTCATTCCCCAAGGGTATGTTGTGGGAGACATGATATGTAGAAAACAGAGAAAGAAGTGGGGCGGGAATTTTTGTCACAGAAGGAATAATGTTTTCCAGAATTGATGTATTTACATACTCCTCAGAGCTAGATGGGGAGTTTAGTTGTGTAAAACTAATGAATGAAAATATAGTGGTAGTTAGTCTATATAGGTCGCCAGATGGTGATGTAAATTTGTTTATTGAAAAATGTGAATTAATAATTTAAAAAATATTGAAGAGTAAAACGAGAATTGCTATATGTGGTGATTTCAACATAGAAATGGTAAACACACAGAGACCAGTTGCTAGGACATTTTTGAATATGCTAAGATCATTAGACCTCTATTGTACAAATAACTGTGCCACAAGTAAGAATGCCTGTATAGACAATATTATTGTGAATTTCCATAGGGAGGATTTTGCAGTTAGACTTGCAGGAAGTGGATTTGCAGATCATGAGCCACTACTCCTTACCCTCTGTAAGAGGCAGCCAGTTAAAACTGAAGAATCTAAAGTAGTAGTGGTATGAAGATAGAAGGAAGAGTACATAAATATCTTTGTTGATAGATTAGGAAGTGCAGATTGGGACTTTATATATAATTGTCAATCTGGAAAAAGGGAAGCTGAAATTAGCTTTGGTAACTTCTTTAAAAAGTACACAGATTTATGGTATTCTTGCTCACCAGTAAAAAAAAATTAGATATCCAAATTAAATGAAAAAGAAAAGTCTGAACTGGTTCACACAAGAGCTAGTAGAAATTAGAGGAAACTTGCATATGCTGTACCAGATGCATAAACAAGCCTCTGACCAAGGGGCAGAACAGAGTGTGAACATTCATACGTCATATCTGAAATGCAAAAAATACTATAAAGCTAAACTTCTTCTGGCAAAAAAGAAAGCAGTGGAGAACTATATAGAAAGAGCTCCCAATAAATGTAAGGCAGCCTGGCAAATAATAAAACAAGAGAATACACCGAAACACACAGAAACAGCTCTGCTTGATCCTGAAGAATTAAACGAGTACTTTTTAAACTCAGTTAAAGAAATAAGTAACAGTATCAAAGCAACAAATTCATCTGCAATGAACCTTGTTGGAACACCACTGCCTGTTAACCTGGCATTTCAATGGAGGGCTGTCACACATGTTGATGTTATAAGAGCTGTATCCAAATTTTCAGGTTCTAAAAGTATGGACTGTTATTGGTTATCAAATAACATAATTAAAAAGACAATACACTCAATCGCCAAACCATTAGCTTATATTTTTAATAAATGTGTAGAATTTGGAGTTTTTCCGGATGCACTCAAGGTATCAAAAGTTGTCCCAGTTTTTAAAAAAGGAGACAAACATCTCCCCCAAAGCTGCAGACCAGTCTCCATTGTTCCAATATTCTCAAAGGTATTTGAGGCGCTGATACACACACAAATAAGCAACTTCTTTGAAAAACACAATATCCTATGTAACAATCAGTTTGGCTTTCGAAAAGGGAAGAACACAGCAGGGGCCATCTTGGAAATCATTGACCAAACCTTAACAGCTTTTGAAAATAATAGCATGGTATCACTGGTATTATGTGACCTAAGCAAAGCTTTCGATTGCATTCCTGTTGACATACTACTGGGGAAACTAGAGTTTTATGGGGTGAGAGGGAGCACTTTATCTGTGATAAATTCTTATTTAAGTAACCAAAAACAATTCGTTTCAGTCAGAAATTTAAATTCTTCCATCATGGAAATCAGCACAGGTGCACCACAAGGGTCTATCCTTGGACCCTTCTTCTTCATTGTCGCTATTAATGATTTACCTAAAAATATAGCTCACCCTGTTGTGTGTTATGCTGATGATACAACACTACTTACCACACATCAGAACATTTCAGATCTGAATAACCTAACAAAAGAAACACTAGATAAGGCCCTGGACTGGTTTGCAGCCAATAAGCTCCTATGCAACCCTGACAAAACACAACAACTTTTAATGGTAACATCAAATGAAGTAGGCAATAAGTCGGTAAAACTCTTAGGTATTCACATTGACTCAAAACTATATTGGGAGGAACATGTCAATCATGTATGTGAAAAAATATCTCGGGTGGCATACCTTCTCTTGAAACTAAGGGAGGTAGTGAGCTTGGAGTACCTTAGGGTGACATACTTTGGGCTATTCCAGTCACATATTTCATATGGTCTTATTATATGGGGGCACTCCCCTCACATCAAAAACGAATTGAAATTTCAAAAAAAAGTCATACGTATAATATGTAAAAGAGGTCATAGGGAGCACTGTCGTCCTCTTTTCTCCAGACTCAGAATACTTACAATTATAAATTTATACATCTATGTGTCTGTACTCTATATTAAAAATAATATTTCAGAATTTATTGCCAGAAAGGAAATACACGAACACAACACCAGGGTGAACGGTAATTTAGACATACCGCACCACAGATTAGCAAGAACAGGAAATTCCCACAAAGTTAACCCAGTCAAAATGTTCAATAAACTGCCAATTCATGTTCAGTCTATGCATACAAATTCTTTTAAAATTAAGTGGTACAGCTGGCTGTCAGATCATCCATTCTATGACGTTAAAGAATTCTTTGAGATGCCTGAGGAGAATATAAGCATGTAAAAGTTGTCTGTAGTTAAACATATTATTTTGTGCTGTGGTTGATCGTGTGTAATTACAAAGTTTATACTATAAACAATAAAATACCATATTATATTAGATTATAAGATAGCTTGTTGCATTAGCTTTTAAAAGCTATCCTTTGTAATTTGGTACACTGCCATGCTTCAAATGTATTTATAATGTATTGACAGAAGTTTATTTTGTTATTCTGTATGTACTAGTACATCTTGTATGACGAAGCCAATATCATTGTAAAATGATCTATGGTGAATAAAATTCTTGAAAATTCTTGAAATTCTTGATACTGAAACTGAGCCAGTGTGACTCACTTCACCTGTTTTAGGAGAGGCTGTTCTGCCTGGTGTCAAATGGCGGCAAACACAAAATGTTAGGGGTCAATTAATCATCAGCAGTTCAAACATATGGAAAATGATCATCTCCCATAGGGAACTGGCAGCAAGAGACAGAAAAAGACACCAGGTGCACTCAGTGTGTATGCCTGGTGTGGCCTCATTCAACATGTTGAAACGGCTATTCCATCAGTCATTTAAGGAACAGTTTGTAACCACTGCAGATTGTACTGCACACTGGAACAAATGTTGCCTGTTGTCTGGGTTCCAAGGTCATAGTTAGGTCATTCCAGCACTTGGCAGAGCAGGCTGAGAAGACCAGCCTTGTGCATGGAGCTTTAACAAAGCTCATAATTTGCAGCATTTTCCCATAGTTGATCATGGATGTCTGATTGTGAGTTGAGTGGAAGGACTGAGCGAGAGACTTCCAAAGTTCTGTGAAAGATAGGCTGTAACTTCGTGGACTTGTGTCAGAGGGTTGAGAACTCTAAAGGCTTCCTAAATGGGTGATGTGTGCACTACATGTGAGAGGCTGCTACTGTGTGGGGAGTGTACAAATGGCTGTTTTAGATTAGGCAGCTTTCCATCCAGTATAGGTAAAGGAAGTTGTAGGAAACATGAAGGCAACAGTATAAGATCAAAAGAAATCCCTCCCACATGTGAGAGTATTAAAATCCTAATTGTTAATTGCTGAAACATTCATAACAAAGTGCCAGAGTTTGAAGCACTACTGAAAAGCGGTGAAGCTCACATAATACCAGGTATAGGAAGCAGGTCATCACCTGAAATTGGTAGCAGTGAGATGTTTGGGAAAATTTAACTTTATATCAGAGAGATAGGCAAATGGGAAATGGATGTCATGTATTTGTTGCAGTAGATAAGAAACTCAGACCCACTGAGATAGAAACTGAAGCTGCATGTGAGACTGTTTGGGCAAGACTCAGTATCAAGGTTGGTTATAAAATAGTAATTTGATCCTTCTGCAGCCAGCAGAGTCATATCCTGATCTGATCAAAAACTTCAGAGAAAACCTCAGTTCACTTGCATGGATGTTCTCCAGTCATACTGTAATCTTTTGTGGAGACTTTAATCATCCAACTATTAGTTGGGAAAATTACATGTTTGTAAGTGGTGGGCATGATAAGACATCCTGTGAAACATTACTAAATGTTTTCTCTGAAAACTACTCTGAACAGATAGTTAGGAACCCAACTCATGATGAAAATATATTAGATCCAATGGTAACGAGTAGACCTGGCTTCTTTGAGGATGTCCACACTGAAACGTATCAGTGACCATGACCCAGTTGAGGCAACAGTGATTACCAAAGCACGAAGGACCATTAGGAAAAGCAGAAAGATATATTTCTTCAGTTAACTAGATAAAAAAATCAGTAATCTCATACTTCAGTGAGGAACTTGAATCTTTCAGATAGGGCAGGAACATGTAGAGGAACTATAGCTCAAGTTTAAAAGAATAGTTCACCATGCACTGGACAGATATGTACCCAGTAACACATCTCATAATGGGAGGGAGCATCAGTGGTATACAGTCACTGTAAAGAAACATCTAAAGAAACACAGAACACTGCATAATAGATGTAAAACAAAGTATACAACTGTAGACAGAGAGATGCTGAATGAAACACATTTGGCTGTCAAGAGAGCAATTGTGTGATGCCTTCAGTGATTACCACAGTAGAATATTGTCAAATCATATTTCACAAAACCCAAACAAATTCTGGTTGCATATAAAGCCTGTTAGTGGCACCAATATTAGTGTACAGTCCCTAGCAACTGAGATAGGAACTGAAACTGACAATAGCAAAGCAAAAGCTAAAATGCTTAACTCCATTTTCAAATGTTCCTTTACAAAGTAAACCCCAGAAGAATTGCCCCAGTTTAATCCTTATACCACTGAAAAGATGAATGAAATAAGTATAAGTTATCAGTGGTATTGAGAAACAGCTGAAAGCGTTAAAATTGAATAAAGCTCCAGGGCCCAGTGGAATCTCTACTAGATTTTTGCAGCTGAGTTAGCGTCTCTTCTAACTGTTATAGATCTCTCTAACAAAAAACCATGCCCAATTCTTGGGAAAAAAGCATGGACCACAGCCATCTATAAGAAGGGTAGAGGAAGTGATCTACAAAACTACTGTCCAGTATCCAAGACATTAGATTGTTGTAGAATTTTAGAACATATTCTGAGCTCAAACATAATGAGGTATCCAACCAGCATGGATTTTGAAAACATTAATCATGTGAAATGCAGCTTGCACTTTTTTCACAAAAAATACTGAAAGCTTTGGATCAAGACAGTCAGCTAGATGCAATGTTTGTTGATTTCTGAAAAACATTTGACTCATTACCACACCTATGTTTATTGTCAACAGCTTAATCATACATGGTATTAAGCTAAATTTGTGACTGGATTGAGGACTTTTTGGTAGGAAGGGTGCAACATATTATCTTGGATGGATAGTCATATTAGATGTAGAGGTAACTTCAGTTGTGCCCCAGGGAAGTGTGTTGGGACCCTTGCTGTTCATGTTGCATATTAATGACCTTGCAGAAGCTATTAATAGTAACCTGAGACTTTTTGCACATGATGCAGCTATCTATGATGAAGTACTGTCTAAAGAAGTTGCATAAATATTCAGTCAGATCCTGATAAGGTTTCAAAGGGATGCAGAGATTGGCAACGTGCTTTAAATGTCAGAAATGTAAAATTTTGCACTTCCCAATACAAAAAATTGGTGTTCTATGAATACATTATCAATGAGTTAGTGCTGGAATTGGCCAACTCATACAAATATCTGGGTGTAACACTTTGTAGGCATACGAAATGGAATGATCACATACAATCAGTTGTGGGTAAAGCTGTTAATAGACTTCAGTTTGTTGGTAGAATACTGGGAAAGTGTAATCAGTTCACAAAGGAAATTGCTTAAAAATCATTCATGTGACTGGTTCTAGAATACAGCTGACGTGTATGAGACCCATACCAAATAGGAATATCAGGAGATATTGAATGTATACAGAGAAAGGTAGCACAAACGGCCACAGGTTTGTTTGATCCATGGGAGAGCTTCACAGAGATACTGAAGGGACTGAACTGGAAGACTGTTGTAGACAGACATAAACTATCCCAAGAAAATCTATTAACAAAGTTTTGAGAACTGTCTAGAAATTATGACTCTATGAATATGCTACAACCCCCTGTGTATTGCTCATGTGGGGATCATGACAATAAGATTGATTACTGCATGCACAGAGGCATTCAGACAATCATTCTTCCCATACTCCATATGTGAATGAAATGGAAAGAATCTCTAACAACTGGTACAATGAGATGTATCCTCTGGCATGCAGCTCATCTCATGCTGCTTTGCAGAGCATAGACATAGATGTATTTGTAGAAAGATGAGAATATGAGTGACGAAGTGAATTGTTCAGATATACTTATGAACTTCATTATTCTTCCACAAAGCTGAAACAACTGCTCACTATTGTCTTTAATTTGCCAATATAATTGCCCTGGAATGGCTGCCTCAAAATATTTTAACTTTAAATCATAATACCTGACTACTGTATTCATAATAATCTGTTCAGTGCTGCTTGTTCATGTAACAGCAAACTTCTTTGTTCTACAGGTCCATTTCATTAAAAAAAAAATCTTTTATTTCATCAGTTTAATGATGACTGTTAAACATACTAAGAAAATGTGATACCTAATTAAAAGCTCACATCCAGAAAGGTATTCAAGATGGTTGATGCCCCGCAGGTGTCCTCGGTATGATGACAGGAGGAGAGGCAGTGGCTGATTATACAGTATGCGTTTTGCACGCCCCTCAATACGATCCTTCAGGAGAAATGGAAACTGTAGTCTGAGTTTGGGTAGGCATATATTCACATCATGTGGAAAGCCATAATTCTCCATCAACCAAACTTTTATGTAGCCCAGTGATGAACCTGGTAAAGGATAATAGTCAGTTACTTGGATTGTAATATAAATCACATCTCTTATTCAAACAGTAACAAACTACTGTTATCAATCCTATTTTTCTGGAAGGACAAAGGCATGATTACAAATGCAACTTAAAATTTTCATTCATGAAATTCATTAGTGAACAATAGTAACACATATGTATTTGACTAATTAGTGCAAAGAGATGTAGGTCAAATTCTTACACAAATGTCTTTTATCATATTCTTTAAAAGTCTTTTGATAACACGCAATACTTTTGAATTTTATAGTTTTTAGCATTTTCCCAACAAAATTGTTTTTCTTTTATTATGGTGCAAGACTAAAGACATACATATAAAATTTGGAGCACAAATGTGTGTATGTCTGACATCTCCTCCTAAACCACTGAACTGATGTCAACCAACATAGTACATATATACCTTACCATCAGGCAACAATTCCTTCTGAGATAAGAACTAACTGCCTGTCATAGTTCAGAAAATATATCATGTCATATACAATAAGATGCATGAGAAACTGCTCCACTATGCAAGGCATTTAAATTTGTAATTTCTTTATTCCTAATTCCATTCACAATTATTTTACAGACACAATAAACATATGTCACTGAAAGTACCAACACACGCATATTATTGTAAAACACGTAGTTCAAGAGACATGATGTCACAAACATTCCATAACATAAACATTACTAAGAAGTTAAATTCTACGGTCTGTGTTTCTTAATTTGGAAACTGTACTTATACATTTGTACATTACGAATATTTTTTTGATTATTTCATAATTTCAAAGCTGTTTTCAAAAAGAGCTGTCTCCAAAGATATAAGGAAATGAATTTTGTTTAGTATTAGTACACTACAAACTCAGAGAGTTTTTGTTTCTAATTGAAAATTGGCCAAATGAATACACAGGCAGTGCCAGATTTGTCAGCAAGTCACATAAAATGTTGTAAAATATGAAAATATGTATTATTGAAAATGCCAAAACATAACACATTATGTATAAAAAATTCAACAAATAGTATTAAAATTATAAGGATGGATGGGTTAAAGTATCTTGATGCTGACTATCTTGATCTTCAGTATTCAATTTTCTTATCCATTGCTTGCTCCCAAACTTTTGACTCATAACTATTCATCACCCATTCAATATTTTCTGGAATATCAGAAATAAATAGGTTAGCATAAATAAAATTACTCCTGACATAATGATCAAACGTATCAGACACTATGTTCTCTAGCTGACCTTCTCAACTCACATTCTTGTTCTTGTTTCCAATTGCCTGAACTCCCTGATAACCTTTTCTTTCATGTGCTCATTTACATATTCATTATCTATGCTTTTGCACTCAGAACACTAAAGTGTTCACACCGTGAATCAGATACCTTTAGATAAAATCAAATAATGGAAAATTCAGGATGGAAAAATGTCAGTATTATGAAAAGGATAGATCACTACTCACCATGTACCGGTAGTGGAGATGTCGAGGTGACAGGTAGGTTTGGCAAAAAGACTGCTAAACAAGTAAATTTTTGGTTAACATGCTCTGTTCTGTAATTTCCATAATACTTTAAATGTTTGCCATTAAGTTTCTTTTCAAACAATACATCATAAGGAGTTATTCTTTCAATAGTATTAGCTAAATTTCTGTAGTAAGGCATGCAACTGCACAAACTAGTTAAGGCCAAAATCTATTTACTTTTGCTTCAGCTACCAGGCATCTTGATGTATCAATAACTGACCTGATGCATCTTTCAGTTGTACCATTTAATTTATGTACATAGTGAAGGCATGCATTTAAAATGATTCATTTCTATCTTATATAGTGATAAGTATCTGAATTTAAATATTCCTTTCCATTGCCACATCTCAATTTCTTAATAGTTTTACCAGTTACATTCACAGTTTCAATAAATATTCCACAAAACAATCATAAACATGCCTTTTAGATTTGATAGTGTAGACTCTACCAGCTTTACTACACTTATCCATCAAAGTAACATAATATCTTTCCCTCATAAACCATAAGTTGAGTGAGACCCATTCATATCAGTGTGAATAGTCTCTAATGTTTCATTTCTTTTGCTTCAGTTCTTTTAAAATGGTAAATTGTACACTTTACATTTCATAAATACTTATTCTAAACTTGTAGCTAATTCCTCTGTAACTGCAGTGCAGTCACATTATTACAAGGGGTATTCAAAAAGAAACGAGCCAGAAACATGATTACAGAAACCAGTACCTGTATGTTAGAAGTATTGATCCTGGCTGTTGAGACACTTGTCCCACTGTGACACAAGGCTGTCCCATAAAATTCCCAGGGCTGCGATGTTAACCAGTTCCACACATATAGCTGGACATTGTCGACCGAGGTGAATCGTTTGTCCCTCAGAGCCTTTTTAAGGGGACCAAAAATGGCATAATCACAGGGAGAGAGGTATAGGCTGTATGGAGGGTGGCCAAGAACCTCCCATTTGAATTTCTTCAGGAGGGTCATGACTGTGTTGCCCATATGAGGCTTTGTATTGTCGTGGAGCCGAATGACCCCACAGGTGAGATTGCCTGGTCATTTTGATTTGATCGCTTGGCAAAGGATGGTCAAGTTTTTGAGTAATGCTGGGCATTCACTGTTCTCCTGTGCTGCAGGAAGTGAATCAAAAGGGGGCAATCTTGGTCAAAGAAGAACATCAGCACATTTCTTGCACTCGTGTGGATGGCCTAGGCTTTTTTTGGTGGTGGTGACCCTGGATGCTTCCACCGGACACTGTTATTTTGATTCTGGTTTGAAGTGATGACACCATGACTCATCTCCAGCCACCACTTGTGCCAGGAATGCATTCTCCTCCAGAGCATAGACTCTTGCAAGGGACATGCAGTGTTCACTGTACACTTGTGACATTCGTCGATGAATGTCCGTTCCTCCTACTCCTTCGCTGTCAGAAAACAAATAACACCTGTTTGCTTTTCTGTTGATGCCTCCATGTCACTGTTTGCAATGAGACTGGCAGCATTGGATGATTGATACATGCTGCTGCTAGCTCTGTATAGTCACGTGATGTGCACGCGTGCCCTCTAGTGACAGGGTGTGAACTTCCACGCTCTCGTTGGAAGCACACCTCATTACACACACCACAATATTACTCTCTTGTCACTGATTTGCACATTCCAGATCCCAGCTCATTTCCATTTGAATGCCCCTTATAAAATTTACTTGTCATAATGTATGATGCCATTTTCTCTTTTGGATATTGCATTACAGCCACAATTTTATGCTTTTATATTAATTTAACATACCTAATCAAATTTCCTGTATGTAAAATACATTATTCCATTTTTAATTTCAATTGAAACATGTCTTCACAAAGTTATAAACTTATAAAATAACTTACCATGTGTGTCCTATTTTTGTAGTCTGCAAAACTTAACTCTCTGCAATTTTTAGATTCACGGGGTCTTTTAAAGATATGCAGTCATAAAAATATTTTTCATTATCATTGACATGATCTATGCAATCACGGTCTAAAATAACCCATTAATCTGTACACTGTTACCTGACTCAAACTTACTACATGCTAATGTAGGTTAGGCCTATACCTTCATAACCAAATTGCTGAAGCTGTTTTCATTTTGCTGATATCCTCTGTGTCCTGAATGATTACCATCTCTTGAACCTTATTATGTACACCAATCACAGACCAGATTTTGTTATCCCTGCTCTACTGCTCACTTGGCCCTTGTTGCTAACTGCCATGACTACCTCCTTGAATATGTCTGTGTCAATGAATTTCTGCTTGTTCCTGACTGGCAACAGTTCCTCTTGAAATATCCTGGTTTGTCACTTCCATCACAAACTGCTCCTGATACCTTATACTGGTATTTTATTCAGCCTGAAATGCATTGGTGTTTGCACCTTCACTTCCATTCTTGTCTGTTAAATACATCAATTGAATTTTACTTTTAACATATTTGACTCTCTAATCTTCTTCTTGCAAAACATTGATCAAGTCCTCAGTACAGCTCAAAGATTCTGGCAAGGTTCTCAACATGTAGTTTATTCTCTCCTTTTCCGTCACTCTCACACTTGCTAATTTTAACTTCTTTTCTTTTTTTTCCTCAAAAATACTGAAAAGTGTTGTCATGTCGCTATAGTCTTTTAACCCCAGTTTGTCCAATGTGTTTCTGCACACAACTTACAGTGGTCTTGATACCTTGGACTATATTGTGTTGAACTTTTCCCTCATCTCAAATATTGTTATCACTCCCAAATTCCTGTTGCCTCTTGACATACGTAGTTCATTCAGGTCACATTTACTTCTTCCTGTGTATCCTCATTGTTCATGCTAGTTTTCACTTTTGAAGCCACTTTTTGTAATTTCATTATTTTCAGACACATTTCCATTCAAAATTTCCAGTTCCTGTAATCTTCTCTATCAAATGCTGGTATCTTAATATCAGCCACGTCCATTTTTACAAAGCACCATTTGTGAGTAAGAGCCTTCCTTTTAGTTTACAATCAATCCCCACTTTTCTGAATAACAGTCTTTTTACTTAACAACCACACTCTGCTAACACGTGATGAACATTTATTAATGAAAGGTTAAATACAAAGTACATCTCTTTTTACACAGTGAACACATGGATGGCAAGGAGCTGACTGACTATTGTACATGTATATACACTCACTGCTGAGAGCACTCTTGGCACTGTCAATACTGTTGATATAAATGTACAGGAGAAGCCCAACATAACATGGTTGTTGCTGGACCTGCCTCACTCCCGCATTGTAGCATGTGCACAATATATCAAGAGTGAGTTCTGCTTTGATAAACTTTGCATGGAGAGTTAGGAGGAACATGTAATCCAATTTTATGCATATTGTACCATATTGTATTTAAATTTAAAGAACATTAGAAATGAGCAATTCATGGTAATAATGAGCCTTAAATGCTTGTATGATGCCTTGATCGAGCAGATGAATTAATGCTGTTGGTGTTTTTTGACAAAAACAAAGGTTCCATCTTCTGATTGCAACACATCAGCAGGTGGATGAGCTGGACAGTGATCAAGGGTTGGTAGAGCTTCTTCTCTTAGCTTAAGTGGCTGTAGGTCCTGTCTCACTGACAGAGAAAACTCTTCTTCGAACCAGTTGGTGAAAATGTCACATGTCATCCAAGCACTCTTTGAAAGCCTGTAAGTGAATTGTAATGATGACATGTTTATGTGTTGGAAACATCTCAGGCTTTTACTTCCACCTATACAAGGAGGTATCAGCTTATACCTGCCCAGTTTACTTGTGGCAAAGAGGAGAATTATTCTGTCTTTATTCATTTTCAAACCCATCTTATTTCATGATTTTTTTGTATCAAGAATTCTAGTTGGAAGAAAGTGCCATTTCATCACAATTATACACTCAATAACCTGTTAAATTTTCAGCTACCATTATTTTTTGTAGAAACAGATTCACTGTTGGAAGACCTCGCTTCCCCTTCAATCGTCGTTTGGCAAATTCTGTAGTGATATTTCCATTTTGAAAGCCGTCCATTGGAAGCTATACTGTGATTCTTGCTATGTAAATCAAAGTGAAAGTTTTCATGTTGGGCTTTAATAATTGGCCTAGAAAGTGATACATCTTCAGTTCTCTTTATTAAAAGCCCCCTATAAAGGCAGTTGTTGAGTTAATTGTCTTTTCCTTGTTTGGTACAATTCCACAAGACCTTCAACTCAATTTGCAAAACTTTTAAGTTTATTCTCTTCTTTCACACATCCCCGATTGATTTTTAGGTACACCACGCTCACGTGATACACTTCCTTTAGTTTCACAAACCTTCACACAGTCAAAAATTTTTAGTTCATCACACACAGAATATGCACTGTAAAAAGCACACAAAAACCTGGACAATGAACTTGATAATTTATGATGCACATAATAGTTGTGCTCATTTTGATTATTGCCAATCACTGTTGAGCAGTCACTTTGTTGACTGCTTCACGATGTTAATGAGATGTGTATCCAAAGCTTCTGTCCAGCAGCAATTCTTATGTGTTGATAAGAAAAACCAAAGGTTGAGTTTAATTATGTCCAGCTGTTTTGGTTATTGTTTACAGAGCTTTGAGGTTGCAGCAGTAAATTATACTGCAGAACGGCTACATACAGACTGTAATAAGGTTTTTCTCAAAATTATAAAATATACTGAGAGTGTAAAAATCATTCATAGCAAGTTATATCCAAATCTGTGGTATATTAGATCACAGTGTATCTGGTGTCTACTGTACTATATTCCATCACTTTCCAGTCCCTGAATTCAGATAGTTAGACAATTTGTCCAAATGGTTCAAATGGCTCTGAGCACTATAGGACTTAACATCTGAGGTCATCAGTTCCCTAGAACTTAGAACTACTTAAAGCTAACTAACCTAAGGACATCATACACATTCATGCCCAAGGCAGGATTCGAACCTGTGACCGTAGCGGTTGCGCAGTTCGAGGCTGAAGTGCCTAGAACCGCTCGGCCACACGAGCCAGCAGATAATTTGCATGAAGATTTTTAATTTTCTTTTTAATTGACAAGGATCCTCAATTTATTGCTTAATGTTAGATGGGGGCTTGTTAAATATCTTCCCAAGAGAGTACTAAATTCTTTTCTGTACCCTAGACAAGGAGGCAACAGTTGACATGAAAAGTATTTGTGTGTCTTGCTTTGATTGTATAAATCACAGTTGAGATGAAACTGATTTTTATGTTGAGCAACAATATCCATTAAGTTGCAAATGTTTTAGGAAGTAAGCATAAGGACTCCACAATCCTTAAAAAGCCCTCTGCGGGGAGTATGGTTATGTCCTTTATGTAATATTCTTTTGTTCACTTCTTCTGAAGAAAATACATTATTCACTTTAGGTTCACTGTGCCAGAAGATAACTCAAGAGAGCAATATGGAATGTCATGCCACTGTCTTTCCAAATTAGCACCCACAACCTGTGATCAGGCAAGGCAGAAGGCTGCCTACTGCACTTCCCTGCCAGAAGCTGGAAAGGTTTTGAGTTGACATAACAAAAGCCTATGCTGTGGCACTGAAGGAAGCACAGTTAGCACATTGAGTAATTTCACCTACTACCAGGGCCACAACATTGTCAACGCACCATGAGCCAAGGGCCATGCCATCTCAGTAGTGATCTGGGTTACACAATTCTGGGGCTAAGCACTGCACCGCTACTGTAGTCTTCATCACCAGAAGTGACATACCCTCACAACTGAATCAGGCTGAGTGGTTAGAAATACTGCCCATAAAAGCTGTGCAGTACTAGTCATTCATCACAGCCTACACTGAAAGTACTCCATTGGTGGGTCATCAGTCCTCAACTACAACTAGACACTGCCTCCACTAGCCATGGGTCTTTGAGATGCACCTAGTCCTGATGTTTCTGGGAGCTGAACTGTTACTCTACAGCCGGAGGCCTTCTACTGGCTGACATCAAATAGTTTACTAGCCTATGGTGATCTTTGTAGCAGAATATGGTGTTGGCTCAATTTAGCTCACTGTGTGCAAGGTACACAGTTCTTCACATACTGTTCCTACTTATGTGTTCACCACCAGTACTGTACGGCTACATGTTGTCCCATGGTTCTTTGACCAAAACAGTGCACTAACACATGAACATGTGCCTGTCTTAATACTTCTTTCCACAGTACAGCTGGAATCACATCTGAGGTCTGAGTTCTGCTTGCTTACATAACACTCTGTTGCATACAAAAAATTGTGGCTGTGTTAAGGATAGCTTACAGTCTTTGTCAGCTGCTAGTGCTTGCTGCCACTACACACAATGTGGCCCATTCTTCACAACACATAAACTTTTTGACTGAGGCTTAAAGTGTTAACCTGTTTGATGGGTCTTTCAAACATAACAGCCATTTCAGTGCTACACAGTTTTTATTACTTTAAATTTCCTACCATATAAATACTATCACAAGTACATTATGCCATTATATTATGCACACATTTCCTTGTGTGTTGTAGAGTAATTTCTTTCATCTTTATTCAACAGCTGTGAGACATACACAACTGGATGCTCCACTCCATCCAGTTCTTAACACACAGCCAAATGCATGATTACTTGTGTCAGATGACAATATAAATTCCTTATCATAATTTCGAAGAATCAACACAAAACCATTAATCAACAATTCTTTCAATTTAATGAAGACATCTTTACATTTCAGTGATCTATGAAACTTCACTCCTTTTTTTTCAATAGGTGATTGAGAGTTTGTGCTTTCTCTGAAAATTTAAGAACAAATTTTCTATAGTAATTTTCTTGGTGGAAGAAAGACTGTAACTCCTCTGTACATGGTGTCCAGAAAACGTGTATGGCTTTTAATATTTTAGAGTCCATCCAGACTCTCTCCTGGCTAATTATACGTCTTAAATATACTCTCTGTAGTGTGAAGTGGTATTTGTCTGTGCTGAGTCTGAGGTGTGGTGCACACAATTGCTTAAACATCTATGTCAGTCATATTACATGTTCTTCCATATCCTTCCTAAAGGCAAAACACTTCCATTAGTTGCAGCACAAGTTGTTCCATGCTCTTCACAAAGCTAATCATGTCATCTAAATGTAAAATACATCAGCTTGGCTTTAAACCTCACAAAACTACATCTAAGAATTGCTGAAATGTGGCCGGTGCACTCTGTAATTGAGATGCCATGCATCAGTATTGGTGGTGCCTCGAAGGAACCATAAATCCATTTTGGGAGATCCTGTGGCTCTACTTCTAGATGATAATAGCCACTCTACAAATCCATGATGAAAGAATACTGACACTGCCATAAATTATCCAAAGTATCCATTATATTTAGGATTGGAGAAGCATCTGCAATCATACAGCTGTTAAGATATCTGTAATTACAACAAAAGTGAAGTGTTTTTGTGCCATCCACACTCCCTTTGGAAATGATCACTAATGGTGCTCCATAAGAACTGGCACTTTCCTGAATGATACTGTCCATTAACTGTTGGTTAATGAACTCTTCCATCACTGTTTGCAGGTGACATGGTATTCTGTCTGGTTTACAATACACTGGAGGTTCATTCCTAGTGCGGATGCTATACTGTGTCATTGGGGTTACTGGGACAGCTCCATGAGGATTAAACAGAGCTCCAAAATCTATTAACTATTATTCCATTATTAACTTTCATGTTCCTTTCAAGGGTTTTACCTTTTTTCATAATGCAGCTTATAATGTCCAGATAATCGTACTCTAAGATTCCAATTTGCTGATAACTAACCCTTCAGATATTTCAGTCTCAGAATTATCTGTTCTGATGGACACTAATTGCCCATTGTCCAAATCTTGTATGATTACCATATTCCTGTGTAAGAAACACCATGCCTAACACAACTCCTTGTTATGCTCCAGTGGTTGAACCACGTACACTATGTTTACCAGTAAATCGACTCTTGCACTCATCCATTGTACTTTTCTTGTATCTTGTGATACTTTATCATGCGAATTAATGCTTAGTGGCCTTGCACACAGTCTAATTGGTCACCCTCATGGCAGGGATGAACTTTGTGACAGTGTACCTTGACAGCAGTATTTTCCTATGGAGCTACATCCCATTACATTCAATAATATGCTGGCCAAGGCCAATTTTAGCGCAATGTTCATGTAAGAAATCTAACCTTATGATTGTGCAGTGACTATTCACTAGATGTGGTGAAACTTCCACATTGTTGTGACTACAAGAACATACAGATAATAACAGACACAACACTTTGTTCTGTCTAGAACACTTGTACAAGAAAACACCTGACATGGACTGGCCACACTACTAGTCTGATAAACATAAGTAGTGTCAACATACGGCTGAGAGCAAGGCTGGCTGAGCCTGATTCTACAAGCCACCAGCTGACAGGTAAAGTGCACTGTGGAGAGACTGTGCACACATCCAAGAGTGGCAGCCTATGCTGGTGGTAGCATCTTCTGACTCCTAAGTGCACCATTCAACTACATGCCCAGATCACAGGTGTGGATCACTATGCACCTTCCTCATGGGGACAGAGCATCACTGATTCCCCAGGCAATGTGTGGGTGGTTCAGGTGTGGAGACAGCATTCATGTCCATGGAGGCCCCAGAGGCGAGGGACAAGAGCAACTCCCAGACAGATAGGCAACTCCCAGCGACTGCGGTACCAGTAGAGGTTGTGGGGTGGCTGAAATGGGGCAGTAAGTGCTCACCTAGACTTGGAGCTGATTTTGATGTTGCCAAACCACCCAGTCTCCAGTCTTGAGAATGTGGACATGGTGGCCATTCTGATGCATGATGACTGATGGTCATCAGCAGGGGTGCCAACCAAAACCACACACCCAGACTGGCATCCACAGTGGGATACTCAGTACAGTGTAACACAATGGTGGGTGAGATCCTGGGAGGTGGTGTAACAGCATTCATATTGACACCAATGGAGAAGCTGGGAAGGGCTGCGGGAACCATGAGGAGTTGTCCTGTAGGCCATCAGAAAAAATTGTAATGTCTCCTTGGTGGGAAAGTCCTGCAGATATTTTTTTCATCTGGGTCTTAAAGGTGTGAACCATTTACTCAGTCTTCCTGTTACCATGAGGGTGAAAGGGAGAGGAGCAAATATGCTGAATACCTGACTACATACAGAAATTATGAAGTGCCTGGGACAGGAACTGAGGTCCATTGTCAGAAACAAAAATAACTGGGAGATCTTACACAGAAAACATTTTTGAGGGAGCCTAAATAGTGGTTTCAGTAGTGGCTGAGGAGCAGTGGACCATGTATAGTGAATGCAAATGTGTTAGTGACAATCAGTCAAAACACATTCAGAAATGGACCCACAAAATCCATGGAGGCCATGGGAAGAACAAAGCCTTGTGACCCACATGTTGACTAGCATTAAGGGGGCATGCAGCAACCAAATGCTCCAGCCTCTGGTCAACGTCAAGGCTTTGTGTGGGAAATATTCCAGTAACCATCATGTAACAGCTGTAAGACTTCCAGCCACAAACTCCTTGGAATAACCAAGCTGAGAGATGCATTGTTGATGGAGATAAGAAGGACCCCATCTACAAATGAGAGTAATTACAAATTGAATAGATAGAATGGCCCAGAAGATGAGATGAACGACCCTGCTGCACTGGGAAAATTGGAAATTTGTGGTAAGGTTTTATGGGACCAAACTGTTGAGGTCATCAGTCCCTAAGCTTACACACTACTTGATGGCGGACTGGGCAGATGACCTGCTTGAGGATGGGGTCAGGCACTGTGGCCTTGGAAACTTGGGTGCTAGTGATTGGAAACCTATCTACCACTTGGTAAGAGGCAATATCCAAGTGAAAACACAGGAGCTCCTCTCAGTCGAATTTGAGCCTAGGCTGATGGGCAGCCGGGGTAAGGTGTCTTTGTTGGCATGGTGAAAATGGATATTATAGTGGTATTTGGAGAGGAACATGGGCACATACAGCATCCTGTGGGCCACCTTATCATGGACCTGGGCAGATGGACTAAATAATGAAAGTAATGACTTGTGGTCTTTAATGAAATGGAATTTGTTGTCATACAATAAAATTTAAAATTTGGTAACTGCATACACAATGGCCAGAGTTTCCTAGACTTTAGAGTACTGGACCCTTGCTGGACACAGAGTCTTGCAAACGCCAGTGGCTGCTCTGAGCCATCTGTATTCTGATGGTGAGGAGTGCTCCCACACCACACTGCAAGGCATCCTTAACCATAGTCAGTCGTTTTCTGGGATCAAAAGCACCTAGACATGGTTCTGGTCTGAGGCATTTCTTCTACATGGTGAATGGCTGGTTGCATGCCAGAGACAGAAGAAGCACCTTTGTGGAGAAAGAGATAGAGAGGGCATGCAGTGGTTGGCACCCCTGGAATTAACCAGAGGTTCTAGGTAATTTTACCCATGCAATCCCGCAGTTCTTGCAACTATGGGAGGGGGGGGGGGTCTGGACTTCCGCAGAGTGAGCATAATGCATACCCAGGGCCTGGAGTTTTTGAAAAAGGGCCTGGGGATTGTGCAGGTGGTCACTTATAGTATGTACAGTAATGACAGCTTCATCCAGGTAGTTCTAACAGTGGAGAATAGATTGTGCAACCTCTTCCAGATACAGCTCAAAAATTTCAGTGGCGATTTCCATCTCAGACATTAACCTCTTGTATTAAGAACTATGACACACATGGAAAGATCAAGCTTGGGAAAGAACTGGCCCCATACTAGGCATGTGGACAGCTAATCTGTATGTGCCAATGAGTATATATTGACCACAGACCCTGAATCCACAGTGACCTAAAAATTGCCACAAAGTTACAGTTTATCAGAGGGTTTCATCACAATGACAAGAGGTCTGGTCCATAACAAGAGGAAATGGAAACGTGACACTGAGAGATGTGAGCCAGTCCAGGTCTGGCTTGACTTGCAAGGATAGGGCTATAGGAATCTGCCTAGTGTAAAAAACTTTAGGCCTAGCCAACTGCTTCAAGGTTATGTGTGCTTGATACTCTGTGGTGCACCCTAATCCTTCCATACAGATACCCTGAAATTCTGAGCACAGAGATTGCATTGACTGACAGGTGACTTTTGCTCATACCAACTGTTTGGTTGTCCATGACAAAAAATTCAAAGGCCTGAAAGATATCAAACCTGAATGGTTTTCTGACTAGCATCATGGATGATAATAATGGTAATAAGCCAGTTCACTGATTTATAGGCAAGATCAGCCATGAATTGGGCAAGTAAAGTGATTTGCTGCTCACCACATTCCCCTAAGAATACAAGCAGCAGTGGTGGAGAGACAAGGTCTGAATATGTTTGGGTGTTAAGCAGGGAAATTGCTGTGCTGGTTTCTACCTGCAGGCACAGCTGTCATGAGAGAAATCTTGATTAAAAAAACTTGTTGGAATTCTGATCAGGAACCATCCCTGATGATGACACTTCATGGATCTCCATATCCATGTTTTCTGATGTGCAATCTGTGCAGTTGAGTTGCAGACTACCACAATGTAGCCTTTTATTTCACTCTTACAACAGGTGGTTCATTGCAGGGATGCACTGATCTATCATGTTGAGAGTAAGAAAACACACACAACAGCAACAGCAAATGACAACTAGGATGCTGGTAACATGCTGTGTAGGAGCTGCCAAATCAGACAGCTTACACAGCCACAATGTTATCCTCCTTGGATGCAGTGGACACAGCTGGGCTGCCCTGTACCACTGGGATGTCACAACAGGACAAAACCTCTTTGAGGAAGGGATTTTCTGATTGTAGGGACTGTTGCCACACTGTCCAGTGTGAAGTGGATGGTACCTTATGGACTATGATATCTACATATTACTCTCTTGACTTGGCCATGACAGAATGGCACTTTGATGAAGTCCATGGAGTGTCACAGTCCAGACATGATAAGACTGATGGGGTTGCTTCTTGGCATCCAAAGGAGAACAGCAGCTGAAGTGGAAAGAAAGAAGCAGGAGGTGGATCAGAGATTCACCCTGTTTGGATGTGAACATCAAACACCAAGACTCAAATGGAGAAAAGGTTTTCTCTGGACAACGCAACCAATTCAAACATCATCTGCAGACCATAGAATACAACTCTGGCATAGCTCATCATCAGAGACATATTGGGACAACCCCAAGGAAGAACTTGCTACAGGTCATCATCTCCCATACATGACACGGAAGGTGCTCAATGGACTGAGAACTGGAGTATCTCGGTGGTAGGAGAACATGAAGAATTGGGGATACATATCAGGGGACGAATTATGTGAGTGTGGTGAACCCCAAGATCATCAGCATCTACCGGTACTCAACTGCAGGAAACTGTCAGAACCTGTGTCCATCGACGATCTGATTATCGCCAATGATAAGGCAGTCTGTGCAGCGGAATTCTGGGCAGCACATGGAATATAAATATGCACATATTCTTTGTAATATATGTATGATATGCTATGTATGAGAAATTATATTTAATATGTTATGTTCTGGACATGTATTGGTAAAATTCAAGTCTAGTGGGCATGATGTGCAAGAGGCCATGATAATAAGAAGACAATAATGAGCATAAATTGACAAACAACAACAAGGAAGGTCCCTGTGTGGAAGGAGGGGAGGGCAGCTGCAACAACTGATATATGGAGGGAAAAATTGATGAAAAAAAACAGTAGATGAAATACTTCCACATCTATACCCTGGAAGGTGTGGAAATGTGTTCGTATGCTTCCCAATGTTCTGCCACCCCATCAAATGGAGGGAGAAACATAGTTGGAGACAAAGGGAGAGAAAACAATGCTACCACAGCTTGTCACATAATGGTATGAATTTCTGTCTGATGTTGCACCAATGTTTGAAGCAGAGACTCCATGTCACAGCAAGATATGAAAAGCAACTGCACAACAAAATGTGAAAAAATAACCCATCCTCATCACCAATGTGTTTTAGCCACAAGAAAACACAGATAATAGCAGACACAACACTTTATTGTGTGCAGAATACTTGTACAAGAAAATACTTGCCAAAAAGTGGCTGCACTGCTAGTCTGATAAACATATGCTGAATGTCAACATATAACAGATTGAGGTTTATCAGGCCCCACTCTATAAGCCATTGAATGGCCAGTACAGTGCACTGTGGAGAGGCTCTGTGGGCATCCAAGAATTGTGGCCCCTGCTGATGTTAGTGACCTCTGACTTCTATGGCAAATTGTACAACTGCACAACTGGATCACAACCCATACATCTACAAAAATGGTTTTCCCTTACCCAAAAACTTAATATTGCTGATGGTAGTGAATGCACAACACTTACACCCATTCCACACAACCTGTATCATGGTGAGCCCAACCTCTTTTAACACATGAGGTTCAAACTTGTCACAGGCAAGTGCAAATCTGTGTCCAATAAAAACTGTGCTCTTGCATCCACAAAACCAATGAAGCAAAGTTCTGCCACTGCACACGTTTTAGTTGTGCTAATATGTGCTGGGAGGGACAGTAAGCAGTCCTGGAGCTCCAATTGGTGTTTAATGAAGAGTTACCATTCCCATTCTTTGACTTTCTATCATTCCCAAATCATGGTTTACCATTCCCATCCTGTGTCTTTCTATCATTACCCTTATTCTGTCTACAGTCTCATCTCCTGATGCCCTTTTTCAGCCACATTTCCTACACTGCAGCTGACAGCACTCCCACTGCATGTTTCCTGCTTGCCCAAATGGTAACACTTGACTTCCACAGAAAAAAGTCCCCCTTTTATTCTGAACTCATATCACTGTGTCTATCTCCTCAATGCTGTTGCTGTTCTTATGCTCCAGTTAATTGTTTATGAAACTCTGCTCATACTTTTTCATACAGCCACCACTAGTGCTTTTTGTTTGGTCTCTTACAGTAGGACCCTATTAGTACCATTGCTTTCTGTCAACTCTTATGTATTGTACATAATTGATTGTCCATTAATACAGTGTAACACAGGTGTTTACATACAGGTGTTAAAACTTTTAAGGTATAAAGATGAATGAAAAGTCCAATAATCTACAACAGATGTATTTATTAAAGTTTTGTGTATTTCCATTTGTGCCAAGTGTGCAACTAAGAGCTGCATTCTACCAATGCATACTGAACACAGAATCTGGGCTTCATTCTGCAAGAAATCCACACAGAGGTTCTTGCCAGTGTCCCAATGATGTTTTTGGTCATACAGGCAGCCATTGGTACCTCATCATAAATTCTAGCAGCTTGCTTGGCCCCAATACAGTGCACATGTGTGCATCAGCAAAGCTTTGATAATCATGGCAGCCATGCTGATGTAAGAAAGGCATCCCGGGTGACTGATAGGCTTGCAATGGGGTGGCTAGGAATAGTAGGTCAGGTTCACAAATGTCCTACACTGAACTCAGGATCTTTGAAGTTGCCCAGAGTACCAGACGAAAACACCCTAGAGGAGGCCTTCACTCACTGGCATGGGCATGAGACATGACACATCACATCTAGCAACAGCTTGTCTGTCAGGGGCTAGCTGATGATGCTGCTAGGTAACACTGAAGTTGCTTTGTCCTATACTGAACCAACAGCTGATATGGAGACACTCATGTTATCAGAGAATCAGATGTCCTGGAACCAGTCATAGCAAAAGTAAAAGTTCTGCTAAGGGCTCATTGGCGAGTCTTATAGATGCTCTGTCCATCTATGTTGTGGTAGAAGCCCACATCTGGCCATGTTTGTGACTGTGGAAGCACAGGATTGTTCCACAGCATGTGTAAATTCAACCCACCATCTGCTGCATTGCAGGAAGCTGCACCAACAGTATTCTGGCACCCTATGGCAGGATTTCATAGGCAGCTTCCCTGCCCACCTCTTGAGTTGCAAAGTCCAGGTAGCGGTTGTTGCTGTAGCAGCTACTACTATTGCAGCTTAATAAAAAAATCTTTGTCCTTGAAGGCATTTCATATAATATGGTCTCAGATACTTGGTCAGTATTCATCTCCCATAACTTTGAACAGTTTTGTGCCCATGATGGGATTCAATACCTTTATTCTGCACTCTTTTACACAGCATCCAACAGTTTGGCAGAATGCTTTGTTCACACTTTCAAGACACAGATCCGCAAAGAATTGATGTCCAACACAGCACCTAATGCCTTCTGTAGTTTTCTGGCAACTTACATGGCCACCCTGTCTGAAAACCACACTCTGGTGGCAGGGCTCCATGGCTGCACTCGCTGCACTCTCATGGACATGCTGCAACTGCTGCCAGCACATGTGCATTGTTGAGATACACAATCTTATTTCAGTAGAAGTGCACACCAGTCAGTCTGTTATTTTGGTTCTCACAATGAACTAGGTTTACAGGTGATTACTCTTTGTGATGTTCACTTGCTTCATTTCTTTATTGATAATCCTCGGTGTTGATGTACTGCATTTTTATACTGGGTGAAAAATAGGGTGTGGAAATTTAATACTGACTACTGTAAATGAGGTAGCTGACGGTTGCACAGTTGTGTTTCACAGTTCTTTACTTTCACTGTTCACAACCCCCCCCCCCTCCCCCCCCCCCACCACCCCCACAATATTACACAGTTATATGGCAGGCAAGCATCAGCATACTGCTACAATAGTTTGCTGTTGAGTATCTATGAGTACTAAAAACTTAACCACACAGTTGACAGATCTTGCAGAATAATAAAGTACATGTGACACTATTTCTTAAGTAATCTGAACAGACATCATGATTATTTGATCTAACACATGGCCTATTTGCGTTACAATTATTTCACTGTTAAGTTGACGCATTTTTGTTACTTGAAACAGTACATAATTTCCCTCTGAAAATAGGCCATGGACTTACTGTCTCAGGACCAAACATCAGGCCTCTTATATATCCTCACAATAATAGGTACTGCATTATACACTGTTTGATGTTTGATTTAAAGAAATCACAATTAAAACATAACCCCTTCAATTAACTGAATACATCAAATATTTCCTTATTTATAACAGTTTCTTCTACCACCAAGGTTATGACAAATTATTTGTTGAAATAATGGAATAAACAGATATAGTTATGCAAACAATGCTTTTGACAAACCTGGTAATTATTTTGGAATTATTTAAGGTTTGGTTTTGCTATTATGTTTCTGAATAGAGCCAAATAAATACTTTAAGAATGTTAGTAATTCTTCTTCAAAACGTTTAAAAATTATTACAGAATTTATATTTGTTTGTAAGACAACAATAGAATCTAAGTCACAAAACGATTACTGATTTCGCCATATATCAAAAGATATTAACTAGGAATAATCCATATAAATTAGGAAATTGATTATATACACAAAACTAAGCACAAAATTAGATCTGGTGCTATATTCCTTAAAACAGAGGGCCAACTTTTCTCTTTTATGGAAATGTAAATTATACTCATGTTTGTTAATGGTGATTGGGCAAAAATTGAACTAAAATTAATTTAAGGAGAATGATGGCAAAAGAAAGAGAGGAAATAAAAAGATCCCAGCATGTTACATCACATCTCTATGCTCTGGTAGTAACTGTCAAAATGGATTTTGGTTGGGTTGCTCATTTAAAGATAGCTTCCACCACTCTGGGTAGAGTTCTGTAACATACACTCCTGGAAATGGAAAAAAGAACACATTGACACCGGTGTGTCAGACCCACCATACTTGCTCCGGACACTGCGAGAGGGCTGTACAAGCAATGATCACACGCACGGCACAGCGGACACACCAGGAACCGCGGTGTTGGTCGTCGAATTGCGCTAGCTGCGCAGCATTTGTGCACCACCGCCGACAGTGTCAGCCAGTTTGCCGTGGCATATGGAGCTCCATCGCAGTCTTTAACACTGGTAGCATGCCGCGACAGTGTGGACGTGAACCGTATGTGCAGTTGACGGACTTTGAGCGAGGGTGTATAGTGGGCATGCGGGAGGCCGGGTGGACGTACCGCCGAATTGCTCAACATGTGGGGCGTGAAGTCTCCATAGTACATCGATGTTGTCGCCAGTGGTCGGCGGAAGGTGCACGTGCCCGTCGACCTGGGACCGGACCGCAGCGACGCACGGATGCACGCCAAGACCGTAGGATCCTACGCAGTGCCGTAGGGGACCGCACCGCCACTTCCCAGCAAATTAGGGGCATTGTTGCTCCTGGGGTATCGGCGAGGACCATTCGCAACCGTCTCCATGAAGCTGGGCTACGGTCCCGCACACTGTTAGGCCGTCTTCCGCTCACGCCCCAACATCGTGCAGCCCGCCTCCAGTGGTGTCACGACAGGCGTGAATGGAGGGACGAATGGAGACGTGTCGTCTTCAGCGATGAGAGTCGCTTCTGCCTTGGTGCCAGTGATGGTCGTATGCGTGTTTGGCGCCGTGCAGGTGAGCGCCACAATCAGGATTGCATACGACCGAGGCACACAGGGCCAACACCCGGCATCATGGTGTGGGGAGCGATCTCCTACACTGGCCGTACACCACTGGTGATCGTCGAGGGGACACTGAATAGTGCACAGTATATCCAAACCGTCATCGAACCCATCGTTCTACCATTCCTAGACCGGCAAGGGAACTTGCTGTTCCAACAGGACAATGCACGTCCGCATGCATCCCGTGCCACCCAACGTGCTCTAGAAGGTGTAAGTCAACTACCCTGGCCAGCAAGATCTCCGGATCTGTCCCCCATTGAGCATGTTTGGGACTGGATGAAGCTTCGTCTCACGCGGTCTGCACGTCCAGCACGAACGCTGGTCCATCTGAGGCGCCAGGTGGAAATGGCATGGCAAGCCGTTCCACAGGACTACATCCAGCATCTCTACGATCGTCTCCATGGGAGAATAGCACCCTGCATTGCTGCAAAAGGTGGATATACACTGTACTAGTGCTGACATTGTGCATGCTCTGTTGCCTGTGTCTATGTGCCTGTGGTTCTGTCAGTGTGATCATGTGATGTATCTGACCCCAGGAATGTGTCAATAAAGTTTCCCCTTCCTGGGACAATGAATTCACGGTGTTCTTTTTTCAATTTCCAGGAGTGTATTTCAATTTTTGCCACTTTTCACGCCATACAGATATCTTATATAAGTCATTTTGCAATTTTTTTGGTCATCTGGTAACTTTACAAGACAATAAATAGCAGTGGAATCTGCAAACAATCTAAGATGGCTACTCAGACTGTCTCCTACGTTGTTAATATAGATCGGGAACAATGTAGGGCCTATAACACTTCCTTGGGGAATGGCGGATATTACTTCTGTTTTACTCAATGACTTTCCATCTATTACAAGAAACTGTGATCTTTCTGACAGGAAATCATGAAACCAGTTGCAAAAATGAGGTGATATTCTAACGGTTTTGGCTACAAGAGAAGTGGTCCAAAACTGGATTGCAAACTTCACACTTCTCTTACTGCAGATGACTTACTTGAAATGTTTAGCTGATCCTCTTCTCTGGATATGTGGCTGCACCAATCTCCATAACTTCTTCTCTGAGGAAATAATACTGGTTAGAGGAAACAAAAAATTTCTGTCTCTCTCACTGGAAATAACTTGGTACTCTCACACTTTCAGTTCAACTCACATGTATTTTCATTTCCACAAGTTTCATATAAGCACAGAAACTCTTGCAAGTCAACTACACCAATACCCATTAGATATAATTAAATTTAATCACAATTGCCTGGTTTTAACAACCAAATAATTTATAGATATCTCATGCATCTTGCTTTGTTGAAAGCTAAGACATGAAGTAAGTTAAAAGTCTATAGTCAAAACTTGTTTTTTTTTTTTAATTATTATTTTCAACAATCACATTCACAAACACACCAAAGAATAGCATTTAATTACTCTGTGTCCTCTCACACGGCATCTGTGGCTCTTGCAGCAAATGCTTGTCGGTATTGTTCGACTGCCCTGCTTATCGGCTTCTCATTACAAACTTCCAACCTACACACAGAGACTAATGGTGTGGTAGATACATTTCCACTCTCTTACTTACTTTTAAAATATTGGGTGTTCAAGATGTAGGAGGGCTGAGTGTCTCTAGAATTTGCACCGAAATTCTCGAGACACTACAATATGGTGTTGGAAGCCTTCTGGAAATCTAAAAACATTGAATCAGATTGACATCCCCTGTCATTAGCACTTCTTATGTCATGAGTATAAAGAGCTAGTTGTGTTTCACACACAATATTTTCTGAATCTGTGCTGACTATGTGTCAATGAATTGTTTTCTTTGAGGTACTTCATAATGTTTGAACACAATATTTATTCCAAACCCCTACTGCAAATCAACATTAGTGACATGGGGCAGTAATTCAGTGGATTACTCCTACTTCCCTTTTTGGGTATTGGTGTGACTTGAGCAATTTTCTGGTCTCTAGGTACAGATCTTTCAGTGAGCAAGCAGTTGTATATAATTGCTAAATATGGAGCTATTGTATCAGTGTACTCTAAAGGAACCTGACTTTATTAAGTGATTTAAGCTGCTTTGCTACATCAAGGATATCTACTTCTATGTTTCTCATCATGGCAGTTGTTCTGATTGGAATTCAGAAATGTTTAGTTCATCTTCTTTGGTGAAGGAGCTTCAGAAAACCAAGTTTAATAACTCTGCTTTAGTGGCACTGTCATCAGTGACTTCACCGTTTTTATTGCATAGTGAAGGTATTGATTGCATCTTGCCACTGGTGTGCTTTATGTATGACCAGAATCTCTTTGGGTTTTCTGCAAGAGTCTGAGACAGATTTTCATTGTGGAAATTATTAAAACCATCCTGCATTGAAGTATATGCTATATTTCTAACTTCTGCAGTACTTTGCTAAACTTGGGAACTTTACATTCATTTAGTCCGCCTGCTTAGCTGGCCGGTAACATGTGCTCCTCCCATGCAAGCAGGCATGGGTTAAATCCCTGGCTGGGTTGGAGATTTTCTCTGATGGGGGCTGGGTGTTGGGTTGTAATCATCATCATTTCATCCCATCACTGGCATGCAAGTTGCCCAAAGTGGCATCAGTTCAAATAAGAGTTGAATTTGGCAGCCAATCTTCCCCGTCTGGGGCCTTCTGGCCAACAAAGCCATATGCTCATCTCATTTAATTTTTTTTTTTTTCATTCTTTTAAATTTGGCATGCTTTTTTCATTGCTTCTGCAACAGCAATCTGGCCCATTTTGTGTACAATGGGGGATCAGTATCATCACTTATTAATTTATGTGATATATATCTCTCAATTGCCATTGATACTATCTCTATAAAATCATTTCACATCTTTCCTACACTTACATGATCAGATTGGGAGGAGTGAAAACAGTCTCTTTAAAAAAAGCATTAAGGGCATTTTTATCAGCTTTTTTAAGTAGATATACTTTGTGTTTCGTTTTGATGGTTGTAGGTGTTACAGTATTCAGCCTAGTAGCAACTGCCTTGTGGTCATTAATCCCTGTATTTGTCGTGATACCCAATATTTTTCCAGGATTATTTGTTGCTAAGAGGTCAAGTATGCTTTTGCAATCATTTATGCTTTGAGTGGGCTCATGAACTAATTGTTCTAAATAATTTTCTGAGATAGCATTCAGTACAATTTCAGATGACACTTTATGCCTGCTGCCGACTTTAAATGCATAATTTTTCACCATATCAAGAGTAGACTGAAGTCACCACTACTATAATTTGAAATGAGACTCAAGTTTTATTTGAACAGTTCAGCAATTATATCTTCTGAGTCAGGGGGTCAGTAAAATGATCCGGTTAATAGTTAATAATAATAATAATAATAATAATAACAATATTTATTTGACATAATACAGTGAAATAATACAGTTTCATGACATCATACAGATTTTTCTTCTGAATACGTCAGTTTATAAATTACAAACTAAAGATTTGTTTGTATTAATAAATTTTATATTTTAATAGATTTTACATTTAGTACTATACAATCACAGTATTACAAATATTGTTTTTATCAACATTATATTAGCTGTAGGTCACTTAAAACTATGAGCTTGACATACTTATGAAGCACTTTTCATACAGATATAATACTCATCTAGGGAATAAAAAGGGTTTTCAATTAGAATTCTTTTTAGCTGATCTTTTTGATCTTTTAATTTGTTAGTAGGAAGGGTTGTGAGACTTTTTGGTAGGGCATTGGCTAGATTCAGCCCAGAATGAAGTGCATTTTTTTCATATAAAGCTGTTCTGTGGCTATTTACATGGTATCTGAACATTTGCCTTGTATCGTACTGGTGCAGGTGCCAGTTGAAATTTGGATTAATTGCTTTCACAAGCAATGTAAATTTCAATATGTATACAATATAATGGACGGAAACATTCCACGTGGGAAAAATTATATATAAAAACAAAGATGAGGTGACTTACCGAACAAAAGCGCTGGCAGGTCGATAGACACACAAACAAACACAAACATACACACAAAATTCAAGCTTTCGCAACAAACTGTTGCCTCATCAGGAAAGAGGGAAGGAGAGGGGAAGACGAAAGGAAGTGGGTTTTAAGGGAGAGGGTAAGGAGTCATTCCAATCCCGGGAGCGGAAAGACTTACCTTAGGGGGAAAAAAGGACAGGTATACACTCGCACACACGCACATATCCATCCACACATACAGACACAAGCAGACGTATTTAAAGACAAAGAGTTTGGGCAGAGATGTCAGTCGAGGCAGAAGTGTAGAGGCAAAGCAGTTGTTGAAAGACAGGTGAGGTATGAGTGGCGGCAACTTGAAATTAGCGGAGATTGAGGCCTGGCGGATGACGAGAAGAGAGGATATACTGAAGGGCAAGTTCCCATCTCCGGAGTTCGGATAGGTTGGTGTTGGTGGGAAGTATCCAGATAACCCGGATGGTGTAACACTGTGCCAAGATGTGCTGGCTGTGCACCAAGGCATGTTTAGCCACAGGGTGATCCTCATTACCAACAAACACTGTCTGCCTGTGTCCATTCATGCGAATGGACAGTTTGTTGCTGGTCATTCCCACATAGAATGCATCACAGTGTAGGCAGGTCAGTTGGTAAATCACGTGGGTGCTTTCACACGTGGCTCTGCCTCTGATCGTGTACACCTTCCGGGTTACAGGACTGGAGTAGGTGGTGGTGGGAGGGTGCATGGGACAGGTTTTGCATCGGGGGCGGTTACAAGGATAGGAGCCAGAGGGTAGGGAAGGTGGTTTGGGGATTTCATAGGGATGAACTAACAAGTTACGAAGGTTAGGTGGACGGCGGAAAGACACTCTTGGCGGAGTGGGGAGGATTTCATGAAGGATGGATCTCATTTCAGGGCAGGATTTGAGGAAGTCGTATCCCTGCTGGAGAGCCACATTCCGAGTCTGGTCCAGTCCCGGAAAGTATCCTGTCACAAGTGGGGCACTTTTGTGGTTCTTCTGTGGGGGATTCTGGGTTTGAGGGGACGAGGAAGTGGCTCTGGTTATTTGCTTCTGTACCAGGTCGGGAGGGTAGTTGCGGGATGCGAAAGCTGTTTTCAGGTTGTTGGTGTAATGATTCAGGGATTCCGGACTGGAGCAGATTCGTTTGCCACGAAGACCTAGGCTGTAGGGAAGGGACCGTTTGATGTGGAATGGGTGGCAGCTGTCATAATGGAGGTACTGTTGCTTGTTGGTGGGTTTGATGTGGACGGACGTGTGAAGTTGGCCATTGGACAGGTGGAGGTCAACGTCAAGGAAAGTGGCATGGGATTTGGAGTAGGACCAGGTGAAACTGATGGAACCAAAGGAGTTGAGGTTGGAGAGGAAATTCTGGAGTTCTTCTTCACTGTGAGTCCAGATCATGAAGATGTCATCAATAAATCTGTACCAAACTTTGGGTTGGCAGACTTGGGTAACCAAGAAGGCTTCCTCTAAGCGACCCATGAATAGGTTGGCGTCTATCGACCTGCCAGCGCTTTTGTTCAGTAAGTCACCTCATCTTTGTCAATATGTATACACCTATAATGGTAAGAACACCTAATTTTGGGAACATATTCCAACATGATTGTCGAGGTTTGGCAAATAATTCTGATAACTTTTTTCTGTAGTATTAATAATGTACTTAGGTTGGCTTGAGTTGTTGCACCCCATATTTCTACAGCATAGTTTAAGGTTGATGAGAATAGGGCATGATAAGCAGTTTTTACTACACACATGTCCTTACAATATTTGCTAATCATATTTATAGCAAATACATTCTTTGACAGCTTACATGCTAAGGAATCAATATGCATGTCCCATTTGAGGCTGTCCTGGATTGTAATTCCCAAGAACTTTGTCCATTTTTCCTTTTTTACAATGTCATTTTCTATGGATAATTTCATGTCAAATTCTATTGGTTTCCTTGTGTTAAATTCCACCATTGCAGTCTTTGAAGCACTAACATTTAGATGGCTTTCATTAAAATACTTGACTATTTCATTAGTTACACTGTTGCACAGTACCTCCAGACACACATAGTCTTTGTGTGTACACAGTATTGATGCGTCATGCATAGAATATTTTTGTACAGTCAGGAGAACAATACTGTATATCATTAACATAAATCAAGAAATGAAGGGGTCCCAAGAGAGAACCTTGAGGCACTCCATATTTGATATCAGTAATTTTAGATTTGTAAGACCCACTGTTTGTTTTAAGCAAGACAAATTGTTTTCTATTGCTCATATACGATTTTATTAGCTCATAGCCAGTTCCTCTGATACCCAGGTTTCACAGCTTGTCAAGTAATATAATGATGTAGAACACAATCAAAAGCTTTTTCTAGATCAAGGAACACTCCAGTTACATACTCCTTGTTCTCTATGGCCATTGTTATTTTGTCTATTAATTGTGCTGCTGCTACTGATGTTGACTTGTTTTTCATAAAGCCATTCTGATTTTCAGATATTAAATTGTGTTGACTCAGGAATGTCATTAGTCTAGTATAAATAACATTCTCAACTACCTTAGAAAATACAGTTTAGTCTGATTGTCAAGTAAAACCTCTACCCATACTGTTTTGTAGGAACTATCTACTTCAGTTTCAGTACAAGGTAAACTACTTCTGACAGAAATAAATAGCCCACCACAACTGTATTTAATCTATCCTTTCTGAAAAAATTTCAGCTGAACATATATCTGGCTTTAGCCAGCTTTCTGTATCTATAAGAATTTGACCTTCAGTGCTTCCTATTAGGGATTGGAGATCTAGCTCTTTCCCAACATAGCTATGACCATTTTGCAACTGCAATACTGAAACTTCCTGGCAGATTAAAACTGTGTGCTGGACTGAGATTCGAACTCGGGACCTTTGTCTTTCCTGTCAGATTAAAACTGTGTGTCGGACCGAGACTCAAACTCAGGACCTTTGCCTTTCACGGGCAAGTGCTCTACCATCTGAGCTACCCAAGCATGACTCACACCCCATCCTCACAGCTTTACTTCTGCCAGTACCTCGTCTCCTATCTTCCAAACTTCACACAAGCTCTCCTGCAGTCTGGTTTGCAGGAGAGCTTCTGTGAAGTTTGGAAGGACCTGACTTCAAGTCTGGGTCCGGTACACAGTTTTAATCTGCACGGAAGTTTCATATCAGCACACACTCTGCTGCAGAGTGAAAATCTCATTCTGGAAACTGCAATACTGGTTGTTTCTACAACTACCTTCTTGTGTTTTACCTGCCCTCTTTTAGATGAACGCCCCTTCTGTTGTTTCCTGAGACCCTCTAACCTAAAAAAACTGCCCAGTCTCTTTCACATGGCCCCCTCTACCCATGTAGGTGCTTCCTGTGTATAGTGAACTCCTGATCTATTATGCCGGAACTTGGAAACACACTACCCAATGGTGCAAGCCAAGGAATCTGCAGCCTACATGGTCACAAAACTGCCTGAGCCTCTGATTCAGACCCTGCCATCAGCTCTGCACCAAAGGACCACAGTCAGTTCTATCAACAATGCTGCAGATGGCAAGCTGTGCCTTAAACTCTCAAGCAAGTCTGACAGTCTTTACTATTTCTGCTTGCTGCCTGAAACCAGAGAGAATCTCCTCCACCGGACACAGTGGTATTGCAGTTCTAGGCGCTTCAGTCTGGAACCGCGTGACTGCTACAGTTGCAGGTTCAAATTCAGCCTTGGACACGAATGTGTGTGATGTCCTTAGGTTAGTTATGTTTAAGTAGTTCTAAGTTCTAGGGGACTGATGACCTCAGATGTTAAGTCACATAGTGCTCGCAGCCTTTTGAGCCATTTTTTGAGAATCACCTGTGATCCAAAGCAATACTCATCATTGGTACCGACATGAGCCACCACCTGCAGATGCCTGCAACCTGTTCTCTTCATGGCATCCTGAAACACCCTTTTCACATCCGGAATGACTCTCCCTGGTATGCCTATGCAGTGCACTCTGGCTTCCTTCCCCTCCTTGGCAGCCATGTTCCTAAGGGGACCCAATACATACCTAACGATGGAGCTCCCAATTATCAGCAAACCCACCTTCTGTGAACACCCAAACATTGCATGCTGAGAAGCTTCCTCTGGAACAGGATGGATGACTGCATCTGGATTAGAGACACAGATAACACCCGAAACCTGTTCATCAAATGAACCAGGAAGGCTCAATGATTGGTCCTTTGGAAAGTCTTTTGCTGCCTGCCAGACTTCGGAATGATCTCCCACTCAATCACAGGTGAAGGAACAGCCTCAGTACAGGTATTACCCGGGGCGGCCCTTGCATCCCTGAGTCCGACCCTCCACAGTGATGCCCCTTGGCAGCAGCCTCAAGCTGTATGAAGGAAGCCAACACAGCCTGGAGCTGTGAGCAAAGGTCACCAACTCAGCTCACATCCATACACAGCAATCACAGTTCCCATTCCATTACTGAAGTTGCTCCTATTTGAAGCTTATAAAATTATGTAACAAACACCTTATTAGCAGCAGGAACTCGAGTTGCTCCCTCCCTGACAGTTCAACTGACATTGAGCTATACAAACCAAAACAAACAAAAGCCTGTATGAGGGTAGATATAAGGATCAATAACAACAATGGTACTGTATGCTACGCTGCTATTAAAATGAAAGGTTGTGCCTAGTAAGCACACGAACATGCAAGAAATTGCAAAAATGAACTAGTAACTACACAGGTATCTGTAAATATAAGTTGCTCTTGTTAGAACTCAAATATATATATATATATATATATATATATATATATATATATATATAATAGAAGGAAACATTCCACGTGGGAAAAATTATATATAAAATCAAAGATGAAGTGACTTACCGAACGAAAGCGCTGGCAGGTCGATAGACACACAAACAAACACAAACATACACACAAAATTCAAGCTTTCGCAACAAACTGTTGCCTCATCAGGAAAGAGGGAAGGAGAGGGGAAGACGAAAGGAAGTGGGTTTTAAGGGAGAGGGTGAGGAGTCATTCCAATCCCGGGAGCGGAAAGACTTACCTTAGGGGGAAAAAAGGACAGGTATACACTCGCACACACGCACATATCCATCCACACATACAGACACAAGCAGACATATTTAAATATGTCTGCTTGTGTCTGTATGTGTGGATGGATATGTGCATGTGTGCGAGTGTATACCTGTCCTTTTTTCCCCCTAAGGTAAGTCTTTCCGCTCCCGGGATTGGAATGACTCCTCACCCTCTCCCTTAAAACCCACTTCCTTTCGTCTTCCCCTCTCCTTCCCTCTTTCCTGATGAGGCAACAGTTTGTTGCGAAAGCTTGAATTTTGTGTGTATGTTTGTGTTTGTTTGTGTGTCTATCGACCTGCCAGCGCTTTCGTTCGGTAAGGAAACATTCCACATGGGAAAAATATACCTAAAAACAAAGATGATGTGACTTACCAAACGAAAGTGCTGGCACGTTGATAGACACACAAACAAACACAAACATACACACAAAATTCAAGCTTTCACAACAAACTGTTGCCTCATCAGGAAAGAGGGAAGGAGAGGGAAAGACGAAAGGATGTGGGTTTTAAGGGAGAGGGTAAGGAGTCATTCCAATCCCGGGAGCGGAAAGACTTACCTTAGGGGGAAAAAAGGACAGGTATACACTCGCACACACACTCATATCCATCCGCACATACACAGACACAAACAGACATTTGTACACAAATGTAACAAATGTAACCACCGACTCCAGCCCCGCTACTGGTAAAACACACAATTCAAGGCAGGGCCACATGTGAAACAACACATGTCATTTATCAGCTGACATGCCTCCACTGCACGGCCTTTTAGATTGGTATGATGACAATTAAACTGGCTGAGCACATGAACGGGTTCAGATGAACTGTCCGCCTAGGAGATGTCCAATACCCAGTAGCAGAGCATGCCCTCCAGCATATTTCTAGGGAGCTAGGAACCTGCTACACCTTACAAGCGATTTGGCTTCACCCACCCAACACCAGTCCCTCGGAACTGCAGAGATGGGTACTTGCACTCCAACACATCATTTAATCCCGCCATTCCCCTGGACTGAACCTATGTTAACTAACCTCACTCCCATTTACTCTTCAGTCTTTTCCTCTTTCCCTTTTCTCTTTAGCCATTCATGCATCTTTTCATCCTACATAGTTGTGTTTATCTTTATACTATATACCTCTTTACTTCTGTATGCATCCTCTTTGGTTTGAAGCTGGCACAGTACTTACAGTAGAATATCTTTGGCTTCCCTCTGACACCCATGCCTCCATCTTTGTTACCCTCCCTGTTTACCTTTCCTCTGTTGCTTCATAACCTGGGTTGTGAGTAGCTGAATCCACTTTCTCTTCTTCTCCTTCTTTCCACTCTCTCCTTCCTGAGGAAGGAACAAAGTTCCGAAAGCTAGGATACATAAATTTTCTGTTCTCTTTTGTTTATCCATCGGCTGTACTGATCTGAGGTAAGCACTATCTCTTTGTTAGAACACTGTACTTGCCATATTAGCAGCAGGAACTAGAGTTGCTCACTCACTGATCTTATATGGATCTTCTATGGAATCATCTCTCAGAAAGGGAGACAACCTGTATTTAGAAATATTGATCAACTTCTCTAATGAATGTCGAGTGGCTGTTGCCAAGAAAAGATTGCATGGTGAGCAATTTGTGAAACTTATATTTACTGTGCTGCTGAAGATGGTTAACAAGGCTGATTTTTAATGCTCAGCATGGCAGACAGTTGCAGTTGCCGTCACCAGATTAATAGTTGATTCACCTTCAGTACTGAGTGGATAACTTGTTAAAGCAAAAGTAATACTGCAGTTCAGCAATTATGATAGCGCTATTTTCTTCTGGGTGTATTAACTGGATATATGTGCGCCCCTGGGTTTGCCATCTTAATTCTATAGAGTTTAATAGTGTATATTCTAAGCCTTTGTTTAACTGTGTGTTTTACCTGTTGTAGTTCTGGTCACTGTGTGCAAAGGAATGAAAATGAATTTCTGTTGATAGGCAGTTCATTACTGGAAAATGTTGCTATTGCAAGATGCAAAGTTGATGTCCAACCTGGAAATAGAATACCACAACTAAATAACCATCTAACAATATGGAAAACTCAAAACAATATTCTGCAGAAAACGAATTTAAGAGTAATTCTAGTTGTGTGGTTATACGTGTTGGGACACATCTGATAAAAATTGGCAGTGAAGAAGAAATCACCAATGATAGAAGAAACTTGATTTGTTCGGCTAGAAGTGTCTATGCAGGTAATTACCACATAATCAGTGTAGTAATAAAAAGAAGATCTGTAAGTGATCAATGTCTGTAAAATAAACTGTGCCATAAAATAACAGTGTGATAGACTTGGAGCAATGTTCATAGATCCAAACAAATTGCTAAATAAAAGCTGCTTAGGAAAGGATGAATTCCAGTCTGACATTAAGGAGGATGTTTTCAGATGGTTGCAAAATAATAAAAAACAAGGAAAAGTAAAATGACTTAGTGGGGGTGAAAAAGTGGATAGGCCAGCAAAAAAAATCCAAAAATAAGTATCTTCCAAAAAACAAGGGAGTCCAGAATATAGACCTGAAATTGGTGTTTTAAACATCCAAGGCTTGAGGGACAAGAGAATAAATTTTATATATTGTATTTAAGTGAACATTGGGCCACTGAAGATGAAAATCCAGTTTTTAAGTTTAAAAATTATGGTTACGGCAGGAGAATTCACAAGAGAGGTGATGCAGCAATCTGTGTTGGTAGATCAATTGACTGCACCATTGCTAACTTAAATCTAAATTATTTATGTGAAGAACCAAATTTTGAAGCCACTGGTATGGTCGTAAGTAGTATGAAGGTAATAGTAGTATCATTGTACAGATCTCCCAATGGTATTAGCAGTATATTCTTAGAAAAATTGGACATTCTTTTATGTGCACTCACTGAGAACAGATTTACCAACTATAACATTATAATAGGTGGTGGTGATCTTAATTCTGATTTTGACGTGTCAACTGAAAAGTGCAGTGTTAGTGATGTTGAAAACCTATTACAACAGTTCAGCCTACAGTGTGGTAACTATAAACCTAGTAGGGAACACGTGTGCTTGGACAATGTATTTTTTGATTTTAAATGTGCCCAAGCACATTGTGACATATCAATGTTTCCCTTTCCTGATCACAAATCAGTGTCCTTAATATGTGCTAAGAGAATCGCCTCAGCCAATCCTAGCAGTGACATAGCCAGTTCAAAAATGAAGATCACTAGGCCAATGACCAATAGAAAAATTGACAAGTTCAGGAAAACCATTGAAGATGGAGATTATTTCTGCCAGAGAAATGATAGTAATCTTTATCTATCAAATAATGAATCAGATAAAACAAATTTTGAATGTTGCTTTGACTCATTCATGCAAATATTTAATGATAGTATTTCCATTACAAATGTAAAGTAACAGACTGAGGCTGTAAAAAGAAGGTGTCAAAAAAGAAAAATTCTTGGTACACTGCAATGCTGGCTGATATGAAAGATCATGTAATGATGCTGTTATATATACACAATAATACCAATTCTGAAAATACAAAATCTTTGTATATGAGATAGAGAAATGATTATAAAAAACAGTTATTGAAGTGAAAAAGTAGTACAGTGCCCAGTACATTGAGACTTCTAACAATAAATGCAGAGCTGCTTGAAATCTCACAAACAGAACCACACAAGGTCAAAATCAATGTCTCTCCACGGGAGTTTAATGATTATTTTATTAAATCTGTGGAGGAAATAAGCAATGGCATCAGTAAACCTGGTACAAGTCCATCAAATCTCTTAGAAAAAAGTTATCATGGGACACCCAACAATAATATTCCTACTTTCTCTGAGGTTACTCTTCATACTGTATTAGAAACAGCAAGGAACTTTAATTCATCAGATAATGCTTATATTTAAGACATGTTTTGCAATTTGCTGAAGAAAATAATTGATTCTATTGTTTATCCACTGACTCACTGCATAAATAAATGTTTATCAGAGGGATACTTTCCAGAGGAACTGAAATTATCTAGGCTGGTTCCTGTGTGTAAAAAGGGTGACAAAATAACATTGCAAGTTTCAGACCAATATCAATATCCCAGTAGTGGGCAAAATAATAGACTACATCATTTACCATCAATTGTCTCCACATTTTGAAAAATTTGGAATGTATAACGTAGCACAATATGAATTTGGAAAAAAATCATCAACAGTTGATGCAATAGACTCTGTAACTGAATATGTTCAAGTGTTTGAGGAAAATGGATTTTCTCAGGCCACTTTCTGTGTGCTGGGTAAAACCATTAACTATGTAGGACATGACACACTCCTACAGAAACTCCATTTTTATGGCATCGGGGATAACAGCTGAAAACTACTAAAGTCTTACCCCAAAACCATAGGAAAGTTGTATGTATTGGCAGAGAAAGTCTACCAAGAAAAAAACTATGGTGGGAGTTCCACAGGGATCTGTGTTGGGAGCATTTTTGTTTTTTATAATGATCAATGACCTACCTTTCTTTATAAGTTCCAATATAGTGCTATTTGCAGATGACACTAACTTCCTAAACTATAACAATGATCTAAACGAGTTAAAAGATTCTCTTGACAAAATACTTGCGCAAGTGTCATAGTGGTCCAGGTCAAATGGGTTTGTCCTGAATGAGAACAAAACACAAAAAAATGGTATTTATCTAAAGGACAAAAGTACTTTTAAAGATCCCTGTTATATAAAGTTCTTGGTCATATACTTAGATGGCAAATTGTCCTGTGAGCAACACATAAAATACAGTAGTGTTAAATAATCCAGAGTAGTTTCCTTATTAAGAGGTCTTATGAAATGTGCACCAGAAGCTCATGTTAAAACATTTTATTTTGCATTTTTTTTCGAAGTATTATGTCATATGGACTTAGTGTCTGGGAAACTCAAACCATGTTCAAAATATATTACTACTGCAGAAGAAAGCAACCAGGGGCATTACATGTTCTCAGCATAAAATCACATTGTAAGCCCTTGTTCTCTGAATGAAAGTAATGACTGTTATAAATCTGTATATATACCAAGCGTTAACCTATACAAAAATAATCTACATGAAGTAGAAAATAGAAATAATATCCAGGGTTACAACACAAGAAAAGATAATTCCATACATATGTGATACCATAGATTGTCAAAGCCAATCAATAACTATGAGCTAGTAAGCCACAAACTATTTAATAAGCATCTGCAGTTGGTACAAGACCAACCAGAATGTGAACTTTGGAAAACATTAAATAGCTACCTTGTTGCCAACCCCTTCTATAAATTAAAAGAATTTTCTGTCTCCAACACAGAATTACAGGCTAACAACTGACCTGGTCATTCAGTTCTTATTTGCTAATGTAATGATTGTGTTATATGCATTAAAAAATTGACTATTGCTGTGAAGGTCTAATGACAATAAAATTATCCTGAAATTGCTGTTGTTTTGAGGGTTTTGCTGGTTGGCCATTCAACTGTAATTAATCTGATGTTACTAGAAAAGATAAGCTTCCGAAAGGCTACTGATGGGGAGTCAGATAGTTCACTGTGAATTTTGAATTGTCACCAATAAGTGGAAACAAGTTGCGGTGATTGGATTTTGAACGTTTGCGCAGCTGAAATAAAATTAATTTTACTACTTTCCATTGTTTACGTGAGGCATTTAACATTCTTTCCATTGTAATTTAGCATTTCACTAGTTCTGGTATCTCTGTTTTATTCTGTAATGCTTTATTTTTTATTTTGTAATGCTTTAAGTCGGCTTCTGCACAATTCAAGTAATCTTGCATTTCAACAGGATTGCCTTGGATGTACATTTCTTTTAAAATAGTATTCCTTGCACAACTGTAATTGAATAATAGTGTCTTTCATTAAATTAAGAGCCTTCAGGTGAGCAGTCCTTGTGTTTTCTTTTAATCTGCTTGCCTGTTGTTCATTATACTGATTTGCTAATATGGATGCACTTTCACTAAAAATTTTATGAGTGTATTATTCTCTAAATGTAATGTCACCTTATACAGAATCTTGCAAAATATTGATTGTACATAAATTGTGCTGCTTTCTGGTTTCTAATTACCTAACGTGAATTCTGTAATCCTGTTTCTGAATTTTTTTCAGTAATTTAAAAAAGGTTATCTAATGATCTTTTGCTACAATTTTATTTTTAACTGTGTGTTAAAATGCCTTCTGCATTTCCTGTTACAGTTTTGCAATTTTTCTTTAATAATGTTAAAAAAGTTATCTAATTATCTTTTGATCAGTATTTTAACTGTGTGACAAAATGCCTTTCACATTTCCTGTTATCATTTTGAAATTTTCTTCAGTGATTTTAAAGTGTTATCTATTGATTGTTCAGTTGAAAATCATTGAAACTGTCTGCTGGAAAATAATCAATAACATCTTGTGCGATGTTCCTGACCAATAAATTTATCCTTGGCAGTTTGCATTCTCCTTCACCTCCCCTCTCCACACCCCTCTCTATCACATGGTAGGATACTTGAAAATGCAGTCAGTCTACTAAGGAGATTTTTTACACATGACCCACCCTAGAAAATAGCTCAAATGTGTGGGATTCATACCAAATAAGACTATCAGCAGACACTGAAATTACACAAAAAATTGGCAGCACCAATTGTCACATGTTAGTTTGAACATGAGAAAGTGTCACAGAAATGCAGAAAAACCTGAGCTGGAAGATGTTTGAAGTTACACATAAACTAGTTGTCAAAAGAGTACTTAAAATGTTTCAAGTATGAATCTATAAATTGCTCCTTATCTTAATACATCTACAAATTGCTCCTTATCTTAATATATGGTATAATGGGAACCACTTTCTGCCATGCACTTTGCAGAACTCTGCAGAGTATGGATGTAGATGGAAATGTAAAAGTAGATGTACACTGTGTAAGAAATCATGCAACAAGGAACAGCCAAACACAGAAATGCCAGACTGACCTTAAAGCAGGCACTCATGGCTCAGATTTCAGGACATGTGGTGATCATCATGATATTGTATTAAAATCAGCTCGATAATATCTCCTGGCATAAAATACTGAAAGAAGTGGGGTGAGCAGCAGTGTGCAGCTTAAATGTATCAGGAAGACTCAGTAGGTATGTTTCACCATTGCTGTGCCATTTGGCAAGCAGAGAACAACAAGGTGAGAGCACAGTCCATCTCTAGCTGTTACATTTGACACATCATGGCACAAGTTACATATTTGGCTTCCTTGTGTTTTCTTAGTAATATATATTAGATAAATTTTATATATGTTTTTGTATTTAAAGGGTTTACTCTCATATTTTGTAAGTGTATATTCTGGTAGTCAGCACTGCAATAGTTGCTCATTTGTTTGTTTTGAAGACAAGTGACTATTCAGTTTAGCCATTTAGCCACTTAGTTTGGCTCCAGCTGTCACCTTTTGCACACCTCTGTAGCTGCAGTTTATGTATTTAGCTTTTCCTGTGTTTTCTTAATAGTATATATTGCTTAAACTTCGTGCATTTTTTGTGTTTAAGAGGTTTAATCTTGCATTTTGTGAGTGTCTACTTTGGCAGTCTGTAGCTGAATCAATAGTCCTCCTGAACAGTCAACCACACAGTTTATAAAGATATCAGCATCCATTGGTAACACATCAGGAGGATAAAAATTTGCATATATAGATATCTGTTAGCTTTTATAGTTTACTTTTCTAGTTAGTCTTGCTAGGATCGTAGGATATGTGCATGCTGCATGCAGACGCAGGAGGAGCTAGCCACGGTTCATGAACAGTTCAATGCAGTTTTGGCTATGATCAGCTGCCTTCAGGCTGCTGCCTAAAGGTATAACAGTGATTGAGAATCTGGCACATCACATGGGATACCTCAGACATCACTTGTTTTGCCCATGGGCTCTGCTGCCAAAGCACCTTCTAGTGTATCTGGTGTGATGTATCAACCCTCACAGAAAGGTGAGTGGTGGGATGTAACACATTGGCATTGCTCGAAGTGGAGGGCTAATGTGGAGGCTGCTATCTGGCATTGCCAATTCACCCTGTGAGTGAACAGTTGGCCATTCCTTCAGCAGTGTCCAAGCAGACTAGTTATCAGGAGCTCCAATGTTAGGCATGTTATGACACCCTTTAGGAATATAACATTCAGAACTGAACTGAAGGCCCATGCATATTCACTATGTCTGTCAAGAGGCCACATCCACGATGTGGAGGTGGCCTTGTCTGTGGCTATTGAGCATATAGAGTGCAGTCATCTGGAATTTGTGGGTTATGTTGCAACCAACAATACCTGTCCCATGGGTTCTGAGCCCACCCTCAGATCATAAAGGAGGCTGGCTGAGGCAGTGAAGGATGATGTTCTTGCATATGGGGTGCAAGCATATCTGCAATTATAGCATTTTTCCCATGGTTGATCAGGTGTTCTTTGGTTTGGAGACAGGTGGAGGGTATCAATTAAAGGCTATGACTACTTGATGACAGTCTTGGTTGCAGATTTATGGACCTGTATTATAGGGTGGGGAATTGTAGACCTTCCTTTGATAGATCAGATGTGCACTATACAATGGAAGTGGTTATTCAGGTAGCAAACGGGCTTTATAGGCAAGGCAGCACATTGAAATACCGTAATGAACACTCACCAGTCAATTCTCAGACAGGTATGTCAGACCACATTCAGAGCAAAAACACTTTCACTGCCAAAATTTTATTAGTAAATGGTCAAAGTATTTGTAACAAAGTTCACCAATTTAGTGCCCTCCAGGAAAGTTGTCACACTCAAATTATACGTGCCATTGAGAGCTGGCTAAAATCCACAGTAGAAGGCTCTGAGATGTTTCGTGAGTCATGGAACATTTATAAGGAGGACAGATTATAGATAAACGCGCACACACACACACACACACACACACACACACACACACACACACACACACACACACACACAAATCACACACACGACTGTGGCTTTGTGCCTTTTTGTTGTGCTAATCTGTGACTCAGCATCTCTGTTATATGGTAGGTAGTATCTACCATTTTCATAATATTGTTACATTCCATCCCAGATTTTCCATTGTTTGAGTGTCTCTATTAAGGCTGATATTGAGTATAACAGTTAACATATATGGTCATGGGGTTATGGATAAGAGCTCTAGGTTAAATAAAGTTAATTGTTTGATGTTTTTACTGGCCATCCAATCATATTTCTAGAGCCATTCAAAGAAAGTCTGTGGACAATAACACATAGATACATAGATCAAGCAATACCAGTTGGAGGTGACTTTAACTTACAGAGTGTAGACTGGCATGTCTATGGATTCACTGCTGGGGGTACAAGCAGACTGTCTTGTGAAGTACTTTTGAAGAAGTTTTCCAAATACTGTCTTGAGCAATTAGTTCGACAGCCCACAAGCAGTGGAGATATCTTAGACCTTGAAGCTACAAACGAGCTGGACATCATCAATGGCATCAGTATAGAGTTGGGGATTAGTGATCATGATGTCATCATAGCAACTATGGTTATGACAGTTAATAACTCAGACAAGAAAGCTGGGAGAGTGTTTCTGCTATACAGGGCAGATAAGCAGATGTTAGCATCTCACTAGACAATAGACTACAATCATTACGTTGCAGTGTGATGGACAGATGTATAGTGGAAAAAATTTAAACAGATTTATATCATGCTCGGGACAGTTATGTGCCTAGTAAGTGCCTAGTAAGTCAGACCCAACATGGGTTAGCAATGAAATTCAGAAAATGTTAAGAAAGCAAAGGCTGTTGCACTGTTGGTTCACAAGAGGCTATGTCAACTCATGACAGGCAAAGGTTGGTAGAGATTTGAGCATCTGTGATAAGATTTATGCATGAAGCAGAGAAAAACTATCACTGCCACACCTTAGCAAAAGATCTGGATGGAAAACAGAGAAAATTCTGGTCCTATGTAAAATTGCTAAGTGGGTTGAAGGCTTCCATTGAGTCACTCATTGATCAATCTGGTGTGGCAGCTGAAAATAGCAAAACAAAAGCCAAAGTCTTAAGTACTGAATTTAAGAAATCATTCATTCAGGAAAATAATACATAAATTCCATCATTTGATCATGCTCAGTACTACATATGGATGGCATAGTAATAAGCATCCCTGGGATAGAGAAACAACTGAAAGAGTTGAAAACTATTAAGTCACCAGGTCCAGATGGATAGCCAATTCAATTTTACAAATAGTACTCTGTGTCACTGGCCTCTTACTTGCCTTTATAATGAATCTCTTGTCCAGCACAAAGTCTACCATGTGACTGAAAAAAAGTGCAGGTGATTACTGTATACAAGAAGGGTAAAAGAATGGACTCACAGAATCACACACCAATATCTTTAACATTGGTTTGCTGCAGAATTTTAGAACATATTCTGTGATCAAATATAATAAATTTCCTAGTCACTGAAAAGCTTATTTCATGAATCAGCATCATTCTAGAAAGCATCACTTATGTGGAACTCAGCTTGTCCTATTGCCATTTGCTATATGGAGGGCAACAGGTTAGATATTTCTAGATTTTTGAAAATCATTTTGCACAGTACTCCATTGCAGACTATTAATGAAGGTATGAGCTTATGGACTTGGTTCTCAGATATATGAGTAACTCAAGTAATAGAACCCCGCATATTGTCCTTGGCAGCAAGTGATCAGCAGAGAGAAGGGTGTCATCAGGAGTGTCCCAGGGAAGTGTGATAGGACTGATGTTATTTTGTATATACATAAATGATCTGGCAAGCAGGGTGGGCAGAAATCTACAGTTGTTTGCTGTTGATGCTTTGATGTATGGGAAGGCATTGACAATGAATGACTGTAGGATGATACATGATGCTCAGAAAAAATTTCTAGCTGCTGTGATGTATGACAGCTGGCTCTAAATGTAGAAAAATGTGTCATTGCAGATGTGTAGGAAAAACAAAACTGTAATTTTCAAATGCAGTATCAGCAGTGTCCCGCTTGAGACAGTCACATCAATTAAATATCTGGGTGTAACATTTAAAAATGATATGAAATGGAACAAGCATTTATCTTCTAAGGAAGATAAATAGTTGACTTTGGTTTACTGGGAGGATTTTGGGAAAGTGTGGTCCATTTGTAAAGGGAACCTGTTCTTGAGTACTGCTTGAGTATTTTGGAATCCACACCAGGTCGTATTAAAGGAAGACATCAAAGAAATTCAGTTATGGGCTGCTAAACTTGTTATTGCTAAGTCTAAACAAAATGTAAGTGTTACAGAGATGCCCAGGAGCTCAAATGGAAATCCCTGGGGGAACACAATGTGCTTTTTGAGGAACACTAATGAGAAAATTTAGAGAACTGGCAACTGAAGCTCACTGTAGAGTAATCCTACTGCCACCAACATACATTGTGGATAATGACCATGAACATAAGATACAAAAAACTGGGGCACATACAGGGGAATATAGATAGTCATCTTTCCTAGGTTGTGTCTGCAAGTGGAACAGGAAAAAAACTAGTACTGGTACCCTCCACCACACATCATATAGTGGCTTGTGGATTATGCATTTGGATGCAGATGTAGATAAACCCACCCTTAGATTGAAGAAGAATTCACATTGCTAAGCCTATATATTTTGATAAATTGAGATTAATTAGTCATCAAGTATTTGTTTTACTTTGATTCTAACTAACTGGGGATTTTCAGTGTCTTGACTGATGTCCACTAGTAACCTGCTATACACTTTAACACCAGTAAATAAACCTCCATTCCGAAACCTAGAGAAGGATGCACAGTCTATGTGAATTATTTCTACTCTTGCTATTAACTTGAAATGTATTGGCACATAAATGTAAGAAACCCAAGATCCCTAAAGTGGTTTCTGTACATATGTTTGCTTTCAAACATAAGAAAAATATTCTTACTGCTCACTTTCTGAGATACAGTTTTTACTTTAGTTGCATTGCACCTAATGATCATGTCATAGGACAATGTTGAGTAAAAGTATGCAAAGAATGTTAGAAACCCAATCCATGGGTCAAGATAATGAGAGACATTTCTACATACAAAATAGACATAACTGACTGTTTTGGTTATGTTATCTGGTTGATGGTGCTACCATAGTTTACCACCCACCTGAATGTCAGGGGACATCAGATAAAGAGGTTCAGTTAGTTTGATGTGATTGAGCTCTTCTAGTACATGTAATTCATTTTTGCTTATTTGTAATTGCAAAATGTGAGTCTCCGTATGGTTATGGGTTTGCTGTTTGCTGTTCATCCCTTTTAGCCAGTTCCACTATTCGTCTGGCTATTCCTGGTACAGATGTACTTGAGACCTTTATCATTATACTTGAGGTATCAACAAATGTCTCAGCTTTTGAGGAGTCCTCCAATATTCTAAATAAATCATTTATGTAAGCCAACAATAGTAACAGTCCAAGCACCCAACCTTGCAGAACATCAGATTTAATGTTCCCCTACTCTGAATCTAATCTTCTTTCTATTGTATCATTCATCAATGTAACCTTTGTTTTCTGTTGTTAAGATGTGACTCCTCTTATACAAGAGGAATGCTTCTAATGCCACATAATGTTATTTTCCCAAGTTGGTTTCTACGGTCTTCCCAATCAAAAGCCTTGGCAAGATCACAGAAAATATGATGAGACTAGTTTTTCTTGTTTAATCTGACCAAAACTCAGTTTGTGAGAACACACATTACTTTTGTGGTGAAGAAGGCTTTGTGGAATCCACATTGAACTGTTGTTAAAATGTCAGTATCCTTAAGGTGGTTCAGTACTTTGTCCTTTCATACCTTCCCATAATTTTAAAGAACACAGGAAAAATGTGATGTGTTTAAAGTTAGAGGTCACTTGCTTACGTTCACTTTTACAAATAGATGCTATGCTGCATAATGAGTTACACAACTGCATACTTGGACAGCTCTCACTACCTGCACTAGGAAGCTAATATTTTACAGCCTCTTTATTAAATTAAGTAAAGTGGCAAATTCTTCTAACATTTCATATTTGTAAAACAGAACTTTTTTTCAGAGATGATTTCTCTCTTTTAGTAATGATAAATGCATAATAGGCTACTGGATGGGATCCATTACTACTATTTGGTGTATACATGTATAAGCTTTCTCAGAGAGACTAACCATTCAAGCATTTTCAAGATTTTTGGTTGGATATATGCAACTGCTTTGGGCCATCGGAATTGATGAGAGCACTTAAATATCAAGTTCCATATGAGTTACACAAAAAGAAGTGACAGGAAAGACAGTTGACAATACCAGAGCCTTGCAGCTTCGACCTAACCTGATATAATTAGAACTTGACACTACCCAAAAGATTGTCCATTAATGTCACTTTTAATATAGCAACCACTCAAATATACAGTGCTTAAATAGCTATTGGATTGAGACTTGTTCTATAGCACTTTGTACCATCCAAATATTCCAAGCATTTCCTACATATCTGCTCTCTATACCATGCTTCACAGTCACAACTAGTGGTGGTTGATCAAGTGTGCAAAGAGATTTCAATAATAGAACCCCAACTTCAAGAAACCCAAATACATCTCGATCTGGCAGAGCTTCTTGAAGTACTTGCCATTTGAAACTACTCAGTTGGCAAGTGTATGCTATTGATTTGGCAGAGCTCCCCCATCCTGCCCCCCCCAACACAATGTTGAATTGTCAGTATTCCAATAAAATAAAAAAATAAAAAATCTTCATTGCCTCATTACAACTGGAGATTATGACTCAGGTGGCTCATCAATTGTAAGACTACATACAGGCATGATATTGATGGTGCTGCAGGTGCAGATAGTTGACAATCTTTGTTTTTGTATAAATTAAGGATACAGTTACACGAATTATACAGACAAGTACATGTTCATAAAATTATACAAGGTTAAACTAAATAAAGCTTCAACACTACATATCACTTGCTTTTCAGGTATTTTAGGCACATTTCAGTATTTTTATATTTGTTACATTTTACACTTTCATACTCATATTGACATTTTAATCAAATTTTGGTCTGTAGCTAGGTTTTGTGTAACATGATATTTGTCTGGTCTCCTACAGACAAGAAAGGCATATGGCATCAAAAACTGATGGCTTCTTGTAAGACCGTCTAGCAGTATGTAAAGTAGTGACTTTTTAGGGCACCTCCCAATTAGTGTGAAGGATTTTATTTTCATAACTAATTTACATTCTGACAAATTTTTCTTAACTTCTTTATTTATGACATTGCTATGATCTTTAGTTAACATGTCACTTGATTTCCAATAGCAACACATTCTGTGCAGTAGATACAGTTCCTCATAATGTCAAAGGATGGTTACAGGTAGAACATTGGATCCTCTGAAACATAGTAATTGGATGCCACATTTTTTTATTTACTGCCTGTTTGGTAATATGAGTAAAATCCTTGCATACATACTATTTACAGTAGAAGAAGTGTGATGAGGCATTTGCCAGACCTTGACTCGTGATCTCTCTTTACTGGTAGTGTTAATTCAAAGTGCATCAGAAAGATAATATTTAGGAAAGATAATTCTGTATATTGTGTTGTATAAATTTCCATTCTGAAACATTTTCATGAATTTATTAACAAACACATAACAATTAGCTTTGTGAGAGAATAAAATAAAAAAAATATTCACAAAGTAATAAATTCTACATCAAATCTGTTTTACCTGTGAAAAGATATGAGTTTTCCGGATCAGTTGCCATGGAAAGAATGTAGTCTCCAGACACATGTATGCAAAGAAATGAACTAATAAAACCTCCAGCTTGATGATGAGCCCACAGTTGCACATAGCCATTATCCAAAGCTATAAGCAATGTTCCAATATTGCTCTGCATAGGCCGAGCACTGAGAAACATCATTGTGTGAGCATTCAGATTTTTCTCCAATACACGAGATCCACTTCCCAACAGAGGCAATGTTATTCTAGACAACTGGCGTGTAAGTTTGGGGCCCTCTGGCAACTCAAGATATGTCTTCCTCCTCTTGTAACTAAAATCTTTTGAGTGTTGTGATAGTTGTTGTGAAGGTGCATCCATGATTTTGGAAAAGGCACTTCAAAACAAAAGAAAATGTACAACAGTAAGAACAGTTAATGGTACAGGTTTTATCATTATAGATCAAAGTTAACTCAATGTGTTCTAAGGTACATTGTGAATAGCGCTGGTAGCATGAGATGGAAGACACCTGACAATTACCAATCAAATACATGTATCACAAGATACTGATAGAAAAACTCAATTATTATGACAGTAATGGGTTACCAGCAACTTTTTCACAAGACATACATTTTTACATGAATTAAAAATGCAAAAATGTGACATGCAGGACTCAAAAAAAGTAGTAACAGTGTCATTCTTTCACATAGCTATTATTTACTAATATCATTATGGGGAGAACCTCATATGATAAGCAATGAGTCAATAGTAACATTCAAGACTATAACCATGAAAAGCTAAATAAGCCAAGAAAAAAGCAAATTATAGCAATATGAAAGGAAATCTGCCTTGCTTTAGTGACTCCAGAGGAGTGAGGCATATGCCTACACCTTTTTACCAACAAGTGATATTTGAAATCAAAGTAATTTGCACATCAAGAAAATAAGAACATAAAATAATTTATCTAATGTACATAGGGAAATACTCTACATTGGTTTTAGTTTTGCTGTGCATTTGGTGACTGATATTGAGGGATAATGTATGTCTTTAGCATGGGACAGCAGCCATGGAGACTTAGCAAGGGGAAATAACTGCTCCAGTGTTGCAATAAGTATTCCATAGCTTGCCACCTTGTTCTGAAAATGGACAGAATTCCCAAGAACTGTTACATCAACAAAAGGAAAATGGAGAATGGAAGTGTGATGAACTTCTGAGATTATACTGGTCTTGTACACAGAAATGTTAACATATTCAATTTGTATCCATTATCAATGTGTATATGTCACATACTAAGCTGAAAATGGTGCACAGAATTTATATCTAAAATGTGTTGTTGAATGGGCAATATTTTGTTTGTTTAAAGTAATTATTATTAAAGCTTTGCTGACTGTAATACGCCATGAAACAGACCAGGTTTATAACATTAACTGTTCGATACCACAATTGTTTTGAAATATCTGATTCAGTTTCAGTCTCGAAATTGACAATATGACTTTACTAATGAGTCACTGAGCACACTGAAATTATAGCTGGTACAGCATTGTATTTCAGTCAAGAGTAATTTCTGTCATTTATGATTTTAATGTCAAATACAGACAAAATATTTCACAGCAAATGTCTGTAAACCTACTCTTTCATTTTTGAGTAAATAAATAACAGCCACCAGAAATGAGCCATAGTTATGTTAATGAATGGCAGTTTTAATTTTATATTTTTTCATGAACCGCTAACTGAGATGTATGTAATTATTCAAAATATTCAAAGTTTATCTGAAAGGCATAAAATCTTATATTTATTATGTATCACTTCCTCTTCACTTTGGTAATTGAAAAAACATAGTATATACACAGGAAATAATATATTTACAGCAGTATATACAAAATTTGGAATTTAAAGAAAGATTTCAATAGCCAATCACTCCAGAAAGTTCCATAGCAGTTTCCAAATTAAACTGCTTTATAACACTTAAATTTAAAATTCAAGAAACAAGGTATTATAACCACCTTTTATTTTAACATTTGTAATACATTTCAGAAAAATTTTTGTGGAATGTCGTGGCCCATAGACAAGGTTATGTAGCAAACTTCCCGGCAATTTATACATCAGTAAACACTCTGTTGCAGAGTGGAAATGTGACTCCTAAGATAAGAACTCATAGAACAACTGTTACAGGGAACAACAAAAATGTAATTATTGTATTAGGTGCAGCAGCACATGAACCACCTGTGAGTATCCAAGAAAACTCTCACCAATCACGAATTCCTAATGCAATAGTTTCGATGATCCTAAACCATCACCAATACCATCCCTACCATACCTCCATGCATCAAGAACTTCATGGGAATGATATTCAGAACTTAATAGGATTTTGCAGTTGGGCACACATGTAGTTGCAAAGAGATCCACTATTCTTTTGCCAAGTAATATTCTCTGATTAGTCAGCTTCTGCAAACCGTGCAGTCAAAAGCATAATATGCAGTGTTGGCATGCGGAAAACCTACACAGGATTTGTGAATCTGATCATCATGTCTTTCATCTGTTAATGTTTGATGCAGTACCACAGGCAACTAACTAATTAGTTTCCTATTTTTGTAGGGCACATAGAACAAAGTTATTTCAAGGTGAGCTACTGTTTCCACTGGAAGATGTACCCCTTGTACTGTGACAGGGCATGTGGTTTCAACATGATGGTTGTCCAACACCTAACTCCACAATAGTCCAAAAAGCTTTAAATCATGATTTCAATTCTCACTGCATGGCTAGAGGTGACCCGGTAAAGTGATCTGCCAGATCACCAGACTTTACATCTTTGGATTTTTTCTTGTGCAGTTATTTTAAGGACAAAATGTATGCAGGAGTACCAACTACTCAACAGAATATGACAGCAGAAATGCTTGCACAAAAATTGCACCATATATGCCCACAAGTTGTGCACTTGAAACAGAAGCACAAATTAATAAATGTACTGAAACTGAAGGTCATCATGCTCGTGGAAGGCAAAGAGACTCACCAAAATCGAGCATACCAAAATGGTGAGGAGCAAGGGGATTCAATGAAATAAAGCAGCGCAGTAGTGAGAGGCAAGAAGAGTCAACAAAATCAAGCATCCCAATGATGAAAGGCAAGGGGACTCAACAGAATCAAGCAACCTGATAGCAGTAGAAAGCTATTATGTATACATTGTTTTTTGTGGATCATGCTAAAAGTAGTTTATTTACCAGATATTTAAATGCTTGACTATAAAAGGTTTACTATGTAATCAAATTTGTAAAATTAAATTAATTTTTTAATGAAAATATCGGCTGTTTAGAACAAAAAAGTTTACATTTTTATCACTAATGTAATGTAGAATCAGCTGCACCGTTTCTTAATTGCAGTAATCAGAAAAACTGAATTTAGTCAACTACAGCATCGTCCATCACAAATGGAAAAAGAATGTTTCGGGTAAACTCTACATATTTTTGATGTAGAATCTGAATCTGCAATACAAATGGGGGGGGGGGGGGGGAGGGGGTCCCATTTTACAATAAAAAGTTGGCCCACACTGGGAAGGGGTGGTGGCAGTTGGGGAGGGAGGGGTGGTCAGTTGTAATACAGTTGTAATAATAATCCCCTTTCATAATATCTGCTTTTCATATGGGAGATTTTTTTGGCTGACACATATTTTTGGAGTTATTTAGTTGTTTCAAGTTAAAACAAAGACTGTCTATGGTATGAAAAAGTAGTTAATGGAAGCTGTTGTTATATTCCATTTGGAACAAGTTCACATTCTGTCAATTATATGGAAACTTAATGCCTTAAGTCGGAAGAAAATCATTAAACAAACACACTTTCAATCTGGCATTACTATTAGGGTATTGTTAAGATGAAATATTAATTTCTTCCATAGTTTATGTTCGTCATGCCAATTTGTGCACAGCTAAAAATATACCATACATATTTGCCAGAATTCTGAGTGTATATTTTCTTGTAGAATGGGTCCCTAGCTTCTATAAATTTTTTAGTGGATTTCATCAATCTTTCAGCTGTTAGAATTTTATGTTCCAATTGATGTTTCACCATTAAGCCATTTTCGAGCATCTATAAAAGGTAATATAAGGTTATGAGATAAATTTAAAATTGGATTCACAATGTGTACAACCAAGTTTGTAGTTTTCTTACATTCAGATTTCATACTTATAAGATTTTGATGTACAGGCAGAGATAACAATGTAATATGCACAACTCCATATCAAAGAACAACTACGTACTCCGTGATGTTAGTCAATATTCCATTTTATGTGCAGCCACTCAGGAATACATAAGAAAGCATGAGCAAAAGAACCATTAACCTCTCATCACACAGAAAGAAACTACCAAAGAGTTACGTGTACTGAAGAAGCAATAAATAACAGCTACAATGCTGAAAAGACAGACAAAATTTATGCTACCAAATTACAAAACAAAAGCATCAATATATATGAAGAAATAACATTAACAAGAGAAGCATAAGCAGAAAAAAATGAAGTACATTGCTTTACCTTATTATGGTGCCATATCAGCCAGATTAGGCTACAATTTTCGTTAATCTGATGTATGAATCTGGCTCTGTGCAAACAACAACATAGGGACAATAATCAAATACATGACTCATAAAACAAAAACATTTACAGAATCAGGAGTTTACAAAATGAAATGTGGTTAATGTGAAATTTCTACTTTAAGCAAACAGTTAAATGTTTCTCCACCAGATCCAGAGAGCACACAAACATATGAGCAAGAACCTAACTCTTCATTTATGGCACATCTACAAAACTGTTACCATAAGACCAACAACATCAAGGAATCTTTAAAGGTGCTACATAAGGTAGAGAAAGGCAAATTATAGGGTATTGAAAGGGAAATTAATGGACGCTCTAGAAGAAACTGAAATTTATAACACCTTCAAAGAGTAACCTCAAAATGTACTCAATGAACAAATAGATGTCAGAAATAAAAATATTCTCAACTGTTCCAGACATTTATTATGAGATATTGTTAAATGCACACTTGCAGTTGTGTAATATATATACAATCCACTCAAAGCTGTATCCTGTAAAATGAAATATTGACCAATATCACTGACGAGTTGTTCTTTGATGTACAGTTGTGCATATGACGTTATTATCTGTACCTATATGTCAAAATCTTGTTAAGTACAATATATGAAATTCAAAAAACTACAAACTTGGTTGTACCTACTCTTAATCTCACTGTAAATTGTTCTCATTACATTGTATTATGTTTTGTAGATTCTTGAAAAGGGTTTAATGCTGTGATTGCAATCGCAAAATAGTTATGCTGCTCTGTGGTACAGTAAACATGTATTAAAGAGCTATATCTTTCATATTCTGAATATAAATTCAAAAATTTCTTAGATGTGGAATTTCACAATGTAAAAGTGACCCAAGCTGTAATAAAAAATTTTAGATAGCTACCATAAGTTTCTATATGAAATTTTTTTTATCAGTTTCAGATAAACAATGAGGCAGTTTTAGTTCAGTGGGTGACTAAGGAAGAAATTTAAATGAGATTGACTTACAACATAAATAATAGGAAGAGCATAAGACACCCACAAATTCACTGTATAAAAAAGTTTTATCATTTGGATTTTGACATTCTCCAGTCACAAAACAACATTGTTTTGTCTTCCAGTAGCTAAATACAAAGCAGATAGGACACAGAAAAGTTCATACTTGTCATGTATGCCATGGTGCAGATCTAATTAAGTCTCTACAAACTTTACCACTCACTAGATTAAGCTTATCCATTACAGATGTTTTAGAACCCATGACTGTTTATTCAATGTAAATACATAAATCTGCAAATACTCACTTTTTTGGAATAGTTATTTATTCATTCCATGAATTGGTTTTTGAACCTTTTCAGGATCATCTTCAGATGTTTTCCAGAAGTTACTTAGCTGTTTCAAGCATAACACTGGGTGCTGTCCTGGGAAAAATAACCATTTCAAAAAAATGATTGGTTGTAGTTTTATGTATTTATGTTGTACCACTTTCTCCAAGTCACCTTACATGTGTCATATGCCTCCCAATCTTCTCATAAACATAGACACTTCCTGCATTACCTCTGACTGTTTTTCATGTATGTTTTTATTTTTCTTGATTCTTTGTGGTTTCTCACTTCTTTCATTAATGTGGACCTCATGTTTCTGACCATTGCCTCTAGATTTCAAAATTTTGTGTTTTTGTTTTTCTTCCTCCTTTTCTTCTCCTTGTCCCATCCTCCTCCTTTTTCCTTGTTTACCCCCTTTTCTGCTCGCAAATGGAAGTATACATCATCCTCTGTGCAGAAAACTGTATTCTTCCCTTTTCTCATTTTTTTTTCCCTAAGTTGTATGTTGAATGTCATTATTTGTTACCTGCATACACTCTACAATTTCCAATGTGTCTCCTACAAAGATGTATTTTCTGTTAGATACACACACTTAAAATACTTAAAAACAACATACCTTATTGTTGATGGAAATGAACTAGTAGTCGATGCTGCAAGTTGAACGGCACCCATTGCCTCCTGCTGCAACACAATTCTGAAAGAAAAAAATGTAAATATATTGACAGGATATTTACATAAATAAACTAGTAAATTACAAGTGAATATCGTTGTAAAGAAAGAGTATTCTTGGGAATGACTGCTGGTGATAGAACTATATATAAAATTAGTTTTATTACACTACTAGTAAATGTCCTTTTTTCCTCAATTCTAGTTCAGTTTTATTTACCACACAAAAACTTGCATATTGAGATAAATGCAAAACAAATACAAATTCTATCTCAAAATGCAAAAACATGCAGTTAATTGACACTGTCTCATAGCTGTATCCAGATCAATTAGCTTAACAGAGATAATAATAATAATAATAATAATAATAATAATAGTAATAGTTGAACATTTATTCAGTACAGAATAATCAAATACAATTCCTAGAAATAATACAGTTTCGGGACATCATACAGCTCATTGTTGAGAATAAGTCAGTTTACGAAGTACAAACTAAATGCTTGTGGGTAACAATAAATTGTATATTTGAATGCATTTTACATATGTTAATATACAAATAGCAGTGCTACATATACTTTTATTACTTTTATTACCATTAAATCACTTGTGTATCACTTTAAATTATGACCTTGGCATACTTATGAAGCACTTTTCATGAAGATAAAGTACTCATCTAGGGAACAAAATGAATTTTCAATTAAAATTCTTTTTAGTTGGTCTTTTAATCTGTTAAAAGGAAGGGCTGCAAGACTTTTTGCTAGGACATTGGCTAGCTTCAGCCCAGCATGAGGTGCATTTCTTTTTTCATATAAAGCTGTTCTATGACTATTTACATGGTATCTGAATTTTTGTCTTGTATCATGCTGGTGTAGATCACAGCTGAAGTTTGGATTTATTGTTTTCACAAGCAGTATTACTTTCAATACATTTACCTCCATAACTGTAAGCACATCTAATTTTGAAGACACGTTTAAACAGGTTTGTAACCGCAAATAACTCTGATAATTTTTTTTTTTTTTTTCTGTAGTGTTAATAATGTGCCTAGTGTGATATACCTTTTGTATTTCTTACTTTTATGTTTTCATTTTCTTTAAAGGCAAATAGAATAGGTGAAGCATTAGCCCAGTGTAGAACCTGTGCCTACCACCATGTGTTTTTGATCTTCAAATGTTAAAAAACATAAGATGTTTTTCCTGTCCCTCAGTAGGAGGAAGGACTTGCTCTCTGCTAGCGAACAGAGTTGACCCAAGTCATTGTAGAGTGTAATCACAGGCCGCAGTTTTGGATGATGTGAGTAAGTGAAGAGTATGTGTTTTCCATGCGCAGCAAACAGAAGAATATAGTATTATTTTACTAACTGAAAGATTGTGTGAGTTATTATTTCAAATAGTAATGTAATAAGAAGAACTGAAGCACACCTGTCTACATCATAAAATTTACAAAGATCTGATTCATGCAACATGGACACAGTCAAGATTATGTAGGTGGATATGTCAATCGGACATAATATTATTAATTGGTAAGCATAAATATATCACAAGAGAAAGACTATTTCATTTATGTGACACTAATATAAAAGGATTCTTTACCCACTTACAGGCATAACCCAGCTTCTTGTGCTCGTTCGAGGGCCAAAAAAATAATCTCATAAATTCGATATATCTAAAAAGCCACACACTTTATTTTTTATTATTATATATATTTTTATTATATTATACTAGGTTGGTTTGTGTTGTTGCATCCGTTATTTACACTGAATAATTTATATTAGATGAGAATAATGCATTTTGAGCAGTTTTTGGTACGTACATATCCTTACAATATTAGATAATCATGATTACGGAAAATATGTTTTTAGGCAGCTTACAGGTTAAAAGGTTCTGTAGGCATGATCCATTTCAGGTTGTCCTGGATTATGATTCCCCAGAATTTTGTCCATTTTTTTTCTTTTCACAAAGTCATTTCCTATGGATAATTTCATAGCAAATTATTGTTTCCTGGTGTTAATTCCAAAACTACAGTCTTTGAAGCAGTAACATTTAGAAGGCTTTGGTTGAAATACTTGATTTTGATAAACTGTCCACATTACATTGTTTTGTAGCTATGAGAACAGTACTGCATACCATTAAAATTATCAAAACAAGAATAAGGGGTACCTAGAGAGAAAGGAGAGCAACATGGCAGCATGTAGTAATGCATCATTTTGTAGCTTATATGTAAAAATTCTTCTTTAGACAATGAATATAGGAAAAAAGAGCTGTAAACTGGCGTCACATGTAGGGAATGCCGTATTTCATTCCAGGTAAAGCAACAAACTCAAAAAAGTGGTTTTATGAGCAAATTATCAGCTTTGGTTGAAAATTAAGTAAGTGAAATTCATTGTCTAAGGGATGAAGTTGCTTTAGTAAATAAAAAACTGAATGCAACTGATAAATAGCATCTGTTGATAGACAGCAGGCCTACATCAAAAACTGTTCTTGTGCTATGCCAATTATGAGTGGTTGAACAGTCCATTTATGACACATGCCACATAGTGCAATGTGGTACTCAGGTATGGGACCTAGCATTTTATAACAAAGAAATGCACAAGGCTACATTTCTTTGGTAACTAAAGTTCAAAAATTTGTATAATGCAGATGCTTTTAACATGACAAATTAGGTGGTGGATGTTTTGTACTGTGGTTGTATTGAATACAGTGAGACTTTGGACCTAAACTACATAATTAACAATATCCTGCCAACCTCAACAAGTAATTGCATGTTAGTTTTTAAGAAATGCTTTTTAGCCCAATAAATTAAAAGATAATGAATGGACTTAGTTCAAAGTTATTTGTTCTTTGCCTTGTAATACATTGCACCAGCCAAAATGAGTCCCCACTGTGAATTCTGTTCTTTAATATGGGATGAGTTGGTTGACATTCATAAGCAGCTGCAAGTCGCACTGACTACTGTCAGAAAACTGGTAACTGTTGTGAACTGGTATATTGAAACAACCCCTGAGAGTTTTGTACCTGTGATACTGATTCCAAAGGTACCTCAAATACTAACCTGTTCTGTGGATTATATCTCCTCTGCAAAAAGTACGGGATCTGCTTGTCCATCTGACTAGAAGTGGTGTGCCAATGGTAGATCTAGACATCCTGTACAGAGTGGATGGGGACAGGCAGGGCTCAGGGGATTGTACCAATCCAACTAACCAACAAGTTTGAAGAGCAGTCTTATATTGAAACTGAAAATGAGCCATTGGGACTCACTTCACCTGTTTGAGGAAATGTGTTCCATCTAGTGTGAAGAGGAGACAAATAAAAGAGAGTAGGGGTCTATTACCCATCATCAGTTCAAACATATGGCAAATGATGGTATCCCTTATGGAAACGGCAGCAAGGGACAAGAAAGGACACCAGGTGCACTCAGTGTGTATGCCCGGGGGCATTCAACATGTTTAGGAGGCTATTCCGGTGGCCACTGAGAGAACAGGAGCAACCATCTCCAGACAGTGATGCACATTGGAACATATGATGCCTGTCATCTGGGCCCCAAGGTCATACTTTGGCCATTGCAGTGACTGGCAAAGAAGGTTGAGAAAACCAGGATTGTGCATGGAGTTTCAGCAAAGCACAACATTTGCAGCATTGTCCCCAAAACTGATCATGACCCATTGGTTGTGAGTCAAGTGGGAGGACTGTACCAGAGACTTCCAAAGTTCTGTAACAAAATAGGCTGTGACTTCCTGGACTTGTGTCATAGGGATGAGAACTGTAGAGGCTTCCTAAATCGGTCGAGTGTGCACTACATGTCAGAGACAGTTACTCAGATAGCTGACTGTGTAAGGGGTGCAGACAGGAGGTTTTTTAGATTAGGCAACTGATCCAGATAAAGGTAGCTGTAGGAAATATGAAAGTAACAATATAAAATTAAAAGATATACCTCCCAGAGGTGAGAGTATTAAAATCCTAATAGTTAACTACTGAAGTTTTTGCAACAAAGTGTCAGAGTTTGAAGCACTTCTGAAAAGTAGTGACACTCACATTATACTAGATACAGATACCTGGATGAAACCTTAAATTGAAAGTGGTGAAATTTTTGGGGTAAGTTTGAGTGTATGTCAGAAAGATAGCCAAATGGGAAATGGATGAGATGTATTTGTTGCAGTGGACAAGAAACTCAAATCCACTAAGATAGATATTGAAGAAATCATGATAGAAATCTGCCAAGGACAGTACCTCTACTTATGGGATGTATCAGTTAGAAAAATGCACCGATGATGACTGATATCAGTTGAAATCGATTTGCAACAAGATAAATAAATTACACTCCTGGAAATTGAAATAAGAACACCGTGAATTCATTGTCCCAGGAAGGGGAAACTTTATTGACACATTCCTGGGGTCAGATACATCACATGATCACACTGACAGAACCACAGGCACATAGACACAGGCAACAGAGCACGCACAATGTCGGCACTAGTACAGTGTATATCCACCTTTCGCAGCAATGCAGGCTGCTATTCTCCCATGGAGACGATCGTAGAGATGCTGGATGTAGTCCTGTGGAACGGCTTGCCATGCCATTTCCACCTGGCGCCTCAGTTGGACCAGCGTTCGTGCTGGACGTGCAGACCGCATGAGATGACGCTTCATCCAGTCCCAAACATGCTCAATGGGGGACAGATCCGGAGATCTTGCTGGCCAGGGTAGTTGACTTACACCTTCTAGAGCACGTTGGGTGGCACGGGATACATGCGGACGTGCATTGTCCTGTTGGAACAGCAAGTTCCCTTGCCGGTCTAGGAATGGTAGAACGATGGGTTCGATGACGGTTTGGATGTACCGTGCAGTATTCAGTGTCCCCTCGACGATCACCAGTGGTGTACGGCCAGTGTAGGAGATCGCTCCCCACACCATGATCTCGGGTGTTGGCCCTGTGTGCCTCGGTCGTATGCAGTCCTGATTGTGGCGCTCACCTGCACGGCGCCAAACACGCATACGACCATCATTGGCACCAAGGCAGAAGCGACTCTCATCGCTGAAGACGACACGTCTCCATTCGTCCCTCCATTCACGCCTGTCGCGACACCACTGGAGGCGGGCTGCACGATGTTGGGGCGTGAGCGGAAGACGGCCTAACGGTGTGCGGGACCGTAGCCCAGCTTCATGGAGACGGTTGCGAATGGTCCTCGCCGATACCCCAGGAGCAACAGTGTCCCTAATTTGCTGGGAAGTGGCGGTGCGGTCCCCTACGGCACTGCGTAGGATCCTACGGTCTTGGCGTGCATCCGTGCGTCGCTGCGGTCCGGTCCCAGGTCGACGGGCACGTGCACCTTCCGCCGACCACTGGCGACAACATCGATGTACTGTGGAGACCTCACGCCCCACGTGTTGAGCAATTCGGCGGTACGTCCACCCGGCCTCCCGCATGCCCACTATACGCCCTCGCTCAAAGTCCGTCAACTGCACATACGGTTCACGTCCACGCTGTCGTGGCATGCTACCAGTGTTAAAGACTGCGATGGAGCTCCGTATGCCACGGCAAACTGGCTGACACTGACGGCGGCGGTGCACAAATGCTGCGCAGCTAGCGCCATTCGACGGCCAACACCGCGGTTCCTGGTGTGTCCGCTGTGCCGTGCGTGTGATCATTGCTTGTACAGCCCTCTCGCAGTGTCCGGAGCAAGTATGGTGGGTCTGACACACCGGTGTCAATGTGTTCTTTTTTCCATTTCCAGGAGTGTATGTTTCCATGGCTGGTTGCTACATTCTTTATAATTAGGTACTGAAGCTGCATGTGAGATTGTGTGGACTAGACTTAGTATCAGGGACTGTCAGAAAATGATAATGGAATTCTTCTATTACCCATCCACCTCATCTCCTCATGTAACTGAAAACTTTAGAGAAAACGTCAGTTCACGTGTATGTAAATTCCTCTATCATATTGTAATCATCAATGCAGACTTCAATCATCCAACAATTAATTTGGAAAATTACGGCTTTGTTAGTGACAGGCATAATAAGGTGTCCCATGAAACACTACTAAATCCCTTTTCTATAAAATACCTACAACAGATAGTTACCCTACTCATGATGAAAATATATTGTGTCTAATGGCAGCAAATAGACCTGACCTCTTTGAGGATATCAGTATCAAAACTGGTATCAGTGACCACAGTGCAGTGATGGCCACAATGATTACCAAACCAAAAAGAACAACTATAACAAGCAGACAGATATATACATTCAGCAAACTATATAAAAAAATCAGTAATGTCATATTTCAGTGAGGAAGTTGAAACTTTCAACACAGGGCAGGAGCATGTAGAGGAACTGCTGCTCAAGCTGAAAAGAGTAGTTGACCAGGCACTGGACAGATATGTAGCCAGCAGAATAGTTCATAATGGGAGGGACTCTCAATGGTATACAGTCACTGTAAAGAAACATCCAAAGAAACACAGATCACTGCATAATAGATGTAAAACAAAGCATACAGCTATAGACAGGGAGATGCTGAATGAAACACATTTGTCTCTCAAGACAGTAACCTCATAATGTCATCAATGACTAACAAAGCAGAATATTGTCATATCATATATCACAAAACCCAAACAAATTCTGGTTGTATGTAAAGGCTGTTAGTGGCACCAAAGTTAGTGTACAGTCACTAGTATATGAGATAGGAACTGAAACTGAGGGTAGCAAAGCAAAAGCTGAAATGCTTAACTTCATTTTCAAATGTTCCTTTACAAAGGAAAACCTAGGAGAATTGCCCCAATTTAATCCTTGTATCACTGAAAAGATGAATGAAATAGTTATTAATGTCAATTATGTTGAGAAACAGCTGAAATTATTGAAACTGAACAAAGCTCCAGGGCCCAATGGAATCCCTAACGGATTTTATAACTAATTTTCAACTGAGGTAGCCCTTCTTCTAACTATAATCTATTGTAGATTTCTTGAACAAAAAACCATTTCCAGTTCTTGGAAAGAAAGCACAGGCCACACCCATCTATAAGAAGGGTAGCAGAAGTGATCTACAAAACTACTGTCCAATATCGATGACATTTTATTGTAGAATTTTAGAACACATTCTGATCTCAAACATAAAGAGGTATCTTGAACAGAATGACATCAATGCCAAGGGTTCTGAAAACATTGATCATGTGAAACAGATCTTGCACTCTTATCACATAAAATAGTGAAAACCTTGGATCAAGACAGTCAGATATATAGGATATTTCTTGATTTCTGAAAAGCATTTGACTCAGTACCATGCCCACATTTATGGTCAGTAGCTCAGTCATATGGTGTATGAGGCTAAATCTGTGACTTGATAGAGGACTTTTTGGTAGGAAGGATGCAAAATCTTGGATGGAGAGCCTTCATCAGATATAGAAGTAATTTCAGATGTGCACCATGGTAGTGTGTTGAGACTCTTGCTGTTCGTGTTGTGTATTAATGACCTTGCAGACACAATTATAGTAAGTTGCAACTTTTTGCAGATCACGCAATTATCTATGATGAAGTTCAGTCTGAGAGAAGTTGCATAAATATTCAGTCAGGTCTTGATAAGATTTCAAAGAGGTTCAAAGATTGGCAGCTTACTTAAAATGCTCAGAAATGTAAAACTGTGCACTTCACGAAATGAAAAAAATGTGATAGCCTATAACTAGAATATCATTGAGTCACAGCCAGCCTACAAAAATACATGGGTATAGGACTTCATAAGGATATGAAATGGAATGATCACATAGGCTCAGTTTTAGGTAAATCAGGTCATTAATTTCAGTTTATTGGTAGAACAATGGGGAAGCACAAGCAGTCTACAAAGAAGATTGCTTACAAATCCATCATGCAACTAGAATATTGCTCAAATTTGTAGGACCCCTACCATATAGGACTAACAGGGGATGTTGAAGATATACAGAGAAGGGCAATGCAACTGTGCACTGGTTTGTTTTATCTGTGGGAGAGTGTCATAGAGATACCGAAGGAACTGAACTGGATGACTTGGAGACAGACGAAAGCTATTCCAAGAATGTCTGTTAAGAAAGTTTCAAGAACTGGCTCTATGAATATACAACAACCCCCTAAGCCTGTTCACATAAGATAGTGAGAATAAAATTAGAATAATGACCACATGGACAGAGGCATTCAAACAATCATTCTTCAAATGTTCCATATGTAAATGGAACAGGAAGAACCCACACAACTGGTACATTAGGACATACTCTCTGCCATGCACCTCACAATGGTTTGAAAAGTGTAGATGTAGATGTAGATGCATATGTAAATTATGCACTGCTAATTGTTTTCTTTTCTTCTATTGAAATTAGTGAACTATCTAATCCTGGTCCATCACATATTTTGATTATGACAATTACAGCACCAGAAGAGATCAGCAATCCTTTTGACAATGAGTCAGCTTTGCTTTCACAGAATATGGGAGGTGGTGCTTATCACAACTGTCTTTATGGTTATCTATTTTAATTAGTTTTGAGAAGACTAAGATTTACAATAAATTTTTTACTTATCTTCATTTCTCTTCATGTCTAAGGGTCACTTCTTGAAGCTGAAATTTTCATATTTATATTCTCATGGTTCCAATTGACGTAACTCTAAAGGAAGCCCATGCAGGGTTTTTGTTTGCATGATAATTTATTTGTGTCACATTTTATGATATCACACTTTCTTTGAATTTGCACACTGACAAAGTCAAAATTACATTGTTCTTACAAAATACAAAAACACATCCAATCACATGGGAGGCATGCCTGCCACTCCTTTATTCTTGGTAATAATAGTATTGCAAAGGGTTTACAGTCTTTCTTGACAAATGAATTTCTAATACTTTATATTATTATTTTATAAATGAATCAAGAAACAAACGTAATAAATAGCATCAAATTGTGTAAGTAATAACAGAAATTTTAAGTGTGTCAAATATTTTGGAATTTCAAATGTTTCCAAAAAATATATAATTTTAACTTTACAGGCAGAGCTAGTACATATCAATAGTAACAAAGAAAATAAAGTAACTTTTTTATAGATTTTAGCTTGAAATATAACACATCATGCACAAAATCATATGAATTTTGTTTAGAAAAACAGCTGAGATAATATTGACCTGTTCAAAATCGAAAATTAGTTCTGGTTTTGAATACTTTTGTTGAGGAAAAGTACGGATAGAGGAGGATGTCTCTTTACAATATCCCCATCACAAAATTTGGAATCAATTTGTTTACAATGTTTGCCAAATGGCATACTACATGATGCCAAAAGATAGAACACAGATGTATAAAAGTATCTGATACACAAAATATTAGAGAAAATGTAAGAAAAATATCTACTATGCAAGTCATAATTTATACAGAACATAGCATTCAGATTTTTAGATCTGTGGAGCAGTCTGTCACAAGACAAATGATACAAAGTCAAAATTACAACATTGCAACACTAAACTATAGAAATAACTGCAGAGACAATGTAAATCACTAGAATTACAAAGTGCAAGTTTACATCTGTAAAGGCACACCTTCAAAACCTTCATATGAGAAGAAAAAAAAATTCAGAGCCTAAATGTATGATGAGTGAGCCGACTCAAAAAAATTAATAGCAACAGGTACAGACCAGAAGAATATACTCAGTCATGAGCACAAATATAACACAAAATCAATCAGCCACATAAAACAGAGTATTCAAGGATATGTTGACTAATGAAAGGACAAAATAATGAAAAAATATTGGGGCCTAAGCTTATGATGTGGGGACTGACCCACAAATCCAAACCACATGGGGTATACACCAGCAAAAAATGTTTTATCACAACAAAATGAATAAAATTCATAATCATACATAAAGAGCAACTGTATTAAGCATCTAGCCTCAATCAATAATTGCATGTTCTCCTTCAGTACACACACAGTCGTGTTGACCAGGGTGCCAAAAACAGAGTTAGGCATAAGTTTAGCCACAGCTCAAGTTCCAATGAGATACAATATTCCAGCATTCAGGATAAATACAGGTAATCAGAGTCATAAATAGCTTTGAATGATGGCAAAATGGAGCAGCTTGAGGATAAAAATCAGTGTGTGAAATCAGACATGTTGTTGTTGTTCTTGTGGTCTTCAGTCCTGAGACTGGTTTGATGCAGCTCTCCATGCTACTGTATCCTGTGCAAGCCTCTTCATCTCCCAGTACCTACTGCACCCTACATCCTTCTGGATCTGCTTAGTGCATTCATCTCTTGGTCTCCCTCTATGATTTTTACCCTCAACGCTGCCCTCCAATACTAAATTGGTGATCCCTTGATGCCTCAGAACATGTCCTACAAACCGATCCCTTCTTCTAGTCAAGTTATGTCACAAATTCCAATTTTCCCCAATTCTATTCAATACCTCCTCATTAGTTATGTGATCTACCCATCTAATCTTCAGCATTCTTCTGTAGCACCACATTTTGAAAGCTTCTATTCTCTTCTAGTCTAAACTATTTATCATCCATGTTTCACTTCCATACATGGCTACACTCCATACAAATACTTTCAGAAATGACTTCATGACACTTAATTCAATACTTGATGTTAACAAATTTCTCTTCTTCAGAAACACTTTCCTTGCCATTGCTTTTGTTGATGTTCATCTTATACCCTCCTTTCAAGACACTGTCCATTCCATTCAACTGCTCTTCCAAGTCCTTTGCTGTCTCTGACAGAAATACAATGTCATTGGGGAACCTCAAAGTTTTTATTTCTTCTCCATGGATTTTAATGCCTACTCCAAACTTTTCTTTTGTTTCATTTACTGCTTGCTCAATATACAGATTGAATAGCATCGGGGAGAGACTAAAAGCTCCCTTCCGAACCACTGCTTCCTTTTCATGTCACTCGACTCTTATAACTGCCATATGGTTTCTACACAAATTGTAAATAGCCTTTCGCTCCCTGTATTTTACCCATGCCACCTTCAGAATTTCAAAGAGAGTATTCCAATCAACATTGTCAAAAGATTTCTCTAAGTCTACAAATGCTAGAAATGTAGGTTTGCCTTTCCTTAATCTTTCTTCTAAGATAAGTCATATGGTCAGTATTGCCTCACGTGTTCCAACATTTCTACGGAATCCAAACTGATCTTCCCCGAGGTCGGCATCTACCAGTTTTTCCATTCGTCTGAAAAGAATTCTCGTTAGTATTTTGCAGCTGTGACTTATTAAACTGATAGTTTGGTAATTTACACATCTGTCAACACCTGCTTTCTTTGGGATTGGAACTATTCTATTCTTCTTGAAGTCCGAGGGAATTTCGCCTGTCTCATACATCTTGCTCACCAGATGGTAGAGTTTTGTCAGGACTGGCTCTCCCAAGGCTGTCAATAGTTCTAATGGAATGTTGTCTACTCCCAGGGCCTTGTTTTGACTTAGGTCTTTCAGTGCTCTGTCAAACTCTTCATGCAGTATCATATCTCCCATTTCATCTTCAACTACATCCTCTTGTTGTTCTCAAGAAGATTGCCCCAGTATAGACCCTCTATGTATTCCTTCCACCTTTCTGCCTTCACTTCTTTACTTGGAACTGGCTTTCCATCTGAGCTCTTGATATTCATGCAAGTAGTTCTCCTTTCTCCAAAGGTCTCTTTAAATTTCCTTTAGGCAGTATCTATCTTACCCCTCATGAGATAAGCCTCTACATCCTGACATCTGTCCTCTAGCCATCCCTGCTTAGCCAGTTTGCACTTCCTGTCTCATTTTTGAGACGTTAGTATTCCATTTTGCCTGCTTCATTTACTGCATTTTTGTATTTTCTCCTTTCGCCAATTAAGTTCAGTATCTCTTCTGTTACCCAAGGATTTCTACCAGCCCTCGTCTTTTTACCTACTTGATCCTCTGCTGCCTTCACTATTTCATCCCTCAAAGCTACCCATTCTTCATCTACTGTATTTCTTTCCCCCATTCCTGTCAATTGTTCCCTTATGCTCTCCATGAAACTCTGTACAACCTCTGGTTTAGTCAGTTTATTCAGGTCCCATCTCCTTAAATTCCCACCTTTTTGCAGTTTCTTCAGTTTTAATCTACAGGTCATAACCAATAGATTGTGGTCAGAGTCCACATCTGCCCCTGGAAATGTCTTACAGCTAAAAACCTGGTTCCTAAATCTCTGTCTTACCATTATATAATCTATCTGAAACCTTTCAGTATCTCCAGGGTTCTTCCGTGTATACAACCTTCTTTCATGATTCTTAAACCAAGTGTTAGCTATGATTAAGTTACGCTCTGTGCAAAATTCTATCAGGCGGCTTCCTCTTTCATATTTTAGCCCTAATCCACATTCTCCTACTACATTTCCTTCTCTTCCTTTTCCTACTCTTGAATTCCAATCAGCCATGACTATTAAATTTTCATCTCCCATCACTACCTGAATAATTTCTTTTATCTCATCATACATTTCATCAATTTCTTCATCATCTGCAGAGCTAGTTGGCATTGTATCTATCTTGGCCACAATAATGCGTTCACTATGCTGTTTGTAGTAACTTACCCACAGTCCTATTTTTTTTATTCATTATTAAACCTAATCCTGCATTACCCCTATTTGATTTTGTATTTATAACCCTGTTTTCACCTGACCAAAAGTCTTGTTCCTCCTGCCATCAAACTTCACCAACTCCCACTATATCTAACATTAACCTATCCATTTCCCTTTTTAAATTTTCTAACCTACCTGCCCGATTAAGGGATCTGACATTCCACGCTCCAATCCGTAGAACGCCAGTTTTCTTTCTCTTGATAACGTCCTCTTGAGTAGTCCCTGGCCGGAGATCTGAATGGGGCACTATTTTACCTCTGGAATATTTTACCCAAGAGGATGCCATCATCATTTAATCATACAGTAAAGCTGCATGTCCTCGGGAAAAATTATGGCTGTAGTTTCCCCTTGCTTTCAGCCGTTCACAGTACCACAACAGCAAGGCCGTTTTGGTTAGCGTTACAAGGCCAGATCAGTCAATCATCCAGACTGTTGCCCATGCAACTGCTGAAAAGGCTGCTGCCCCTCTTCAGGAACCACACGTTTGTCTGGCTTCTCACAGATACCCCTCCATTGTGGTTGCACCTATGGTACGGCTATCTGTATCATTGAGGCACACAAGCCTCCCCACCAACGGTTCGGTCCATGGTTCATGGGGGGGACATGTTGTTATACTGTCTATATTCATAAATGTCCTCCACACTATTTGCTAATTGTTCATACAAACTAACCTACATACAAAGAGGCCTAGAAGATTCATTTACAAATGATATAAAAAAATAAAAAAAAATATAAAAAAAATAGTACCATGAATTCTTTATACAGGATAATTTCTTGACTAACAATTTAAAAGTCTCAGCACCTATGTATGATCTCTTGTAAGTTTGCTAAACCAGCAAGGTTACAGTCATACAGCAGCGTGGGAGTGGATTAACCCACATCTTTCAGTTTCCTCCCTAGATTTCTCATCACATGTGCCAATGGATAGGTTACTTCCTTTCATGAAGTTACATAAAATCCTGCAACATTGTTTTGTGTACTAATGTACTAAGTATGCTGTTAAAATGGTTCAAATGGCTCTGAGAACTATGGGACTCAACATCTGAGGTCATCAGTTCCCTAGAACTTAGAACTACTTAAACCTAACTAACCTAAAGACAACACACACATCCATGCCTGAGGCGGGATTCGAACCTGTGACCGTAGCAGTTGCGCAGATCCAAACTGAAGTGCCTAGAACCGCACGGCCATACCGGCCGGCAAGTATGCTGGTCAGTACCTCCCTCATATCACACAGCATATGCTCTGCTCATATAAAAAAAAGAAAAAAAAAGTTTACAGGGTTTATGTCAGAAGGGATAAAAAAGTGTTCATGTATGAAACTTTAATAAACAGAACTAAATGCAGTGAGAAAATGAGCTAGTAAGGTGATACATATATACTAAGATACTATTTCTAATTTGTACAGTACAAAGAATGATAATTTGTTATTAGATATTTAATGCATTTCAAATTATAAAAGCATCTACTCAATTAGTATCATGGAATATATGTACCAAATTCTAAAGCACAAATCTACTACAAAACATAATTATATACTTGTATCGTCCTCCAAACATACTTTGTCATAGATTTAATTGCAGTCAATAGATAAAACAGAACTTTAGAAATCACATCATCTTGCATACTACATTCCTGGCAATGGAAAAAGAAAGGAAAAATGAGTTTAGATACTTACAGATCACATCTATGAGCTTTCAGTTCAGTGATATTGCATAATCCAAACAACTTCTTAGATTTACAATACACAAGTCTGTATGCATTAGGATGCAGATTTTCAAGAATTTGATTGGTCCTACATCAATACTGAAAAATTTCTTTATGTCAGATCTCAACACTTTAGATTTCTCTTTGGCTTTCACCAATACAAGATCTCCTACCTCAAACCTAGAAAATCTGCCTTTACTATCATGTCCCTTTCTCCTGTTTCCCTGCTTTTTCATAATCTACATGAAACACTCTTCCCTCTCTTGCAATGACAGGATTTTACATGGAGGAAACTCAACTTTCTCAGAAATCAAGTTAGCTGGTCTGCAATTAAACATGATTTCAAATGGTGAAGAAGCTATTCAAGAATGTTGTAAGCTGTTCATAATATCCTCAAAATCACTGACATAATCTGTCCAACTGGTATGGTTCTTACTACGAGTGTTGCCCAGTATGTGATGCACCACACACTTTTTCTCACCCAAAAACAATGCTACGAATGCAAAGCGTTATGTATGTGTTATTTGAAGACTCCTGAGTGAGTGCACCAAGTTTCTGTCACTTCCGACAGATAGCATAGCTGCAGGACAGTTTCAAATCGGCGTCTGTACATGATTTACAGTACAAGCAACACGTTATTGTTCAATTTCTCACTGCAGAGAAAGAAACTGTTGGGAATACTCAAAAATGCTTGTGCAAAGTCTATGGAGAATCTGCTGTTGACCGAAGTACAGTTAGGTGCTTGACACCGAGGGTGAGATCATCAGAAGGCAGGCCTCCATGATTTGCAGCAGTTGAGGAGGCCATCCATGGCTGTCACACCTGACATGTTACAGGAAGCTGATGTTGTCATTTGTGAGGACAGATGCATTATGACTCAGCAGTTGGTAGACATTTTGAAGACAATGAGGAGGTGATTTATACAGCTGTGTGCACTGGATTTGCCAACAGGACAAGGATTGATACTGACAGGGCACTCATGCCCTTGTTTTGTGCTGAGGAAGGCTGCGGAATGGGATGGAGACTATGTGGAAAAATAGTGTGTGCAGATATAACACCATTGTTTCATGTGTATAATTCTCATTATGTTCAATAAAGAATTGCTGGAGAAAAAAAATGTGATGCATTACTTTCTGGGCAACTCTCATACAATATGTTCTAAACAGTCTTCCAATTTCTCTCATATATCTTCCTGCAGGGTTACTCAATAGATGGTACACTGAGGGTAGAATATGCCTTACTTTTTTGTGTGATCAACAAAATCTTTACAAGCTTGTGATGTAAACTGAGAACCATTCTCAGATAAAATTGTTTTAGGAATACCCACCCGTTTAAAATAAGTGTTTTCAAGCTAAGAGACGATTTTCATACTAGTAGATTTCTTAAAACGAAACAGCTTTATGAACTTCAAAAATACATTGATCACCACAAAAATATAACAAAAACCATTCTTAGACTTAGGCAAAGGTCTATAAACGTCCACAAATATGAGATCTAGGTTACTATTTGGCAGAATGTTTTGCATTTGGCCTCTATTTGTCTGGTTACTTACCTTCACTCTTTGAGATCTGTCACAGCTGACAAACTTCATCTTGATTCTCCTTCCTATGTTATTAAAATAGATGTTTTCCTGAATCTTTTGATTTGGTGATACACAATGACCAAAATTCTCATGTGTGTAGGTAATTAAAGTATCAGTACATTCTTCCAGCCAACATAGCTTCCAATCATCTGAGTAAGTATAATGTCTCCTGAATGAAATACTCTCGTGTACATTATAATATTGTTCCATCTTCTCTCCTCCTTTCTTATCCAACATGCTCTTAACCAATTTCCAATTTTTATTATGATTTTGACACCTGCAAATGTCTTTGCAAATTTTCAAGATCACTTTTTCCTCTTTCACATCTCTCAAGTACATAATTTTAAATTCTTTCTCTCCTTCTCCTAAGTTGTTACATGATTCACTCCCTAAAGTTAGCCTAGACAAAGCATCGGCAACTACATTATATGTGACCTTAATGTATCTGATTTCATAATTGAACTGCTGTAAAAACGAGGCCCAATGAGTAATTCTGTTATGTAACAGCTTGCACACCTGGGAATAACATAAAGCTTTGTGATCAGCATAAATGATGAATTTGTGACCTAGTAGATAGTTTTTAAACTTGTTGAACACCAAATATACAGCCAAAAGCTCTTTCTCAGTCACAGTGTATGTCTTTTCACACCTCTGCAACACTTTATTAGCAAATGCAAGAGATCTATGTTCAATAACACCATCAAATTCGACTTCCTGAAATGAATGAGCACCCAAACCAACTCACTCCTGTCTGTCATAATACAAAAAGGGAGTGACAAATCTAATCTGACCAATATCTGACCTTGACACAACCATCCTTTTATCTCATCAAAATTATCCTGACATTCCTGGTTCACACAAGCATGAAGCATTCAAAGCTTGGCAGCTACAACACTTTCTATAAAATAGAGTTAATGCAAAAAATGATTTAAGCTTTTTTTGTGATGAGTAGGAAAATTAGCAATAGCAACAAATTTCTCTTTGTTTAGCTCTTCTTTATTGTTCTGATAATAACTATCTGAGCCTTTCAACTAATGCTGGAGTTAGTACTTTTATATCTAGGAATCATGCGGACAACATTCTTGATTTCCAATGACAAGCTCCAGGTGTCATAGACACTTAATTATTTCTTTTTCATTCTAATTCTCTGTACTAGTTTTTCTTTAGTACATAATAGTTTCATTACCTACAGTGGCTTGTAGTCTAGAGGAACTCTGGGAAAACGAAATTGTTCTTTCTGACACTCATAAACAGAAAACATAATAATGCTAGTGGAATACAGAATTCAAATTTACCAGAATAATTTCTGCAACATGTGTGACTTCTGCCACAATACTGTCCTTTTCCATTTAGGAACAGTGCCTATACCTTACATATGGGTTGAGCCAAAGAGCGCACTTCCTTCTTCTGTTTTGGTAGGTATGCCCCTCTTAATTCCCATTTTCCTATGGTACAGGTCAATCCCCTTCTTGGTGACCCTGTCCTCACAGTATAGGACAGCTTTTGTCAGGTCTGCCTATCTGCCCTTAGTATCCAGTAAATGCTGGATGCACCCCCCCCCCCCCCCCCCCCCCCCTCTATCATTCCTGAGTAGGACTCATGGTTTATTTCTCAAGTATACTGCCTGATGTACACTATAATTAAATATCCTCTGGAAAATACAATCTATTTCACACTCAACACTCACTCCCTAATACTTCCCTTAAACTCCTAGAGTCCTCCACTACTCTTCTACTTCTACGTTACCAGTAAACACCATATTTATATACGCTATTCAATATATCGTACATTTACTTATGCTATACTTCTCCCACTATCCTACAAATCATCAGAACAAATGTTTGACTGACATTCCTGAATAATTATCACAATTAGTTCCTCCCTGGCTTATGCTCATTAATTCCTCCTTGCCTTATGCTCTCCTTAATTAATCACACTTCCTTCTTATGTATCCCTGATGCAGAATTATGAGAGTTTTTTTATGCACATAAACGATATACAATCATCATTGTCATAGTGTGTGTGTGTGTGTGTGTGTGTGTGTGTGTGTGTGTGTGTGTGTGTGTGAAAGAAACATTCCACATGGGAAAATACATTAAAAAAAGATGCTATGACTTACCAAACGAGAAAGCCCTGGTAGATAGACACAATAAAAAACACACAAACACACACACACACAAATTTCAAGCTTTTGCAACCCATGGTTGCTTCATCAGGAAAGAGGGAAGGAGAGGGAAAGACGAAAGGATGTGGGTTTTAAGGGAGAGGGGAAGGAGTCATTCCAATACCGGAAGTGGAAAGACTTACCTCAGGGGGAAAAAGGGACAGGTATACACTCGCACACACACACATATCCATCCGAATATATACAGACACAAGCAGACATATGTAAAGTCAAAGAGTTTGGGCAGAGATGTCAGTCAAGGTGGAAGTACAGAGGCAAAGATGTTGTTGAGTGATAAGTGATGTGCGAGGGGCGGAAACTTGAAATTAGTGAAGGTTGAGGCCTGATAGGTAACAGGAAGAGAGGATATATTGAAGGGCAAGTTCCCATCTCCGGAGTTCTGATAAGTTGGTGTCAGTGGGAAGTATCCAGATAACCCGGACGGAGTGACACTGTACCGAGATGTGCTGGCCGTGCACCAAGGCATGTTTAGCCACAGGGTGATCCTCATTACTAACAAACACTGTCTGCCTGTGTCCATTGATGCGAATGGTCAGTTTGTTGCAGGTCATTCCCACATAGAAGGCTTCACAGGTCAGTTGGTAAATCACGTGGGTGCTTTCACCTGTGGCTCTGCCTTTGATCGTGTACACCTTCCGGGTTACAGGACTGGAGTAGGTGGTGGTGGGAGGGTGCATGGGACTGGTTTTACACCAAGGGTGGTTACAAGGGTAGGAGCCAGAGGGTAGGGAAGGTGGTTTGGGGATTTCATAGGGATGAACTGAGAGGTTACAAAAGTAAGGCGGATGGTGGAAAGACACTCTTGGTGGAGTGGGGAGGATTTCATGAATGATGGATCTCATTTCAGGGCAGGTTTTGAGGAAGTCGTATCCCTGCTGGAGAGCCACATTCAGAGTCTGATCCAGTCCCGGAAAGTATCCTGTCACAAGTGGTGGACTTTTCGGGTTCTTCTGTGGAAGGTTCTGGGTTTGAGGGGATGAGGAAGTGGGTCTGGTTATTTGTTTCTGTACCAGGTCGGGAGGGTAGTTTCAGGATGCAAAAGCTGTTTTCAGGTTGTTGGTGTAATGGTTCAGGGATTCAGAACTGGAGCAGATTTGTTTGCCATGAAGACCTAAGCTGTAGGAAAGGGACCATTTGATATGGAATGGGTGGCAGCTGTCATAATGGAGTAACTGTTGCTTGTTGGTGGGTTTGATGTGGATGGATGTGTGAAGCTGGCCATTGGACAGATGGAGCTCAACGTTGTGAATCTGATGGAACCAAAGGAGTTGAGGTTGGAGAGGAAATTCTGGAGTTCCTCTTCACTGTGAGTCCAGATCATGAAGATGTCATCAATAAATCAGTACCAAACTTTGGGTTGGTAGGCCTGGGTAACCAATAAGGCTTCCTCTAAGCAACCCATAAATAGGTTGGCGAACGAAGGTGCCATCCTGGTACCCATGGGTGTTCCCTTTAATTGTTGGTATGTCTGGCCTTAGAAAGTGAAGAAGTTGTGAGTTAGGATGAAGCTGGCTAAGATAATGAGGAAAGAGGTTTTAGGTAGGGTGGCAGGTGATCGGCGTGAAAGGAAATGCTCCACCACAGTGAGGCCCTGGACATGCGGGATATTTGTGTATAAGGAAGTGGCATCAATGGTTACAAGGATGGTTTCCGGGGGTTACAGTGTTCGAGCAGGTGGTTGGTGTCTTTTATGAGTGATGGGAGACTGCATGTAATAGGTTGAAGGTGTTGATCCATGTAGGCAGATATATGTTCTGTGGGGGCTTGGTAACCAGCTACAATGGGGCAGCCGAGATATTTGGGCTTGTAAATTTTAGGAAGTAGGTGGAAGGTAGGGATGCAGGGTGTCGGTGGGGTCAGGAGGTTGATGGAGTCAGGTGAAAGGTTTTGTAGGGGGCCTAAGGTTCTGAGGATTCCTTTAAGCTCCACCTGGACATCAAGAATGGGATTACCTTGGCAAACTTTGTATGTAGTGTTGTCTGAAAGCTGACACAGTCCCTCAGCCACATACTCCTGACGATCAAGTACCACGGTTGGGGAATACTTGTCAGCTGGAAGAATGATGAGGAAATATCACTTTGCCATGAAGAAAAATAATCCTATTCCTACTCCTAATGATCTAACTCCCCAAGGCACCACCCAAATTGAACTCCGCCTGGAACAATTCAGTCCTCCATCACAGCGGGACCCACCTCCTCTTCCTCAAAATCACACTCCCCAAACCTTCCTGGAATTTCTCACTTCCAGCCTTGCCTCTCAATCTTTCTTCAAAAACCTTAATCCTACTCCCAACATCACCACAGCTGAAGCCCAGGCTATCTGTGATCTGAAAGCTGACTGATCCATCGTCATTCTTCCGGCTGACAAGGGTTCCACAACCGTGGTCCTTGAGCATCGGGAGTATGTGGCTGAGGGCCTGTGTCAGCTTTCAGACAACACTACATACAAAGTTTGCCAAGGTAATCCCATTCCTGATGTCCAGGTGGAGCTTAAAGGAATCCTCAGAACTTTAGGCCCTCTACAAAACCTTTCACCTGACTCCATCAACCTCCTGACCCCACAACACCCCACACCCCTACCTTCTACCTACTTCCTAAAATTCACAAACCCAAACATCCCGGTTGCCCCATTGTAGCTGCTTACCAAGCCCCACAGAACATATCTCTGCCTACATAGATCAACACCTTCAACCCATCACATGCAGTCTCCCATCATTCACAAAAGACACCAACCACTTTCTCAAATGCCTGGAATCCTTACCCAATCTGTTACCCCTGAAAACCATCCTTATAACCATTGATGACACTTCCCTATACACAAATATCCCTCATGGTCAGGGCCTCGCTGTGGCGGAGCACTTCCTTTCACGGCAATCACCTGCCACCCTACCTAAAACCTCTTTTCTCATTACCTTAGCCAGCTTCATCCTAACTCACAACTTCTTCACTTTTTAAGGCCAGACATACCAACAATTAAAGGGAACACCCATGGGTACCAGGATGGATCCCTCGTATGCAAATCTATTTATGGGTCGCTTAGAGGAAGCCTTATTGGTTACCAGGCCTTCCAACCCAAAGTTTGGTACAGATTTATTGATGACATCTTCATGATCTGGGCTCACAGTGAAGAAGAACTCCAGAATTTCCTCTCCAATCTCAACTCCTTTGGTTCAATCAGATTCACCTGGTCCTACTCCAAATCCCATGCCACTTTCCTCGACGTTGAGCTCCATCTGTCCAATGGCCAGCTTCACACATCCATCCACATCAAACCCACCAACAAGCAACAGTACCTCCATTATGACAGCTACAACCCTTTCCAAATCAAACGGGCCCTTCCCTACAGCTTAGGTCTTTGTGGCAAACAAATCTGCTCCAATCCTGAATCCCTGAACCATTACACCAACAACCTGAAAATAGCTTTTGCATCGTGAAACTACCTGGTACAGAAACAAATAACCAGAGCCAGTTCCTCATCCCCTCAAACCCAGAACCTCCCACAGAAGAACCCCAAAAGTGCCCCACTTGTGACAGGATACTTTCCGGGACTGGATCAGTCTCTGAATGTGGCTCCCCAGCAGGGATACGACTTCCTCAAAACCTGCCATGAAATGAGATCCATCATTCATGAAATCCTCCCCACTCCACCAAGAGTGTCATTCCACCATCCACCTAACTTTCGAAACCTCTTGGTTTATCCCTATGAAATCCCCAAACCACCTTCCCTACCCTCTGGCTCCTACCCTTGTATCCACCCCTGGTATAAAACCTGTCCCATGCACCCTCCCACCATCATCTACTCCAGTCCTGTAACCCGGAAGGTGTAAACGATCAAAGGCAGACCCACAGGTGAAAGCACCCACGTGATTTACCAACTGACCTGCCTACACTTTGAAGCCTTCTATGTGGGAATGGCCAGCAAAAAACTGACCATTCACTTCAACGGACACAGGCAGACAGTGTTTCTTGGTAATGAGGATCATCCTGTGGCTAAACATGCCTTGATGCACATCCAGCACATATAGGCACAGTGTTACACCATTCGGGTTATCTGGATACTTCCCACTGACACCAACTTATCAGAACTCCGGAGATGGGTACTTGCTCTTCAATATATCCTCTCTTCCCGTCACCCACCAGCCCTCAACCTCCGCTAATTTCAAGTTGCCGCCCCTCGTACATCACTTGTTACTCAACAACGTCTTTGCCTCTGTACTTCCACCTTGACTGACATCTCTGCCCAAACTCTTTGCCTTTACATATGTCTGCTTGTGTCTGTATATGTGCTGATGCATATGTGTGTGTGTGCGAGTGTGTACCTGTCCCTTTTGGCCCCTAAGGTAAGTCTTTCCACTCCTGTGATTGGATTGACTCTTTACCCTCTCCCTTAAAACCCACATCCTTTCGTCTTTCCCTCTCCTTCCCTCTTTCATGATGAAGCAACCGTGGGTTGCAAAAGCTTGAAATTTGTGTGTGTGTGTGTTTGCGTGTTTTTTATTGTGTCTATCTACCAGAGCTTTCTCATTTGGTAAGTCACAGCATCTTTTTTTAATATATTTTTCCCATGTGGAATGTTTCTTGCTACACACACACACACTAGCTGACCCAACAGATGTTGACCTGCATAATATTTCAAGCGATTAGGATATTACACAAAAAATGAAATGAAAGACAAATAATATACTAATTTCCCTGTTCTTTATTTTGAAATAACATCAATTTTTCTAAAAATAATTCATTATAATCAATAATGTTTGTTTAATTTTATCTTAATGTGAGCTGATGAACAATATTTTTAGTTAATTCCTGAGGAGTATAAATGAATGAACTTGACGGTTTTCCAATGCGAGAATACGCCACTTATAATTGGCCATGTGAAAAGACCGGATTTTTTAGATCCAACCCACAAATCGACATTGTTTGACCTTGTGACTTATTAATAGTCATGGCAAACGCCAAGAAAATTGGAAATTGCAGATATCTGAATGGAATGGGTGAGTCTGAAGGGATCATTGGGATACGTGGCAGGAGAATAACTTCACCTTCAAATTTGCTGTTCAAAATTGTGGCTTCAAGAACATTGCCCATAATTTTTTTTATGACTAATCTTGTACCATTAAATTCTGAATCAAAATGATAGGTGAGTCAATTTTTAATTGCAAGTTATGTGGTGGCATTCCTGGTAAATCCAGCAAATTCAAAAATTCAACTGGATAGTTGACCGCTTTGTCAGGATCGGTAACAGTGTCAATCAATTTGAATAATATCTCATTGCTGGTCAATGACTGTTGTATTTTGAAGTTAATAGCATCATCATGGATATTTTTTGTGGCTAAAGTAGCTCGTTCATGAAGCCAAACATGATTAATATAATTAGCTTATAAATCTGGAAATATACTTTCAGTCAAAGCATATTTCGTATTTAACATGTTGCAGAAATTGTCTGGCAATTTGATGCATTGTGTGTCTCCATGCAATGGTATTGTTCCATTTCCAATGTTGAGCAATTGCTCAGAGAATGATATTGCCAATGGATCGTTTTGCCGTTGAACATGTATATTTGTGTTAAGACGTAATGTACTGATATTTTGCCATAGATAAGTTTGTTTTATACATGTGTTGATTTCATCCAGATATGTAGTGTGTGGAATGACTGGCAATGTCTGTCTAAAATCACCAGACAGCAGCAGTAAGGCACCACCGAAAAGCCTGGAGTTATTATAGAGATCATCCATCATATTATCAAGAGTTTCAAGTGAATGCTTGTGGGCCATAGTGCATTAATCCCAGATAATAATTTTGCATTTTTGGAAAACTTTAGCCATGCCGGAAAGCTTTTTTATGTTGCACACTGCATCTGGATTTGTGTGAATGTTCAATGGCAACTTAAGTGCTGAGTGTGCAGTCCATCTGCCATGAAGCAAAGTGGCTGCAATACCTGATGAAGCAACTGCTAACGCAATATGATTTTGTGATCAAATGCATGCAAGTATTAGTGAGTTGAGAAACTTTTTTCCAGTGCCACCTGGTGCGTCCAAAATAAGAATCCACCTTGTTCTGCTGCAACTGACAAATTAATTCGATTGTATATATTATTTTATTCATCAGTGAGTAGTTGCTCATTATTTCCAATGAAAGTAGTAAAAGAGGCCGTATTGAACTGTTGTTCATGCTGAATCTCACTGTCGATGATGTCTGTTACTGGGCAGTTAGGTGAGAGCATACCAAAATGAATGAGTGGCTTATTCGTAATCAGAATGCAAATATTTTCAGTCTTTATTAGCATCTTGTTATATATATCTGGTGAAAAATCGATATTGAAATCTTGATCAATGATCCGATTGCAATGCAGAATGTCGTTGCCCCTTGGAATCTTTATATTTGTCCCAGAGGACAGAAGCTTGAGATGAAAAACATGTCATCAATAATATGGCAAATAATTGGTGAACTTGTTGAGGAGAGGAACTCAATGCTTCATCTGCAAGTGTAATATCCCAATGGTTGTCATCTTCCAGCAAATGTAATTCATGACATGCATCAGGATGTGTGTCATACAAAATGCCATTGACTGTTCCCAAGTATTGGAAGGACGTTGGTCCAGGAACATTAACCAACAACAAAGGTGAGAAGAAATGTTCACATTGTTTTGGATGGACTGTGTATAATTGGCCTAATGTATTTCCAATAAATATGACATTGTATCCTTCAACCAGAACACCTCGCTTTTGTGGTTCCCACTTTTTTGACTGTTTGTTCCATGTGAAATATCATGGCACATCAGTATACATTAATGTATTTGCCAATTGACCGGGAATACCTGGTCAGTTGCATAGTTCGAAAAACTCAGTTAATGTTGTTTTTGGGGCAATTGATGCAGGTTGTAGAGCGGTCTCTTCCGTGAATTAAACACACTGTCCATTTTCAAGGTGGATGGCCAAATGTATAACAGCAGGGTCTCTTTCGTGTATTGGAAATCCCAAAGTACACCAAACTGCTTCATTGCTGCTGATGTATCAGCCCATTTGATACTGTGTTATTTCATCATTTTCATTAACGTTGTGAACAGCAAATACAGCAATATCACTGCCCTTCTGGATGTATTTGCATATATATTTTATGGACTTCACCGAACTGCAGAGCTCAATGTTTATGAGTGCTTTGTAGATTTTACACAGCAATGGTGAATACCGAACCACCCAGTGATTGTCAATGGCAACTGTTGTACCGTTTGATGTGCATAATTGATGTGATTGACCACTGTGGTCAGTGTCTCTATGGCAATACAATGGATAACCATCGATATTAGTGACTGTATACTTTATAAAATTTTTTGGAAAACATTTCATACATTTTACATTGTCCATGCACGGTACCGTAATGTTTATAGCACCCCATGGACCATGGATCATGTTAGCGGTAACAATCTCATACAATTCTTGATCGATATCCCGATCCAGAATTTCTGCTGAGATAATTTTATCAATTTCTGCAGACTGTATTTTGTCGACCAACCAAATCAAAATATGTGGGTGTGCCAAACCTTAATTTTTCCATTCAACAGAAAACAGCCAACAACATGTTTTACCAGATACAGAGGAATGTATAATCAAGTTCATCAATGATTTTAACTTTTGTCTAAAGACACATGCATTGAAATCATGCCAATCTATTGCAGTTTGACCTGGCAATAACGCAATTTTAATTTCTTCCCTATTTCTGATTACACGTAAATGCAATGAACAAATCTGGTCATCCCAACAATAGCATCGTGTAAATGAATGTATTCCTCAGCTCGAAGTTTCGCCTGATTATCCCCTATGTATCATAATCGCTCGCTTTCAATTTTTGCATACATATCAACGATATATTAATGAAACAGCTGGTGGCATTGGAGAATATTATTGTCTTCATTGGCACGAATCATCAACTGATATGAATAGAAGTTCATCATGCTCACTTTCTTGCTGGTTTCTGCACCTGCAAAGTAAAAATATAATTAAGACAAAAAGAAATTAATCATGCATAAAAATAAAATATTAAGTAATGACATGTATAGATTGTACCTGTTGCTGAATTTCTTTGTTTGATATTTAAATGATACTCATCTTCTCCTTCCCCAAAATACCAATGGATATTGCAAAGCATTGTAAGAGCAATGACTGTCTTCAATCGTATGCACTGTGTTATCTCTGCTTTGGATTCATATATCTCGACGTTCAAATGAGTCGCCAACCATAACAACAGCAACTTCATTAATGGTCAGTGCATTATATCAGCCAGTGTGCTGTCCAGATGGTACTTTGTTTGCTTTGATGACGCTCATATAGTTGTTGTTTTGCAGTCTGTTTGAAACAGTATTGAACAGCTGGACCAACTGGTAGTTATACTGTAAAAATTGTTCTAAAATACCCACAATATCTCGTTGCTTCACCTGCTCGACATGTTTGTTATGGCAGCATGCATTTATTTGCTGCTCCTCATCACCCATGAAGTAGATTTGAAGAAATTTTGAATCGGTATCAGGCATCGGCATTAAAGAACCAATTTGATGATTAACTTATATCTGAATATAATATGCTCAATATCACACACAAAAATGCAATGCCACCTACCATGCTGATTTAAGAATGTAAATTTTCCAGGCCCCCACTTGAATGCATACACAAAAATTCATTCAAGTCGATCCAGCCGTTTGGTTGCAGTACAGATAAATGACCTAGATACCAACTGCAGCACCATCTGCCAGGCTGATTTGTGAATCCAAACCATCCAGGGCACCACCCAAACGAATACAAAAAAATCATTCAGCTGTTAAGGAGGAGTTCAGTGACATACACATGTACAGTAGAATTATATATATAAAGATCAGTGTACAGCTTGTCCATGTTCTCAGAATGGTCAGTCCTTCTAATAAGAAATTTACTAAGAAGATATCTATAGTCCAAAACAATTCTCGCTCCACCACTTCTCTCACATATCACAGTTAAAGGATTATTGTAAACACTCCTACTTCTCTCATTTATACCCCATGTTTCATTTCTAACTTTCTTTCTCAACGTATTTCCTTGTTGAAGATGGTAATTATATGGTGTGAGAAGGAAAGGTTGATGATCTCTAACGTAAAGCATGCACTGATAGCCTCTCACTTTCCCTGGTCTTCCACTGAACACATTTCTCAACTCCTATAACAAATTCCTAAGCTGTTCCTATTGTTGGTCATTAACAGTTATAGCTTCCCTTGCATTCGAATCTACTACACTTTCAAAATCCTGATCCTCAGTTTCATCAAAATTTATATCATCATCAAATACCTCATATTCACATTGGTTCACAATGTTTTGCAAATAGTTACAACTTTTCCCACAGCTTAAAAAAAAAAGAAATTAGTTTTCACATAAGTATTACTTTTAGGTTCAAAATAGACAATTTTTTTAACATTCCATACAAAACAAGTCTCAACTTTCACTATCCAATCCATATGAAGAATTATATTTTCTTCCAGACTAGGGATCACTAAGCATCCATATTCAAAGTTTTTGCGTTCCATACTAAAAGCTAAAGTACCTGAGATTTTGTCAATTTGCTTTGCTTGCCTGTAGCTTCTTGTATCTTTACACCTACAATGGGCATTTCCACAAAATTCTTACTATACTTGAACTTGTCTCTAAATTGTTCAGATATACCACAAATTTGGCTACCTGTACCAATCAAAACAGTTACCCTCCCATTGATCAATTTGAATTTTAATGTAACGGGACCCAAAATCTGCAACACCTTCTCTGTTGTCAGTCACTTCATGCAAAAGAACACTTTCAATGTCATCAATACTAGATGCATACTGTCTTACAAGATTTTATCAACTTCACTGGTATCATAACATTACTTTGGTTACTCATGTTGCCAGCTAAAGATTGAAACAACTAACATCACTAGTTACTGAAGGAACACAAAACACATTACTGTCAAAATTACACTTAATGCTTAGATCTTCTTTCACTTCATTCCACCAATTGGGATACAGATTCTCAGTAACCACAGCTAACCTATTCCAGAATGCACATTTATATATGTTATCATCCATCCAGTCACAAACAAACTTCAAAAAGTTTTCACCTTTATTCTCTAGGCTCACAGATAACTCACCTTTATTGTTTAGATCATTACTGTGCATTACATTAATGAAAAACTGTTTCAACTGGACTGGTATTCCATGACTCTCACTTACAATATCACATATATTACTTACCTTACTGCTATTGTCAGCATCATTCACAAATAACTCTGAAAATTCATTATTCTTAAACTTCACAAATACCTGATACTCATCATAATCATCATATTCCTCCAAAATTACCTCATCAACAACATTACTAACAATACAAGTCTCATCTTCATCAAAGTCAGTTGCCTCATCTACATTCATTTGCAATAAGCCACAAGTCTCAGACTCACCAACTTCAGTTACTTCACACTTCTCATTCACATCTACATCAAAAATATTACCTATTTGGGATCCAGTACAGTCATCACCTGATTTAAATACATCAATAACATTGTTTTCCAACCAAGAGAAGAAATCATTAGTATGTACTACATCAGAATTCTCTACTCTCACATTGTGGTTTGTGATTAGCACTTACATCACCATAATTAAACATAGTATCCCAAAACTTTTGATCAAACCATAAATGGGAAATCTGATATTCCTTCTGTTCAGCTTCAGATACATGTGCCATATTATTGACACTATTATTATTGCCTAATTGCAAGTGTAACTTCGAGGACCTGTGCTTGTTGTGTTTCCTTGCCTCAAAACTGTGGACCGTCATGGAGGTGAACTGTCATTTGCCAAATAGTTACCTCTGTGATTGTTTCTTCAATTAAAATGCCCATGGTTATCACCACTATTCCTATTCTAATGATAATTTCTCTCTCTATTGACACTTTAATCCTGATAGAAGTTACCATATATCTATGTTTCTGTAATTATTCCCATTGTGATTTCTATCACTTTGATTATTATGGTACATACTTCTTTCTACTGCCCTATCAAGCCTGTCAACATACCATAAAAATTGTTCCATAGAATTGTTAAATCCATAAATTAAATCCGACTGCAACTACTCTGGTAATCTTCTGTTAAGTGCTCAATCAATGTCATTATGTCAAATTGTTTATCAAGGTGTGTTAATTTTTTAAGTTGGTTCTTTCAAAACTCTTTCAAAGTACCATCTCTATGCCTATAATTAGGACCATTCAAAAATTCACTTTTAATTCTCCCCTCTTCAGTTTCTGACCAAAATTTATTTAAAAAACTTCTCAAAACTCTGATATGTTTAGAACTGAATTAAATTTAAATTTACCCATGATAGGGCCTCATCTTTAAGACATCTTTCAACAAATTTAATATTTTGATTGTCATTAATGCTTGACACAAAACTATCTCTACAATGGTGCAGAAAATCCACTGGATGTAAATTGTCTGATCGAAAACTTTTGATACGTGTGTTGGACCATGCAGTACCATTGTTTGCACACAGTCATTGGTTCACATGAATTTCTAGAAGTGCTGATGTTTCCTGATCTAAAACAGTTACATTAGTTTGCATATTGTTTTTTGGTTTAAACTGCTGATGTTTTGAACCATTTTTTCCTCTATGGCCTTCTGTTCAACTGACACCATCAACATTCTTAAATTGTCTTGCTGATTCAACTACTAGCTCATTTTCCAAAACAATATTTTTTTTCTAAAACATCAACTTTTTCATTCAGACTTTTTAAACTATCTGCCAACCCATTTTTTAGCTCTGAAGCTTGATTAGTAAGTTGGTCCATTTGATCTTGTATCCTGTCCATTTTAATATTTTTTCAGTTTTCAAGTCATTTGATTTTCCTTGTAGTAAAGTAAATTTACTATCATTATCTGTTCTCATTTCAGTTAGTTGACCATTAACTGCACTCAATTTGCTATTAGTATCTGTCTTCATTTCTTCTAGTTTTGCCAAAATTAAGCGTAAAATATCAGTTTTTACTGTTTCTTTTCTGACTGCAATTTCACTTGGCTCAGACATGTCCTGACTGGATCCTACAGCTTTCACTTCATTTGTTAACAAGCACACAATTCCACAAATAAATTAACTTCACAAATACTTTGTACTTATTTTTTCTTTTCAGTGTCTCTGATTATAGCTTTAAAGTCCTCTTTTATTCGATCCTGTCTGACATTATTGGTAGTACATCATCACAGTTGATATGATTTGTTTTGTTGGGCAGAATTAGTCTCCGTTCTTTGTGTCATCAGAAATTCATTCACACATAAATTGTAAATGCAAGAAAGTACTTTCCTTTCCACAAAAGACAGAGCTTCATTATTATTCAGTTGATTCCAGACAACCGCACCACTTGTAATCTACCCCTCCCTCCTTTGTTGTCACAGCTGTCTTTATGGTTCACTCTTTTAATAAGTTTTGAGAGAAGTAAGATTTATAATAAATTTTTTACTTATGTTCTTTTCCCATTGTTGGCTCCAGTTCTTCATGTCTATGGGTATGATTGTTGACCATGAAATTTTCATATTTTACATTCTCAGGATTCCAATTAATGTAAATAATTCTGAAGAAAGCCTGCACAGATTTTTTTTATTTTCATGATAATTTATTTGTTTCACATTTTATTATATCACTCTGTCTTTTGAATTTGCACATTGACAAAACTGAAATTATGTTGTCCATCCAAAATACAAAAACAAGTCCGATCACATCAGAGGCATTCAGTCTGTGGTAATAACAGTATTACAAATGGCTTACAATCTTTCTTGACAAATGAATGTACGGTAGCTTATGTTATTATTTTATAAATAAATAACCATAATAAATAGCATGAAATTGTGTAAGTATAATAGAAATTTTATGTATGGCAAATATTTTGGAATATCAAATGTTTCAAAAAAGATATAAGTTTAACTGTACATATGGTGCTGGTACATATCAATAGTAACAAAGAAAATAAAGTAATTTCTTTTTATAGATTTTAGCTTGAAATATAATGCATTGTATACAAAATCATATGAATTTTCTTTAGAAAAACAGCTGAGATAATACTGACTTGTTCAAAATTCGAGAAATTAGTTCTGGTATTGACTACTTCTGTTGAGGATGAGTAATGCTAGAGAAGGATGTGCCATACACATTGGAAAGGTACAGTTGTATTTGACTCTGTAAACCATGCCTTACTGCTTTTCAAACTCAGCATGTATGGAATAAGTGACATTGCTTTGAAATGGTTTGAATCACATCTCATGGAGAGGAACCAAATAGTAATAATCACATCAAATAGTGTAGATTACTTCTCAGAGAGGAAAACTGTGTCATAAGATGTTACTCAAGGCTCAGTCCTTGGACCAATTTTATTCCTATTGTACGTAAATGACTTGCCTTTCAATATAAATATTCATCTAACCTTGTTTGCGTATAGTACTTTCTGCCTAATTGAAAATGAAAATTCTGGCAATATGCCACAAAGTGTCATGAATACATTATGTAACTTGGAAACATTGTTAAGTCTGAATGGCTTAAAGCTAAACATTTCCAAAACCCACATGATGAGTTATAAAACCAAACAGTGAAAAACTGGAGAAATCTGTGTTACTCACAATAACAAAAAATGGAGAAACTTGACTCAGTCACATTTCAAGGGATAAATTTATACAGAAATTGAAGTATGAATTCACATGTAGAATATTTAGCGAATAAATTAAGCAGCCTTGCATTTGCCATGTAAGTTTTAGACAGTGTCACTCATGTGGACACTAGGAAAATAGCATACTCTAGCTATCTTGAATCTGTTATTAGATATGGCTTTTTTTTTTTTTTTTTTTTTTTTTTGGGCGGGGGGGGGGGGGGGGGGGGGTGTCGAGACTTGGGAAACATTCATTGCATGAAAGAATCATTTGTAACTTGAGCACTGCACAGCCAAGGGCATCATGTTGACCATTATTAGAGACCTGAAAATATTAACTGTCCCCTCATTATACATCTTTGAGATAATTATTTTCCTATGCAGTAGAAACTTTATGCTCACCTCACATCATTTAAAACTGTATGCTCAGACTCCTCATTATAAAGCCATGAAAATACACAGCATGTTAAAAGTTTGTGACATAATGCATATGAAGCTAAATATTTTAAAAAGCAAATTACATGATTTTTTAAATGAAAGATGTTACCACTAAGTGGAAGATTGACAAAGGATGAAGTGATACCTTGAGCTGGATCCCTAAAGTGGAATTATAATTTATCCTAGTTATGGTGGATGCAAATATTGTAACTTTGACAAATTTTAAATATGTAGGTTCTTCACCAAGGAATACTGTAAGTGTGATAAAATTTAAAACAACTGAATCGTAACTTTGAGCTGTCCCTTGTACATTAGACTTATGTTCTGAAATTTTGTACATTATGAGATGAATAAAACAAATTTCACATTTCCCCTTTGTCACATGCATGGAAAAATATGGAGACAATTTATTACAATTTTGTTTGAAGTTTATCTTTAACAATCATGACGTATGGGGCAATTTATTATAATTTCATTTGATGCATGTCAACAACAATTGTGATGTATGGGGCAATTCCTTACAATTCTGTTTGATTCTCAAATGTAACTAAATATAAATTAATAATCTATGGGGGCATTTGCTATAATTTATCATACCAACCTGGTCCATGTCTTGTGTACTTTTTAATTATTTAATTTCCTTGTGAAGACAACATAAAATATTAATAAAAGGAGACAAACAGACAAAATGCTAAAAGAAACAAAAAGCTAAGTAGCAAAATGAGTAATAGCTGTTTCTTTGGTGAGAAATACCACTAATAACTACAAAATTAATGTCATGATGCTGCAGCAATTATGACAAAAAATGAAAACTGATTCTATTGGTCATAGTAAGTATAGTTACACACAACTCTGAAGTTTAGTTAGCTAATAAAACATCATTTTGTATAAAATTAATTGAGTAGATACTTCAGTGTAAATCAGTTTTCAGACAAATTTCATTGATATGTGAAAAGAACATAAAATACAATGATTATATCATTTCTTACAATCACTTAATGAAACTATTAACAATATTTCATATTACTTGTAATTTCTGACATTAGTACAGTTGTGGCTAACGCTGGATACAAAAAACTCCACCTGGTTATCAGAAAAGTAGCACAGTTTGTCTGAAAAAGCTATTCAAGAAGCACACACTATACCTTTCATCATCCTATTTCTGACAAAACTGAATTCCAACAATAAACCCAAAAACATGATGATCACATTTCAACCTAATTAGAAGTATTAGATCTGGTCCTTCCAACTGTGGGAAAATGAATATGATTATTAACTTTCTCCTTCATAAAAGTTCTCTCAAATTTAATAATTTCGTGGATCTCACAGAAGCGTATAATACTGTCCATCATTGGTTACTCCATGCAAAACTATACAATATGATCAAGAATGCCCACCTCGTTAGACCACTCAGCACCCTCCTCAAAAACCGCAGGTTTTTTGTTGAATTTCAAGGACAATGCAGTCGCTGGAGAGTGCAGAAAAATTGTTTACCTCAGGGAAGCGTCTTGGCTCCACTTCTCTTCAACATCTATACCAACGACCAGCTGTTGACCCCAGGCACAAGGAGATTCTTATATGCAGATGACCTAGCCCTTGCTATGCAGAGCTCATGCTTTGAAAGAGTGGAAAGAAACCTGACAACAGCACTTAGAATACTGTCAAGCTACTACAATCGGAACCAACTCAGACCAAACCATTCGAAGACACAAGTGTGTGTGTGTTTCGTTTAAGGAACAGGGAAGCTAATCGTGAGCTACATATTGCATGGTCAGGCATCCAACTCCAGCATCATCATGCACCTAAATACTTGGGAGTCACTCTTGATAGAGCTCTGACATTCAAAACTCACTGCAAGAACACCAAAATGAAAATCTCCACTTGAAACAACCTAATTCGCAAACTAGCGGGGACACAGTGGGGATCACATCCACAAACTATTCACTGTTTTGCAATGGCACTGTGCTTTTTTACTGCTGAATATGCTTCTCCAGTCTGGTACAGGTCATCTCATGCCAAAGAAGTAGACATTGCTCTCAATGAAACCTGCAGGTTGATCACAGGTTGCTTAAGACCTACCCCAACTCATAAGCTCTACTGCCTGGCTAGAATAGTGCCACCATGGATATGCAGAACAGTGGCTGCCAACAAGGAGAGACTGAACGTGGAACAGGACAGTGCCCATCCACTGCATGGACATAATCCACCACAGCAATGGCTGAGATCGCGAAAGAGCTTCCTGAGAACATCAGAGAAGCTCACCATTTCCCCAGAGAAGGCAAGGCTGGAGCTATAGAAGAAGTCGACGCCTCACCTGCAGACGCCAGAAGCTGAAGAACTACCACCTGGACAAAATGAGAGCTGGCTGGTGTGGAAATCTTTAAACAGATTACGATCAGGAGTTGGTCGATCCAGAGACAACCTGTGGAGATGGGGCTTCATAACAGAAGATACGTCCTGAGATTGTGGACAAGAACAAACCACAAACCACATGCTCCAGTGCCTTTTGTGCCCTACATCCTGCACGAAGATTGATCTCCTGTAAGCTGCTCCAAGCACCTTGGAGGTTGCAAAGTACTGGGCACATGTAATATAAATACAATTTGTGTGTGTGTATATATAAAAACAAAGATGAGGTGACTTACCGAACGAAAGCGCTGGCAGGTTGATAGACACACAATATATAATTTTTCCCATGTGGAATGTTTCCCTCTATTTTTTTATATATATATATATATATATATATATATATATATATATATATATATATATATATATATATATATATATATATGGTTATAATAGAGGGAAACATTCCACGTAGGAAAAATATATCCCTACATAGTGAATATATATAATATATATATACATCTTGGCACAGTGTTACACCGTCCGGGTTTTATATATATATATACCTAAAAACAAAGATGATGTGACTTACCAAACAAAAGCGCTGGCACGTCGATAGACACACAAACAAACACAAACACACACACAAAATTCAAGCTTTCACAACAAACTGTTGCCTCATCAGGAAAGAGGGAAAGAGAGGGAAGGACGAAATGATGTGGGTTTTAAGGGAGAGGGTAAGGAGTCATTCCAATCCCGGGAGTGGAAAGACTTACCTTAGGGGGAAAAAAGGACAGGTACACACTCGCACACACACTCATATCCATCCGCACATACACAGACACAAGCAGACATTTGTAAAGGCAAAGAGTTTGGGCAGAGATGTCAGTCGAGGTGGAAGTGCAGAGGCAAAGATGTTGTTGAATGACAGGTGAGGTATGAGTGGCGGCAACTTGAAATTAGCAGAGATTGAGGCCTGGTGGATAACGGGAAGAGAGGATATATTGAAGAGCAAGTTCCCATCTCCGGAGTTCGGATAGGTTGGTGTTAGTGGGAAGTATCCAGATAACCCGGACGGTGTAACACTGTGCCAAGTTGTGCTGGCCGTGCACCAAGGCATGTTTAGCCACAGGGTGATCCTCATTACCAACAAACACTGTCTGCCTGTGTCCATTCATGCGAATGGACAGTTTGTTGATGGTCATTCCCACATTCCCACATTCCCGCATTCTATGTGGGAATGACCAGCAACAAACTGTCCATTCACATGAATGGACACAGGCAGACAGTGTTTGTTGGTAATGAGGATCACCCTGTGGCTAAACATGCCTTGGTGCACAGCCAGCACATCTTGGCACAGTGTTACACCGTCCGGGTTATCTGGATACTTCCCACTAACACCAACCTATCCGAACTCCGGAGATGGGAACTTGCTCTTCAATATATCCTCTCTTCCCGTTATCCACCAGGCCTCAATCTCCGCTAATTTCAAGTTGCCGCCACTCATACCTCACCTGTCATTCAACAACATCTTTGCCTCTGCACTTCCACCACGACTGACATCTCTGCCCAAACTCTTTTTCTTTACAAATGTCTGCTTGTGTCTGTGTATGTGTGGATGGATATGAGTGTGTGTGTGAGTGTATACCTGTCCTTTTTTCCCCCTAAGGTAAGTCTTTCCACTCCCGGGATTGGAAAGACTCCTTACCCTCTCCCTTAAAACCCACATCCTTTCGTCTTTCCCTCTCCTTCCCTCTTTCCTGATGAGGCAACAGTTTGTTGCGAAAGCTTGAATTTTGTATGTATGTTTGTGTTTGTTTGTGTGTCTATCGACGTGCCAGCGCTTTCGTTTGGTAAGTCACATCATCTTTGTTTTTAGGTATATTTTTCCCATGTGGAATGTTTCCCTCTATTTTTATATATATATACATATGTATATATTTGTTGATGTGTATGGCTACTGTAAATTTGTATGTTTCTGATTCGAGAATAAAAAAGTCTTCCCACAAAAATATCACAAAATCTACTATCTGACATTCACTGCACAGTATTAACTGTGCCCTAAAGTGGACTATGTCTGTCAGTACAGACTTACCATTTTGTATCCACATGTCCACACTTCAGTATCTGATGTGGGCTGATGTGGGGCTTAGAGGAAAATAGACACGATGTGCCTTTCCTTTAAGGACCGCTTGAACACCAGAAAGAATGGAGAAACAGCAAGAAATGATGAGATAAATGTAGAGGAAATAGAACCAGATACAGTTGAAATAAATTTAGTGCCTCATACATTAAAGGACAACCGCACCCACACACACACACACACACACACACACACACACACACACAGATACAGCAGTATTCCAATTATAAAGGTGTGGTTCACATGGTTTATGGATTATTTGTATATAGTTTGGTAATTCTATAAAAAAGAAGCCTGAAGTATTGTTATGATTATAGTGAATATTTTTGTTTAGAATTATGTATGTGGCGTCTTTTACTGCAAGTAAATGATGCAAAGCCAATTACATACTCAAACATCTCTGAAATATTTTTCCACAGTTGCCCATTTCATCTTCAGGAAAATGCAGGGACATGTTTACAGCCAATTTCGAGTCAACAAATCACTTAGCGCTTTCCATTCAATAATTTCAAGACAACTGTTTCCAATGTTCCAATGTACAGATTGTTCATAATGAAATGCTCTCTCAAATGTGACATAGCACATTTTGTAAGTACATTAAACAGCAATATTTTTGTTAAAAACTTGTGCATTTTGGTTTATTTGCATTAGCCTTGTTTTTTTTTGTTATCCATACAGTCTTGGGCCCACATCAAATTGGATAATAGGGATCTCTCTCTCTCTCTCTCTCTCTCTCTCTCTCTCTCTCTCTCTCTCTGTGTGTGTGTGTGTGTGTGTGTGTGTGTGTGTGTGTGTGTGTGTGTGTGTGTGAGGGAGAGAGAGAGAGAGAGAGAGAGAGAGAGAGAGAGAGAGAGAGAGAGAGAGAGAGAGAGAGAGAGAAATAATTCAAAAGCAGCTGCTTCTACAGAGGGCAGCATTTTATAAATATTGGTCTCTGATGATTACTGATGTTGGAATTGAATTTTGACTTTCTTTTTGAATTTTGACTTTCTTTTTGAATTTTGACTTTCTTTCTTAAGGCTGAGGTTTGCATAAAATCTTGGAAGTTCATTTCCAAAATGAAAGATATTCATCTAGATGTGATATCAACCAAAAACACACTTCTTCCAATGAACACCATTCTGGTAACAGTCTCAGTTGCCAGATAAAACTATTACCTCTTTTTCAAGTGAAAAGAGGTCAAAGATTGATTCATTATCATGGGAAAGTAATTTTTGGTGATGAAACTTGAAAGCTTTTAAGACGTATAAAAGAGCAAATTCTTCAGGCAATACTGAAGGAAACCCTGAAAGACACTCATATGAAGTCTCAAATTAGGATATAAATTCTTATTATTACCACAGATCCATGCAAGCCTCTGTTCAAAGCCCTGGATTTCATTTCAGCCATATGGTCATAATAGTGAACTGCATTAATGCTGACATGGAGAAGGCTCTAGCTGCACATATCTGAAATGGCAGTGTAGATATCCTGGAGGGAGACAAATCCCTTCACAGTTCAGTGGACAAGTAGATTTCCATGTCAACAGAAAATGTCAAATGCCTAGTGTTGTACCAAATATTTAAGAGTTCATTTTTCCAAAATGCTGTTGGGCTGTTGGTGAGAAATTACACAAAAATTGGCAAGGAATAACTCCAAAACTGAGGAATATAGCATTGAAATTGACAAAAAAAAAAAAAAAAAAAAAAAAAAAAAAAAAAAAAAAAAAAAAAAAAAAAAAAAATCCAACTAAATGTTTCTTCAACATTTAATGGAATTCTTTTTTTCAAAGAGTATGTATACTTCACAGTTTCCACAAAGTAAGCTTTTGCAAAATATGTCAGAAATTGGAGAGCTAACTTTGTCTTTAATTTTATTCAGTTTGTTGTTTTATCTCAATATTGGTGTCATCCTCCCATTATTGTTAATTCATTTACTTCTTCATGTTTTCTGTAACTCATGCTAAATACAAACTCATGTCAAAATAGAAACCAGAAAGCTTACCTGTTTGTGGGATCTGCAACACTATAGCAGCTGTATGGCTGTCCTGTTTCAAGCCTCCAAAGAACAAGCTCACCACAGTAAGAGAGTGTTGCCAAAGATTCTGGTTCACGGCACACCATGCATACTACATCATCAGTGTGTAAACTTTCCCAGTCCTTTCCTTTCATAGCTTTCCCCTTGTCATCAAACTCTACAATGTGCAAATTCCATCCGGTAGCCAATATCCGATTTTTAAGCCATACAAGGCTGGTTACCTCACTGAAAGATAATCATATATTTATGCTGTCAAGTCTCTTTTACTTTTTCTTACTTGGCTTTCCCTACAAATTACAATGTAAAACCTTTTCGACGAAAAGCAGTAAACATGTTAAGCAACTATAACTAGACTTGTTTGATAAACTGCTTATCAGGAAACAAACAAATTAGCTGTTATCAACATATTCACTTAACAGTGAAAACAGTTAAATGAGGAACACATGTTTTCTAAAAAGAGAAATTGATGTTCACAAGACAATTTACAGTATTTGTGGATCAAGTCTCCTGGTATGCAGTAGGTATCCAAATACTTGGGAAAACTTTGGGAACTGATTCCTCAGACCAAAAAGATAAAAAATGTCATGTGAGCATATCCACACCTAGATCTATATTCTGTGAATCATCTGAAATACATGGCAGAGGATACTTTTTACTGTATTACTTATTAACATTTCTTTCCATTTGTTTCATATTTTTAATGAGAAACAGAAACCAGAAAGCAAATCAAAGGTAAGTGCTAAAATGATACAGCCTTCCCCAAGACTCTCATGAAAAGACTGATACCACCTTTTTTTTGTATGCATCCAGGTGGCTGGCAGATGGGTCAGTGCTTCCTAGGGCCTTGTATGTGTGTCTTTATGTATATCATTCTGTCCAATTTGCTAAAACACTTGATATTCATTGTGAAAGCATATAGAATATCTGGAAGGACGTATATTATCATAATTGTCAGGGGATTGTTGACATTAACAAAATTATGTACAGGTGCTGAGTTAGGTGTTTAATCAAGAAAGTGAAGTGTTAAATATCTGGCAGCAAATATTAAGAGGCTGTGGAAATGTTGGCATAAGTGGCTGGCACCACTAATTACCTTAATTGCAGTAGACTGGTGGGTTGACACAGAGAACATAATTACCTTGAGAAACTGGAAGTTATTACCAAGCAATGTATTTTCATTTGTTATCTATTTTTATGTCTTCCTCTGTAATTAATATCCTTTGTAATTACATTTCTAATTAACTCTCCAATTTTTTACATCACACAACTTTCTGATTTTCAGAATTTGTGGCCTTATTTGTGCATTTTATGTATGTAATCGGATAAAGCATGAGATTTTTACTGTAATTGAATGTTAGTAACCAAATCCAAACTGTAATTAATTATGTAACTAAAATAATACAAGAGGCATTATTGTAATTAAAGTTCGGATTGAAGTTTTATGTTTAAAACTACAGATAATACTAAAAAATATATGTCATACTGTATTGTATTTTATACCTTATTCAGCTTTAACATGAGTTTCTTTATGTATAGTAAATTTTAACTGTAACATCAAAATTTTACAAAATTAATAATGGGTTATTTTGAAATTTATTGTTAAAATTCTATATAAAGTGATGCAGCAAGGCTACAAGTGAGTTGCTGAGTTGTTGTTTTGTCAGTCAGTCAAAGAAGTCTGTGAAGTATGTAGTCAGTGTTTTTGTTAACGTGGCGAGTATGCAGTTCAGCTGTCAATAAATTTTGTGAAGTTGGAAGCTTTTATATTCTTTCACCAAATGAACTCCAGGCAATAGAAAGTTAAGTTAAATGTAACTAGCTGAGCAGAACATTATAGTGCTCAACCAACCAACCCAGAAAAAATATTTACTTGCATGTCTGGATGAAGAGGTATTCTTGATGATAGACAGCTGACTGAAACTACTTCAAAATAGATTTGCTAAACGTGAATAAACTGGCTTCAGCTGTGCTATGTATTGGTGACCTATGATAATTTGTGCCAGACCAGGACTTGAACCCAGATTTCCCACTTATTGCAAGCAGTCGCCTTAACCATTACACAGAGTATAGCTGGGGGCACTTAGTGATGAATGTAGAAGACTATGGTGCAGGGAGGTAGACAGTGTGACTGGAAGTTTGGGTTTGTCTGGAAGGCATTTACAGGTAGCCTAATGGTTAAGGCAACTGCTCGAAGATTGAGTCCCAGCATGGCACAAATTTTCATATGTCACCATTAGGTTGCATCAGTGCCTGACACAGCTGAAGCCAAGTTCTTCACATTTTATTTCAATACAATTGAGGTCAGCTGTCTATCATCATGAATATCTGTTCACCCACACAGCATGTCGATGCTGTGACATGAGTTGAAGATGGGTTTGAGGTGCACGTACGTGCCCATAGTCCCAATGCCAATAATCAGTTCACAACAGTTCATGTTGACACATCTGTACTCACAAGCCCTCTTATCTGTTTATCTGTGCTATGGTAGTTGTATGAACTGCAACTGCTGCCCTTACGGTATGATGATCCTGATGAGCATCTATGCTGTGTGGATGTCCCAAAACTCACCTACAGATGTGAGAATATTCATGTGTTCAATCGACATGGCGCATTAAACTTGTGACCCCTTTTCAACTCCTCATTTGGCTGTGGGAGTCATGAGTTTGTCTGCATGGCATGGTTGCCTGCTTGCTTCACATGTTTGTGCTATATTGAGGCTTCTGGCTGTGAGCTTCCCTGTTAAAGTATAGCTACAGATGGCACTCTGGTAGCTGTGCCATTATGTTATCTGTTGGTAGATGATGTTGAAACCATTATCAGTACATCTACTATCATACAGGTGGCATATGTCATCATAAGATCAAAATCAATGTAGTCTTTCCAGGTGTTCTTTTTTTCCAGCAGTTAGTACATGCTGAGGCAGGGAGAACACAGTATCATTCTCACTGCTGTGGGAACACAGGGTATGGCTGCAACCATTTAGTGGTGAATGTAGGAGACCATGGTACAGAGAAGTACACAGCATGACATATATAAGATTGAATCAGTCAGCAAGGTTCCCATGCATAGCATAATGGTTAAGGTGACCACTCCTGATATACAATAAATCTAGGTTTGACTTTCGGTGCAGCACAAATTTTCATGTCACCAATACCATATACTACTGACTATAAGGCACACTTATTTCTTCAAAAAATTGCCTCCAAAATTCAGATGCATCTTATACTTGAAATTAATAAAAAAATGTCTAGTATTTTATTTAAAATTCCTGCCAGTCTTAAAAACAGCAATATATTGGATGCCGTGGGAAACCTTCTGAAATACTGCCAGGTGTTGTTCACATGCATGACAAGGGTTGGATGGATGAGGCTGGTATGAAATTATGGACTAACAGAGTATTGGAGAGAAGCAAAGGTGCCTTATTGGGGAAGAGTTCTCTTCTTGTGCTAGATCAGTTTAGTGTTCATCTGAAAAATTCTGTGAAAGAGAAATTGAGACAGGAAAATACAGAGCTTGCTGTTATTCTAGGAGAACTTACTTCACAATTGCAACCTCTTGATGTTTTCATATTGAAACCATTTAAAGCATATATGAGAGAGGAATGAAACAAATGGATGATGCATGAAAACCAACATGAATTCACACCAAAGGGAGCTTTAAAATGATATAAAACCAAACATTTGTCAGTGGATAAAACAGTCATGGCCTAGAGTAAAAGAAGACATTATTGTTAAATGTTTCAAGTAGTGCTGTGTAACTAATGCTCCCAATGACAGTGAAGATAATCTTATATAAGAAAAGGACAATGATGATGACAAAGAGAAAGAAGAAGTAGAAGAGGAAATTTCAGATGACAATTTTTAGGGATTTTAAAGGCCAGTTCGGTTATATTAACTAGGATTTTTTTTAGCCTGACTTTCCAATCTACTAAAAAATGGCAAAAATGTTTTTTTTTAGTTTTGTTAAGAAATTAGGTGTGTCTTATAGTCTTTAGCACCTTATAGCCCATAAAATACATTAGATAGTGCATCTTTGCCTAACAGCTGAAGCCAAGTTATTCACATCTAGCAAATTTATTTCATAGCCAGAAAAAATAGTCTGATATTTTATGTTGTTCATCAGAATGATGAATCCTTGGACAATAAGTTAACAGATTGGAAATAATGCTTTCAAATGATTTCACTAATGGTTCTGTACTGTGTCTGAATAAGCAATGGTTAAGAGAGGTTTCATTACAAACAGTGAACATAACAAAATGTGAATTGGCAGCCTACACATTTAGAAAACAACTCCAATGTGGTGTAAAAAGCATCTTCATTAAAACAGGAGTGGTTTATAAACAACTAGGACAACTAAAGGAACTGAACAATGACAGAAATTTTGAATTATTAGCCATACAATTACCATCACTCAATGCCTATACAGATCTCATGATGAACGCATAAAAACTCTTCAATACATGGCAAACATGATTTGATTGATTGATTGATACTTGATACTGTAAAAAAAAGTAAACCATCTTCATCTGTGGCATTTCAGCACAGACTTTAGCAAACTCAATAAAGTACAGAGTTTGTGAGTCTCCTATAAGTGGGAAAACACATTACATATACCACCACAGAACAAATTCACTATTCAAAATCTACAACAGATTAATTAATAATTAAATCTAACCAATAACATTACAAAACAGATATAGTGAATACAGGACCTGGATATCACTATAGCCAAACCATGTTTCCACATTGAAAGTAACAAGGCCAGCAAACTGACAAGCACACGTCAGAGCAAAACTTGTAATGATTAGGATATTAAAAATTATTTTAGAAATGAGTCATGGCAGCAAATTTATGTCACTGAAAAAGTGGGGATTTTCTTATATGGCCAGACTTGGGAAATTGGGAAATTCCAGCAGGGCAATTCAACAACTCACACGTCCAGAATTGATACAGAGTGGCTCCAGGGGCACTCTTCTAAGTTTAAGCGCTTCCACTGGCTACCAAACTTCCAAGATATGAACATTATTAAGCATATCTGGGATGCCTTGTAAAGAGCTGTTCAGACAAGATCTCCACCCCTTCATGCTCTTAAAGATTTATGGGCAGCCCTACAGGATTCATGGTGTTAATTCACTCCAGCACTACTTGAGACTCTAGTGAAGTGCACGTTACCCCATGTATGTGTGTTCGGGGGGGCCCTACACAATATTAGGCAGGTCTCTCAGTTTATTTGGCTCTTCAGTGTATATTTGTGCATGTGCGTGTGTGTGTGTGTGTGTGTGTGTGTGTGTGTGTGTGTGTGTGTGTGTGTGTGTTCACCAAGCAGCAACAAGAGTACACACACGTACAAATAATTTTACATATGTAAGCTTTCAGGACAAAGGCTCCTCCTTCTGGCAGAAGGGTTGAAGGGAAAGGAAGAGAGCTGAAGGAGAAGGACTGGAGAGGTTTAGGGAAAGGGTCAGAATTCAGAAAATTCCCCCAGAACCTGGGTCAGGGAAGACTTACTGGATAGGATGAGAAAGGAAGAACTGATTATTTGGGGCCTGCACTGGACAAAATTTGAAAACCTGAGAGCTTAAAGGTGGAAGACAGGGCAATATGCAAGACAGAGATTACTTCTAAAACATCATCCATGAGTTAATAAGTGTAAAAATCTAAGTGCATTTTATGTAATAGAGGTGGGAGGGGATGGTGAAAAACATAAGATGTGGTAAACTAAAAGAAGAGTGAAGAAAGGAGCAGTTTAACTACTCCTTTCTGCACTCTGTTTTAGTTTTCTTCATCTTTCCTTTTCTGATCTGTCACCCATTGCAGTCCCCAACTATCAGTCTTTCCCTCTCATCCCGTTTGGTAAGTCTCCTCTGACCCGGTATTATGAGTGACTTTTCTCAACTCTATCCCTTTTCCTAAACCTCTCCAGTCCTTTTTCTTCACCCCGCTTCCCTCCTCTTCAGCCCTTTTGTGAGAGAAAGGAGCCACTGGCTCCAAATACTTGCTTACATAAAATCTTTTTTATATCTGTGTTCTCCTGCCACCACCTCGTGAGTAGATTTTTCATATATATGGATATTTTTCCATTAACTCCTGCATATTTGTAAAGGAAATGAAGTTTACAATCACCACATTAATTCATGTTGTCTCATCTCATTTTCTCTAACAAGTGACTTGTCTTATATCAGTTTATATCTATGTACAAATATTCTGAAAATTGTACGTAAAACAATACAATACAAAATGAAACACACATCACTTGAGTTTAACTGATGTTTTAAAAAATGTAAAACAATACTCAGGGAGGTAATAAAATGTGTCAAAATGCTGGAAAATGACAGACACATGAGAAATGCATCCAATAAAATGAAAGCTGTATGATCTTTTGTAATGAAAGAAACAGGAAGCAACAAAATTAAATTAATAATATCCATTTCAATCAAACTGTGGGAGGAAGGCAAAATTTCATGGATAGACTTTGCAGCATCTGACATCATGAAGTGAACTAGTAGATGCCAACAAATGTACAGGATACACAGCAACAAATGAAGCTGCTAAAATCGAAACACTCATCCAGAACACATAACACACTAGATTTTATTGAAGAAAACTCTGCACGCAAAATTTCTGAATGACTGAGTTATCTCACAAGCCTGTCAGTCTCAACTGACAACTTTCCAATATTGTTAAAAATTGCTAAAATGAAACCATTCCACAAAAGAAAAAGCCAAGAAGAGATGTCATACTATAACTTGTTTTTCTACAGTCTTTTTCTTAAAAAAAACACTTTTTTAATGACAGACTGTCTAATTTCTTAAAATAAATATAAAATACTAACAAATTCACAACATTATGTTTAGAAAAAAGTTGCTCAACCAAAACAGCAATATTTTCTTTTCTATATAAAATGCTACAGGTCCCAGACAGGCAGGAACACACCTCAAGCACATACCTAGGCCTTTAAAAATGCTTTGATACCAACAACAATTATAAATTACTTAATAAGATTCAGAATTGTGGTCCTAGGGGAGTAGCACACTTCTGGATTAAACCACACCTCCTCAAAAGAAAACAGCTTATAGAAATAGCACATGAATTAAATGATATAGTTAATACCCATCAGACAGATTTGTGGTCAAATGGAGTTTCCTAAGGTTCCATGACATCCTATACGATTTTTCCTATTATGTAAATGATTTGGATATAAAAATTAGTGATAGAAAACTATACCAATTTGCTGATGACACTAGCATCTTAACCATAGGAAGAACCAAAACGGTCTTTGAAAACAACATCAAGGTCATCAAAAAGAACGTGGCTGACTATCTTTACCCAAACTGTCTGATTATAAATCTGGACCAACAACTGAAAAAGAAGATAGTACAAATTTTCTCTGTATATGGATACAACAAAAAATGAATACAATATTCATTTAGACTAAACAAGCAACTGGAGCAAAACATGTTTCACAATATGGATACTAAGAAACCTTATACCATATAATAGTCTCAGGGTCACATAATTTGCTCATGGTCACTTGGTATTGAAATACGATATTGTATTTTGGAGAAACTGTGGAGTAATTTTCAAATCATTCAGACTATAGAAAAGTATTAACACAAGAACAGAATGGATGGACTGAACATAACCATGCAGGCAATATTTAGGAAAAATAAAATACCACTACTTTCAAATGTTTTCACAGAGGAAAATGTAATTATTGTAAAAGCAAAATTAAGCAGTATCAGTCCATGCATCATCCATAATGAAGCTGTACACATCTACCATACAAGACAAGTAAATGATGTAGGCCTATATGCCTAACAGACAAATACAGAAAAACATACTGCATCCTAGCATCATATTGTGTAATGCATTACCCAAATCTACAAAAATAATAATGGGCAAAAACTATTTCAAATCAACTGCTAAGGATTGATTGGCCAAGCACAGTTTCTATACAGTAAAGGATTATCTAAAAGAAACAAAACTGTAGCACCAATTAAGACCGTATTTGTAAAATGTTACAATAATAAAATATTGTGTAATTTTTCTTGTTTTTATTATTACTGTATAAAAAAATTCAAGAAATGTGTGTAGTACTTAAGGAATGGTCCAATATGATTTGTATACTATATAGTCCCAGATTCACAGGTCCAATAAACAAATAAAACAAATGGAGCATGGCAGTAATGACTGCTTGTATACCTCTGCGCAATTTACTTTTTTTTTCTTTTTTCCTCATTCTGTCTGTAATATCTCTATGGGATAAGAATATGGAGAGCTGAAGAATATTTATAGTTTCTGCCCATGAAGACAGTTCTTGAACTTATCAAAAGAAATTCTTGTGAAATGTACTGTGCAACTCTTCCTGCATCTCCAGTTAAGATTTGATTTCTTCTTCCTTGTAACAGCTGGGTTCATCTCATACTGAGATCTGAATGACCCATCCCTTCTGTATGAACCTTTCCCACTCAAAACCTCTTTCTTCCCTCAGAAAGGAGCCAACAGTTTTGAAACTAAGAATAGTTCAACATTTTCAACTGTTTCCATTAAATTCACTTATTAGCCAAACAAGCCTATGACTATTTCCATCAGCCTTCTTTGTGTTTGCTTGATATCTTGTGTATGTTAAATCTGATATGCAACTTATACACTTCAATAATAATGAAGTAGGGCCTTATTAGTGTTTTGTATGCATTCTCTTTGTAGACACAATGAAATGAATTATAGCCTGCCATTAGCAGTACCTACTGCTAAGCTACACATTTCTTCCATTTCATGTCTTCTTCCATTTCATGTCTCTACACATTTTTTACTATCAAATACTTGTATGACATGACAGGCTCTAGTTGTAATGCCATCATGTTGTCAAAAAAGGATGCCATAGTTTATAATTTGCGAACAGCACAACTTCATTTTCCACTATATAGTCGCCAGTTCTTGCAACAGATTAATCTTTTTGTAAACAGATGTTGCTGTAGTTTTTACCAGACTGAATTTTCTCATAGATAACTTCATTTGACAAAGCACTGAAAGGCCTAAGTTGAAATAAGACACCTGGAGTAGACATTTCTCCAGAATTATGGATGTGCAAAATATGTAAGATAGTAAAAATACCATCAGGTGTCAAGAAGAATTCAGTGATTCCAATTTCAAAAAGGTGGGGGCTGACAGATGTGAATATTACCAACTATCCTGACAAGAAATTATTTACAGAATAATATAAAACCTTGTAGAGACCAACCTCAAGGAAGATCAATTATGATTCTGGGGGAATGTAAGAACCACATGAGGCAATACTGAGCCTGTGCCTTATCTTAGAGGACAGGTTGGAGAAAGTCTGATTTTATAGCATTTGTGGATTTTAAGAAAAAAATTTATGGCATTGACAGGACTAACCTATTTGAAATTCTGAAGGTAACAAGGATAAAATACAGGGTGTGAAAAGTTATTCACAGCTTGTACAGGGTACAGTTGCAAAAGTCAGAGAACATGAAATGAAAGCAACAGTTGAGAAGAGAGTGACATAGTGCCTGTCATCTATCCCTGATGTTATTGAATATGTATACTGAACACACTGTGAAGGAGATAAAGGAGAAATTTGTAAAATTAATTAAAACACATGCAAAAGGAATAAAAAAAATTTGCAGTTCTATGATGACATTACAATTCTCTCAGATACAGCAAAGGAATTGGAAGAGAAGTTGAATGGAATGGATAGTGTCATGAAAAGTGGTTATAACATGAACATCAACAAAAGTAAAACAGGGTTAGTGGAATGCTGTCACTATTCAGGTCACCAGACACAGGACATGGGTGTGGCCCCCAGTGTGGTTAAACATCAGAAGACAGCACAGCATCACAACCCGCATGAGCCACTGACAGTGCCACCTCAAAAAAAAGTCAGCAAACTAACTTCATATAACCCTGGAGCAGAGAACATTCTCTCTCATTTCACTATTGTAATTCCCTTTAGTAACTTAGAATCAGCTCTCAGGTATGAAATGTGATCTATATCTTGGATGTTGGATGTTGCTTGTCTTTGCTTTGGACTTGTATGTAATACCAGATTTGTGTTCACATTAAAATGTTGAAACTTCTTCTTTGTGTCAGAATTATGACAAAAGTGATGATGAAAGTGGTTGGACTTCCATGTGTTTTTCTCACTGACTGACAATGATGACTGGCATGTACTTGGAGGTGTTGCTTCAAAGTTTACTATAGCAGCAGCTGGAAAGCCATTGGCATTTGGAATTGTGATCACAAGAACACATGGCCATGTTGGTAAGGGTATTGACTGTTCTGCTGGCAAAGCCACAGTAAATAGCAGCCCATCTGTCTCCCTCTTCCACCTATGATGAGTCTGCAGAGGAATGGGAAACATACAAGAGGCATTTACGGCAACACTTTGCTGCATTAAAGGTCAATGGCTGTCAATAAGATTAAGGCTCTTTTTCTGTTGTAGTTTACCATATGTAACATTTGTAAGGAAAATTGGCTTCAGTTGAGGAAGCTGCTTCCCTCTCATTTTACGAACTTTGATGTTATCTTATTATCACCAGCATATTTATGTTATTTCCTTGAGGGTGGAATTTTATCAGTGCAGGAAGTAAATTCATCAATCGTATCCTGCCTGTGATGAGGAATTACAGGGTCTCAGTATAAAGAGTCTTACACTGATATATTTTTTGGAAGGCTATCATTAGGTCAGCCTCAGACAAGGAGATCTGACAACGGGGCCTAGAGACTGAAGGCCACAACTTTCTATTGCTCAATCATTTGCAGTTTCTTGGTGACAGACCAGTTACATTCTTGAAGGAATATAGCCACTGTCAACTTTGACAACAGCAGGCACTCAGGTTCAGGCACGTTCTCATTGGCAGAAATCAGTGTAGTGCAACAATTCCATAAGCCACATGCCATACAAACACTTCTGTCCACCAGCCTGACTGCCCCAAGCATTGGTTTTAGAGCCATCACTGTATCACTGTCAGAAGAAAGAACACATTGTGGCAGAATTTTACACACTGTCTGCTGAGACCCCCAACCGATGGGCATTAAATAATCTGCCCTGCATGTGAAAACCTTGTGATCAACTTGTTCATAGACGAGTCTATCAATGACAGTGTGTATAAACAGAAAAGGAAAAAAACCCTGATTTTTCCTCGTTTTCTCCTGTTAAAAATACACTTTTTCCCTGGTGAAAAGGCACATTTTCGATTTTAAATGACAGTATAATTGTTCTTTGAACTTTGAAACTTGTCAATCTTTTAAACGGTGATGGTTTTTAACACCAGCATAGAACTTCCCAGCACCATATAAAACGAAACCAAGCAAATAAAGCAATGTCCTTTAGAAAGATCTTTGATGAGCAGCAACATGTACACTGCATATTTTTGTATTATGGGAGCAGAAATACGAGTTCCACCAAATACAGCACATTAGTTTCTGAAGCATTTAATTCAAGATTGGGATGCACTTTTGTCAGCCAGTCATAGCTCATGTCACTTGACCCCGTCAGTTAGAGGCAGCAGGTATTCAGAGCATGGAACATCTGATGTAGTCAGCCAATAGCAGTGTCACTGTTAAGTAGCACAATTACACAAACAGGGAAAGAGCATAGCTGTAAGTGAAGCTAAGTTTCCATTTACAATTATTGGTCTTTTTTGCATGTGTTATGCTTTAAGGTACACCAAACTCAAATGTGGGAGTAAAATTTTAAATAATTGCATAAATGTCTGATCTTCTGGGCCTGAAATTTTTCCTAGTTGCTGGTCCTTGAATTGTTAAGTTTTGAATGAGAGTCAAGTGCTCTGAGATTTAACAAATTCGTCACACACTTGCACATGTAACATAATTCATTGTGTGCAAAAGGAAATTTACTTTGAAAGTAATGCTTCTCACACTACCATTTGCAATATTTTCCTGCTTCTTGTAACGCACATTTGAGCATCTTCCAGGGAGTGCCAGAAAACTAGTGTTACTGCACATGTGCAGCTATGATTACATGTGAAGCACATGCTTGGTGTTTGCTCTGCTCATATGCCTTTCATCACATTTCTGTTTGACCTTGTGTAGCAGCACTGCAGCGTGTTGTTCTGAGGGAACATACAGAATTACTGTACATAGGGTAATTGTTTTATCATATCCTATCCAGATAAGGAATGCAAAATAAGAAAGCAGTCCTCAGCATGATACGCATTTCAAAACTAGACACTACATCTCAAAGTATACTAATTGGTGATTTTAACATAGATTTTTTTAAAATTCATACTCTGCAATACTGTATGTAACATTTCAGTTGTTTGTATTCACCGGAACTAAGAACAATATGTCTTTCATTTCTTTTTCAAACCACATAAAAATTTACAAGATTATTTGTGAAACCAAGAAACAGTATAACTGGCAGTTTAAGTTCTACTCCAGGAGTAAATAAAAAGCCTTGTGGTGAGTCACAATGATAAAAAATGGTCTGCTGGCAGTCTATAATTTGCTGAAGAATGGCATTCTGTAAATTTAAGATGTAAGCAACACAAATTAAGAAACAACATGAAGCCTACAGAAGGTACCAAACAAGTGTTGAAGCATGTCTCACGACCAAAAAATATTGTGTTTCACAGAAGGCAGATATCTGAAATTCTGCTATAGCTGTCAATATATTTGTAATAAAATATTTTATTCAATAGTACTGATGAAATTTGCCTGCTTATTCATCTTCAAGTGTGTGTGTATAAGATATCTTACAATTAGCCATAAAAGAAACAGGACATCAGAGAACACTCCAAGAGCATCAGAATTTTGTCAACCATACTACAAAAATGCATAATTCAGCCTTAATTTCACATTCATATGTGCCAATTAACAGTGAAGTAGGTCACTAACCTGTATTTAGCATTTCAGTGTAGTTTTTTGGGGCGCCAATTTTCTTGGAGTAACTGTACCTCATGTTGGGTCTTTATTATGGCATAAGGCTGTACATGCTGGAAGATGAAAGTGTGCATTTGAAATTCAATGAACAGTTGAAACTAGCCAACACTGTAGAATGAAACACTTTGTTTCAAATAAGTTGACTGCCTCTGTGGAAAAGATTAATAAAAGCCAAATTTTTTAGCAAATTGACAAAAATAACTTCATTGTTCTGCATGGTGGTTGATATTTGATTGCCAACAATTTTGAACAAAACAAAATCAGTAAACTGAAACTGATAACATATATTTTAGCCTTCTGGAATTATATAAATGTATATTGATTCATTTGATACCTCCAAGCCACAGAAATCCATTTAGTTTTCATTTGAAATGAGGGCAATAAACGAAAATAGAAAAATCACAAAGCATAAACATGGGTCCCATGGAGACTACCAACCCCCATTGCTCTGCACATGCACAAATCTGACAGCTAGGGTGTGCCAGGAAAAAATTTTCTGGGTAGCATCTGGCTGCTTGCTGCTATTGCTTATACGGCTAACAGCCACACTTCAAGTAGCCAGAAGCAGGAGATGATGCTCCTCATAAGTGGCTTCAGCTCTGCTCATGTGCATGAGCCCCATGGCAACTGATCAAATGAACCTAATTTAAACAGTTGTGATGGCATGTTCAACAAAAGCAGTTTCTTGTTAAGAAATATTGCATAGTCTTCATTCCAAAGCCTTTGACACATATTCCTGTGTGCTCATTGTGTTTTGTTGTTTTAAATGTCCCCCAGAAACATATGAGTCCAGATAATAATTACAAGCAACAACAGCTGTGCACTGTAAATTTTTCACATGTGTTGCATCATAAACAAAGAAATGTCATTAAAAAATCAGTCGACCGGCCTCAAGTCTACAAAAAAGAACAAAAAGTCTTAATTTTTGCCAATAATCATGGATGTCAGATAGCAGAAAAAGTAGTGGATACAGAAACTAATGCAAGTGTCCAAGCCCTCGTCAGACCAGAAGCAGGCATTGCAGAAGTGACTAAAACAGTGGTAAAATCTTGTGAAAACCTTAACCCAAAATACTGTATCATAATTGTGCAGGTGCAAATGATGTTGCCAGAGATGGAGGTAGTGAACTCAACACTGTTCTTGAAAGTGTTCCACCCAAATTAGGCAACACAAATGTAGTTGTTGTAAATCAGCCACACGGACATGACCTACTCCTTGGTCATGTGTAAAGAAATTAAAAGGAAGAGTAAACAAAGAGACAGATGATATATGCAAAAAATTTCTGTATGTGAAATTAATAAATGTAAGCATGTTAGACAAGTCCATGCATACCAGCCATTGCTTTCATTTAAATCACAGTGGGAAACAATTTTTGGTTGAAGAAATCTGTCATTTAGCAAACCTGAGTCCCAACAGGCATAATACAGAAGCAGTTCAAAGTACTTTGGACAAATGGGTCATAAAGAAAGATGTGATGTCTTATATGAAGGGCAAAAGACATTTTTTAGGGAAGTAGACTGTATCACAAAAAGAAATGTGATGCAGAATTAAATTGCAAATACACACTGAAGATGGTTTACCAGAATGTACAGTCATTAACAAACAGAGTTGATGAAATAAATATACTTCTCAATAGTGAATGGAAGGAAGTCTCAGTTTTATGTTTTCGTGAGCACTGGTTACAAAACGAGTATTTTCAATAATTAAAAATATTGCATTTTAAACTTGTAAACTGCTTTTGTAGAATAGAATCAAAATATGGGGGAACTTGTATATAAGTAAAAGAAAAAGTTGATTATAAGAGTATAGCCTCTCTTTGCAAACTTGGTTGTGAAAGAGACTTTGAAATCTCAGCTGTTGAGTTAATATCTGAAAAAAGCTATTATTTTATATGTTTATGTGTATAGATCTCCTGTTAGCAACATAAGTGTGTTTTTTTTTTTTTTTTTTTTTTTTTTTTCAAAAAACTGGGCCTTGCTTTAGGCAAACTTAAGACAACTGGGAAAACAGTGGTAGTATGTGGAGATTTTAATATTGACTTTTTGAACCATAGCCGTCACAGGGAAAAGTTATTAAATATTATAAAAGCCTACAATTTTTGTCTGACTATTAGTTCTCCAACACATGTAACAAAAACTAGTGTCACTCTCCTTGATCAGGTATGTGTAAACATGGACAAGAGTACATCATAAAACTTCAATACTGGCTATAGTGACCACCTTGTGCAATTACTAACCATACCTGTAAATCACATTTTGACCAGTGTACAAAATATTATCCATAAATGGATTTATAGTAAGAAAAATATTGAATACTTCCAGTATCTAATCAGTGAACAATCTTGGAGAGAAGTATATGATACCTCTATTACCACTGAAAAGATGGAAAGTTTTTTGAACATTTTCAAGCATAGCTTTGAGATAGCTATTCCACAAAGGAAAGTGATTTCCAAATGCACAGATAGATTCAAAAACATCAGGCATTAGAGTATCTTGTAAAAGTAAGTGGGAACTTTCTCTGCAGTCAAAAACTGACAGCAGTCCAGAAGTTCTTAGTTATTTCAAAAAATAGAAGCTAATTTTCAAACGTGTCATAAAAGAGGCAAAAATTAAGGAAAATGACAAATACATTATGAAGTCATCCAGTAAAACTAAGTCCATGTGGAAAGCTGTGCAGGATCTTACAGGGAAAAAGACAACTGAAAAAATATTGTGATGTCACATGATGGCAAGAATGTCACTGACCCTAGGGCAGTTGCAAACAGTTTCAATTCTTATAATGCAACTGTTGCTGGAAAATTAGTGAAGGAAAAATTTGGTAATCCACCTAATACAACATGGAAAGAACTTTCATCTATTGAAATAAATAATATATCCATGTTCCTCAGTCTAAATGCCCAACCGAGCTCCTAAATACCATTAATTCACTGAAGAGTAATTATTAAACTGGTATTGATGATATTCCAGATTATATTATAAAAATATCAGCAAGACAAATACTTTCACCTTTATTTGACGTATGCAATTCATCCTTATTATGTGGTGTCTTCCCACAGCAACTGAAGATAGCAAAAGTAATATCCCTATATAAAGTAGGTGATCATCAATGTATGGGTAACTATAGGCCTGTGTCTCTATTGTTAGGGTTTCCAAAAACTATTCAAAAAGTGTTCCTTTCAAAATTAACTACATTCTTTGACAAGAATAATATTATTTCTGGATGTCAACATGGCTTTGGTCCACAGTAATCAATTGCAACAGCCATTTTCAGTCTGATAAACCATGTCTTAAATGCAGTGGACAACCACAAAAATATCTCAGGTTTATTCTTGGACTTATCAAAAGCTTTTGATGTGATTTATCATTCTGTGGTGCTGAGGAAGCTTGAATGGTATGGTGTAAGAGGTGTGCCAAATCAATGGATTAAATCATATTTGGAATATCGCTCTCAGGTAACTGAAATTAAGTACATGGAAGGAAATGAACTCCAGGTACACCTTTCAGAACCATGTGGACTAAGTCATGGTGTCCCACAGTGCTCCATTTTAAGTCTCTTTCTTTTTTTGGTGTATATTAACGATTTCCCATCAATGTTAGGGATACTGAACCAGTACTGTTCTCAGATGACACCAGTCTATTGATTGAAGGGAATAAAGAAGAAAATCGTACTGCATCTGCAAAAGATATTACAAAAAAGGTGTCTAAATGCTTTACAAGAAACAGGCTAGTAGTTAATCCCCAAAAAACGGTACTCATGAATTTCCATAATATGTATAGATAATCAAAACATTACTGCTGTCAATGAAACTAAACTTCTTGGGATTCATATCAAGGAAAATCTTAAATGGAGCACTCATATCACATCCCTAAATTGAAAACTAGCAAAAATGAGCTATGTAGTAAGAATTCTTTGCAACAATACTAGTGCAGAAACAGGTAAGGCTGTATACTTCACTCATGTACATTCAGTACTAAGTACGGTACCATTTTCTGGGGAAATGTACATCAGGCAATAACAGTTTTCAGGAAGCAAAAGGCAATTATAAGAATAATGAAACAAATGAGCAGCAGAAAAACATGCAACCTACCCCTTCCCCGCATTTATATACTGGAAGTAGTCATGCAAGTCTAAACAAAATACACTGAGAAAAGAAAACCTTTTTCGCAAAACAAAAGTGTCCATGATTACAGTACCAGGTCAGACAGTGACATACATGTTAATCATTGTAACACTACATTATGCCAAAAAGATGTATATCATGCAGGAACAAAACTGTACAAAAGATTACCAAGAAGTATAATCTCTTCCTAAACTACAGAGCTTTAAAAAGTCTCTGACAGCTTACCTTTTGAAAAACTGCTACTATTCAATCACACAGTATCTTATACAAGAAAAAAATGTAATTTGTATCTTTAATTGTAGTAATAAGTTATAAATATTCAGTATTTATAAAAATGTAATTATTTACTGTATAGATCCAATTTGTTATAAAAATTTAAATAATCTATGTTTGACAATTGAAAACGCAATGGATAAAAAGGTTTTCCTCTGTCTAATATCCTGTGTTTGATATATGTACTGAAAGAGATTTATATGGACAAATAAAGAAAAATGTTGCTTTTTCTTTATGTCTTAAGTTTTATAATGGTATTTTTTCTATGTTTTATCATTGCAGTATTATTCTCCAGTAGCAGGCTAAAATAAAACCCTTTATAGGAGTATCTGTTTTCACCAGTAAAAATTACAAAAATCTGACTTAAACTAGAGCAATGAAAAACTCCCAGAAATCAAAAAAATTCCTGAGTTTTTCCAGGTTTTCACCTGGATGAAAAAATTCCAAGGTTTTCCCAGATTTCGCAATTGTCCTGGGACATATACACCCAGAATGGGAATCACTTCAGTTACAAGTAGATATGACCACAGCAGCATATCTTATTAATCCTCACATATATCTGCATCTTGATGCACTACTGTTGTCTCCTGCTACACCTTGTCTGAAAAGCTACAACAGACAACAGATCCATATTCTTGGACAATTTATGGTAGACACAACATATAAGATGGTAGCCTGCCCATCAACATTTGTTGACATGGACAGTGCTTTTTTGGAAACCTTGTTGGGGTTGGATGCTATCATAGTGTTCAGGTTCACAGTTTCTGATTCGGTTAAGCTGGTTTCTGAGCAATTACCCTACCAGGAACTTGATGAACACTGCAAGTGTTTTTATACATTTTTTTCCTTTTTTTCTGTATTTGGCAAGGCTAAGGATTTTACCGCTGATATCACCCTTAAATGGCTGGCACAGCCCATTTTTTTCTGTGTCCGATGAGTGCCACTAGCTTTTAGCAGTCAAGTAAAAGAGGAACTTGGTAGGCTTTGGAGGTGATTGAACATATTTCATACTGTCAATGGGCCACATCACTAGCTCTGTCTTTAAGGCAATTTTAAGATGGAACTCAATGCATAGGCTGCGATCAGTGTGTACCCCATTCCATCTCTAGAAGAACTCATAGCAAAATGCAGGAGAGCAAAGGTTTTTATGGGTTGATGTGTCTGAGGTATATCTGTAGCTCCCACATGATGAGGCATCCAAATGGTTATCTCTACAAGTATAAATAGTTTGTTTCCATGGTAATAAGCAGTGCCACTCTTCTACAGCCTTCCACGAAGCAAATCATACAATGTGTTCCTTGTTGTATCCACTAACAATATTGTGATCACAGGTCTTTCCTCTGAGGAACAGCTGCAGAACCTTCAGCTTCATTTCAGTTTTAACCTGGATAAATCACACTTCTTTCAGCCCCCTATTGGGTACCTCAGAGACATCATTTTCCCAAGAGGATCCAGTCAATGAACTGTTATGTCACTGCCATTTATGCTCATCATTGACCCACTAATCTGAAGGAACTCTTGGATTTTCTGGGTAAAAGCACTCTTATCTTAGTTTCACCCATGGGCAACAACCAATGAGCATTCTCTTGATCAGTTACTGAAAAAGAGTGTAACATTTGCTTGAATGACTGCATGCGAAAAGACAGTCATGACTCTGAAGGATAGTATTAAATCAACCTCTTACCCATCCATATTTCTTCAAGATGAGCAGCTTGTTTTCACTACTGATGCATCCCAGTTTGGACTGCGGGTTGTGCTGGCCTGTCGCAGTCCTGATATTTCAGTGAAGCTGATAGTGTTTGCCTCCAATATGCTCATCATAGCACAGAAGGATTATTCCCAAATCAAGATGGAGACTGTTTTTACTGTATTTCCCCAATTATGAGATAAGGTTTTTTCCCAAATTCATCATTCAATAAATACAGCATTATATTCACAGATTATACTATTGCTGCTGAGGTCAACATTTTTATTTCGTTTAGTAGAGTATGTAAGGGTGGTTATACATTTATAGGGCTCAACTTACGTTTTTCTGATATGAAGCTTAAGCTATTATTTTGAAGAATTTGGAAAGGCAGGGCTCAACAAACAGTACTCACATGCCAATAGGCTCAAGATTTCCCAATACACTGAAGCACTTGACGTAGTATCAATGTTGCTCGAACAATCATGTGACATTGACTTACAAGGTACCAGTGCAAGAGAATGTGAAAAACTATCACAAAGCCACTATAACAGTCTATTTCTCTGACTCAAAATTTGATAATCTTTTCGAAACATAGGAGGAGGTAGCATTAAATTCTATCATATTACAAACTTCTGTTGTCTTTGAACAGGTTTGCAATATACTCGAACATTCTCATACATGTGTGGATTCCGTACCCAAACATTAAAGCCATACTTTATGTAATTGTAACATTCAAAAATGGAAATGTTGTCCTTCAAAGGATGTTAGTTGATTCAGAACCCACACAAATACTTTATTTCATTATGAGAGGTTGTAGCAATTTACTAAGTGGATTACAAATGGGACATCTGGTCTCTGTTCATGTATTATGAGAGTCGTTCAATAAGTAATCTCCTACTATTTTTTCTGAGAACATATTTATTGTTAAGCATCAGAATTTGGTGACAATATACGTCAACATGTCTTGTCCATGTCCTATTTTTCTACGTAGTCTCCATCACATCCTGTGGCCATATGCCAATGTTATGGAAGAACATGTATTCTCTGCTGGTAAAAGCTTTTGTCCTGAAGTCATAGCCATGTTTTCACCACATGACTGACAATCTCATCATCTTCAAAGTGTGTTTTCTGTAGTTAATCTTTAACCAGTCCAAAGAGATGGAAGTCTAAGGGTGCCAGGTCTACACTGTACAGTGGCTAAGGCAATGATGTCCAACACAATTTGGTGATGTGTTCCTGTGTTCTCAGACTTGTGTGTGGGTGTGCATTTTAATATTGGAGAAAGATTTCTGCTGGATTCTTGTCCAATTGAACATGTTGCAAATGGTTCTTGAGTTTATTCAGAACCTTTACATATGCCTCTGAATTGATGGTTGACCCTCTTAGCATCATATCCACAAGACTGATGCCATCACAATCCCAGAATGTGGCCACCATGACTTTTACAACAGAGGGGGTTGTCTGGAATTTCTTCTTCCATGGTGAATGGGGAAGATAGCACTTCACGGACTGCCTTTTTATTTCCTGTGAAAAGTGATGCACACAGCTTTCGTCCCCCATAACAATGTGTGACAGAAAGGCCTCTCTGTCAGTCTCAAAATGCTCCAACAATTTGGATGAAATGTCCTTTCTTTGAATCTTGTGGTTCACTGCAAGTATTCATGGAACCCATCATTAGGATCTCCTTTAACATCCGAGAGTCTTGATCATTTCAGATGCACTTCCAATGCCAACTGACAACTATAGAGCTGTTTGTCAAGTTGTGATGTGTCAGTTGGCATGAATAATGGCATCCAAATGATTCAGCATGTCTGGAGAAATGGCTATGACAGGATGTCCCAAGCATGGCTGATCATGGAGCTCTGTTTCTGCCTTTTCCTGAAACTGTAACTTTCTTTACCATTCACCCAACTGTACTCCTGTCAACTGCAGCATTACCATACACTGCACGCATGAGTTGCATGTAGATGCCATTTTGATGCTGTACTATGGCTCTGCAATCTGCCAGAATGGTTCAAAATTTCACCGGTGCACAGAGCAAACATCAAATGTGAAGCATCACCCAGGACATTTGTCTATGTATATTAATGGCTTTTTAAAATAATGTGGGGCAGAATACCAGGAAAAAACATTACCAGTTTTTAATCAGCTTTACAACATAATAGTGACATTCAGTTGAAACAAGTAGAAAAATCAATCCAGAACGAAATGTCTAACAAAATAAATATCATAATGAACTGACTGTAATTTTTATACTTAGAATAAATTACAGTGGCAAGACCTGTTGTGTAGATAGTACCAACAGATGTCACTGGATTGCAGGATCAGCAAAAGTTCTAGAATGGAGTGAATCCTAATTGCTATCTTCTATTTGTGTATTAGTTGCTTTTATATTTGTGCTGTACATTAGAAGATACTGCAGTCTGCTTTTTGCAGTTGCTCAAGCTCAGTACTACAGAAGGAGTGGAAGAGGAACAGTGTCACAAGCTTGGTTGAGAGCTTAGATAACTGCAGGGAGGGGAGTGGTGAGTGAGGAGCAAATTTCATCATCTTGCCAAACATGGTAATCCATACCATGTACTTTGGCTCATTATGAACATCTGCAATGTTTGAACTGCAGTTTGCCTGAATTCATTTATAGTCAGCATCAATGGGAATTTAAAATTAGACAAATATTCACCAGTAGTATTCGTTTCTGCTGGAGATGGTAAAAGTCTAGACGTGAGCCAGTGGCATTTCTTGCTGCAATGTTATTGAAACTTACCGTGACAAATGACAGGAATGAAAGGGGGTGTGTCAGTTGCCTCTACACAGCCAATGAGAGACCAATGGGCAGGCAATATGTTTTGAAGCAACAGACTACATTACCACCTCAGTATATAAATGATACCTGATATTTATTAGCTTTTTTTCAGGTCCCACTCTAACAACAACTTCAGAAATAGCAACATATTTGAAAGCAACAACCAAATATTTGTGACAACAAAGATATAAGTTTCACAGCTATGCTACTAGGATTATTATTATTTAAAAAAAGTGATACTAAAGACTACAGAGTTAGTAAGGAAAAAAGTAATAAAGAAAACGGACTAAAAATTAATGTAAACCATTTCCTTTTGTTTATATTGTTTCTCCTTGCACTGTCAAAATGTAGACAACCAATAAATGCCATAATTTGAGAATAGGTATAATGTTAACTTTCTGGCAGACAATTTTTGTCAGTAAAACTGTTAGTCATTTTGATTAGTCAAAATATGTTAAATATAATTTTTTTCTCAAGGAGCCTCTTTAAAAAAAGTGGGGTTGTTTTATCAATACCTACAACTACATGGATACTCTGGCAATCCCACTTAAGTTCTGGCAAATGGTTCCTCAAACCACTTTCACAATAATTCTCTATTATTACAGTCTCAAACAGTGTGGAGAAAAAATGAGCATCTGTATCATTGTGTGCAAGCTCTGATTTCCCTTATTTCATTATTATGATCATTTGTCCCTATGTAGATTGGCATCAACAAAATATTTTTGCATTTGGAGGAGAAAGTTGGTAACTGAAATTTTGTGAGAAGATTTCACCACAATGAAGAATGGCTTTGTTCTAATGATTTTCACCCAAAATCCTGTGTCATGTCAGTGACACTCTCTGTCCTATTTCATGATAATACAAAATGCGCTGCCCTTCTTTGAACTTTCTTGATGTACTCTGTTAATCCTATCTAGTAAGGATTCTACACTGAACAGCAGTGCTCTGAAACAGGATGGACAAGTGTAGTGTAGGAAGTTTCTTTAGTAGATCTGTTACATCTTCCAGGTGTTCTGCCAATAAAACAAAGTCTTTGGTTTGCCTTCTCCACAACATTTTCTATGTGTTCTTTCCACTTTAAGTTGTTCAAAATTGTTATTTCTAGGCATTAAATTCAATTTATGACCTTTAGATTTGACTGATTTGTCAGGTAACTGAAGTTTAACAGATTCCTTTTAGTGCTAATCTAGATGACTTCACACTTTTCATTATTTAGGGTAAGTTGCCAATTTTCACATCATACTGATATCTTTCGTCTATCATTTTGCAATTTGTTTTGATCTCTTAATGACATTACTAAATGATAAATGACAGCATCATCCACAAACAACCTAAGACACCAGCTCAGATTGTCTCCTAAATTGTTTATATAAATAAGTAATAGCAGAGGGCCTCTGACTTCGGGGAATGCCAAAACTCACCACCGTTTTACTTGATGGCTTTCCATCAGTTACTATGAACTGTGACCTTTAACAGGAAATCATGAATCCAATAACAAAACTGTGGCAATATTTCATAAGCACACAATTTCACTACAAGCAACTTGTCTGGTACAATGTCAAAAGCATTCTGGAAATCTAGAAATATTGAATCAATTTGAAATCCCTAAACAATAGCACTCAACACCTCATGTATGTAAAGAAATTCTTGTGTTTCACAAGAATGAAGCAATCAGTTGAGCACTCAACCAATGGTCAGATTTAGTCAGATTACCTACTTTCTCCACACAACTGAACAGTTGCAAGGAGAGTGCAACTATTTACACAAATATTTAACATTCCAGAATCCTGGTATTTATAGGACAGTGAGTCAGATGAAAAACTTAAAAGTGTAACTAAAATTTGACATACCATGCCATTGTTGTGTAAGTTGGCAGCACTGTTACCAGTGGTGTAAGGAATGCCATACAGGTGGCAGCATACAACAGACAAGCAAAACATGGTCTCAAAACCAGTTTACAATGGCTGCCCATCTGTTAAATGCATCAAGGAAGAACATCCATCTGTCAGACACTTTCTGAGCGGTGAGGGTATGAAACCTATTGAAATCTATCAGTTAAAGAGTGCGAGTGGACTATAAAATTTAAAAACTGAATGACTTTTGTGAAGGTGCTCAGCTCCCAGGTCACGCACACAATATTTTGACATCACAGTTTACTGCAACATCTGAAGCCATTGTGATGGAAAACTGCCATGTGGTAGTGGATGAAATAGCTGCAAATTTGGACATTAGTAATGACACAGTACATCACAGCATTCATAATTCACAAAGTATCTAGAAGATGGTTTCCATGGCAGAACTCAAAGAGCCACACATTGACATCTGTGAAGAACTTTTGCAATGCTTTGAAGGAGAACATGATGGCTTCTTCATGAGAGCTCTACGCAACCAACAACCTGAAACATAGATAGCAAGCAAGGAATGGCACCATTCCTCATCACCAAAACCCAAGGAAATCTGAACACAGTCATCTACAGGGAAATTCTTGTTCACTCCCATTTGGGGTGAATAAGGTTTTATTTTGGAACACTAGATGACTAGGGGAAACAGCATCACCAGTGTGTCATATTCCATTAAATTAAAAAATGAGCTTCAGCCTGCAATAAGATCAATTCACATGGACTTCTGATTACAGATGTCATTTTGCAACATGACAATGTTTGGTGTCATCAGGCTCTTGCAACACTTGCAACCATCAATAGCCGGCACTTTGATACTCTGCCACGTCTGCCATACTCACCAGACGTCTCATCAAGTGATTACCACACATTTGAACCACTCACAGAGGCAATGGGAGATTCAAATGGCTCTGAGCACTATGGGACTTAACATTTGAGGTCATCAGTCCCCTAGAACTTAGAACTACTTAAATCTAACTAACCTAAGGACATCACACACATCCATGCCCGAGGCAGGATTCGAACCTGCAACCGAATCGGTTGCACGGTTCCAGACTGAAATGTCTAGAGCCTCTCTGCCAACACACAATGGGAGGAAAGAAATTTTGTTCCAGTGAAGAAGTGCTGCAGGTGGTGCTCAAGTGGCTGAGCAAACAGCTAAATTTCCCCCCAAAGAATCCAGGCACTTTCCATATACTGGAGGATGTGTATTGAATAACACGAAGACTATATCAAAAATGAGCCACTTGGAATCCACTTTCATTAAATAAAAAAACAAATTAAGGTTTTAATTTAACTACCCATCATACAGACATCCAATATTCCAGAATATACAAAGATCATAAACACAAGATTTTTCAAGGATCTTCCAGAAATGATAAATACTAGAAACAAATAATTACTGATGGTGGGGTTTGACCTGATGACCTGCAGTGAGCCAGCCAGTGATGTTAATCACTATGCCACACTGTAGGTATAGCTTCTTCTCCTGGAGAAACAGCTACTGAGCTTCTTATTGGAACCAACTATAGCACCCTCAATCTAAATCTTGTCGGTGGTACTCTGCATGACAGGACTGGCAGATCCTCACATTCTGGTCCCTTCCTTTGATATTTCACATTTGTTGAGTGGGTCTTCTGTTTTCTTGAATCTTTCATTGTCAATCAGCATATATGGACTGTAGTACAGCTTCCTATGGAGGACATGGATGATGGGTCTGTGCTTTCATCTTCTTGATGAAAGGGTGTAATCCTGGACTTCATATGTGTTGCCCAGTAAGTGATGAAGGATATAACGCAGTCCAGAACAGTACATCAGCAATTTTTCTGATACTCCTACTTTCTGCACGGGCATAAAAATCCATACCAAGTGTCCTGGGCTGTTTCTCACTGGACACTGCCATTATGGCACTCTTGGTCTTTCACATGGGCATCTGGGGGCCTTTATGTGAGCCAACTGTCTTGCTTCATTGACCCTGGTGATGAGGTGGTGACCTGAGTGTCATATGTTTGAAATGGGAACATTGTATTGACTGTCATTTCGGCCTCATGACTATGGAGCAGAGAAAATATTGTGGCACTTGTAGCTTCTTGCTTTGCTATGTTGTATGCGATTGTCACTAGGGACATTATTGTATCCTAGAATCTCTAGTCAACATCAATGTAAATCAAGAGCATGTTTGCAACTTCTTCTTAAAGCATTCTGTGAGGCCATTTGTCTGTGGATGGTAGGCAGATTTTGTCCTGTGGGTTATGTCACATCATCATCATCATCATTATCATTTAAGACTGATTTTGCCTTTCAGCATTCAGTCTGGAGCATAGCCCCCTTATAAAATTCCTCCATGATCCCCTATTCAGTGCCAACATTGGTGCCTCTTCTGATGTTAAACCTATTACTTCAAAATCATTCTTAACCGAATCCAGGTACCTTCTCCTTGGTCTGCCTCGACTCCTCCTACCCTCTACTGCTGAACCCATGAGTCTCTTGGGTAACCTTGCTTCTACCATGTGTGTAACGTGACCCCACCATCTAAGCCTGTTCGCCCTGACTGCTACATCTATAGAGTTCATTCCCAGTTTTTCTATGATTTCCTCACTGTGGACACCCTCCTGCCATTGTTCCCATCTACTAGTACCTGCAACCATCCTAGCTACTGTCATATCCATAATCTCAACCTTGTTGATAAGGTAACCTGAATCCACCCAGCTTTCACTCCCATACAACAAAGTTGGTCGAAAGATTGAACGGTGCACAGATAACTTAGTCTTGGTACTGACTTCCTTCTTGCAGAAGAGAGTAGATCATAGCTGAGTGCTCACAGCATTAGCTTTGCTACACCTTGCTTCCATTTCTTTCACTATGTTGCCATCCTGTGAGAATATGCATCCTAAGTACTTGAAACCGTCCACCTGTTCTAACTTTGTTCCTCCTATTTGGCACTCAATCCATTTATATTTCTTTCCCACTGACATTACTTTCGTTTTGGAGATGCTAATCTTCATACCATAGTCCTTACATTTCTGATCTAGCTCTGAAATATTACTTTGCAAAATTTCAATCGAATCTGCCATCATAACTAAGTCATCCGCATATGCAAGACTGCTTATTTTGTGTTCACATATCTTGATCTCACCCAGCCAGTCTATTGTTTTCAACATATGATCCATAAATAATATGAACAACAGTGGAGACAGGTTGCAGCCTTGTCTTACGCCTGAAACGACTCTGAACCATGAACTCAATTTACCGTCAACTCTAACTGCTGCCTGACTATCCATGTAATGACCATTAATTGCTTGCAAAAGTTTGCCTCCTATTCCATAATCTCATAGAACAGACAATAACTTCCTCCTAGGAACCCAGTCATATGCCTTTTCTAAATCTATAAAGCATAGATACAATTCCCTGTTCCACTCATAACAATTCTCCATTATTTGCCGTAAGCTAAAGATCTGGTCCTGACAACCTCTAAGAGGCCTAAACCCACACTGATTTTCATCCAATTTGTCCTCAACTAATACTCGCACTTTCCTTTCAACAATACCTGAGAAGATTTTACCCACAACGCTGATTAAAGAGATACCTCTGTAGTTGTTACAATCTTTTCTGTTTCCATGTTTAAAGATTGGTGTGATTACTGCTTTTGTCCAGTCTGATGGAACCTGTCCTGACTCCCAGGCCATTTCAATTATCCTGTGTAGCCATTTAAGACCTGACATTCCACTGTATTTGATGAGTTCTGACTGCAATCTATTGACCATTTTCTCCACTTCCTCAAATGTGATCCTATTTCCATCATCATTTCTATCCCATTCTACCTCTAAATCTGAAACATTGCTGATCATATTTTCACCTACATTGAGCAACTCTTCAAAATATTCCCTCCATCTGCCCAAGGCATCCACAGGATTCACCAGCAGTTTTCCTGACCTGTCCAAAATACTTGTCATTTCTTTCTTACCTCCCTTTTGAAGACTGCTAATTACACTCCAGAATGGTTTTCCAGCAGCTTGACCCATAGTCTCCAACCTGTTTCCAAAGTCTTCCCATGATTTCTTCTTGGATGCTGCAATTATCTGTTTGGCTTTGTTTCTTTCTTCAACATAACTTTCTCTGTCTACCTGAGTTCTAGTATGTAGCCATTTTTGATACGCCTTCTTTTTCCTTTTACAGGCTGCCTTGACTGTGTCATTCCACCAAGCTGTTTGCTTCATCCTACTTTTACACACTACTGTTCCAAAACATTCTTTAGCCACTTCTAGTACTGTGTCCCTGTACCTTGTCCATTCCTTTTCCAATGACTGTAATTGACTACATTCAACTAACTGGTACCTTTCTGAGATCGCTGTTATGTACTTGTACCTGATTTCCTCATCCTGAAGTTTCTCCACTCTTATCCTCCTTCATAAGGACCTGACCTCCTGCACTTTTGGCCTCACAATCCCAATTTCACTGCAGATTAAACAATGATCAGTGTCATCTAAGAATCCCCTGAATACATGTGTATCCTTCACAGCCTTCCTGAATTCCTGATCTGTTATTATATAGTCAATGACAGATCTGGTTCCCCTGCCTTCCCAAGTATACCGGTGAATGTTCTTATGTTTAAGAAAGGAGTTTCTGATTACTAAGCCCATACTGGCACAGAAATCCAAGAGTTGTTTCCCATTCCTGTTGGCCTCCATATCCTCTCCAAATTTACTCATAACCTTTTCATACCCTTCTGTTCGATTTCCAATCCTGGCATTAAAATCACCCATGAGCAGAACACTGTCCTTGTCCTTTACTCTAACAACTACATCACTAAGTGCCTCATAAAAACTATCCATCTTATCTTGATCTGTCCCTTCATAATGCGAATATACTGACACAATCCTAATTTTCTTGCTAGACACTGTCAAATCTATCTACATCAGTCGTTCGTTTACATACCTTACTGCAACTATGCTAGGTTCCATTTCTTTCCTGATGTAAAGCCCTACACCCCATTGTGCTATTCCTGCTTTGACTCCTGACAAGTAGACCTTGTATTCTCCCACTTCCTCTTCTTTCTCATCCCTTACCTGAATGTCACTAACAGCTAAAACGTCCAGCCCCATCTTACTTGCAGCCTCTGCCAGCTCTACCTTCTTCCCAGAGTAGCCCCCATTGATATTAATGGCTCCCCATCTCATTACCATTTGTTTGCCAAGTCGTATCTTAGGAGTCCCTGGTTTGTCAGTTAGAGGTGGGACTCCGTCACCTCCAAAGATCTGAGGCATTTTGCTCTGATTGTTGCCAGCATCATATTTAAAGTACCAGGGAAGCAGGTTGCTAGCCTTACTTGCCCTGAGTCCCATTGAGTTTTACCCCTAATGGTTGAGGGACAAACCGGTGGATTTGGTAGTCTTTGCCGTATGAGCACAAAGGTGATCACGACTCAGAATATGTCTGAAATGCCCAGCCTTATTCCAAAGTAGCTGGTATCCCGATTGTCAGGACCACTTACTTGGCCACTCATACATTGCCCATGGTTCATGAACTAGGTCATGACTACAGGAACCCACACCATGAACCACTGTGGGCTATGTTTCATGCGGAATTATCTCTGATACTAATCTTGACTAGAAAACTTTTCCATGGTCAGAGATCATCATATAGGGTGTCCCATGCTTCAAAATGACGTCTTCTACAAGGATCTTTGCAATCTATGGAGCTTCAGCCGTGCCCAGATGTCAGATTGTCATAGAAATACTTCAAGATAGCTGACCATAAATAAGAGGGGATATGAGTAACCATTTCTACCCCAGTGGAGCATTGTTCCTCTTGTATAATGTTGTATTTACTGATTTGAATTCTCATTTTGGAGACAAAAATGATCCAAATAACTACAGACCAATGTCTTTAATTACTGGTTTCTCAGAGACACTAGAGATCTTCATGCATAGTAGGTTGTCCACATTCCAGAAGAAACACAGTATTCCAATTCCAGCACAACATGGTTTACAGAAAGGAATTTCTACAGAAACTACCATCTCATGCCTCACAGAATCCATTATAGATGAATTAGACAAAAGGAACTCTATGTCTCCTATGTTTCTGGATTGTCTAAAGCATTTGACACAATCACCCATACTACACTTATTGAACACTTGAAAGCTATGGTATTTGTGAACAGGCAGACAAATGGATAAAATCATACATCAGCAACTGAAAGTAGTATGTGAAAACAGAAACTGGATGCAGATCTGAAATCAGGAATATTAAGTATGGAGTGCCTCAAGGATCTGTACCTGGCTCGCTTCTTTTCAACCTATTTGCAAACAATATTGATGTCATTGAGAAAGATAAAAAAATACTACATGCAGATGACATGACACTAATGACTGTATAAAAAATCTGGAAACACTGGAAAAAAGTGCATTTATGTCAATAAATAACACAGTACAGTGGCTTATACAAAATGACAATTTTAAATCTAAAAAAGACAATGTTCATGGTGTTCAAAAATAGAGAAAAGGAAGAATCAAGATGAAACAAGACTGTGGGAAGTTACCACTATTAAATTTTTGGGGATTACAGTTGACAATAAGCTCCAGTGGAGTCAACATACAGATAATGTTTGCAGCAAATTAAGCACTGTAATATTTGTTATGAAACAGCTTTCACATTATACCAACAAGGAGCTTCTATGTACAGTGTACCATGCTCTATTTTAGCTGTATTTACAATATGGAATTACTGTTTTGGTAAATTCCAGGAGCAAAAATATAAAATGGATATTTAAATTGCAAAAAAGCTGTTAGAACCATTTTGAACAAAAAACAAAGAGAATCATGCTAAACTGTTTTCCATAGTCAAAAATTACTGACATTTACATCTCTATACATTTACAAAACAGTATTTCACTAATAAAAGGAAATTCAGTGGTATCAGAAAGAAATGCAGACATTCCTACATATGAAACAAGAAATAAAGGCCAGCTGAGAAGCATGCTACACCGACTGAGAGTTACTGAAAAAGATCCTAGATGCTCAGGTGTCAAACTCATAAAGTGCCTTCCAAAGAGTTTACAGGACAATGTGAGCAAAAATACATTCCAAAAACTATTAAAGGATTATATAATGGAAAAAGAATTTTATAGTGTTGAAGAGTATGTGTATCAATGAATGAAAAATGCTATTATTACTGTTATAGTGGTACTGTAACTAACTGAACATAATATGATATGTAAATAACTTGATAACATGAATACTTAAGAGAAAAATGTAAATATGGGTATAATGTAGTATGTAAATAATTTTCAGGACCAAAAAAATGGGTGAAAAATGTGTGCAACATTATTATAGGTGTTGCCACTTTGATGTATTTAATTGTAATAAACAGGTTAAATATTACAAGAAAATAGGTTTTACGGAAAAGGAAGTCCCTGGATTGACTATCATGATGTCAATGAGATTTCCAGACGTCTTGGTGATTGTCATATGTGTGGCCTCACCTCCATAGATGATCATCTCACTTAGTTTTCCTGGAATCAGTGGCTAGGTGAGCTCCTAGTACCGCTGTACAGTGACTGGGCATAGCTATGGTGTGATGTGGAGCAACTTCACCCATTTATGGCTGCGGACTTTATCCCACAGGGCAACTATAACTGTCTGCAATTTACAGACATGAAGTGTTGTGATGGGTGTTTTCTGGGAACATAGTAGTTGTCAAAATGCATCCTCTTTTTCTCTGCAGTAGCATATAACATGTCCAGGGTCTCCACAGTGGAAACATACCAACATGTGGTGTTCTGTTTTCCAAAAATATGTTCTTCTATGGGCTAAAGATGTTGAATAAACCTGCATTGATCAGAAGCTGGGATGTCATTTGATGGTTGCTGCTTAAATAAGCATTGACTGAGCCCATTGTCTGTGGCATATTTGAGAAATGGGGGAGATTGGCACTAAAGATCTATTATTCTCTTCTACAATGTTCTCTATCGTTTCCTAGTGTCTGGTGCTGACATTCATGTCTGTGTATTTGGTTCATCATTTCTAGCTGACATGAACTGCTGTATCTCTTCCCTTCTCGGTCGGGCCTTATGCCCTAGTAGCCATGTGTGTGTGAGTTGTTGTGTTAATGTGTGAGGGCTCTACTTCTGAAAGTTTAAATTTTTTTATGTTCTTATCTGTGACTTAATGCCTCCTCCAGCTTGTGAGTTGTAAACTATCCTTTCCACATTGTTGTTATTTCCTTATCACCTGGTGTGTGAGAGAGGTGAGGTCATGGCGGTTTTCCACAACTGCCATAGGGACCACATTCAGGAACTGGTTATATTTCTTTTTTTTCTGTTTGCATTAGCATGCTTGGCAAATTCTTACATACTGTACTAGAAGAGCTTGGTACATGTATTCTCTCACTCCTTCCATCAAGTGCAAGATTTCATCAGCTTCTGTCATATTTGAACTCAGTGCAGTGTAGGTTCAGAACTCTCAGTATGTACAACTGTCTTGTTTCCTCATGACACTGGTCCCTGTACTTAAATTTCTCTTCATTAAGTGGACTTGATGTACAGTGTCACCAAATGTTTTCTTCAGTTCAGTCTGGAATTTATCCCCTCTATTGAGCTTCTATTCATTGTTTTCAAACTGTTGCTGGGCTGTGGCTGTTGTGACAGTGCCACGACATTCAAAAGTGCCGCTACGTTAGTACGCGAACACGGCGATAGAGGCACTCCGCAGCTCGGCCGAGCGCGGGAGCGCCACCTGGTTATGAACGGCGCCGGCCGCATGTCACGGCCCGGCAGTCGAATGACAGTTACGGAGTTAGTAACATGTAACCCGCTAGTGTTTCTACTTTTGTATCTCCACGCACTTTAGTAGTGATTAAAGGTTATAACACTTTTTGGCGACGAGGATGGGATATTTTTTTTCCTGCATTGTAGACTTGTGTGTTCGTGTCGGGGCAGACATGGAACAGCTTATGCAAGCGCTTATTGAACAACAAACACAGCTGACGGCTGCTATTCAGGCGTTGTCGATGTCGCTTACTCATCGTCTGTCTTCCTCTTCTCCGCCTCCGTTCCCTCCTTATGACGAGGCCGCTGAAGACTGGGAGGATTATGAGAAGCCTTTGCAGCAACACTTCTTGGCTTTCGGCGTTGTCGACGCTCCTATGTATAAGTCGTTATTTCTATCTTGGATTTCCCATGGATCTATCAGCTGCTATCTCAGTTAGCCCCTCTGCGGGAACCTGCCTCTCTGTCCTTCCAAGAAATGTGTGACTTATTGTCTAACTATTACCGAAAAAACACCCATGTCGTTGCCGCCCGCGTGGCTTTTTACCGGTGTCGTAAACAGCCCCATCAATCTTACCGGGGTTGGGCGGCGGAACTACACGGTCTGAGTCGGAAATGTCAGTTTGTCACGGACACTCATCATGAGTCTTACGCTGATTCAATGGTTCGGGACGCTATTTTACGGCTTGCTCCTGATAAAGAAGTTCGGCAACGTGCCTTACAATTGCCAAACCCGTCGTTGTCGGAAGTTCTCAGCATCGCTCAATCCTTTGAAGTGTCTCACGCTGCTGGTGCGCAAATAGACGCGTGGTGTGATGTAGGCGCTGTCCAGACCACTTTCGACGCAGACAATGTGCCTGTTTCACAGGGAAACGACGATGTGGTGGCGGTGCACTCGCGTCAACAACGTCGCGTTGGGCCGCCACGCTCGCAGCGAAAATAGCAACCACAGAAGCAGGTTCGTTCCGCCCTTCCTTCTTGTCCACGTTGTTTCGTACAGCATGACAGAGCCGCGTGTCCAAAACATTGGGCCACGTGTACTTCCTGTAGGAAAAGAGGCCACATTGCTTCTGTGTGTCAGTCCCCTAAAGCTCCTGTCGACGAGGACGAGGCATCGGACATGGATGTTAACTGTGTGCTTTCTCAAACGAATAAGTTGTTTGTTACTGTTTGTGTTCTGGATAAAGACATTCGCATGCAAGTGGACACTGGCTCTGCAGTAACTCTCATTAATTCTCGCACGTATTTGGAGTTGGGGTCCCCTCCCTTGTCTCCTGTTACGCGAAATCTACGAACTTATAATAAGCAGAAAATTCCTATTGTTGGCCAGTTTGATGCTTCCACTGCCTACAAGTCTGTTGTTAGGCCCCTCACGTTTTATGTGGTGGATCATGCGGGCACTGAAAACCTGTTTGGTTATGATGCTTTCCAGTTGTTCGGGTTTTCCATTGCTGATGATGTGCACCTCATATCTGAGGACATTCCGTATCCACAGCTGGATGGCTTGTGTTCTGAATTCTCGTCCGTGTTCTCTGCTGGTCTGGGTCGTGCCAAGGATTTTGAAGCCCACATTACTCTTAAACCTACGGCTCGCCCTAAGTTTTTCCGGGCACGCCCTATTCCCATGGCGTTGCGTGCGCCTGTCAAAGCTGAGATAGACAGGTTAACAGCTTTGGGGATTCTCCTTCCTGTTACCTCCAGCGAATGGGCATCGCCCATCGTGGTGGTTTCTAAACCAAACGGGAGTCTGCAATTGTGTGGTGATTTTAAAGCCACTGTCAACGCTCAAAGCCTCATTGACACTTATCCTCTTCCCCGTCCTGAGGAGTTATTTACCAAGCTCGCTGGGGGCCAGTTCTTTTCCAAACTTGACTTATCGGAGGCGTACCATCAGTTGCTGTTGGATGCATCTTCCAAGGAATTTCTCGTCATCAACACTCCTTGTGGGCTGTATCAGTACCAGCGGTTACCATTTGGCGTCGCTAGCGCGCCGGCCATTTTTCAGCGGTTTTTGGAACAGCTCACGGCTTCCGTTCCCGGCTGCATCAACTACCTGGATGACATTGTTGTCACGGGGGCCTCCACTGAGGAGCACCTTCGCAATTTGCGTTCAGTGTTTCGGGTTCTGCATTCAGCAGGGTTGAAGTGCAATCTGGACAAGTCTCAGTTCTTCCAACCCTCCATTGTGTATCTTGGTTTCCACTTGTCCCGTGAGGGTATACGCCCTCTACGACAGCATGTTGCGGCCATTACCGCTCTACCCCGGCCGTCTACGGTCAAAGAACTTCAGGCGTTTCTAGGCAAGGTTGCTTATTATCACAAATTCATTCCCTCCACGGCGGCGGTGGCTCATCCTCTGCATCAGCTGTTACGCAAAAACGTTCCTTTCTGTTGGACCGCCGAGTGTGAGCAGGCTTTTGTCCGCCTGAAGGCTCATTTGCAGTCGGCGCCTTGTCTTGCCACATTCCGTCCGGGTCAGCACTTGGTTCTGGCGACTGACGCGTCACAGTATGGCCTAGGGGCTGTTCTCGCCCATCGGTATGAGGATGGGTCGGAACGACCCATCGCCTACGCTTCCAAGACCCTCAACGATGCCCAACGGCGTTACTCTCAAATAGAAAAGGAGGCGCTCGCTATCATTTATGCTCTGAAAAAGTTCAGCGTTTTTTTGTATGGTTCTAAGTTTCACCTCATCACCGACCACAAGCCGCTGGTCTCTCTGTTCAGCCCCTCGGCGTCGCTTCCGGATAAGGCAGCTCACCGCCTGCAACGTTGGGCCTTATACTTGTCTCGTTTTCACTATGAGGTTCACTATCGCCCCACGGCCCAGCACGCCAACGCTGACGCATTGTCGCGTTTGCCGATGGGCCCCGACCCGGTTTTCGATCGCGATGAACTCCTCTGTTTCCACATTGATGAGGAAGAACGTCGTGCGGTCGAGGGTTTTCCACTTACAGGTTCGCAGGTCGTGTCGGCTACTGCGCGGGATCTGGTCCTGCGTCAGGTGATCAGTTTTGTTTGGCTGGACAGGACCAAGGGCCGGGCGTCGGATCCCCTTCGCAACTACCATGCCTTGCGCCTTCGTCTGTCTGTTCGTGAGGGTGTTGTTCTTCTGGCCACGGATGGCGCATCTCCACGGGTTGTGGTGCCCGCCTCTCTTCGCACAGCTGTTCTCAAACTATTGCATGGGGGCCATTGGGGGATTTCTCGGACTAAGTCCCTGGCCCGCAGGCACGTTTATTGGCCCGGTATCGATTCGGACATCGCCCACATGGTCGCTGCGTGTGATCAGTGTGTTCAACAACTGGCTGCGCCTCGTACTCTGCCCTCTCCGTGGCCTGATCCGGCGCAGCCGTGGGAACGGGTGCACGCTGACTTTGCCGGCCCCTTCCTCGGCACTTATTGGCTACTGTTGATTGACGCCTTCTCGAAGTTTCCGTTTGTTGTTCGCTGTCCATCGCCCACCACTGCGGCGACGACGCTGGCTTTGTCAAAAATCTTTGCGCTAGAAGGTCTTCCATCCACGATTGTCACGGACAATGGCCCTCAGTTCTCTTCGCAGGCCTTCCGTGATTTTTGTACTGGACAAGGGATTCATCATGTTACAGCACCGCCCTTCCATCCGCAATCGAATGGGGAGGTCGAGCGCCTTGTCCGCACTTTCAAAAGCCAAATGAAAAAATTCCTTAGTGATTTTTCCACAGATGACGCTCTGTTGCAATTTCTGAGTTCTTATCGCTTCACGCCTCTGGGTGATCGCAGCCCTGCTGAACTCTTGCATGGCCGCCAACCGCGCACCCTACTGCATCTGCTTCACCCTGTCAGGCCTTGTACTGTGTCCCCTAGTGCGGGAAAATACCAGGTGGGCGCCGACGTGTGGGCACGGGGGTATGGATCTTGCCCTAAATGGATTCCAGGGGTGGTCCAGGCTCTTCGCGGCCGCCGGCTTTGTGAAATACGTACGGACGACGGCATGGTTGTTCGCCATTACGACCAGATGCGCCCACGAGTGGTGGCCACGCCGGTACCACCGCCCCTTTTTTCGTCTCCACCAGCCCGAGAAGCCAGTCCTGTCGCTGCTGCCGATCTTCCGGGCGTGTTGCTGCCGCCGCCGTCGCTACCGCTTCTGAGTACGCCGGAACCGGCCCCAGTCGCGACGCCGCCTTCTCTGGGACCCATCTCGCTGGAGCACACCCCCAGGTCCACGACACCTATGGATGCTGCTCCGGAGTTTTCACCCATCATCTCGTCCAGGAGGCACGTTCCACGCGCCAGCTTCCGTCCTGGACATTTTCGACCATACTCTCGTGTTTCTCCGCGGGATCTTCTCGGGACCTCCCAAGAGGCCATGGATGTCTCCGCACTGTCCGTGTCTCCACGAAAGTGAGCGTTTTTTTTTCAAGGGGGGAAAAGTGTTGTGACAGTGCCACGACATTCAAAAGTGCCGCTACGTTAGTACGCGAACACGGCGATAGAGGCGCTCCGCAGCTCGGCCGAGCGCGGGAGCGCCACCTGGTTATGAACGGCGCCGGCCGCATGTCACGGCCCGGCAGTCGAATGACAATTACGGAGTTAGTAACATGTAACCCGCTAGTGTTTCTACTTTTGTATCTCCACGCACTTTAGTAGTGATTAAAGGTTATAACAGTGGCATCTAAGTAAAAGTACACATTTTCCAAACACATTGTCATCCTACCTGCTGCATCTGGCAAATCAGTCAAATCCTTTCAACACATTGTCAGGTCCTGACAAACATCTATGTAGAACATTGGTGGATGCCTGACGTGCAGCTGAATTTCTGCTCTCTTGAAATCCATTGCTTTCATGAATACATACACAGTGGGAATTTATGGTATTCGGGTTCCTGTCCATATAGGCAAAGGCTTTTACATTGCCTAGGTGTAGCCACAGTGATGTAGAAGTTTTGAAACACCCATCATCTCTGCCAAAGAATGTCACATTGTAACCACAACCAAGGCCAAATTTGAAAGCAGGGTTGCCAGTGAGTTACAACACTTAGCACTGAAAGTATATTCCAATTTACAGCCAAAACTGAACTGAATTCCTGCAGCTATTAATGCAAATATCAAATATTGCAGAATGCTGGTGTTTATACAAAAGTCAAATATTCCAGAATATACAAACATTATAGACATGTACAGAATCTTCCAGAAATGTTAAATACTAAATAGTTAAAGTTGGTCAGGTTTGAATTGGAAAGATGTAGAAAGAAAAACCCAGCAGTGCTAACCATTATGCCCCATTGTAGGAACAGCAGCTCATGGCAGTTTTGCTGTTAATCAAAGAAAGAGGGAAATAAAGTGAAAAGGACTGGTTTTGGGCAGTTTATTCACTCACAGTGTACACTGTGATGATGCCAATACAACTTCCTGACAAAATACAACCATAAACTAACAGAAGCTCACGTCCATCTTTAATGACCTTAATGTCAATGGGGCATTAAACCCTATTGTTCCTTCAGAAGCTCACCTGCCATTTGCTTTGTAGTATTAGAGTGCTTGTATTCTGTCACAGTATTAACACAAGCCACACATTGCTACATTCTATGAAAATGTATAAGCAGCTCTTGAGTGTTTTGCTAGTACTGTCAAAAACAAACATTTTACTGGTGAACTTTACCCACAGGCATGATTTACCTGAATGGTCATGTGTGAATAAGGAAATTCACAGAATTAATGTGAAATTTAAAAGTAGTTGTAGGCTATTCAGTAATGTGAAATTAATTGACTCAAGCACACTTGATAGAGAATGTTTTATGAAACATAGGCTTCACCTTAACAGAATGATAAGGCCAGGTTAGGAAACTTAATAAGGGAAGCAATTAATTGCAATTCCAAAGTGACAACCATTGAACTGGGATGGTATAAATCTCCAATAGCAGAAACACCAGCACAAACATCAGCAACACGCAAATGGACCATCCAAAAAACAGTAGCAACAGAGGAACATACTACTGAACCAACATTAGCAGCAGCAGAACTATTATCAGAAGCAATAGTCACAGCATCAGAAACCAACCAGCCAGAATCATTAGGAGTCACAGCAACATCAGAAGCAGTAGTTCCAACGTCAATAACCAACCAACCAGAATCACTGGCATTCACTGCAACAGCACACAGCAGCAACAGTGGTAATAGGAGCAGACATCACACCAGAAGAAGCAGCCACCCTTGAGAAGCCAGGATTTTTGCTGGGGCAAAACAGTGAACAACAGCGCATAACAGGAAAACAGGTAAATGTTTGCAAGCAGAGGAATCTACAACAAGGCATGAAATCTTGTAACGGTGTAAGAGAAAATGTTTCAACAGAGTGTAAAGTCACAGGTCAGTTGGATTGTTCAAATCAGCTAAGAATTATGAGTCTGAACATTAGTGTCTTAAAAACAAGTATCTTGAACTTGAGGTAGCAGCAAATAGTGACCATATTGATTGTTTATGTGTTATGGAACATTGGTGCAGGGACAGTGAACTAAACAGCATAAACTTAAGCCAATATAAACTTTTCAGTCAGTACTGTAGGCAAAATGCCAAAGGTGGTGGTGTATGCATTTATCTGTCACAAGCTTAAATTTCAGTTAAGATACGAGGCTAAACCATTAATCATACAAAAGGATTTTGAAGCAGTAGCCATTCAGTTATATAGTTTAAAGAAGAAAATAATTGTTGCAGCAATTTACAGATCACCATCTGGAGATACTGAAGTCTTTCTTAAGAATTTGGAAGAAATGCTCAACACTTTCTCAAATGAGAACTCTACCATAATTCTTTGTGGTGACTTTAATATTAATCTATTGGTCCAGAGTTCAGTAAAAACCAAGTTTTTAGACATACTAAAAAGCTTCAACATGGTCCCCCACATATCAGCTCCCACTAGGACAACAGAGTCCAGTGAAAGCCTAATGGATAACATCTTCTCATATGTGCTCACACATGAAATTGCAGTTACAAATGTGAATATAGGATTATCAGATCATAATGCACTAACCTTTAATCTCACTGCAACTCCCAAGAAGGAGGAAAATAAGAAGGAGTACAAACGACTTTTCTCTACTGAAAATTGTAATTAGTTCAAAAATAATTTAAAAAATGCACTTTGGTCAGAGGTCTTGGCACAAACAAACACAAATGATGCTTACAATACATTTGCTTCCAGTTTTATGACATACTTTGAAATGTGTTTCCCAAAAAAGTTTTGAGTTATAGATCATGTGAATCCAAAGGGACCTGAATTACACCCGGAATAAAAACGTCAAGTGAAACCATGAAATTACTAAGTTTAAAGTTAAAAACATGTCATGATCAGCAGTTTGTTGAGTATACAAAAAAGACTTCCCACAAAGTAATAGCAAAAGCAAAATTATTAAGTAATGATAGATTAATAAGGCAGGCTAGTAACAAGTCCAGAATGATGTAGAAAATGGTAAAAAAAGAAACTGGGGGTCAAACTAAAGAACAGGAAATCAATCTTAAAAATAATGATAATATCCCCATAGAAAAAGATGCCATGGCAAACTATGTAAACAATTATTTTGTAAATATTCCCCTTACTTTAAGTAGTAACTTTAAGCAACTACCAACAGTGACAACTCCAATGATAACTACCAGCATGATGGCAATCCCAACAGTTCTAAAAGTCATTAAATGCTTGAAATCCAAAATGTCCTCTGGATTGGATGATGTACCTGTATCAATAATTAAGAAAATTGCTCCATGTGTTGTCAAACCCATAGTGCACATAACAGACTTGTCCCTTAGTGAAGGGACATTTCTGGATAAACTTAAAATCTCTAAAGTGATACCTCTATACAAAAATGGTGACAGACATAAAATAGAAAATTACCGACTTATATCTCTCCTCCCGGCCTTCTCCAAAATACTTGAGGAATTAATGAAAATCAGGGTTACAAAATATCTAGAAAAACATAAACTAACAAATAACTGCCAACATGGTTTTCGAGAAGGACACAGTACAGGAACCGCCATATTGGACTACACAACAGAAATAGTATGAAATTTGGAGTCAAAAAAACAGGTTGTTGGAATTAATCTAGATTTATCCAAAGCCTTCGATACTGTGAACCATGTAATACTACTAGGGAAACTTGAAGCAATAGGCATCAGGGGTACTGTTAAAAAATGGTTTGAATCTTATCTGCAAAACAGGTCACAAGTTGTTGAGCTGAGGTCATCCAACAACCTGCACAATTTTAAACTCATATCTGTACCAAAACAAATTGAAATAGGTGTTCCACAGGGCAGCATTCTAGGCCCATTGTTATTTCTAATGTATATCAATGATATACAGGCTCCAGACAGCTCAGCCAAAATTCTACTATTTGCAGATGACACAAGTAACATAATTAGTGATATAAAAGAATCATTGTGTACTACAGCAGAAAAAATGCTCTCTTACATACAGTCATGGTTTTATTCAAATAAGCTGACATTAAATACAAAGAAAACAACCTTTATACAGTATGGAAGATAGTGTCAAGGGGAAAATATGTGCCTTATGCTGGATAGCAAACAAATAGAAAAAGTGTGCACCACAAAGTTTCTGGGAATGCGAACTGACCAAGATTTAAACTGGAATGAACACAGTGTATATCTTACTCAGAAACTTAGCTCAACATGTTTTGCCTTAAGAATAATATCCAAGGTATGTAGCAAGGAATGTATTAGAGTGGTGTACTTTAGTTATTTCCAATCAGTTGCAAGCTATGGCATAAGTTTTTGGGGAAAAACCAGGTCAAGACTAAATGACATTTTTATTATGCAAAAAAGAGCTATTCCTATCATGACACACAGCCCACAACAAACTCACTGTAGACCCTTATTCAGACAACTAAAAATACTGACAATACCATCGCTATATATTTTTAAATGCCTGGAAATGATCAGTAAAAATAACTGCACTCTCCAAACCAACTCAAGCTACCGTGATCACAATACAAGGCATTGTAAAGGCTACCACATTCCGTATGTAGCAAAAACTAGAAGTCAGAAACATGTTAGCCACTTAGGAATAAAGTTTTTAAATGCACTTCCATCTCAAATTAAAGAATTGAAAGGCAAAAATAATTTCAAGTGTGAAGTAAAAAAGTACTTGATGGAAAAATGCTACTACAGTGTAAATGAATACCTGTCTCAGACTGTGAATTGAAACCTGTACTTATCTTTTAAAAAATTTAAAATAATTTAATTATATTTTCAACTTCATAATTATGGTACTTATGAAGAATCTGTTAAATATCCATAACACATTTTGTGTATAAGGTGTAGTTCATGATCTATAATTGTTTATCATTAGCATGTACTTTTGTTTTTGTGTAATAAGTTCTTGTACACTACTTATGTACTATGTCTATTTAATTAGTTTTGCTGTTTGTATATGTTTGTCCATTTATTATGTGTATGTGTTGTTATGTGTTACGTGTAATCAAATGGCAAATCCTATATCACATGTGTGACCTATTGGATGCTAAATAAATAAATAAATAAATAAATAAATTGTTTACCAATATGTATGACATAGACTGTACTCAAACAAGAATGCTGCTCAACTGCTCTCTCAGATCTCAACTCTTGCTATTTATTGTGGTCAATTACTGATGAAGTCGTTGTGGTAACCCTTGTTGCACTATTGACCAATAGGGACATGCCAAAAGTTTTAAGGATGTTTATGAAGGTGCTACTGGATTCATTTATGATGTTAGTGTTGATGTTAATGTCTCCACACAGAATTATGTTGATCTTTGTACTTGAGACTTTATCTAGAACTTCTATTAACTTATAGAAAAAAGTGTCCACACTTCCACTGGCAGATCCATACACACACAAAATGATTAATTTCTTGGAGATATCATGCCCTGTTAATTCAATAGCTGATCAAACAAACATTGTTAATTCAATACTGCAGTTTACTTTGTAATATCAAAATATTTTATTAACTTGGAATTTTTCTGCTCAAATCACTGTTGTCAGGGTCTCTCTTCTCAGCCACACAGGTAGTAAAACTCTTACATTGCAAGTAGGTGGAGCAGGAGCCATTTGAAATAAAGGAAGTAAGTGGTACAAAGATACCCTGACTGGTGAAAAGTTATACTAACTGACTGTATCATTTTTACATATATCTTAAGTGGTACCAAATTGGCCCATGTCATATGTCATAAGGTGTCCTGTTGAGTACTGATGCAGATTTTGAAGTGTCAAGTTTTATTAACAGATATACTAGATGCCATCTTGATACCTGCATTTCTTCTGATATTTGGTAGTATGCAGAATATGTTTTCTGGTCAGCAGTCTGAGTGATTCTTGCTGAAGAGTTGTCCACGCTGAGAATCCCCTCTCTGTAAGTCGGGTTCATAATAAGTTTCTTTCAGCATGGAAATTTCAACTAATGCAGCAGTGCAGTCTCTTGTCCATCATGATTTGCAAAAATGTATAAAAAGTCACCAACCACTCAGAAAATGGATATCCTGGTATGACAAACAGTGTAGTGATTCGACAATTTCTGTGTAAATTCTAGAACCACTCAGCTTTCTATTATCTCAAACACACAATATTCTAGATATGAGTGTGGAATGGCAGAATCCTACCTACTGCAAGTCACATATTTGTGTGTGCAGGTTTAAAATCAGTCACAGGAAGAAAGTAGATGCGGTAGACAAACGGCACCGACAAGTACCTGTCAGGCAATCCATAGATGTTTTAGTGAGTGTGTAAGGAGGAACCATGGAGTTTGTATGCAGCTCTGTGCTTACTGGGTCATTGACTATTGTTATTAAAACAAAGACAGTTGGAAAAGAACTCTTGAAAACTCTTGATATAACCTTGCTATAGGCAAGACTTATTTTCTGATTTATGTTAAGAAAAGTTATGATATCAAAGCCAATTTTCTTTTAACTGGAATTGAATTTGTTTCTGACATTTGACTGTATGGGATATAGTGAAGGAGGAGACCGGTAGAACCAGACATGAAGAGGAACAAATAGCATTAAGAGTAAATGATGCATTGGTGACAGATGTGTATAGTGTTGCAGAACTTTTTAACAAACATTTTATAACTGTTACTGAAAAGATGGGGTTGTCAGGTTCGGTAGATGCTGCTATGGATTACCTTAGACCAGACATTTCAAGTAACTTCCATAATATGAATTTGACCCTCACTACCCCAACAGAAATAATGTCCATCATAAAATCTTTAAAATCAAAAACATCTAGTGGGTATGATGAAATATCAACAAAGTTAATTAAAGAATGTGATTCTGAGCTAAGTAACATATTAAGCTATCTGTGTAACCAGTCGTTTATCAGTGGAATATTTCCCGAATGGCTGAAATATGCTGAAGTTAAGCCACTGTTTAAGAAGGGAGATAAAGAAATAGCATCAAATTTCCGTCCAATTTCACTGTTGCCAGCATTCTCAAAAATTTTCGAAAAAGTAATGTACAGTCGTCTTTATAACCATCTTATCTCAAATAACATACTGTCAAAGTCACAGTTTGGATTTCTAAAAGGTTCTGATATTGAGAAGGCTATCTACACTTACAGTGAAAATGTACTTAATTCATTAGACAAAAAATTGCAGGCAACTGGTATATTTTGTGATCTGTCAAAGGCATTTGACTGTGTAAATCACAATATCCTTTTAAGTAAACTAGAATATTATAGTGTAACAGGAAATGCTGCAAAATGGTTCAAATCTTATATCTCTGGCAGGAAACAAAGGGTGTTATTAGGAAAGAGACATGTATCAAGCTATCAGGCATCATCCAACTGGGAACTAATTACATGTGGGGTCCCACAAGGTTCCATTTTGGGGCCCTTACTTTTTCTTGTGTATATCAATGACCTTTCATCAGTAACATTACCAGATGCCAAGTTTGTTTTGTTTGCTGATGATACAAACATTGCAATAAATAGCAAATCAAGTGTAGTCTTAGAAAGATCAGCCAATAAAATATTTGTAGACATTAATCACTGGTTCCTAGCCAATTCTTTGTCACTAAACTTTGAAAAAACACACTACATGCAGTTCAGAACTTGTAAGGGGTGTCCCAAGAGTATATGTCTAACATATGATGACAAGAAGATAGAAGAAGTGGACGGTGTTAAATTCTTGGGATTACAGCTTGATAATAAATTCAACTGGGAGGAGCACACCACAGAACTGCTGAAGCGTCTTAACAAATCTCTGTTTGCAATGCGAATTTTGTCAGACATAGGGGATATAAAAATGAAAAAGCTGGCATACTATGCTTACTTTCATTCCATAATGTCATATGGGATTATTTTCTGGGGTAATTCATCAAGCCAAGCTAAAGTTTTCCGGGCACAAAAACGTGCAGTAAGAATTATATGTGGTGTGAACTCAAGAACACCCTGCAGAAGCCTGTTTAGGGAACTAGGGATACTAACTACAGCTTCCCAATATATTTATTCCTTAATGAAATTTGTCATTAAAAATATATCACTTTTTCAAACCAATAGCTCAATTCATGGAATCAATACTAGAAATAAGAATAATCTTCACAAGGATTTAAAGTCACTTAGTCTTGTACAAAAAGGTGTGCATTATTCAGGAACACACATTTTCAATAACTTGCCAGCAGCCATAAAAAGCTTAACAACCAATGAAATTCAGTTTAAGAGAAGCCTAAAGGATTTATTGGTGGCCAACTCCTTCTACTCCATTGATGAATTTCTGAGGAAAACCAACTGATTTGTACATAAGTACAACATAACTTCTGCACAATTTCAGTGCAGTAATGTGTTCACTGAAAATTTGTGTGTGTGTGTGTGTGTGTGTGTGTGTGTGTGTGTGTGTGTATGTGTAAGTATAATCTAACTTCTGCACCATTTCAGTGCAGTAATGTGTTCATTGTAAATAAGTATTACAGTAGTTGTATTATATGTTTCTTACCTTATAAATAAATAAAAAACTTTTTTATTTTAAATTCAGTGCAATAGTATTTGTAAAATGACTCTTAGTGTTCATTAAAAAATGACGATCATTCCACTTGGGACCTGTGGAATGGTACATTAGCTTATTTGTTTTAGTTTAAATATTTGTCATGTATTGTTGTTTTTCTGACATGTTCCACATCCTGGAGGACCTCCTCACTACGGATCAATTGGAATGAAAGTAAATCTAATCTAATCTAATCTAATCTGTACGAGGGACTTACAAGACATTATATATTTATGTTGAAAGTGAGAGTTCTATTCTGTATGAAAGTCAAATACATCATTAATTGATGAAAAGCAAAGTTTCTATGTCTACTTATTTCACAAGTAGAAAGAGTCTAAAAATTCCTGTACCTAGCGTTATTCGATGGAGGAGAAGTCAAGAGGATTTCCAGCAGCCAGCTATCCAGTAAAAAAGAGTGGCTGCAAATTCCAAGTAACTCACCTCATAAAGAAGTGGAAGGTGGTTTGGGGGAATAAACTGAAATAAATCAGATTCACACTCACACTTTAAGTCGGAAACATCACATTGTGGCAACATGTGTGAAAGGACTGAGAAAACAGGGATTTTAAGTAAAAAAATGAGAAAAGAAGCTGTTACCTGTTGTCATAGCAACCAAACGTAATACGACAAGAGAATTACTCCAAGAAATTGGAATATGTTCAAGTATACAATGGAGCATAATTCAAATGTAAAAAAGCTGAAGAAATGAAAACTTCACATTGATTAAAACAGCAAAGAAGATTTCAATGTACTTGTCTAAGAAGTATGCACAGAATGCTTCAATCAAGAAGATCCAGTCTGAGTAGTATACAGCACTTACTTACACACATCACGGGGACACAGACACAGAAACCAACATAACCCGACACCCCGGCCCCAGCTGCTATTCACTGGTGCTGACCTGCCTCCACATCCACACACCTATGCAATGCGAATTTTACACTGGTGTGCATGAAACAAAACTTGATTACTTTAGTATGAAGTTGTAGAAGATACTGTTGACTTTTATTGTGTAATTATCATATTTAAAGTTAGTTTTAAATGCTTACAAAAGCTAAGGCATTTAAAAGTATGGAAAATATACAACGGGTTGGGGAAACTCAAGACCCAGTTATGGCCATGAAAATTAGCAAAGAAGTGCCTGACTGGACTGAGTTGATAAATTTAATCAAAACTCAGATTTTTAAGCTAAACTCATTAAATTCTCAATTGAATGCTCAGAGTGTGACTCTGAGTAAAGAACTAGACTTAGTAAATCCTCAATTAAATACCCAGAGTGAAGGTTTAAAATGCACAGAGTGAAACTCTAAATATTCAAATGAAAAATTTAGGTTTATTTAATGCTGAAGTTGACTCTCAAAGCAAAGAATTTAGTAATCTATGCAAAGGCATGGGTGCTTTGAATACTGAGTGTGATGCAGTAAGTAATAAAGTAGAGAATTTAAAAGTAGATTTAAAGAATGAGTTAACAAATTCTTTCACCAATCACATAAATCATATGTTGACTAATCTTAGTCAGAAACAGAGTAACAATTTTCAAGGTTTATTGAAAATATTGGAACTTAACATTGAGAGCAAATGTAATAACATGGGATCTGAACTTACCGAAAAGTTAGGATCTCTTGAAAACGTGTTCAATGTTAAGTATAATGATGTGAGGCAAGGGTTGAATAACTTGAAAGTGAGTGTAGATAAGAAGAATGAATGAATGCCAGTCATTCAATTGCAAATTACAGGTGTCAGTACACGGGTAGATAATGTAGAAAGAAATTTCAAAGAGACAATAGCTAACTCTGATATTATAAATGTATTAGTTTGGAGGAACAATTTGGAGAAATTATAGATCAAAAGGTTACTGAGAGAATAACATCATGAAATATATCACCTATTGGTTCTTCCGAATTCAGTGATACCAGGAAGGGTATGGACGACTCTGTGGAGAGAATTTAAGCTTATCCAAGACAATGTAGAAAAAAGGGTAACTTCACCTAATGTTCTATTAACTAGTAAAGCAGTGACTGATTTGCAGCGGAGAGCCCATTCAGGGTTATCTAGACAATTCCCTAAATTTAAGCCAGACAGAGATGTACATCCAACCCATTTCTTAAAAAGATTTAACGAAGCTTTACCAAAAAACTGAGAATATTCCAAGAAGATTGATACTGGCAGAAGTAAAGCTGTGAGTACCAGGCGTGAGTCGTGCTTCGGTAGCTCAGATGGTAGAGCATTTGCCCGTGAAAGGCAAAGGTCCCGAGTTCGAGTCTCGGTCGGGCACACAGTTTTAATCTGCCAGGAAGTTTCATATCAGCGCACACTCCGCTGCAGAGTGAAAATCTCATTCTGGAGATTGAATTTACTTTGGGGTACCTTCTAGGAGAAGCCTCAGAATGGAGAACAGTAAATATTGAAAATTTTTCCTCTTGGGGAGACTTTCAAAAGAAATTTAAAGAGAAGTACTGGTCTGCCTGTGCTCAAGAAAAGTTAATATCAGATCTAAGGGACCGAAAATATTATAATACTACTTGGGGTAGTAAAAGGAAATATTTTGATTAGCATTTAACATGAGGAAAGTATTTAGATAAGCCAATGGAAGAAGTAGGATTAGTACATATTTTAATTAGACGATTGCCAATCTATATGAGAAAAGACATCTTGTGTAGTGGTTGGAAAACAATAGAAGAGTTGTTGTCTTTCATTGGCACACTTGATGCAGTAAATAAGGACCACAATGAAACCTTACACCAAAGTGAAAGCTCAAAATATAATAGAAATAGCGGAAATAATTTTAAAAAGCATGAGGCAAACCTAGTAAAAGTACACTGGTTCAGTAAGAAAAGTTGTAACGACAATTATCAAAAGAAACAGCCATCTTCAAATTTAGATGTGGTAGCTTCTCAATAATTTGTCCTGAGTAACCATAAAACACAGAATGGAAATGTAGTATCTCGTTTTGGTAACCAACCCATAATTAATAGTACTGAGGAAAACGTTGTTCAATCTGGATCCAGGCCCAGGGCCAAGGTCATGGAGATACATTAGAAGGCCTTATTCCATATAAGTATGTTAACTTCACACACAAAATACCCACAAAGGAATGGTTCTGCTTGAAGAACCAAGCTTAGCTACTAATAACCCACAACCTATAATAGCAGGGACAGTGGAAAATTTTGAGCTTAACATATTTATAGATTCAGGGAGTGAGGTATCACTAATCTCAAACACATTTTTTAGCTCAATACAGAATAAACAGTGTTTACTGTTATTGCCCGTGATTGGAGTACACATAATTGGGATAATGGGAACAAAAAGTGAACTGTAGTATTAGACATATATTATTTCGTCAAACGCTATTAATAGTAGAGAATATTAATAGAGAAGTATCATTTGGTTTAGATTGGCTGTTAGAGTTGAAAGTCATCTTAAACATTGATGAACATTGAGGAACAAACAACTGAGTGTCAGTGTCTATGATTAACAGCTACAGCACAATTATCACCGAAAATCGATAATGTGAATCAAGTAACACAACAAACTGATATACAAGATAAAGTTAATGAATCTGTAATATTAACTGATCAACAAAGATGAGATTTTGTATAAAATTTTAATGGAGTATGAAGTGGTGTTTTTTCGATTGTCCTGGTAACATCAGCAACTATATCTGTAAGTTCAATATCAAAGATGACACTTCATTCTTTTGCAAACTGTATCCATTACCAGTGAGTTTGAAGAAAGCAGTTTGGGATGAGATTAACAAAATGATTGATAATAATGTTAAAGAATGAACTTCCAGAGTATTGAATAATCCTCTAGTCATGGTGAAGAAAGCTACAGGAGGGGTACGATTAGTCTTAGACGCTCATACATTAAATTGACCAATATAAATGGAGAGAGATTGACCAATTAATACCAACAAATTGTTATCCAAATTTGAAAAGGCGAGATTCTTTAGTATGATTAACTTGACCATGGGATATTGGCAGATAAATTACATCCAGAATCCAAAAAGTATGCAGCCTTCTTATCTGATGCAATATCTTAACATTTTAATGTATTGCCATTTGGACTTAATATCTCTGTGTCCGTATTTATATGTGCATTAGATGAAGCAATAGGAAGAGACTTATTAAAGGATTTGATAATATGCGTAGATGATATCTCAATAATATCAGCTACTTGGGAGGACCATTGTCTAACTTTGTGCAAGACTGAAAAAATTGAAAGAAAAAGGTATTACGGTGAAGCTGTCTAAATCCTTTGCCATGTGCCAAGAACTTAAGTTCTTAGGTCACATTATAGTGGTAAAAGGGATTAGACTGGACCCTGAACACGTAAAAGTTATCAAAGAATGTCCACACCCCAGAAATGTAAGACACTTAAGAGGATTTATAGGTATGGCCGGATACTATTGACAGTATGTATGAGGGCAAGAGTTAAATGACCCAAGAATTTTAAGTTAATTAAGAAAGGGAGTACCGTGCACTTGGGTTCAAGATTCAAATGATGTGTTTGAAAACGTTAAAAGAGTGCTTCTTGAGTCACCCATATTATATCATCAAATTATGGGCAAACCATTCACATTTTTTACAGATGCATCTGATTATGGTGTTCCTGCTGTAATTTTCCAAGGAGAATGTGATCCAAGTAATGCAGAACACAGAACCATAGCTTTTGCTATCCATAGCCTAAATAAGCACGAACTAAATTACACAGCTACTGAAAAGGAACTATTGGCGATTGTGCGGAGTATTCAAAAGTTTCAAACATTAGTATGGGGATCAGAAATCCATATTTATATAGATTATCGAGCTTTATCCTTTCTGAGGAGTAGTCAATTACTACACAGTAGGTTGATGCGACGGATGATTTTCCTACAGGAATACGTTATTAAGACACTATATGTAAAAGGTTCCAAAAATATTGTACCCGATGCTTTTTTGCGGCTACCCATAGGAATGGAAGAAATGAAACATATGGAAGAGCCCAGCATTATTTTTGCCATTAATTTTATGTCGGCATAATATCCAAATGTCATTGTAAAGGAAATGGCTCAAAGAATAACAGGGAATATCCATCATTATCCTTATTTCACAGAAATATTTTCTATGTGTATCTAGAGCTCATTACCTCCTAATCAATTAGGAAAATGGAAAATTATAGGTCATAACTTGTTTTGGAGAGACAGCGTAACATCACAACGTTGGTGCTTATGTATTCCGAAGGTAATGGAAGACAAACTTGTGTGGTATGTTCACACAGGATATGGACCTTTCGGAATAAAAAAATGTACATCCCATTTGAATAAGTTTTATTATTTCAAGAAACTATGTCATAAAATAGCATCATTGATTAGAACCTGTGAAACTTGCCAGAAAGTAAAAGAGAATAATGCTCATGTGAAATAAAAAATGTAATCTATTATTCCTAAGTCATTACACGACCTCACAGCAGAGAATTTTTTTGGACCAATTCCACATGGAAAGGAAGGAGTATCATATATTTTGGTTATCATAGAATGCTGGTCAAAATATGTTAAACTATATCCCATTAAAAGAGCAAATACACAGACAGTTACACACTGTTTACAACAATACTTTCTAGAAGTAGGTAAACCAAAATGGTTTCTTATTGATAATGGACCACAATTTGTAAGTAACAAATTTAGAGAATTCCTAATAGGGAAAAACATTCAACAAGTGTTAGTATCCAATTATGACTCATCATCAGATCCATGTGAATGTGTAATGAAGGAAATTGGAAAATTATGTCATACTTACTGCCATGAAAATCATTCTTCGTGGGCAACGAAAATTAACGACTTTGAACTTATCCTAAATGGATTACCCCATTTATGAACTGGATTGGCAGCTTTAGAAGTTATAGGGAAACCTTTTATAGGAGAACCTCTTATTAAGTGTTTTAATTGGCATGAAAAACCTAGTGTCAATTACGAAGTAAATCAAGAAGTAGTTTCTAAGAAATTAATTGAAAAGGTGCTTCAAAGTGTAAGTAAGTATAACAAAAAGGCTGTGAAACCTCAGTACCAAGTCGATGACCTGGTTCTTATAAAACAACATCTTCACAGCTTGACTCTGAAGAAAGAGTCTCATAAGTTTTTCCAAAATTATGAGGGACCACACCGGGTACAAACGGTTGTCCATCCTAAGATGTTATGTTTAGTAGATCCCACAACTGGATTAGAGAAGGGGAAATAAAAATAAAATGTAAAGGATGTAACAATGTATATCACCCAGGGATGTTAACATTCTGAGTTAACGGACTGAATAACGACCGTCAGATTCTGAGCCGTCTTCGGTGTTTCTTCCAAAATAGTTTTCCTGCACCGAATTCCTTTAAAATCTAGAACTATCCTGTAATCTTATTGATTGGAAAACTGGATATGACTATAAAATAGAGAAAAAATTTAAGAGTATCACAGAAAAAAAGTGATATCTAGAGGAAATTAACTGAGTAGAGTATTATATTTGTGGAAAACATAATATGATGTGACTAGCTGAACAACTGTCATACCTTAGTGTAAACATTTTCTATTTTGTATAGAGTATTTTATACCTTTTATGAGATGTGATATAGATAGGATGGTTTGTATAAATTTTGAAAGGGGTGGGTATTGTAGCTAAAAGCATGATTTACAAGAACAGGTAAATCATGTCTAACACAAAACACACAGCACACCTTTCAAAGAACAATTACAAAGAAGTGTACCTGATGTTTCATCATTTTCCATTTCCAAAGGGTTACTAGGATTTCCTTCAGGGACCTCAAAGTGTGAAAGTGGGACAAGTCCATTCTGTAGGGGACAATTTAACACAAGACCTCCTCCAGCGTCTCACTGAAGTATCTGAGGGGTAGGGATCCTAGGAAAGGGGGGTTAGAAAGGTTTCCTGTCTTTGGGGCTATCTTCTTTCTCTTCTTTGATCCTAGCATTCCCATCAATTTTTTCTTTTCTTGCTTCTCATTTGAGTACCTGTCTATTTTTTCCCCTCTTTTCATATTCACAAACTTCTATTGCTGAAGTCCTTCCTTGTATCCATGTTTACCTGAAACCTAAATCTTATCTTTAGATAAGAAGGCCAAAAAATCAGACTACATGAACACGCCTCCACACATACATAAATATACACTTCTACACAAACATTAAATTACATAAGACGAAGCCTGTCATGATGTGAGAACTGCCAGGTGTTGTAGGGGAAAATGTGTGTACATATGGAAATATGCGCCCATATATAGGAAGCTATGATGGTTTTACATTGAATGTACATAAGAAGAAGTGCACATAAATAAAGAACATGGACAGTTCTAAATAGAGATTAGAAGAGGCACAATGAACTCACACGCAAAGAGAGACAAAAGCATATAAGTTTGTGGAATGAAAATGATACATAATGAACAAGTATAAAGTAGCAATGAGTGATGGATAAATAAAAGTGAGGCACAAGCAAAGAAAGAAAATGAAAGTAGGAGAGGAATTAGTCGTGTTGATCATTAAGAAACATCGGTGTAATAAATACTCTGATGAACTGAAGGATAGTGGGATGTAAATAGTATATGTAGACATAGTATCTGTTGAAAATATAGACATTGAAAGATAGAGAAGGACTCTAGTGAGTAAATGATATATTAAAGAATGAATTTGAGGCTTAAGATATATTTATATCTCTACCAGAAGATATTTAACTATGGTATACATAGAAATGTATGCTAGGGTAATGAACCATGAGGCCTACTCAGAAAGGATAAGGGGGACATACCTTGCATTCACTATGTATAAAGGGCAATCTTACCTATGTGGAGACAGGACAATCTGTGGCCTAAAAAATAGGAATGTTTTGTAAGGGGTGTGTCTACCAGTATGGAAAGAGAAAGTGCTCTCATCAGGTCACCCCACAAGCAAGGCATAGGTGCTTTTCCTAGGAGAAGGGGACATTATCATGAAGAAAGTCATACATTTTATAAGGACTATTCTGGGAAGTGTGAATTCTATGATCGACTAGCATTATTATGTTTCACGGAAATAAATGAGTGTCAGAAGAACACTTTCATTTCATCCAGAGTTCCTCCAAGCTACAAAAATGAAAATAGTATGTACTAGGAAAAATGGAGCACAAAAGATGGGAATAGAAAATAGATTATTCATACGTAATAAACACCTGAAGTTTACAATTGCAAAAAAGGAAGTAAAGAAAAGAAAAAGGGTCCTCACAATTCCTAAATATTAGTAAAGCTGGCTAAAACCATGAGTAAATTTCATGTCTTAGTAACAAAGTAAAATAAGACAAGAGTAGCGAAACACTAAGCAAAAGATTGATCAAGAGAGGACAGATGATTGCCATTGAAAGGAAAGATATGTATATAAACATATGTAAGAAACTGTATATAAACATATGTAAGAAATGTATACTGTTAAGATTTGAAATGTTATTATGAGTGATATTATTTGCTTAATGATTATGTATAAAATATTGCGTGTTCAATCTGAGGTGGGAGGGGTGAGGGAGGGGGGAAGGGGGAGGAGGGGGGCGGATTTGTAGTGATTTGAGAATTTCTGCATAAATTGTAGAACCACACAGCCTTCTACCATCTCAAACACACAATATTCTAGACGTGAGTGTGTAATGGCAGAATCCTACCTACTGAAGGTCACATACACTCCTGGAAATGGAAAAAAGAACACATTGACACCGACGTGTCAGACCCACCATACTTGCTCCGGACACTGCGAGAGGGCTGTACAAGCAATGATCACACGCACGGCATAGCGGACACACCAGGAACCGCGGTGTTGGCCGTCGAATGGCGCTAGCTGCGCAGCATTTGTGCACCGCCGCCGTCAGTGTCAGCCAGTTTGCCGTGGCATACGGAGCTCCATCGCAGTCTTTAACACTGGTAGCATGCCGCGACAGAGTGGACGTGAACCGTATGTGCAGTTGACGGACTTTGAGCGAGGGCGTATAGTGGGCATGCGGGAGGCCGGGTGGACGTACCGCCGAATTGCTCAAAACGTGGGGCGTGAGGTCTCCACAGTACATCGATGTTGTCGCCAGTGGTAGGCGGAAGGTGCACGTGCCCGTCGACCTGGGACCGGACCGCAGCGATGCACGGATGCACGCCAAGACCGTAGGATCCTACGCAGTGCCGTAGGGGACCGCACCGCCACTTCCCAGCAAATTAGGGACACTGTTGCTCCTGGGGTATCGGCGAGGACCATTCGCAACCGACTCCATGAAGCTGGGTTACGGTCCCGCACACCGTTAGGCCATCTTCCGCTCACGCCCCAACATCGTGCAGCCCGCCACCAGTGGTGTCGCGACAGGTGTGAATGGAGGGACGAATGGAGACGTGTTGTCTTCAGCGATGAGAGTCGCTTCTGCCTTGGTGCCAATGATGGTCGTATGCGTGTTTGGCGCCATGCCGGTGAGCGCCACAATCAGGACTGCATACGACCGAAGCACACAGGGCCAACACCCGGCATCATGGTGTGGGGAGCGATCTCCTACACTGGCCGTACACCACTGGTGATCGTCGAGGGGACACTGAATAGTGCACGGTACATCCAAACCGTCATCGAACCCATCGTTCTACCATTCCTAGACCAGGCAAGGGAACTTGCTGTTCCAACAGGACAATGCACGTCCGCATGTATCCCGTGCCACCCAACGTGCTCTAGAAGGTGTAAGTCAACTACCCTGGCCAGCAAGATCTCCGGATCTGTCCCCCATTGAGCATGTTTGGGACTGGATGAATCGTCGTCTCACGCGGTCTGCACATCCAGCACGAACGCTGGTCCAACTGAGGCGCCAGGTGGAAATGGCATGGCAAGCCGTTCCACAGGACTACATCCAGCATCTCTACGAACGTCTCCATGGGAGAATAGCAGCCTGCATTGCTGCGAAAGGTGGATGTACACTGTACTAGTGCCGACATTGTGCATGCTCTGTTGCCTGTGTCTATGTGCCTGTGGTTCTGTCAGTGTGATCATGTGATGTATCTGACCCCAGGAATGTGTCAATAAAGTTTCCCCTTCCTGGGACAATGAATTCACGGTGTTCTTATTTCAATTTCCAGGAGTGTATTTGTGTGTGCAGGTTTAAAATCAGTCACGGGAAGAAAGTAGATGCGGTAGACAAACGGCACCGACAAGTACCTGTCAGGCAATCCATAGATGTTTTAGTGCGTGTGTAAGGAGGAACCATGCAGTTTATATGCAGCTCTGTGCTTACTGGGTCATTGACTATTGTTATTAAAACAAAGACAGTTGAAAAAGAACTCTTGAAAACTCTTGATGTAACCTTGCTATAGGCAATACTTATTTTCTGATTTATGTTAAGAAAAGTTATGGTATCAAAGCCAACTTTCTTTTAACTGGAATTTAATTTGTTTCTGACATTTGACTGTATGAGGGACTTACAAGAAGTTATATATTTATGTTGAAAGTGAGAGTTTTATTGTGTATGAAAGTGAAATACATCATTAATTAATGAAAAGCAAAGTTTGTATGTCTACTTATTTCATAAGTAGAAAGAGTCTAAAAATTCCTGTACCTAGCATTTTTCAATGTAGAAGGAGTGAAGAGGGTTTCCAGCATCGGCTATCCAGTAAAGAAGAGTGGTTGCTAATTCCAAGTAAGTCACCTCATAAAGAAGTGGAAGGTGATTTGTGGGATTAAATCGAAAAAACCGAGATTCACACTCACACTTTAAGTCAGAAATGTCAGAACAGCTATAACTATGGTACTTGTGCAACACAAGAAAATGTTACAGACTAGCTAAAAATAATTGAACATACATGGGATATGGAAATCCATCTATTAGGCATCACACTACCACACAAACTATATTTAATTCATCAGTAGATTAACCTCAGATGGTAACATTAATTTTCCAAAACAGTATTTATGAACACTATGATACATATTTTATTCTCAGTTTGCTATCAGAAACCAGACTCAAAGTTTGTCTAAATACATGTCTACTTTTTGTATAGTCAGAAAGGATGCTACTCAATTTCTTATTTACAAATTTCATGATTCTCTGCATGTTGCGCCAGAGTGGCAGGAAACCAATTATCTATTTTTTTATGTAGAAGGAAATGCAACAGATTTGCACAAGAGTGTATGTTTTAATGTACTTCAGTTATATAACACCAATTTTTTAGTCTTTGATATTCCTAATTATTCGGGGAAATGTCAGAGACAAGATGCATGAATAATCAAAAACATAAATAAGCAAAAGGCCGCGGTGGCCGAGGGTTCTAGGCGCTACAGTCTGGAACAGTGCGACCGCTACGGTGGCAGGTTCAAATCCTGCCTAGGGGCGTGGATGTGTGTGATGTCCTTAGGTTAGTTGGGTTTAAGTAATTCCAAGTTCTAGGTGACTGATGACCTCAGAAGTTAAGTCCCATAGTGCTCAGAGCCATTTGAACCTTAAATAAGCAAGATATTTTCAAACATGTATTCTTTGTTCAGAAGTTTATCCAATTTCTTTGCATTCATACAGTAGGCCTGTTTATTTCTTAAAATAGTATGTTATTTTTGCCTGCTTCTGAGAGGAGATGACAGTTTTTTGCATGGCATTTTATTTTATTTTTTCAGCAATAATGTCTTTGTACTGAAACCCCCTCTGGCCCATATAATCTAGAAGAGTATCTACATACTGAAATGTGGTACAATGACTGAGAAGGTCACTGACTTCATCCCCACTTACACCTTCACTGTTCTCTTCTGTGTTTTGTTGCGAGGCACTGGTCACAGTTTCAGCATCATTCATGTACGGGAAGCTGGGTCTTCAAAACCATTCAAACCCATTGCTAGACTAATTATTTGTGCAGCTGTTACTTCTTCATCAACGAAACCTTGAAAATCACTTTCTTTTAAATGTGGAAGAATTTTCCTCCCTGGTCAAACCAGTGTACGTTGCTTGACTTCCTCCCAGGTATCAGAAATCCCATGTACAACATCTACAATTGTCAAATTCTTCCAGCATACTTCTAGCATTCTCAGTAGACTTACTCGGTAGTGCCATTTTACCAATGGAATTACATCTTGGCCCATTGGCTGTATAATGGCAGTCACATTAAGTGGTAAAAGCTCAGTTACAGTGAGATCACCATCAGATACAAGAATCCTCTCATTAGGGTATAAAGCTGTATTATCAAGCAATAGAACAGCCTTCTGTGGCAATTCTTTCTCTTCTAGAGATCACCAAATTTATGGCACAAAATATATGTGAACCAGTTCTTGAAAATTTCACTATCTGCCGTACTCATTTTTGGTTGCACAGGGAGATTCTTAGCTGCAATATCCTCCTATTATTGGTTTTTTTCTGGTCACTGGCAGGTTGACTTTTTGGTTCCCAGAAGCAGTAGTGTTGCAAAAAAATTCTAACATGTAATATTGATGACATATCCAGGAGCACTACCTTCACTCTTCAAAGCAAAGGTACTCATTGGTAGACATTTTCAATACAAATCACTTTCATCTGCATTATAAATTTGGTTTGGAATGAAATTCTCTTCTTTCACAAATGTTTGGAACTCTTCTAAGTAGGAATTAGCTGCTGTGATGTCTGAACTAAGCTACTCCCCTTGCACAGTAAGTCTGCAAATCCCCTGATGTTTGAATCAGATTAGCCACCCAGATGAGGCATTGAATTCTCCCTCTACCCCTAGAGTTTCATGAAAAAATTCAGCTTTTCCAGCCCACATTGAGCCTGAAAACAATGACACATTGTGATTGTTGTTGGCTAATTCATTGCAAAAGAACAGCATCTAATTCATCAAATATAGATATCTTCATTCTTTGTTGTGCAGATGGTCCAGAACTAGAATGACATTTCCTGACAAAATCCTATATTTTCTGCTTATTCTTTTTAAGATCCTGAACAGTTTTCATTCCAATGCCATACCCAGCACTTAGTTTTGCAACAGTTTCCTCCTTCTCAAATCTTTCAACAAATTCTAATTTTTGTTTTAGTGTCAACATATGTTTCTTTCATTTCTCCATCATCTCCTTAGCAAATTCATTTTTACTTCCTTCATTGATACTGACATAAAATTAATGTTGTTGTTGTTGTTGTTGTTGTTGTCTTCAGTCCTGAGACTGGTTTGATGCAGCTCTCCATGCTACTCTATCCTGTGCAAGCTTCTTCATCTCCCAGTACTCACTGCAACCTACATCCTTCTGAATCTGCTTAGTGTATTCATCTCTTGGTCTCCCTCTACGATTTTTACCCTTTCTCTTCTTGTCCAAACTATTTATTGTCCACGTTTCACTTCCATACATGGCTACACTCCACACAAATACTTTCAGAAACGACTTCCTGACACATAAATCTATACTCGATGTTAACAAATTTCTCTTCTTCAGAAACGCTTTCCTTGCCATTGCCAGTCTACATTTTACATCCTCTCTACTTCGATGATCATCATCAGTTATTTTGCTCCCCAAATAGCAAAACTCCTTTACTACTTTAAGTGTCTCATTTCCTAATCTAATTCCCTCAGCATCGCCTGACTTAATTAGACTACATTCCATTATCCTCGTTTTGCTTTTGTTGATGTTCATCTTATATCCTGCTCTTCCAAGTCCTTTGCTGTCTCTGATAGAATTACGATGTCATCGGCGAACCTCAATGTTTTTATTTCTTCTCCATGGACTTTAATACCTACTCCAATTTTTTCTTTTGTTTCCTTTACTGCTTGCTCAATATACAGATTGAATAACATCAGGGACAGGCTACAACCCTGTCTCACTCCCTTCCCAACCACTGCTTACCTTTCATGCCTCTTGACTCTTATAACTGCTATCTGATTTCTGTACAAATTGTAAATAGCCTTTCGCTCCCTGTATTTTACCCCTGCCACCTTTAGAATTCGAAAGAGAGTATTGCAGTCAACATTGTCAAAAGCTTTCTCTAAGTCCACAAATGTAAGAAATGTAGGTTTGCCTTTCCTTAATCTATTTTCTTAGATAAGTCATAGGGTCAGTATTGTCTCATGTGTTCCAACATTTCTGTGGAATCCAAACTGATCTTCGCTGAGGTCGGCTTCTACCAGCTTTTCCATTCGTCTGTAAAGAATTCGCGTTAGTATTTTGCAGCTGTGACTTATTAAACTGATAGTTCATTAATTTTCACATCTGTCAACACCTGCTTTCTTTGGGATTGGAATTATTATATTCTTCTTGAAGTCTGAGGGTATTTCGCCTGTTTTATACATCTTGCTCACCAGATGGTAGAGTTTCATCAGGACTGGCTCTCCCAAGACCGTCAGTAGTTCCAATGGAATGTTGTCTACTCCCGGGGCCTTGTTTTGACTCAGGTCTGTCAGTGCTCTGTCAAACTCTTCACACAGTATCATATCTCCCATTTCATCTTCATCTACATCCTCTTCCATTTCCATAATATTGTCCTCAAGTACATCGCCCTTGTATAGACCCTCTATATACTCCTTCCACCTTTCTGCTTTCCCTTCTTTGCTTAGAACTGGGTTTCCATCTGAGCTCTTGATATTCATACAAGTGGCTCTCTTTTCTCCAAAGGTCTCTTTAATTTTCCTGTAGGCAGTATACATCTTACCCCTAGTGAGATAAGCCTCTACAACCTTACGTTTGTCCTCTAGCCATCCCTGCTTAGCCAGTTTGAACTTCCTGTCGATCTCATTTTTGAGACGTTTGTATTCCCTTTTGCCTACTTCATTTACTGCATTTTTATATTTTCTCCTTTCATCAATTAAATTCAATATTTCTTCTGTTACCCAAGGATTTCTACTAGCCTTTGTCTTTTTACTTACTTGATCCTCTGCTACCTTCACTACTTCATCCCTCAGAGCTACCCATTCTTTTTCTACTGTATTTCTTTCCCCCATTCCTGGCAATTGTTCCCTTATGCTCTCCCTGAAACTCTGTACAACCTCTGGTTTAGTCAGTTTATCCAGGTCCCATCTCCTTAAATTCCCACCTTTTTGCAGTTTCTTTAGTTTTAATCCACAGTTCATAACCAATAGATTGTGGTCAGTGTCCACATCTGCCCCTGGAAATGTCTTACAATTTAAAACCTGGTTCCTAAATCTCTGTCTTACCATTATATAATCTATCTGATACCTTCTAGTATCTCCAGGGTTCTTTTATGATTCTTGAACCAAGTGTTAGCTATGATTAAGTTATGCTCTGTGCAAAATTCTATTAGACGGCTTCCTCTTTCATTTCTCTCCCTCAATCCATATTCACCCACTATGTTTCCTTCTCTCCCTTTTCCTACTCTTGAATTCCAGTCACCCATGACTGTATGTAGAAGATGCTGGTCAGTAACAATGGAAATGATGCGGTTTCAACAACAGAAATGGCACTTATTGCTACATGGGGGGATTGTTTATTTCTGTTGGTATAGAAAAATATTGCACATTTTTTCATTTTTTTATGCATGTGTCGTCCATAAATGGATAATTCATGCATGAATAATCAGCAGTACACTGCAGTATATTTGCACCATAGTTGTACATAAATATTCACCTTTTGAATAGAAGAAGAAAATGTCAAAATGTATACATGCTGTTGACAGTGATGGAGAAGCAATAGCAATCCCACATCCAGTGTGCTGAAGATGTTGACTTTCAAACCAGATCCTCAAAGAGATCTCCCATGCTACATTTCTCCATATCCCATTCTTCAACCTCGCCTAATAACTAGTTATGAAGGTTTTCTCTCTCTCTCTCTCTCTCTCTCTCTCTCTCTCTCTCTCTCTCTCTCTCCCTCCCTCCCTCCCCCCCTCCCTCCCTCCCCAACCATACACCCAGCTGATCCACTTCTTTTCCTTTTTATCCAATATCAAACCAGATTGGAGCAGCTGAACAACATTCTCCACCAGGCCTATGACTACCTTTTATTGTGCCCTAAAATGAGAAATATTATCCCTCAAATGGTTCCTACCTCTCCCAAACTGACAACCTCCACCCATCTAATATACTAAATAATGTGATCCATTCCAATTGCATATTTACTTAGCGTCCAGTAGCACAAGATCGACACACATTTTCAGGACCCAGGTGTGAGAGCTGTCGTAGGCACCCAACAACATTCCAGTCTGATCACAGGTATATCTTATCCCACATGAAGAAAAGCCATGGCCTGCCATTTACCAACTTCACTGTATGAACTGCATAGCCATTTAAGAGGGCAAGAGCACCAATTAGATGTTCACCATTATGAACTGCCACCAAAACATAATGGGAGAGAGCAAGACTGACCATTTAGTGGTACAACAAGCAGGTCAGTACAGAATCCTCAAGTTCAGTGGCTGCTTCACAGAAAATTAGTGAAGGGAACAACCAAAGAAAAACAATCTATTCAGTCAGGTGTTGGTAAACAATCACCTCACTCAGTTGTAGCTTTATGCATTCATTTTATGGATTGAATTATTCATTTATTCTTTAGAGTGAAACCTTTCTGTGGAAGCAACCAAATGAAAACAGTCAACACCATCTAGCACACTCAGTTCGAGCAGAAGCATTCAGTTGTTTTGCCATAGATAATAAATTACCGTTGACTATACACTGTTGTCGCCTATCATTAGCGTTACTGATGCTCCAGTATTTGCTTTTCATTGAGGGTCAGTAAGTAACTTTTGGTTCAGTTTTATTAATAGTGAATGCTGTGTCTGGATCAGAATGCTGAAATGCTCAGTGATGTTGGAATGGAAGAAATTGTAAGACTGCATAAATTCAATGCAATATATGATATATGCAAGAATGATCCATATTTGGAACTGTATTAATTAAAGAAATTCAAAGAAAAGTAGCAAATAAAGATGAATATTTCTTGTGGAAAAAACTTCCAACAAGGAATGGTATGTGCTTTAAAAGCAAGTCATCAAACAATAAAAAACTGTATCTTTTATGCTTTCTATTTATGTCATCTCAGCATTTACCAAAATTGATTAATCAGTCAGATATGTAAACCAGTGAGAAGAAAGAGAGAGATAGAGCCTCAATTAATTTAAACTAAATGGTAATTTTTCATATATTTAAAGACATGTCTATGGTATATCACCAGTTATTGTCCGCCCCGGTAGCTGAGTGGTCAGCGTGGCAGACTGTCAATTCTAAGGGCCCGGGTTCGATTCCCGGCTGGGTCGGAAATTTTCTCCGCTTAGGGACTGGGTGTTGTGTTGTCCTAATCATCATCATTTCATCACCATCGACACGCAGGTTGCCGAAGTGGCGTCAAATCGAAAGACCTGCACCAGGCGAACGGTCTACCCGACGGGAGGCCCTAGCCACACGACATTTCCATTTTTACCAGTTATTAATCTTTGACACCAATGGATAATTCGTATTTAATGCCAGAAGTATGAAAAATTTGTTTTTAAGTAAAGTGGCACTCCATCTTCAGGCCACAAGTGGCCCATCGGGACCATCCAACTGCTGAATCATCCTCAGTTGAGGATGCGGATAAGGATGGGCATGTGGTCAGCACACTTCTCTCTCGGTTGTTATGATGGTTTGCTTTGACCGGAGCCGCTACTATACGGGCTTGAGTAGCTCCTCAATTGGCATCATGAGGCTGAGTGCACCCCAAAAAATGGCAAAATCACATGGTGGCTGGATGGTCACCCATCCAAATGCCAGCCAGGTCCGACAGCACTTAACTTCGGTGATCTCATGGGAACCGGTGTATCCACTGCAGTAAGGCCATTGCAGTATTTAACTAAAAAAAATTATTTTTAGAAATTTTCTTTTATCCACACCTCATTTAAGTAAGATACTATGTTATTTGTCTCTGAAAGAATTTGATAACTTTAGTCATCGTTCCCGTATAACTGAAAAGGTTGAAAAAGTATGTGAGGTAATTCCCTCAAACCCACAGTGTTTGTGAAGATTAGTTGTATTCAGTCATTTGATTCTAATGAAAAAACCTACTAAACAACACCAAAAAAAAAAAAAAAAAAAAAAAGACTGGCCAATAGGTTACTAACAAATTGGGTTTACTGTTTGCACAACATGGTTGCCCAGCACTACAACCCGTGCCATTTGGATCCTCTGAACACCATATTTCTTGAACTGTGTAAGTGGGAAATGTTTCTCCAAGGCATGCTTTAGTTCCACTCTTCCTGTGGGCTCATTTCTCATTTTACACTTGTCCCAATCAAACTCCCCCCTCTCTCATCCCCCAACACATTCATTACCTTCATTTCATTGTTGTCCCGTCATGTTAGACTTACTCATAGGTGTACAAGTTTATAATCTTCCCCCATACTTAGAGGCCTCCTTATAACTCTTTTCTATCCTGCACCTACCACCAAAAAATTTACCCACTTTTCTAGCATATGCAACACACCTGCACCACTGCCTGTACTAGTGCAAGATATTTTTGGTATTGCATTCTTACCCTAGCCCTTTGTTGCTCTGTCCTCCTTATTTCTTTGATCATCCCTTCATCTTGGTAGTGTTGTTCATCTTGTCTATTCCACTTGATTCAGCCTACAGTCTTCTCAGACCCCAGCAAAAGGACAAATGGATGCTTGTACACACAAGAAGAATTCCAGTTTTGAAACTTCCTGGCAGTTTAAACTGTGGCCTGGTTCATGAGTTGAAACTGGAACCTTTGCTTTCACAGGCAACTGCTCTACCAACTTAGCTATCAGAGGACAATTCACAATCTTCTCCAATAGCCTTACTTCTGTCAGTGCTTCTATCTTCCAAATTCATAGAAGTTCTCCTGGATACCTTGTGTGACTGTTATTCCTGGAAGAAAGAGCTCTGCAGAGAAATGGATTACCCAGAGCCTAGGGGAATGTTTCCAGAATGAATTTTCACTCAACTACTGAAAGTGCACTAAACTTCTTGGAAATTAAAAACTAGGTTCCCATTGGGACTTAACACTGGATTCACCTTTGTGGGCAATTACTGTACCAACAGTGGTTCAGCTTTCAAGTCCCATCCTGAACCCAGTTTCACTCTGCTTCAATGTTCAAATTGGTTCACACTTCACTGTAGAGTGAAAATTCATTCTGAAATAACATTTCTTAGGAGAAATACTATGTTCCAGATTTTTTTAATGTACCTGCTACCATTTAATTCCTAGTTAAGGGCTAGGATCTACTTTACTTCATTTTGATTTATTTTCTGCTGCTTAGGAACTTAAAAGCTGTATTATTAACTGCTATTGTTCCAAGTATTTATTGAATAGGGAGCTATGTCTTCTCATGTGTCCTCGTATCAGGAACAGGTAGCCTGATTTTATATCAGGTTCTCCTGAGCACCAATCCAGAATTTTATCACTTTGCAACATTGCTCTTAACTTTTTACAGTAATATTTGAACCTCTTCTCAAAAGCCAAAGTGCATATACATCATATTTAAATGCCCAAAATGCTTATTTCACTATCAAGCTTCTCATCCCTTATGCATCAATGTCCTTATTCTGTCAGTGGCTATTCAGTGGCTATTCCTGAGCAATATTAAATAACTTACAACCATTAATTTCTTCTATAAATTCTACTTAACTAATGAACTGTAACCTTCCAGATGTTTATTGGCAATTTGGTGCTTGATATTGAAATTACTGTTGATACAGTATATGCTAAAATTATGTAACATAATGGCATTGCTAATAATATAATTTTTCCCCCCCACAAAAAATACAAGTTCTTTAAGAACAAGAATGAAATTTGTTTCATTAAAGAGTTAATTAAATATACCTCAAATACTTCCTGTTTAAATTTTCCACTATGTGACTCTTTAATGGTCAGAGAGTTAAAGAAGGCTAAATTTTTTGCCTTTAATTTATAGACCTAAAGAGACATTTTACTATTTTGACTTTCATTTCACTGTTCATCTTTGCCTGTCTTTCAGCAGATGAACTACTTTTATTGTATCTGTTAATTTATCCACAATGTTTTAAGTATTGTGGATATTTAAATATGAAATAGCATTTAAAGCAATGAAGCTTTGTTTCTTTCCACTCAGCTTCACATTAGTAGCAACAATTAATTTGTAAAGTGATCAGTTTCAGAACATTACAATTCACCACAACACAACACTTACTCCAACATTTACTAGTACATCTAAAATCTTGATTGTATCCATGGCAACCCATCGGGTTAACTCATGTTTTGTACTGGTGCTAAGGCAGTGGCTACCACAACATTCTGAAGGTGCAGACACAAGCTGTCATGATTCAGGTAATCTGCAAGAGTGCCAGCAGTGAGGGCTCAGCTACTAGGTTGCGACACAACCACACATAAAAAGACAGCTCCACCACAGGGCCTGCACATGCCACTGATGGTCATTGCCAGCTGCAGACACCGAGCAACAAACCATGGAGTGGAGATAATTCACTCTCATTTTGCTATAGTATTTGTTTATAGTAACTTGAACTCCAATATCAGGATGAATTGTGTTTGTACCTTGGAGTTGGCCTGGCTTTTTACTCTGGACTTGTATGGTCTATCAGAACTGTATTCACACTAAAATGTTTAGTGTTTTGTGCATGTTCTTATTTGCTTCTCAAAGTAAAACATATAGTGCAATCAGGGCAGCTGAACTTTTAATGCATGTTTCTTACTGATCTGATGCTGACATTCAGTGCATCCTTGGATGTGATGCTTCCAAGTTTGCTCCAGCAGAAGTTGGAAAGCCATTGGCATCTGGAATTACAATAGCAGGAGCACACAGCCATGTTGGACAGAGCAGTGACTAGATTATTGGCAAAACCACAGCAACTGCTGGGCCTTCTATCTCCCTTCTCTGCCTGTTGAGTCTGCAGAGGACTGGGGCCATGCAAAAGCACTCATGGCAACACTCCACCAACTTCCAGGTAATGTAAGATGCTACCATTAAGGCTCTTTTTCACTTTAGGATCTAACCCTGCATGTATAACCTATATTAAATTTGGTTCCTCTCATCTGACAAAATGTGTAGCTTGTTGTCATCTTATTATCGCCAGTGTATGCATGTTATTTCCTTCAGGGTGGAGTATTATCAGGGCAGGAAACAACTTCATCATTCATGTCATACTTGGCCTACAGAATTGTAGGGTCTTAGTCAGAAATGCTGCTTTGTTACATCTCAACATCTGGAGACTTACACTGATACTATGGTTCAGAATGCTATCATTATGTTTTAAGTTTCTTGTCCAGCAGGTCAGTTTGATTTCTGGGTGTATGTGGCCACTGCTGCCTTAGATGACAGCAAGCACTCAAGTCAGCCACATCCTCATAGGCAGAAGCTGTGGCAGTGCAACACACACAGGAACCACAAGCCGCACCAACACATCCATAGTATCTGTTTCCCACAAGCTCTTTCCCTGTGTCCTGCTTATTTTGTTTACCATGGTCGGCCTTACTGCCACCAGATTTGTTCCTCCTGATATCACTTTTAGAAGAAAGGACACATTTTGACAGTATGTCATGCACTGCCCACTTGTGCCACTCTCTTGGGCTCCAAACTGATAGACATTAATGTTACAGTTTCTAACAAGTTGTTCATCAATCACTGTATCAATAGGAATTCACTTCAGCTGCAGGTAGATATGGGTGTCACAGCATCTCTTAGTAATTCTCACACATATCTGTGCCACAGTGCATTGTCTTTGTCTCCTATTACAAGTCATAATATAAAAACAAAAACAATCACTTATTGACAAAATTATTTACTTAGATAGATAAAACATCTACTCACCAAGTGGAGGCATAACTCATACTTAAAATATGGCTATAATTGGCACGTTTTCAAAGCCAATGGCTCCTCCTTCAAGCAATAAGAGGGAAGGGGAAGGAAGAGAGGTGTAGTAAAAGGACTGGAGAGGTCTAGGAAAAGGTGCAGATTTTGCGAAAGTCACCCAGAACCGTGGGTCAGGGGATACTTACTGTATGGGATGAGAAGGAAAGGCTCTCCTTCTCTCTTTTACGTGTATGTTCTCCTGCCGCTTGGTGAGTAGATTTTTTTATTATCTAATTAAATATAGTCATAATATAAGCTACAAAAGACAAAAAATCCTGATTCTTAGACAATCTATGGAAGACATGGCATACAAGTCAGTAGTCCATCCATTTATCTATGTTGTGGTGGGCAGTAATTTTATAGAAAACTTGTTTGGCTTGAATGTTTCTATGATGTTTGTGTTCATAGTTGCCAATCAAGTTAACCCAGTTAATGACCAAATGCAGCCGAGTTTAGCAAGGCTAAGGATTTTACTGCTCATGTCACCCTTAAATCTTTGGCACAGCCTGGGTTTTCTTGGGCCGGACTAGTGCCACTGGCACTCCAAAATCAAGCAAAGGAGGAACTCAACATGTTGAGAGCTTTGGATGTGATTGATCCTGTTTTGTCCAGCCAGTGGACTACTTTCCTGGCAAACTTCATCTATGTGGCAATTTTAAAGTGACATTTAATGCACAGGCTGTGATCAACATGTAACCCATCCCACCTCCAGTGAACTGGTGATAAGACTGGCAGGGAGATAATATTTTTTGCACATGGATTTATCAGAGACATTATCTGGAGCTCCAACTTGATGTAGAATATCAGGAGTTACTTGTTGTCAACAGCCTGTATGGTCTCTACAGTTATAAATGGTTAGTTTTTGGGGTAACAAGAGCTCCAGCTATTTTTCAATGTTTTTAGAGGCAGCTCACACAACATACTCCCTGTTGTATCAACTATATTGGCAGTACTGTGGTCGCTGAGAGTCATCTGTGGATCCTTTGGCTTCTGTTTCAAACTCTGCAGCATGCAGGTCTCAAGGCAATCTGGATAATTTTCAATGTTTCCAATCTTCTGCTGAATATCTCAGACATGTCATCTCCATGTGGGGGATACAGACAATGAACAGCTGCATCACTGCCACTTATTCTCTACATTGAGCCACTAACACGAAGAAGCTCCATGCTTTTCTGGGTATAGTTGCATATTATCATAAATTCATCCCACAAGCAGCTACAACTGTGCATCCTTTCAATCAGTTACTGAAGAAGAGCGCACTATTCATTTTGCAGCTGCTTGTGACCCGGCATTCATGACTTTGAAGGATCGTCTTTATTTGGCCCCTTGTTTCACCATGTTTCAGCCAGCTGACCAGTATCTTTGGCTACTGATGTGTCTCACTTTTGGCTGTAGACTGCACTGGCCCATTGCAATCATGGCAGTTCGGAGCAGTTTATAACATACACCTCCAAGATGCTCAATATGGTGCAACAAAATTATTTCCAAATTGAGAAAGAGGACCTTACTATTATTTATGCAACCAAGAAGTTTCATGAGTTTTTATATGGTATGAAATTTCATCTTGTCATGCTCACAAGCTATTAATCTCTCTCTTCAGCCCTACTGCACATCTTCTGGATAAGACATCCCACAGACTACAACAGGGTCAGTTCATCAGCCATTACCATTATGAGATTCACTTGATCCCATCGCTCCAATGTGGACAAACTCTATTGTCTGCCTATTGGTCCCTAACATGGCCTCTGCCAGGAGGAAATACTCCACTTTTGTTTTGATAAAGATACTCAGAAGACTGTGGATGGCTTTCCTATTTCAACATTTCATATTGCTCTTGCTATCAGCAAAGATCCTGTTGTCTGACAGGTGCAGCAACATGTACAGTGAGAACAGTCTGACTGACTTGCACCCCAGATGTCAGAAAACATCTATAATTATTTTGTGTTGCACCACAGACCAACTATCATCACTGGCAGACCTTGTTGACAGTGGAACACTTCCTGCCTGGGTGGTCATTCTCCCTTCTCTCTGATGGGATGTCCTTTGGTTCTTGCACTGGGTGCATCAGTGATGAAGATACTTCCTTGCTTCTACATCTACTGACCGGGTGCCAGCCAGAAAACTGAGCACTTAATTGCTGTGTGTGCAGAGAATGCCAGGCTGTCTCGGTGCCAATGTTATTACCAAGTCAGCACCCACCCAGCTATGTGGCTGCTTCCATGGATACTTTGTGAGTCCCTTCTTAAGTGAAGTTTGGTTCCTCATCATTGATGCTTACACCACTTCCCATACACTGTAGTTGGTGCTCTATGAAGACAGACTCTACTGTGCATGCCATCACCTAGATCTTCTCCCCTTGAAGACCTTCCCCACACCCTGGTGATGGATAAGGGGACATAGTTCACCTCCCATATCTTTCACGACTTTTGTTTGTGTCATGGCATACACGACATCAGAGAAACCCTGTTACACCCATGGTCCAATGTGGAGGTAGAATGCCTTGTACAGACCTTCAGGCAGGATGCTGATGAAGAAGTACATCAGGGATGCCCCAAGAGAAGTGGTGCTTTCTCAATTTCTAAGTTCTTAAAGATCCACTCCTTTTGGGGTTAAGAGCCCAGCAGAGTTGGTGCACAGGTGCCAGACATGCAGAGTGCTACACCTCCTGCTGCTGGCTCTTCACCCACTTCATGCACCTCAGTCACTGCAATACACACCTGTTACCAACATCTGGACATATATAAGGGGCGTTCAAAAAGAAATAAGTCGGAGGCATAATTATAGAAACCAGTACCTGTATGTTAGAAGTATTGACCCTGGCTGTTGAGACACTTGTCCCACTGTGACACAAGGTGGTGAACGGATGTCTCATAAAATTCCCGGGGCTGCGATGTTAGCCAGTTCCTCAAGTACAGCTGGATCTCGTCATTCGAGGTGAATTGTTTGACCTTCAGAGCTTTTTTAAGGGAACCAAAAATGGCATCATCACAGGGAGAGAGGTCTAGACTGTTTGGAGGGTGGCTGTGGACCTCCCATTTGAATTTCTGCAGGAATGCCATGGCTGTATTGCCCATATGGGGTTTTGGGCTGTCATAAAGCAGAATGACCCCACAAGTGAGATTGCCTGGTCGTTTTGATTGGATCACTTGGTGAAGGATGGTCAAGGTTTGCAAGTAATATTGGGCAATCACTGTTGCAGAAAGTGAATTAAAAGGGAGCCATTTTTGGTCCCCTTAAAAAGGCTCTGAGGGGCCAATTCACCTTGGACGACGACATTCAGCTGTGCATGTGGTACTGGTTAACATTGCAGCCCCGGGAATCTTATGAGAATGCCATTCACCACCTTGTGTCATAGTGGCACAGTGGGACAAGTGTCTCAACAGCCAGGGTCAATACTCCAAACATACAGATACTGGTTTCTGTAATTATGCCTCCAGTTCATTTCTTTTTGAATGACCCTTATATGTTTGCTCTCTGCATTCGTTTGATTCTGGTGGTATCCACAGCCAGCACAGTTTTGGTGAGTCTTCACTGTGCAGATCAGTGACAATCTGGTGGCCCACCACTGCAACAAATTATGTCTGTGGGTGGGGAACTAGCCTCCACTGTCCCTGCATACCCCTCCCATGCTTGCCTACATTTTGAAACCAAGTTTTCCATCCTTGCCGCCAATTCTCCAGGTGCATCTTCTTTCCCTAATCCAGCATCCTGCACTAAGCTTGTCCTTGCCTGTTGGCCTTCTCATCTGTTGTCTTTTCAGCCTCTTCCTCCTCCCCACCTCCCCCGCCCCTTCCCATAGGACCATCAGGAGCTAGCGGTAGATAAGATCCATAAGTGGGCAGAGCTGAGAGATGAACTGCAAGAATTGCCCCTACAAGGTCATGTTCCAACACCTGAGGAGCCAGATGTCCACATGACACCCATTTCAGTGTCAGCATCCTAGGTGGCTGGTATCACACTGTACGGCAGTTGGCTGCAGTGTACTCATCATTACCAAGAATGCTACCAGCCCTGTGTTCCAATGGCAGCAGACAGGGAGCTGCTGCCCATACCATGGGTGGCAGTCTCCAATGCTCAGGAGGCCATGTATGTTGCTTTCTTACATATCACACAGTAGCCTTCCGTGTGGCAGAGGGGTTCTGGGGTTGCACCAACCCACGGTGCCCACCCTCCTCCCCAAAGGGAGAGGACTGTTGTAACCCATCATGTTAGCAGTTGTTTTGTACCAGCAACACTGACATGGCTGGCACAAAATTTCACAAGGTACAGACACAAGCCATCATGATTCAACTCCCTTGCCCCAGTGCCAGTAGGCACAGGGCCGGCCACCACATGGTGGCCACATGGCACACATCAGAAGACAGCCACCAGCAGCCAGGGTCACCTCAAGATACTGAGTAACAAACTAGCTTCTCATAACCCCACACTCGAGTGGACTCTCAGATTTTGCTGTTTTACTTGCCCATAGTAACTTCACTCTCATGATGAATTGCATTTTTATGTTGGACTCAACCTGGCTTTGTAATCTGAGTGTGTATGGGCTATCGGAACTGTGTTTATATAAAATAATTTAGAACTTCATGCATGATTTATTTGTATCTGGAATTACAACAGCATAAGCAGAACTTCAGTTTGAATACTGTGATAGTGTGTCTTGGCTAAGCTACCAAAGAAAATAAAGGCCACATATATTTGTATTTTGAGTAGACATAAACAGATTACAAAATATACTTTGAAACCTGTATGTACTGTGAGATACTGAGAGAACTGTATATGCACCAACCAGTCTTTTTCAATATTTAAGGTAAGCAGGCACATTCCAGTGGTGAAATTCCACATTTTTATGGATCCATCACGAGCTCCTGTTAGCAAAAGTTGCCAATCAGGACTGTATGTGGCTGCAGTTATTTGTACAGTATGAATCTCTCCAAATTTTAGATAATGGTGGGCATTTTGTATTAACAGGAGTCTCTTTCCAATCCATGGGTCCCAAACCATAATACTCGAATCTTGACCAACTGTAATCAGCTGAAATAGTATGAAATAAATTTTGTAATTCAGCATAATTTTTTCCTTTTTGTTCAAGATTTCACTAATATAAAAACATCCAATTAGTTATTACAAGACATTTGAAAAAGTACAAGCATTTAGTGTATAAAAGAAACCCAAAACAATACATAGTTGAAATAAAAAGGAGGTAACAGTGTGACAAAGCTTTCAGATTTGTGTTATTTTAAGAAGATGTGCAAATGAGCAGTTGTCTTAGACAGGAAAGGTATGGTGAATTTTAAAGGGGATACAAGTACATAGAGATGAAGGATAGAGAGAGAAAAGGTCAGCTGTGGTTGGTGATAGGAATACAGGAATACCCAGAGAGAGCTCATCCAAATGCAGACAAAAGTACTTGTTTGATCAATGAAGTTATGGAACAGCAATATCTCAGACCAATGATCACACATCATCACGGGAAGCAGCTATGACTATATGTTGTCTCACATTTCTCATTATTTTAAGTATACCAGTACTTTTTTCCATTTCTTTCTCCCCTTCTGCCCAACATCAAAAGCTGGACTGAAATGACATACAAAATTGTTGCAGTGAGAATAATTGTGTAAACAGAAAAAGGAAATCAATTCTGTTTCTCTTTGTGGTAGAGGGACTGTGTTGAAAGGAAATTAGTCACAGAATAAACCTGTATTGCTAATTCAAGAACTACAAAATGATACCTACATTCAATTATAATCTAATGCACAGTTCAGAAATAAAGTATTACGTAAGTCTTGTAACAAAGAACTTTGTACTGCTTGTAACATTCCTACAGAATCAACTAAGCATGCAAGAACTGGACTTTGGCATTTGTTACACCATAAGCCAGGATAACAAATTGTGTAATACACCATAAGCAAACTGCATTAAAATTACTTGGGTCAGTGGATGACATTCAGCATTAATTTCAGGAAGCTGGGCTACAGCACTCACTGACATGTGGTGGCTTTATGGTGAGTGTTTACTCAATTGGATAGTGTCCCTGATGGTAAAGTCAACTAATAATACATAATATTCTATAACAAGTTGTATTTTCACAATGTAATGATATTCCACTATGAGCAAACAGCCACAAGGCATTGATTTTGAGCACAAATATAATCTGCAGCCAACTGGCAGACATGGTGAGTCTGTGGAAGTTTAGTACCATACTGGATGTCTTCCCAAGGACTTGGAAACTTTCCAGGTCTGAATTACCATGAGGAGTTGCCACTGTATGGCTACTAATGGCTACCAGCATTAACAAAGTGGCTGGGAAAGAAGATATTCCTGAAGCCATCTGTGGTCAGCTTCTACCCTCATGCTGTGTGGTATCTAAGATCTCTGAACATGGAAGCCTTGGTTATCCATATGCCTGTTATCCATAATCAACTCTGAAGTAAAAAATAAAGATTCCTAGAACTCAATTAGATGACATGTCAGTTTCCCAAGACTTAAAGTTGACGCATTTTTAAATGTTAAGTGTTCTGAGGGACTGTGGTTTCAGGTGTGGCATCATGAGATATTTTTATGAAAAATGAGGCCCAGAAACGTCACCAAATATTGCAAACTCAGAATGGAGTTTCTCATTATCAATGCAAGTGGACTATCCATGTTTGCTGAATGATGTAAGTCTCTGTGGACCATTTGCTGCTGGCAGCTTGAGTTCTTTGCATGCAGACCAGTCTTTCAGTCTCTTTAATGTCAGTTGCTACTGATGTGTTGCTGTTGCTGGTTTGGAGGATGAAGAAAATACAGTAAAATTCTCCACCAATGAAGAGCATTGTTACAGTTACTCTAACATAGAAATTACTTTGTTATTAGTGAAAAAGAGGAAGGTGACAGCACACTTCCTAGTGAAATGTCATTCTCAAGCTCAAACTGAGTTCATACAAGTTTTCTTCCACAGCAGAAATATCAGCATCACTTAAAGGACCACATAAAAATAGGTAGTTTTCCCCAAATACCCCAATGATGGAGTCTCCAAACGGTGTAAGAGGTCTTTATTGATACTGTATAGAAAATCCCACTATGTAGCCATCTCTAGTAGAACTATGTTATCAGTCTTGGTATAATATTTTTTGAATTTATACTGAAAACGACTAATGAACTCCCTACAGGTGAGAACCTAGATAAGGAAACACTTCATCACCTGGGATCTCCTGCTTACTAGGTAGTTACATTAACCAGTGCACCATCTGAATGCAGTATTTATCGCAAATGCACAGACTATCTTGACAATCTCCCTGGCTGACCCACACTACCTTCTAGTGCCACCTATCTGCAGTCCCGGTCTGTGTCCTCCATGCTCACTAATTTTATATTCCCAAAGGGGCCAAAGTCATGCATTTGCAATAAACACTATGTCCAGATGGCACAGTGGTTAATAAAATTTCCTAGTAAGGAGGAGATCCTGGGTTTGAGTCCCAGTATGACACACATTTTCGCCTGTTGCTGCTGATTCCACATAAAGTTCTGATGCAGCTGATATCATCTTATCAGTTCCTTCCCTTCCCTTTCCTTTCCTTTCTACCCCACCACCTGCAGTTTACATAAAAAGTTTGATCTTTTCCTGGTTGCAAAAGATGAATTTGGAATACATCCCTCCAAGGGTCAGAGAAGTTTCCTGTCTCCCGTATACAGTTGAAAAGTCCAATAAGGATTTCTTCTATATTCTCAACATGATTCTACAATATTTTGTAGTGCACATTACTTGGACTAGGTGTTATGTCAAAGGCCACAGACAACACTCAATTTAGCTTTGTCACAGAGAAGGGGCAGTTGTAAAGTTTCTCAATGTGGTGAAGACTGCAGTTGCACTCAGTATGGTGAGTGGTGATGATAACAGGCCAGAGAGCCCAATAGCAACACTGCAGGCAGGCCAGCCGAAGTGGCCGAGCGGTTCTAGGCACTTCAGTCTGGAACTGCGTGACTGCTACGGGTGCAGGTTCGAATCCTGCCTCAGGCATGGATGTGTGTGATGTCCTTAGGTTAGTTAGGTTTAAGTAGTTCTAAGTTCTAGGGGACTGATGACCTATGATGTTAAGTCCCATAGTGCTCAGAGCCTTTTGAACCATTTGAATTGCTGGCAGTAAACAATGTTTTATTCAACTTTGGTACTTGCTTTGTTGTGGTTCAGAAAGGCTAAACACGCCACACTTTGTTGACCCTGGCCACCATTCACTTAAGAGTGGCAGCTTATGTCCCGGTGAGAGGTTGCTATATAAGTGTCCTGAGTTGCTGATGGCAGGCCATGGGGCAGCTGGTGGCTCCTATAAGCCACCGACTTGATGTTGGCAGACCACTAGTTCTCCAGCAGCGATGGCACCTGGAGCCGCCCCACATGCGTTCACCTCAGCAGTGTGTGAAGACTGCTGTGCATGGGATTCCATTTGCTGCCATCTGGCATGAGTTGGGCAGGAGCTGGCACTGAGTAATTAAGCCCCGTGGGGATCTCAGTGCTGATGGCAGCAGGCACAGATGGTAGGTTTTTGATGCCATTGCACTAGGTCCTGTGAGGAACACACTGCAGGCAGCACCTGGTGCAGCCTCATCCTGAACCCATGGCTACAGCTCGTAACGCCCAGTCATCTTGCTTTCTGGCATAGCCCTGAGTTCATGGTGGTGCTGCTGTATTCTAATGGAAGGAAGTGCAACAGCCTCAAAATTCTGACACATTTATATTGCTGTGAAGTGCATTTGTTTCACTAAACCTGGCACCAAGTCATGTTGCTCACAATAAGAGACTTGCCCTGGTGTGGTGACGTCAATCCAACTGCTGTCATTATTACTGCTGCATGGTAGAGTTTTCCACTGAGTGTGGCTAGCCACATCTCACAATCCCCTTACATGCATGTTATCTTGACCTGTATGTTGGCAAATTGTGACCACAAGCCTGTGGCTGCTAATGCAGTGCTCCTAGTGGCTTTCTCACTCCTTCTTTTTTACTTTTGCTAAAAGACTGGGTATTGACACTACACTGTCCCCAACCATGGAGGAGAGCCTGCCCTTTGCATCTCAGTTATTAACTGATATGCAATTACTATATTTATCTTATACCTTATAAATCTATTTTCCATCCTTCACTATGGGAAACCTTTCTACAAGAACTCAAGTTATCCCTGGATCAGGTTTATGCACAGCTCATCATTTCAGATACAAAAAAAGTAGAAAGAGCAAAATCATAGTCACTGTGGTACACAGAACTGAAACACTCAGGGTCATTGTTACCTGATGTCTACCATCCTGATGTTGATCCACATGCTCAACAACTGTGATCTGCAGTAATCTGCCCTTTATGCACAGCTGTCATCTGAGCTTGTGAATGGTCTGGCTTGGTTCCCAGGTGTCATTTAGGATAGAGGTGTTTTGTTTGAAGGACATCTCCGCAACCAGTGGGCTGTATGCTTTATATACTGAAAATTTATTTACCGTTGCTGTTGTCAGCTACATTTAAAACTGTGACATCTCTAGATGTTTGTCTGGCAAATAGAGCTACAACTATGTTACATTTAACAGACTAACTGTCATCATTGAATGTTGTAAAAGAAATGTACATCCTGTATGTCACATATAATTCCATTGATGACCAGTCCACAGTCTTCTAATTCCACATGTCTTATTCCCATGAGCTTTTATTGCTTGTGGTAACTAGCAACCATTACTATACCATTTTAAATGGAGTACACCCAACACAAACCAGTTCTCTGAAAATATGGCTTTGGTTCCATCACCATTTTTTGGCATGGACATCACTCTGCTTTCCCCCTAGCAATTGTATGATGCCTGTGCTTCCACTCAGTCTAACCTCATGAGTTGGGCATATCATGACAACCCCACTTTTGATATTGCTCAAGCTCATCATTCGTTCTTACTATGTGTACTTTGTACTCAAATTCACTGAGTTTTAGGGACCATCTTGTCAGTATACAGGATTGGTCCTTCAGATTTAATAACCACTTCAAAGCAGCATGGTTCATTGCTACCTTGAACTTCCTTCTATACAGGAAACATTGAATTACTCTGTACACCAAGCTCAGAATCTCTCTCTCCACTTACTATTACAGTTACAGTTACAGGTACAACTGTAGAATGTTTCTACATCGCTCTGTTCAACTTGATGCAAAGCCAATTAAACATTCTTGACCATCAACCTCTTGCCTCAGAGCACACCCAAGTGCATGGTTTGATGCATCATATCACAATATAAACTCCTTCTGAATGTCCAAGAACACCAACAATGGACTTGATATTAAGAACTTCTTTAATCTGAGAAACATTCCTTAACATACTTCTGACCACACAAAATAAATACCCTTCTTCAACAACTACATAACTGATCATGCAATATCTTCAAACTCCTTCATGAACTTTCTATAATAATTTGTTAGACCCAGAAAAGATTTAACACCTTGTTTGTTCCTGTCACTGGAAAATCTTTCACAGATTGCACTAATATAGGATCAGTTCTTATATCGTCCATACTAATTACATGGCCTAAATAGCTGACTTCTTATAGTGCAAAGTGACATTACTCAGTATTTAGAATCAAATGAGCTTCCCTGTCATTGCCTATGCTACTGCTTATCTCTCGAAAAGATGATTATGTCATCGAAATACACCAGACATTGACACAGCTTTAGTACTCTGTCCAATAAATTCTGAAATATTGCTGGTGCATTTTTTAACCCAAATGGCATCCTCCTGTACTGACAGTGTGCCCAAGGTGGTGAAAATACAGTTTTTACTCAATCCGCAGGAGTCACTTCTAACTATTTTATCCCTTCTTCAGGTCCCATGTTTAGAATTGGGTAGGCATCTGCTTTAATTCTACCATTAAATGGTGGCAGTCACAACAGAATCAGTATTTATTTGAATTGTCCACAGACTAATATGATACAATTACAATTCCATCCCCCTCCCCCACATTTTTCCATTATACTGCCAGCCAATTGTTGATTAATAAATTCCTCCAGTATTGATTGCAGCATATACCAGTGCTTCACTCCCTGTCAGAATCCTGCGTTGCATTACTGGTGTGGTAGGCAATGACCTTCATGAAAAATAAAATAACATAAAAAAACAGATCTTGAAATTCTAGTAACAGGTCCTCCTCCTGTGTCATTTCCATTTCCTTCAAATGCCTGAATTTTTCACAAAATGCAGTTGTAGCAGCATTCTGTGCTCTTTCACAAGCTATACTTCCTGTGCAGCAATCTTCCTCATCTGGAATTTCCAATGTAGCCAAAATTGTTGCCTTCAAAAACTTGACCTCTCTGGTGTCAAAATTATCCATATTGGTGGGTACTACCTTGCCTTCATCTCACTCTTGTACATTTATAACACTATGTCAAACTATGCAGTGCATGCAGTACCTCACTATTCTCCAGCTGTTCCACTGTACACAACATATCACTTGAGAAATCGAGTTCCAGATTCACCCATAGTGACTTTCCTGTGCCATTCGATGAACAGTCATGTGAATGAAGTATTAATATCAGTGTTTGCAGTTTACCTGGATTGTCCTGTACACTAGAAGCTCCTCATGACTGATGAACATTGACAGCTTCCTCTAGCTGGAATGTCTTCTCGATAAGTTCCACTATACAACACTGAATGTCAGTTACGGCATGATAATGCAGAAAGTCTAACCTCAGAATCATGCTGTAACCCTTGAGTACATGAGACACCACTTCCACACTTTGCCTACACTTAGTAGTTTCAAACAAATAATTCATTGCTATTAATCCTAATGGGTGTATACCACTTTCCTGTGCTCCGAGCAATTAGTATCTCAAACCAGTTAACTCTGTTGCGGCCACTGACACATCACCCCTGAGACCAACAAAACGTTATATTTCCTACCACCTATTACACCCACTATGACACATTCCACCTCTGCATTCATTTTCAGTGCATTATCTTTACTGGGAACTCCTGCTGGCAACTCTAAGTTTCCTCTTAAGTTTAATGTGTATTTTCTACAGCCCAGACCGCCCATACCACTAGCCCTATTGAATCATTGGGAGTCCCCACCATCCCTACTACCCCTCTGCGGGCAGTAGCAATGCCTCTGCATATGCCCTGAATGTTCAAAATTAAAAGATATGCCACTCAACATGAGCATATTTCTCCAATTCCCCACACCTGTTGACATCAGATTCCTCATACTCCAGTGCTATGCTAACTGCTGTATGGAAGTCCTCAGGCACCGAATGTGCACTCTTCCAGACATCTCTGGTATTAAACCTCTTAGGAAAGCATTAAGCACATGTCCATAGCTTCCTGTAGCAACACCTTGTTTACCTTTTTACTCTGTGTTAACTTATAAGTGTTTACATCAAATTTCCTGATTCTGTATGCAAACCTTCAACTGCCTTACTAGGCCACTTGGAAACTATGCTCAAACATTTAAAGAAAAACTGTGTGCTGTTCTGTTTCCTACATCTTTGTCCTAATCCACATATGAGTTGATAAAAATGCTATGTCTTGTGCAGAACATCTGCGCACTGTACAATCGATTTTGCTTCTCCTCGCTATCTGTAATAACTGCTTATTTGGCAAACCCCCTAAGCCAGCTGATGACCTGAGATCCCCCACAAATGCTAACACATCCTCAGGAGACCCACCAGAACAGGGAGAAAAAAGGCTAGCATCAGCTGAATACACTCCTCCGCCTCTTCATATTTCTCTGCTAGTTTATTTGAAAAAAATATTTATTCACCCTTAATTGAGCTACCTGATTCACCTATGATAGTATAGCCTTCTCTCTCATGACACCTTGTGCGTCTAATTTTGCCATTGCCTCACTATTACTCATTTGCATAACTCAGAATTAATAATCCAAAAACAACACAGAAATAATAATCCAAGAATAACACAGATTGAACACTCCAAGGCTACCTGTTCTGCCAACCCACTTCTCTTGCCTAATCATGAGCTATCTGGACTCACTTCACTACCTGACCATTTCCCCAAGATGATTACATGTACAGGGCTATTACAAATGATTGAAGCGATTTCATAAATTCACTGTAGCTCCATTCATTGACATATGGTCACGACACACTACAGATACGTAGAAAAACTCATAAAGTTTTGTTCGGCTGAAGCCACACTTCAGGTTTCTGCCGCCAGAGCGCTCGAGAGCACAGTGAGACAAAATAGCGACAGGAGCTGAGAAAGCGTATGTCGTGCTTGACTCACATCAGTCAGTCATAACAGTGCAACGACACTTCAGGACAAAGTTCAACAAAAATCCACCAACTGCTAACTCCATTTGGCGATGGTATGCGCAGTTTAAAGCTTCTGGATGCCTCTGTAAGGGGAAATCAACGGGTCAGCCTGCAGTGAGCGAAGAAACGGTTGAACGCGTGCGGGCAAGTTTCGCGCGTAGCCCGCGGAAGTCGACGAATAAAGCAAGCGGGGAGCTAAATGTACCACAGCCGATGGTTTGGAAAATCTTACGGAAAAGGCTACAGCAGAAGCCTTACCATTTACAATTGCTACAAGCCCTGACACCCGATGACAAAGTCAAGCGCTTTGAATTTTCGGCGCGGTTGCAACAGCTCATGGAAGAGGATGCGTTCAGTGCGAAACTTGTTTTCAGTGATGAATCAACATTTTTTCTTAATGGTGAAGTGAACAGACACAATGAGCCAGAACTGCGAGCTTGCATCAACGATGCTTTTGAACTCATTGATGGGGACACGCTGCGCCAAGTGTGGGAGGAACTTGATTATCAGCTTGATGTCTGCCGAGTCACTAAAGGGGCACATGTCGAACGTTTGTGAATGCCTAAAAAAACTTTTTGAGTTTGTGTATGTGTGTGCAAAGCATTGTGAAAATATCTCAAATAATAAAGTTATTGTAGAGCTGTGAAATCGCTTCAGTCATTTGTAATAACCCTGTAAAGCAGACAACTGCTACTGACATGGCACAAGGGGCAGAATGCCCAAGCAAACTTCACTGTGTACAGTGCACAGGTTCTATCCAGTCGTCTCTGTAATTACTCTTATATTGTGTTAAGTTCACTGGTTCTTCTGGTTTTACAAAAGTAACTCTGTTATTATCACACACCCCACTCCTCAACTGTATGACTGTCACCATAAAAGAAAAGCAATATTCTCACTCACCCCAAATGATAATATTGTAGGTTGTGACATGCAATCACACACACTCCACTGCTGACTGGGTGGACAGCGACTCTCCTGTGACCACTCTGAAGAGCACAGTTGCACTCGGTGAGGTAAATGGTGGTGGTGACAGGAGTGGGTTGGATTGTTTGGGGGAGGAGACCAGACAGTGAGGTCATCAGTCTCATTGGATCAGGGAAGGATGGGAAAGGAATTTGGTTGTGCCCTTTCAAAGAAACCATCCCAGCATTTACCCGGAGTGATTTAGGGAAACCACAGAAAACCTAAATCAGGATGGCCAGACATGGGTTTGAACTGTCGTCCTCCCAAATGCGAGTCCAGTGTGCTAGGCACAGCACCACCTTGTTCGGTCATGGTGACAAGCCAGGGGGCCTCATGGAAACAATGCTGACAGTAAAAACGAAATGAAGTGATTGTGTGGCACTGTTGGCTCCAAGGCCCCATCTGGAGAAGTTTGGCTGCTGGGTGTAAGTCTTATTTCAGGTGAGTCCACAATGGGTGACTTGCACATCGATGGTGATGAAATGGTGATGTGGACAACACAACACTTGTAGTGCCCCCAGAATTTTATGAAAGTCTGAAGACACTTGTGTTCCAACCGTTTCAAACACGTGTTATTTTAAAACAGGGCGTAAGGATGAGCATGGGATATTGCACCCATTTATTGTTTGTGCAGGCAAAACTGGAAGGGAGAAAATTCGTCAGTGCTGGCAAGTGTTCATCACGACCTGCCAAGAATAAACACATACAGCCTGGAAGACCCGTGGCCAGCTGCAAAAAGTAATTTAGCTCTGTGCTGTTGAAAAACAAATGGAGTGACTCAAGATAGTGACTGTTTAATAGACTGCTGCTGAGAGTACATGGACTGGATGTGGATAGTCAGCCACAATATAAGCTTATATATTAATTGTGTTCAAAAATGTGTAATTAACTGATCTTGGGTGCCCAGTAATGTGTGGGCTTACATCATAAAGTTTACTTGTTTTTTTGTACAAAGTGGAAATAAATATATTCTAGTGCATTGAATGATATTCCACAAGTAGCGTATTTTTTAAATAAGAAGAGAGAGAATAAGAGAGTGAAAATTTCCCCTTCCTAGCAGTGAAATCTTCAGTGAAGCAACCGGTGCTAGCAGAAGACATCGGCGCTGCAAGAAAGCAGAACCAGTATTCTTCAACAAGTAATCTGTGTAGAGGGAGCTTAACATTACACCGGGCCACCACACACTCAGACCATGGGTGGAGAAAATCTCCAACCCAGCTGGGAATCAAACCCAGGCCTGTTGCATGGTAGGCAAGCATGTTACTAGTCAGCTAAGCTGATAGACTTGCTGACAGTAAAGTATGCTTTAGTCCACTTTGGAAACTACTTCATCATGTCTCAGTGAGGCAAAACCTGCATCACTCTGTTGACCCTGGTTGATGCTTATTATGTATGAGCTTTCATCCTGGTGAGATGACGCTGTGTAGGTGCCTTACATTGCTAACAGGAGGCCCATGGATGGCCTGTAGACTCCATAGGCCACAGGCTTTATGCCAGCAGCATGCTACTCCTCCACTGGCAATGGGGCCTTAAGTAGCCCTCAGCCCTGCACATGTTCACAATAGTGGACATGGAGAACTCAGTGCTGGCAGCAGCCAGCATGGATGGCAGGTTGGCTTTGCTGGGGCAGTAAGTACCTTGAGGAACTAGGAGTTGGTGGCAACAGGCACAGCCCAGTCTTGAACCTATGGCTGCTGCTGGCAATGCCCATTTGTCTCAATGTCCAGCATGCCCCTGGTGTCATGGTGGTGCTGCTGCTGGACTTTGGCAAAAGGGAGTGCATCTTCCTCAAAATTCAGACATATTTATATTACTCTGAGGCATATTTGTTTCACTAAAACCTGTCACCTAGTCATGTAACTCATAACAAGAGACTTTCCCTAGTGTAGTGGCATTAACCTGTCTGCTACAGTCATTACTGCTGTGTGGTGCAGTTTTCTGCTGAGTGGAGCTGGTCTCACAATTCCCTTATGTGCATGTTATTCTGACCCAAATGCTGCCACACTACAGCCACTAGCCTGCAGCTACTAATGGAATACTTCATGGTGGCTCCCTCACTATGTCTGTTACTTTTGCTAGAAGATTGGATAGCAACACTACAGTTGGAAAAGGAGTTGTCATCCCCCACCTGCTCCTATTGGTTATATAGTTATGTTATAATGACATGCTGGATCCAGGGTGATGGTAGCCATCACTACTTCTTGTTACTTTTGCTAAAAGACTGGATAGTAATACTACAATAGGAAAAGGAGTTGTCATCCTACACTTGCTCCCCTTGGCTATACTTATGTGATAACAAAATGCTGGATCCAGGGTGACGGTAGCCATCACTTTTGCAAAATGCTTCCCTATCTGGGGTATGCCTCCTGCACTGGTCAGAAGAGTAGCGTTAATCATTAAAACAGTAACTTGGCGTTTCCATCATGCCCAAAAATCCTTTTGATGGTCTCCCATGCCTTTATGGACATTAGAAGATGACATCATTGTGCTGATTTCTGGCATGATTGTGTTCTGGCCACGATTGTTAAGGTCGATATTGACCTCGCCAGAGATACTCGGGCAGTGAGTTGGTGGCAAGTGACCCTCTGGCAATGAGGATGTGTTCAGTATCATTTTTTCTCCAGCAGGAGAATCTACTCATGAGATAAAAATTTAGGTCAGGTATAATGAATCTCATATCGGGGAATGGTTTTAGTCTGAAGATGCTGTAGTCAAACTGTCAAAAATGTCACAGAGAAATGTAAACAGTGGTTCTCTCTCACATGTTTGAACTAGTTTGTCAGAAACAATATACAATGCAGAACTCATGAGAATAATAATGAAAGAAAATAAATTCCTAGCATATTGGAAGAATTGTTTGTATTATCAGTGACAGTATAAATGTACATACAATATTCTAGTAAACTGATGAATTATTTTACATTTATTATTTTTTAAAAATATAATATACTTAAATTCCAAACTGAAAATGCAAACATTATATTTTTATAGAACTTACAATCTTAAAAAGTTCATTGTATAATGCATTTGTCACAGGTTTTGTGTGTGTGAACCCATCAGTCTGTGTCAAATCAATTTCTTCACGACATACAACAATAGCTAGTTTCATGCTGGCAACCAACAAGTTGCGATTAATGGGATTGTAGAAAGACACTGCTGGAGTGAGCTCTCCAAGTTCTGGAGTAATACCGACATATGTCTGTAACATCAGAATTTGTTAGTTACACTTTGTCATTCTATTAAATGTATTCTCAATCAATAGCTAACTGCCACTCAGTTACAAAGATCAAGTGAGTACAAATATAGACACTTGTTTAACAGAATTCATAATCCAAATTTAACAACTACTGCTATTTGAACTCTCACTATGAGTGCAGTTATAGTTATTTGTCTTTAGAAACAGTGTTTTAAAGCTTCTTTCTTGTATTACATGTATAGCTATGGCATTGAATACAGATTGCCTTTTCCAGAATGAAAGGTCACCTTAATTTGCATTAATTTGACTTTTAATGGGCCAGCAAAACTAAGATGCAATATCTTTAACTACAAAAATGTTAACTAGTTCCAAGTTAAGTAAATCATATTCATGATGAGCAATATAATGTGTAATGTATCAACTGAACAAAGGCTTTTAGAGACAATAAAATAAATTATAAATATTTCTATTGTTACATGCTGGATATTTGCAGTTTTGTAACTACCTAAGCATTTCTATTCAAGAATTCCTCTGGTATTATAATAAGAGCTATTGAGGAGAAACATTTTTTTAAATCTGTGTTTGAACACAATTGTCCTGTGTGTCAGAAATTTTATTTCCCTGGGCAGATTATGAAAGAGTTTTAATGCTATGTTTTTCAGTCGCCCTGGTGCCAAAGTTACATTTAGCAGAGTGTGGTGCATGCCATTTTTGTTGTTAATATTATATTAATGAATACATTTATTGAACTCAAACATCAACAGATGGTTGGCAACAAATTTCATCAGTGAATAAATGTACTGTTGTGATACTGTTCACATTCTTAATTGCTTAAAAAGATTCCTGCAAGATGTATGTATGTGATTCCCATTATAATTAGTTTTGTAACATTCTTCGTCAATACACTATATCAAGGAGTCTTCTCAGAATCAGACCTATTTCAATTCTCATCCCAGATACAACATGAAAGGCAGGAGTGAGTTTATGCAGAAACAAATGTAGACGTAATGTTTACTACATTCATGACAATATTTAATGTAAAATTAAACATAGCATTGTTTTGGAACTTCAGAAAAATGTATGGGGACCAGAAGTATTAAAAATTCCTCTGAAACTCTAAGCTATCTAACAGCCATCAAAACAGTCAGACTGATCCAGCTTCCTCAGAATTTTACAAAGATTACAGAAGAACTTATAGAAAGGTATTGACATCTGCAAAAAAAACTTACAAACAGTGAAACATTGCTCAAGGCAGATAACAAAAGCAAAGCAATCCAGACAGGAGACAGCAACTTTGGACAGAAACATCTGGAAACACACATCAAAATGAAAGATGTTCAAATCAGCAACACAAAGGAACTAGTAAACTTTACAAATGAGTACTTAAGTGGCACTGCTAAAAAACTGCAAGAGAAATTTCCAGACACATAAGTTCTACACCACCAGGACCAGCCACCACACTGAATGGTGGTCTTTCCAAGAACAAAGAAACAGGTGGTGCAGGTAATACATCAATTGAATAATTAAAAATCCACAGGGTAAAATGAGATCCCAGTAAGTGTCATTAACAAATGTATAAAAAAACATGAAAACCCCATTAACAATCATAATTAATGAATATTTCAGATATGGCTGCTTTCCTGAAACCTGAAAGAAGCAAAAGTAATACCAATACAAATATTCATGGAAAACCACAGACTAGTTTCTTTGTTATCTTGCATTGCAAACTCAACAGAAACCACAGTGAAAAGTAGACTAATAAAGTACTTAAATAAATACAATCTTCTCTGCAATGAACAGTTCAGTTTCAGGCCCACAAGAGGTACACAGTCAGCTACAGCACAGTTTGCTAAGGTAATATTCAAAGCACTGGACTAGGGCAAGAATGCAACAGGTATTTTCTATTAATTTATTTATTTATTTCGGATGTATCAAAGTCATTTGATACAATTGGCCACTGAATTTTATTTCATGAATTAGAACTATTAGGAATGAGGGGTATGGGACAGAACTGATTTAAGTTATATGTGGAACTGGGTGTAAAGAGTTGAAATCTCACATATTTCTAAGAGAATAGAAGTAAAAGATCTGAGATGTATTAATATAGGCATCCCCAGGGAGTACTGATTTCCCACAGAGGGTCAGGTGAGGAGAAGAAATATTATATGCTGATGACAGCACTGTAGTGATTATAGACGAAAATTCAACTCAGTTAACAGAAAAATCCAATGAAGCTCTCAGAGATGTTCACATCTTGTCATGAAAGAGAAGAGTAATTTTATATGTGAAAAAGCCAAACCAGATAAACTTCCAACTGAAGAAAAAGCCCAATGATACCACACTGAAGGTGGACCATGATGTATGAGATTGAGTATATGATACCAAATTCTCAGGGATGGATGTATATTGGCAACTGAAATGCGCAGAAGTGAATCATTCCACCTGTCTGCAATATTTCATGCCTCAAAGTAGCCTACTTTGGATATATGCATTCAGTCCTCAGTTATGTGATAGTGCTTTGGAGGAAAAGTGCTAGGAACACACAAAATATTTTCAACAAACAGAGAAGAGCTGTAAGAATAGCAACAAATAGTAATAACAGGGAACACTGTAAAGAAGTATTCAAAAACTAGAAACTGACAGTTCTGTGTGAATGCACCTATCACAACATAACATATGTAAGAAAAAATCTTAATCTTCACTCCACGAACAGCACAATACATGACCATGGAACCAAATCCAGAGGTTGTTTACATCTAAACTAAATAAACAAGTAAAATCTTAAAATAGTGTATTATACCATGGAATAAAATTGTACAATAGGCCACCACAAGAAATAAAAGATTGAAATAATCCCTGCACCTTGAGCCAAAGCCTGAAAGAATATTTACAATTTTACTATAGATAGTAACTTAATGTTCATAGGCATTGTGCTATGTAACAATTTATGACATGATTAGAAAAGCAGAACTAAGAACAACTGAAATAACTATAGATAGTGACTTAATTGTACTATGTGACAATTTATAATTTCATTAGAAAAATAAAAATAAGTAAATACCATAAGAGAAATGTTTCTTTTATTAATATATATTGTGCAAATATTTAATGACATCCATACAATGTACTGTGTTCTACAGATGAGAAAAAGCAAATAATAAATCAATCATTCAATCAACATGGTAGGAGAGCTTCTGTGAAGCTTGGAAGGTAGGAGATGAGGTACTGGCGGAATTAAAGATGTGAGGATGGGGTGTGAGTCATGCTTGGGTAGCTCAGTAGGTAGAACGCTTGCCCATGAAAGGCAAAGGTCCCGAGTGTGAGTCTTGGTCCGGCACACAGTTTTAATCTGCCAGTAAGTTTCAACAAGAGTGGATGTTTTTATGGTTTTTACAAAACTGGATGAGCTGAGTTTCCTCAAACTTTGAAGTGCACTTTTACAATAATGCATGTATCATCTGGCAAAAGGACTACTTTTGTGTGAGGTTCAAATAAAATTATCTTTTGTGTGCTGTTTTGAAGTTACAAATGGTATAAATGCAATGTAATGATGTTCCACCAGAGGTGCTATATTAAATATATATTTGTATTTATTACTACCAGTTTTAGACATGGCTTGCTCTCAAGAACGCCATTTGAAAATCAGCCATGCTTGAAATCAATAACAATAAATAAAAAAATATGTATAAAAACTGCTCTAGTGGAATATCGTCATAATGCATTTTATGTAAAATGATACACCATTAGCATAGAGCAAGAATAGTACTGTGCCCATGATCTTATCCTGTGGATTAGAACTAAATTAAGGAAGTGATAAAGCATGCATTCCACAAAAACGTATTCTCTTAGAATAATATGAATTGCTTAACTGAATCCAAAGGAATAGGTTTTAACTAGTTAAAATGAACATCACCATCAGTATTAAAAATCCTTATATCAGTAATTTACAAATTAAAACAAATGTACAATACATAAAAGTAAATGAAAATTGTTTTGACCTTTACCAGTCAAACAAAGGCAACTAACAGAATAAGAAAGGATGAAACTGATTTCTCAGACATTGGCTACTGCAGGAATAACAACAAAATTAAATCATGACTGATAAATTCAGTGATTACTCATTAATTTGATTACTTATTAACATTGTCAGTGATTACTAGAGTTGTTAATAAACATTGAATTTAGATGAATTTTATTCAGTCTCAGCTCTCTAAAATGTGACAATTCTGGCTATGACAGTGTTTCTAGTCGTGTGTTGAAAGTCTATGTCTATTCAATAAGAAAAAGTAGTGTACCTATGAATGCAGTCAATGATTCAAAGCATATTTCCTAGCAAATATGCAGTAGTAGCACCATATCTAAAAAATTGAAGTAAGCGTATCATCTCTAATAACAGATCCATTTCAATTCTTCTATTCCTTATATTTGTTTTTAAATACATGAAATATATAAGATGATGAAATGGTGAACACATTTTGGATCAGAACTCATTAATTGCCTCTCAGTTGGTCTTTCATAAGAGTTCACTGCAAAGAAAGTCATAAAATATTTAACAAAATAAATCCTGGTAAAGGTAAATAAGAAAAAAAAAATCATGTGGATATTTTCTGTGATATTGTCAACACCTTTGAATGTTGTAAACACAAACAATTTTCCTTTTTCTCACACAGTTTATTGTTAAGCATTACCTCCCACTATAGTCCTCTTCAGTTCACAAAATACTTCGCCTGGTACCAAGTGAGGTGGTGCAATGGCTAGCACACTGGGCTTGCATTTGAGAGGATGATAGTTCAATCCTGCATCCGGTCATCCTGATTTAGGTTTTCCATGATTTTCCTAAATTGCTTCAGGGAAATGTCGGGATGGTTGCTCTGAAAAGGCATGACCGGATGGGACCAATGGCCTCGCTGTCTGGTCTCCTCCCCCTTCAATCCAACCATCTTCACCTGGTCTCTCCATCTTGTCTGTGCTCTTTCAAATAGCCTATTCCAGATTATGTCCATTCCACAGCTCTTCTTGGTAGTCTTTCTTGTCCCATACTTTTGAAATGGTCAAACCATTTCAGATTATCTCTTTACTAGTTTCTTTTAGGGAATTGATCTAAAGTGTGCTTTGTATTGTTTCAGTCTTTATTCTTTCTCTTCTTATCTTACCCAGGAATACAGTGATATGAGAATTTTCAGATTCCATTCACATATAGAATACAGGCAAAATGATTATTAAATACCTCTGCATGCACAATGAGTAGTCTAATCTCATCTTGGCTGTCTCTACTGAAAAGGTATGTAAGAGAATGTAGTATACTGGATAAGTACACTGAAGCACCAAATAAGCTGGTACATATTCAAATACAGAAATATGTAAACAGTCAGAATATGGCACTGTGATTGGCACCTCCTATATAAGACAACAAGTGTCTGGCACAGTTATCAGATCAGTTACTGCTGCCACAATGGCAGGTTATCAAGTGAGTTTGAACATTGTGTTACATATGGCACATGAGTGATGGGATGCAGCATCTCTGAGGTAGCGATGTAGTGGGGATTTTCATGTACGACCATTTCATGAATGTACCACGAATATTAGGAATCAAGTACAACATCAAACCTCCAACATCGCTGGAAAAAGATCCTGCAAGAATGGGACCAATGATGACTGAAGAGAATCATTCAACCTGACAGAAGTGCAACCCAATTGCAGATTGCAGCATATTTCAATGTTGGGACATCAACAAGTGTCAGCATGTGAACCATTCAATGAAACATCACTGATGTGGGCTTTCGGATCCAAAGGCCCACTTAAATACCCTTGATGACTGCATAGCACAAAGCTTTACACCTCAAGTGGGGCCATAAACACTAATGTTGGACTGTTGATGACTGGAAAAATGTTGCCTAATCGGACGAGGCTCATTTCAAATTGTATCAAGCAGATGGGCGTGTATGTGTATGAAGACAATCTCATGAATCGATGGACCGTGCATGTCAGTAGGGGACTGTTCAAGCTGGTAGAGGCTCTGTAATGGTGTAGGGCTTGTGCAGTAGGAGTGGTGTGTGACCCCTGATATGTCTAGATATGACTCCGGCAGGTGACAGATATGTAACCATCCTGCCTGATCACCAGCATCCATTCATTTCCATTGTAGATTCTGATGGACTTGGGCAATTCCAGCAGGACAATGACTCACAGCTTTATTTCTGTCAGTACCTCGACTCTATCTACCGGGGCATGAGCCGTGCTTGGGTAGCTCAGATGGTAGAGCACTTGCCCGCGATAGGCAAAGGTCCTGAGTTTGAGTGTTGGTCCGGCACACAGTTTTAATCTGCCAGGAAGTTCTGATCTTTCATTGTTCACATACACTGACTGTTGCCTGTTATTTAGGTATGACTTAACCAAATTAAGTGATTTGTCTGCAATTCCATAATATTCTAATTTTTTTACAATTTTCTCATGTGATACCGAATCAAATGCTTTGCTTAAGTCTATGAGTGTTGCACAGGTGGTCAGTTTCCTTTCAAAAGTGTTGTGAATTTCAGTTATCAGGCATTCAATAGCTTTTATGGTTGATTTATTAGTTCTAAATCCAAATTTGCTGTCATTAAGTAATTTATTGCTCTTAAAATACATTTAAATCTGTGTGTGTGAGCAGTTCTCTAGGATTTTGGTGAGTATAGGGACAATTGATATTGGTCTATAGTTATCTGGCATTTCTCTGTCACCCTTTTTGTATATGGGGAGTATAACAGTAATTTTAAGGCAGTCAGGGAAAATGCCATCATCAAGGATTTTATTTGCAAGGTAGAGTAGAGGAGTTCTCATTTCCTTAATTATAGCTTTTATTACAGAGTTACTGTATCCATTGCAGTCTTCTGTTCTACAGTTGTTCAACTTGTTTACAGAGTTATTTATATCTGTAGCAGTTTTTCTACTCCAAAGCTTAAAAGCTTCCACATCAGTTAAATCATCACTTTTTGGTAACTGGGTATTTACTGAATTTATGAAGTGTTTGTTAAGAGTGTTGCAATTAAGTGGGTTACTGAATTCTTCTTTCCCCATGTTTATCTCACTTTCGACTATGTTCCAGGCAGCTTTACATTTAATATATGCTCCTCATTTGCTTTCATTTTTGCTGCTTTAATTTAAGATTTGTATATTTTTCTCAAGTTTATATATCTATTCTTGTTTTCTTGATTGCCTTCAATTTTGTCCTTCAGCATGAGTAGAAGGATTCTACTTTTATTGAGGTACAGGGTGTACCACTTTTTTGTGTGTTGTAGTTTATGCATATTGCTACAGTTACATCTCTTAGTACTAAGAGGGTTACTGTCTAATGTATTTTTTATATTGCAAAGGAATGCAGAAAAGCTTCTGATTTATTAGGAATGTATTGTTTGAAGCTGCAACAACCTCTGAATGCTTCTAGTTTCTCTTCAGTAGTAATAAACTCACCAATAGTATAACGAATCACGCAGTTTTTCACAAATGCAACCCTCTTAATAGCTGCCAACTTATCTGACTCATATTCCTAGTTTCTTTATCATCAAATCCAGTACACCTGTGAAGCAATAAAACCTCTTGTAACTCATGCAGGATCTCACACCAACCATTCCTGTTCCAGCATTTGACCAAAGTTCCATTACATTTGTGTGTTTTCCACCTTTGAGGCCAATCAAATGAAGAATGCTTAATACAGCACAAATTTCATGACGATCTATCACCTTAGCATCCCTATCTCTAGAATAATTTTTTTCTGGCCTTTTTCTGTGAATGTATACATTTGTACAACACACAGTTTCATCTATCATATCAATACCGATGACTTTATGGAATGATTCAATTTCTTCTACAATACCTTGTGCTACCATTTTAGGGCCTGGAAAAATCTTGATAATACAAGGGTTGAGACTTAAACAGTGGCAACTATTTATTCACGACCGATACAAAAGAGTTATATGTTTGCACCTGTTACTGTCCATCAAATTAGTCACCAGTGTTGTATAGAAACCATTGCTACCAATGTGGAAGGCATGGTATACCATTAGCAGAGCCTGTTCTGTTGATGGTGCGAATGGAGCAGTCTAAAGTTATGGTGATTCTCGTGTATAACAGTAATAGTGTTATCCTAATGCATCATGTTCCTCCATGACAGACCATCAGTCCACAGAATTACTGTTCATTTTTGGAGCATCACTTGTGACCAGCTTTGTGAAAGAAGTAGCGACACTTTCTGCGCAACCCACTCATCATTTTGCATGACAATGCACGAGCGCATACAGCACAAGCTGTGGCTGCTCTGTTCAGTCGATGGAACTGGGTAGTACTGTACCATCCACCATACTCCCTTGACTTAAGTCCATGCAACTTTGATTTGATTCTGGAGATGAAGGAACCACTTAGTGGCATTCACTTCAGAACTGTTCCAGAGATTCAACAGACAATAGACTTCTCCATTCAAACTGTCAATAGAATAGACTCTGCTAACAGTATACTATGCCTTCCACATCGCTGGCAACGGGTTCTATACAATGCTGGTGACTACTTTGAAGGACAGTAACAGGTGCAAACATGTAACTCTTTTGTATCAGTTGTGAACAAATAGTTGCCACTATTTAAGTTCCAACCCTCGTACTTTTTGCTGGTATACATGATGCCTGCTTATGCATAACAGGTTTTCATCTATTTTATTTGTTTGTCCTTATCAATAAATATATTGTCTTTATTATCTAAGGAAGATAACCTTTAATCGCATTCAATTTCAGAGTCACCATCATGATCACTTGATAATATTACTTCATCTTTTCCATCAGAAAGCAATTCATCAATATATCCACTATCATCTTCTTCCTTGTAAATTAGTGTGGTTTCAGGTGCCTGAGACTGCAGTCATGTGTGAGAGTTGTGTTTGCATGAGTGTGTGTGTGTGTGTGTGGATGTGTGTGTGTGTGTGTGTGTGTGTGTGTGTGTGTGTGTGTGTGTGTGTGTATGTGTGTGTGTGTGTGTGATCTATTTTTGGCAACGGCCTTACTGGCCAAAAGCTTTACTTATTTGTGACAATCTTTTTGTTGTGCATGTCTGCAACTCAGCATCTCTATAATATGGTGAGTGGTAAATTTCCTTTTCATAATACCGATATCTCCAAAAAAATAACAATTCTGCGGGAGGGGGGGATAAGAGATGAATAGGATACACCTGCTTTGTTACACTTTCTGTGTGTATGTTCAGTATACCCCACTAGACACATTTGGTATTGGTCGAACATATATTCTAGGTTGAGTCAAATGATTATTTTTCAAGCAATCTCCATTTTAGACTCACTGCATTTTGCTAGGATCATACTAATGAATTAAAGTCTGCCAACTGCTTTACCTACAAATAAGCCTATGTGATCATTCGATTGCATATCTTTACAAACTACCAAACCCAGAGATTTGTAAGGGTCAGCTGATTCCAATTGTGAACTCATTGGTACAGAAAATGATGGTTTAATATTTTGTAAAGTGCACAGTTTTACATTTATGAACAGTTAAAGTCATTCCAATCCCAGGAGCGGAAAGACTTACCTTAGGGGGAAAAAAAGGACAGGTATACACTTGCACACATACACATATCCATCAGCACATACACAGACACAGGCAGACATATCCTGCCTTAACAGCTAAATGAATTTCATTCAGCAACTCTCTATCCATTGCCATACAGTCATCACTGTTACTCTAGAGGTTTCTTTACAGTGACTGTACATCATGTTGGTTAGCTCCCATCATTGACTGTTCTACTGGATATATATTTATCCAGTGCATGGTCAACTGTTCCTTTTAACTCACACCAAAGTCCTTCTATGCACTCGTATGCACAATTAAAAATTCTGTGTCCCTCTTTGAGGTATGACAGGATCGCCTCTTTATCTAGCTTACTGAACATGTAAATGTTCCACTTGTTTTGGTTATAATTTTTACTTCAGTAATCATTGTCACTGTAACTGCCTGATGGTCAATGATAACAGTTTCCATGTAGACTTTCTGAAAGAGGACAGCCATATTTGTTACCGTTATATCTAATATGTGTTTATCATGAATGGTTATCAGAACTAGTAGATCCAAGTAGGTTTTAGAGCAAGCACTTTGTATCATTGTGCAGGATTTATTGTCTTGTCCATCACTTACAAAACTATAACTATCCCATCTGATTGTTGTTGGATTACACTGAGATGATAAAAAGTCATGAGATAACAATATGCATATATACAGATAGTAGTAGTATCATGTACACAATGTATAAAAGGGTAGTTCATTTCAATGCAGAATGGTAGTTGGAGCTGTATGCATGGAACTTCCATTTCATAAATTGTTAGGGAATATTCTGAGAGCCACTGTCTCAAGAGTGTGCCAAGAATACCAATTTTCAGGTATTTCTTCTCATCACAGACAATGCAGTCTCTCACCACAGACAACACAGTGGCTGATGGTCTTGTCTTAATGACCGAGAGTGGTTCTATTTGTATAGAGTTGCCAGTGCTAACAGATAAGCAACACTGAATGAAATAACTGCAGAAATAACTGTGGGCAGTGCAACGAACACATCCACTAAAACAGTGTAGAAAAATATGGCACTAATGGGCTATGGCAGCAGATGACTGATAAGGGTGACTTGGCTAACAGCACATCAGCTGCAGCACCTCTCCTCAGCTTGTCGCCATATTCATTTGGAACCTAGATGATTAGAAAACAATGTTGTCAGTGCTAACAGACAAGCAACAGTATGTGAAGTAGCTCCAGAAATCAATGTGCAATGTATGACAAACATATCTATTGGAGAGTGCAGAGAAATTTGGCATTAATGGGCTATGGCAGCAGATGACTGGTGCAAGGGCCTTTGCTAACTGTCTGACATTGCCTGCAGTGGCTCTCCTGGGCTTGTGACAATATCAGTTGGACCCTTCATGACTCAAAAACTGTAGCCTATTCAGATGAGGCCTGATTTCAGTTGGTGAGAGCTGATGGAAGCGTTTAAATGTGGCACACACCCCATGATAAGATGGATTCAAATTGTCAACAAGGCACTGTGCAAGCTGGTGGTTGCTCCATAATGGTGTAGGCTGTGTTTACATAGTATGGACTGGGTCCTCTGGTTCAACGGAACTTACCATTGACTAGAAATGGTTATATGATATTGCATTGCTTGTGTTATTCTGAATTACAGTGCACAGTTCCTTTGGACATGCATGGCACTGTGGTGACTGCAGTCATTATGAGGCACATTGAGTGTATTCACAGATGCATATATTGACTATCATGAGCTGTAGAATGGAATGATGATGATGAAAATTGGTGCCAGACTGTGGTGCTCATCGTGAGCAGTAGCCTTACCATTTGGATGTCCAAGCACGACTCACTCCCAGACCCTAACTTCCATGTGTCTACATTTAATGTATTTCATAATGGCTGTAGGCAGCCCAGTACCACCTTTGCATCATAATTCAGAAAGAAAGAGGCACTGCATTGTCACATTTATGGGCTGACACAACACAAGCAACTTTCAAGTAAAATGTCTCACCAGTTCAGGGAGATACATAATGGATGTATGAGTACAGTTTGTAGACACATGGAAGACAACATATTCTAACGTTTTTGACACCAATTTAAAGCTTGAAGTAGATGAACAAACTTCCCACTTCTTCTATACGAGATGAATTACTTGAGATTCACAGCCAATCTTCTTGGATGGCTAGCTGGCTGCAGGAAAACTCTCTTGACTTCTTCTCCACAGAATGATGCTAGGTACAGGAATATTTAAGCCTCTCTCTCTTCTTGTGAAATAAATAGATACATGAACTTCACTTTTCATGAACCAATGATCTATTTGGACCCCATACAGAAAAAAGTTCTTACTTTTCACATACATATATGACTTTCAGTAAATCACTTGTTCTGTCCAACGTCAGAAACAAATTTAATTAATTTATAAAAGAGTTGGCTTAATAACCATGACTCTACTTCACATGAACCATAAAAATGGTCTTGCCTCTAACAAGGCTGGATTAAGAGTTCTCAAGCTTACTTTTTCAACTGTTCTTCTTTCACATAACAATTGTCAATGACATAATAGGCACAGAGCTGCATAAAAACTCCATGATTCTTCCTCTAAGACATCTATGAATTGCCTGACAAGTACTTGTCAGGGCCATTTGACTGCTGTGTCTACTTTCTTCTCATGACTGACTTTAAACCTCCACACACAAACATGTGACACACTGTAGGTAGGATTTTACCATTCCACACTTGTGTCTAGAATATCATGTGTTCGAGATGGTAGAAGGCTGAGTGGTTCTAGTATATACACAGAAATTCTCAAATCACTACAATATCAAAGTTTGGGCCCGACCATGAGTCACGCAAGGATAGTGAAATGGTAAGGTGTCTACTCATGACAAGCAGGAAATCTGGGTTCAAGTCCTGGTCTGGTACAAATTTTCATTATTGTCATTCCAGTCTGCTGCTGTTGGTTGTCCATATTCACAACTGTGAATACATTTAATGGAAATGGTTGTGTTCAGCTACTTGTAGACCATTTGCAGCCTTGTCTTCATATTACCCAACAAGACTTCAGGCCACAATTGTTGTTGCTTGGTTTGAAGAAGATTCTGGACCAGCTGAGCAAATGATTGGGCTACCCAGATTGTTTGCATGAATCTGACTGAACATTTATGGAACATAATCAAGAGGTCAGTTTATGCACAAAACCCTGCACCTGCATCACTTTTGCAGAGCTGTCATTTTTACTCTGGTGGCTCATTTGGAAGGGTGTCCAGTGTGGTTACAGCCATACAGTGGGAATAGTAGTTGAAGTGAGTTCCCTGGGACATTTCAATTTGCAAATCATTAGGAAATTCGATATTTCAAGATCCACAGTGTCAAGAGTGAACTGAGAAAAAAAAATTTCATCTTTATCTCTCACCATGGACAACACAGTCGCCAACAACCTTTATGTAATCACTGAGAGTGGCTCATTTGTGGAGAGTTGTCAGTGCCAACAGATGAGCCACACTGCACGAAATAACTGCAGAAATCAATGTTGACTGTGCAAGAAACATATCCATTAACCCAGTGCAGCAAATTTTGGCATTAATCGACTATGGCAGCAGACAACTGATGTGACTGCTTTTACTAACAGCATGACCTTGCCTGCAGTGCATCTCCTTGGCTTGTGATCATATTGTTTTGACCCTTGATGAATGGAAAACCATAGCCTGGTCAGATAACTCATGATTTCAGCTGGTAAGAGCTGATGGTTGTGTTCTAGTGTGGCACAGATCTCACAAAGCCATGGACCTAAGTTGTCAACAAGGCAATGTGCAAGCTGGTGGTGGCTCCATAGAGGTGTAGACTGTTTTTGCATGGAATGGTCTAAGTCTTTTGATCCAACTTAAACAGTAATTGACTGGAATTTTTTTATGTTTGGGTACTTGGAGAACATTTGCAGCCATTTGTAGAATTCATGTGCCCAAACAACAATCAAGTTTTTATGGACAATAATGACCCATGTCACTGGGCCACAGTTGTATGTGATTAGTTTGAAGAACACACTGGACAGTTTGAGTGAATGATTGGAGCATGCAATTCAACCATTATGAATCCCATCAAACTTTTGTGGGACATAATCAGAAAGTCACTTTGTACACAAAATCTTGGACCATTGACACTGTAGCTGTCACTGTCAAATGTAGCAGCAGAGGAATTTTGGATGTGGATGGAAACTGTCAGGGTGAACCATATGAAAACTCAGTCATGATCTTCAAGTGTTTTATTATTCCCAGCTACAGTGCCGCCTTCCTCACTGACTGAATCACAGGGTCCCACGATGCCAAGGATGCCACTTTACTATCTGCAAAACAGCTTGGTGTGAAATGGCTACCTCAGTAACCCATGCAATTTACTGTGGTGTGCCAGCCATGTACAGCTGCAGTGTTTTAACGGTGTCAGGATGCATCAGCAGCTGACTCAGCAACCTCCATCACCGTTGCTTCAGGGCCGCTCACTGGGGAGCCACAGGGTGACCTGTTGTGTGCTTCTTCACCGTCATGGTCAAGATCATGACAACAACAAGTGCCCGTGATCCGACAGCCAAATCTGTCAATCTACAGCCCTCCCCTCGGGATGCCTCCAGCGTGTGTTGGGAGCCAACAACATAGCCTGCAGTAGCAATCCATCAAGTGGCCCGCTGCTAGCTGGCTACGGGTCCCACATTGGCCTCAGAGGGTCGAACCAGCGACCCGGCGTGGACTGGAATGCTAATGCCCCATCTGCTGCTGCATGTAGTCAGTCGTGTGACACGCTCCACCATCCAGGAGAGATGCCACACTTGAATCCACCTTGTTAGAAAACCGGCACCTATTTATATGTGGCTGTGTGCCCCTGTTTAGCTAACATGCCATTCTGAGTCATGTACTCAGAACACCTAGGTTGCGCCAGCGCGTCCCTTCTGCCCATAAATTACACCATGCAAACTGCTGCGTTTACTCTTGTCAGCAGTTTGATGGTCCTGTGGCCTCCATTCTACTTCCTATCAACAGGCCCACGTCTGGCTGTAACTAGTGCGCTCAGAAATATTGCACCGGATCTAACTTTCCTGTCTTAAAAGGTGGTGCCACTACATTATTCCACCCTGGGTTGACCTCTAACTACTCTTAAACTTGTTTGGGTTGGCACATACTTATGCCAATTTACTACTACTATTAGAAAATTTAGATGTGGTCTAGTCCTCTTAAACACATGACTTGAGACAAAATGTAAAAATTCCTTACTGGATGACCACTCCACTTAATGCTCAATCAATCCCTTACCTACCCGTCTTACGCCCTTGGTATCCAATCCATTGGGATTTGTACTACTGTCAGTTCCCTCTTGGAATTGGCTCTCTGCCTGATCAGAATGAAAACAACACACAACAAAGTTAAGACTGTGATGGCACTTGGCCCAGAGGTGCTCAAAACAATCATTACTTGTTGTTGCCTCTCACTATATTGAGCAACATGATGCACAAGCTGTTCAGCTGATATGCACCCCCCTTGCTCTGAAATGAACTGGTTTACAGATCTCAACAGACTTGACTCTAGAGTTTGATTTAACAAGGTCAGATTCTGCCTTGTCAAAAACTCTAATATTGCTTCTGGCCAGTACAGCTGTGACTGTGTAACATTCAATTAGGTGACTCCTGAAATTGATGCTGGGAGATGGAAGGTTGGTCCTATTATGTTACATGCAGTTCCATTGATTAAAATTCCACTTCCTTCAAGCTCTATACATTTTGCTTCTGCAAATACACCCTACTCAAAACAACTTGCTACTACTATCAATTTTTTGTAGGTGGAGAAGATCCAATGCATCCCAACCCGTTGAAAGCTCAATTTTGGCTCCACAATGTCCCTTGGACAGTCTATTTCTTTCCTGCTGGCTAAAAATAACTGCAGTGTGCATGTGTCTAGATCAGTGCTGGATGGCTGGACATACTGTTACCTTCCCTCTATGGCAGATCCATCATTCCTTCCTTGTCATCTCAGCGTACTGGCTGTTAACTTCCGAGATCAGTGATACCTCCTCAGTTTTTTACTTCTACCAACTTGCTGAATGATCTCTTTTTCAGTGATCTGAGGAGATTAATCACCATCACCCTCCCTCCCTCTGCTGTCCCCAGCAGGCTCACAATACTCGAAAACGCGTACAACTTATGAAAATACAGTGCCTAATTACTCTACATAAACCCAATGATATGTAACAGTAAAACAAAAAACTACAAATACTCTACTACTTTCTGGATCGCAAAGCATATGGTACATTACACTGTATTCTATCTTCCTGGATTTCCCTGTGCTTAACACCTTTCTGCACTCTCTTTTTCTTACTCTTCTCTTCCTGTGACATGCCTGGAATCACATTCAGACAACTCTTAAATGGCCATAACTGCCCAGTGTGTACTATCATTGTTCAGGCAGCTGAAGCTTAACATTAACAGGGGATGTGGTTTCTACTACTTAGTATGGCCCTTGATACCTCGTGATGAACTTCTACGTTTTCCTTCTTAGGCATGTAGGGGCTAGATAGCTGACCCATAGCCCTACTCTATACTGTGGTAAACTTCCTTCCACATCACTCCATCTTCCTGCCTTTCCAAAGCCTTTGTATTCACCTTTTGTACCCATTTCTAGATATCCCAAATTGTCCTTGCAAATTGACGTACAGATTCACCGGCCCTTCCTTTCTGTAGCTTCACTAAATCAAATGGTGACACCATTTTTCACCTGTACACTACCTCAAACAGAGACAAACCAGTATCAGTGTGGAATTTTGCATTGTATGCGCATACAATATTCTTCAAATACTCATCCCACTGACGGTGATGAGAACTCACATAAAAACTTAGCATCTTCCTGATTGTTCTGTGTACCCGTTCTGTCCTTCTGTTTGCCTGTGCATGCAACATGATCATGCCCAATTTCTTTATGTTCAACAATTTACACAGTTCCTTCATTAAATCCGACATGAAGTTGGTCCCTTGGTCAGTAATTAATGCCTCTGGTACACCAAACTTCAAAATCCAGTTGTTTATTAACACTTGCATGACCATTGCTGCCTGTTGATTTGGCACAGCCATCATCTCCACATACCTTAAAAAATAGTCTATTACTGTCAGTATGAATCTGTTCCCTGATTGTGTTTGACTGAAAGGTCCTAAGACATCAATTCCCAACATAGAAAATGGATATGTCACTTCCAGCAATCATTGTAGCTGTATCGGTTTCCAGCTCAAATCTGCTCTCTGCATACATGGTATACAATTCTTGACGTACTGATCCACATCTACTTTCCTACCTCTTCACCAGTACCTCCCTACCACTCTCCTATTCGTTGCTCTACTCCCACCATGACCAGATAACAAATGATCATGTGCTTCTTTTAAAACCTCATCTCTCAGCTTTGCTGGCACTACTATCCTTGGTCCTAACTTCGTTTCCCTGCACAGAAGACCATCATACATATCATACATATTAAATTGTGGCTGTGCCCAATGCAATTTACAATCATTGTCGGCAACCTGTAATTGTTGCCATACTGCTAGGTCATAATCTATGACTTCTACTTTTTCCACCTTCCTACTCATTGCATCCACTTTACCATCCTTCTTCCCAGGCTTGTGCATCACCCCATAGTTGAATTCACTAAGCCTCATGTACCACCTCGCAAGTCTTGTGGACAGATCCTTCAACCCCAACGACCACTTCAATGCAGTGTGATCTGTCACTACGTGAAATCTTCTCCCATATAAATAACATTTAAAATATGAGATTCCATTGATTATGCTAAGCATCTCCCTCTCTGTTGTTGAGTAATTCCTCTCTGCTGCATTCAACTGCCTCGGCACATAGGCTACAGGATGTTCTTTCCCATCAATTTCCTGACTAATAACACACCCTAATGCTTGATTCAATGCAGTGCAAGCTAGAATAAATTCCTTTTCAAAATCTGGAAACACAAGAAACAGACTTGATGTTAAAACTTCTTTCAGTTTGTCAAACGCTTTCTGACACTCTTCTGTCCACAAAAATTTCACACCCTTCTGTAACAACCACATCAATGGCTGTGCTAAATCTGCAAAACCCTTCATGAACTTTCGATAGAAACTGCAAATTACAGCGAATGATTGCACTTCCTTAACAGTTTTCGGCTCCCAAATTTCCCTTACAGCCTGTACCAACTTCAGATCTGTTCGCACTCCGTCCTTACTGATGATATGACCTAAATATTTCACTTCTTCCAATGCAAAATGACACTTCTCCAGGCTCAATGTCATATGAGCAGCTCTTAACCTCATAAGGACTTCCCTTAACTGCTGTCTATGCTGCCCTATACTACTTGAAAACACTATAATGTCATCGAAACAGACAAGACACTGCTGTGGTTGCAAACCCCTTACATCCTGTCCAGCAACCTCTGAAATTTTTCCAGAGCATTTTTCAGACTGAATGGCATTCTGATGTACTGGTAATGGCCTCCAGGACTAGATAAAGCAGTTTTTGGATGATCCTCTAGAGCCATCTCTACCTGATGATAACCACTTCTCAAATCTGTCGTAGAAAAGTACTGGCACTGTCCTATGTGATACAAAGTCTCCAATATGTTTGTAATGGGGTATGCATCCATTACTGTCTTATTATTGAGGTATCAGTAGTCACAACAGAACCTGTATTTCTTAGTTCCGTTCATAGATTTTTTAGGCACAACGACAATGCCCGCTCTCCAGCAACTATTACTATGCTCTATAATACAAATCTTTTGGAGTCCCTTCATGCACTTTCCATGCCATATGCACCGGTAACCCCCTCAAAAATACATCACCTGCCCTTTACTCAGCATCCTGCAATAGAACACCGTTCTCTTCATTGCTCTGACACAACTCGTAAGTATACTCATTAATTCTCTTATTCTGTCCGCAAATTTCTCTACCATCTCCCCCTGTCTCTTTGTCATTGTACTCAACCTCTCCCTAAAGTACCATTGCTATTTTATTTCTTGTACCTCTGTAAAAGGCCCTCCTTCAACTGCTTGAACTGTCCTGCCTTCCGTAAGGCCTGAGAACACCTTACATATGTTTTTGCTTCACCCGTTGATCTAATCTTGGCTACGTGTAAGAACTGTTCATCAGACCAACCATTCATCACAGCTGAAGTTTCCAAGTCCTCCATAAACAAATGCAGATCCTCAGATGCCTTGTCAGAAAATGGAATAATCAAACTCGTGGCAGCTGGATCAATCTTCTACTGCGGCACCCCAAGTAACGACAATTGATCAGATGCGGTTTCCCGCTCACTCCTCGATGTTAGTTCACTTCTCAATTGCGTATTGTTCACTGTCAATTGTGCTACCTTTTCCAACAAAATTTGTACTGCTTCTGGTTCTGACACAACTTGTGTCCATGACTCTGCCATTGTGTTGCTTTCATTCCCAGTTAGTCCCAATTCAACCTATAAAATCCCACAAAAACAGAACATTTAACTACAAAAATAAACTGATTTCCTACAGCTCAGTATCTCATCTTATGTTTTAGGAGGAGATAAGTAAAACATCATACTCAACCCAATACAAAAGTAATTAAATGCCATGAAAGAAAAAATTCTTGCTGCTCCAAACACACTAACACTTACTCTGACAATGCAAAGAAATAAATCGACCAATACTCAAAAACAAAAATTAGTCAACACTCACCACATTTTGTGACTGTAATGCAGGTGGTGGGCTCAAACATCATACTGTACAGGTGACGTCCACTATTCTGACACCAAAAGTAGTCTTCACTGCCAAATGTAGACATTAACGTGCAGCGGAGGAATGTTGGACGTGGATGGAAACTGACGGGGATGGAAACTGTCAAGGTGTACCATATTAAAACTAGGCTTTGATCTTCAAGTGTTTTATTGTTCACAGTTACAGTGCCGCATTCCTTGCTGACTGCCTCACAGGGTCCTGTGATGCCAAGGACGCCACTTTGCTGTCTGCAAAACAGCTTGGCATGGAAGGGCGACCTCAGCAACCCATGCAATGTACTGCAGCGTGCTGACCGTGTACAGTCACAGTATTTTAATGAGGTCAGGATGCACCGGCAGCCAACTCAGCAGCCTCTGTACTCATTGCCTCAGTGCTGCTTGCTGGAGAGCCGTAGGGTGGTCCACTGCGTGTTTCTTAGCCATCGCGGTTAAGATCACGGTGACAACAAGCACCTGCGATCCAACAGCCAAATCTGTGGACCTTGCCTCAGGATGTCTCTGGTGTGTATCGGGAGCCAACAAGTCTGCCAGCGGTAGCAAGTCATTGAGTGGCCTGCTGCTGTCTGGCTAGGGCCCATGCGTTGGCCTCAGAAGGTTGGACTAGCGACCCGCTGTGGACTGGAACGCTGGTGACCCATCTGCTGCTGCGTGTAGCCAGTGGTGTGACATGCCCCACCGCAAGGAGAGCTGCCATACTTGAATCCCCCTCATTAGAAAACCGGCACCTATTTATACGCAGCTGTGCGCCTCTGTTTTGCTAATGCGTCACTCAGAGTAATGTACTCATAACACCTTGGTTGCGGCAATGGGCCCCTTCTGCCTGTAAGTTGCATCATGCAAACCACTGTGTTTACTCTTTTCACCAGTTTGACAGCCCTGTGGCCTCCATTCTACTTCGCAATCACTGGTCAGCGTAACTTACTGTCAACAGGCCTGTGCCTGACTGTAACTTGTGCGCTCAGAAATATTGCACCAAATCTAACCTTCCTATCTTAAATGGTGGTGATGCTAAAATGATTTCACAATTATTAATGGCTACTGAGGCAGCATGGTTCATTATTTCTGCAGGGTACTTCCAGAGACCTGTTGAGTCCCTGCCACAGTGAGTTGTTGCACCACACCAGGCAAAAGGAAGTCTGACATGATATTAGGTTTGCCATGACGTTTGTCACCTCAGTGTTGGAGCATAGGCCTCAGAGAGGCTGTCATAATCAACCAAGTGGTATGCAGGCCCGCTACCTATGTAACTCTACAATTGAGCACAGCGATAATGTTGTCATTGTATTCTGCAACACAGTGATCTACCTTAAGCAGTGGAAGAGAGCCACATGCTCTAGTATGGCACAGTGGTTCAAAGCACACTAGCACAATTACCTTTTACTCACACCAAAGTATTGAGTGCTATTGACAAGGGATTTCAAATTGATTCTGTATTTCTAGATTTCCAGAAGACTTTTGACACTGTGAAATCATGCTTATGGAATATCATCTCAGTTATGTGAGTGGATTCATGATTTCCTATCAGAGAGGCTACAGTTTGTAGTAACTGATGTAAAGTTATCAAGTAAAACAGAAGTGACTTCTGGTGTTCTACAAAGTAGTGTAATAGGCCCTCTGCTATTCCTTATCAATTTAGGAGACAATCTGTGCAGCTGTCTTAGGTTATTTAAAGATGATGCTGTCATTTATCATCTAGTACAGTCATCAGAAGATGAAAACAAATTGCAAAACAATTACAAAAGATACTGTATGGTACAGAAATCAGCAACTGATGCTAAATAATGAGAAGTGTGAGGTCATCCTCATGAGTGCTAAAAGGAATGTGTTAAACTTCAGTTACACAATAAATCAGCCAAATCTAAAGGCTGTAAACTCAAAGAATACCTAGGAATTTCAGTTACAAACAACTTAAAAGAGAAAGAACACAAATAAAATGTGGGGAAGACAAACAAAAGACTGCATTGTATTGGCTGAACACTTAGAAAAAGTAACAAATCCACTAAAGAGACTGACTACATTATGCTTGTCTGTCCTGTTTTGGAGTACTACCGCGCAGTCTGAGAGCCTTACTAGATAGGATTAATGGAGTACACCAAGAAACTTCAAAGGGGAGCAGTACAATCTGTATTATTGCCAAATTTTGGAGGTAGTCTCACTGACATGATAGAAGATCTGGGGTGGACATAATTAAAACAAAGGCATATTTTTTTGTTGCAGCAGAACCTTTTCACAAAATTTCAGTCACCAGCTTTCTCCTCCAAGGGCAAAAATATTTTGTTGACACCACCCTACAGAGCGATAAATGATCATTATAATAAAATAAGGGAAATCAAAGCTCACAAGGAAACATATAAGTGTTCATTTCTCCTGTTCAAGACTGGAAAAATAAAGAAGTATTGTGAAGGTAGTTTGATGAAACCTCTGCCAGGCACTTAAGTGTGATTTGCAGAATATCCATGTAGATGTAGAAAGCTGATAGTGTGACAGCATTCTACCTCTTATCATAAAATACACAGATGGAGTAAATACAGGATAATTCTCATTAACTTAGAAACCCCTGAAACTATGTGGATGATGCTGAGATAAGTAATTTGATATAAGACATATCGGGCCACAAACATCAGGAAAGACCCAAAAATAGGTGAGAAATGTTGAACATCTGACATCACCAGATAATGTTTCTTGTGTATGTGAAGCAGTTGGGCTTGAACTTGAAGGGATTATTGATCAATACAATACTTCCACTTAAGGAAGTGGGACAAATTTTGAACACCTTTTGTGAATGAAACCTCTTGTAAATGTAAAAGTTACAGAATTATTGTTCTCACTGTAATCAAATAAAAGCTGTTCTTAATTTGTTGTTCTTTACTTTTTTCCCCTTCTTGTTTTTGTTTACTTACTTTATTTAATGAAGAAAATCTAGGTCATTTACTGGTAAATGAAATTTGGAAGCTTATGCTCATTTATGACTGACATAATATGGTAGGTTTTTGTTGTACGGCATTGGACTTTGCAATAGACTAAAGGAAACTATAAGCAAACAAAATAATAAATCTTACCTCAATGTAAACACATAATTATCTAATATAATGAAAAAATACCACCTACGAGATGCAAGACTTGAACCCTGAACTTCAAGCACTAAAGTCTCATGTTTGGGCCCATATCTACCTCGACATGAGTACTTGGTTCAGGATTATCTGGTGCAACAGACCAATAGGCTCAACAACTTCAAGTGCAGCTAGGTATGTCATCTGGTGATGTGATTATTCAATGTTTCTCATCCATTTTTGGAGTATTTCCTGATGTTTGTGACCCCACAAGTCTTACATCAAGTTACTCACCTCATTGTCATCTATGTCACTTCAGAGGTTTTTAAAAGTTAATCAGAATCACCCAATATATGCTCCCAGTTCAGGTGATAGCTTCATCCCATCAGTGCTGTGGCTTTATCCAATGCATTCTCCATATCAGTTGTCAGTCAGATGTGCAACCAAGAAGCTACAGGAATATCAAGCAGTAACATCAAGCAGTAGTGTCAGCTTGGCAGAGCCACTGGCCTATGAACCATCTGCTAGCCCTGATAGTTTTGTCTTTGAACAGGTACCACTGAAGTGAAGCCCCTGTAGGTGGGATCACCTGACACTCCAGTCAGCCTTTGTGTGCCCTGCATTGAACTTGGAATATTTGGATGCCTGAGCCAAATGACAAACATAGCATGCATAATGTGCTGCCTAGCAGTCTAACCACACTTGTTGCATGGCTGATACCAATTTTGCATCAATAAGGACACTGTCACTGCCAGCCTCTGTCAAAGCATTCTGCTGCATCAGCAGGCTCCCTCACTGCCACAAGCCATGTTCAGCATGTGGGCTGCAGCCATCAACCTACTGTATGAGAAAAATCAAGTAATAAAGAATGTTTTGTTGAGTAAGGATTCTTCAATTAGAAGAAGATCTGATCCCCCACAACATCCTGCAAATGTTATTCTTTGTATAACAGTGATCATTCTGCAACACTGATGTCAATATATTTTATTTATTTATTTTATTTATTTATTTATTTAACCTGATCAGATTAGGGCCATCAGGCCCTCTCTTACATCAGACCAGTGTTCCACACATGCAGCATTTCACACATCAGAGTTACATCATGACCATAGTTTAAATGAGAAAATTAGCTTACTCTAGTGACAATATGAATAAAGAGTGGTGACTAAGACCTAATAAAGTAAATGCGGCAGTATTTTTTATAACAGGTGCTATACATACAGATTATGATAAATGCAATAATAATAACAGTAAAAAAATCAAATAATAATGATAAACTTGACTAAGATGTAATAAAGTAAATGCAGCAGTCTTTTTACAACAGGTGCTATACATATAGATTATGATAAAAGCAATAATAATAACAGTAAAAAAAAAATCAAATAATAATGACAAAACATGAGAAAGATTGGCAATAGTAATGAAGGTTTGTGCAGATGTACATTAATATCTTGGTGTGTAAAGTAGATGTTTACTAGTATAGCGAGTTTTGGGGAAGGGAGATTTAAGGAGTGGGAAAGAGGGAAGTAATGAGGTGAAGTGCATTCATGTAACAGAGGAAGGCATTATTGTTGCTTAAGTAGATACATCATTAACTGTTTTTTGAAGCCGGACATGTTTTTAAGTTCTCTAACATAACGAGGGAGGTTATTCCAGAGTCAGGTTCCCGCTACTGTAAAGGACTTGGAGAAAGTGACTGAGCGATGCAGTGGTACGGAGAGGATTTTATTATAATGGGAATGTGTCTTTCTGTCGTGTTGTTCCGACATGAGCATTAAGGACGAGGAGAGATATGAGGGACAGTGTACATTTATAAGGCAGTGGATGAGACAGAGTGTATGTAAATTTCTGCGTTTGTCTGCATGCAGCCAGGACAATTTTGCTTATGCTGGTGAAATGTGATCAAAAAGTCGAACATCACAGATATATCGGACGCAGGCATTCATGACCAGTTCTAGACGTCAGGAATTTTCCTGAGAGAGGCCTTGTGGGATAATATCGCTGTAGTCAATGATTGGGAGTATAAGCATTTGTACTAATTTCTTTTTCAGATCGAAAGGGAAGAGTTTTTTATATTTTTGTAGGACATGAAGCGATGATGATGCTTTTTTGCACACTGCAGTTACGTGCTCTGTCCAATTTAGATTTTCATCTATTATTACTCCCAAACTCTTTGCTGAGGGAGAGAAGTTAATATTTGTGCCATTTAGGATAAGAGGTGGTAGGGATTCCCGATGTTTTGGGCTAATGAGCTTAGAGTGACCAACAAGTACCGCTTGAGTTTTAGATGGGTTTAGTTTTAGACCTATGTCCTGTGCCCATTTTGACAGAGCATCGAGGTCAGTATTGAAATTTTCAATAGCTTTCTTGAGATTGCTTGGTTTCGCACTTCGATACAACTGAAGGTCATCTGCATACATATGATATTTGCAATAGGTCAGAACCGATGACACATCATTGACATACAGAGAGAAGAGTATAGGACCTAATACTGAGCCTTGGGGAACGCCTGACACTACCTGCCACCATTGTGATTTTATATTCCCAGACAGGACGCGTTGCTGATGAGACGTCATGTATGAGCGAAACCATTGCACTGCACTTGGTGAGAAATTTAGACCGCTAAGTTTGGCTAGTAAGATGTCGAAGTCGACAGTATCAAATGCTTTGCTGAAATCTAAGAAGCAATAGTCGCTTCTTGTCTGTCCATGGCAAGTTTCAGTTCATCTGTCACCTTTATCAGAGCAGATGTTGTGCTTCGATGTTTACGGAAGCCTGACTGGTATTCGTCTTGTAGGTTGTTAGTAGTTAGGTAGTTGGTGAGCTGGTCATGAACTATATATTCTAAAGCCTTTGATAGTGCAGGAAGAAGGCAGATGGGGCAGTAGTCAGAGGGTGCTGTGGCGATGTCCTTTTTAGGCAGTGGCTTAATTTGTCCCAGTTTCCAGGCCTCAGGGAAAACACTTGTGATTAATGAATCGTTGAAAATGTCTGTTATAGAGGGCAATAGTTGGTCAATTATAAGTTTTACCATCTGGATAGTGATACCATCATGTTCAGTAGATGCTGATCTGATCCGCATTATGGCTTTCTTGACAGTACTGCAAGTGACGTGCTGTAGATAGAATTTTTCTTTGCCACAGTTGTTCATCCCCATGAAGTAATCAATGATTCTCTGTTTCCTCTGCGGTTCAATTTTGGTTGTAGGTAATGTGAAGAATCAGTTTAGTTCTTCAGCTGGGACCATGGGATTTTCTGCAACTTTTATTTTTTCTAAACCGAGACTACGGAGATTTTTCCACAGGATAGCTGGCCTACATCTATTGTCAGCTAATGTATGGGTATGTCTGAGCTTAGCGTTTCTCACCGCTTGACTGACTTTGTTTCATTTCTGCTTGTATACAACATGATTTTCAGGTGTGGAGTGTATCTTGTATGCTCGATGTGTAGCATCTCTGAGATTCATGAACTGATCAAAATTGGAGCATATTTGTCATATAGTTGAGTAATTTTGTTAGTGAAATCCTGGAGTTTGTCATTCATGTCCATGAAGGGAGTAGAGGTCATCCCCCAAACTATTTCTTGTGCCTCAGTTTCGAGTTCAGGCAAATTTATGCGTTTGAGGTCTCAGTATGTAGACAGTTTTTGTTTCTTCCTAGGGCATTCTAGTAAATACGTCATGGAAATGATGTCATGGGCAGACATGCCAGGCGCAGACATTTGAGAGGTGCAGATTATTCTGTTTGGAGATTTCGTTGTGAATACATCTATGAAAGTGTGACTGGTAGTCGTGTGATGAGTAGGTGCCAGCTGAAGTAGCGTCATATTTGAGGAAGAAAGCATCCTCTTAAACTTCCCAGTGGAAGGACTATTGCACAGAAAATTAATGTTTGTGTCACCCGTTATAATTACATGTTCATATGATGATTCAAGGCTAGAGAGGGCAGCTTCGTAGCAGGCGAATCCACCTACTTTAGGAGGTTTGTAAAGGACACATATTAAGCACTTTCTGTTAAGTGATTTGATCTCTATGAACATATATTCCACTTGTTTATCTACATTGTTGTCGGATGTGTGTAGTGCTGTAGGTGACGAATCAGAGCATATGTACGCCCCTACTCTGCCCCCTCGTCTGTTGCATCTGTCATGCCTGAGAAAGATATATCCATCTAGGTTTACGGAAGTTGTAGGAATACTTGGTTTGAGCCAAGTCTCTGACAAAAGTATTATGTGTATATCAGCAGTTTGAAATATATATCTGAACTCGTCGAACTGAGTTGGCAGAGACTGGACATTTGCATGTGCAATATGCAGCTTGGTGCTTGATTGTCTGAGGAGGCTGCCGACCGATGTTCGCGGGTTGTGGTTGGCGGTGACAAGAGGGTCTGGCATGAGGAATGCAGAAGGTGTGTGAAGGAGGGGGGGGGGGGGGGGTGAGGGAGCATCCTCCCAGTTCTGTGCAGTGAAAGCACCTGGGAGGGGGAGGGGGTAGGTCCCCAGTGAGGCAACAGGATCTGCGGCCAAGATGAGCAAGGTCTGCAACGGTTTTGGAAGTAGCCATGGGCTGGCAGGGGAAGGAATTTCGCTAAACACAATGGGACTAATCTGCACGTTACGACAGAGTGTGCTATTAATTGCACTTATGAGGATAACAACTAAAGTATGATGGTGGGTTGCTAATTAAGGATGGAAGTGAGACTACCTTATGTAATAATTAACAAAAATTTCATGGGAAAAACAATTAAAGATGAAAATAGTTATGTGGAGAAACGAAAAGTTGATGATACAAATAATAACAAAACTTACACGAGAAAAAATAATTAGAGATAAAAAAAATAATTATGTAGAGAAACGAACAATTTGATAACACATTAGTTAAGATATGGTTGATAGGGTAAACAATATAAGCATACAGGTTAGTGGCAGCAAGATTAGACATGATTTAGCTTCTAAAGCACAGGCTTTCGAGTTCATTAACACTGCAAATTGATTTCTTTCCATTTTCGGTCTTAACCATTATCCTGCCATCATTTGTCCATACGTTCTGCAGCCCAAATTTCAAAATCACGCTCTTCAAAATGATTAGTCTTTCAGAGGTCAGATCCTCGCATACTGTCAGACCCGACTTCGCGAGATTCTTCTTTGCGCTGAAGATTTCATATCTTTTCCTATACGACATAAATTTCACTATTATAGGTCTTGGTTTTGTAGAACCTGGCGACCTATGACCCACTCTATGACTTCTGTCAATGTCACTCAGAGTCACCTGCATGCCTAGCCTTTCTTGGACAAGGTTTATGACAAGTTCATCTGTGTTCTCTCTGGTGCTCTCTGGAATGCCAAACAGTCTGAGATTATTGCGTCTCTGATATTGTTCAAGCTCGTTCATCTCCTCGATCAATTTCTGTTCGAACAGTCGTGCTTTCTCCTCACTTGCTTTTAACGATGCGTCCAGTGCACGGATCTCACTCGCATTTGCCTCCAGAGTTTTCTGTATTTTGTCCGTCACTGCTGCAGTTACAGCATCAGTGATCATTTGAACAATGAGCCCGAGCGTCTCCTTAGCCTGCAGCGCGGCACTCACCTCAGCCTTCATGAGTGAGGCAATGTCAGCGATGCCGGGTGGAGCAGCCGCAGCTCCCGATGTAGACTCCACCCCTGCGCTGTTGCCGGCCTGGCCGTTGGCTGCACTGCGCGTTGTTCGGTGATTTTCCATTTTAAGTGAGATACCGTGCAATTGGTGCTCAGTATGTGATGTAAAATATGACACTCGGCAGTGGATATACGGCTTTAGTATATGTAGACTAGCCTAACTGCTTAAAACACCTCCAGATTTCACGTAAACTTGCGAGCCAAGCTAACGTATGTCACTCACTCGCCGCCATGGTTTAGGTCACAGGTATCAACACAACACCATTATAATTATTATAAGTTCCTTTTTGAAGTAATAGTTGTGTAATAATGCTTGTGCATGTATTTCTGCCATATCCAAACCAGCTATTAACATTTTCTTTTTATTTCTCAGATGACAGTATTAAATTATAATGTCTAAAATTTATTACAGTTTCATTTACATACATCTCAACACATACTGACAACACACCAAAACATAAACTGCAAACAATTATTAAAGAGCATTCAGCTTTCTAACCACTCAACATAAAATCTTTGCATGATTGACACACCAACCATGGTGAATGTTGTGTCAAGAATTTTGATCAGTTCAGTTGTGGTGTTAGTCTGAGTCAGATGTAATGTTAATACTGTGGCTAAACGTAATAAATTGTAACTAAATGTAAAGAAATTATTGTGTTTGATGAAAAAGAGTGATGATAATTACTAAAATAATGAGAATTACTAGTAACTCTTCAAGAGTACAAAAATGTAAATCATCAAGTACTGTAATGGACTTCCTACAGTGAGTTTTCAGTGAGATAAAAGAAATATAAAATATGTTTTGCTTTCTGTTCTCAAATGTAGATATACTACTGCAAAACACAAGTAATTTCTAGTAATACACAATTGGATTGAATTATGAAGGTTTATATGAGAATATAACTAGTAAATGCATTACAAGAGGTATAACTTGGGACTTACACTTTATGATCTTGTGTAATTATCATTGTATGGGAAGGAGAGTCACCTAATCTAGATCACCCACAACATCAGCTATAAATGCAGCAGCCTCTGATGTTTATTTATTTATTTAGATTTTTTGCATGGAGTCATCAATATGATGGCTTTTGCAAATGTCAAGTACAGTTACAAACATAAAATGCATTTAGATCTTAACCTTACAGGTTGTAATTAAACAGTAAACTGATGCTTGTCAAAATAAATTACATCTTACACATATTAATACAGTCAATTATTTTTTATACATTATTTTACAGCTCTTAAAATTAACCATTTAAAATTTGTCGAGTGTACAGAGACGCTTTTCAATTAAGAATTCTTTTAGTTTTGATTTGAATTGATTTCTATTACTGTTTTTCATGGACTCTGGCAGTTTATTATACAAAATCAGCCCATTAATATATGGGCTCTGGTCCGTCATTTTTAATCTTGTTGTTTGTCAGTAGTAAGTCTCTTGAGACCTGGTGTTGTGGTCATGTAAACACTACATTCAGTTACTTCAGTTTTCTGTGAGACAAAAAAGTAATTAATTTATAAAGATACAAGGAGTATATGGTGAGGTACTTGCGTTGTCTGGAAACAACACAGCAATAGTCTTTATAGCCTAGTCCATGTATAATCCTTAACCCTGGTTTTTGGAACAATAGTGCTCTGTTAAGGTGAATATCTGTTGTACATTCCCATATTTCTATACAGTAGCTAAGATGGGGATAGATTGTTCCATAATACACAGCTTTAAGCATGTGGGTGGGCATCATTTTGGACAGTTGGCTAAGAAGATACAGCCCATTGTTGACTTTTTTACATACAGCATTAATGTCGCTAATCCACTGGAAGTTTGAGTCCATATGGACCCCCAGAAATTTAGACTCGTTTGCTTCCTATGCCACTATGCCACATACCTCATTTACGCATGAGTGGTGTAAGCTGCCAGTTGTAAATATTAGCATCTAGGATGTATTTACATTGACCTTTAATCCTTCTGCATGAAAATGTGAACTTAATTCTAGTATCCCATTACTTGCTGAAAATTACAGTTACCCACAATCTTTACCACAAAACAAAACTGAGGTGTCACCAGCACAATTTACAATTTGCGAGTTAATGGGGTGTACTACGCCATTAATACATGCTAAAAAGAGGAGAGGTCCAGGAATTGAGCCTTGAGGGACTCCCTGTGTCACTGTTTCACTTTTGGATTTAAAAGTTAACATCTTATCATTAATTTGATGTTTATGTTTGATACACTGTTTCTGATTCTCCAGATAGGTGGGTAGAAGTTTCATTGATGCATCACTGATATTAAATGACTGCAGTTTTTTTAAGAGAAGCTCTTGGTTTACTAAGTCAAAAGCTTCGCTCAGGTCAAGGAATATTCCAGCTGTGTGCATACCCCATTCTGTATTGCTATATACTTCATGGAAGAAATTGGTAACAGCAGTGGCCATGCTTAGGTCTTTCCTAAACCCATGCTGCGATTCAGTAATCATTTTATGTCTTGAGAAAAATGTTGTGCGTTGTGATACGATAACTGTTTCAAATATTTTACTGAAGGTAGGGATTAGCAATAATGGTCTATAATTTGAAACTACTTCTTTACTTCCCTTCTTATGGATTGGCTGAATTACACTTATTTTTAAGGCATTTCGGTATATGTTTTCATTAATATTATAGTTGATAAGGTAGGTAACGGGTTCTGTTATTTCATTGGCACATTTCTTCAATACTACACTCGAGATACCATCCCATCCATATGAATGCTTGCTCTTTATAATTTGTTTTGTGTTAAATATTTCCTGTTGATTCACCTCCATAAATTTTAGTTCTATACCATCATTTGGTGTGCCAGCCTGTAGATCTATAAAAGGGGCTGGTTGGTCAAAAGGAGAGCTAAAATGTTTATTGAATAAATTACATGCTTCATTTGGATCTTTCACTAGATGGCCCTTGTGCCTAATGCTAACTGACTCACTCTGTCCCTTGCTGGTGGCTTTACGATGTTTTTTCATTAGTCTCCAGGATTCCTTACCTATGTTGGGTGAACACTCTATTGCATCATTGTTTATCTGTTTCCTCAAGTGTAAAAGGTCTGTCTTAAAAGTTTTTTTGTCTTGATTATACTTTTCCTTAAATATGAGTAGCTTTGTTTCCTTACATAAACAGTCAAGATCACATATGTTTTACCTTAACTTAATCAGCCTAGGTGTAAGTTTCAGCCTAGTATTACTTTCAAGATGAAAGTTGGTTCGTACCCTGGTTATTTCTATGAGATAGCAGCTGCAGTTGAAATGCTTCATCACCCTCCTATGAAGTTTTTCCCTTTTTTCTGACCCTTTAGTTTGGTAAATAGTGTTCCATTTCTCTTCTGCTAACTTAGTTTTGAAGGTGCTGATACTGGTGCTATTCAGGATCCGCTTCTTCTCGGTTATCTTAGTTGCTGTTGGTACAGCAAACTTTAAATATTCTAACACCTGAAAATAGTGATCTGAGTAATGAAAATCAACACTTTGAAAGTTAACACTGTCTTTTACTTTTTTGTTGACTATTACATAATCTATATTACTGGAGGTTGACCCTGTTATCTAGTGTCAGAGTTCACTATGTTTGTGAGATTATATGACTTTAATATAGGTGTTATTTTCAAATAGGTTATACTACAGGAGTTTGCATCAATATTTAAGTCTCCAACTATTCTAAGGTCAGTAGGGCCTGTTTGTCTATCAAGATAGTACAACATATCTGTATGGGCGGTACATACCAGTAACTTTATGTTTAGCTAACCTGCTTGAATGAGTGTTTATGTGGACCACAACACCAGCCATTTCAATTGTTCCTTCTTTGCAGTAGTGTACAGCAAATGAGATTTTCTTAAACAGAAGATGTTCATTTACAAATATTACCACCCCACTCCCTTTGTGTTGTTGCCTGCAGTAACTATCTGCTAACACATAACCATATAATTTGTAATACTCAATTTCATTGTCTTTTAGTCTATGTTCTGTAATTACTAACAGGTGTGGTGAATTCTCATCCACAAATACTTGCAGCAAATTGAGTTTATTCCTAAGATACTGTACATTTAGATGCATTATCCTAAAGGGCACTGGTATTTTACAACACTTTGCAACATGGTATTCTGAATCAGTCAAATTATTACCCAAGTCTTTAACACTTCACAGTAATGACAATTATTAAAGCCCATATTGATTATGTTTAATTGAATGGTTCACACACTGACATTTGTTAATGGCCCAGCAAAGAAATCTGCAGCAATTTTCAGAAGGGTTTCACTTCTATCACATTGATCGATTCTCTTCAGTTGTCATTGGTCCAGTTCTTGTAGGATCTTTTTCTGGCCACAGTGACATCAAAGATTTCATGTTTTACTGGATTCCTAATATTCACAGTGCTCTCGTGAAATGCTCGTATGGGAAAATCTCCACTTCATCACTACCTCAGAGATGCTGTGTCCCACTGCTTATGTGCTGACTATAACATCATGTTTAAACTCACATCTTGAAAACCTGCTATTGTAGCAGCAGTGTCCAATCTAACTGCACCAATCACGTGTTGTCTTATATACACATTGCTGATCACAGTGTTGTATTCTGGCTGTTTATATATCTCTATATTTGAATATGCATGCCTATACCAGTTTCTTTGGTGTTCCAATGTATCTATGTTGCTATCATGGAACACTTAACACCTCCTTTGAACAAACTAGTCAACAAGTGGAAAGAGGTAGAAATATTGCTGCTAATCATATTGTCACATACAAGAAGGTGTAATAAGATGAATGACCAACACTAACTTCACTTAAGGGGACCCGGAACGTCCTATACCTCCAATGTTAAATGTAAGGAACATTTTCCTATGAACTATTAACACCAGAATGATGAAACTTTTAAAGTATAATATTGCATATATTTAATACGATGTACCATATGGATTTTAATTTATTGGTGTGTTTTGGGAAGATATTAATTATTTTGTTACTGAAAATAATTGACTGATTTTTTGGCATATTATCTTTGAAATAAAATCTGTTATCAATTATGTATCACATAAAGGCTATGATACAAGGTGTATATTGGCACTGTTTACATTCCTCGAAAATTTTAAGTCTTTATCTCTAATACTTTAGCAGAAAATGTTCACTAACATTTTGTGGAGTCAAGCACCATAAGAGGGGTTTTCACTGTCACTAGATGCCTCCCCATCTAGCCTTCTTTTCACACCTTTCTTTCTTTGTCTGGCTTGCCTCTCACACTCCTTTTCTTTCGTTTCAGCATCCTGTTTCCTCTTATTGTCTATCGACAACATTGCACTCACCATGTACTTTCCGGGCATCACATCCAACTTCTGCAGCACATTGCACTTTATAATGTTACCTTTGTTGTACGTAGCAATGGCATCACATACTCCAAAATGAATAGTATGAATTTCCACAAACACATTTTTTGGGATTCTGGTCCAAAATACATTATTCACACTCTCATTTTGATTTTGTGTATGTCCATGGAGACATTTCTTCAAAAGTTCAGTTGCAGAAAGATCTCTGAAAATTGGTTTTATAGCCTTCATGACAGTTTCTGGTAGACTGTGATGATGCTTGTATACATGTTCAGATCCCTGATATTTGTTGTACTTGCACCAGGAATTGGGTCCCTGTGGGCATAGTCCATGTAGTGGTTCCTTGTCAGTCGATAAATTGTGTTAGTAAAGTGCCATTACAGCCTTTTCCATTGCATCAACACTGTGAGTATTTTGTCTTATTGCCAGTCCATAGTCTCTCTGCAATCTGTTGATTACCTCATCTGTCAATCTTTTAGCTCCACCCAAAGGTTTTCCATCACTGAGTACTTGGCCTTTCATTGTGGTCTTCAGTCGACGCAGCCTTGTTCCCATACGTTTCTGAACATGACCTATGCACTCCTGTTTAGTAATGGTAACTCATTTCCATAAGGTTTCAGCTCAGATACAGCAGCAAAAGACTTCGAATCACCATCACCCAGGAACTGTAGGTATCTGACCTTGTACCACAGAAGAGAGCAACTGAAAATATCTTTCACATCAGAAACTTCCATGGCCCCACTAGACCCACTGCAATTCCTTTGACAGTTTTCTGCATGCTCATCCTTCACTCTTTTAGGACGCCCACAGCGCTTGGATTTAATCACAAGATCTATAACTTTTGCAGTATCAGCACTTATTGCCGTTTTTACCCAATTGTGTGAAGTATGCCCTCGCTTCTGCCATGTATCGTCTAGTGCGACAGTCAGGGCCCGAGGATTCTGAACATCTGGAATTTCTTCATTCACTGCCACAGCCTCCTTTTCATGGATTCTTTGGCAATATTTTCAACACGGGATCCAACAACCGAGTTATATTTTGAGAATTTCGTTGGTGGTGGTAGATTCATTACACTACAAAACATTTGACCAGCAGAGTATCCCTTACCAAATGACCTTAGAGCATAAACACATCTAATATTTACACCATAGTACTTGCTTATCTCACTATCAGTTTCACCTTGGCCTATTTTGACATATTCTGAGTTCCAAAATGAAACACTGTAATGACAACTAGTACAATGGAGACAGATTTCTGCTGCAAGTCCTATGTGTCGCTTGACATTTATGGACATACTCAATATGCAACATTCCTTACATGGTACTGAACTCTCAATCACCTTTGAGAGCAATGATATGTTAATTATTTTGTTCACATTATCCTCACTACACTTCTCCAATAAACTGCAGTATTTTTCAGTTGATCCATACAACTTCTTGCTTGTGCTAGAGACAGGAGTAGATTTCACTTCATGAATAACCTCACTATTTTCAGAATCATTTCCCAAGGTTGGAGAAATTGTCACAGTTCCACTAGTGTGCCTCAGAGGAGGCTTCTTCCTCTTGTAAACTCTGCCACTAAATCGAGGCATATTTGATAAGTTCCAGTTATGCAATAGAAATACAACACAAATCGTGCAATAACCACCAAATGCTCAATGAAAAAAACAGTATCCTAAGACTACAATATGCAGACAAAACAAATGCCTATCAAATCGTGTTGCCAACATAATATAAAGTCTTTGGAAAGACCGGAAGTTTTGAAAAACGATGTTTTCAATGAACGTGGAAATTCAATGTCGTGACATGCCCTCTACAGCATATTATTGAAAATAATATTTTCAATACTTGGAGTTGAGCTACAGGTAAGATTAATATATCATTTTAAAGAGGAAGATCTGTAGTATTTTATTTCACAATAAAATTTCCCTTAACGAATGTTTATTCAGCACTTGCACATACAAGAGTGTGGAGCGAACTGCCTCCAGCCAGAACATATTCAGTAAATATACAGCTACAGAACATTCCAGTACAATGATCCTTGACATTTGTGGATACTTCTAGAATGTACTCGAACTGAATATAGAAATTAAAATTATACAGTCCAAGTGAGTTTTGAACGCATGACCTGCCATGCAACAGTTTAGTATCATAACTACTACACCACAGTGTTACTCAGCTTCTTCAGTGACATTGCTCCCTCCTTAAGAGAACAGCATCACTGTGTTATGTCCTCCCACTCCAGGAATGAGACCTCAGTCCTGCATACTCCGAGTCCCAATGACTGATGCTCACCCTGGTGTTGATCTTCATAGAACTTCCTTTGCCGCTACACTCTTCGTCACCTTTCCACTTGTTGCCTGTCACTGGAGCTTCGAATTTACCCTGGGTGGCAGGATCCTTGTAGGGCTTCATTTGAAGGACATGAACCGTATCTCTGATCTTTCGCCGTTTTGTGTCAGGGTCGAAATCTTCAACTTCATAAGTAACATCAGACAACTGTTCCATAAAAAGACGGGAGAACTGCCGTAAGTTAGTAACATCTTGCCACGATATTTTGGCACAAAGTCTTTTGGCCATCTTCAGGTGAGTACAGCTGTAGAAGTACTGGCAAATATGCACTGAGCTCTGCTATTTAAAGCCAAAGGGGGCTGCATTGCGCATGCACTGTGCATATACTGCTTAGCGTCCACGTTCACGACTGCGTGCGCTGCACCTGGCACCCTCCCCGGTGAAAACTTGGCATTTTGATATCAGATCGATCTTCATTTTTATACCAATAACTACATTGACTACAAAGTTTCTCTACAATGGGATTCCAAGCGGAATTTAACTGGTAACCGCTATCTCAACTGATAAGAGTCTCGCCGTCTGACAATTTTATTTCTATGGATTCATTTATAATTGAACTCCAGAAATTTGATGTTTGAGCCACAATTTTTGTATCATTGTAATTCATAGAGTGGCCTGTAGAATGCAATGTTCAGCGATTGCGGACTTGGTGGGTTGGAGAAGGAGAGTATGCCGCTGGTGTTCCACAATACATTCCTGCACCGTTCTTGTTGTCTGCCCTATATATGACGTGCCGCAATCACACGGAATATTGTAGACACCTAATTTACGTAGGCCCAGGTCATCCTTAATGGATCCCACCAGTGATGATATTTTAGGAGGAGGGCGAAAGATGACTCTAACTTGATGCTTCCTCAATATTCTACCTATCTGTGACAAGATGTTCCCAATAAAAGGTAGATAAGCCGTTGACCTGAAGACCTCTTCTTCTTCCTTGTTACGTCATTTGTAGGACTGCATAGCTCTGTTGACTTGCTTAGTTGCAAAACCTTTAATCAGGAATACTTTTTGCAGGTGTTTCAGTTCCACTTGAAGACTGTCGACGTCAGAAATAGTATGGGCACGGTGGATTAAAGTTTTAAGGACACCCATTGTTTGTGCCGGATGGTGGCAACTGGTAGCTTGCAGATACAAATCTGTATGGGTCGGTTTCCTATACACTGAATGACCAAGTGTGCCATCATTCTTGCGCCGTACCAGAACATCTAAAAATGGCAAAAAACCATCTTTTTCAGATTCCATAGTGAGACAAAGGACTCCACATGGCGACACTGTCAGATTGTTCATAAAATTCATTGTTGAATGTAAAATATGTAGAAGAGAGAGTATGGTCAAACAACGTTTAATATCTGCATCAAACATATTACCAATCAGGTGTAATGAATCTACAAGAGGAACCTTGGTGAAGAGAGAAACCACTTCCAGGCTGACCAGCAAGTCATTACTTTGCAGCTGTAAAGACTGAATACCGCTGATAAAAACACTAGAGTTTTTTATGTGATGAGGGCATTTGCCTATAACTGGTTTAAGCAGTGAAACCAGAACTTTTACTAGGTCATAGGTGGCAAGATGTTACTGACTTATGGCGGTTCTCCCGTGTTTTTATGGAACAATCAGTATGCCGGGAAAATTTCAAACATCACATCAGACGACTGTCTTACAAAACTTATAAGATCCAAGGTAGCACCTGAGGAGCTTGTCAGAGAGACCACCCTTCTGAACAGGAATGAAGATCCAGACAAGGTCACCAGGCTGGTAGATAACAGGGCAGTGGCTCACGTCATACCTTCGATGATCGTTTTCTTGAGCCTGTAGCATGTGGAGTTGAGCTAACTGCCGAGCTTCCTCGGCTCTGGTTAACACCTAGCCGATGTAATCATCATCCACATCATCAGGATGTAACAGAAACACAGTGTACATCATTGTAGTAGCCTCATGCCCATGCACCAGGAAAAATGGCGTAAATCCTGTGGTGTTTAGTTTGGCGGTTTTGTAGTCAAACGTCATGAAAGGTAGCACCTCATCCCAGTTGCTCTGCTCAACATTGACGAACATTGATAGCATGTCGGCCAAGGTCTTATTAAGGTGTTCAGTAAGCCTATTAGTTTGTGGATGGTAGGTAGTCATCATGTGATGAGTAGTGTTGCACCGACAGTTTGTCTCTGTCACAAGACTTGATTGATAAACTTTCCCTCAATCCATAATTAATGGCCTTAGGCACTGTGTTTTAATACAATGTCTTCCACGATGAATTTGGCTATCTCAGATGCTTCAGCTGTTTTCACGGCTTTTGTAATGGCATAGCATGTCAGACAATCAGTGCAAACAATAATCCGTCTATTGCCACTAGCAGATGTTGGAAATTGTCCAAGAAGGTCAAATCCCAACATGCTGGAAAGGCGTTTCAGCTGGTGGAATTGGTATGGGTCAGCCAGGTGGTTTCTGAGGAACCGCCTTTCTCCTCTGGAACTCTCAAAAGTGGAACACATACTGACAGACACTCCTGAATAAACCTGGACAGAAAAATCTCTTGCAATTCTTAATAAATCCTAAATGTCTAGCCTCATGTGTGTCATGGAATTTCTATAGAACATCTAGGCACATGTGTTTAGGAATCACTGGTAGCCAGCTCTTTCCAAATGGATCAAAGTTTTTCTTGCAAAGTAATCCATTAACCACCTTAAATTGTCCTTTCATATCCCCTGACTGATTTAAGGCAAGCATAATTTGAGATATCTTGGTGTCCTTCTTCTGTTCAGCAGAGAGATTCTGGAGTGCAGTGAGACAGTCACTATCTTCATCAAAGTTTTGATGGCCCTGCACAGGGTTTCTTGAGGGACAGTCAGCATCTTTGCGTATTCTTCCACGTTTGTACACTATGGTAATGTCATACTCTTGAAGACATAGTGCCCACCTGGCGAGTCGTCCTGTTGGATCCTTAAGACCTGTCAGCCAACAAAGTGAGTGATGGTCTGTAACAACTGTGAATGGCCTTCCATAGAGATACTGTCTAAGTTTGAACATGGCCCAGATCACAGCAAGACATTCTCTTTCTGTATTTGAGTATTTTCTCTCAGCTTTTGTAAGTGTTCTAAAGTGTAGGCTATAACCTTCTCTTTTCCATCCAAAATTTTCACCAGAACAGCCCCGAACCCATACCCACTGGCATCTGTGTGTAGTTCTGTAGGTGCTCTCTCATCATACAGATCAAGTACAGGGTCAGTCATCAGAGCTTTTCACAGCACATCAAAAGATTCTTGTTGAGCACCAACCCAGATAAATTTAGCATCAGCTTTTAACAACTCTTGGAGTGGCCTAGCTGTGATACAAAAGTCTTTGATGAAATGACAGTAATAAGAACATATTATGAGGAAGCTTCTCATGTCTCTAATACTTTTAGGAATAGGACATTCCATTATAGATCTCACCTTTTCTGAGTCTGGCCTTTCACCTTCATTTGACACAAGGTGTCCGAATGTTTTGATTTCTTTTGTTCCAAAGAGACACTTTCTTGGATTAAGTTTCAGTCTGCCTTGTTGGAGACACTTTTGAATGGCCCTCAGTCTTTTTATATGTTCATCAAATGTCTTTGAGAACACTATAATGTCATCTAAGTAACAAATACACATTGTCCACTTCAGGTGATGTAGACGATTATCCATCATCCGTTTAAAAGTTGCAGGTGCATTACACAAACCAAATGGTATTATGTTAAACTCATCCAGGCCCTCAGGGGTGATGAATGCAGTTTTCTCATGATCAGCCTCACCTACTTCAATCTGCCAGTATCCTGAGTATATGTCCATAATTGAGAAAAACTTAGCCCCCTACAGACAATCTAGTGTATCGTCAATTTGTGGAAGAGAGTAAATGTCCTTTTTAGTAATCTTATTAAGCTTCCTGTAATCAACACAAAAGTGCCAACTGCCATCCTTCTTGCTTATGAGGACCAATGGTGATGGCCATGGGCTCTGCAAAGGCTGAATGATGTCATTCATCATCATTTTCTCTACCTCGTTGCGAATTATTCAATGTTCCTTTGCTGACACATGGTATGCTCTCTGGCTTATTGGTTGATGGTCTCCAGTGCTATTCCAGTGCTTCACAGTCAATTTGTCTAATTTGCTCTTCAGCTGTAGATTGAAGCATTCAGATAACTCTTGACGAATGGCAAGTAGCTTCTCCTGTTGTTCCGTAGTGAGATCTGGTGATACTTGAGCTAGAAGATCTTGTCTCTTAGTGGTAGCACACGGTATGCTCTCTGACTTATTGGTTGGCGGTCTCCAATGCCAATCTGGCGCTACACAGTCAGTTTGTCTAATTTGCTCTTCACCTGTGAATTGAAGCATTCACAGAACTCTTGACAAATGGCAAGTGGCTTCTTCTGTTGTTCCTTAGTGAGATCTGGTGATAGTTGAGCTAGAAGATCTTATCTCTTAGTGGTAGCACTTATTTCACCCACAGACTCAGCACGGGAGGCATCTATGATGCTCAGCTGTTCTTCAATTAATGGACTCAGCATTTGCTATGCACATGCATCTTGGGAGGATCTGCGGTTCTCAGCGAGAGTTAACTATCCACAATTCACCAAATCCATTCTTAAACGAGCTGGCAGAGGCTGGGATGACCAAGCTACTCTTCAGTGGTATGCTTCTCTTACATTCCACTACAATATCCATGGGTTGATGCATGGAATGACATGACAGTTACCTTTCTAGCGCTGACTGCAGGAATGATCATTTCATCAAGCACACAGTTTCCACACACTCGGATTCACATCTTACTGTCCACAGTATCTCACCTCATCTAGCATAATCTTCAACAGACCACAATCTATAATTGCCTGGGAAGCTTCAAAAAGTCCCATCCGAGAATGACGTCATGACTACACTCTTCTAAGATGATGAATTCTAAGGGCTGTGTATGGCTACTTATACCCACACAAGTGGTACATCTTCCTGTAGGTTTTACATATTTCCCATTAGCCACCTTCAGCAGAGATGTTTTGCTGTCGACGAATAAGGTTTTCTGCAACTGGTGATGCTACTTCTCTGAAATGACTGAATATGATGCTCCAGTGTCCACAAAAGATTGGGCTGGTCAGCCATCCATGAGCATATTGACATAGTTTCCTATCATTTTTGTAGTGATCTACGGCAGAGGATTTTTCTCTTCCGCAGCCTCACCTCCAAGGATGGTCGCATCCTTTAGTTTCCCAGGTTGCGGCAGCTAGGTGACTGGTTGGAGCTTCTAAACAGCAATGGAGACCTTGATCACCATGTTGGGGAGCATCCTCTCCAGCTGCTAGCTTGCGGTGATGGTGACCTGTGTCATCTTGCACCCACATCTTGTTCATCTTCATCGTCCCGGACTTGGTGTCAGCTAAGATCGGTCTGCTGTCTTCTAGTGTGGGCGTCATCAAATATCCGCTGCCTTTCTCGACAATAGCACACCACTTGTCCCGGTCGTTCATAGTCGAAACATACTGGTTGGTTATCATGGGTCCTTCAGATGTCCATCTTCCTTGGTGCCCAAACAGGTTCCTCATATGACTATGCAGGAATGTAACTCCACCTGGGTCTCAACTTTTTCACTGTTTTAAAGGGAAATGAAGGACTAGGTTCAATGTCTGTTCCACTTCCTCCCTTATGATCTCTTGAAGCATCTTAGTTTTTTGCTCGCTGTGCAATCCAAGTGACTTCTGAACTTCCTCTCTCACTATCTGATGAAGAACATTTGTGAAATCAATTGCTTATTCCATCACAGACATCAATATGATGTTTGGAAGCCATTCAAACTTCTTGCATGTAATTCTTTTTTGATGCATTGTCTCAATATACTGGCACCGTTTTATGAAGTCGTCTGCTCTCAAAACCTCCTTCAGGAGTAGGCTTGATACATGTCCTCAGCAACACCCTTTATAAGATGTGCAACCTTATATTCCTCCTTCATTCTAGGATCCACTATTTTACGCAGCTCCAAGATGTCTTGAGTGTAAGATGCTGTAGTTTCTCCTAGATGCTGTGCCCTGCACTTTAATTTATCTTCAGCCTTGCACTTCTGTCGTCGTGTGTCGCCAAAATATTTTCACAGTTCTGCATGTGATACTTCGCAGCTAGTGACCTTCTCCTCATTGTTCTCATACCATGGCTTGGCAGTACCCTCCAAGTAGAAAAATATGTTTACCAAGCACATGGTGTCATCCCATTTGTTAAATTTGGCTATATGCACATATAACTTCAGCCACTTGTTCGGATTTTGGCCATCGTCACCAGAGAACCCAGAAGGATGTCTCATGTGGTGGCACACAGTTGCTGTCATCATGATGTCCTCTTCTTCTTCTGTCTCTGATACATTGCGATCTGTTGAATATGGCTCGAACTCGGGTTTCTCACCACGTAAACAGCAGCTCTGTCGTGGCCTGATTGGAGCCACTGTGTCATCGATAATGTGCTCTATCACAAGTTCCAATACCCAGCGCCTCCCTCAGAATAATGTTGCATAGAAGAGGGTGTAATCAGATGAATGATGAACACTAGCTTCGCTTAATGAAGGTTTATTCAGCAGTTGCACATACAAGAGCGCGGAGCGAACTGCCTCTGGCCAGAGCACATACAGTATACATACAGCAACAGAACATTCCAGTACAATGATTCTTGACATTTGTGGATACTTCTAGAATATACTCGAACTGAATATAGAAATTAAAATTAAATGTACAGGCCAGGTGAGTTTTGAACTCATGACCCTTCATGCAACAGTTTAGTATCATAACCACTACACCACAGTGCTATTCAGCTTCTTTTGTGACATTATAATTACTTACTGCAAGAACAAGAAAACAATTTTCTGAACAGGATATTGTTGCCAAAGTTTACAGGACACACACAAAAACTGTAAGCTTCCAAAATTTCCCAAAAATATATTTTCAATCACACGGATAACACACATACACATATACACACACACACACACACACACACACACACACACACACACACACACACACACACACACAAACATACAAGCTTTAATATAATAAATGAAGAATAGTGGGAAAACAACATGAAAATATTAAAATCTATAATTTTTAAATGAAATTATGTGAGACGTCATCATGATCAGATGAGAAGGTAAGTCAGCTTGCACATAAAAATAATTATACGAAATGAATGGGTGTTGCACGTAGCTGATCAAGTGACAACTTCAACACTAGCCTGCCAAGGTGAACACTAGAGCATTAGTTCATCCCACTAAAAACAGCTAAAATTGTGTCCCTGCTTGGGACAGGTAAAAAGAATCATGGAACTGTAGCTGAGAAGGTTTAAAATATTTTGATGTTAATGGCAACTGGCATATACAGATGAAGTCTTATTGTCATAAGAGAAACCAAAGAGTTTCATTGAGACGTTGCATATCACAGAAGTGAAGTTAAGCTAATAGTGGGCAAACATTACTACATCTACATCTACATCCATTTATTTATTTATTTGGATCATCAAATCCAACATATACGTCATATGCAAGGATACTGAAGGAAATTGAGATTTCAGAACAAAATTCAATTTATGATATGAGATACAAACTTTTACCTACAAATTACACACCACTGTTGAACAGATTGTTGCACTAGTAACTAAGCACAGCACAGTTCATCATACTATATTTGCAGTTAAAAACATGATTAACTGCAAGTTAGCAATATTAAAAACCAAAAATAAAACACAAACTCATAACAGCACAACTCAGACCAATTATATACTGTTCCATTAAACTTATACATTTAGACACACTATAGTACAGTCATACTGTAGACTAAAAGTACAAGAACTGTTACAACAATTTGGATTTTAGGTATTTATAACAAGAATAAAAAGGCTGTGTAAGTAAGATATATTTTGCTTTATTCCTAAAAGTATTTCTGCTTTCACTAATTGATAGATGAACTGTATTATAAAGCACACTGTCAAAAACTTTTGGGCAGTCTTTGAATATTAAGGTGAATGTGTGTAGTAGAGCAAGTGTTTTGATCATGAACAGACTTATTAGCCTCAAACAAGTGTAAATTCTTATTAACTAAAGTTACAATTTGTAAGATATAAATGCTTGGAATGGGTAGTATTTTCAGTTCCATGAAGATACACTTAGTGGAGGTACAAAGTGATTTCTGCTGCATTGCCTTCAACAGCCTTTTCTGCATTACAAAAATTTTACCAAACACTGGCCTCCAAAATGGGAGCATAAGAGAGAATCAAGTGCACTAAATAAAAATAAATTGTTTTTAAGTTGAAATATCACAGGACAGACTAAGAATACCAAAAGAATAGCACAGACTGCTCAATTACCTTAGCAGATTTACTCTGTAGATGTTCCATTGTAAGTTATTGTCTATTAACATCTCAAGAAATTTAATCTTATTGACCTGCTCTATACTTTCATCGTCAATTATTACATGATTCCATGTAGAGAGTGTGTTTCTTGGAGGCAGCGAAAAGTTTATAAGCAGTTTTGCTTTTGTTTAGTAATAGTTTAGTTTTGTGTATCCAGAAAGTAAACCTGTTGGTATAATCTTTTATTATATCCTTTACAACATGAAGAGATGAATATTGGAAAAGGAGATTTGTGCCATCTGCAGACAATGCAGGTAAGGTGTTAGGTAGTTCCAGGGGCAGGTCATTCATGAATAAGAGGGAAAGTAAGGACCCTAGAACTGAATCCTGAGGGACTGCACAGCTGATCATAGTTTCATTGGATAGAGCTTTAATACTATCCTTGTTCGAGAATTCAACCAACTCCCCCCCCTCCCCCCCCCCCCCCCCCCCCCCCCCCCGCCCCTGTTATTGAGTTTGACTGAAACCACATACTTCAAGTGTCTCTAATACCAAGTAACTAAGTAACTCTAGTTTCTCTAGTTTATCAAGCAGCAGAGAATGATTGATTAAGTCAATGGCTTTGGTCAGATCTATGAACAAACCAGAGACAGAATGTTCATGGGAAAATCAATATTTAAATAATGGGCCACAGTGTCAGGAAATACTTTAGCTTTTTTATTAATACCGTCCTCATTGAACACATCCTTCCAGAATTTCTGATGCAACGTAACTCTAAAGAATTCTAAATTTTTGGGATCATTAAATTAAAACCTTTATGTAACTTTTGGCTTGTCGCAGGAGACAAGATCCCTTGGCGCTCTGACAATCAAACTGAAATACTTTCAACATTTAATAACTGAGTGAAATAATTATTAACAAAAACTGTATCAGTAGTCCTTCTGGAGATGTAAGTTATTCAAATGGGAATTCTGACATTATTTTCCATATTAACTGTAGCCATAAGGCTGTGTATATTGTGTGAATTTAATGATACACTTGAAAAATAAAAATATAAACTTTTGAGTAGCTTATTGCAGCATGTGCTTCAGGATCCTTATCAGTTACAAATTACTTTCCAAGGACTATAATGTCATAGATGACACAAGGATATTAAGTTAAAGTAAGTAAGTAATAGCAATATCCATAAGTCAGGAAGTAATTCAATAGACATTCAGTTAATCTACAGCAAACAGCATAAGTATTAATCACTTGGACACTCACACAACATGACTCCAAATAAAGAACACTTTGTTGTTACCATAAATACATGGTAATGGTATAACAGCTATTATGCATTGTCAACAAATAGTCAGTAACTGATTATGAGGAATAAAGCTTAAGTGGGACTCGACCAGTTCTTGCATTGTTCTCCAAGGCAATATGAGTATACTAACAACAGAACGCCTATGACTGTGTATTGTCCAATAACCCCAAAATAAGTACAGAATGTAGCCTCCCATTGCAACTGTGTGTGATGTTCACCTTCAGAAAACACAATCCCATAATGGCATCAGCTTACTGCAGAGAAGAAATTAGCTCTGGTCAACTGTGTGTTACAGATAGATAAACTGTCTGAATTACAATGTACATGTGCATTGTGATGGGGTAGGAGACATTGTTAAATATAAGTAAATTCCTAGGTAAAAAGTGTTTTAAAGGTGTTCAGCCACCTGGTGCAAAGCATTTTTCACCATTTCAGCAACTTGGGCATCAATGATGATGAAACAATGATAAAGACAACATGCACTCCTAGCTCCAAGTGGAGAAAATTCATGAACCAGTCAGGTATTTGAACATATTGAACAGGGTCTGAATTAAGAGCACAGCTATGAAAGATAAAGAAATTATTCAAAAATAAAATTCAGAACATTGTTGGATGCAACAAATGTTTCTGTTAACAGTAATATAAGTACCACCATATTTTTTATCTTGGTGTCAATTCCTTGTCCCCCCATATCATATGCATAATATTGTCACACTATGGACTAGACAAAAAATGAAGGCTGATACAGAGGAAAGGAAAAAAATGGGAAAGCATTTCAAACTTCTCCCCTCCCCCCCCCCCCCCCCCCCCCCCCCGCCCCAAGGGTTGCGGATCTCTGTTTTCATTCAGGGACAACATTATTATGAAAAAGATACTTTGTTACACACCAGATAGAGGAGACACTGAGTCGCAGTCTGCTTGCTTAGCAGAGTGCTAAAATGTTTGCCTACCATGCAGTGGGCCCGGGTTTCATGCCCAGCTCAGTTGGAGATCTTCTCTACTCATAGACTGGGTGTTGTGTTGTTCTCATCATCACCTCATCATCAAAAAAAGTGCAAGTCGCCCAATGTAGTGTCACCTGAATTAAGACTTGCAACCTGGCAGCCAAACTTCCCTGATGGCCGGCCAGAGTGGCCGTGCGGTTCTAGGCACTATAGTCTGGAGCCGAGCGACCGCTACGGTCGCAGGTTTGAATCCTGCCTCGGGCATGGATGTGCGTGATGTCCTTAGGTTGGTTAGGTTTAATTAGTTCTAAGTTCTAGGTGACTGATGACCTCAGAAGTTAAGTCGCGTAGTGCTCAGAGCCATTTGAACAATTTGAACCTTTCCCAATGGGGCCACCTGGCCAACAGTGCCATATGATCATTTCATTGAGCTGCAGGCCAGCACAACAAAAGACTGCTATACATTTAAGCTCATGGCCAAGTGAACTTCTTCCAAAATAGAAAACACTTGCACATTCATACAAGCATAACTCACATATGCACATGACTACTGTGTCTGGCCGTTGTGGCCAGATTGTGACCGCACCTGATGGAAGCAGCAATCTAATGTTGGTAGTGGGGTAATGAGGAGGTATGGGACTGGGAGGGGGAAGGATAGCAGGTTATGGTGGGGAAAGATATAGTACTGGGAAATTTTTGGGACAGGATAGGGCTGCTAGATGCAATTGGGTCGTTTGGAGAGAGGAGGGAGGGAGGAGATTGATAAAAGAGGGAAATAGAGAAACAAAATAAGACTAGAGGGCACATTGGTGGAATAGAAGGCTGTGTAGTACTGAAATGGGAGCTAGAAAAGGGGTAGGTAGGTGCAGGACTGGGACTAGGGAGGCTGAGGCCAGGGGCTTAGGGGAACATAGGACATTTTGCAGGTAGACTCCCCACCTGTGCAATTTACGAAAGTTGTTGTTGGTAGGAAGAATCCAGGTAGTGTAAGTTGTAAAGCAAAAACTGAAGTGAAGGACATTGTGTTGGGAAGCAATTGGGTGGTCCATCTGTCTCTTGGTCACAGTTTGGTGGTTGCCACTCGTGTGGACAGACGGCTTAGTTGTTATGCTCATGTAGAAAGGAGCATGGTAGTTACAGTTTAGTTTGTAGATCACTTGGCCGCTTTCACAGGAAGCCCTGCATTTGATGGGGTATGAGATGCCTGTGACCAGTGGTGGGAGGATGTATGGTGTAAGTCTTGCATCTAGGCCTATTAAAGGGATATGAGCCATGAGGCAAGGCATGGAGTGGAGGTGGGATGGACAGGGATATTACATAGGTTCAGTGGGCAACAGAATAGCACTCTGGGAGAGACAAGAAGCATAGTGGCTGGTATATTCCTCATTTCATGGCACAATGGTAAGTACTCAAAATACTGGCAGAAAATGTGATTCTGTTGCTGCAATCCTGTGTTTATTTATGAGACAAGGCATGGGAGATCTGTTCCTATACAATATTGGGAGGGTAATCTCCATCTGTGAAGGTCTCAGTGAGACTCTTGGTATATTTTTAGAGGGACTGTTCATCACTAAAGACATGATAACCATGAGTGGCTAGGCTGTATGTAAGGGACTTCTTGATATGGAATGAGAGGCAGCTGTCAAAGCAGAGGTATTACTGATGGTCGGTAGATTTGTTTCAGGCATAGGTGCTGATGTAGTCATCATTGAGGTGGAGATCAAAATTGAATAAGGTGGGTTGTTGGGCTTAAGAGGACCAGGTAAAGCAAATGAGCATGCAGGTGTTGACATTCTGGAGGAAAGTGGATAGTGTCCTCACCATCACCCTCAGTCCAGATCACAAGGATTTCATCACTGAATCTGAACCAAGTGAAGGGTTTGGGATTCTGGGTGGTTAGACAGGATTTCTGTAGATAGTCCAAGAATAGTTTGGTGTAGGGTGGTGCCATGTTGGCACCCATTGTTGTACCACAGATTTTTTCATAGGTGATACCTTCAAAGGAGAAGTAATTGCGGGTGATGATATAGTTGGTCATGGTGACCAGGAAGGAGGTTGTATGTTTAGTTTGAGTTGGATATTGGGAAAGTTATTGTCCAATAGCAGCAATGCCATGGGCATTGGGAATGTTAGTGTAGAGTGAGATGGTATTGACAGTAATGAGCAGTGTGCTGCATGGTAAAGGGGCAGAAACTGTGGAGAGTCATGGAGGACATGGTTGGTGTCTTATACATAGGAGGGTTGGTTACGGGTAATAGTGTACAGGATGCCTAGCCAGCTTGGGTTGTCAGGTGTAATTTACTGACACTGCAACCAAGCTTCAGGTTTGAAATATAGCATGAGTTCTTGCAGTTTCTATGTGACCAACTGGCTTGTACCTTCAGGACAGAAATGATTCTTTTCAGTAAAAGCTACTGACAGGGTTGACATTCAGCCCTCTGCTGAATGCCCTTAAGGTGCCCAAGCCACCAGCTAGTCAACAAGAAGGCATGAGAAAGAGGTTGCTACTGGTCACATCCTGGAAGGTGGAGGACAGTGAAATCAATCTCTTGTGATCCAGTTTCCAGACAGAGCAGATACTCTTGGTTTCTTTCTAGCTTTCAGATAGAGCAATGACCTCATGCCATCTGCTTCCATTTATGCTCTCTCAAACCAGCCACCAGTTAGTTCAAACATGAAGGGTATTTCACTCTCCTTCCTGTTTCCACATTTTCCAAACAACCAGATTGGTGGCTGCCCTACAGTCCAATCTGGATGAGCCTTCAGGTACTCCATAAGTTTCAGAATATACCATAAGTTTCTTTTAATCCTCTGATTTTATTTCAAACCTGCCTCCATTCCGCCACTCACAATCTGTTCCTCTCCCATCCCTGATGCAGTCTGCCCCCACACCAGGAATGGTCTGTACTTACTTGTGACAACTGTGATTAGAACCCACCATTTGGCCCATAAAGCAGCCATGTTTGGTTCACTTCTGTTATTGTGTGGCTGGTTACAGAAAGTTTCTGTTGCACTCCACAGAGACCCTGGCTGCCCGGTCATGCCAGTCTCACCAACAACACAGTGTGTTGACATGTACCAGTGCCCGGGATGAAGTCTAATGCATGTTTAGCTGCATTGCCACCTTGCTGCCTACTGTAGTGTGGGCTGTCTCTCAACAAGTTCACTGAGCCATGCTATGCATTGCATCTACATGCAACAGGTGTTTCACCATGAATTGATGGTTGCAGCCAGTGCAGCTTTGATGTTGCTGTGCACTAACGCTGAGTCAGGCGCCATTGTGTGAAAAACCCACAATGAGTCAGTACTGTTTCTGCAGCCTCACCACCACTTGTTTGGGATGAGTCAAGTGCATGGGTGCTGTGTATAGTCAGCATGGCTCTCCTACTGTGCCCATCACTCAAAGACAGTGCCCACCAGCTGCATGTTGTCCAGTCATATAGCTCACTGGTGCCATCCATCTGCCACCACCACACTGTTTGACACCACACTGCTTGCCCATCCTGCCTGAGAGCTTCACTGGCTACATATCACACTGAAGCCTGGCCTGCAGGCTGAGCTGCTCATACAGTGTGCCACTGTGACTGTAGCCACCCAGTAGCATGGCCCACTTGCCACCATGCCACCCAGAGGCACCACCCAACATTTACCACCACACGACCTCCTGCTGCCATCCCCATGAGGGTCCTTGCCTCAATCAGAATGCTCATTTCCATCATTTTCCTATCTGTCACCCCTACTGCCCATGCCACAAATTATGTGGACAATGTGCGCAAATGGCCCTCAGTTGCCTGCACCTACCATGGCCACTGGTGTTGTGCACATTGTGAAGTGAGGAGTTTGCTGTAAGTATTGCTATGTCCTGAAGCATGGTAGCTATTTGCTCAGTGAAGAACATTGAGAGCGGCTAGGGACTCTCAGATTAGGAAATTATGGTTTTAAATGGAGAGGTACTGTACTGTTTAACCTTTGTAGAGTACAGATTTTGTACCACAAGCCATCGTGTCCTCAATACCTAGAAGTACATAGTACAGAGTTAAATTTTAGGTGGGAGATGTCTGTACTCAGTACAATTTCTTGAACTTTAAATTTTGTGAGTATAGTTAATGCCTGTGTAATTTAGATGCAGGCTTCCATTGGAACTGTATACTGCAGTTGCTTATCCTGGTTTTAAGCTCCACTGTTGCTGAAATATTTTGTGTTTGGTTGTTATCTGATGAGGAGAAGTTTCTATGTATGTTTTTCAATTTTATATGCTAATATGGCTCCAGGCTGGAGTTTTCAGTTAATCTTCAGAGATTCACAGCTACCAAAATGTGTTTGGCAATCACAGAATCCCCAAACCATCAATGGTATTTTCTTCCTTTTTGGTTATGTGCCATGATCTGTCCTATTTTCTTTCATGTTTCCTGTGAGCATCAATTCCATACCCCCTGATGAGAGAAGTTACCTACTCATTGCCCTATATGATTGAGCACCTTATGGGCTGAATAACCTCCTGTCACTCCTTTCCACATCTGCAAGGTTTCCGAAATCATTGGTGCACTAAATCCCTTGAACCTTGATGAGAGTGTGTTTTTGTTTCAAGACCAGATACATATGTATCACCCACATCTAGGTTTTGAATGAAACCCATAGACCATACAGTTTTAGATTTGCTGTTGTGTTTATCAGACTGCTAAAGGAATTAGGAAGCTGTTGGTCTGCAGATGTCTGTATAGACATCAAAATGCAACCAGCATCTGCTGCCCTTGAAATTGCTACAATGCTGCTTTGTTACCCGATTGCAAAATGTAAGGATTAAATTTTCTCTAATGCCACTTCCAATAGTGTGTGTTTTAATTATCCTTTTTCTTTCTTACTTCTATCAGTAACTAGTAGTGGGTTAAACTAATTAATACATGAAGCTACAATATATTAAATGATGTAATATGAAATGTAATGAATCGTGCAAGGAAAATTGATCTGTTGTACCCTGCAAGTTGTTAAGTGATGATACAATAACATTTGGTTGTTACCCCCAGAGGGCAAGCAAAGGTTAATCAAATATTACACGGTACATTATGACATAGGTGGAAATCATTAACAATGAGACAGTTAGGCACACTCAAACTGTACATTGATGATTTAAAAAGGTACCAAGAATAATGAGGAAGAAATACCAATTCTTTATCAGTAGCAAGTTGACATGACCATCGTCCTGTATTTTGTATCTGTGATAAGCCAACACAATTGTTGTCCTGTATTTTGTATCTGTTACTCTCATTCTACTCTTACTGACTATATTACGCTACTGTGAGTTTTCTATGTCTGTGAATGGAAATGTATAGGTTTTTTTTTATAGTATCTAAAACTGATAAGGTTAAGAATCTGGTTGCAAGAACTTTTGTGGATCTGTGAGCTTATTTGGTTGGACCCCATATTATATGAGGTTTAAAAGGTTGTAAATTTTAATGGTTTTATAAGGAGACATGTCCAGGTACACATTTATTGATATTTTGTGTAGATTTTAAGTATTTCTGAAGATTTTTAGATGCTGAAAGTTACCATCTCTTATCAATTGTATAGGTCTTTGTCATTTGGTGATATCAGGCAATTTACATTATACAGCTTTGTTGTAGGATTTCGATGTTTTACACTATTTTTCCTGTAGAGACTGGGCTTTGGACATGCTGTCATAGCTCATTTGTTGATAATTATTTTCCTTTGCTTCTTTTGGTGTTTCTTTTGAAAGAATGGATTAAGTTTAATCTATACTTTAGTTTGCCTACACTGCTTGTTTATGATGTTATTATATGAGTCATTATACTGAGAATTTTCAATTAATTCCTGGTAATAATGGTTACACTGCTCAGATGATTCATAAAATTTGCCAAAGACTATGAGCATTCTTTTAACATTATGCACTGTTTTGTTACAATTGTAGCAGCTGTGAACATGTTTACAGGAAGTTTTGAGTTGCCTATGGTGTGCAACCTAATTTTCAAGTTAAATGTGGTGCTTTTTTGCACTATATTTCTTAACCTGCTGCTTTCTGAGAACACTCTATTGTTTTATTACCTGTGAAGTAACTCATAGTTTATTACAGCATTTGC